>NC_135500.1:73165311-74365311 GCF_052857255.1 Amblyomma americanum | reverse complement strand
CATCTTAAAAGCTGCTCTCCAATGTTCAATTTTTTTGGCAATGGCTGCTCTTCATCGTGTTTGCAGAATTCTGACTCACTTGCTTCAATTGATGACTGAGTTGACACACCAGCAGGATGTTTGGCGTTCGTTTCCTTGCTGCAAATTTCCTTGATGTCCAGCGGGCATTTCTTACACGCCAACAGGTGCCTTGTCAAACGTGTGGCGTTCGGAAATCCATGCTGAACACTGCAGTACTTGCATACTGCTCGCTTTGTCCCGCCAGTGGACGTTTCGCACACAGAAAAGTGTTCCCAAACATTCGACCGCGGGCGAACCATTGTCACAGCCAGAACCGTGTACCACGCTAACAAAGCGGCATGCACTCCGAGTAATCGTGCTTGCGTTTGTTTTGTCAGAATACAGATGGCAGCACTCTGCAGCCCTGTCCACTGTAGACGATATTCTCTGTAGTACTTAATGGTTCAGCTTTGTTGCGCCTACATTTCGTTAGATGGCAGTGCGAGTCCATCACGCTTGATCTCGCTTAGTGTTACCAGAGTTTCAGGTGTTACTGTGTAGCCGTCCTACCCAGAAAGCAAGGTTTCTATTTGGCTAAAACCGATTACGTGCACAGCAGCCTACGTTATTTATGCCGTGTGTGTCGCGCTGTAGAATTTGCAGCCATTCTGGTCTACTTCAGCCGTGAGTTCAAGTATCAGTGTGTTTTTAAGTCAAGCCTCGATCTTATATGTGACCTGGCCTTCAACCCGCGTACTCGCAGCACGAACGTTTTAAAACCACTGCCTGGCACCGGCGATGGCGGCTGCTCTCCAATCGTTCAAAGATGCACGCTGTAATGATTTTCACAGCAAAAACCTAAACTGAAAGCAAGCAATCATAAAACCTTGAAATTGCATTGTGAAATTTTCGATGCTTTTTTTTCATTTTTTCTCGTCTGAAAAAAAACGAAAAAAACCGGTTTTTTTTCCAAAATTGCAGTGTTTTTTTCAGGCCTTCACATCTCTAACCAGGCCGCGATCCCAGCTCCTCCGCCAGTTCCCAGCCTTGGTCCCTCGTGAAGGTGGTACCCCGCTGGGCTGGGCGGAAGAGCACGGTCCCCTGGATGTCTTCCGGGACTCGAACCGCGGCTGCCGCCCCGGCTAGGGCAGCACTGCGCCTCCGCTGGGCCTTGGTAGTCTGCAGCCTCCAAGGCACGAGGTCGCAGGCTGCCTCCGGGTCACAGCCGTCCCCGCGCGCTGGATGCTGCGCGCTCTGAGGCGCCGTGTTGACAAACAAGGGCTTCTCCCCTCGTCGCGGCGCGCACCGGCCGGCTGCTTCCGTGTCAGTATGGTGGCTGTAGGGGGTAGTGTGACGGCCGGGGTGGGAAAGGCTGCTCAGATTAGCGATGAAGACGACAGGTGGCGCTACAGGACGCTGGTGTGCTTTGCGGCGGCGGATTTTGCGCCGATGAAGGCGGAGGATGACGATAGTGCTACGCTTTTATTTGCCCCCTTTGCTTTCGGTCCGCTACACCATGTGTTTTGTAAATTCTGCATGTACATTCATATTTCCTGTCTCGACTTACGAAGTTTGGAATATCCGCAGGCGTTACATGCTATTTACAGTGTACTTTCTCAGCAGACAGAAGTAAGGAGTATTACCAGTATTACGCATTCTCGACACACAACTAAGTGGGTAACACCGCGTGTTGCGTGGTTTTGAAATCGAGTGAGAAATGTGGATCATAACAAATAAGGAAAGCTCAACACAACAGAACAATGAACAGGACAAGGTGTGAAGTTTATTTGAAGGAAAAACTGGAAAAAACACGGAAAAGATGCACCAGCCTATTTAACTCTTCTGAGCTTCAGGTGCTTCTGGCGCTCCCTTTGCAGCGCTTTATCTTTATTTAATGACTTTGTGAAAAAATGCAGCCTCGTGATCACAAAGAACTGAATAATTTTTGCTGTCAGCTCTTTGCAATGCACCTCACAACCAACTTGCTCAAGGTGTACACTGCTCAAAAATTGCACGAAATCATGAATGCTGAAAGTGTACAGCTGTTGCGTGGAAAAGAACAGTGTAAAGGCTTCCTCTAGCACAGAAACAAGTCGGGCGAGCTCACTACCTGGGTACAAAAGGCCCCCCTTGTCAAAGCGCTGAGTGTAAGAACTATTGACATCTTGCTCAGCCACGTCTTTGCTGATTGTCAGGCTTGAGGCACATTGTTCACAAGCATATTTCCTTCTGAATTTCCTCGCCACATATCCAGCCATGTAATATATGAGGCGGCTGTCACTCACTTCGACGACATAGCTGCTGTGGTCACTGCTCAGACAAGACTTAATCACGCTGCCAGCGCCATCAATATTGCCAACTTCAAGCATGTCTTCTATAATTTCGCACATGCCAATAGTGTAATCACGCTCAGGCCCTGGTGTCTCAAGGAGCGCATTAACCAGTTCTCCTGAGCAGTTCCCGGACTTAGGTGGACGCGCAAGGTTATAGAAGCTCAGGCAATTTACAGTTAACAGAAACTGGCCAGGGCTGGGATGGTCATTGGTACCACAATATTGTCGGATGATGCCAAACAAATTTTCCAACCTGTCCTGGCTCAGTCTTGATGTTAGCAAGTACTTGAAGCCTAACGACGTCACATAATTGAGAAGGGATAATGCGCTGCAGATGGTCACTCGGAGGCCTTCTGCAGTGCTTTTGCTGATAAAGCCTCCTCAACACCCCTTGGCTGCTGCTTCCCAGTCATTCAAAAAAACAAGGAAAGCCTCAAGGTCAGCAACACGCTGTGATGTTGGTCTCAGTGCCTCACGAGGTGTTCTCGAAGTCATCGTGGATACAAGGCGGCTCATCCGCCTGACAAGCTCCTCGGTAGGTGCCACTGAACTGGTTTCCCGCTGCAAGTGGGCTTTGTAGACGAACATACCCTTCAGTACTTCCTCACTGAACAAAGTGAATGCCAAGTTAACTTTCATTTTTTCAAAACAGTTGGGCCGAATGTGCGCCTTAGTTAGGTGTGGCATTGCTTTTAATGTTAGAGAATTATTATCTTTTTCCCATGCACATTCTATGTGCTGAATGCATGCACGGCCGTCTGGGGTTGTGAAGCCTGTAGATACAAATGAATTTCTAACACACTTCACTAAATGAGGGAAGTCAGAGCAAAGGTGCAGCTCCCTTGTGGCGTCCACAGGATGCGTTGTCTTGCATTTGATGTGGCCAGAGGATGCTGAAAGGCAAATTCGTACTGATCACCACCTCGCCTACTATGGCTCTGGCACATATCATCCCAACTGCTTACGACATCAATCCAACGAGAAAGCACTAGGTGTGCTGATCATCTATCTCGTATGCATGCGTCTGTATCGCACTAAGAAAATTGTAGTTCCTGCAGTTCCTCACCAGTGATTCCAAATGACTTCCACATACTGCGATTCCATGTTGCTCCGTCACAGGTCACGAAGTCAGCGAAAAGGCCGGCCTGTTCTGTCAGTATAATTGCTTCAAGTAAAAGCTTGGACAGCATCTCCGCCTTAATGTTGCCTTTCGAGGAAAAGACACCCAGAATTTGTGTCCAGTCACCTGCAAAAGAAAAATGCCACATAGGCAATAGATCGAATATTTTGAAACAAAAATTGCTGCCATTTGTAGAAGACTGATTAAGTATTTTCGGTGTGAGAGGTGTCTTCAAGGCATATTTTGTGTGCTGCAAAAATGGGCATATACACATCTGCGGTGCACACTGATAAACGCAAATATAATAGGAATAGACAGTCACACACCTTGAAACGGTTGAAAGAGCATCACCATCCCATGGTCTGCGGGAGTTGTCATTTCATCTTCCGGCGTGAACTTCCCCAGGTCCACGAATCCTTGAACTGCACCTACAACATGTAGACATGTAGTATACAATGACCTAATGACAGCACAAGCAAATGGTAAACCAGTTATACTTTATACTAGCTCCTAGCGGTCAACTGGTTAAGTGCTGCGCTTACCTGCCGTATTGACGCTAAAGTGCTCGGACAGCTTCATCTCATCAAAGACAATGCCACCATGTCGAGCGTTGATATCCATGTCCCCAGTTTCTAGAGCAAGGGCCTTGAATACATTCTCGTTGAACCCGAAGCCACTTTTGAAATTCTGTATGTAGCGTTGGAGGCATGTCCGGCTTGGCAAGATGAGAATTTTCTGCTTGCGCAGGTGCTCATAAAGCTTTGGACTCCTCATGCGCATCAGCACACATTCCAGGATCCAGTCCTTCTCATATCTCATTCCGCAAGTGGATTTTCTTGCCGCTGCTTTGAAGCAGGTCATAACAGCTTGCTGTTGCTTTGGGGGCAGTGCTTTGATGCGGTCATTGAGAATCTCGGTAGCCGTATTTTTATTCGCTAACCGCATTTCTTCCAGCTCTCTGGTGGTGTTCCTCAGCTTTTTCTGGACGGTTTGCAAACGACGGCGAGTATGTGCATGCTTTTTTAGGCGGTTAGTACGGATTCCACACAACTTTTTTCGTGAGACCTGGTTTTGTACCAACTTTCTCAAATACTTGCAAGGAACGCAAGGACCTTGCCCTTTGCATGTCAGAGTGCAGCTGGTGGCAAAATAGAATGCCCCAAACGCCACATATCGCCTTGTATTTGCCGGCGTCATCCCACTACCTGTACACATTACCAGTGAATGCGTGTGATCAACGACCGCTTGCGCCTCGGCTGACGACGTCACGACGCACTCCGAGTGCAGCTTTCCTCGCACAAAAACAGAGCAAAGTACGGGTCCCACCTGGTTCCTTTGCCGGCGAAACTTTATCAACTTTGGCAGCAGCATGTGTGCGATATTATCTCCACCCCGCTCACAGACACCGATGTAAACAGTGTCTGACTCCGCCGACAAGCGAAGCTTGCTCCAGCAGCCGTCAGGCAAGTTAAGATTTCCGCAAAAATAGTGCAGATCTGCTTCCTGAGAGTCGTCCTGTGCATCTGGAACGGCCACGATAGAATCATCAGCGTCTTGCTGCGTTGGCAGTTGCGCGTCGGCTACCGCGTGCAGTTTCCTTCGTTTCGAAGAGGGTGCTTTTTGTTCGCACAGATTTCTTTCCTTACGTTTGGTCGGGGCTTTCTTTGTGAAGTACTTGGGAGCGTCCGGAAATACCGTGGGAGCAGCGTCGTCTTTGAGATGGGGCCTATCGCGTGGAATGTCGACCGCCTTTCCGCCGATCACATGTCGAAAAGTCCTTTCAATAAACTTCTCCTCAAAGTGGCGTTCACACACTACACAGTCTGAAGTGAGCTCCTTGTCGGCCCTCTTGATATTTCGAGCCCACAGTTCTCGTCGCGCTGCAGCAATCGGTGCTCGGAAAAGAGAAGCCTTCACTGGGCAGGATCTATATCCACTTTTGCACCCCGGTACAAAGCACGTTCGTGCTTTTGATGCCATATTGACCTTTTTCGGTACATTACACACTGTGTTCATGCACGAAATTCCAGCACCAGAGAAACGCGAGATCACACACGGAGCAAAACACGCACCACACGTGGGAAAGAAAACAAGCTATACAGCTGCGCCTGGCTTAGCAGCGCGTCGTCTGCGTGCCGTGGCACACCAGCCGCACTGCAGCGCCCCTAGCGGCTCCGCGATGTTTTCATCGCGTTTCGCGCTCTCCCAAGCAAGGCGCGCCTACGCCCGCCCGTCACACTTCCCCTTACAGCCACCATAGTGTCAGCGGGGCTGACGACAGCAGCCTCCCCCTCTCTGCCGCTCGACGGTCTCCCCTCCGTCTGCATGAGAGAGGGGGTGGCCCCCGCTTGGCTGTTTGGGTGAGTCGCTGTGTTGACAAACACAGCTCCCGCTCCGAGCCGTCGCTAAAGTGAACTAGACTAGAACTACTATAGTAGTGGGCTGACTGAGCTCCATCCGCTGTCGCGGTTTACGTCTCGCCTGCTAGATGGCGCCACCACTGTATTCAATGTAAGCGGCCGCGCTTTGGCCGTGCGAAAGGTACGTGGTCGCCGCTGTAGAAACGGTCTAATTTCTTGAATGCTCGTTTCTCATATAAATAAAGAGCTTGGACAGTATGCTTGTTTGTCAGTAGTACTTCGTCTTTCTTTTCATGAGGGAAAAGTTTCTTTAATCACCATTTTTGTAACGCTGGCTTTGCTGAGCTTGCACTCGTATCGAAAACTCGCGTCTTGCGCCGAGTAAAAGGCTGTGGGGTTCCTCTCCATTGACAGCAAGTTTGGGTATATTTACTCAATAATAGCGCGACATAACAAATGAATCACTTACATTCTTGTCAAAGACAGCAGTTTTACTGCTGTCTTTGATTAGAAGGTAAGTGATCCATATGTCGCGGTGTTATCGAGTTGCGCGCGTGCAGAAATTCGTTTTCGGCGTTACCCTATTTGCAGTCCTTACAGCAATTCAGGCACCTTTGGAACGATGCCTTTCCTGTATACCTACCTATTTGACTCTCGCTGAGCATATTGTGGAAGAAAAATAGAGGTATATCAATGAAATGTTAAGCAGCATAGATATGAAGTTTTAATCGCACATGAATGTTGAAACAAAAGGTAAACCGTTTAAAACACCTTCCATGCTGTAGCTTGTCACATATGTGCCAGAAAACATGCGCCTATACATCAGTCGTTGCTCTACATTATTCCAACATAAAACGCATTTAATTTTCCCGACACTAACATACTGCATAATTTCCTATATCTGCCTTTCCAGACAGTGATGTTGGTATAGCCACACTTATTTTTAAGGAAATATTTTATGAAAGAAAACGAGAAAAAAAATGCAAACAAAATGTTGGTTGAACAACTTTAACAAAAGTTTATTATCTTGACAAGCACAATGCAACAAGTAGACAATGCAGACAGCATGCACATTTCAAGAGCAGCGGCTCAACTTCAAGTGCTTTGCCTTTTGGCGCTTCCCCGACTTGTCAGTATTTATACTTTTAACATAGAAGTGAAGTCGTGTAGTGACATAGAATTTGATTATATTTGGAGAAAGGGTGGAAGCATGACTGGAACAACCAACCTCTTGGCCAAGTCTGGCTTTGACAACTGTCAGCACATCTAAAATGCTGTCAGAGTGCAGCTGTCCATGGGAGAAGCAGCCTGTGAACAAGTCCTCAAGCTCCTTTATGAAACCAAATAAGCGACCAGTTGGATAGAGGAGCCCTCCATTGTCACGAAACTTTGTCAGCCTCGCAAGCTGGAAAGTTTCATCTGGGGCAGGCATAGTGAGAAGGGTCAGACAGTCTTGGCAATTAGTTTTTAAAACGCATTTTCTTGCAACATAGCCAGCGATGTGAAAAATTATTCTTGAGTCACTGCTGGCAATGTGCTGGTTGTGGTCTTGGGAGGATGGAGCTGTGTGCATGCTCTTAGCAGCACTCATTGGCAGATGAAAGTCTGCTGCATTCTGCGCAGTGTCTGGCAGGCTGTCAACTTCCAGGAGGGAGCCCAGTTCGTCCTGCTGACAGTTACCTTGACTGGCACATTTTACTAGCCCATAAAATGACAAGCAGTTAATGATAACTAGAAATTGACTTGGTGTTGGGTGGTCATTACTGCCAGAAGACTGTCGAACGATCCCAAAAAGGTTTTCAAGAGGGTCTTGACTAGTTTTGGAGGTCATTAGGTACTTAAAACCTACTTTTCTTGTAAGGTAATCTAGCAAGCCTAATGTGCTTGAAATGGTTACACGCAGACCTGTTGCCGTGGGCTCACTCACAAAGCCACCTGTCCCTTTTACATGCTCCTCCCATGCTTTAAGATAGGATAAAAAATCCTGCAGCACAGCTGTTGCCCGAGAATCTGGCCGGAGGGCTTCCGCAGGGAACCGTGAAGTCATCACAGATATCAGCTGGTGGATTTTGCTGAAATACACAAAAAAGCTCTTCAGATGTTGCTTGCACCAAGTTAGACTTAAACATCATTTCCAGCTAACAAAACCATAATGCAAAGGTTTCATTACTTTTAAAATTAAGTAGCAGAAGAGAAAATAGGCATTTCACCTGAAGAATTCCTGAGTTGCATCCATTCTTCCAAGAGTGGCTTCTAACGTGTCCTTATACAGGTGAAAAGCTTGGAGCACTTTAGTGCCGAAAAGCTGGAACGCATAACTGACTCTCATCTTTTCAAATGCGTTTGGCTCAATATGACATCGTGTTATCCCTGGCATAACCTTGAGGGTAACATTGCAGGAATCCATTTTGTAGGCTTCCTTTACGTGTTGCATATCCACCTAAAAAGAAATTGGAGAGGACCCTGTTAAGCTTCAAGAGTGAGTAATAGCACAACAAAATCCTCAATAAGATGAAGAAGAGACTTACATGGCCAGCTGGAGTGTTGAATCCAGATTTCAACAATGAGTTGCGTAGACATTTGATAAGAAGAGGGAAGTCGGATATAAAAAAGAGGTTTCGTGATGCATCGCTGGGGTGCTGAATTTTGCAGGTGGTAGACTCAGCTGATGCTTGTATCCCAAGTATCCTCCACATCCTTCTATTCCAGCTTGCGCCGTCGCATGTAATGAAATCAACAAAAAGCCCACTCTTTTCGGCCAATACGGTTGCCTCAATAACAACTTTGGCAAGAATGTCCCCCTTCATGTTGCCATGTGTGGCAAAATAGCCAATTACCTGGCTCCATTTTCCCTGAAAGGGAACAAATAGTATAACCATGCCATGGTCACATGGGACACCTTTGTCTTTGGCTGCTGTGAAAGGGCCTAGGTCTACAAAACCCTCAATAACCCCAGACGTTTTAACTGCAAAGTGTTCCGACAGCTTTAGCTCGTCTATAACTAATCCATGTTTTTTCCAGGCATCAAGCTCAGCTGACTTCACTTTTAGCTGCCTCAGAACTTTGTCGCTGAAGCCAAACACAGTGCGATATGCAAATACATAGCGCTTGAGGGTTGATTTGCACGGTAGGGAAAGAATGCTATTACGGCGAAGATGCTCATACAGACGAGGACTTTTCATCTTCATTATTATGCAGTCCAGGACCCACATTTTCGTGTAGCGTAGACCATTAGGTTTCACTTTTGAAGCTGCGAAGCACTGTCGAACAGCTTCCTGCTGTCTGGGGGGAAGTTTTGAGATCTGTGCTTCTAATGCTTCTGCTTGAATGGCAGCATTTTTCCCTCTCATTTTAGCAAGTTCATTTTTCACATCTCCTAGGCGAACAACTAGCCTCTTGTTTCTTCTCGCTGCAGCTCGCAGTTTAAGCACAACAGATCGGCCGCTCTTTTTATCAGTTCTTTTGACCCTTGCTCGTCTGATCTGCAGTGCTCGTTTCAAGTAGCGGCAAGACACACACTGCGTACCTGCAAGAAAAGTGCATTGAATTGAGTTCCCACGGAGCCAAAAAATCAATGAACGCAACATAAAATGAGTTGCAAATTAGGCAAAATGGACAGCATAATTACCTCTTTCAGCGACCTGACCCAGGCAATTGCTGCTGAAGTACATTTGCTCGAGGGTCACTACGTGGGATTTAAGGTTCTTCGTAAAATACCTTTTTCATAATCTTCAAGTCGCATTACTCCAGTGCAAACACTCATGGAATCAGTTGCTCTCAGCACATCTTCTGCTTCCCCGCTTGTTTGCAATGTGCTTTCTTTTAGCAGAATTCCTCTCACAAACACTTTGTAGTAACTGTGCGTCTGTGACTGAAAGAACATTACCACTTTTTCTGAGCCCACCTCATTTCTTGATGTCAACACAGACGTGCAGTACACGACACCGTCGTGTCCAGGAAACCTGTGCTTGGTCCACTGCTCCGACGGTACCTGAAGACTGTCAAATAACAGCATGGGTTCCTGCTGACCCAGTGGGCATGAAAATTCTGCACCGGCGTCCGGCTCCACGCCTGCTTCCGTCGAGGAGGCCGCGCCTTGCTCAGCAATCGTTGCAGCGCTTGTGTAGGACACCGTCGTGTCACTGTTCGAGCACGGTCTATGCTTCGCCGGAGACGCGCAACTCTCTGACTTCCTTTTACGAGCAGGCCTCTCTTTCACAGCTTTTTTCGTCAAATACGCGGGTAGGTTTGGAAGAATGGTTGGCACAGCATCACTGCTAAGCAGTGGCTTACCACGTGGGATCCGCACTTCCTTGCCACCAATGATGTGTACATAGTCGCGAATTACGTAGCGCGGCTCAAAATGTAGTTCGCACACGGCACTTGTGTCTTCGAGAGGCTTGTCCGCTCGATGGAGGTTTTTTTCCCACAGTCTTCGAAGTGCTTCATCCTTGGGCACGCTGAATAACGACGGCTTTGGGGCACCTTTTACATGTACATAGCCCGTTTTACAGCCGGGCGCAAAACAGTGGTTCAAACGGCGTGGTGCCATTTCACACGCAATAGCGACGCACGATATACTTCCCTACGATGATTTCTTATAAACATAAAAATGTTCACATTTCCGACGACGCGGGAGCGGACGCCGCCACCGGAGAGTCAGCTTACTACCCAATAGTAGTTCTAGTTCACTTTAGCAATACCTACTACCCCGTTTCAAAGGGGACGCTCCTACCTTCCTTCCATCCATCCATCCATGCGTGCATAAATTTTCGGTTATCGAGCACGACGTTGTATGTACGCCTAAAAAAAGTGTCAAGAAAATGATAATCTATCACAGTGCCGCACACACTCGCGTGCCTGCTGCCTTGCCTTTGCATTGGGAAGAAACATAGTCGGTAGAGTCCTTGGTCTACGCATGGCCTTCCTACTCAGTCCAAACTGCCGCATCAACGCTGGGTCATAAAAATAAGCGTCAGGCGCGAAGTGTCGACCACAAACATAGAGATTTCGGCGGGTGTCCGTAGGTGGCAGTCCAGCGCGTTCCATCCAGGCAGCTCGCACACGCACGTCCTTCGGAATACTGTGCCTGTGTTCTTGCCAGTCACTGGCTTCGCAGCCGACGACACAGCACGGTCGAGGATCCATGCATCTAGGGCTACGCGGACATTCGAAAGCGACGGCGCCAAACGACGACACTCGACGAAAACCGGCCTTAGGAAACGTCACGTTCCAAATGTATAGTTCTCAATCCACTCGCCAAATGGCGCCACCCGCGTGCGGCCGCACATAAGAGTGAAAGCAGTGAAACGGCAAAATTATCGAGGGGTATTTTTTAAAATAACCAAAGCGAGGCCATCTGCACATGTGAGCATTCGGCGCTCTAGCTAGCTCTTTTTTATTTTTCAGTTCACGCAAACTCTGTGTGTCTGCGTGTTTTTGCGTCGCTGCTCTTCGATCTATGGCACTCCTGCGCGGCTTCTGACATGGGCAAGTTGAGAAATTATATTTGTGCTTGTCAAAGTAGGCTGCATTTCAAGCAATTTAGGCTGCGTTCCAATACTCTAGACGTCTAACAAGACGTCTAGTGTGACGTCTGGGAAGCCGTCTACATGTCCATGTATTGGAACTTTTCTACTGCTCACGCCGCCTCGCGGCATAATAAGTGGGTGCAGTCAGGCTGATGATGATGAAGCTTACCGCCCGTTTATGACAAGGTGTTTACTAAGGTAATTGTAATAGTAATTGATTGGTTATTGTAACAAAGCCTGTTCTGTATCTCCTCATACCGTCGCATTTGTGGTCGGTCATTGCACTCTCTTGAACAGCGGCAAAATATATATTGCAACGCGTAAAACGAATGCGTGTACAGCCTCCTGTACGTGGAAGCTGCAGTACTGTCAAACGAAATTTTTGCCATAGAAATTATTGAGCTGTAGGATGAAGCACTGTCTTGGTGACAGATGACTTCTCTGGTGAGAATAATAATAATAATAATAATTGGTTTTGGGGGGAAAGGAAAATGGCGCAGTATCTGTCTCATATATCGTTGGACACCTGAACCGCGCCGTAAGGGAAGGATAAAGGAGGGAGTGAAAGAAGAAAGGAAGAAAGAGGTGCCGTAGTGGAGGACTCCGGAATAATTTCGACCACCTGGGGATCTTTAACGTGCACTGACATCGCACAGCACACGGGCGCCTTAGCGTTTTTCCTCCATAAAAACGCAGCCGCCGCGGTCGGGTTCGAACCCGGGAACTCCGGATCAGTAGTCGAGCGCCCTAACCACTGAGCCACCGCGGCGGGGCCTGGTGAGAATCCCAGGTATCGTTTCTAGGATTTTTCTAGGAGAGGGTCGTGACATCATCAGTACCGCTAACGAGGCAACCCTTTGGGGGCTGCCCTTAGAGGGCAAAGGACAGCCTTTGAAGGGCTGTCCGCTTTAGGGCGTTGGTAATTATCCGGCGCTGGTCAGCAGCAGCGGAGCTGGCCAGGAGAATCTCCCAGTATGATTCTGCCGTGATTGGCGATGTGGGAACGAAGGACATGTGAGAAGGGCGTAAAGAAAGTTTCCCGGTTTCCCTCAGAGCTTACAGGAAGAGTGAAATTGAAAGGTGCCCGAGTGCTGTGCGATGTCAGTGCACGTTAAAGATCCCTAGGTGGCCGAAAATATTGCGGACCCCTCCACTCTGGCACCTCTTTCTTCCTTTCTTCTTTCACTCCCACCTCTTTACCTTTCCTTACGACGTGGTTCGGATGTCCACCGAGATACGTGAGACAGCTACTGCGCCAATTATTTCCTCAAAAACTAATTTTTTTTCTGGCAGAGCACCCGCCGTGGTGGCTCAGTGGTTAGGGCGCTCGGCTACTGATCCGGAGTTCCCAGGTTAGAACCCGACCGCGGTGGTGGTGGTAGTGGTTTTATTAAAAATAATAGTAAAAAGGAAGGAAAAGATTTTTGCTAGCCCCGGCATCTGCCATCGATACTGAAGCACCTGAGCTGGGGCGGCGGAAATAAAGGATAGCAGGCAGAATGGAGAAATGAAATGAAAGAGGTGAGGGGACGGGAAGAGAGGATAGGGGGAGAAGTAATATGTACAAACTATTTACACAATAAGAAATGTGTCCAGGTTGTGCGCGTGATTAGTTCATTTTAGAGGAATTAAATCACACACGCGCCCAGCACTCTGTTGGTTACAACTGGAGTGCGGCGTCCAGTTATTAATCATTCAAGGTAGAACTCGCGGAGCGTTCGGTCACTGCGTGTAACTACCTGACGGAGAACAGACGGGATGTCAAGCCCGTGTGTTCGAGGAATGCACAGAGGCTCACCAATGTTTGCTCACGAGTGCGCGCACTGCCTTGCGGCCACAACAGCGTCTTGATGGAGTCTGGTAGTAATTTTCGGTTATCGAGCACGACGTTGTATGTACGCCTAAAAAAAGTGTCAAGAAAATGATAATCTATCACAGTGCCGCACACACTCGCGTGCCTGCTGCCTTGCCTTTGCATTGGGAAGAAACATAGTCGGTAGAGTCCTTGGTCTACGCATGGCCTTCCTACTCAGTCCAAACTGCCGCATCAACGCTGGGTCATAAAAATAAGCGTCAGGCGCGAAGTGTCGACCACAAACATAGAGATTTCGGCGGGTGTCCGTAGGTGGCAGTCCAGCGCGTTCCATCCAGGCAGCTCGCACACGCACGTCCTTCGGAATACTGTGCCTGTGTTCTTGCCAGTCACTGGCTTCGCAGCCGACGACACAGCACGGTCGAGGATCCATGCATCTAGGGCTACGCGGACATTCGAAAGCGACGGCGCCAAACGACGACACTCGACGAAAACCGGCCTGAGGAAACGTCACGTTCCAAATGTATAGTTCTCAATCCACTCGCCAAATGGCGTCACCCGCGTGCGGCCGCACATAAGAGTGAAAGCAGTGAAACGGCAAAATTATCGAGGGGTATTTTTTTAAAATAACCAAAGCGAGGCCATCTGCACATGTGAGCATTCGGCGCTCTAGCTAGCTCTTTTTTATTTTTCAGTTCACGCAAACTCTGTGTGTCTGCGTGTTTTTGCGTCGCTGCTCTTCGATCGATGGCACTCCTGCGCGGCTTCTGACATGGGCAAGTTGAGAAATTATATTTGTGCTTGTCAAAGTAGGCTGCATTTCAAGCAATTTAGGCTGCGTTCCAATACTCTAGACGTCTAACAAGACGTCTAGTGTGACCTCTGGGAAGCCGTCTACATGTCCATGTATTGGAACTTTTCTACTGCTCACGCCGCCTCGCGGCATAATAAGTGGGTGCAGTCAGGCTGATGATGATGAAGCTTACCGCCCGTTTATGACAAGGTGCTTACTAAGGTAATTGTAATAGTAATTGATTGGTTATTGTAACAAAGCCTGTTCTGTATCTCCTCATACCGTCGCATTTGTGGTCGGTCATTGCACTCTCTTGAACAGCGGCAAAATATATATTGCAACGCGTAAAACGAATGCGTGTACAGCCTCCTGTACGTGGAAGCTGCAGTACTGTCAAACGAAATTTTTGCCATAGAAATTATTGAGCTGTAGGATGAAGCACTGTCTTGGTGACAGATGACTTCTCTGGTGAGAATAATAATAATAATAATAATTGGTTTTGGGGGGAAAGGAAAATGGCGCAGTATCTGTCTCATATATCGTTGGACACCTGAACCGCGCCGTAAGGGAAGGATAAAGGAGGGAGTGAAAGAAGAAAGGAAGAAAGAGGTGCCGTAGTGGAGGACTCCGGAATAATTTCGACCACCTGGGGATCTTTAACGTGCACTGACATCGCACAGCACACGGGCGCCTTAGCGTTTTTCCTCCATAAAAACGCAGCCGCCGCGGTCGGGTTCGAACCCGGGAACTCCGGATCAGTAGTCGAGCGCCCTAACCACTGAGCCACCGCGGCGGGGCCTGGTGAGAATCCCAGGTATCGTTTCTAGGATTTTTCTAGGAGAGGGTCGTGACATCATCAGTACCGCTAACGAGGCAACCCTTTGGGGGCTGCCCTTAGAGGGCAAAGGACAGCCTTTGAAGGGCTGTCCGCTTTAGGGCGTTGGTAATTATCCGGCGCTGGTCAGCAGCAGCGGAGCTGGCCAGGAGAATCTCCCAGTATGATTCTGCCGTGATTGGCGATGTGGGAACGAAGGACATGTGAGAAGGGCGTAAAGAAAGTTTCCCGGTTTCCCTCAGAGCTTACAGGAAGAGTGAAATTGAAAGGTGCCCGAGTGCTGTGCGATGTCAGTGCACGTTAAAGATCCCTAGGTGGCCGAAAATATTGCGGACCCCTCCACTCTGGCACCTCTTTCTTCCTTTCTTCTTTCACTCCCACCTCTTTACCTTTCCTTACGACGTGGTTCGGATGTCCACCGAGATACGTGAGACAGCTACTGCGCCAATTATTTCCTCAAAAACTAATTTTTTTTCTGGCAGAGCACCCGCCGTGGTGGCTCAGTGGTTAGGGCGCTCGGCTACTGATCCGGAGTTCCCAGGTTAGAACCCGACCGCGGTGGTGGTGGTAGTGGTTTTATTAAAAATAATAGTAAAAAGGAAGGAAAAGATTTTTGCTAGCCCCGGCATCTGCCATCGATACTGAAGCACCTGAGCTGGGGCGGCGGAAATAAAGGATAGCAGGCAGAATGGAGAAATGAAATGAAAGAGGTGAGGGGACGGGAAGAGAGGATAGGGGGAGAAGTAATATGTACAAACTATTTACACAATAAGAAATGTGTCCAGGTTGTGCGCGTGATTAGTTCATTTTAGAGGAATTAAATCACACACGCGCCCAGCACTCTGTTGGTTACAACTGGAGTGCGGCGTCCAGTTATTAATCATTCAAGGTAGAACTCGCGGAGCGTTCGGTCACTGCGTGTAACTACCTGACGGAGAACAGACGGGATGTCAAGCCCGTGTGTTCGAGGAATGCACAGAGGCTCACCAATGTTTGCTCACGAGTGCGCGCACTGCCTTGCGGCCACAACAGCGTCTTGATGGAGTCTGGTAGTAATTTTCGGTTATCGAGCACGACGTTGTATGTACGCCTAAAAAAAGTGTCAAGAAAATGATAATCTATCACAGTGCCGCACACACTCGCGTGCCTGCTGCCTTGCCTTTGCATTGGGAAGAAACATAGTCGGTAGAGTCCTTGGTCTACGCATGGCCTTCCTACTCAGTCCAAACTGCCGCATCAACGCTGGGTCATAAAAATAAGCGTCAGGCGCGAAGTGTCGACCACAAACATAGAGATTTCGGCGGGTGTCCGTAGGTGGCAGTCCAGCGCGTTCCATCCAGGCAGCTCGCACACGCACGTCCTTCGGAATACTGTGCCTGTGTTCTTGCCAGTCACTGGCTTCGCAGCCGACGACACAGCACGGTCGAGGATCCATGCATCTAGGGCTACGCGGACATTCGAAAGCGACGGCGCCAAACGACGACACTCGACGAAAACCGGCCTGAGGAAACGTCACGTTCCAAATGTATAGTTCTCAATCCACTCGCCAAATGGCGTCACCCGCGTGCGGCCGCACATAAGAGTGAAAGCAGTGAAACGGCAAAATTATCGAGGGGTATTTTTTTAAAATAACCAAAGCGAGGCCATCTGCACATGTGAGCATTCGGCGCTCTAGCTAGCTCTTTTTTATTTTTCAGTTCACGCAAACTCTGTGTGTCTGCGTGTTTTTGCGTCGCTGCTCTTCGATCGATGGCACTCCTGCGCGGCTTCTGACATGGGCAAGTTGAGAAATTATATTTGTGCTTGTCAAAGTAGGCTGCATTTCAAGCAATTTAGGCTGCGTTCCAATACTCTAGACGTCTAACAAGACGTCTAGTGTGACCTCTGGGAAGCCGTCTACATGTCCATGTATTGGAACTTTTCTACTGCTCACGCCGCCTCGCGGCATAATAAGTGGGTGCAGTCAGGCTGATGATGATGAAGCTTACCGCCCGTTTATGACAAGGTGCTTACTAAGGTAATTGTAATAGTAATTGATTGGTTATTGTAACAAAGCCTGTTCTGTATCTCCTCATACCGTCGCATTTGTGGTCGGTCATTGCACTCTCTTGAACAGCGGCAAAATATATATTGCAACGCGTAAAACGAATGCGTGTACAGCCTCCTGTACGTGGAAGCTGCAGTACTGTCAAACGAAATTTTTGCCATAGAAATTATTGAGCTGTAGGATGAAGCACTGTCTTGGTGACAGATGACTTCTCTGGTGAGAATAATAATAATAATAATAATTGGTTTTGGGGGGAAAGGAAAATGGCGCAGTATCTGTCTCATATATCGTTGGACACCTGAACCGCGCCGTAAGGGAAGGATAAAGGAGGGAGTGAAAGAAGAAAGGAAGAAAGAGGTGCCGTAGTGGAGGACTCCGGAATAATTTCGACCACCTGGGGATCTTTAACGTGCACTGGCATCGCACAGCACACGGGCGCCTTAGCGTTTTTCCTCCATAAAAACGCAGCCGCCGCGGTCGGGTTCGAACCCGGGAACTCCGGATCAGTAGTCGAGCGCCCTAACCACTGAGCCACCGCGGCGGGGCCTGGTGAGAATCCCAGGTATCGTTTCTAGGATTTTTCTAGGAGAGGGTCGTCACATCATCAGTACCGCTAACGAGGCAACCCTTTGGGGGCTGCCCTTAGGGGGCAAAGGACAGCCTTTGAAGGGCTATCCGCTTTAGGGCGTTGGTAATTATCCGGCGCTGGTCAGCAGCAGCGGAGCTGGCCAGGAGAATCTCCCAGTATGATTCTGCCGTGATTGGCGATGTGGGAACGAAGGACATGTGAGAAGGGCGTAAAGAAAGTTTCCCGGTTTCCCTCAGAGCTTACAGGAAGAGTGAAATTGAAAGGTGCCCGAGTGCTGTGCGATGTCAGTGCACGTTAAAGATCCCTAGGTGGCCGAAAATATTGCGGAGCCCTCCACTCTGGCACCTCTTTCTTCCTTTCTTCTTTCACTCCCACCTCTTTACCTTTCCTTACGACGTGGTTCGGATGTCCACCGAGATACGTGAGACAGCTACTGCGCCAATTATTTCCTCAAAAACTAATTTTTTTTCTGGCAGAGCACCCGCCGCGGTGGCTCAGTGGTTAGGGCGCTCGGCTACTGATCCGGAGTTCCCAGGTTAGAACCCGACCGCGG
Organism: Amblyomma americanum; assembly: GCF_052857255.1. Classification (NCBI taxonomy): domain Eukaryota; kingdom Metazoa; phylum Arthropoda; class Arachnida; order Ixodida; family Ixodidae; genus Amblyomma; species Amblyomma americanum. Next base: position 74,347,337 of record NC_135500.1, on the reverse strand, counting down.
TGGTGGTGGTAGTGGTTTTATTAAAAATAATAGTAAAAAGGAAGGAAAAGATTTTTGCTAGCCCCGGCATCTGCCATCGATACTGAAGCACCTGAGCTGGGGCGGCGGAAATAAAGGATAGCAGGCAGAATGGAGAAATGAAATGAAAGAGGTGAGGGGACAGGAAGAGAGGATAGGGGGAGAAGTAATATGTACAAACTATTTACACAATAAGAAATGTGTCCAGGTTGTGCGCGTGATTAGTTCATTTTAGAGGAATTAAATCACACACGCGCACAGCACTCTGTTGGTTACAACTGGAGTGCGGCGTCCAGTTATTAATCATTCAAGGTAGAACTCGCGGAGCGTTCGGTCACTGCGTGTAACTACCTGACGGAGAACAGACGGGATGTCAAGCCCGTGTGTTCGAGGAATGCACAGAGGCTCACCAATGTTTGCTCACGAGTGCGCGCACTGCCTTGCGGCCACAACAGCGTCTTGATGGAGTCTGGTAGTAATTTTCGGTTATCGAGCACGACGTTGTATGTACGCCTAAAAAAAGTGTCAAGAAAATGATAATCTATCACAGTGCCGCACGCACTCGCGTGCCTGCTGCCTTGCCTTTGCATTGGGAAGAAACATAGTCGGTAGAGTCCTTGGTCTACGCATGGCCTTCCTACTCAGTCCAAACTGCCGCATCAACGCTGGGTCATAAAAATAAGCGTCAGGCGCGAAGTGTCGACCACAAACATAGAGATTTCGGCGGGTGTCCGTAGGTGGCAGTCCAGCGCGTTCCATCCAGGCAGCTCGCACACGCACGTCCTTCGGAATACTGTGCCTGTTTTCTTGCCAGTCACTGGCTTCGCAGCCGACGACACAGCACGGTCGAGGATCCATGCATCTAAGGCTACGCGGACATTCGAAAGCGACGGCGCCAAACGACGACACTCGACGAAAACCGGCCTGAGGAAACGTCACGTTCCAAATGTATAGTTCTCAATCCACTCGCCAAATGGCGCCACCCGCGTGCGGCCGCACATAAGAGTGAAAGCAGTGAAACGGCAAAATTATCGAGGGGTATTTTTTAAAATAACCAAAGCGAGGCCATCTGCACATGTGAGCATTCGGCGCTCTAGCTAGCTCTTTTTTATTTTTCAGTTCACGCAAACTCTGTGTGTCTGCGTGTTTTTGCGTCGCTGCTCTTCGATCGACGGCACTCCTGCGCGGCTTCTGACATGGGCAAGTTGAGAAATTATATTTGTGCTTGTCAAAGTAGGCTGCATTTCAAGCAATTTAGGCTGCGTTCCAATACTCTAGACGTCTAACAAGACGTCTAGTGTGACGTCTGGGAAGCCGTCTACATGTCCATGTATTGGAACTTTTCTACTGCTCACGCCGCCTCGCGGCATAATAAGTGGGTGCAGTCAGGCTGATGATGATGAAGCTTACCGCCCGTTTATGACAAGGTGTTTACTAAGGTAATTGTAATAGTAATTGATTGGTTATTGTAACAAAGCCTGTTCTGTATCTCCTCATACCGTCGCATTTGTGGTCGGTCATTGCACTCTCTTGAACAGCGGCAAAATATATATTGCAACGCGTAAAACGAATGCGTGTACAGCCTCCTGTACGTGGAAGCTGCAGTACTGTCAAACGAAATTTTTGCCATAGAAATTATTGAGCTGTAGGATGAAGCACTGTCTTGGTGACAGATGACTTCTCTGGTGAGAATAATAATAATAATAATAATTGGTTTTGGGGGGAAAGGAAAATGGCGCAGTATCTGTCTCATATATCGTTGGACACCTGAACCGCGCCGTAAGGGAAGGATAAAGGAGGGAGTGAAAGAAGAAAGGAAGAAAGAGGTGCCGTAGTGGAGGACTCCGGAATAATTTCGACCACCTGGGGATCTTTAACGTGCACTGGCATCGCACAGCACACGGGCGCCTTAGCGTTTTTCCTCCATAAAAACGCAGCCGCCGCGGTCGGGTTCGAACCCGGGAACTCCGGATCAGTGGTCGAGCGCCCTAACCACTGAGCCACCGCGGCGGGGCCTGGTGAGAATCCCAGGTATCGTTTCTAGGATTTTTCTAGGAGAGGGTCGTGACATCATCAGTACCGCTAACGAGGCAACCCTTTGGGGGCTGCCCTTAGAGGGCAAAGGACAGCCTTTGAAGGGCTGTCCGCTTTAGGGCGTTGGTAATTATCCGGCGCTGGTCAGCAGCAGCGGAGCTGGCCAGGAGAATCTCCCAGTATGATTCTGCCGTGATTGGCGATGTGGGAACGAAGGACATGTGAGAAGGGCGTAAAGAAAGTTTCCCGGTTTCCCTCAGAGCTTACAGGAAGAGTGAAATTGAAAGGTGCCCGAGTGCTGTGCGATGTCAGTGCACGTTAAAGATCCCTAGGTGGCCGAAAATATTGCGGACCCCTCCACTCTGGCACCTCTTTCTTCCTTTCTTCTTTCACTCCCACCTCTTTACCTTTCCTTACGACGTGGTTCGGATGTCCACCGAGATACGTGAGACAGCTACTGCGCCAATTATTTCCTCAAAAACTAATTTTTTTTCTGGCAGAGCACCCGCCGTGGTGGCTCAGTGGTTAGGGCGCTCGGCTACTGATCCGGAGTTCCCAGGTTAGAACCCGACCGCGGTGGTGGTGGTAGTGGTTTTATTAAAAATAATAGTAAAAAGGAAGGAAAAGATTTTTGCTAGCCCCGGCATCTGCCATCGATACTGAAGCACCTGAGCTGGGGCGGCGGAAATAAAGGATAGCAGGCAGAATGGAGAAATGAAATGAAAGAGGTGAGGGGACGGGAAGAGAGGATAGGGGGAGAAGTAATATGTACAAACTATTTACACAATAAGAAATGTGTCCAGGTTGTGCGCGTGATTAGTTCATTTTAGAGGAATTAAATCACACACGCGCCCAGCACTCTGTTGGTTACAACTGGAGTGCGGCGTCCAGTTATTAATCATTCAAGGTAGAACTCGCGGAGCGTTCGGTCACTGCGTGTAACTACCTGACGGAGAACAGACGGGATGTCAAGCCCGTGTGTTCGAGGAATGCACAGAGGCTCACCAATGTTTGCTCACGAGTGCGCGCACTGCCTTGCGGCCACAACAGCGTCTTGATGGAGTCTGGTAGTAATTTTCGGTTATCGAGCACGACGTTGTATGTACGCCTAAAAAAAGTGTCAAGAAAATGATAATCTATCACAGTGCCGCACACACTCGCGTGCCTGCTGCCTTGCCTTTGCATTGGGAAGAAACATAGTCGGTAGAGTCCTTGGTCTACGCATGGCCTTCCTACTCAGTCCAAACTGCCGCATCAACGCTGGGTCATAAAAATAAGCGTCAGGCGCGAAGTGTCGACCACAAACATAGAGATTTCGGCGGGTGTCCGTAGGTGGCAGTCCAGCGCGTTCCATCCAGGCAGCTCGCACACGCACGTCCTTCGGAATACTGTGCCTGTGTTCTTGCCAGTCACTGGCTTCGCAGCCGACGACACAGCACGGTCGAGGATCCATGCATCTAGGGCTACGCGGACATTCGAAAGCGACGGCGCCAAACGACGACACTCGACGAAAACCGGCCTGAGGAAACGTCACGTTCCAAATGTATAGTTCTCAATCCACTCGCCAAATGGCGTCACCCGCGTGCGGCCGCACATAAGAGTGAAAGCAGTGAAACGGCAAAATTATCGAGGGGTATTTTTTTAAAATAACCAAAGCGAGGCCATCTGCACATGTGAGCATTCGGCGCTCTAGCTAGCTCTTTTTTATTTTTCAGTTCACGCAAACTCTGTGTGTCTGCGTGTTTTTGCGTCGCTGCTCTTCGATCGATGGCACTCCTGCGCGGCTTCTGACATGGGCAAGTTGAGAAATTATATTTGTGCTTGTCAAAGTAGGCTGCATTTCAAGCAATTTAGGCTGCGTTCCAATACTCTAGACGTCTAACAAGACGTCTAGTGTGACCTCTGGGAAGCCGTCTACATGTCCATGTATTGGAACTTTTCTACTGCTCACGCCGCCTCGCGGCATAATAAGTGGGTGCAGTCAGGCTGATGATGATGAAGCTTACCGCCCGTTTATGACAAGGTGTTTACTAAGGTAATTGTAATAGTAATTGATTGGTTATTGTAACAAAGCCTGTTCTGTATCTCCTCATACCGTCGCATTTGTGGTCGGTCATTGCACTCTCTTGAACAGCGGCAAAATATATATTGCAACGCGTAAAACGAATGCGTGTACAGCCTCCTGTACGTGGAAGCTGCAGTACTGTCAAACGAAATTTTTGCCATAGAAATTATTGAGCTGTAGGATGAAGCACTGTCTTGGTGACAGATGACTTCTCTGGTGAGAATAATAATAATAATAATAATTGGTTTTGGGGGGAAAGGAAAATGGCGCAGTATCTGTCTCATATATCGTTGGACACCTGAACCGCGCCGTAAGGGAAGGATAAAGGAGGGAGTGAAAGAAGAAAGGAAGAAAGAGGTGCCGTAGTGGAGGACTCCGGAATAATTTCGACCACCTGGGGATCTTTAACGTGCACTGGCATCGCACAGCACACGGGCGCCTTAGCGTTTTTCCTCCATAAAAACGCAGCCGCCGCGGTCGGGTTCGAACCCGGGAACTCCGGATCAGTAGTCGAGCGCCCTAACCACTGAGCCACCGCGGCGGGGCCTGGTGAGAATCCCAGGTATCGTTTCTAGGATTTTTCTAGGAGAGGGTCGTCACATCATCAGTACCGCTAACGAGGCAACCCTTTGGGGGCTGCCCTTAGGGGGCAAAGGACAGCCTTTGAAGGGCTATCCGCTTTAGGGCGTTGGTAATTATCCGGCGCTGGTCAGCAGCAGCGGAGCTGGCCAGGAGAATCTCCCAGTATGATTCTGCCGTGATTGGCGATGTGGGAACGAAGGACATGTGAGAAGGGCGTAAAGAAAGTTTCCCGGTTTCCCTCAGAGCTTACAGGAAGAGTGAAATTGAAAGGTGCCCGAGTGCTGTGCGATGTCAGTGCACGTTAAAGATCCCTAGGTGGCCGAAAATATTGCGGAGCCCTCCACTCTGGCACCTCTTTCTTCCTTTCTTCTTTCACTCCCACCTCTTTACCTTTCCTTACGACGTGGTTCGGATGTCCACCGAGATACGTGAGACAGCTACTGCGCCAATTATTTCCTCAAAAACTAATTTTTTTTCTGGCAGAGCACCCGCCGCGGTGGCTCAGTGGTTAGGGCGCTCGGCTACTGATCCGGAGTTCCCAGGTTAGAACCCGACCGCGGTGGTGGTGGTAGTGGTTTTATTAAAAATAATAGTAAAAAGGAAGGAAAAGATTTTTGCTAGCCCCGGCATCTGCCATCGATACTGAAGCACCTGAGCTGGGGCGGCGGAAATAAAGGATAGCAGGCAGAATGGAGAAATGAAATGAAAGAGGTGAGGGGACAGGAAGAGAGGATAGGGGAGAAGTAATATGTACAAACTATTTACACAATAAGAAATGTGTCCAGGTTGTGCGCGTGATTAGTTCATTTTAGAGGAATTAAATCACACACGCGCACAGCACTCTGTTGGTTACAACTGGAGTGCGGCGTCCAGTTATTAATCATTCAAGGTAGAACTCGCGGAGCGTTCGGTCACTGCGTGTAACTACCTGACGGAGAACAGACGGGATGTCAAGCCCGTGTGTTCGAGGAATGCACAGAGGCTCACCAATGTTTGCTCACGAGTGCGCGCACTGCCTTGCGGCCACAACAGCGTCTTGATGGAGTCTGGTAGTATGCCCTGCGCCCTATAGGCCGCGAGCATATCGCGACGAGCATCGGCGAACGCGGCACAGCGAAGAAGCAGGTGTTATAGTGTTTCCACTGCACCGCATCCGTCACACACATCACTCGTCGCGATTCCCTGACCCTCCCGTCGTTCCCCGGGCCACACGCCAATGCGCGCCGGCTTCCCGCGCCGGCACAGCGTCAACGTCGACGCTGCCTCGCAGCTCCTCGGAATGACGCTCACACTACGCGCGTTTTCTCGCTGCGGTTGTCATGGAATGTGGAGAGAGGAGGCGCTGAGGGAGGACCCGAACGAGCAGAAAGAATAGGGGACAGTCACGTGACACTAGAGAAGACTGGAAAGCGCACCCTGCTAGCTCCCCTCCCGTCGCCCTGGCAAAGCAGCCGCCGAGTGCCCGGCCGGCCGGGGCCGGCCGGCCGGACGCGCGCAGCTTCCGCCGACGGGGTCACTGAACTGGGACCGACGTCACGGTTCACGGACGGCGCCCATTGGCTGTTCTGTCACCGGCACGGGAAAAATAGGTACCGAACCCATCGCTCCGCGGGACGGCAGAGCAGGCTGTCCGCGGGAGAAAAACCGGCTTGGGCGGGAAGCGGCACGCGGGAAACGCCCGGCGTTGCGCGTTTTCCCGCTAATGTGAGCGCCCCTTAAGCGCGCCAGCCGGTGACACTGTCGATGCGCTCACCTCCCGCGATGCGTGGGTCGGGGTGCTGCTTTCGGAGATGGTCGTGGATGGCCGCACGCACGTCCTCCAGCGCAAGGGGCAGATCGCTGGCAGGTAGTTGGTGTGCAGCGGTCGCGAGGCCGCGGCGGCTGCGTTTTTATGGAGGCAAAACGCTAAGGCGCCCGTGTGCGGTGCGATGTCAGTACACGTTAAAGATCCCCATGTGGTCGAAATTATTCCGGAGCCCTCCACTATGACACCTCTGTCTTCCTCTCTTCTTTCACTCCCTCCTTTATCCCTTCTCCTACGGCTCAGTTCAGGTGTCCAACGATATATGAGACAGATACTGCGCCATTTCCTTTCACCAATAACCAATTATTATCATTTCGGACAGAGCAACCTGGGTCTCACAAGCCACACCAATGGCTGGGGTTATTTCGACCACCTGGGGATCTTTAACGTGCACTGGCATCGCATAGCACACGGACGCCTTAGCGTTTTACCTCCATAAAAACGCAGCCGCCGCGGTTGGGTTCGAACCTGGGAACTCCGGTTCAGTAGTCGAGTGCCCTAACCACTGAGCCACAGTGGCGGGTACATTATATTTAAGAGTGCGTAATATTTAATATAATGATAACCCACCTGGCGATTTATGCCACACTAACGAGCAGTACTGTTTGCGCTCAGCCATGTAAACAACCTCAGCGCGGGGCTACAGTTGTCATAATCTTCGCTCTCCTGGGGCACAATGCGCACACACAGCAAAATGCTGTACTATTATTTTGAAGCACTCATTTAGACGGCGGCGACTATTCATCGGTGTGGACAGTGAAAGCATTCGAGTCACGTAGGGTTTTGCAAGCGGCTTGGTTTCTGCAAAAAAGTTGTATGAGTCGAAGGAAACGTATGTTCGACTTACAAACGCGTTCATGCAGTGCGGAAGTAGTTGCACTCGGCACTTTTCTACTTTCGTGCCTCAAGGTTACTGTAGTGCACCTTTAGATAATTTGAGTTTAATTATTTAGCGATGAATAGCAGACAAGAACTACAAAACGCCGCGGCTTTCACGGCGCACATCGGCGAAGGCATGCACGGCACGGGCCGCGTCTCACATACGGGAGCACTTGACTGCTCAAAAGAGACCACACTCATAACATATGAACAGCATGCTTCTAAGCATAAATAATAAAGCAGGGGTCCATTGATTTCTGTTTCCTCAACAATTGGAAAGTGGGCGCCACGAGCAAGTCCGCTTTACCAAGGATCACTCAGCTCGCGTACTAAGTTTAAGGCTTCCGAAAAGAGAACACGGAAAATGCATTTTATTTCGCTAGGCTAAAAGAACAAACTTTTCGAGCGACTGCTGTCTACGGTGTGCATGCAAGCACCTCAACAGCTCGCAGCAGACGACGCGTGGCGTGTATGCGCTCGTGACGTCAGCGCTCAGAGGATGCGAGACCAGCAAGCAGTGTGCAACAACAAAAACGAAAAAAATTCATTTTAAACATTTACCGCAGAGAATCAACTGAAAATTGGGGGATTTGTAATTTAACCTGTTGGGAATTAAAGGCGATAAGCAGGGTATACGTGAAAATAGGCTGTCATGACCTCTTTAATATTTCCTCTTTTACAAGCCATGATTATAGTGCCAAATGTTACCAACCTCACTGACACATCAAGAGGTGAGAATGACCTCAATTTTTCTGCAAGTCTATAGGCTATAGGAGCAAAACAAAGATCACTTAAGCATAAATACCAACAGTACACTTTTCATTACACCTGGAAAATTTCTGAATGAATAGCCTCAACAGCCAAAAGAGCAAGGACTTCAGCTACGCCCAAGCTGGTGTTTGTACATCAAATCCAGGTCTAATTCGTACTTGTAATACATGGAACATGAAGAAAGAAAAACAACACAAAATGGAGAGGATGGAGTGCACAGGAAGATTACACTCCATCATATGCATATTTTGTTCATGCCATTTATGCTTAATGTCTTGAAAACATGAATTTGGATTGGATATGAAGGCCTCTGCTGCACAAATGCATCCCTGCCAGTCTTGATATTTTCAGACAACTTAAAGTGCAGCTTTGCCCCATAATGACAAAACTGTTCACAGGAAGCAAAACATTTTGAGGAAATATAGGCTTGAACACTCTAGGCTCCTAGAATCTAAGAAACAATAACCACCATGCAGCAGCAGCGGTGACAACGAAATAAGCAATGCTACCATACCGCCTTTTTCTAACACAGAACAACTGACAAGTGGAATGCGCGTTCTGTTGAGTAAGCTAAGCTTCAGTACGCCAAGTTTACTTTTGATTGCGTGTTAAAGCAGATGGGTTAAAGGCCTGCATACATTATTAAAATGCAGTCGTCTTACTGAGTAATGCTTCATTTCCCAGCGAATCTTGCAGCAAATCGGCAGGTACCTCTTCTGCGGCAGGTGCCACTTCTGATAACAGAACAGAATGGTTGCAGGGTTACCACCACATATAATGAAGCAGCAAAAGGTGTAAATTAAGTTGCTTAGGCCATTGATGAAGTGGTTCAAGTTTTTGTTCTTACTGCCACATCATTTGGGGGTATCTGCTACATGCAGATGTTGGCGAGTTGCGACACCACGGGTTCCTGAGCATCTGCAAGGACATCCCCACAGGGGGATGAAGGTAAGCAGTGCGTCACCACGGACCCAAGCACTGGTACTTAGCCATGCGTGGCTCTGCCATGTCTGGGTAAAAGGGGGTCGTGGTGGTTGAACCGATGCCAACCGTTGGGACCTTTAAGCTAGGCCCCTCAGCGCAGGCCACACACCACTTTGGCCCCAGCTTCCTGTAGACGACACCTCTACCCTGACCCGACCGGGGGAAATCAGCAGTCGCATTTTCATGTCCTCCCCTTCATCTTTCGCTTTCCCATCCTCATTTTCACAACTCCTGTCTCCCCCTCTCTCCTTGATTTCTTCGTTTTGTCTGGCAGCTAGGGTTAACCTTGTGTGGAGTGGATACCCTGAGTTGCCCCATATTTGTTTATAGTAGTGGTGTACAGCTGGTGTGGGCAGGACTTGCAAGTTGCTGTTCCGTCCCCTCATTGGGTACCATAGTGGATGGCTGGCACTAGAGTCACTAAATAAAGACTTAGAGTACCGTCACTGCAGCACGGCGGTAAGCAGGGGCGGCCATTTTGTTGTTTATCATTGTTGCCAGATTGCCGCTTCGGCGACCTCGCCGCTAACTTTGGCCCGGCCATTTTGTAAACAACGCTGTTAGCCACCCTGCGCTGCGGCGGGGATCGTAGCCGTACTGCATGGAGCCGCTCAGATGCAAACGGTACAGCTGTTGCCTTCAGTTCATGCTTTCGTCGTGCGGAGACACCCCTTGTATTATGAACTTAAATATTTCAGGTTATTGTTGATTATTCTGGGCAATTTTTTCTTGACTCTGCGCAATCAGCGTTGTGCTGTTCGTGTGTTTTATTATATATTGCGATAGGCGATCGCCTCCTCAGTAGGTGCTGTTGCTATAACACTTCAGGTGTTGTCTTTTAAACTTGCTTTTATTTTGTAGGAGCTAATGTGCCAACACCGCGGGAGTATTGCTAATGGCTCATAGTAGGCAGTGGTCGAATACAATGCTACTACGGGTATCGTCGCGGTTACTCCACACTTTTACTGCGGAAATATACGAGCGCTCCGGCTGAGCAATTCATGGTGATTAAGGCAAGGGTAACCCCGCTGGAGGTAAAATAACGCTCGGCGCACTAGCGACTGCTTCAAACAGCGGCTTAATCTGGAAGCGAGCAGCAGCGAGCCGTTTGCACGCGTATTCGCAACTTACCTGATGCAACTCGATCGTCAGCACGCTTCCGGAGTACAGTAATCACTATAATTCCGTGATACTTTGGGGACTGGTTACAGGGAATGGCATAATCTTGCGATACACTAACACAGACATTCGATATGCAGCGTCAGTTTTCGTGCGCGCAGCTGCTCGCCGGCTGATTTTTCGGGAAACATACATTTAGCCGCTTCAGCAAGCAATAACAAAAAAAACCTTGCCACCCAGATGCAAATGCTTTCTAATTTATGGAAAATTGCTTATTTGCTTATTGAAAACACAGAAAGGAGCACAGCTCAGCACGCGCCGGAGCAGCCACATGCTTTGGATTTTATTTTTCGGGAGGGACAGAGTGAATTGTAACGTTCATTATTCGCTGGCAGTGGTTCTTGGCAGTATCCATACATGTAATTCATTCCACACTGATTAAAATAACCGCAGAGAAATTATGGGAAACCCTAACATCTGGTGGCTGGAGTACCTCTATTTTGCTGAGGAGTACTGGAAATAAATTGTGGTATACTATTTCACAATAACAATGTAAGCTATGATGTACATTTAGTTAAACTCAAGACACTGTTCTCTGCAGTTTCATTAAGCAGTTTCCATTTACTGAGACTCTAATATAAAAAATTACCACTATCAGGAGCCAAAAGCACTTAACGCGTGAAACCAGTGCTACCCAGTCAACATCCCAACAAAATAATTTTATTCACGAGATAGCACCTTATATGAAATACAAATTTAATCAGTGTTAAAAACAATGTGGACAAATGACATGAACAAAGTGCAAGCCTTTTGAGAACACTGCAGCTGCTGCACAACAAATGCTTCATATGCCTCGAGAGAAAACAGGAACTAAAAGGGCAGCACATGAAACCAAACTTCTGCATGGAAAGTAAAAGAAAATTTTAAACTTTTGCATGACAAAAAAAAAAATGATTGCCATATGAACAGGCAACTGCTGCTTTTTTATTCCACTGCTGAACTGCACCTGAGAATATGCCTTATCTTGTCGGTTTCAGATATCTGTGCATTCACCCTCTTGTACAGACCAACGACATCCTCAATGTAACTCGTGAAGTTCTTCTCTACCTGCTGCGACCACGCATGCAAGTGCTGTACGGCCGAATACCTCTGAGAAGTTTGTTTTGAAAACGGACCATGATGTAATGTCTGCCTCGTGGTTCTGATACCACAGATTCCCCACGCCCGTCAGGTAGAAAATCACATTGGTGAGTTTGGTTTCTGCGTGCCACTTGTATGCGCTCATACGGTGTGAGCCAATCCTCAACATCATGGTTTTCCGTGCCGCTGAAAATAGCAGTGTCTCGCTGGCGCCAAGAACCAGTAGAGACGATGGCGGCCGGGCTCACTTGTACTGCTTGGTGGTTAGGCATCGCGGTAGGGGGCAGCGTTTGGTTGCAGAGTTCCAGGGCGAGAGGATATTACCCGGAACCTGCGCCAAATGTAAGGTGGGGTTTATTCGGAGAAGCTTCTTAACGGGAGCAGGGTCAACAGCAGTCTGAGGTCAGCTAGTCAAGCCAGGAGCGTGCACCAGGCAATGACCATGCGGCTAGCGCGTATGCTCGTCTTCCTTACATCAACTAACATTTTAACGAATTTGAGACAAAGCCGCCCTCATCCCGACACTTTTGGATCCACATTTCGCCTTTGCAGTTTTTGCCGTGCTGCTGAGCTTTCGTAGTGCAATTCGTAGCCGCAGCATGAGGAAAGCTTGGGTTAGGCGCCTTTTGCAGATCATGGCAATGTGGAAAGCTGTATGCGAGTTTGCACGTGTCCAAGGTAGCATTCGTAAGCGAAGAGAGGGAAACAGTTAAGGCCTCATGCTCGTGGTCACGGAAGACCTTATCGGCATGCTGCAGCAGGCTCACAACGTGACGTGAAGGACGAGTGAGGGGGCTTGGTTGCGACTGCGACCGATACGACTTCAGCTTTAATAGCTGGTCTTTTTGTTCTACAGGCTCTGCTTCAAGACTCTCCTTGCATGTGCTGCACAACTTGTACTTCTTGGTCACGCTATGGGTGATGTACCCAGACACATAGACCAGCGACTCCATTTGCACCTCATCAAGGGGGGGAGCAACATCGTCAAGAAGGCTGTCGTTCAAGAGCTCATCTCCTGCTGCCTTCACACCGTTCTTCAAAGCTGCTTTTTTAATTTCAACGAACTCAATGAGGTCTACTGTGTCATCGATGCCATAGTTCCCCTTGGTGCTTGGTTTAAAGAACTGGCTCAACATTATGAGCCTGAGCATCAGTTTAAACTCTAGTGGCCTCGGCACTGGGTGTCTTGAGCGAATGCAGAAGAGGTTCTCCAGGGCATCCTGTGACAGTCTGCACAACAACACAAACTTGAACTTGTGCACACTTAGAAGCTGGTGTTGAATGTGGAGTGCACTAGACATTGTGATGAGCACACCAGCTTGGACAGGCTTGAACATTTCCTTCGCGTTGCCGGATTTTATGGAAACATGTGCGAAAATCTCCATGAATTCCTTGAGAAAAGCCACTGCCTCATCATGCGCATCCTGCTTGAAAAGGGACATTGCAGTGCCGATATACCGTGATGTCATCACTGTAAACCACCGGAACATGCGTTCTACAAACCATGCTGTGGTTAGAGCCTCAGATTCCAGGAGCCGAAGACTCACTAGGGTGCGCATAGCAGCACCAACACTGTGGTTCAGAACTGCAACCGCAGATGCCACATTCATTTTGGCAAAATGATCAGGGTCCAGGTGTGCAGGCTTCAGGTGAGGGGCCAACTTAAGGTCCCGTTCTGCGTCAATGACAGCAAGCTCCCTGATGTGCTTCACAGACACCTGTGAGAAGCACAAAACAGACTTGAAAATGGTTTAAATCTTACCATATTTTAGAAGACCTCAGCTCAAGCAATGTCACAATATTCCTGTTACACTGCACAGTTAAATGTGATTTTGAACAAAACTTAAGTTTGTAGTAAAATGCAAGTTAATGTGGCGTTCAATCATACCCACTAAGTCCATCATTACAGAATTAGGTTCCTCAATACAGAATGCTTGCCTGATTACCCCGACAGCCTGGGCATAGAATGTATGGAATCTGTGCTTGCACCCACCTCGTCAGTTGGAAGCTCGTACTTGGTCACGATGGCAGCGGGCAGAAAGAATGACTGGCCCCTCACTAGGTGACCTCATGTTTTTTAAAACGTGTGGAGCATCAGCCAAGAAGTAGAGCTGTCTGTCAGTGTTGGCCGCACACGGATGCCTCCACGACACCACGGGCTTGACTGAGCGAGTTGCAGCGATCCCACATCTCTTCCACAGTGCCTTGTTGCTGGGCCCCATGTCAGAAATCCCAGCGTCCACGTGACATGCAGCCGCTTCACACTTTTCAATCACAGAAAACAGGAAGTCTCTCAAAAAACTTCCATCGATGGAGTCCCCTGCAAAAGAATGAAAACAAAAAATGTCAAATGGGTTGATGTTGATTTACTAAAGAAAAAATGTACCAAGATGAGGTGTATGCTGGTTTAGATTGTGAACAAGGCTATAGTCACGTTTTCAGTCGGTAATGGAAAGAGCAGTGGGCAGAGAAACTGATGACTGAGAGGTAATACAGAAAAGTTAAAAACAAAGCAGCATTAAAAAAGAACAGCAGCACTGCAGCTACAAATATCTGGCAAGGCACAGTTCTCCACAGAAGCAACCACGGGCCCTCACATGCTGTTTCTCCAGAGCATAAGGATATTGAGTGGTGAAAGTCATCCTGGAATGCTCCGGCAGCTAATATGGGACACAAGTCCTAGTTTAATAATAAGAGAAATTTTTTTATGCATGGTGAGGAGTGCGAAAATTTCTTTACTTTTCGAAAAAGCATCCCTCACAGCCTGAGTAGATTTGGGACATTAAACCCCATAAATCAACCAATTGTACTTCTCAGGCAGTTTCAGGGTTTCCCTTTCAGTAAACCTCTTAGTTCAAAAAAGCCCAATGGCATCACAACAGACAAATGCCAACATCACGCTGCAATACTTTGGCTTCCACTGCCCACATGCAGGAATATTAAAAGGCTGGTTGACAATTACACCTTTTGTAGTGAAAATTTCAAACCCAGCTGTTGAAATATTCTTCTTTGCTGTTATATCATCTCTTACTGCGACAATTATGCCTTGAAATCAACCTGATGGCAAAACGAACGAAACCCCAATGCAAATTCTAACAGGCTGTCGAGTAACGTGTTCTGAAATGCCCTACGAAGGGATAAATTCCTGCACCTCGACACCTTCCCTTGAGGGTGACTGAATCTAGGGCGCTCACCTCTAAGCATACCACTGACGATTCCTTTCTGGTGTGCTGAGCTGCTTTCACATTCTGCGTTATCATACCAGCAAACCCCTCCCAGCCTCCCACTGCAGTGCGCACTCTCCTCGTTACAGCCTTCTTTAAGCCACCAGCTCTGACATAGGATGAGCTGGAAGGAGGGTATGAGCGACCTCTCTTAGCCACTCCCGACAGACCATCCCTCATGCAGCGTTGTTTCCTCGTTCGGTACCCTCATCCTCCGCTGCTCTACGCGTTCGCTCGCTTTAATCTTCCCATGTAACAGCAGATTGCTTGCTCCGTTGCAGCGAGACCAAATGCATGAATGCCTAGGCTTAAAAGGGCCGAAAGTATGATTGGACGTACCTGTCAGGTGGTAGGCAACAACTTGCTTCCAGCGAGACGACAGTCCAGTAAGCATGAGGACTAGACCATGTGTCGCATAGGTCAGCTCGCCCTCAGGCACTGGATTGGACAGTGGCGCCGTTGCAAGGCCAATTGGGTTCTTGACAGTTGGGTCAAAGTCGAGCCCCGCAGTGAGCTTGCGCAATGGTTCTCTTCTGGCCTCACTGTGTCGAGCTTGGCCTTGAGTGGAGGCAGCAGTTCCTCAAGAATTCCTTAAAAATAAAAAAAAACATGTAGTGCTTACACTGCTGCCTAATAAGTCTGTAGTTGCCAGTGGCAACATGAGCCAGTGAAGTTTGCATACACACCTGGTCCAAACTTGACTTCCTCGATACGCCTCTGCAGGGTGCGTTCTGACGGCAGAGGAGTAACGTCCTCCTTCAGGAGGCTGTAACCTCTGTTGCCACATGCCAAGCGGATTTGCAGGGCTTTCTGGACAGTTTTGTTAGTCCACCTGTTGCCACGTGGATCACAATTAGCAACATTGTGGACTTGGTCTGGGGCAAGGTGCGCAAGCTTGTTGCCTGAAAAACAAAAAGAAGTGAAAAAATTCACACCATGCACTTAGTTTTATTCTTATCACTGAGAATTAACTGGTGAACTTTATATGTGCGTTAGTGATGCAAGACCATCTTAAGCTAAGGAGGACCAAGGCATGTAGTGAAGTACTCAAAAATGTGAGTAGAGCATTATTTTTAATTCTCCCTGATAATGATTATCAAACATCTTAAACTGCATGTCAGTGAGTCAGTTCTGCCTAAATTGACAAAGAATTAGTACAAGAAATGAAACCTGAATGAGAAAAATATACACATAAAACCTGTACACAAACACTGATATATTGGCTTCATGCCATAAGTACGTAAGTACAGAGATGGAATTTTGCTTCTAGCATACCATTTTTCCTCTTGTTTAGACCATAGTAAGCTTTAATGCCTTCATGCTCATACCCTCAGTGATGTGATCGCTATGCCAATCGCACCAAAAGGCAAATCCTGCTACATCCAGCTATTTTAAATAATCTGTGCCGAACTAGGCATGTAACTTTGCTTTTACGGTTTATAGAAGCAAAGCTAACCGGCCAAGCTCTGAATGATTTAGTGTTGCCCTTGCATCATATGCATGCATTCATTAAAAGAAAACATGTCTGAAAAGCTTACGCAAGAAACAGAACAGAAAAATTAAAATATTAAGAACAGACTAGAGTCACAAAATACAAATAAAATCTTTATTTATTGACTCTAGGACAGATTACACGAGCACACCTGCCGTCTCCCCACTCGGTTGTCTCGGAAAAATGCAGCCAAGCATCGCGTGTTATGAAGATAGTCCTCCTAAAGCGGAGGCACTAGCTCTGAGAGCTTGTTCCCGCACGCCAATTATATGACCTCCTTTGATGTGGTTGTGCTCGAACTTTGTACATTGAAAAGGAGCGCTAACAAATTGTTATTTAAGCATAACATGCACTCTTTTGTCAATGGATTTTCCTCTGCTTCAGTAATCGCGTTTTGAATTCACATCGGTTATGCTAGTCACTAAATAAAGACATTTTATTTCGTGACTCTATATTATGCTGCTTCGCTGACGGCCAGTTTACCCCTTCAAAGCATGTGTCCCGACGGTGCAAATGCCTGTTTTTCTGCTCCAAATTACACTTTCTGGCTGCTACGAAATCTCATTTTCTTGCTGCAAAAGGACTTGAGGAAATCGCATCACTGTGCACTGTATTTACAGCTCTGCTAGCTGCTCTACAAGCCCACTAATACAGTCAGTGCCTCATGCGAACCAAGATCCAAATGAAATTTAAAATGAGATGCTCACCAACAACACCATCCAGCTGTGTTTCCAGTTTCCTGATATGCTTCTGTAGCAAATCCACTTTGCGCTTCAAGTCTTCAACCATCTCCTCATGGATGCACTGATGAAGACTGCACGCTGCTTCCTGGAATTTGAGCAGGGTTTCAAGGCACATTAATGGACGCAGACGTCAAATACTGCATAGCTTTTTTTACATATCTAGGATGTCAATAACTATGCACATAGCTTGGAACGAGTCAGCAAGCATATATATATATCTTTTATAGCCCAGTTTAACCAGTGGGTTACAAATCTTCGTTACAATACCGAACTTTATAATGCATCATCACAAGGGAATGGCACTGTGCACCCACTGGATTCATGGCACAATGCCAAAGGAAAAAGCAACATGCTGCAACTATTGAACCAACAGTTAAAATGAGTTTAATGCTTATCTTAGTGACTGCAGGGTGCACTTTACGATACACATATTCTCTAGGTATTGACAGCACATGCTCTGAAACTGTCTTATAAAGTCTGCTGTTTTCAGGAACCGCAAATCATAGGTCAGCCGCTGATATATTTTCCAAGCTTTTCTACTATCTTTTTGATTGCTAATATTGGCAGCGCTAAATTTTAGTTGAAAAAGTTTAGTTAAATCTGTGGCACTGGCACGCAAGAACCAACTGTGTGCATCATGAAGAGGCTCACTCAACAGCAGCCGAGATAAGGAACCAAAAAATTGGCAGACACACTTAAACACTTAACGCTGCTTACGTGTATGAATGCGAAAGCATGAGCATACAGTCATGGCACTGTGGCGTATATGTAGACACCGGGTACGGAGTGCCGCTAAACTAAATTGCTAGCCCAGTGGTTAAGTGATCCACCACTGCCTTGGCAGGCGGCTTTTTCCGAGGGACTGTTAGAGCCCAGGTTGTTTGCAACTAGCTTTTGTACCATTTTTAAGTATACACACACAGACACATGCACATAGAGACACACACACACATTATTTCACTTAATGGGGCTAGTAATGCGTTCGCATTAATAAGAAGTTCACAGTTGCCGGGGCAACCAAAGAACAAACACATTATTCTGTTATAAACTCTATGTTTCCAAACACGCTTGTTTTTATTACCATTTGGGTGCCTTGGTGCATCTTCAAGTCTGCCTGCTGCTTCTTAGTTGTGGCACAGCTGCACTACCCTCCGCTCGCTGAAAGTATACAGTGCATGTACAATAGCTCCGGGCAGGATACAGAGGCAATGGCACCAAATTTCAGGCCTTCAACATTTAGAGGAATTCAGGATATCGCTGCAGAACAGATATTCAGCTTTGACTGAGGAAGATGATCTTCATGCTGATACAATGAACGATAATCTGACAGCTATCATTGCGGAGTGCGCAATAGAAGTAGGCAGCAGAATGGTTCGACAGGATACCGGCAAGCTATCATAGAAGACGAAAGATCTGATTAAAAAACATCTAAGCATGAGGGCATCTAACCCTGCAGACAGAATAGCTGGCAAAGGATAGGGTTAATTGGAGAGACATGAGAGAGGCCTTTGCCGTGCAGTGGGTGTAGTCAGGCTGACCATGATGATGAAACATTTATTGCCACATTTCGCACACCACTACTCTGGTATTACGGCTACTGGTTTTTCATACTATGGTAGGTACTTTACCTGGCTCATCAGGCATGGTCCAAGCATCCGTGTGTTGTTTTTCCGGGACCAGTGCACCTGCCAAAATCGTGGTGTTAGAGTTCCTATTTCTAAGATGTAGAAAATCAGTAAACTCTATAGCGTAATACTTACTTGTTTCGACCTCTACTTCCATTGCCAGTGCAGATGACAGCCTTGGGTAACCAACCACTTCAATGGTGCATGGCAGTGCTAAAAAGCAGAAATACATGTTTACCGCAACTTTTTACATCAGTATCACTCAGCAAAGCAGCTTTGGTCCGATTGATTCGATTAACATTATTTGACAGTTGCACCTAAACACACTGTAGCAGAGCTGAGTCACTCTGACGTCCCGCTGACGGCGACCTAGTACGTCACCCTCCTGTCTCTTCATAAACCCGTTTCCTGTCGGCAATAAACGCTGTTCTTCACTGACTGCCAGCCTGCTCACATGGTGGCAGCGGTCCCTAGTCGGCATGTCGACGCCAGCGTCTCTTCTTCCGCCACCGAAGCCCTTGGACACATCAGGCAACGCTTGGCTAGGATGGCAAACGTGGAAGAGTGAGTTCACGTTGTTTTCTACAGCTACCCAGCTGATCAAGCAGAGCAAAGAGGTGCAGGCAGCCACACTGCTAATGACGGTTGGTGAAGAAGCTAGAAATGCATACAGCACGTTCAAGTTTGAAGCAAAAGAAGACAAAAAAGACGTTGGCGTCCTGCTAAAAAAGTTTTAGGATTTCTATGAGTTTGAGCCACGCAATGCGAAGATGCCACTTTTGAGCCATGAAGTACCTAGCTTACCATGGGAAGCATATCTGGAAAGCTCGAACGCTTTCAAATTTTCAATATTAACTATCTTTAACACAACTCCCGGCCAAATTCTGTCGACAACTATTTACTTCACGTTCACTACACAAAAAAAATGGATTAGAGTAAAGTGCACGGCACAATGCGTCACGTACCCTATTCTGTTACTCCTTGTCTTTTTTCTTTCATGCCATGAGCTTTAACTATAGATTACCAACTCACCTACACACACCTATGTCTCATTGAACTAAATCCACTTTCACACACAGATATGCTTACCTGTCTCATTAGGCTGAGCTTCGATCTCTGGTGCAGGAAGCCGCACTTCACAACCATGCACATTGCTGGGAAATGTGGTAGAGGCAGCAAGCTCCTCGGTGGTAGCCAATGTGCCTGAAATGCCAAGAAAGTCAGATACACATCTTCGAAGTCATGCATGATACGATATATAGCAGTGTATCAGCTAAATGCCATACCATGTGCTTGATCACTGCCTGGCCTCCTAGAAACCTTTCGCTTCGCATGTTTTTGCCGGTTGTCACATGCAGCGATTGTTGGAACAGCATTCCACTTGAGGAGCTTTCGGCCGTCAGACCTGCCAGTTTCAAACTGGCTTTCTTCAAAGTGGGCCTAACAAACAATAGTAAACAATCAGCAAACAAGGAAAATTTTAGTGAATGCAAAACATTGTTTGAATGCTTTAAATTTGCTTCAACGTCTCCCTCTCAAGTTTCCTACAAGATTATTGGAATTTGTACAGAGGTACAGCTAGCAGCTGTATTCAGCAGCATCACATTAGAACTTCTGAGTTTATCCCGCAGGGAAAGAAATCGCAAATGGGATAATCTAAGTTCGTGATAATTAGGGTACATGAGCTATCGCAGTGCATTGTTTTCGAACTATTCGGTAAGGCAGTCACATCGTATAGGCTGTGAAAATGCTTTGAAACTCTTTTAGTGGATTCGTTACTCAGTGTGCAAAGAATGCATTCAGTTTACTTCCTAATGGTGTCAAGTTTCACGTCATATTCAAGGATGCAAAACCTTGTAACAACATGGAATCGCCAAACGGAACGCGGAAATTTACGTAACGTGAACAGGCCAATCACTGTAACCGAACAGGCACCAAAAGAACAGGAGGAAGGAGTTTGTGACCGGTCAAAAGCACGCACTTGGACAAAGAGGTGCACGCCGAAAATAATAAAAAAAAAACCTAAGAAGTGGCGACAATTCTTTGGCACAACGGCGAACGCTAAATTTCCGTCATTAAATCCGTCAAGCAATTTCAAATTCCCATAAACAAGGGGGCAGAGGTCCACACTGAATGCACCAACGTTAATCAGAGTACCTTGCGAGTTTAGACGTCCACACAACGCCATGCAAACGCGAAGACAAACTTAAACAGCGTGCAGTAATTAAATTTTAAACAAAGCGATTATTTATATCACAAATGCACTACAAAGAGCCTCACCTCACAAATCCTGGAGTGCGGAGTTGGCTCGAAATCATCACGGCTCACGAGTTGCAGCCATGCGCGGAGTCGAGCACCGTCATTTTTCCCCAACGGAAAGCGCATGAAGCGTTTTCCATCATTCTGCGAGTTGAAACAGCCAACAACGCAGAAAAACGGCATCTTCGTATGCTCTTGTGCAGCTGAAATGCTGCGAGGCGCGGAATCCCTGGTCACTGAGTCGGTCACCGGCAGCGTCGCAGCACTAGGACTACCACAGTTGCCCGACTGAAAACGCATAAGCCACAAAATAGCAGCCCCCATGAACCGTCGCAGTGTAAACAAATATCACGTGATGCAAACTGACCAATGATCGTGGCGGCGGCACAGAACAATAGGAGAAAACAGTGCCGGTACTCTGTCTTTATTTAGTGATTCTAGCTGGCACCACTCTCAAACAATACATTTTTTTATGGCTACCCCTTTCCCACCAAACGATCACCCTCACAAAAGAGGGCGGACCAATGTACTGCATGAGAAAAACGTTCCCCAAATACAGTGTGATCAACGGTGAAATAACCGAGCGCCCAGCGAGGAAAATATCCCCGTTCATAGTTGCTAAGAGCCTGACAAGATGCCTTGGGCACCAGCTACAGGATAACAAAACTAGCAAGTGGCGATTTACCGCTCAAAATCAAAGATAGCACGCTACATGTAAAACTCCCAAACATGGTGTCTCTCGGAGAGATTGTAGTCTTTATCACCGTGCATCGATTTTAAATACAGTCAGACAAAATGATTTTATCCTGCTCAGCGAAAAAGAGATGTTGGAAGGAATGACTAACTAGAATGTAAACGTCCACCGAATAATAAAAATCAGAAAAGGTGTCAAAGATAGCAACCAAACACTTAGTTTAAAAAGGTGATGGTTCAGGCTAGTAGGTATGCGTTATGTTCCATAGCGCGGCAAGAACTCAAAGAGGACAAACACAAGCATTAGCGCTTGTGTTTGTCATCACATGAAGAAGGTAGCAATGTCAGTCACTTTCCTGTCAGGAAAGATTCTAGAGTACGCTGAGTTCTTTTCCCTAGGCTCTTGAGTCGCTTTTCTGCCTGGGAGCGGTTGTCACAAAGATGTCCACTGCTTTCTTTCCAAGGAAGACTGATTTCTCAGCGGCCGTTCATCATTCTAAAGTTTCTTTTAAACTGACCAACAATCGCTTCCTCTTCCTCATTCCGGCGTGATCTATAACGCCAATGGTTTCCATGTCCCAGAAAAACTGTGCTTACCCTCAGGAGACAGAAGTTGGCTGAATTATCTACTGAGGGATGCATTGATATCGAACCCTGAAACATCCAACCGAAGACCGACCCCAGGGCAACCAAGTCAGCGTTTTGCTAGGAGCGTTGCATTTCGCCCGTCATGAATTTCCACAGGTGTTCAGCGCCAATATGAACACCAATGCCGGGTACCGCTGTCATTCCCGGCAACAGACGCGTGTCCTCTATGGGCCGGCCTGTCTCTGCTATTGATCTGACAAAGTCTTTTTCGACAGGCACCTGGACTATGTCGTCACAGATGAAAGGAACCTCTATGGCCTTTATAATATATTTACTGTCACCATACTGGCTGCGAACACTCTACAAGACGACGTTTTTCTGTTGCTGATGTGGCTGTCCCGAATGTACTCAGTTCGAGAGAGGTCTCTCCACTTAAATCGAGGCCTAGAAATTGAGAGATGTCCTTACGGATAAAAGTGCAGTTACTGCCCCCATGCACAGTGCCTCGAATGTAACCACGCCTACCTTCTCCACCAGCCGAAAGCCGGCAGGTTTGCAAAAGAATTTCTTGCAATGAATAATTTAATGATTGCATGCAAGTTGTTAATATCCAATCTTGGAGTCACCTCTAGTTTCTTCGGCTTTCAGTTTGGGTCGCATACTGATTGCAGATGCCTACCGCTGCACTTTCCGCATTCCAGCCGGTGGCGGCACTCTTTCAAACGATGTCCTCTCTGTACATCTGAAGCAGTGGTTGTCACTTTTAACTTCTTTCCAATATTTCTTATCTGTTTATTTCACTGTCGCAATCCGCAGTGTGTTGAGTAAGTGAGCCGCAGAAAAAGCACTGTTCCTTTACTTGTGAAGTTGTGTGCAGGACAGCAGATGTCAGTGGGAGAGATGATTTCTTTTCGCTTTCCTCTCTGACTCACTTGTTGTCTCTATTGCTGCCAATACCGCTCTTTTCTCGGCTTTCAACTTCGACTGCCAAAAATTGAGAAGTTCCAGTTTGCCGTCTGTAGGGCCCATGACAGATGTAGCCTCACCATTCTAAACGTCACCTGCTGAACGCGACCACTCCAGAGTGTTGGCCAGCTGTATATAACAGCCAACAATGATGTCGGCAGGTAAGGCTTTCAAAAGAATGTCGGTCATCATGGCAGAATAAGTGGTCGAGCTCGCCTTCAATCCTTTCAGTCCGCGCACATGGCATTGAACGTGATTCACGAGCTTCCACAGGTCTCGCATTTCGTCCGATGATGTCACAGATGGTAGCGATCTCAAATGGGCAATGTGCTCCTGGATAATATGTCGGGTGTTGTCAAAGCGCTTGGACGGAGTCCTTACTGCCTCCTCGTAGCACTCTCCTGTCACCTGTAATCTGGCTATCGATGACGCTGCCCCTCCGCTCAGAAGGCTTCTCAAGTAATGAAACTTTTCTCCCTTGGTGAGGTTTCCATTCTCATCAACGGGTTCTTTAAACTGCTGCCAAAAATTGCGCCACTGTCGAAGCTCACCGTTGAAGGTCTGCAGCTGAAGGGTGGGCAGCTTTACTGCACTGCAGTGAACAGCTTCACCGCTGCCATGTTGGCTTTCTCGTTGTGGCTCTGCTTGCTCTTAGCTAATAGGCAAGGAGCTCTCAGCAGTTTGGCTTCTTTCTCCTTGAGCTGCCCAAGCATGCCCCTGGCTGCGTCCTTGTACCGTACCGCATGTCCACCTCAAACTCAGAAGCGAAATCTTCATCAGCAACGGAATCTTCTAATTCGGCATTCAGCTTAAGCAATTCGTCGTTGTTGGCTGAAAGTCTTTCAATTAGGGGAGCACAGTGTTCGTATGTCTGTCGTGCCCAAAGCTATCTTGGCCTCGTTGCTCAGCTTAGTATTTTGCTGTCGACGCGCTGTCCTCTTTTCTTTCACTCTGTGCACGATTGTGTAGAACTCGGACCGTGGCGACACTCACTTCGTCCTTTTTGTGGGTTCAGAGGAGCGGACCGGATCACGGATGGTCCGGGCCCGTCAGCGTTGTCCGCGTACCCAGTGACGTGAACGTTACTGCTCTGAGCGACCTTGAGCGGGCGGCGCAGTCTTTTTCAGGCCCGGACCGTGGACCGGATGGAAAAGGCGAGCGTCTTATTCAGTCCGCAGGCTTGGCAGCGGACCGAGACTGTTTTTTGCTCTTTTGTAGCGAGAGCTCATGGAGGAAAAAAAAAACTAGGAGGGTGCGTAATGTCATAATCTTGAAGCCTAGTCATAAAAATGTAGTGGAAAGCATCATGGGAAATAGGCCCTCATGTCACAAAGCAGCGGTAGCTCATAGCCGGATTTCGGTTTGGGATTCGCTGTGTTGCGTCGGACGACCAATACGGCTGCGCTCGAAATTTGAGAAGCGTACACAGGCCATGGAGCTTGGAGATTTGTATGTTCCGAGAGGCCATGGACCTGTTTAACACGTTCACTGCGTAGCCCCTTATCATAGTTTTGATCTCTGTGCGTCGTGGCCCACCGGTGGGTCACCCGATGCTTTCCGCGGGTGCGTCGTGGCCCACCGGTGGGGCACATTTCTGAGGCTGTTTTTTCCGCCTGCTGAAAGATGGCTCTACTGGCATTTTCGGTTGCAGCTTGCGCGGGCTACTTCAATCATGTATGCTAGCGCAGAAAATCATCACGTAATTCCCTTGGCCCGTGCATTTCCAGGAAGTTGCTTCCCCTGGGGCCGCATTTTATAAGAATCCATTGTCCATTTTCCGCTCCATTTCGCGTGACGTAAGCCTGACTGAATCATCAGACGAAAGCAGCAGTCGATCAATCAAAGAACTGAAAAGCAGCAGATACCCGCGTTGACGATAGCCTTCGCCATTCGTTGCGCGCTATGGTTCAATATGGGCTGCAATGTGCATCCAATAGTGAGGTCCGGTCGCCAATGAGCCAATAGTCAGGTGGCTTCCCACGGACGTTTGAACGGCACGGCTACGTCATCGAACAATAATGACCTGACGTAAAGGACCAAATGGATCATAGAAACAAAATGGATAATGGCTTCTTGTAGCATACGGCATCTGGAGAATTTATCTAGTCATTTATTACCGCGACTCTGCTCGCTTCATCCCCAGTGAACGCGACTGAAGCGCGTTCTCAAGGATGTCCTTGAAAAGCGGCGCCCTTTCTGTCTACCAAATTTCTGCTTTATGCAACTAGAGCGCGGCCAAGAGTTTCGGTCGTTCTGGTCCGCACAAATGCCAGAGGCGCTTGTTGCTCTCGCACCCTCGATTCTTCTTTCTTTTCCTGGGCATGCACAAGTTTTCACAATATAGAGTTTGCGTTTTGAAGCCGTTGCCTGCTACGTTACCTACCCACCGACCAGCTCCCCTTTGAGGGGCAACGTCACGTGACCCTGCGTTTCAGCATTCACTAAGCACCAATACTCAAGAACAAGACCTCAAACTCGACATTTTATTCAAGTACTTCCAGAATAATTTTCGTAAGAAAAAAAAACAGTTCAAATCACAGCATTTGCAACTAAACGTCTTAAGTGCCACCAGCTAACGATGTCAAAAACGTAGTCTATGTTCAGGAGTTCTACTCGTGCAGAAGATTGAAACATGGCAAACACATAAATGGCCTTCCCGCGCAATTTGCGCAGAATGTAACAACTTTCTTCGCCATTACCCTTGCCTGCTCTGGACTTCTGCGAGCTCTCAGCGATGCGTAGCATCCAGTACATCTCCTTCGGACAGACCGTGCAGGTCCATCGGCCTTTTCCAGCGTATGGGCGCGCTTTGTTCCGCGTGTCCTTTCGGTCTCAATCTGAGCTGTGTCGAAGAGTGCGCGTGCCAACTCCTCGCGGAATTCGATGATTGGCGACGTTTTACCGTCCACCATTGAACCGACAACCCATGCGTTCACAACTGCAGTTCCAACGATGAGCTCCACCGCAGCTTTCCTATACCACTTGAGCCCTTTCCGTAGGCAGGAGTAGTAGGACGTCATTTGGTCACTGTAGTCTACGCCCTTTTTCGCCACGTTGTAGTCGAGGACTGTGCGCGTTTTCGTGATCGGCTCACCCTTTCTCGTTTTTTTTTCCGGTATCAACAAGGCTGGCGTCATGCTCAGCAACCGTTGTGATCATGAGAACGGGCCGTTTATCCAACCACTTCAGCACCTTTACGCCGTTGTGGGATTCAAGACCAACGACTTCGCCTTTTTTAACTCTAGCTTGTGTAACTTCTTTCGGAAGCCCCTTTCGGTTCGATCGGAGAGTGCCACATAAAAATGTATCATCTTTCAACAGGCGTGACGCAAGCGGCATGCTCGCGTAGAAGTTGTCGACGAAAAGTGTGCGACCGCAGCCGGTGAAGCCAGCCATCAAATTTACTACTACTTCTTCGGCATGCCCCATGCCCGCTATGGTGCCAGATTTTCCGGCATATATCGGCACTTTCAATGTATAGCCCTCCTTCGTGCAGGCCTTGTATAGCTTGACTCCATATTTGTGGGCTTTACCAGGGATGTATTGCCTAAAGGCGAGGCGCCCACGCCACGGAATCATCGTTTCGTCAATGACAATCTCTTTGCCTGGCTCCAACACTGAGCAGAAATTGCGATTCATTTTTTCCATCAAGGGTCGAATACGATAGAGACGATCCTGCTGTGCGCTCGGTTCCTCGTTATCTGCGAAATGCCAGAACCTTAGTAGCAGCAGAAACCGGTCGCGGGCCATGTTCTGGCGAATGCAGCTTACGCCGTACAGATCGCTTCTTGCCCAGTAGTGCTGCAGACTAGGAAGCCTTACTAGACCCATGCAGATCAGTACACCAACGAACACTTTCATTTCTTGCACGTTTGTCTCAGTCCATTTCTTCACACGCGATTTCTCTTGTAGGACGTTCGAGTCTATGTACTGTTTCCCATACCTGTTTGTCTCATGAACCATCATGTCCCAAATGTCATCAGTCAAAAAAAGAGAAAACAAGCTGAGAGCGTCGTTGCCAGTCGGGAGGCTGATTAGCACAGGAGGGCTCGAATACGATATCGCTCTAACTCTAGTCGTTATCGCATTCCAACTTTCGGTAGGTAATGCAGCCTGAACATCACCATTTTCTGAATCCTCAGATACCGCTTCGCCGCAATCGCTTGACTCACCATCCCACAGTTCAGAAGAACTTTCCAATAACTCTTCGAGGCTGTCATCGTCGCTGCTTGGACACTCAACGTTCGCTGGAGCAGAAGTTGTGCCGCACGAAGTGGATGGCAACGTATTTGGGCTGCCGTGTGTCCCGGCGGATCTGCTTCCACCGCAGGGTCTTTTCTTCTGGTTTTCTGTACCTCCGTCGAATTTTTGACAGTCCATCACGATTTTTGAATGCTCGTAAAAAATGGAAATCTCAAGGATGAGGACCACGAGGCTTGGCACTGAGAGTGAGCCAAGTTATTGCGAATAGGACAGATTAATTCTTCAGCTGAGCTCTTGCACACATTGTGAGCGCTTTTCAAAAGTACGTTGCGCATGTGCAAAGCGCCCGAACAAAATTCTGGCGCGGGTAGCTGGAACATTTTCTGCGCTGTTTCCTGATAGCCGTCAGCTTTATCATCAGACCCATTGCAAGCGCCAATGTCAATAAATACAGGCGCGCTTTATATCTCTACCGCCATCGGTGATATGATAGTGGAAACGCATTTTCACGCATTTGTGGAAGCATATCGTCGCCGCACTGCAAGAAACGCCTCGTTGTTTGCGCCACCACGGCTGGACTGCGTTGCGTGACCCACCGGTGGGCCACGACGCAGTGAACGTGTTAAAAATCTTGAATATATGTGTTGTATGTGTCTCATATATACGCAATTATTGAATGTGTCGACATTTATGCCATACCTGCTCCTATGGCATGTATCCCACGTATACCAAACACATATATACGAGTTTCATATATGCGCATTTATTGGATATGTGTCTCGTATCACGAGTGTCCATCGTATATACAAAGGGTATACACGTGTAACATGCGAGGGCCTCGGTGTGGGGTTACAATGGCTTTGGAACTCGTTCGCTGGAAAGCAATTAAAGAGAAATGTCCAGCTCACAGCTCTGAACATGCAGGCTACCTCAATTAACTTGCAACCCTTGGCAGAGCAAATGCTGCATGCCAGCAATAAATGCATGCTTGTATAGGCCTAGTTGCAGTCAACATGCCCCCCTCACAGGGGGTTGTCCCCAGCTTGCAGGCGTTGGTGAGTGGCGACACCACGGGTTCCCGAGCATCAATCCGTAGCGACATCCCCGCAAGGGGATGATGGTGAACATTGCATCACCACGGACCTAAGCACCCACTCTTAGCCGTGCGTGGCATCGCCGTGTCCGGAGAAAAGGGCCTCTTGGTGGTTGAGCCAATGCCGAGCGTTTGGACCTCTAAGGCCCTTCGACGGAGGCAACACACCACTTTCAATCAATCAATCAATCAATCAATACTTTATTCAACATCATCAGGATGTTGGGTGCGCCGGCAAAAAGCCAGTGAATGAGGCTTGACGAGGCCGACGCACCCTACAGAGGCAGTTTGGTAGTGACACACATAAACAACAAAAGAAAGAAAGAAACCAAGTTGATACAGAGAAGATCATGGATTAACATTCGAACATTTAGGGCATGAGGTAGTACAGTTATCAATCAGTTGTTCGTCAACTCTGATTCATCATTTAATAAATGTGGGAGAGTGAAGCGCAACATTTGACAGCCATAATTTGTGCGCGTCCTAGGTAACAACCATTTCAAACTTGTTCTAGTTGAATACATAGAATTTTTACACTGTAATCTTGACAGCTGTAACATAAAACAGTTGTTTTTAATGACGCTTGCCCTGTATCGTTTGCGAAGTAATGTTTTGTATAACTGAGGAAGTGGGATGATGCCTAGTTCTTCACAAATTGGTGCAGAATGTTCGAGTCGAGGAGCGTTCACAATATTTCTAACAGCTTTCTTTTGTAAACGATGCAAGCGGTTGATGTTAGTGAAAGATGTGGTACCCCAGACCAGGAAACAGTAATCAACAACAGAAGAAAAAAGTGCGTTATACAGCATTTGCTTTATATGCTTTGGCATAAAATATCGCAGTCGACATAAAATGCCAACGGCCTTAGACAGTTTGTTAGCCACAAGGTCAACGTGATCGTTCCAAGTCAAATTTTCATTAAAAAGAACACCAAGACTTTTGACAGTTGGAACTAACTGAATGGATGATGATCCCATCCTAAGAAAAAGTGGTGGCAATAAAGTCAGTTTATTGCGAGGTCTAAAAAGCACTGCTTTTGTTTTTTCAGTGTTTATGTTTAAGGAGTTAATTTTGGACCATTCATGTAGAGAGTGTAGGCAATCTGCTGCTTGTTGCTCAAGATCTACCAAGTTTGCGGCTCTGAAAAATAAGGAAGTGTCGTCTGCGTAAATGACATAACTTGGATGATTGCTTATGCAGACGATGTCATTGATGTAAAGGAGGAAAAGCAGGGGCCCCAGTATACTACCTTGTGGAACGCCTGAAAAGATATGCAAGGCGTCTGATAAACAGTTGTTTATTATCACCTGTTGCACACGAAAGCCTAGATAAGATTGAATTATTTGAAGAAACTTGCCGCGGAAACCATAGTGCTCGAGCTTAGCTAACATTATTTTATGATTGATGCGATCGAAAGCTTTAGAAAAATCGACGAAAATTCCTAGCGTAAGTAGTTTCAGCTCAAATGATTCTAAAATAAGTTCTTTTTGGGTTAAGAGCGCGGTTTCAGTAGAAAAATGTTTTCGAAAGCCATGCTGGCTGGGATTAATAATGTTATGTTTGCTGCAAAATCCGTTTATTCGTTTAAACAGTATCTTTTCTAAACACTTTGAGAAAACAGGTAGAATAGAAATAGGTCGATAGTTTGACAGATGATGTTTGTCTCCACCTTTATGAATAACCGCAACTTTCGCAATCTGCATTCTTTTGGGGAACACTGCTTGCTCTATGCAGCAGTTAAAAATATATTCCAGGACTGGACTAACGATATCGGCTACATGTTTGACTGGTAACATTTTCAGGCCGTCAATATCCTGTGCCTTACTGTTGGGCAAGGCCAGGAGATCATTTCTGATTTCATTCGCGTCAGTAGGTGACAGGAATGCACTAGAAACAACCCTATCGTCCAGGCATTGCACACTCATTAAATTCCCATTTTGAGCTGCTTGAGACACAAAGTAATTGTTGAAAGTGTCTGCTAACTCCTTTCCGTTCACAGGTTTGTTGTCGACCAAAATTTCGGACACGCCAGTAGGAGTTGTACCTCGATTTAAAATTTGATTAATGTTGCGCCACACAAGATCAGCCTTTTTAAGCAAGTCACCGTTGAACAGTTTTTCGATGTACTCTTTTTTCGCACGACGAAGGAAGGACGTAACTTGGTTCCGATATGTTTTAAATTGTTGAAGGTCATCCAGTGACCTAGTTTGGACAAAGCGGTTGTACATGTCTGTTTTCCTTTTTATCATCTTTAGGCATTCTGTGGTTATCCACGGTTTTCGTGCTTTCCGGGGTTTTTGGAAGGTTTCGTAAGGAAAGTTTTCTTCATATTTAGACTTAAATATTGTAATGAACGCATTATAGGCATCATTAGAATCGGTTTCATTGACAACGACACTCCAGTCAATATTCCTTAGTGCAACACGAAAGTGATTTAATGTGGTAGGATTAATGCGCCGGTATTTTATTACAGCTGAACTACATTGTTTTTTAGACGTTAAAGAATCGACTATCAGGTATATGGGCAGGTGGTCGCTGATATGAGCAGTAATAACCCCTGATTTCAAACAATCAGCTGGAAGATTGGTGAAAAAGACGTCGATTGCCGTCGCTGCCTGCAACCGAGTGGGCTCTTTTATAACAGAAATAAAACTATTGCACTGCAATATGGACTCAATTTCTAGTTTGTTGGTAGAATATGAGAGCAAATCTACATTGATATCCCCGCCTAGAACAAGATTAAGATTATTTTCTGTTACCCATTTGAGGAATTCGTCAAGAAAGCTGCTAAAATTGGAGAAGTTGCCTTTAGGCGGCCGGTAGATAACTGTGAAGATATTTCTGCCGTTGCGCACGGAGAGGATTTCATAGTCATCATGAACGTAAGTAAAGTCGGTGACAAGGCTGTAGCTCAGATCCTTTTCTATCGCTGTCATAACACCGCCGCCGCGCTTGTCAGAGCGATTCACTGCGTACGTGTTGTAGTTCGGCAAGTCCAGTGCTTCACATGTGTTTTGATACCAAGTTTCAGTGATCATTAGTATATTGGAACGAAAGTTAAGTGTGGAAAGAAACGCTTCAAGCTCATCAGCTTTGTTGCGCAACGATTGAGCGTTGATGTGAATGAACGACATTTTCTTGCTCACAGTAGGCGCTATGGATGTGCTAGATGGTCGTAAGGACGGATACGTTGTCTGGCCCGAGAGAGAACAAAGTGGCTCCATTGTGGGTGCGGAAAAGCAGTATGCCTAAGAGTAGGAGCCAAACCCCTATGAAAGCCGATCGAGGTCACATGCTTTGGACACCACTATCGCCGATGTGCCGTCAGATTTCCGGACCAGTATCTTGCCGTTACTGTGCCAGGCGTATTTGTAGTGTTGTTTTGTCCATTCTTGTGTTTTTTGCAACAGCCCCCGATTTCGTTTGGTTAGGTTCTCAAGAATATGCACGTTGTCATTTCCATTCCCGATCTTTTTCCTGCTTTCCCACCATAGGTCACGAGTTTTTTGTTTAGAGAAGCGGCAGATAATAGCAGGGACCTTACCCCGCCTTGACGGCAGCCGGTGTATTGCATCCAGGTCGTCATCAGAAAGTTGCGGAAGCTCAATCCTTGCAGCGATAATGTTGATTTTTGCCAAGAGGTCTTCTTTATCTGTTTGAGGTATGCCGTGGAACTGTAAGTTGGCTCGCCTATTTCGCCATTCTAATTCGTCTAGCTGGGCTATTAGCGGTTCAGTGTGTTCGTTTTCTTCTAGTTTTTTTACTCGGCTCCTGATGTCCTTTATCGCGTGCTCGTTTTTATCAACACGGTCCAGTAAGTTAGTCAGTTGATCGGACATGAATTGAACAGACTGCTCTAACCCTTCAACTGTCTGTTTCAATGGCATCAGTGTTTCCAGTTTGCGATTGATGGCTAGCAACATTTGCCACATGTTCTGCATGCTTGGCTCCATGTCTGCTTTTTCAAGCTGTTGGTTTTCACTGTCTGGTTTCCTACATTTGGGGCATCTCCATGTTTGTCGGTAGTTCTTTTTTTCAGTGTAGTTTTTGACACGCCAGCGCACTCGCCTACATGGTACACAGCTTTGCATTCACTGCAAGAGAGGCTATCTTCGTCCTCCACCACTAATTGACACGTGGGACATTCGTTATCGTTACACATTGTACACCTGGCAGCAGCAGCAGCAGTGAGACAATTGACTAGGCTTATTTCTACTGTGAAACAGATGAAACACTAACCTGTAATAGCACAGGACAGCTATTAACGAGGTGTCGTTGTGGCCACTGCTGCTGCCAAAGTGATGTCCAAGAGGTGCTGGGCTGGTTTTATAGCTGTTCTGCCGACGGTAGTGCCGACTGCCGGATCGTTGATAGCAGGCCGTATTCTTCCGTGGTCATCCGGGTGTCGTAAGGGCACGTGCACTCGGTGTTATCACCGGAACGTTGTAGCTGGCATTCCAAAGGGAATCTGTAATAGCACAGGACAGCTATTGACGAGGTGTCGTTGTGGCCACTGCTGCTGCCAAAGTGATGTCCAAGAGGTGCTGGGCTGGTTTTATAGCTGTTCTGCCGACGGTAGTGCCGACTGCCGGATCGTTGATAGCAGGCCGTATTCTTCCGTGGTCATCCGGGTGTCGTGAGGGCACGTGCACTCGGTGTTATCTCCGGAACGTTGTAGCTGGCATTCCAAAGGGAATCTGTAATAGCACAGGACAGCTATTAACGAGGCGTCGTTGTGGCCACTGCTGCTGCCCCAGCTTCCTGTAGACGGCACCTCCAGCCTATCCTGCCCTTAATCTTTCACTTTCCTATATTCTTTCTGAAAACTCTTTTCTTCTCTCTTAATTACTTTTTCCTTCTTCTTGGTGGCAAGCGTTAACCATATGTGACCAACTAAGCTGAGTTGTGTCATTCTTTGTTATAGTTGATGTGTACAGCTGGCGTGGGCAGAACTTGCTTGCAGGTTCCTGTCCCGTCCCCTCGTTGGGCTTCATGGTGGGCGGCTGGCATCATGACCGAACATTAAATGCACTTTATGACTCTACCTTCCTCACAAAATGATCGCGCTCTAAAAAGAGCGCGGACCGAAGACATGACTGCCCAGTGTTTCCAAAAAAAAAGAACATTTCCCTAGGTATCATCTTGTACATAGTGAAGATGCAGAGCAACCAGGCAGAAAAATGTCTCCATTCATTGTTTCCAAATCTCTTACTGACGTCCTGGGCCTTGGCTACAAGGTGACGAAGTTAGCCAGTGGCGACCTCCTCCTGCAAATCCGAGACAAACCACAATACTCAAAACTCCCAATATTAGTGTCCTTCGGAGACATCCATGTAACCGTAACTACCCACCGATCACTGAACACAGACAAAGGAGTAATATCTGAGCATTATTTCATGAACCTTTCTAAAGAAGAGATGTTGGAGGGTCTGGAAGACCAGAACGTCACCGAAGTCTATCGTATCAAAATCGGAAAATCCCAGGAAATAGCAACAAAACCCATAGTCCTCACCTTTGCCTCCAGCCAACTTCCCGAAACCATACAAGTAGGATATCTTAAAATAAATATAAGGCCATACATCCCAAATCCCAGACGCTGCTTCAAATGTCAAAGATTTGGCCATGGCTCACAGCGCTGTCGTGGCCGCCAAACATGTGCCAAATGTTCGTCAAACATTCATGAATCCGTGGACTGCAATGCTTCACCACTGTGCGCGAACTGCGAAGGGGATCACCCCGCATACTCGAGATCATGTCCTACCTGGAAGGGAGAAAAGGAAATAACAATAGAGACAAAGGAAAACAACTTATAAAGAAGCACGAAAAAGACCCCTCAGCCTCCCAGCTCACGGCAAAAACAAATTTCGCCCATGTGGTGCGCAGGGGCAGCACACCACACCAGACTTCGGCCACTGCCCAGGCAAAGCCAGAGGCAGGGCCACCCCTGCCTCCGGCAGACGCAGCGAAGGCTGCCCTGCCACATCTGAACAAGGGCACGCCGGTCCCTCAGTCGGGAGAAGCCCACAAGCCGTACACCTGCAGGTTCACCACGGAAGTCCAGAGCCTCTAGTGAGGCGATGGGCATAACACAGAACTCGCCTTTGCTGCAGCAGAGGCACAGCTCCCTGGAGCAAAAAAGACCCCAGTATTGGCACCCCCAAAATCCTAAGTTTTAACTACACTCGTCAAACATGGCGTTCCTTATACAGTGGAACTGCCGAGGACTAATTCATAACTATGGTTACATAAAAGAGCTTTTATGGCAGTGATCACCTCCCTGTATTAATATGCCCAACATCCCCACCGCAAGTCACCCCAACGAAACCACGACGGTGGAAGTTACATTTAGCCGACTGGGAACTGTTTAGTGAAAGGGCCAGCTTAGATAAAATAGTTTCAGATCATCTCAGCATAGACGAACTGAATGAAGCTATCACAAACTATTTTAACCACTGCACACCTAGCAATCCCTCAGTCAACTGGAAAAGTAAAGCAGAATCACAAAATTTGGTATGCACAAGAATGCCGAGGCGCAAAAAAGAAACAAAACAAAGCTTGGGGTTTTGTCCGTAGGTATCCAACGCAGGAGAATTTCATAAAGTTCAAAAAGTTCAGAGAAAAAGCTCGATATGTTCTCATAATGCAGAAAAAACTTCATGGCAAGGTTACGTATCCTCAATAAATAGCTCAATCACGTCAAAACAAATGTGAGAGATGGTAAAACAGATTAATGGCAGCTACTCCCCATTCACAGTTCCGTTTCTATCAACCCCTGGTATGCAGACAAATTTAGAACAGGCAGATATTTTGGGTGAATATTCTTCTACAGTTTCCAGTTCATCTCACTACACAGAATCATTTATCAAATACAAAAACACAGCTGAAAGACAAAGACTGCCGACAAGTGGCGGCACAAATGAACCATATAATAGCTTACTTACAATTCAGGAAATTAATAAAGTACTGTCCGCTGGTAAGCATACTGCACCTGGTCCAGATGAAATACATTATCAAATGTTAGCTCATCTCCCTGAACCGGCTGTGGAGGCACTTTTAAATTTTTTTAACGAAGTTTGGGTATCAGGGAAACTTTGCAAAGCCTGGAAGATGGCTAATATTGTTCCGTTATTAAAAACACCCGGAAAACCCTCTACCCTTTCTAGCAGCTATAAGCCCATAGCTCTGACTAGCTGTCTAGCGAAATCTTTTGAAAGTGTATTGAATATCAGACTATCATTCGTGTCAGAAGACCGGCAGCTTCTGGATGTCCATCAATGCGGTTTTAAGAAGGCTTGCTCCACCACCGACAGGCCTCCTGGTTTGTTTTGAAAACACTGTTCTCGAGGCTTTTATACACAGAGAGCACTGTCTCGCTGTCTTCGATTTAGAGAAGGCATATGACACAGTGTGGAGGTTTGGGATTATTCAGGACCTGGCTGAACTGGGTATCCGCGGCAGGATGTTGAACTGCCTTAAAGACTTTTTCTCTAACCGTACATTTCATGTCCACCTAGGCTCAACCCTTTCAAGGAATTTTATCCAAGAAAACGGAGTACCTCAAGAATTTATTTTGAGCACAACACTCTTTATTGTAAAAATGAATTCTATCAGGAAAAAAATTCCAAGGTCCGTTATGTTTTCTGTCGATGTAAAGGATCTCCAGATAGCTTGTACATCCTCGAATATATCAACATACGAACGACAGATACAGCTAAGAATTAATTTTCTGGCAACATGGGCAGACCGAAATGGCTTCCGTTTTTCTCCTCAGAAATCAGAGGTCATTCATGTCTCAATCAAACGAGGCAGGCAGATGGATGCCATCCTACAACTAAACGAAATAGACTTACCCGTGAAAAAAAAACAAATTTCTAGGTATAACATTCGACAGAACGCTCACCTTCCTGCCTCACATAAATGCGTTGAAAAAGAAAGCTTCTCGATCCCCGAACATACTCAAATTGCTGTCGAGAAAACACTGGTGAGTCTATAAAGGACATGTCTCTTACAAATATACCGCTCTGTAGTATGCTCTACCCTGGATTACGGATGTATAGTGTATGGGTCAGCGAGACCATCGTACCTTAAAAGGCTAGATCCAGTACATAATTTAGGTTTGCGCCTCTCCACTGGTGCATATAGGACATCACCCATAAACAGCCTCCATGTAGAAACCAATGAACCATCGCTTACAGATAAAAGAGCCATGCTCATATATTCTAAAAATCCGTTCACTGCATAAGCATCTATGTTACCTTATCGCTACAAAGTGCCTTTCTAGAACACCCTTCAACAACAAACCGCAAGATATTCGGCCACTCCTCCTGCGATTTGAAGAGATGTGCCGGAACCTCGGCATACTAGACATATTGCTAAACATTGCCCGAAGGCGAGGACCATTGCTGCCACGGCACAATTTCTCTGAAATCTGTGATTTTACTCTTACACAGTGCCGTAAGAAACAAAATCCACAAAATATAATACAAAAATTCCTCGCACTTGAGAAAAAGTGCAGTACTTTCGCAGATTTTTATACTGACGGCTCAAAAACAGATGCATACGTTGGAAGTGCAGTTGTACAGGGAAATTGGAATAAAATAGTAAGACTCCCACAGTGCGCTTCCACCTTCACTGCGGAATGTTACGCCATTTGTGTAGCCATAGAAAAAATAGTAAATGAGAAGTTCCCCAACAGTATTATTTACACAGACTCTCTATGTGAGGTCACAGCCTTTCATTCTAGAAATGCAATAACCCCGCTGCTCGGCGACCTCATACACAACATTACAACAGCCATAGCTCAGGTACAAAACATAAGACTGCTGGGTACCAAGTCATGTCGGCATAAAAGGCAATGAAAGAGCAGATTTGTGCGCTGCTCAAGCTTGTGACAAGCAAATAAAAAACATAAATATGCCCTATAGAGATTGCATGAACTTACTACATAGTAATGCAAAGAAAAAATGGCAGTCCACTTGAAACAACGAACTAAATAACAAACTACAGTTAATAAAACCAGTCGCAGGTGAACGGATGTCATGTGTGCACAAGAAACAATTCCAGGAAGTCGTTATCTGCCGTCTCCGGTTAGGTCACACACACCTTACACACAACTTTCTGCTGAAGAAAGGAGACAAACCAGTTTGTACTTGCAGAGATGAACTTACAGTCAATCACATTTTAATTTCTTGTTCATCCCCGCAGGAAGGCGTCTGCAGCTTGTAGGCGTTGGTGAGTGGCAACACCACGGGTTCCTGAGCATCCGCAGGGACATCCCCGCAGGGGGATGATGGTGAACAGTGCATCACGACGGACCCGAACACTCGCGCTTCGCCGTGTGTGGCATCGCCGTGTCCGGGGAAAAGAGGCTCCTGGTGGTTGAGCTGATGCCGAGCGTTTGGATCTTTAAGGCCCCTCGGCAAAGGCAACACACCACTTTGGGCCCAGCTTCCTGTAGACGGCACATCCGGCCTGACCCGACCGGGGGAAATCAGTCGGCAGTCACCTTTTCCTGTCCTCTCCATCTTTTACTTTCCTATCTTTCTCATAACTCTCCTGTCTCCTCTCTTTTTGTTTTTCTTACATATTTCATAGGCGTCTAGAGTTAATCTTGTGTGGCGAACTACCCTGGGTTTGGTCAGGTCTGGCGATAGTTGAGAAGAACATGCATTTTATATCCAAAAAACACGTGACATATCAGTAACATAGCAATTGCACTGGCACTTTCAATGGTTACATCGCTACACACTTATCAGCTGCAAGGTGCACTCTCATCAACAACGAGCCCCCCACCTTACTTTCAGTTCATGAGTTATCTAAAAACAAAACCTCCTTATCAACCAGAAACAAGGAAGGCTGGTAAACGCACTCTGCTTGTCTTCTTCAAATGAAATATGCCTCCATTATTTCCCTGGTTTAATATCAGTGGCGAAACAAAATCTTTGTTTTGGTGACCAAGGGGCAGAATTTTTTCTTTTTCTTTTCCCATTTTCCGCACTCGCGGCAGTGATCTTTCAGATGGGAATAACTTGAATCCGAGAGTGAATTCAAGTGTTTCCGGAAACGAATATTAATGCAATGGCTGGTTTCTGTGTCTTTCTGTGTTTTTTTGCCAATTTAAGCACTCGCTATATTTCTCAGTACAGGCAATGGGTTTCAACAAACTCTTTGGATGTCTTTAAAAGTTCCTCATGGGACATTCCTTGCTCTAAGTGCACAATGTGCCGCAAAGTACTCAAACACCATGGCGGCGCTCGTGCTGTGATCCAAACGCAGCACCCGAGTTCTGAGAGTGTCGCAAGAGCTCTTAATCCGAGCTCGACGCTTTCTTTCTACATCGTTTTGGCACGCTCGTCTGTCTCCTAGTACTTTTGCGCTATACGCACGGCTTACTTGCGGTGACGTGTCTTGCTGATCACTCGTGGACACGTTAGTATCGCCACCAGCTTCGACGCCGTCCAGGTTAGGTAGACCACATCCGCTTCGTAAACGACGTCAAATGTTGGGGCCATCATCGCTATACCAGGACCTTCGGCACCAGTCTCGCCCAGGGGCTCTACTACGTATGGTGCATCAACTTGACCAATGCACGCCAGTTGCTGATGGCTCTCTATTGTGAAATTTCTTCACGCACTTGTCTGTGTCTTTCTCTTCTCGTCTCTTGTCTGTTTGCACTGTTCTACCCACCATGGGCGAGGGAGCCCAAAGGAATGAGCAAAAATTAGTCTTCGCTTGTCAGATGAAATGAATGAGCCCAGATGACTCGTGAGTCGAAATAAGTGAGTGAATCCAAACAAGTCGTGAGTCGAAATAAGAGAGCGAATCCAAATGAGTCGCGAGTCGAAATGAGGAGTTCAGATGAGTCGTACGTGAGTCAAAATGAGGGAGGCCAGATGAGTCGTGAGTCAAAATGAGCGAACCCAGGTGAGTCGTGAGTGAAAATTCTTTCTTTATTCTTTATTCAAGAGTTACCCCGCATTTGCCCGAAGGCGTTATAGCAGGGGGGTTACAGATTGGCAAAAAATACATCTTCACTTGCAGAGCACACTTGCTCCTCGGAAAGCCGGTTCCACTGTTGCACTATTTTAACAAAAAATGAACTTGCAAACAAGTTCGTCCTGGTACGGTACTCTCTAATTTTACGGGAATGGTCATGTCGTTGAGAAACGTAAAAGGGCTGTTTTAAGTAATTTTCAAAATCAATCCCCGTTTTTCCGTGAACTATTAAGTACAGCAATTTTAGCCTCAATTTTCTTCTACGGGAAGCGAGTGGTTCCCATTGCAATTCTTTTTTCATTGCTGTACAACTATCCCTTCGCCCGTACCTGCCCAAGACGAACCTTGCTGCTCTGTTATGAATTTTTTCAAGTTTTTCAATTAACACCCGATGTGCAGGGTCCCATACAATACAGGCATATTCAATGATAGGTCGAACACAAGAGAGAAAAGCAGTTTTCTTGAGGTTTGGCTGCGAAGACCTTAAACTCCGCTGTATGAAATTTAGTGCCCTACCGGCTTTGGTAACCACATGATCCACGTGAGCATTCCAGGAACAGTCATCTGTTAGTATAACACCTAAGTATCTGTAAGTACATTTCTGTGTGATCAATTCATTACTTATGCGATACTGAGCTTGGACTTTGATTTTTTTTCGTGAAAAACAAAGATGAGCGCATTTCTCCGTATTCAAAGACATTTTCCATTTCAGACACCAATCGTGGATAAGTGTTAAGTCAGTTTGGAGTTGAACGACGTCATTGGCATTGTTAATTTTCCTGTACAAAACGCAGTCATCTGCAAACAGACGTATACTTGAGGAGATACCGAGTGAAATATCATTTATATAGATTAAGAACAGGAGTGGCCCCAGGACCGACCACTGTGGGACCCCTGATGTCACATCGACGTAATCTGAACATACACCATTAAGGACTACTCGTTGGCGGCGGCCGAGCAAATAATTCTGAATCCATACTATAACAGCTGTGTCCAGATTCAACATTTTTAGTTTATAGAGAAGGAGTGGGTGTGACACAGTGTCAAACGCTTTCCGGAAATCCAGAAATATGCAGTCTGTTTGGCCCCCGCGGTCAACTTCAGATACAAGTTGAGTAGTACATGATAAACCTTTCCGGAACCCATGTTGTTCCTTCATCAGCAAATCATTCTTTACCAGGTGGTTCATTATTTCTGTGTATAAGATGTGCTCAAAAATTTTGCATGAAACTGATCTTAGAGAAATAGGCCTGTAATTTGATACATCTTTTCTTGATCCGCCTTTGTGAATCGGGACCTCATGAGCTATCTTCCAGTCGTGTGGTAAAAGACCTGTATCCAAAGATTTTTTATAAATAAGGCATAGATACTGTGAGATAGGATAAGCACAGTTCTTTAGCAACCGGGGTGATATGCCGTCGGGACCACAGGCCTTTGATTCATCTATATCCTCTAGGAGCGCTAGAATCCCTCTTACACTTATTTCGACTGGCGGCATTGCTGGCGCATAACTTGTGTAATGTTGGTGACTGTTGATATGGTTAGGGGAGAAAACAGACTTGAAGTGATTATTAAAACACGTTGCCTTCTCTAAGTCACCTGAGATGACCTGCTGATTATAAACGATTTCACCTACACCAGATGAATCTGTTCCACACTCCCTTAAGTAGTGCCAAAAAAGTTTAGGGTTTTTCTTCATTTTAACGTCCAGCGTTTTAAAGTACTCCTCTTTCGCAGTTTTTAGTTTTTCTTTGTGCTCACGCGTTAGTACAAGTAATCTGCTGAAGTCATCTTCACGTTTTGTTCTCTTAAACTTGAGGTACGCACGCCTTCTTTTCCTTATCATTTTTATCAAACTGGCAGTCACCCACGGCTTTCTGCGTTTCTTCACTCTAGCTGAATCTATACTTGGCACGTGTGCATCCCTCAGTTCAAAAAGTTTTTGCTCAAATAAACGCCATAATTCATGAATATCGCACTCATCATAAAAGCACTCAAAGACGGGCAAGTGATTTTGTAATTTTTCGGACATTCTAGCATAGTCACCTTTATCGTAAAAAAAGACTCGCCTTGACTCACATTTCTTTTGTCTACTATGCGATGCTTTTATGCATGCAATGACCGCCTGATGATCACTAATGCCTGGAATAACATGAACAGCATTAACTTGATCCGGAGAGTTGGAAAAGAAAAGATCTAAAACATTTTTATCCCTAGTTGGTTCCTGAACGTACTGTACTAAACCAAAAGTATCTATGATGCTCTTCATTTCTATATCGATTCCACAACCTGTTGTGGTTACACACATGCCATCACCCCAGTGCAGATCCGGCAGATTGAAATCACCCCCGAGCAATATCGGTTTTTGGGAAACCTCGGAAATGATTTCATAAAGTGATTGCAAAGTGCTCAGATCAGAACCGGGAGGGCGATAAAATGATCCAACAGCGTATGACGAGTTGTCGTGCAGCGTAAGTGTACACCATATTGATTCAACATCATTGTAATCGACATCTAGTAATGATGATCTTAAAGAGGAATGCACCAACAGAAAGACGCCCCCGCCAAACCGGGATCTGTCTTTGCGGTAAGCAATGAATTCTTTAGGAAACACCTCGCTATCCCTGATTGATGCATCTAACCATGATTCAGTACCAAATACTATGTCTGCCTTTACAGACTCTAGAAGACTAGCAAACTCATCGACTTTATTTACAATGCTTCTGCAGTTAACGATTACGGCAACTAAATCTCTTTGGAGGCTTTTCCTTGGATGAATGGGGCGTCATCGTTTCATGGCGGGAACAACCACCTGCTTTTCTTTGTCCCATATAAAAACCTTTCCGTTCAGAATAAGTTTGTCGTACTTTAGTTTTATCTTGCTTTTGTCGGCCTCCTGAATTTTTGCGTATTCCCACAGTCGCTTCCGAACATTACGTGTCTCTGTTGAATAATCTTGATCCACGCTATACTCAGAACCCTTAAACTTTTTCGCGCAACTCATGACTTGTTTCTTTTTATAGGAGGCAAAATTCACTATTATAGTTCCTGCAGTCTTATCACTGAAACGCCCGACACGGTGCACCCTTTGTACAGTTTTCAATTCGATCCCTAGCTTTGACTGACAGATGCTTTTGATTAGGTTCTCAGATTCTTCCCATGTTTCTGATTGGTTGCTGTCCTTAACGCCATAGAAGACAAGGTTTTGCCTCCGACTTTGATTTTCAAGATCGGTATTCTTGCTATGCAGATCCTTTACTTCTCGCGTTAAGTGTTCAATAACATTAGCCTGTTCAATAACCACTTTGTCGAGAGCGTCAATCTGTCCTCCAGCTTTGTCACGTTTACTGCTTATATCCCCTATGATGGCTTCATGCTTAGCGATCCTCGCGTCGATGTTATCTAACTTAGCCATAATAGCTGCCTGACCGCTTTGTAAACTCTTAAGCAGTTCCACTTGACATTCACTAAGAGGGCCAGGATTGAGCTCAATATCTCCGGAAAGTAGCAGTAGAAGCACCAGGTACAACACCCGATTCACAATCAGGCGAAACTGCCTGCAACATACAAGTTTGCGTACTCGTCTGCTACGACCAACAGAAGCACTTGGCGTGGGTGGAGCCGGCAATGCATACAGATGCTCTCGTATCACAATAGAATAGCGGTAACTAACCTGCATGTGCAACAGCAGCGTGAGGCGCATGTCGGCAAGCGTGCCGGCTCCAAATCCCACGTAGCCAAAGCGCAGCGGGTTTAAGTAGGCTTGGTTGTAGTCACGTGGCTCCTGATGCTCGAAGAAGATTGGTGGGTCGCAGTCAATGGAATCAGTGTCCGAGTGAAGCTTGGAAACGTTGATAACCGGCGATCCCCTCTTGTCGACGGTGGTCGACACGGCGGTCAGCTTCCAACCGCTCGCGGCCGATGAAAAAGGCTCGATGAGGCAAGGGGACATCGCCTGTCCTGTCGGGCCGAGCACAGCCGAGGTTCCGAGCGTAAAAAAGACCTGCATGTGCAACAGCAGCGTGAGGCGCATGTCGGCAAGCGTGCCGGCTCCAAATCCCACGTAGGCAAAGCGCAGCGGGTTTAAGTAGGCTTGGTTGTAGTCACGTGGCTCCTGATGCTCGAAGAAGATTGGTGGGTCGCAGTCAATGGAATCAGTGTCCAATGAGTTAGCCCAGAGGAGTCATTAGTCCAGATAAGTCGTGAGTCGAAATGAGCAAGTGAGTCCAGTTGAGTTGTAATGAGTGGTTAATCCCGGATGATTAGTGAGTTTGAATTCATGAGTTTGAGTGAGCACAGGCCTCTGTGAGAGTGAGTTTGAGTGAGCCTGTAAGTTGACCAAAATTTTTGGGTGAGCCGGGGTGAGCCCTCGTGATTTTGCCGAGGTATGACTCGAGCAGAGAGAAGACGCTTTGCGAAAAATGGAAACAATGCTTTCATTGCTGTATAGCTACCAAACAAAACAGTTTTTAAGAGAACAACTTCGATTCGTTACGGGCAAAAATTCATGAGTTAAAGGCAATGCAACCAGTCTCATCACTTCAGTGCCACGTAATGTGTATCATGAAGCAGTGTTTATGCAATGGCCAACAAAAGTTCCAACAAGTGCCCACAAGTCTTCCGAACAACAGAAACCAAGGACAGCTTGGCTTCCTGGCTGCCTAGAGGTCCGGCACGGTACAGAAGTGCATTGCGTAGGTTACA
Organism: Amblyomma americanum; assembly: GCF_052857255.1. Taxonomy (NCBI): domain Eukaryota; kingdom Metazoa; phylum Arthropoda; class Arachnida; order Ixodida; family Ixodidae; genus Amblyomma; species Amblyomma americanum. The sequence continues at coordinate 74,303,356 of NC_135500.1, read as the reverse complement.
AAGGATATCACTTGATGTTTTCATGCTTGGACTGCCAAGCAGTTAAGGTTTTTATGGCTTCTGCACACTTGCAAGTTTTTTTCACTCTTATGACAATACAAATGTGCGGAGCACTTCCAGAGAACACTATAAAAAAGATTAAAGTGTGCCTGCCTGTACGTGTAATATCAAGTCGGAAATAAGCAAGAAAAGGAGCTAAAAACTGAACAGGGTCTTTCTGCTACACTCATTCACATTGAGTACCATGTCTGATGTTGCTACCTCAAGGTTCCAGTGAAGCGTATGTCCATTAACAGGCCACACGCTATGTCACACTCCACACTTGAGAAATAACAAATAAGCCTGTCTATAATAGAATCCTGCCCTGCTATAAAGGGGTACTGACTGCTTTTCAGCCTGCAAGTTAGGCAAACTTTTTCCTGGAGCGTGTCATTAATCATTTTTCAATTCAGCAAACACCTATATTTGCAGAGCCCTGCTCGTGCAACCAGAACATTACGTGATCGCCATCACGCCATGCCCCCAGCATAACGCAAAGATGACGAAAGGCACATTCTATAACTGCGCTTAACGCATGCAGGGGCATAAGGAGCAAAACATTTAAGAAAATTAATTTGTGTGTGGAGTCCCAAAGTCAAAGACCCACTTGGTCTTGGCCGCCAGCAGTGTTGTACTGACCGGTAGTTGCTGGTTTTTGGGTTACGAGCTGGGCATCTCTCCCTGCCACTGCTGAAGCCTTGGGTTTTCTATTTTGAAGATTTGTTCGTTCTTGGCATGCCCAGACCATATTGTATAGATTGAGGTATATGTCACATGAATTGGTAGATATTCTAGTATGTGGCTGGGTGGGTTTTGTGGTTTATTTATTTGGGCAAAAGCGTCGACTTAACTGTTTAAACACAACGTTTTCATTACTCAGTGTCTTGTGCCCTTGTGGGCAGAGTTTTCTACTTACTCTATAATGTTGTAGTATTCCACAAAAATATCTCCTGAGCGTAGCCGTCAATGAAAAGCCGCCGAAGCGGGCGCACACACTTAATAAACACTCGCTCTAAGGACACAACACACGACTATGTAGTTCATTTACGACACCAGGGAATTTCTCGCTTTCCTCTGCTGTCTGGTCCGCAGGCTCTTTATAGTACTGCATGGCTGCAGCCACCCTGCCATCCTGTGTTGAAGTGCGGGCTGTGGAACGTGCCAGAGCTCTGCACGAGGCCCTTTTCGGAACCCTCATTGTTCCAGGTCCTAGAGTGCAGCCGAACTCTTTACGGATGTTGGCAACTTGCTGAAGCATCAGGTCCGTATCTTCTTCTTGGGAGCTGGACCTAGTTTGAAACGAGCAGTCACTTTTTTTGCAGCTGGAGGGAATGAAAGCGAAAAAAATGTCATGAATTTTAAAACACTTAATCATTCACATCCTGCCGTTCTTTGTGAAGAATCTTTCTCAGCAAGGGCAGCAGGCACTCCTTTACGCTGCTAGCAGAGAAATCTCGGCCTGTCGTGATGGATATGTTATCTGCAATCTTCCCTTATTGTGACGGGTCTGCAAACGGATTCAAGTTGACAACCTCTCAGAGAAGAGGGCGTTTATGTGAAGGGGCTGGGTTGGGGTGTCGAGTTGAAAACCAGTTACTGGATTCATCTAAACGCTGCAGAGTCAGGTTAGTGGGATCGGAGGTGGTAAATGTAAACCTGTTTTTTGCTTGCGCTGCTATGCCTCAGAGACAGTAGAGCCGGACCGCATTTTTCACGTCTCTGCAGGGGGGCGTCTGCAGCTTGCAGGCGTTGGTGAGTTGCGACACCACAGGTTCCCGACCATCCGCAGGAACATCCCCGCAGGGGGATGATGGTGAACAGTGCATCACCACGGACCCGAGCACCCACACTTTGCCGTGCATGGCATCGCCGTGTCCGGGGAAAAGGGGATCCTGGTGGTTGAACCAATGCCAAGTGTTTGGACCTTTAAGGCCCCTCGGCGGAGGCAACACGCCACTTTGGCCCCAGCTTCCTGTAGACGGCACCTCCGGCCTGACCCGACCGGGGGAAATCGGTAGTCGCCTTTTCCTATCCTCCTCTCCATCTTTCACTTTCCTATCTTGTTTCTCACAACTTTCCTATCCCATACTCACTTCTTGGTTTCTCCTTTTTTTCTGGTGGCGAGGGTTAACCTTGTGTGACGAACTACCCTGAGTTGCATCATATTCGGTTCTAGTTGTGGTGTACAGCTGACGCGAGCAGGCCTTGCTTGCAACCTCCTGTCCCGTCCTCATGTTGGGCTCCGTGGTGGGTGGCTGCCACCGCAGCCGAAAATCAACTTTTTTTTATGGATCTCTTTCCTTCAACAAATGCTTGCCTTCATAAACGAGGGCGGACCGATGCCACTACGCAGTTCCTGCAAAAAACAAAAGAAATTTTCACTAGGTACCATGTCGTACATAGTGAAAGTCCACATCAACCAGCTAGGAAAATGTCCCCATTCATAGTTTCTAAAGCTCTGACTGATGCCTTGGTTGGGCCTGGGCTACAAGGTGACGAAGCTAGCCAGTGGCGACCTACTCCTCCAAATCCGAGACAAAGTGCAATTTTCCAAACTCCCAACCATAGTGTCCTTCGGAGACATTCTGTATCCATTACTGCACATCGATCACTAAACACAGTGAAAGGAGCAATATCTGAGCACGATTTCCTGAACCTTTCTGAAGAATTGATGTTGGAGGGTCTGAAAGACCAGAATGTCACCGAAGTCCGTCGTATCAAAATCCGAAAAGACAAGGAAATAGCAACAAAACACATAGTCCTGACCTTTGCCTCCAGCCAACTTCCCGAAACCATAGAAGTAGGATATCTTAAAATAAATATAGGACCATACATCCCAAATCCCAGACGCTGCTTCAAATGTCAAATATTTGGCCATGGCTCTGAGAGCTGTCGTGGCCGCCAAACATGGGCCAAATGTTCGTCAAACAATCATGAATCCATGGACTGCAATGCTTCACCACTGTGCGCGAACTGCGAAGGGGATCACCCCACGTACTCGAGGTCATGTCCTACCTGGAAGAGAGAGAAGGAAATAATAACAATAAAGACAAAGGAAAACATAACTTATCAAGAAGCACGAAAAAGACGCCCATCAACCTTCCAGTTCACGGCAAAAACAAATTTCGCCGATGTGGTGCGCAAGAGCGGCACACCACACCAGGCTTCGGCCACTGCCCAGGCAAAGCCTGAGGCAGGGCCACCCCCGCCCTGGCAGATGCAGCGAAGGCTGCCCTGCCACCTCTGAACAAGGGCCCGCCGGCCCCTGAGTCGGCCGCCCGCAAGACTTCTCTCAGTCGGGAGGAGCCCACAAACCGTACACCCGCGGGTTCACCGCGGAAGTCTAGAGCCTCTAGTGACGCGATTTACATAACACACAACTCACCTTTGCTGCAGCAGAGGCACAGCTCCCTGGAGCGAAAAAGAAAAAAGACCCCAGTATTGGCACTCTCAAAACTGGTAGCCTAAGTTTTAACTACACTTGTAAAACGTACCATTCCTTATACAGTGGAACTGCCAAGGACTAACGAATAACTACTCTGACATAAAAGAGCTTTTAAACACAATGTCCCCGGTGGCTTTATGCTTACAAGAGACCAACTTAGGTCCAAAACAAAAAAATATTTTAAACAAGTATAATGTCTTTTGGTGTGACCAAGAGCAAGCAAGCAAACTGTATAAAGCTGTTGCTATCGTCATCGAGAATGGTGTAGCAACCCGCGAGATCAAACTTAGAACTAAATACGAAGCCGCCACAGTCACCATCCTTCATTTTAAAACACTCACAATATGTACCGTATATCTTGAACCACACCTAACAGTAACTCTTCATGATTTAGAATCCCTTTTAAAACAGCTACTGGAGCCATATCTACTAGTTGGTGATTTTAATGCCCACTCCGGTTTTTGGGGAAGTGCACACACTGATGCAAGAGGTCGTAATTTGGAAGATTTTATTCTAAGTAATAATGTTTGTCTTCTAAACACTGGCAAAGATACATCCTGCTCTCCGAGCACGGGAAAAATGAGTTCCATAGATTTGTCTTTTACCCCCGTATTCTTAAACAGACCTCCACTTGAAATTTCACTCGAGTTTCTCCTCGAAGCCTGTTTCGTGCTTCTTAAACCCTCCTCCACTCCTAGCCGCCCTCGAACGGAGGAAATCCTCCACGTTTTCCTCCAAAATCTCGAGGTGGCGCTGCTGCTACCTTGAACGCCTCCTCGACCGAAGCGTCCCCATTCAACCGTGTTAAGATGGCTGCCGGCTCGCTCGCCGAGTTCGCCGAACATGTATTACGTGTGGACGAACTGTTCCATGACGGCGCCGACGATAGCGAACCTGCAGTTGTGCCACGACGGGGGTTGCGGGACAGAACAAACCTGCTGGAGCATTTCAGCGATGGGGAGTTCCAATCCCGGTACCGGTCTTCGAAGTACACCGTGCGAGAGCTCCTGAAGTGCGTGCCCATGAAAGAAAGCGTCAACAATCGCGGTCACCCGCTACCACCGATGCTTCAGCTGGCTATTGCGCTTCGATTTTATGGAAGTGGAACGTTCCAAGTCGTCACTGGTGACTTGGCAAATGTTTCGCAACCGACGGTGTGCCGTGCAGTGGAACGAGTATCCACGCTGATCGCGGCACATCTGTTCCCCCAAACTGTTAAGTTCCCCGCTACTGCTGTCCAGTTTCAAGCGGACACAACAGACTTCTACGGCCTTAGCTGCTTCCCTGGGGTGACTGGGTGCATAGACTGCACCCTCATCAGAATCAAGTCTCCTGGCGGGCAGCTTGGAGAGGTATACCGCAACCGGAAAGGCTACTTTTTGATCAATGTGCAGGTGAGCCCATTTTTCTTTTTGCAAAACTTTATCGCGATCTAGGTGGCATTATATTGTACTAACGCGCGTTGATATTTAGAACAAACTTGAGGGTCACTTTCCTTCACTTTGCCCATCATAGCTGTCGTCTTATTCAAATAATGTTCATGTAAATATTGAGCAAAAAAATCACCAATCTCTTGCAGTGCTGAACCTGCACTGCATCACTTTCCAAGATTGGAGGGTCCGGTTTAATTATTGCGTGTACGTATACGCAAACTCCTTTTATGTCCAAAGCGACTGCTGTCAATTCATCAGTGATGCAGGCATTTTTGTACAATATTTTTGTTATGCCTCAATATTTTTGCTTGCGTTGTATAAACACCAGCACATCTATATCGACTTATAAATTTTTTCTGCGGCCGGTGGGAGTTTGGGCACATCTGTCTGATCACATCTCGCAACTTAACGCGTCTCCTCGTGATTTACATACTGTCCGCTGTGGTCGAGTTGGAATGGGGCCTTTGCATATCTTCCGCTCCTGTCTGGCTACAGGTTAGCAATTTAATGCTGGCTTCTCACAGGTCGCAGAATATAGACTACCGCAACCTGCAGGGACTTTCAGCGTTTTTTTTTGTTTGTTACTCGTTCTCATCAAGAGCAAGTCAGTACTTTCATCTGACAGTGCTGGAAGCAACATAAATTTTGTCATCTACTTTAACCGTGCTCACCATCACCATCGAAACCTCGGTAGGCCGTGAGATCTGTTTTTTTAGGCCATAACCCATAACTGTCGCCATCTGTATATGACGGAGTTAAGCCCCTACATAAAAAAATCGTGTTATTCTTTCTCTTCCATTCACTCTAAAGGGTTCAAAGCGGAACTATTTCTGCCGTGAGAAATTATCCAATCATGTCTCACTCCAATTAAATACTCTTAAGCTAGTTTTAGAATAAAGGTCGGTAGTACTCATCTATAGGACCTCTCAGACTCTTCGAAAGGAAACACTTTTTTACGGTCTGTCCCATTGGCCCATAAAGTCTGCAACGAGTGCTGGTATTAACGATGTCTTCTCTCAGCGGAACTACCTCACATGTATTTGTAGGAAGGTTTACTACCGGCTGCCTCCATCATGTTGCCGAGCCCTTTTACGCTGCCAACCTGGCGTCTTCGATGGGGCGAACTTCTGTTTTCAGGCTCTACCGCATCAGAAGACAAGCGACGGTGAACAAGGACACACACGCACCGCTAACTTCCAAGAACATTATTGGAAGAAGGCACAAATTTATGCATGCTACATTGTTTCGACACCAAACGACGTGCGTGTAATAAATTAGAACGAGGAACGCGACATCGGAAGCGAAGGGAAGAAGCGGGCAATGCCGATCGCATTATACAGATCAGGTGCGTTTGAAAATGTGCTGTGGTCGCACCCTAGGATCTGGTTAGGTTACTCTCACTGGTCTGTTAAAAGCACTGCAACCGGATTTCAACCTCAGGCCTTCAGAGTTTTAGAGCTACTATATGATGCAGTAGCATGGCCGAAAGAACCTGTCGGCGGTGAGGTCGTAGCTCTAAGCAAACTGGCGAGAGGCTGCAGCACGACCCCATTTTCATACGACTCTTGCACACCGCACTGGAGACATGACGTGCTATTTCGCGACTTCGCTTATGAACGAAGGTGGAGCAACACTTTGTGCCAAAAAGAGTATATTCTCCGACGCTGAGCCTCTGTCCTTGAATTAACATACACTCAAATCTCTCACCGTATTCTGCGCGCGTTCTTCGTTGGAGCCTATATACCCTTTAGTAGCTTCTTCTGAATCTAGCGAGAATACTACAACTTTGAACTTTAAACTTTAGGGTTCGAATAATAGTGGATAAATCACACGGGGACAAAAGGTGAATAACGATAACAAAAACGTTGGGTATATTCAGGAATGATAACACACGTCTTCTTTCGACGATTCTGCTTTTTGCACTGGCCCCGTCCACCCTCTTTTTCACCCTCAATGTCCTCAAGACACTCTTTCTGTCTCCCCCGCACGTGCGTATGGCTTGGCGTTCACGTCCCCACCCCCACACTTGCATCGTGGCCGAAATCTGGAGTTTGGGAGAAGGACCGCTCGTGGGTTGAAATTGTAGAACAGATGCGCTGTTTGTAGTAGGACCGCGCGGCTCTCATTCGTGTCGCTGCCAATTAAAAGCGCCGTGGGTATCGCCAAGGGTGCCCTGGTTTCTGCCGCCGTTTCTGCCTGGTTTGTAGCACTTTCCCACGTGTTGGCGTTTCTTCCCGGGGAACTGCTGTCCCTGCTTCTTTATGTTTTTTTACATGCGCTTACAGTCCTGCACGTTATGAAATAGTTTTTTTAATGGAAACCATGAGAAAGCTATATCCCAAGCTTCGTGACAGCAAAACTCTCTGCAAGAGTACGTCGTTCTGTAAAGATAAATGTGCAAAAGTTTGGTTGTGTTAGATAGTGTGTGATGAGGTCTAGCTGTGGGAAAATATTGCTCGATATGGTATGAGTAATTGATTAAATGTGAAAAATACACTTCGACATCACAACAGCCAAGGACGTCGACCTTGCTTCCCCGCACGATTGGGTCATTCTGTAAAGATGTATGTGCAAAAGTTTGATTTTGTGAGATAGTTCGTGATGAGATCTTACTGTGGGGAAAACTTATTTGATTACTTGCAATTAGTTAATTCATTAAACGCAAAGTTAAACTTTCACGTCACAAAGCCTGTGTTTATGTCCCGTGTTTCAAGCCAGCAAAACATTCTCCGCCCGATTACGTCGTTCTGTGAAGATAAATGTGCAAAAGTTTGGTTATGTTGGATAGTGTGTGATGAAGTCTTGCTGTGGGACACATTTGGTGTATGAATTGTGAGAAGACGACACAATTGCCATGGACAAAAAACCTGCATTCTAGAAAGTCATTCTTTCGGATTCCTCCACGTAAGCAGACTTAAGTGCGTGGTAATTATTTTCTCTCGCCTTCTACTCTTTATGCAGCCGGACTTCTCTCGAAATTCACAGATTAAACGTGCAGAATTTTTTTACACTTACTCTAAATTGCGATATGGAAAACATCTCGTCAAGGCGCCGGCCTTCTGCTCGGCGCCCAAGTAGTCTCTTCGATATCGCTTGCTTCCAGAAAACACACACAAACGGTGTTTTTTTTTTCCATAAGCGCACGGGGGGATTGAACTGCGCACACTACAGACATGAATATCGCTTCGCGCAACAGTGCTCCTATACCAGCCCGTGCTATGGCCACTCCGTCATACGACTCACTGGCACCTTATCGGCCTGTCGTAAAAGTGGCAACTTCACGCGTATATTATGACAGCCTACGTTTGCAAAGTGCTCTGCTGTGCGCCATCTACCAAATCAACCCTGCCCACGTCCTTGGCCACAGTGGTATCGCAGGTAATCGGCGCATTCATGTGTAGCCTGGGCACATTACACCCGGGCTCCTGATGATACCCAGTCAAGGCCGACCATTCCCTTGGAAACTGATGAACAGTTGAAACGATGAGGATTGTGGACAGCTGCAAGACCCAGCGACTTTAATCTCTCCACACCTCGGAGTCAACCCCACGTTTAGCATTTTTCATGAATTCCCAACCAGCGACTTTCTAACTTCTCGTTACCGCCATTTTCATTTGCTTCAGGAAACCTACTTCATACCACCCCGCTTTCTAAGTGCCTCTGTCTGCCCCAGTACTACCGTCATGCTTCATCGTAAGGCATCCTCGAAAATATTGTTAATCGACACCAGCGCAGAAGGAGTGCATCTGGCGGTTTGCACACTAGGGTGGTCGTTTCTGTTTAGTGGTGCCATGGTTTGGAGGCTACTTCGCATCCTCTGCATACGTCAACCACGAAAGTAATGAGGAACATGTATTCGGTCAGTTCGTTTTTTACCAAAGCAGGCATGGCTGACACGGATTATTCCCCTGCCTCATGTCTCTGGTGGCCAAGCAAAGCTGTATATACTAAATCTTGTGAAGAACCCTGATGGCTAATTCGTGAACTAATATCCCTCTCACACGGGCATGGCTAAACTCTCTTCAACTCCCTTGAACCAAGGTATTCTTTATATCGAGGGTGATGTGCGCTGCGTGAGACGGTAGTTGTAAGGGATGGAAGTTTAAAGAAGTTCCTTGCGAAAGGAGTGCTTCATTTCATTTGAAGGCTGAAGGGAGTACTCTCGTTTCCAATGTACTTTACTTCCGAGTAAACTAACGAACACTGAACACTGATCCTTTAGTGAAAGAAAAAAAGAAAATGTTCCATGAGGTCTGCAATGTTCTCAGTGCATTCTCATTAGAAAGTTATGGTGGACATAGCTGTAAAGACATGGCTAAAGTCACGTCCGAAGTATGCCCTCCTTGCTACTTGCTACGTGCCCTTCACTGAATAGGCTGCGTAGTTAAGTTTCACGCTCTATTTGTTGATTTTGAGATGCTGCAAAGATGCACACCTACTGACATGGCACAAATCGACGTCTTCATGCCTGGTTGCATGCGGCAAGCACCGCTAACTCGCACCATGTTGCATGTAAGTGTTGGCGACAGGGGACGCGACGGACTACGTCAGCGGAGTTGCGCATTTGCTTGAAGCCTAAGCTTAGCACTTAATAAGCAGTCTAGTAACATGTGTCTTTATCTGCTAGTAATTTAAGCATGCTGTCAAGCATCTACACCGTTTGCAATTCTGCGGCAGCCTCTGAAGAGAACAGACACGCACAGGTGACCGACGGCTTTTCCAACAGTGCATGCATCTCACCGTCCAGAACTGTCCGTAATGCGTGATATAATCCAAATGGTAGATCTCATTAGCTGGGAAACAGGATATTCAACATTAAAAATTTTAGATTATATTTCTCAGCCAGAGCAAAAGCCGTGTCGAATGTATTTGACCCTCTGTACCCATGCCTTAACATTTCGCCACAGTAATCCACCACAGTAATCCACCTCCATCGCATGCAACATCTACAATACAGTTTGGAGACCACCTCAGGTGACACAAAGCAAATCATACTATCTGTATCAAGCGGCAGATTGTTTCTTCACTCACCGGTCCGAATAAAGTGAAACAATCGACGCTGCAAGAAATCCACCGGATTTCTTGCGGCAGCCATCTTGCGAAGTGCAGCTCCACATCAAAAGCAGCACCACACAGCACTAGTTGTGTGGAAAATTTAGCGCTACGCTTTAGTTTACTACAGTCTGGTCTTTAAAAAGATGGAAGCTTTTGAGGTTTTCAGGTGCATCATTTGTAGCTTATTTCTTACTTGCAGCGCATGTGACTAGACCATGGTGGTCAAAAACAGAAAATATCTGTTTTTATGGCTTTATCACTTTTCTGTTATTTCCAGTAACAGAGTTATTCCACGCGGCAACAATAAATTTTCGCAAAAACGTCTAATTTTACACCCTTTTTTTTACAGTGGTTGCACTTCGTGCCAAAAAATAATAATTAATAATGGGTTTTCGGGGAAAGGAAATGGCGCAGTATCTGTCTCATATATCGTTGGACACCTGAACCGCGCCGTAAGGGAAGGGATAAAGGAGGGAGTGAAAGAAGAAAGGAAGAAGAGGTGCCGTAGTGGAGGGCTCCGGAATAATTTCGACCACCTGGGGATCTTTAACGTGCACTGACATCGCACAGCACACGGGCGCCTTAGCGTTTTTCCTCCATAAAAACGCAGCCGCCGCGGTCGGGTTCGAACCCGGGAACTCCGGATCAGTAGTCGAGCGCCCTAACCACTGAGCCACCGCGGCGGGTCCCAAAAAGAGAGTGATCTCCGATTTTAAAACTTATTGGACCTCATGCTAGCCACGGCGACATACGTGATGTGCGTGCACCAGCGAAGATGTGCTTTCATTCGGTGCCTGCGCATAGAACCGATCGCCGAGGCAAGCGACACGGGCAGAAAACATCACACGACGGTGTCTCTCGCCGCCTCCGCCTGGGCTTGTTTGGCCGAGCGAAAGCTTCACGCCCGCTGAGGCGACGGCCGGATAAACTGTGGTTGTGTACCTTATCTGTATCGAAATGCCAAACAAGTGGCTACATATCATATCTTCACACTTTGTTACTAATCAGTGAGGAGCTTTTGCTATATTCTTGAATTTCGGTTGACGGTGGACCGCCGGCCCCTTTTGTGACGAGGCCTAGCAAGTACGCAGGATTCGTGTGTGCGATTTCGGCGATTGCGGAGAGCAAATTCGCAGGTTTTAACGCCTGCAAATAGCTGTCGAGCGTAGTTTTGGCGACAGTGCCCTCAAAGCGACGACTGCCTACATCACAGGACGCGAGTACAAATAAGTTATTTCGAAAAGTAATTACGAAGCACTGGGGACATACCTGCCAATATACACCTGATCTTTTAAAAACATCATGTGGAAATACGGCCACCTCACGTGTAGTGCATCAGCGGCTCCACAATTTTTGGGGCGAGCAGTTCAGCCGATTTCATAGGCACCGCCACCTACCAATTCGGCCGATCCGCTCGCCTAGACGAAGTGTTGCCGCAGCCAACTGCAGTTTTCTTCCGGTGATTCCGGAAAATGCAGCCAAATTGTGAGGCTAAATTACTTGTTACATAAACATAAACTGTCAAAATCTACCTTCAGGTCACTTTTGGAGCCGGTATAGTCACGTAGTTCGCGCAGAAAAATTGCTTACAACCCGGAGAGATAAATACTGAGCACGCTGTACAACCTCGGTGCCTATGTGCGTATCAAGATACATTTCAAAGAAAGCAGTCTTTCAAACAGGCAAGCGTTACACTGCGGCTAGATAGCGTGACGCTGTAGACTGAAATGTGAAACGTCGTAGAGACCACTTTTCGTTCTTTAGGTTTTTTTTCTCTGCGGGGAATACGCAGGCAACGATTGGGAGACTGGGTCCGTCATGTCTGCTGTGGCGGCATGCAGCAGCGGGGAAGTGAGTGAGTGCCGTCATCCCGACATTCGCTTCTAAAAAGTGCGCATGCAGAGCGCTCGAATGCTCAGAAAGCGATTGCACTGTGTTTTGCTAGAAATACTAGTAGCAATACAACCATACCTTCCGGGTCACATCCAACTTCGGTGACCACTTCGGCCCACAACGCCGTCCTCTTTCTCTGCTCCTTGAAGTCTTTCCTTTTGCTGTCCCACAATATGGGATGCTTTTGTTTCGCGCTTATAAGCTTATTGTTAAATTCAACCCAGCGTTCTGCTCTGCCTAACTCATTGATCATGATTTACAGTTCACCTCCTGAGTGACTGAGCAAGGCAATGTTGTCAGCGAATCGCAGATTATTTAGGTATTCTTCATTTACTCTTATTCCCAACTGTTCCCAATTGAGTGCCTCGGAATACCTCCTGTAAACAGGCGGTGAATAGCATTGGCGAGATTGTGTCTCCTTACCTGACGCCTTTTCTTATTGAGATTTTATTGCTAACATTATAAAGGAATATAGTAGCCGTGCAGCTGCTATATATATATATCTTCCAGTATTTTAACATAAGGCTCTTCTACCCTCTGATTATGCAATGCTTGTATGACTGCTGAGGTTTCCACTGAGTCGAATGCTTTCTCGTAATCAATGAAGGCTATATATACAGGTTGGTTATTTTCTGCGTGTTTCTTTGTCACCTGATTGATAGTGTAAATATTCTCTATTGTGGAATATTCTTTACGAAAGCCCGCCTTATCATTTGGTTGATTAAAGTCTAAGGTTGCCCTGACTCTATTAGCGATTACTTTAGTTAATACTTTGTAGACAGTGGATAGTAAGCTGATTGGTCTGTAATTTTTCAAGTCCTTGGCGTCTCCCTTCTTATGAATTAAGATAATGTTTGCATTCTTCCAAGCTTCTGGTACAGTCGAGGTCATAAGGCATTGCTTTTACATTGTGGCTAGTTTTTCTAACACGATGTCCCCTCCATCCTTCAACAGATCTGCTGTTACCTGATCCTTCCCAGCTGCTTTTCCCCTTCGCTTGCTGCTAAGTCTTTGCTTCCTGTTTCGTTACTGGCGGGATGACACATTGCTGTGCACTACTGTCTTTCTCATTAACGCTCTGATTACATCGGCTACTGTACAGATTTGTGTAGAACTCTTCGGCTACGTTAACTACCTTATCCATATTGCTAATGGCATTGCCCTGGTTGTCTCTTAATGCATAAATCTGGTTTTTACCTATGCCTAGTTTCCTCTTCACCGCTTTTAGACTACCTCCGTTCTTTAGAGCATGCTCGATTCTCTACATATTAAACTTCCTTATGTCGACAACCTTGCGCTTATTTATTAACTTCGATAGCTCTGTCAGTTCTATTCTGTTGGTAGGGTTAGACGCCCTCATGCTTTGGCGCTTCTTAATCATATCTTCCGTCACCTGAGATAACTTTCCAGTATTGTGTCGTACTGTCCTTCCGCCTACTTCTACTGCGCACTAGTTCCCAGGCGCCCGCGAGAGCCGCTCCACGAAGCGCTGGCCAGGCAGAGCGGTGTTCAAGGTAGATGTGGGCAACCGTGAACCTCAAGATCGTCGTCCTCAGTTAAAGCCGGACATATATTTTGCAGCGATATCCTGAATTCCTGTACTTTCCCGCCTACCGCTAACTCGTTAATGGACTTCCTCTTCACTAGCTTCTTCAGTTCCCTCTTCAAGTCTAAGCTAATTCGAGACCTTACCATTCTGTGGTCGCTACAGCGCACCTTTCTGAGGACGGCCACATCCTGAACGATGCCAGGTTGAGCACATATTATGAAGTCGATTTCATTTTTAGTCTCACCATTGGGGCTCTTCCAGGTCCACTTACTGTTTTCTCGTTGGCGGAAGAAGGTATTCATGATTCGTAAATAATTTCTATCTGTGAACTCTCCCTTGCTATTTCTAGAACCTATCCCATAGTCACCTACCGCGTGGTCGTCAGCCTGCTTCTTGCTCACCTTCACATTGAAGTCGGCCATCAGTACAGTGTACTGTGATTACTTTATTCATTGCCGATTCTACGTCCTCATAGAAACTATCAGCGGTCTGGCCATCATGGCTGGATGTAGGCTCGTAGGCCTGCACCACTTTCAGCTTGTACTTCTTATTCAGCCTAATTACAATAGCTGCTACCCTCTCGTTAATAATATAGATCTCCTCTACGTTGCCAACTATATCCTGATTATTGAGGAATCCCACTCCTAGTTCCCCCGCAGGGGGGCGCCTGCAGCTTGCAGGCGTCGCGACGGTGAGTGGCGACACCGCGGGTTCCCGAGCATCCGCAGGGACATCTCCGCAAGGGGATGATGGTGAACTGTGCATCACCACGGACCCGAGCACCCGCGCCTCGCCGTGCGTGGCATCGCCGTGTCCGGGGAAAAGGGGATCCTGGTGGTTGAGCCGATGCCGAGCGTTTGGACCTTTAAGGCCCCTCGGCGGAAGCAACACACCACTTTGGCCCCAGCTTCACGTAGACGGCACCTCCGGCCTGACCCGACCGGGGGAAATCGGCAGTCGCCTTTTCCTATCCTCCTCTCCATCTCTCACTTTCCTATCTCTGTCTCACAACTCTTCTATGTCCTACTCACTTCTTGGTTTTTCCTGTTTTCCTGGCGGCGAGGGTTAACCTTGTGTGACCAACTACCCTGAGTTGAGTCATATTTGGTTATAGTTAAGGTGTACAGCTGGCGTGGGCAGGACTTGCTTTCAAGTTCCTGTCCCGTCCCCTTGTTGGACTCCGTGGTGGGTGGCTGGCACCATGACCGAAAAACTAAATTTTTTCATGGCTCCACCCTTATCCAAACCTGATCGCTCTCTAAAAAGAGGGCGGAACGAAGCAGCTGATTTTTTCTCAAAAAAGAGACAAACATTTTCAAAGTTCCACGTAATCCACAGTGAAAGTGACAGAATACAGGCAAGAATAATATCCCCATTCCTTGTGTCAAAATGCTTAACCGATACCTTGGGCCCTGGCTACAAGGTCTCAAAAATGTCCAGCGGCGACTTACTTCTTGAGCTGCGCGACAGCATCCAGTGTTCAAAACTCTCCAACATTGCGTCTATAGGGGACATCTCTGTCTCTGTAACCCCCCACCGATCTCTAAACACAGTCCGAGGTGTAATCTCGGAATCAGACTTTATCCATATCACAGAAGCTGAAATGCTTGAAGGGCTTACCGACCAGAATGTAATCGATGTTCACCGAATCAAGATCCGCAGGGATAACAAAGAATAGATACCAAACACATGGTCCTCACATTTAATACCAGTACCTTGCCCGAAACGATCGCAGTTGGATACTTGAAAGTCAACGTCAGACATTATATACCCAATCCCGGCCGATGTTTCAACTGTCAAAAGTTTGGCCACGGCTCACAAAGTTGCCGCGGCCGCAAAACCTGCGCGAAATGCGCTTCGAAAGACCAGCATTCTGAGGAATGTGACGCAGCACTGCGCTGCGCAAACTGCGAAGGAGACCATGCAGCGTACTCCAGGGCATGTCCGTCCTGGAAAAAAGAAAAGGAAATAATTACCATAAAGACAAAAGAAAACATTTCATTCAAAGAAGCAAGGAGGCGTTTTGCGCTTACGAACACATTCTCTTTCACAGCAAAACCCAACTTCGCTGATGTGGTGCGCGGGGGCGTAGCACCACACAGCTCTACGGCACCTGCCGAGGCTGCTTTCACAGAGCCAGTGGCAGGGCCATCCACGCCCCAGGCAGGGACAGCGAAGGCTGCTCTGCCACCCTCAAAGCAGGGAGCGCCGGTCAATGGGTCGGCATCCCGCAGGACCTCCCCCCGTCGGGAGAGGCCTGAAACTAACACAACCGCGGGCCCTCCGCGGTTCTCCAGCACCTCGGTTGAGGTGATGGATACAGCACCCACTCCGCCTCCACTACAGAGGCGGAACAGCTCTCTTGAGCGGAAAAAAGACAGGCCCCTCATAACGGGCCCACCACATAAGTAAATCTCCTTTCATTTTCTCTCAAAAACACAAGCATGGCTTTTTTAATTCAATGGAATTGCAGAGGACATATGCGGAATTATAGTGACATAACACATATTTTAGGGTCAATGTTACCCATAGTTTTATGTCTTCAGGAGACCAATCTTGGTCCACAACATGTACATATCCTGAAACATTATCAAACTTTTAGACGCGATCGCGAGCAGGCAAATCGACTCTCAGGAGGCGTCGCAATGGTCGTCCAAAGCGGCGTCCCTGCTCGAGAAATCAAGCTCAATACAAAACTTGAGGCGGTCGCAGTCAGCATCGTCAGCTATAAAACACTAACAATCTGTTCCGTATACATTCCTCCACATTTTACATTAACAGTCCATGATCTAGAAGAATTGATAGATGAACTTCCAGAGCCATATCTGGTAGTTGGGGATTTTAACGCTCACTCCCCTTTTTGGGGAAGCGAGCGCTGCGACTCTAGGGGGCAAACAATCGAAGATTTTATCCTCTCAAATAACATCTGTCTTTTAAATACAGGAAAAGCAACTTATTGTTGCCCAAGCTCGGCAAAAATGAGCTTTCTCGATTTAGCTTTCGCATCACCATCGCTTTTTACCGATTTTAAATGGGATGTTTTAAATGACCCCCTGGGAAGTGATCACCTACCTATTATCATCAGCCTCTCATCGTCTACTGCAGTCATCCCCACAAGACCACGGCGCTGGAAACTTCACCTCGCCGACTGGTCACTTTTTACAGCAAGTGCCACACTAGAAAGAGAATTTTGTGAAGATCTCAGCATAGACGAAATTAATGGAAAATTTACTACATGCATAATATCGGCCGCTACACTAGCCATACCACAAACAACAGGACTCGTACACAAAAAACATAAAGTATGGTGGACACAAGAATGCACATTGGCAAAAAAAACAACAAAATAAAGCTTGGGGCTCTCTGCGTCGGTATCCCACAGCGGAGAACTTGATTGCCTTTAAGAGGGCCAAGGCCAGAGCGCGATTCGTTCGGAGAAATGCCGAGAAATCCTCGTGGCAGAAATATGTGTCCTCTATAAACAGCTCAATAACCTCAAAAAAAATGTGGGAAAAGGTTCGAAGATTCAGTAGTGACCATACCCCTTTCACACTTCCTCTATTGACTACACCCGGGACACAAACATCACTAGAAGAACAGGCCAACATACTAGGTGAGCATTTTGCTGAAGTTTCCAGTTCGTCCAATTACACAAACACGTTCCAGAAGCACAAAGCAATAGCAGAAAAACAAAAACTTCCATTTGCAGCAGGTATGAACGAGGACTACAATCAACCCATCACACTCCAGGAATTGATTAAGGCATTATCTTCTGGTAAAAAGACAGCAACAGGCCCAGATAATGTGCATTACGCTATGCTTGCCCATCTCTCTGAGGCTGCCGTGCAGGCATTGTTGAACTTCTTTAACAAAATATGGATGACTGGCAGAATACCTGAGGAGTGGAAGAAAGCAATAATAGTACCTTTTCTGAAACCCGGAAAACAACCAACAAGTCCTAACAATTACAGACCGATAGCCCTCACCAGCTGCATCGCTAAATCTTTCGAAAGCATAGTAAACATTAGACTGACCTTCACACTTGAATCTCGTCGACTCTTAGATTTACATCAATGTGGATTTAAGAAAGCATGCTCGACCACTGATCACCTTGTCCGCCTAGAAAACACCATCCGAGAGGCGTTCATCCACAAACAGCACTGTATCGGTGTCTTCTTCGATTTGGAGAAGGCATATGATACCGCGTGGAAGTTCGGCATCCTCCATGACCTAGCAGATCTAGGGATCCGCGGCAGGATGCTGAACTGCTTGAACGACTTCCCGACTAACCGCACATTCAGAGTCCGTCTGGGAGCAACTCTATCAACGACATTCGCCCAAGAGAATGGCGTACCCCAGGGATGCATTTTAAGTACGACACTCTTTATAGTAAAAATGAATTCCTTGGCCAAAGTAATACCTAAGTCCGTAATGTATTCAGTTTATGTAGATGACATACAGATAGCATACACTTCTTCCAACATACTGTCCTGCGAGAGACAAATACAAATTACACTAAATAAACTGGCTGCTTGGGCAGAGAAAAATGGATTCAAGTTCTCCCCTCAAAAAACAGTAGCTGTTTTATTCTCATTACGACGAGGCCTACAGGTCGATCCCAATCTGTGCTTGAATCAAACCACACTGCCAGTCAAACAGGAACATAAATTTTTAGGCGTCACTTTTGACAAGAAACTTACATTTCTGTCACACATTAACAACCTGAAAAAGAAAGCATCCCAAGCCCTCAATGTATTAAAGGTACTCTCGCGAAAACGGTGGGGGTCCGATAGAGCATGCCTATTGCAAATATATCGCTCTTTGGTGCGCTCCAAGCTGGACTACGGGTGTGTGGTATATGGTTCGGCAAGAGCATCCTACTTGAAACGACTGGACCCTGTTCATAATCTTGGTTTGCGCCTATCAACTGGAGCTTATAGAACTTCCCCGGTAAAGAGTCTTTACGTTGAAACTAATGAGCCCACACTAGAGGATAGAAGAGTCACACTAACATGCACGTACATCCTAAAAACCCGTTCTCTCCCTAAACATCTCTGCTATCCCATTGTTACCAAGTGCCCATCTAGGAGATTATTCAATAATAAACCACATTTTATCAGGCCACTAATAATGCGCTTTGAAGATAAATGTGAAGAATTAGCAGTGCTGGACGCCCTACCTAATATTGCACAAAGACATGAATATCTACCACCATGGTACAGCCTTCCTTCAGTGTGTGACTTCACATTGACGCACGTAAACAAAGAGAAAATACCACACGAGCACATACTGCAAGAGTTCTTTGCATTACAAGAAAAATATGACACTTACACCGAATTTTACACTGATGGCTCAAAAACAGAAAGTCATGTCGGAAGTGCAGTAATTCAAGGAACAAAAGAAAAAATGATACGATTGCCACAGTATGCATTGGTATTTACTGCGGAGTGTTATGCCATCTTTGTAGCTGTAGAACAAATAGTAAAACAAAACATAAAAAATAGCATCATTTACACCGATTCACTGAGTATGCTAAAAGCGCTGCATTCTACAAACGCTGCTGAACCCATAATAGGAAAAATCATACATAACATAGTTAAAATTACAAAGCAAAAACATAACATCATATTCTGCTGGGTCCCTAGCCATGTTGGAATTTTAGGTAATGAGAGAGCAGATGCTTGCGCAGCACAAGCTAGAATTGGCCATATAAAACAAGTTAACATACCACAGAGGGATTTTTCTAAATTACTGCACAGTAAACTCAGGAATAAGTGGCAGATTGCATGGGACGAACAAACAAACAACAAACTACATTCTATAAAACCTGTTTTGGGAGAATGGAGATCATGTACACATCAGGAGCGTTTCATAGAAGTTATTTTGTGTCGACTACGCATTGGACACACACCTTACTCACAACTTCTTACTGACAAAAAAAGGCAAACCTCTCTGCGAAATGTGTGGCGATGAACTCACGGTAAACCACATTTTAATTGTATGCAAAGAACTGGAACAACTGAGGAAAAAATATTTCACAACATTGTACAATGAATACATCCCACTACACCCCATGTTACTTTTAGGAGATCAAGCACTGGTTGATTTTTCCAGCATTTTTAAATTTCTCAGAGAAGCCAATGTTTTATACAAACTTTAGATATAAAAAGCGTAACCTTTAACAAAAGCTCTAACCGTGTGCTTGGCGCATCATAGCCTCAGTTGCTTTTGCGCCATTAAAATCAATATAACTAACTAACTAACTAACTAACCTAGTTCTCGTCTATCCTCTAATTCGCGATAGCACTGTGTGTGTCCGTCCTTTAGTAGTGTATACGCCTCACCTGTCTTCCTAACTTCGCTAAGCCCTATCACATCCCATTTAATGTGCGCTAGTTCCTTAAACAGCACTGCTAGGCTAGCCTCACTCAATAAAGTTCTAGCGTTAAACGTTGCCAGGTTTAGATTCCAATGGCGGCCTGTCCGTCACAGGTGTGACCGCCGCCGCGATCAGTTGCTCCGCAGCCGCTGGGGACTGAGGGCCGAGGGTTAATTGGTTTGTTCATAGAAGGTTGTGGCCAAGTACTACACCAGGGTGGCCAAGTCCTGTTCTGGTGAGGGAGTGCGTTGTCGGTTCTGGTCACCGAGATCAGGCCGCACCCCTGGCCTCGTTATGCAATTCCATCGACACGCGGTTATCTTTTTTTAACCCGGTGGAGAATTGCGCGGCACCATGACTTGAACCCGGGTCCTATTGCACGCGAGGCGAATGCTGTACTCTACGCCATTGCTGCCTCTACTACGCCATCGCTGCTTCTACATAGCATATCAGCTCACAATTAAACAGAGACAACAGGAAGTCGGATCCATGCACAGCACTACACATAAGCGAAAGGTGTATGTCGGAGCTGCGATATCGGCCACGAAGATTTGCATGACACTGACATATCACGATTGGAATTTACGGCTGCTGTACACAGTTGGTTATATGTACTATTGGGAGAAAAGTTTCCGGCACGCGAGTTCCAGGAAAAATGTTTATTGCAGCTCCACTCCGGTATACCCAGTCATCTGATATTGTAAAGAGAGGAAGGGGCATATAGTCGTTTAATTCCTTCATACGCTCGGCGACTGGGTAGCGAGGAGAAGCTACAATAAACGTTTTTCGTTGAACTCACGTCCCGGAAAATTTTGTCGCGAGTAGTATGCATACGTACAAGCAGAAAAAGTGTTCATGTCCTGATTATGAAAAGCGTTATGAACCAAGGACTAAGCAACAACAGCAACAAAGAACTAAACCACCACAAATATATGTGTGCATTCTCAACGATTCCAATAAGAAACCCGCCTGGTTTTCTCATTGTAACACCTCACCACTTTTGCGATAAAATCTTCAAAAACACGTTGGTCATTTTCAGTGGCGTCTCGGACGTCTGGCAGCTCCGGGTCTTCAATGGTGATGCTTAGCAGCTCATTTACATGGTTAGGGAGAAGACGGCTTCCTTCTGACGAGAAAACTCTGTTGAGGGCTATAAGGAGCGCTTGACGGTGACTGTGCTGATTTCTAGTAACAAAGTGACCGGCAACATCTTGCAACTTGGGAAACATGGCAGTGAAGTGGGGAACAACGAGAAGCGTAGATAGAAATGCTTTGGATGTCTAATCCTTCTTCAGACATCGAAATATGTTCCACTCAGCATCTAAATTCTTCCCCTGTTCTTTGTCCTATGGCAAGCCGATGGCTGGAAGGACTTCCCTCCAATTTACTTTCTCTTTCTTTTGCGACAGGCACACGTAGAAAGATCGCAGGGTTCTGGTGGGGTCGACAAGTCGCTGCCGAAGGTTGTCAAGAATTAAGTCTGTACTTGTTCAACTGACGTGTGAGGTCGTTCTTGTCCTCTGTTAATACCGGATTAAAAGTGCCATATTGAAGAAGCTTCTCTTTTTACGTTCGCACTTCTTTGAGAACTGCTTCCACAGAAATCTCCGCAATTGCCTCCGTGGTTGCTTCAATCAAAGGACAAAGATCCACCGCTGTCGTTGTAGTTGCCTGTATAGCGTTGTTTAGAGACGCCAATGGCCTCAGGAAACGATCCACAAGCGTAATAATAGCAGTCGTTTTTTTTTCGGAACGAAGCTGTAGCTGTAGTCCACCAACTTCACTGCTCATGCCAGCACCGTCTTGATAAATGCTTTCCAAAGCGAGTATCAGCGGCTCCAGTACTTTGAAGATCACAGCCAACGATCGGTCATGAGAGAGCCACCGAGTTTTGCCTGGCTGCACGAGTTTCTACTTCAACTCCACAGCATCTTCGATTTCTTCAAGAACACTCAAGCGTTTAGCGCTCTTACAGAAGATAGAGTACAGTGACGACACAAGATTAATGGTCCTTTTGATTTCCTTTCATGACTCTGTGGCACGCACTAGGGCAAGCTGGAGTAGGTGACCTCTGCAGTGAGTGTAACACAGATGAGGATTGCATTTCTGCTTAAGTAAAGCTTGTACCCCTCCGTGCCGACCACAGAAGTTTGCAGCTCCTTCAAATGAACAAGCCTTGTTCATTTGAACTCGACGTCGACTTCAGACGTGCTCAACACGTTCTGGATATGCGTGGTCACAGAAGCCGCTGAGGCGTCAGATATAACTTCGATGTCGAGGAACGCGTCTGTCGGTTGGCCATTAGCACCAAGATAGCGGATGAAGTAAATTAGGATTTGGCATCCATTGATGTCGGTGCATTCGTCGGCCGTGTAAGAAAACTTATTGAACGTGGAAATGAAGGTTCGCACCTTTTCAAGAGTAAATTTCTTCACCGTCGCCCCACATGTTTCTAACCAGTCGGTTGAATTCCTTGCAGAAAGATAATGTGCATTTGCGGGTCTTCCCCTGAACCACTGCTCGATTTCGGGATTGACAATGGAAAACGTACTCAGCAATGGTCTCCAGTTTGTAGTGTGGGCTACTTCCTCGTTTGAAAAGAAAGTAGGCTGCCACAGCCATGTTCTTCCTCATGAACTTAGTTTGATCGTGGACACTTTTTGCAGACTCATTTATCGCTCTGAAATTGTCTGCGGCTGGCTCAAAATGTTTACAGCATGTTTGTGGCATCCTGGAGCGTCGTGCTTCGTGGCCTTTTCACCAAGCATTTTCCAAGCATCAGACTTGCTGACTGGCTTGACGATCCACGCACTGCCCGTTTTTTCGTCAACAGCAAGCTTCCTTTCATTATACGCCCTCTTGCAAATTTTGCACCAGTATCCGTCTTTGGTAACCTTAATGAAGGAGAATCTTGTGACCGATGAACACCGGGAATGTCCCTATGACTGTGTGCACTCTTCCGTGGTCCGTTCCGGGTCTTTCGGGGGCAAACTGGGACACTCAGATGCAGTAGCGGAAGCGTCCCACAATTTTGCATTTTGATCTTGCTTCGAAGTTTTCAAAGGAAGGAAGGAGCTCTTGATAGGTTGTTACCGCTTCATTTCTGCCGTAACCTATTCAACAAAGAAATTTAATAAGCCTGATTATTGAATTCTCGTGCATTCTTTACTATTTACTGTATAATCGACCGTAACAAGTCTGCTTCGTCATTTCAGACGGTCTTGTTTCCTAAGGCAGACCACCTTACTGCGTTTAAATATTTTTCACCTTGCGCCGAAATACTCCTCCAATTATAATCAAGAAGTATGAGTTTACGGTTTACGGGAATGCCGCCGCATGTACGACGATACTTTTTCTCATGTGAACACATTTCGACACCCTGCGGTGCTAACCCTCTCGGCAGCAATTTCACGTCTCTTGCGCAATGTCGATTCATCTCAAGGTTAGACAGAAATTGACAATTGCCCACTTTTCTATACCTTGTTCTTTACCAACCCTAGTTTCTAAGGTTGGACAGGCATCCGTCGAGCGTTGAGTGAAGTTGTCAACCGGTCTTTGTTGTTGTTGAATTATTATATATGGAATATCATTTAATAAAAAAAATAATTTTTTTAGCGCTAGAGTTGGCAGTTACACTATAGACCAGGAGTGTTCCGACTACTACTAATATTGCTATGCATCAACAGTGACGAAGTGATTGCACGCGCAAAAGACGAGGGCAGAACGAAGGACACAGGAAATGCACCGATTTCAACTATAAGGTTCATTGAAAAAAAAAACGCCAGAAATATATACATGGGACGTAATCAAAACGAATAATTTGCATGATATCACACCTTTTCTTTTTTTTGAGTCTGCTTTCCCTTTTCGCTTGCTCAGTAATTTGCGTTTTGCAATTATGTCGACAATGTATCACTAAATCTCCCAAGTTTCCACGATATCGACGTTGTGCCTTAGGCGGTGCGGGCTGGGAAGCATTATTTTTTTCTTTTTCTTTGCTCACAGTAATATATGTACAACTCAAGAACGAAGTGGCACATACCCTCAAAAGAGACCCTCAACACAGTAACGTCGACCGTACAGGTTTCTGTGGCTATGCAACCAAGGCTAAACAAGAGAGGGAAGGAAAGGGTCCTTTGTTCCCGTGCCGTGCATCCTTATCCCGAACAAAGGTCACCCGACCTCTGATGCTGTTTTGACAAAGACAGTACCCTCATTGTCCGGCTAACTTTTTCCCTTCACCCTTCCTCAACCATAGCCTGAATAAAGGAAGCCTTACTTGCTACGACAAGGACAAAAGGGCCTTTCTCCCTCTATAGGAACCGTGCAGGAGTAACTCCGGCGCGATGCGCGCGCCCCTCGCGGCGGGATGGGCAGACCGGGTCGGAGACGTGCGCCAGCCCGCCCCGCTCAGATGGGGCAAAAATGCCCGGGAGCGCGTCGTATTCTTCCTTCGCTCGTTGTTTTGGTGATATTCTGTGGTCACAGATGAATTCCTGCGCAGGAGTCTGCAATAGCACATACTTGAACTCGCCAGGGACAATGTTCTTCACGTCCCCAAACAAGTTCTATGAAGTAAAGCGACAGGAACAGTTGATGGCTCTCGTCCCGACGGGCAGTGAGCCGGCAATCATGTCAGTATTCGCCGCATGAAGTTGTTCCCAAAAGAGAAAAAGAAGGCACTCTACACACCCCTGCATTCGTAATTTTTCTCACCATCTGAAAAGAATCGAGCTATTCCGCAATGTTGCCCTCGTTTTTTCTGTTCCCATTTAGCCTACCCGAGAGAAGGAAACGGCCTGCACTAGGAACCACAGAACGCGTCTAGTGGTGCGCGCCGACGTAAACGGTTTTTCTATTACGCTCAATTAACCTGTGGTTTGGTCTATATTCTCCAAACGGATCACTGTGTCCGCTATAGCATGTGTAAGCACCAGCACCATGTAGAAAAACTTATGAACCTCCACATTGGCAGTCGCTGCAGTAACCGTGAAATACGGAAACCGCATCACCAGAATAATAGTGTGTATATTGTGTACAGAAAGCTTAGTGAGGAGGATGAATCGAAAACACTGAACCTTCATTAAACACATATTTAAGGCCATATGTTACGAAATGAATAAACAAGAACAGGTTATGCTGTTGAAGGGTGTAAGCAAGCAGTGCAAGCACATGCATGGCGCCAACCTTCAGATGAGTCTCAAACAGGTCAGGTGAGCATAAAATACACGTCCGGCAGCATTATTCTTGTATTCGCCAGACTACTGCTTCAGCAGCCTTGTCACGAGCTGCAATATAAGACTGATCTGTTGGGCTTCTTGCAGCTCACTGCTGCCCGCTTAACCTCTACCTCACATCACAGAAGTGAAAGCAATGAACACATGGGCTAAGCGGTCGAGGACAAGAACCCAGCAAGGTTTTCCAGTGATATTGGATGCATAAGGTTCAATGCCCGAACATAGATCACTCAAAGAAATATCTGTGCTAATAGTCAGGCATCAGATCTCATTTACCACTTTGAGGGGTTGAGATAACACAAGCATTGCACTTCCTTTACTGAAGCAGATACAACTCGCAGATGTGAAGAAAAGGAAGCCCTACGTTAACCTCACATGAGGGCACTTTGGAATGCGCCAGTGAGCACAGTGGTGGAGAAACTGTGTTTTGTAAACATGATAAAACGAAGGCAATCGACTGAAAACAGCGATACTCCAGTCTTAGCACTAAGCTAAAGCTGTTGGAAGACTCGAAGAATGAGCACACTTAGGCAGCTCACAAGAGCTAATCATCAGCATGTTCGAAGAATTATACTATGAGCACTTTTACATCGCAAAAGTTAAAAAAATGCAGTTAAGTATACACTGGCTGCCATTGGAAGGCTACACCTCCAGCTGTTTGTATGTAGGACACAAGCAGAACAAAACAGTTTACACGTTAAATTGTCTACTGTTAACTGTCGGCCAGAAGTGGACAATAAATGACAATTTTTACCTGCATGTGGAACACTACATGAAAGGCCCAACATCCGCATTTCCTCTTAAGTTTTCGTTATGCAATATGTACTGTTTATGGCACGATACTTCACGGCACTGTCCAAAAGGATGAAGATATGTAACACTAGCCCACCGTAACGTGAATGCCTGTTTCTCTCCGGCCGACAAACTGACTACCGTGCTTCTACGTGGCTCGATTAGGGGTCTAAGCAGCTCCACAAGACAGTCAAACCTGCACAATGACATGAGCGGAATGAAACACTTGGCTGCAAAAATAAACTGATTAATGACATGAATATCAAGCATTTTCTGCAGACAAATACCGCATATGCGGAGCTGTATGGCGCAGCCAGCAACGAGTGTCGAAATGCACTAGTATATGCACGCTTTATCGCCCGCGTATCAGCCCACTTTTATGACTGCTGAAGCCGCGGCACTGCTGAGCGCATGATGCCGTGTCTGCGCGGTCAAGCCAGAAAGTTTGAAATTAAAGCAACAAACTTAAGGAACTGCTCCCAACTCTGGTCTTTTTCCATGAGTACCACTCTCGAGCCTGCTTATGCAGTGTGTGCTCCACTAAACTTCACGACGCAAAGACGTCAGTGCCTATGTAACAAAAATGTTTGCGCGCGTGAACACGTATTGCATTCCAGGCCTGCCTCTTTATACTAAATTTACTTGTTATAGAGTGTTCACATGATTCGAAAACATGCTTCCCCGCTCCAGCATTACCGCGAGTGTCAGCATATCCACCCGTCGAAAGCGTCAATGTGACAACAACGCGAACACACGTACAAAAAAGGCAAGGAAGGTATGAACTTGCGCACTGTGCCTTTCCACAGACATCTGGAAGTACTGGAAGAAATCTGTGCCATCTCCATTCCTCATGTCCCGGACTAACGTGAAGTGCTCGCCCAGTTGGCGCCGATCTCGCAGAAGACGTCGTCTACGCTGCGCCTACGCTGCAGCTGCAGCTGCGATTGCGTCGGCAGCGGTGAATTGTGCGATTAATTACCAGTTTGCCCTGTTTGTGTTGGCCATGTAACCACGCAAAATCTCTCCACAAGAGCTACTCATCTGGTAGCTGACGAAAACCGCCGACAACAGCAAGAACTTTAACACGCACACCATGGTGATGCCGAGGCTCAGCCTAGGTGCAGATCGCCGAGGAACGGAAAAAAGTACCACGTGACCACGTGCTCGCGCCGGCTAGGTTGCGATCAGCCGGAGAGGGCTATTGAACAGACGGCAATGCCGGCCGCGCCAATCGGCATGCTGGGACCATCCGCCTCGCTCGCATGCGCCAAAGTGATCGTACATCTTTCCGCCTCACGTCCGCCTGGCGGCCCAATACGGGCGGCCCGCTCGTCAAGCGGGCCTGGCGGAAGCCGCTCCGAAATGATCGTACGACGGCCCTCAAGTTGTTTTGTCGCCGTTTACATTAAAGTGACCGAGCGGCCTTCAAACCTACGCTGTCTATGCGAGACGTAACAGTGCCGGTCTCGCGAAGTGTTTATTTGGAGCCGTTTGTGATAGTTTCAAGTGTTCTTTATTCGCGCTAGGATCTTCACGAAAAGCAGCATAAAGCAGCTCACCAAGGTGAATTTCCTGTGCATACAGCAAGCTTTACAGCGATGTGACAAGTGTGAATGCAGTAATTGCGGTCGGAACGAGCGCTTTGGCATCAGTTAGAGATATCGCCTGCAGGTATAATTATGTTTGAAAAGCTTGCTTCGCGCGCCTTGTTTTCCAATTGTTGAATTGAATTTAGAGCTGTACAGCAGATGGTGGTTCGGGTGCACACGTGTCTACTGTATTTGAGAAATGACCTGACTGTGAGGTTGCGTAATGAACTTCGAGCTCTACAGCGAGTCGCATTCGTTGCAGCGGTTGCAGTGATCGCGAACGAAAGTCGTTCTTCCTGTGGCGTAGCCATTGAGTCTATTGATCATGGTTCGTGCGTAATGTGTTAGAGAATCGCCGTGAGTTCGACGTGACCATTCTGAAAGCTGTGCTTTGCGTATGCTAAACGACCTCGGTTGCACGGCCGCTGAATTGTTTTCTGTTGGGACTACAAAAGCGTCGCCACCATTATGCGGCATTGTGCTCCGTAAAGTGCATTTTACGAATACGAGTGGCCGGATTAGAATGGTGTGCCGGCGGCACTGTGTAATCTATGTGAAAACATTGGTGTGCATGGCAGCTGTCACTTCTGGAGCGTCATATTTTTATTTGCTGGCTGCTATGGGCGCCTATATCTGCAATAAACATTTGCATGACAAATTGAATGAATCCGACTTCCCCTGCATGTGATCACAGGCTGATCCAAAGCAATAGTGTTAAGTTTGGTTTGTGACATGTCACGATCCAAAACAATAGTGGTAAGTTTGGTTTGTGACATGTCACGAGGTCAAGAAAAGTTATTTACGATCAAGAACTATTGTCCAAACTTATTCAGAGGCGTTTCACAATTCACAAGTCTCTACGTGCCGACGTGCAGCTCTTGTTCATGAGGCTAAGAAAAAAATGAATTTAAGCAAAGGAGTTTACAGAAAATATTTGTTTCTAGTCACGAATAAATATTATGGAAAGCTTTTTCTATGTAGTTTTGATCCGGAGCCAAAGTGTACGTAAAAATAAGGAACAATTGTATACGGCTTTCTTGCTTCGAGAAGCGTAAGCATCTGATGTGGTCTTTTTTGCATCATATCAAACGAACTGAGCATGGAGTGAAGTTAAATTTTAGACAGATGCTTGCAATATTAAGTGCATTATTGTGGCTGTCATGGCCATTGGTAAAATTCAACGATCTTAAATTCTCCGTGAGCAATGACATGCGGGATAGAAACTGTACTCGTTGAATCAGCGCCTGATCCCATATTTGTTGTTTCTTTCACAACACTGCTGTCGAGCTCCTGACAACTCAGCTTTATTGGTGTCGAACAGTTGTTAAGAGGGTTCACCAGTGACAGTGTCCATAGGAAATACATGGGAACTTTCGGAAGCTGTAGTGTGTATAAGAATGGCTCAATTTTCATGAGGTCTGTGGCAGCATTTTCTTCTTTAGTGAATAGAGGACATGCTGCGGACAGATTTTATTTTTTAGATTTATTTTTTTACAAATAAGAGGTAAATATCCAGAAAAATTGCACCTTTAGATGTGTGAAGCCTTTCATGTCATCTCGTGGAACAACTCAGCCAAATATCAGTTTCGTCCCTGCAACATTTCCTCCCTGTTTCTTTCTTGATTGTTAAGCCGTAATTTTCATCCATATCGAGCTTAGTGTATTGGTTTTACAGGCTCTGAAAGTTGCGTATGTATTTCCCGCGTGCATTTGAAATTCGCTCCAAATATAACTGGTGCGACGTGGCTCCATCTGATGTCAGAATATTTTGGCTCTACCACCAGCCTCTTGGTTGTCTGTGTTCGTGCGCGCAGGTTTTAACTCAGAACTTGGACGGACTTGAGCTCTTTATTTTTTTTTTCTTGCTGGGGGTGTATTCCGAAAGGATTTCTGCTTTTATTTTTGCTCGAACTTCAGGTGCGAAACGGAAGTGGGACGCTAGGCCACACCCAAGAGTGCCCCCCCCCTTTTCCCTCCCCGCAGCCAC
The DNA here is from genome assembly GCF_052857255.1 of Amblyomma americanum. Lineage (NCBI taxonomy): Eukaryota > Metazoa > Arthropoda > Arachnida > Ixodida > Ixodidae > Amblyomma > Amblyomma americanum. The sequence goes on along the minus strand of NC_135500.1, from coordinate 74,273,958 downwards.
AAAATAAGGCATTGTTAGTCCCAAAATACACAAAGGCGGCTCCCTATACACGACATTCTGGGAGAACATTGTTCCTTCCCCAGCGCAAGCGCGCAGTGACCCGGGTGACGATACAAGTCAAGAATGTAGCTGCAAATATTCCTCATAGGAGGCCCTCGAGCCAATAGTGGTGCATACATGAACCCAACACGGCCTGGTTGTTTAGTTATCGAGCCAAGAACTGGTACTGGGTTCATGAAAACGCGCGCCTTGTCGGGTCGGGAGTCGACGGGTCTGGTCCAGTCGACTCCGCCGCAAGGGGTAGGTTGACTCAACTCGACCCTGACTCGATGTGCTTGCAAACGCTGTCTAGTCGAAAAGTAGGATGAATGGGAGGGGAGAGGATAAATGCGAACTTTCTTTTCACGTGCGCCGTCGCGCCTCCGAAACAGCGATTGTGTGCCTCAATCTCGGAGGCTGCTCGAGTCGAGCGGCGCGTCGATGCTTGCCGCTCTGTGTGTCCCTGCTTGCATAGGTGCGGCAGTTCGCAAGCTGCAACCGGTGCGGCGCGCCGGCCAATTTTTTGCATATGTATTTACTGCGTTACTATAGTGCAGGATGGCTTGTGTCAGCTGCGCAGTGAACGCAGTTCCTCTTTGTTGTGGGGGACGGAGTAATAGCGGCAGTGAAAAAAGGAAAAGTGAAATACACGGCCTAGTCAGGATGGGTGTAATAGGCTATTATTTGGCTTTCTTCGTTTTTAGACGTTTCCTTCAAAGGTCGCTTGAGCAAGCAAGTCTTTTCTGCTTCGACAGTGTAATTGGAAGGCCGCAGCTCATTCTTGGCTCCATTAGCTCTGGCAGCAAGCAGTATATATAAAATTTTTTGAGCTGCAGCAACATCTCGTCCTCCTAAAGCGATTGGTGCCTGGAAATCACCTCAGTGTTGATGCCTTTTTGAGTCCACAACACATACAGACACTTCTCACGGCGAGCAATATTCAGTTGTCTTTGCACTTTGATACACATAACTACTGTTTCTCTTCAGTTGCAATATCTCGTCCTTGTTTTCCTCAGAGCACGTTTTTTTTTTTTGGCGCGAACTCCTTCCAGTGGAGTAAGGTCCCTCGCTGAGTACGAACACTTGACTTCAACACGAATGTCCTCCCTGATAAGTCCCACCGGGGAAGAGCAAAGAAAGGTATTTTCATTTTCAACAAACAGACCGCAATCTTTCACCACGGTGTTCCACTCATTCTCGACTTTTTTTAGTGCCAAGCACTCGTGTTCTTTTCCGTACCGAATGGATTCAGAAGCTATTTCCATGTACAGGATGTTGCCAACTATCCCTCGACATCTCGTCTTTGGCATCATTTTACAAACAGCACCAAACAATGATGTTGTTAAGCTCTTTACAGAGTGGATCCACTCTGATTTGATGTTGCTGGCTGCTGGTCTTCAATGTTGGTTACCGATAGCAAAACGATTTCAGGAAGTTGCCGGAAGCAGATGCAAAAACATCATGCTCCATATTTCAATATACTTACAAATTTAGTTTCATTCCAGGCTATTCAGGATGGGAATATGCAATACATGCACCATAAGAATGCACCACATTAAAATAAATGTTGAAAATAACGGTCCGACTAGTTTCGTCAGATCCCCGCAGGGGGGCGCCTGCAGCCTGCAGGCGTCGCGACGGTGTGTGGCGACACCGCGGGTTCCCGAGCATCCGCAGGGACATCCCCGCACGGGGATGATGGTGAACAGTGCATCACCACGGACCCGAGCACCCACGTTTCGCCGTGCGTGGCATCGCCGTGTCCGGGGAAAAGGGGATCCTGGTGGTTGAGCCGATGCCGAGCGTTTGGACCCTTAAGGCCCCTCGGCGGAGGCAACACACCACTTTGGCCCCAGCTTCCTGTAGACGGCACCTTCGGCCTGACCCGACCGGGGGAAATCGGCAGTCGCCTTTTCCTATTCTCCACTTCATCTTTCACTTTCCTACCCCTTTCTCACAACTCTCCTGTCTCCCACTCACTTCTTGGTTTTTTCTTTTTCCTGGCGGCGAGGGTTAACCTTGTGTGGCTGACAAACCTTTGTTACGCCATATTTGGTTATAGTGATGGTGTACAGCTGGCGCAGATAGGGCTTTTTAAAGGCACCTGTCCCGTCCCCATGTAGGGCTCCATGGTGGGTGGCTGCCACCATTGCCGAACAAAGAACACATTCCATGGCTTCTCATTTTTTTCAACCCGATCTCCCTCGAAAAAGAGGGCGCACCGAGACAGATAAATTCTTCAAAAAAAAAACGCTACAAGCTTCCCTCGATTCCACGTTGTTCACAGCGAACACGAGGAACAAACTGCTAGACAAGTGTCACCATTCATTGTTACCAGGACTTTAACAACGTGCGGCTCGCACGTTCGTCCAGCGTGTCGGAGGATGCGATGGACACAATGGACACAAGTCAAAGTAGTCCTAAGGCGTCGACGTCGGAAGGGCGGCGGGGCTCCATAGACCGAAAAAAAAAAGAAAAGCCCCGAATAAGGGCGCCTGAAAACCCAACCTAGTTCCTTTCAGTACCCACATAATACAAGATGGCTTTTATACACTGGAACTGTAGGGGACTCTTACATAACCTAAGCGACATAAAAGACATAGCCACATACTCACCTGTCGCCTTGTGTTTACAGGAGACAAATTTAGGCTTTAAACACGAAAACATTCTAAAACACTATAAGGTCTTCCGCCATGACCGAGAGCAGGTGAGCCGGCTTTCGGGTGTCGTAGCCATCATTGTTAACAGTGGAATCGCAGCCCGAGAACACAAGCTTAAAACCAAATTAGAAGCTGTGGCGGCCATCCTGCACACATTTAAAACACTCACAGTGTGCTGCGTTTATATTGATCCACATCTTAAAATAACACTCCAAGACTTACAAGACCTTTTAGTGCAACTGCCAGAACCGTTTTTGATGGTCGGAGATTTTAACGCCCACTCCAGTTTTTGGGGCAGTAACAAAACCGACACTAGAGGCCAACTGATCGAGGAATTTATACTCTCCAATAACCTTTGCCTCCTGAACACTGGCAAACAAACCTATTGTTCCCCTAGCTCAGGAATATTCAGTTGCATAAATTTGTCTTTTAGTTCGTCCTCGATTTTTACAGATTTTAATTGGGATGTCTTAGATAACCCATATGGAAGTGATCATCTACCCATACTAATTAGCTTAGCACATTCACCCGAAGTAATCCCAACTAAACCACAACGATGGAAACTGCACTTAGCCGACTGGGCACTGTTCCGTGAAAAAGCCAGCCTAGATAGAATAGTTTCTGACGACGTGAGTGTAGACGAACTAAACGAATGTATCACAAACTGTATTATTGCCGCTGCACGCCAAGCTATTCCTCAATCCTCTGGAATAGTAAAACAAAATCACAAATACTGGTACACAAAAGAATGTAAAGAAGCAAAAAAGAAACAATCCAAAGCCTGGGGCATTTTTTGCAGATACCCCACACAGGAGAATTTTATAAAATTTAAAAAGGCGAGAGCAAAAGCTTGTTATATCCGTCGTAGTGCAGAAAAATCTTGGAAAAATTACGTGTCGTCGATAAACAACTCAACCACATCAAAACAAATGTGGGAGAAGGTCAGAAAGCTAAAAGGCAACTACTCTCCGTTCACAGTCCCCCTTCTTACCGCTCCCGGTGTACAGACTAGTCTAGAACAACAGGCAGATATTTTAGGCGAATATTTTTCCGAAGTTTCCAGCTCATCCCACTACAGCGATTCATTTTTAAAATACAAAAAGACAGCAGAGAAACAAAGACTGCCGACAGACTGCGGTACAAACGAACCGTACAATAGTTTAATTACAATACAAGAAATCCAAACAGTACTTTCTGCCGGTAAACATACCGCCCCCGGCTCAGACCAAATACATTACCAAATGCTAGCCCATCTTTCTGAACCTGCCGTAGAGGCACTTCTAAAGTTTTTTAACAAAGTTTGGGTATCAGGAAAAATACCGAAAGCTTGGAAGGAAGCTATTATTGTGCCGTTTCTTAAACCCGGGAAGCCACCAACCGCTCCGAGCAGTTATAGACCCATAGCCCTTACCAGTTGCCTCGCCAAGTCCTTTGAAAGTGTCCTAAACATAAGATTAACTTTTGTCCTTCAATCCCGTGAACTTCTCGACAGCCATCAATGTGGTTTTAAAAAAGGATGCTGCACCACAGATCACCTAGTCCGCCTTGAAAATACTGTCAGAGATGCGTTTATACACAGACAACAATGTCTTGCAGTCTTTTTTGACTTAGAAAAGGCATACGACACAACCTGGAGGTTTGGGATTCTGCAAGACCTTGCCGAGCTTGGCATCCGCGGCAGGATGTTAAATTGCATAAAAGGCTTTTTATCCAATCGCTCATTCCATGTGCGCCTAGGCTCGACCTTTTCAAAGAATTTTATTCTGGAAAATGGGGTACCCCAAGGCTGTATTTTAAGTACAACTCTCTTTGTCGTAAAAATGAATTCTATTAGGAAAATAATCCCAAGGTCCATTATGTATTCTGTTTATGTTGACGATCTTCAGATAGCATGTACATCCTCAAACATATCCACTTGCGAAAGACAAATACAGCTAACAATAAATAAACTGGCAACATGGGCAGACAGGAATGGTTTCCAGTTCTCTCCACAGAAAACAGTGGCCTTACTTTTTTCACTGAAACGGGGTCTACGGACAGACCCCACATTATACCTAAACGAAAGCCAGTTACCTTTAAAAACTGAACACAAATTCTTAGGCATAACATTTGACCGAAAACTAACTTTTCTACCTCACATAAATGCCTTGAAAACGAAAGCTTCTCGATCGCTGAATATACTCAAAGTGCTTTCACACAAACACTGGGGTTCTGACAGGGCAAGCCTTCTACACACCTATCGCTCTGTGGTACGGTCCTGCTTAGACTATGGCTGCCTGGTGTATGGTTCTGCAACATCCTACTTGAAACGACTAGATCCAGTGCATAATTTGGGGTTGCGTCTTTCCACTGGCGCTTACAGGACGTCGCCCATAAACAGTCTTTATGTCGAAACAAACGAACCATCACTTACAGATAGAAGAAGCATGCTTACATGCTCATACGTCCTATCATGTATTCTGTATATGAATACCATCATGTATTCTGTATATGTTGACGACCTTCAAATTTCATGCACATCTTCCAGTTTATCAACATGCAAAAGACAGATACAGCTTACACTGAACAAACTAGCGACTTGGGCAGACCAAAAAGGATTTAAGTTCTCTCCACAAAAAACAGTGTCCGTCCTTTTCTCACTGAAAAGGGGCGTGCAGATTAATCCCACCCTGCACATGAATGAAACTGTTCTACAAGTAAGACAAGAGCATAAATTCTTAGGCATAACCTTTGATAGAAAGCTCACATTCCTACCTCACATAAACACCCTCAAAAAGAAAGCTTCCCGATCGCTAAATATACTGAAGATACTCTCACGGAAACATTGGGGGTCAGATAGGTTGTGCCTTTTACAGATCTACCGCTCCATAGTACGGTCCACTTTGGACTATGGATGCATTGTGTATGGGTCTGCAAGACCTTCATACCTAAAAAAACTGGATCCCGTACATAACATGGGTCTTCGTATATCAACTGGCGCATACAGAACGTCCCCCATAAACAGTCTATGTGTAGAAACAAATGAGCCATCTCTCGCAAACAGAAGAGCAATGCTTACCTGTGCGTATGTACTAAAAATAAGATCCGTACCAAAACACCCTTGTTACCCCATAGTTAGCAAGTGCACATGTAGAAGACTTCAATAATAAACCATAATCAATCAGACCTTTGCTATTACGCTTTGAAGACGCATGTCATGAACTGGGAATGCTAGATGCCCTACCTAAAATTGCCCCGAGACACGATCTATTGCCACCATGGCACTGCCCTCACACTGCATGTGACTTCACGGTTACACAGTTTTGTAAAAACCAAACACCACATAAACACCTACTACAAGAATACTTGGCTTTGAAAGAGAAATATTCAAGCTACATAGAGCTTTACACAGATGGCTCCAAAATGGGAAAAATAGTAAATGTATCAATTTTTACTGCGGAATGCTATACAGTCTGTATAGCTGTGTACAAAATAATACATGAGAACATCAAAAACAGTATAATATACACCGATTCTCTGAGCCTACTCACAGCAATGCAGTCAAGAAATGCAATTGAACCCTTAGTGGGCAGCATCATACACAAAATAGAAAATTTCACAATACAAGGACATACGATAAGATTCTGCTGGGTCCCGAGCCACGTCGGCATAGAGGGCAACGAGAGAACAGACGCAGCAGCCGTACGAGCTCAAAATGGTGAAATAAAAAATATGGATATACCTTTTAAAGACTGCATGAAGTTGATACATAACACATTAAAGAACAAATGGCAGAAAGAGTGGGATAATGAACTCAACAACAAACTACAGTTCATAAAGCCACTCTTGGGGGAATGGAAGTCATGCAGACACCAGGAACGTTTCACTGAAGTAATCTTATGTTGCCTTCGCATAGGACACGCACACCTGACACACAACTACTTACTTACAAAAGAAGACAAACCCGTTTGTGAAAGATGCGGAGACGAGCTCACACTAAACCATATTTTACTCGCGTGTTCAAACCTAGAAAATCTAAGGAAAAAGTATTTTAGTCAATTTTATAATCAATGCATTCCATTTCATCCAGCACTACTCTTGAGCGATAATGCAGTTGTTGACATATCTTATGTTTTTAACTTTTTACGAGAGGTTAGTTGTCTTAAGGAACTTTAAATGCCTCACCTTTATGTGATACACCTCAGCCACTTTCTCACACCTGAGAAGATGCTGAGGTGTGTATTTCATTGGTTGGGGGCCTCGACATCCTCCCTCTGCAAAGGATGGCCGCTGAGGTTACCTGACCTTTTTAAAGCTTTTACCATTGGCCATTTCGAAAAATTCTGCCTTTTACCTTCACTAGATGGTGAGAAATAACATTTTAGGCTCTTCACACCACCGCTTCATTTCTGTCATATAAAATCCGGCACAAGAGAATTTTCTATACCTTGCGTTTGGCGCATGATGGCCTTAGCCGCCTATGTGCCGTAAAACCCAACACAACAACGAAACACGTGGTGCAGTGTGTGCCCCTTCCGAGTAAACTTCAATTGCTAGCCAGTGCAGTGTGATCGTCTTGATTCTTCAAATTTGTCGTTTGTCTTTTTTTGTGAAGAACGACAGGTTTTAGTGCATTCTAGTCGTAAACAGAAGTGAAAACTAGCCCTATTCTACTTTTAGAGCCCTCGCTTATCAAGTCCCTGAAAGAATAAGACGCCTCAACATAACTGTATGCTCGAAACCCATTGGTGTTTCCTTCAGATCTGTACACTAGTAGAGCGCACATTAGTGATACATGCAATCGATGGCGCTAAAACAGTGAGCAGATAGTAGACTTCATAAGTTCAGTCGCACTGTGACTGCTTTTAGCTAGAGTATGCATTCATTGATGCTGTTGAACCAATATTCAAACATCAAGAATGTCTTCAATAAGGGTTATAATGCCAGCGCTGCAGCCACAGCTTCATCCTGCACAGCTGCCTCGAACTCTTCCATTGATTCAGCCGGCAGCTTTGGCAGCTCAGGGCGTCGTGTGGTGCAAGCAGCCGCAGCTGCTCCACTGCTGGCGTTCTCCACGGCTGCCAAACTATCTGCCAGGCGATCTGTTTTTGTTCCAGCCTTGTCAGGAACTGCACCGAGTCCCTGTTCTGTTGTCTGACTTCAAGTAAGAGGTGCATCGCCCGCTGCAATGTAGCTGAAACACACCCAGAATTTTTTAGATAGCATAGAGAATGCAGCTGACATACATTTGTCCAATTCAACAATCGAGAGCGATGACTGAATCACAAAATACTCATTCAAATTAATATAATGCACAGATGTGCATCAAAGGACAAAGGGGAAAAGGGGAAGGGCAAAGCGGAAAAAAGAGGAGGAAATTCCCCCTCTTTCTAATGCCACAAAGTACCAAGGCAAAAGCATATATCTCCACTAAAAAAATTTTAATGTGAGCGGTGTCACAAACGCACACCTGATACTGAAAGAGAGCCCCATTCACGAAAAAGAACACGTCGACAATGCATTCTGCCAGAATCACGATAAAGGGAAATCTATATAGCAGAATTCCCGCTTATACGTAGTACTATACCCTTATGAGTTTCCTACCGTTTACTCCTGACTGCTTTATTCTTAGGCGCCCTGACCGCAAATAATTATTCTGCTTAATGAATTTGGCACATCAGCAGCATTGATTGCTTCACTGCACTGTTTTTTTTACATTTTGAGCAGTTTTCTTTCAACGATAGCATGCACAAACAGTAGTAATTATAACATACACAATATCATAACCTCAACACCTCGATCGCTGTCACAAATGTAGTTCGGGAGCTTATTAGTAACTGTGCCATGTTCAAACATACGCACACCACAAGTTTGGTTCAAGTCTGTGCAGGTCAGTTTGTATCTAATATCTACGTGATTTAAGCATTATTTATTTATTTATTTATCTATTAACAATACTGCAGAGTGGTATGACTCTAAGCAGGAGTGAGCACAAAATATTACATACAAGTTACACCACATCACACCACACAATAAGCATTAACTTCATCACATCAGGGCATGAACTTAAACGAATGAAATTGGACACAGGAGTACAAGAACATCATGAACGCATTTTCCTTAAATTCGTATATAATTTATCTATACTGGGGCTATCGGCAATATGGTTCGGCAATTTATTCCAATCGTACGAAGAAAAAATGAAAATTTAAACGTGTTATTCTGAACGTAATACTCTTGATTCGTTTTGCCATTATCAAAACGGGAGCTTGCACGCGTGGTGTTAGCTGTAGTGAGTTTATGAGTGTTGTTTAGGATCTCTTTATTGTACATTAAATATAGATACCTTAATCGACATTCATTACGTCTGGATTTAAGTGTGTCTAGGCCGAGATACCTGACCATTTCTGTCGTGCTGTCAGATCTATTATATTTATTGCAAATGAATCTGGCCGCGGTCCATTGGACTTTTTCTAACCTAATTATGTCTATGTCAGTGATGGGGTCCCACAGGCAGGAAGCATACTCCAAGCATGGTCTTACTAACGCTTTATATTCTGCTAATTTAACGTTAACAGGGGCTTTTGAAAGCTTACGCCGGATAAACCAGAGAGACCTAAAGGCTTCGGTACAGATGTTTTTAATATCAGTGTCGCATCTTAGATCTCCTTTAATAGTAACGCCTAGATATATTACTGCTGATTATTCTTTAAATGGAATGCCATTAACTGAGCAAGAATGCTGCAAAACTGTTTTGGTACGGCATATAAGAAGAACTAAGCACTTATCAATAATGTCACATAGTGGTGTGGCAGTCGAAGCAGCGATGAAGACGGACAAAAGGTCTTCTAAAAGAAAACTGTGTATTGGGCTGACTTGCACCCAATATGGACTGAATCACTCGGCGGCGGCGAAGCGACAAGCGTGCTCGGCGGTCGTCGAACAGAATGCCCGCCGCTGTCGGCAGTGCTCTATCTACAGCAGATAGCGAACTTTCGAGATAAAGAGTGAAAGTTACTAGAACATTTCGGAACAACGTAGAATCAGCGCTGCCGGGCTGCGATCAATCGAGATAAATCTAGTCGCGTCTTGCGTCTCAAACAAAGCGATAAAGTTGTGTGGCGGCAGATTTGAAGAATGAACAAACACTGCAAATGTTCGCGGCATTACTCCGCTCTCAAAGAAGCATCGACCCGATGCATTAAAACAAATAATGCGTCTAGTAAGGGAAAAAAACGGATCTTGCGAAAATAGAGCATGGAAATGCAGCGTCCTTTAGCACGCATAAATCGGCCTCAGACGGACTATCTGGACAACTTCTGGTCGTACGCGGCGTCGCTGGGATGCAGTCATTGCGTCAGGGATGACTTCATAATACAGTTCACCTAGCCGACGAAGAACATTGTACGGGCCGAAATAGCGGCGCAAAAGCTTTTCACTCAATCCATGGCGGCGAATGGGCGTCCAAACCCAGACTTGGTGTCCTGGCTTGTATTCCGCGTTGCGTCTTCGTATGTTGTAGCGTCTGGCATCGGACCGCTGCGGATCTTTGATCCGTAATCGGGTAAGCCTTCGAGCTTCTGCGCGTTCAAGGTACGCGGCAACGTCGACGTTCTCTTCTTCTGTAACGTTGGGCAGCAAGGCGTCTAGCGTAGTCGTGGCCTCCCTGCCATGGACGAGCTTAGAAGGCGTCATCTGAGTGGTCTCCTGCACTGCGTTGTTGTAGGCGAAGACGACGTAAGGCAGGATGACATCCCAGGCTTTGTGTTCGGCATCGACATGCATGGCGAGCATATCGGCGATGGTTTTGTTCAGGTGCTCGGTCAGTCCGTTGGTCTGCGGATGGGATGCAGTTGTCCTCCGTTTGCTGGTTTGGCTGTAACGCAAGATGGCTTGCGTTAGTTCCGCCGTGAATGCTGTTCCTCTGTCCGTGATGAGCACATCGGGGGCGCCGTGTCGAAGAAGAATGCACTCCACGAATAATTTGGCGACTTCTGCTGCTGTCTCGTTCGGTAAGGAGTTCGCCTTGGCGTAGCGGGTCAGGTAGTCGGTTGCTATGATGATCCACTTATTTCCAGACGTTGACGTTGGAAAGGGGCCAAGCAAGTCCATGCCGATCTGCTGAAAGGGCCTTGAGTGAGGTTCAATGAGGTTTAGAAGTCCTGCTGGTCGTGTGGGAGGGGTCTTTCGCTGCTGACAATCTCGGTAGGTTTTCACATAATGTGCGACATCGGCAGACGGTCAGGGCCAGTAATATTTGTCTTGAATGCGTCGGAGGGTGCGAGTAAACCCGAGATGTCCAGCTGTCGGCTCGTCGTGTGAAGTGTGTAGAAGTTCTTCGCAGAGACAAGCAGGTACAACAAGGAGGTAGGCTGTTTTGCTCGCTGCAAAGTTCTTCTTCACAAGGACCTCATTCTGCACACAGAAGGAAGACAGTCCTCGCTTGAATAAAGCAGGGGGTGAAGAAACCTTGCCTTCCAGGTACTCGATGAGGCGTTTTAGGTCGGGGACCGAGCGCTGCTGCTGAGCAAAAGAGCTCGGGCTGATGGGTCTCAGGAAGGCGTCCTCATCGTCGTCCGGCGGCGGTGTATCTACATAGGCTCGCGAGAGGCAATCGGCGTCAGAGTGTTTGCGTCAGTACTTGTAAACGACGGTGACGTCAGACTCCTGGAGGCGCAGACTCTATCGAGCGAGTCGGCCAAAGGGGTCCTTCAAAATGGCAAGCCAGCACAGCGCGTGGTGATCGCTGACCACCTTGAACGGTCGTCCGTATAGGTAGGGCGGAATTTTGACGTAGCCCAGATGATGGCAAGGCACTCCTTCACAGTTGTCGAATAGTTAGCCTCGGCCTTGGAAAGGGAACGGCTAGCGTATGCAATGACTCTCTCCAGCCCGTCGGTTTTCGAACGAGAACGGCACCTAGGCCCACGCTGCTTGCGTCGGTATGAACTTCAGTATCGGCGTTTTCATCAAAATGCGCGAAGATCGGTGGGGACTGTAAACGACGCTGAAGTTCTTTGAAGGCGCTTGCGGCGCTTCCCATTTGAACGGCACGTCTGCTTTCGTCAGTTGGGTCAGGGGCTGGGCAATGCGGGAAAAGTTTTTGACAAATCGTCGGTAATATGCGCACAGTCCGAGAAATCTGCGCAATGCTTTCTTATCGGCCCGCGGTGGAAACTGTTCAATAGCAGCTGTTTTCTGCGGGTCCGGGCGTACTCCCTCCTTGCTAACGATGTGGCCTACAAACAGGAGTTCTTCGTATGCAAAGTGGCACTGCTCTGCTTTCAAGGTTAGGCGAGACGACTTGATGGCCTCTAGTACTGTTCGAAGTATTTTGAGGTGCTCTTCAAAGTTCGAGGCGAAGACAACGACGTCGTCTAAATATACCAGACAAATTGCCACTTCAGGCCTGCCAGCACTGCATCCATTATTCGCTGAAACATCGCTGGTGCGGAACAGAGACCAAATGGCATCACCTTGAACTAAAACAGCCCATCCGGAGTGATGAATGCTGTATTCTCGCGATCTCAACTCTCCTATATCCTACTCACTCCTTGGTTTTTCCTGTTTTCCTGGCGGCGAGGGTTAACCTTGTGTGACCAACTACCCTGAGTTGAGTCATATTTGGTTATAGTTGAGGTGTACAGCTGGCGTGGGCAGGACTTGCTTTCAAGTTCCGGTCCCGTCCCCTTGTTGGACTCCGTGGTGGGTGGCTGGCACCATGACCGAATAACTAAATTTTCTTTATGGCTCCCCCCCTTTCAAAACCTGATCGCTCTCTGAAAAGAGGGCGGAACGAAGCAACAGACTTTTTCCCGAAAAAGAAAACAACCTTCCCAAAGTTCCATGTCATACATAGTACAGTAGAAGGAAAACAGGCAAGAATACTATCACCCTTTCTTGTGTCAAAGTGCCTAACAGATGCACTGGGCCCCGGATATAAGCTATCGAAAATGGCCAGTGGCGACTTATTACTAGAAATCCGTGACCATACCCAAAACTCCAAGATCCCAGACATTCTCTCTATTGGAGACATCCCAGTCTCCATAACAGCCCACAGATCCCTCAATACCGTCCGTGGTGTCATTTCAGAAAACGACTTCATTCATCTAACAGAAAAAGAAATGCTAGAAGGTCTCAGCGACCAAAATGTCACAGATGTCTATCGAATTAAAATCCGCAAAGACAACAAAGAAATAGATACTAAACACCTGGTACTCACATTCAGCACAAGCACATTACCTGAAACCATCGAAGTCGGATACCTTAAAGTTAATGTCAGGCACTACATTCCTAACCCACGCAGATGCTTCAACTGTCAAAGATTCGGGCACGGCTCTCAGAGTTGCCGCGGCCGCAACGCCTGTGCGAAATGCGCTTCTAAGGACCACAATTCAGAGGAATGTGACGCAGCACTGCGCTGCGCAAATTGCGAAGGAGACCACGCTGCGTACTCCAGGGCGTGTCCGTCCTGGAAAAAGGAGAAAGAAATTATCACCATAAAGACCAAAGAAAACATTTCATTTAAAGAAGCCAGGAGGCGTTTTGCACTAAACAACACATTCTCGTTCACAGCGAAACCAAACTTCGCTGATGTGGTGCGCAGGGGCGTAGCACCAAACAGCACTCCGGCACCTGCCGAGGCCACTTCCACCGAGCCTATGGCAGGGCCATCCACGCCCCAGGCAGGGTCAGCGAAAGCTGCCCTGCCATTTTCACAGCAGGGAGCGCCGGTCCATGGGTCGGCATCCCGCAGGACTTCCCCCCGTCAGGGGAGGCCTGAAACTAACACAACCGCGGCTGCGCGGTCCTCCAGCACCTCTGGCGAGGTGATGGATACAACTCCCAGTCCGCCCGCTTTGCAGCGGCGGAACAGCTCTCTTGAGCGAAAAAAAGACAGACCCCTCATAACGGGCCCTGAGCATAAGTAAACGCCTTAGCGTTCTCACCCCAAAAATTAACATGGCTTTCTTAATTCAGTGGAATTGTAGAGGAATTATGCGGAACTACAGCGACGTAACACATATTTTAGGGTCAATGCTACCCACAGTTTTATGTCTTCAGGAGACCAATCTTGGTCCACAACATGTGCATATCCTTAAACATTATAACATTTTTAGACGCGATCGCGAGCAGGCAAATCGACTCTCGGGAGGCGTCGCGATTGTCCTTCAAAGCGGCGTCCCTGCTCAAGAAATCAAACTTTACACAAAACTTGAGGCAGTGGCAGTTAGCGTCGTTACCTACAAAACAATAACAATTTGCTCTTTATATCTCCCCCCACACATCACATTAACAATACAAGATTTAGAAGGCCTGATCAATGAATTGCCGGAGCCATATCTGGTAGTTGGCGATTTTAACGCTCACTCCCCGTTTTGGGGAAGCGAACGCTGTGACTCTAGGGGCAAAATAATCGAAGATTTTCTACTCTCAAATAATGTCTGTCTTTTAAACACAGGAAAGGCCACATATTGTTGCCCAAGCTCAGCAAAAATGAGCTTCCTTGATTTAGCTTTCACATCACCGTCTCTTTTTACCGATTTTAAATGGGATGTTTTAAATGATCCTCTGGGAAGTGATCACCTACCCACTGTCATCAGACTCTCGTCTTCCACTCCACTCATCCCCACAAGACCACGGCGCTGGAAATTTCACCTCGCCGACTGGTCACTTTTTACAGAAAGTGCCACTCTAGATAAAGAATTTTCTGAAGACCTCAGCATAGATGAAATTAATGAAAGATTTACTACATGCATAATATCTGCTGCAACACTCGCTATACCACAAACAACAGGACTCGTACAGAAGAAACACAAAGTATGGTGGACAGAAGAATGTACATTTGCAAAAAAACAGCAAAATAAAGCATGGGGCACCTTGCGCCGGTACCCCACTGCAGAGAACTTACTCATTTTTAAAAGGGCCAAGGCGAGATCGCGGTACGTGCGCAGGAATGCTGAGAAAACCTCCTGGCAGAAATATGTGTCCTCTATAAATAGTTCAATACCATCAAAGAAAATGTGGGACAAAGTTCGTAAATTCACTGGTGACCATACTCCCTTCACACTTCCGCTTTTGACGACACCCGGTACTCAAACAACATTAGAAGAACAGGCCAACATATTGGGTGAGCATTTTTCCACAGTTTCAAGCTCATCCAACTATACACAAACATTTCAAAAGCACAAAACAATAGTAGAAAAACAAAAACTTCCCTTTAGAACATGCATACACGAAGACTACAATCAGGTTATTACAATGCAGGAAATAAACACAGTACTAACATCCGGTAAAATGACAGCACCAGGCCCAGACAATATACATTATGCCATGCTTGCTCACCTCTCTGAGACTGCCATAGAGGCTCTCCTAAAATTTTTCAATAAAATATGGATGAGTGGAGAAATCCCCCAAGCATGGAAAGAAGCAATCATAGTACCCTTCCTAAAACCTGGCAAGCCACCAACTACTCCCACCAGTTACAGGCCAATAACACTCACTAGCTGTATAGCAAAATCATTCGAAAGCATTCTAAACATCAGACTAACCTTCATACTTCAGTCCCGGCAACTTTTAGATATACACCAGTGCGGTTTTAAAAAGACATGTTCCACAACCGATCACATCGTTCGCTTTGAGAACACAGTTCGGGAAGCGTTCATCCACAACCAGCACTGTATCGGGGTCTTCTTCGACATGGAGAAGGCTTACGATACCACGTGGAGGTTCGGTATCCTCCGTGACCTAGCGGACCTAGGTATCCGCGGCAGGATGCTGAGCTGTTTGAATGACTTCCTAACCAACCGCACGTTCCGAGTCCGCCTAGGTGCAACCTTCTCCAACACTTTTACACAAGAAACTGGCGTACCCCAGGGGTGCATCCTCAGCACGACCTTATTCATCATCAAAATGAACTCAATAGGAAAAGTAATCCCAAAATCCATAATGTACTCTGTTTACGTAGACGACCTCCAAATAGCATGCACGTCATCCAGCATACCCACCTGTGAGCGACAGATACAAATAACAATAAATAAACTGGCTACCTGGGCAGATAGAAACGGATTTAGATTTTCCCCTCAGAAAACAGTAGCGGTTCTGTTCTCTTTGAGACGAGGCCTACAGGCCAACCCCACAATATATCTAAACCAAACCCAATTACCTGTCAAACAAGAGCATAAATTTCTAGGGATAACTTTCGATAAAAAGCTCACTTTCTTGCCACATATAAACACCTTAAAGAAAAAAGCTTCCCAAGCCCTCAATGTGCTAAAACTACTGTCAAGAAAACGCTGGGGATCTGATAGGGCATGCCTATTACATATATATCGTTCTCTGGTTCGCTCTAAGTTAGACTATGGGTGCATAGTATATGGCTCAGCAAGACCGTCCTACATAAAACGACTAGATCCTATCCACAATCTTGGTTTAAGGTTGTCTTCTGGTGCTTACAGAACTTCACCAATAGCAAGTCTGTATGTGGAAACGAATGAACCTTCCTTAGAAGATCGAAGAACTGCACTAACTTGTACATACATCCTCAAAATCCTTTCTCACCCCAAACATCTCTGTTACTCAATCGTCACGAAATGCCCATCCAGAATACTCTTCAACAACAAGCCTCACGCAATTAAGCCGTTGCTCTTGCGCTTCGAAGAAAAATGCCAAGCACTAAACATATTAAATGAAATTAAAAATATTGCCCCAAGATGCGAAGCGCTACCACCGTGGTACACTCTTCCCACAGTGTGTGACGTCACACTAACACGCCTCAGGAAAACTTGTACACCACACGACCAGATAATACAAGAATATCTAGCACTACAGGAAAAATACAGAAATTACACTCCATTTTATACTGACGGGTCAAAAACTCATGCTCATGTAGGAAGCGCAGTAATACAAGGAAAAAATGAAAATGCAGTACGACTTCCCTCATGTGCTACAGTTTTCACCGCGGAGTGTTATGCTATTAGTGTTGCGGTGCAGAAAATAACAAATGAAAACATCAAAAACAGCATCATCTATACAGATTCACTGAGCGTCCTTACAGCATTAAACTCTAAAAATGCCACGGAGCCACTGATTGGAAGCATCATACATAATATAGTAAAGGTCACAACACAAAAACATGTTATAAAATTGTGCTGGGTTCCCAGTCGCGTTGGCATTCAGGACAATGAGAGAGCCGACATGTGTGCTGCACAAACCAGAACCATGGAAATAAAACATGTGAATTTGCCTCCTAGGGATTACATGAAGTTAGTGCATAGCAGACTAAGAGACAAGTGGCAAGCTTCTTGGGAAAATGAAGGACACAACAAGCTGCATACCATAAAGCCCATTATAAAAGAATGGAAATCATGCCACCATAAAGAGCGTTTTATCGAAGTAATTTTATGTCGTTTACGCATAGGTCACACACACATCACCCATAACTTCTTATTAACAAAAAAAGACAAACCTGTGTGTGAAATGTGTGGTGAAGAGCTCACAGTAAATCACATTTTAATTTCTTGTTCGCATCTCGAAGAACTTAGACAAAAAGTTTTTACGGTATTTTACAATGAACACATTCCATTTCATCCCGCATTGCTTTTAGGCGAGCAAACAGTCGTCGAATTTTCACTTGTTTGTAAGTTTCTAAAGAAAGCCAGTGTTTTAAATCTATTATAATGTAACCTCTGTACACTTGACATAGCATCATCTAACCTTGTGTTTGGCGCATGATAGCCATAGTTGCTTATGCGCCATAAAACCCCATACAACAACATATTCTCGCGATCTCTTTGGTCGACCTCAATTTGCCAGTAGCCGCTCTTCAGGTCCATTGACGAGAAATATTTGGCGTTGCAGAGGCGGTCTAGTGTGTCGTCGATGAGGGACGGGGGCAGACGTACTTATTTATGTTGTTCAAGCGGCGGTAATCAACGCAGAATCGAAGTGCGCCGTCTTTCCTTCTTACTAGAACAGCCGGTGCCGCCCATGGGCTGTTTGAAGGCTGGATGACGTCGTCGCGAAGCATTTCTTCGACTTGGTCCCGGATGGCTTGTCGTTCTCGCGGTGACACTCGGTAGGGGCTTTGACGGAGAGGTCGGACGTGTTGGTCCGTTATAATGCGGTGCTTGGCAATTGGCGTTTGTCTGACCTTCGGCGATGTCGAAAAACACTCACTGTAGCTTCGAAGCAGATTGCGGATGATTTGGTCTTGTCTGTTCCGGGGCAGGACTGGGCTAATGTCGAAAGTGGGCGAGTTCTCTTGGTCAGGCGAATCTTCTGCGGAGGGGTCGGAGAGGGCAAAGGAGTCTCGCACGTCAGATATTTCGTCGAAGAAAGCAATCGTCCTTGCTCTGTTAATATTCCAGTATTCTTCGCTTAAGTTAGTCAGCAGTACTTCGGCCTGGCCATTGCGCAAATGTGCGATGCCGGTTTTGATGCTGATTCCTCGGCCTAGGAGCAACTGCTTGTTGCCCTCGATGATGGTTTCAGCGTTAATGCATTTCGTGGCGCCTACGGTGACGACGACGCTTGATCGGGGTGGGACGCTCATTTCTTCCTCCAGGACACTCAGGGCAATGTGTTTTTCGGAGGGGTCGGAGAGGGTGAAGGAGTCTCGTACGTGGGATATTTCGTCGAAGAAAGCAATCGTTGTTCCTCTGTTTATGTGCCGGTATTCTTCGCTGAAGCTAGTCAGCAGTGCTTCGGTCTGGCCATTGCGGAAATGTGCGATGCCGATTCCTCGGTTTTGAAGCAACTGCATGTTCCCCGCGATAATAGAGAGTTTTAGTTGGGCGGGTTTACGGCCAGCGGAGCGGAGCGGGCCAGCCGGGACGCCACTGCGCATGCGCACAACGCTGAGGAAGCGAGCGGGTTTACGCAGCGGCGCTTACGTCCGCTGGGCGGCCTTTCCCAGCGGAGCGTACGCGTCGCGTGAGCGTCTCCCAGCGCGCGCGGGCGTGTATGGGTAATTCAACATGGCGGCCTGCTACACAGACGCATCGCCGACTGCGCCGACCGCGGCGCAGGCCCGTTTGCTAGCGAAGAAGTCGCGTAAGTGCTACACCGCGCAGGAAGACCTCTGTCTGCTACGCGAAGTTGCAGCGACGAGGCCATTTGGTGATGACACCAAGTGGATGACTGTAATCGCAAATGTAAAGGAAGCGATAAGCCGCGAGCTTACACTGCGTGGTGTGAAAGACCGGATCGATCTCCTCATAGGATATTGGAGGCAACAAGACGCAAGAAACCTGAAGAAGTGAGTTTTGTTGTTCTTTACAGCACAAACGGTCATGCGCTCTGGTGCACTTGTTTGTGTGACGTGCATGTTGTGCATTCAGGTCGGGGACTGAGGAGCAGTACTCCGAGAAGGAACAGATTCTGCAGGACCTGTCAGATTACGACCGGGCTATAAACTATGAGCCCCGGATAATTCCCCGAAGTGGCGGCAGCGTACAAAACAGGAAGCGACAAGCAGCTACTGACCGCACTACCTCCGTGAAGAGGTCCGTAATGGACACGCGGGCAGGTAGCACCACCCTGGTGCAGGCAGCGGAAGGTGACTGCAGCGCTTCTGTCGCGGCGCCTTCTCAGAGTTGCGTGCTTGGAGAGATAGCTAGTAAGTCTTGTCACGCGCACGTCCAGTTTCGCACGTTTCGGCTTTTGATTTTCGCCGGCTGAAATTTAAAAGCGCATGGAAAACGCGAAAGTTGTGGGTCTTAATCAGGAATATGTCTTTGTACAAATGAAACACTGGACTTCAAGGGCTTCGTCTGTGTCGCATGCATGTTCATACAGCCGAAAAAACGCATTGAGGTGTGTGGGCAGTCTTTGTAAGCCCTACTTCCAAGACGGCTAGCCTCAATGTTTAACTTGTATTCTTGTGGGGTTAAGCAATTGTAATTATGGTTCTGTAATTATAAAGTGGGCTCACTTGATACTCGGCTGTTGAGGCTTGGAAGAATTAATAGGCGAGCTAGAGTGTGCTTATTTTTATTGGATCGAGTCGCTGGAAAAGATGCTGTCAGGATGACTGCTATCATTTTGCCTCTCCTTTTTCTCGTACATTAGAGCCAGAATCTCCTGCTGCTCGGCTCCTTTTAAGCACGATTGGGCAAAATCCTCCGGATACGCCACCTCCTGCTGATACTGCTGCTTATGGAGAGGCCGAGCAGCCAGAGACAGATGGACGAGAAGGTTCGCCCTCAACAGGTGGCCTTCAGCAGCAGCAGCACCATGACCCCGCAGGGCAATCCCACCAGCAGACAAGTGGATCAGCCAGAGGGCCGCACCAGTCTTCAGCTGGGCGACAGCTTCTGCCTGTCACGACTACAGGCAAGACATGAAGGAATATTTTTCCACTGCGTGTACAGTCGGTGGCAAAAATCTCTGGACGGCTCGGATAGAAATTTATGAACATAGCTGCCGTGTATGTTAGCAATTGTATCATTCCGCTACCACAGAGTACAAAATGCGAGTTTGTCTTTCCATTGCACAAGTGTGGTCTTGATGTAGCGGCTAGTAAGGGAGAAATTGGTGTTTGTCATTCACACATTCTGGTGACTTTCGTTCCCGACTGTGCATGGCAGAATGACGTATATAGAAGCACCATAAACGCAAATTTAAATGACGTCGTCATTACGGTTTCTGCAGTTAGCACACAGGACACACTGCAAGTGAAACTCTGTTGACTGAAATCATAATGAAAATGTCACACAAGCAGAAACACAGGAATTGTAATATTTTTACTGTTCTTGCTACACAATTTTTTTTTCATTTTATGCATGTTCATATTGTAATACACATTGCATACAAACAAGCTGAGCTCAGCTGCACTTGTAGCATGCCAACTCATTATGGCTGGTCGAAAAACACTATGGCAGCTATTTTGCTCCAGTGGATGCACTTCCTTGAAATAAAGATAGAACTAACCCTGTCCGCCTGTCTTTGCAGGAATCCGAGGACTACAGAATTTAGGACTTCAGCTGCTCACAATGCGCGAGGCTAATGAGTACGAACTACGCCAGAGGGAGATTCAGAATGAAAACGAAAAGATTGCCATTGAAAAACAAAAAGCGGACAATGAAACACGGCGCATTGCTCTAGAGGAGCGGAAATTGGACCTCGAAGAGCGCAAGTACCAGTTGGAAGTTTCCCGGCATGAAAGAGACAATGAGAAACTGCTTGACAGCATACAGAAAATGTTCAATGCACAACGCAATGAAATGCTTGAATTTTTGAATGGAAATCATACTTAAAATGAATGTCATGAATAAAGCCACCATTTCTGCAAATGTGTGTTACTACAGAGAGGTGAGGTAAGTCTCAAGTTCTGGTGGATCAACGCCAAAGTAGTGCGATACCTGGGCACCATACAAGCAGGTATGACAGTTCGCGAAAAGTGCACTCGCTTTATATATGCGTGGCAAGTTCTGGAGGCGCAGCTTTTGGTTTTTTTTAAAGTCGACAAAGGCGAACAGTCCCGCAATTTTGCCAAACCCCCACTCCACAGCCTGCCTCACACCACTCATTGCCTTGTTGAATTCGCATTGCTCCGGAGTCAGGGACACACCGCCATAGGGCTTCAACAGAAGTGGTCGCAGTGGATAAGCAGGGTCTCCGTAAAGGCAATAACTCTGGCCCTGAACAAGCTTTTCTACCTTTGAGTAGACCTTGCTGATCCCGAAGTTACCTGAAAGAGTAAAAATAAATTGTACATTATGATGTAACGGGGCTGCTCGTTATTTACTCACCAGCATCATGTTTGCTGCCGGGGTAGGACCCATCCAACTGGCAAATGATCCCATTAGGGCACATTATCGATTGGTACTTCAAAGCATGGAAGCGCTTATGGCCACTGAAATAAAGTTTATGATCTCTAGATGGCCGGCATATCGCCCGTGCGGTGCCGTCGATGAACGCCCAGCAATTGGTCAGAGGGGCACCTTTAGCATGAATGGCCTGAAGAATGAGCAAATGTGTTAGAAATGTCGACACACGAAATTCTGACCCTAAATATTTTGTATTTGCGACTTACCTGCGAGAATTTCTCAAGCGTGTTCAGGTTCAGCCACTTGTGATTGTTGAAGTCGTCCAGCAAGTGGAAGAAGCACTCGTCGACGTGCCGGAGAACTTCGTTTGTCAGGGACGATAGCACTGAGCTGTGCCGCCCGAAAAGGTCCTCGAGGTCACACAGGCGGTTCGGATAAGCCAGCCGTCGAAGGGTTATACACAGAGCCTCGTCCCCAGGAACTGACACTTTCTGCGGAGTTAGCACCATTTCGGGAATGCGCAAAGCCGACTGCAGTTTGCGTAAATCGTCCTTTTCGAAACGAAAATACGTCCTGAAGACGCCACTGTCCATAGCATCAATGTTGATAAGTCCACGAACTGACAGCGGGTCACGCCGTGTTTCACCAAACACCTCTAGGCACAGCAGATCTTCAATCTCGGACCATTTTAGTCGAGAAAGAAGCAGCGGGTCCTGCAGTATGCTCTTCGGCATCGTGCAAGCAGCTGTAGCTGTAAGCAGCAACAACCCGGAGAAACAAAAAAAGCAGCTTCTTTGGTGGCTGCGGCTTGACTGCACTGTTTCAGTGCTCAACACTTTTTCTAACTTACCATCCTCGCGATTACATACAAAACAACACTATTATAAAGCAATGTTTAAAAAAATACGATTGTATTTAGCAGTTCTACCAAAATAAAAGCAAGTGTGATTCATATTCTTATCACGCTAACTCCAATTTTGCCCACTAGATGGGGGCAACGGAGCGCTCCGCTATCACGCTAACTCCACTTTTGACCACTAGATGGGGCAACGGAGCGCTCCGCTATCACGCTAACTCCACTTTTGACCACTAGATGGGGCAGCAGAGCGCTCCGCTAGAGCCGCTGAGGGTTCCGCCGGGCTAAAACTCTTTTCTTGCGCGACGTATCCGCTGGTGTATCCGCTGGCCCGCTCAGCTCCGCTGGCCGTAAACCCGCCCAACTAAAACTCTCTAATGGCTTCAGAGTTAATGGCTTTCGTGGCGCCTACGGTCACGTAACGCTTGAACGGGGTGGGACGCTCACGTCTTCCTCCAGGACACTCAGGGCAACGTGATTTTCCCGAGTTTTCATCGAAGCGATGGCTTCTTCCGTCGAAAGCGTGATCAGCTTGGATTGCAGGTCGATGATCGCCTGATGCGCATTAAGGAAATCCGTACCCAAGATCACTTCGCGGGAGCATTGCCGTACCACAAAGGTCGCAGGATAGGTATGCCCTTTCACAGTCACTCGCGATGTGCGTCGTCCTGATGGCGTAATGAGGTGGCCCCCTGCTGTGCGAATTTGTGGGCCGTCCCAAGCCGTTGTGACTTCCCTCAGACGCGCAGCGAATGTTCCATTCATCGCCGAGTAATCGGCTCCTGTGTCGACTAGAGCGGTGTTTTTCCAGCCGTCGATATTCACTTCTAAGTCGGAGGTCCTGGCTCTTGCATTGCATGTCGCTCTCGGCGTCGGGTCACGGCTTCGTCGCGTAGGCGAGTCGCGGGTGGGGCGTGTGGTCGAAGCTTTTCTGGCTGGCGGCGTCGTCTTGAAGTCAGTTTGCGTCGTGCTCGTGGTTGTCATTGTGTGCGGCTTCGGTGCAGCGAGTGTCGGTTCTTCATGCGGCGTCGCGGGTGCAGCGTCTTCATGGGGTGTGGTCGGTGGAGGATCTTCGGCGTTTTGCTCGTGAGCAACCTCACCTCCAGAGGTTGCTGTCTTTAGTTTCCCCTAGGGTGCTGGGAGACCTTCCTCGTACCGCGGCTGCGCAGTTGCGGCGTAGCGACACAAAGCGCGAGGTTGACGGCGATGGTGAGCGCGAGAAGCGGTTCGGCGTGTGCTCCTCTCGACGCAGGTACTCGTCGATTTCCTGCGGACGTTGGCCGAAGCTTGGTCGTGGGGCGTTAACGGCAAATCCTCGAAAACCGATACGTCGGTGCGGGCAGTGACGAAGAATATGGCCGGCCTCACCGCAATGGAAGCAAAACGGCCGGTTGTCGGAAGTCCTCCAGGCGTCGCATTTCCTGGGGCTTGAGCGTCGATCGTAGGCTTTGCGGGTGGGGGCAGGGAGGTGGCGTTCAGTATCAAGTTGTTCATGTCGGACAGGATGCAGGGGTTGTCGTTGGGGCTGTGCAGTCCTTACTGCAGCGGCGTAGGTCATGGCCTGGGGTTCTGTGGCCGTCGGGGTGCCAAGTGCCTGTTGCACTTCTTCCCGTTCCACATCCATCAGAGTCGCTGCTTGTGGCTGTGGGGAGGATGGCAGTAATCGGCGTAGCTCCTCTCGGACGATTTCGCGGATAACTTGCCGCAAGCTGTCGCTGGTTGTGGCCGTCGTGTCCGAACGGATTGCACATGTAGGTAGATGAAGGGCGATTGTACTGCCGAGCTCGGACGTCGAGGGTCTTCTCAATCGTGCAGGCTTCTTGCATGAATTCCTCGACTGTTTTTGGCGGCCGGCGGACGAGGCTGCCAAAGAGTTGTTCTTTTACGCCGCGCATTAAAAACTAAACTTTCATTTCCTCGGTCATCTCGGGGTCGCCGCGGCGAAATAGGCGCTTCATCTCCTCGACGTAACCGCGGACGGGCTTTCAGAAGCTGGATCTTGAACTCGAGGAGTCGTTCGGCTCTTTCTTTCCTCACGACACTGGTGAATACCTTCAATAGTTCTCTCTTGAATAGCTCCCATGCCGTAAGGGACGACTCGTGGTTTTCGTACTACATGCGTGCGGAGCCATGCAATGAGAAAAAACACGTGTCCAATTTTTGTCGCATCATCCCACTTGT
This sequence comes from Amblyomma americanum, assembly GCF_052857255.1. Classification (NCBI taxonomy): domain Eukaryota; kingdom Metazoa; phylum Arthropoda; class Arachnida; order Ixodida; family Ixodidae; genus Amblyomma; species Amblyomma americanum. The sequence goes on along the minus strand of NC_135500.1, from coordinate 74,249,473 downwards.
TGAATGACGTCACGCGCTCAAATTGGTCCAGCCATTCTTCAGGGTCTTCGCTTAGAGATCCATTGAAAATTGGCGGCACCTGCGCCTGCTGCAGTATTATCGGTGTAGACATCTTCGGCGAGGTTGCGGCGCTCGTAGCAGCGTCCTTTCGCTGTCTGGTGCGGTCCGGCAGGGTCCCGAACTCAGGCTCCTCTCCTTGGAGACGTCGGCTGGCTCGCTGAGCTGCTGGCTCGTCCTCGGGTGCGAAGCGCTGAGGGCTGGCTTCACGCCCAAATGCAGCCATTATTGGTTCACGACTTGAAGGGGGCGTCCGGAACATGGAAGGTACCCCGCACCTCCACCAGGTGTCACGTAGTGATGACGGCAGTCGAAGCAGAGATGAAGACGGACATAAGGTCTTCTAAAAGAAAACTGTTTATTGGGCTGACTTGCACCCCAAATGGACTGAATCACTCGGCGGCGGCGAAGCGATAAGCGTGCTCGGCGGTCGCTGAACAGAATGCCCGCCGCTGTCGGCCGTGCTCAACTTACAGCTGATAGCGAACTTTCGAGATAAAGCGTGCAAAGTTACTAGACCATTCCGGAACAACGTAGAATCAGCGCTGCCAGGCTGCGATCAATTCAGATAAATCTAGTCGCGTCTTGCTCGCAAACAAAGCGATAAAGTTGTGTGGCGGCAGAATTGAAGAATGAACATTGCAAATGTTCGCAGCAATATGTAAATAGATGCCCCATTTCGTGCACCAGTTCGAAATTTCTTCCAGACTTTTGTTGAGCTATTTGGTCGGATTTAGATTTAACTGATGTGTAGAGAACGCAGTCATCTGCGAAAATCTTCATCTTAACATCTCTGCGTACATCTTTTACAATATCATTAACATAAATAAGAAATAGAATTGGCCCCAATACTGAGCCTTGTGGCAACCCTGAGCACTTGAACATATTGACACCGGTTTTCTAGATAAGCCGTAATAAACTTAATGAGTGTACTATTTATTCCGATGGCATAATGTTTCTGTAATAATTTATTATGAGGGACTTTATCAAAGGCTTTGGAACCCAGTCGAAAAATACAAGAACACAACAAAGAACTTGTCTTGTCGTATTTTTGGCATGTCGTATGTCTATTGTCTGTCTTGTGTCGTGATTGTGTTGTCTGTCTTCTGTTGTGTCGTATTCCTGTTGTCTGTCTTGTGTTGTGTCGTATTCATTTTGTCTGTACCCTGTCGTAATTGTGTTGTCCTGTCTTCTGTTGTGTCGCATTCTTGTCGTGGCTTAATGAGTGAATATACAGTAAAACCCTGATAATTCGAACTCTGGTAATTCGAAATCCTGGATAATTAGGATTTCTGCAGTCCCGCAATTTCTGATATAAATTTTACAATGCTGCAGCGTGCAGCAGCTCAGTTAATTCGAAGACCTGAAATGCCATGCGAGGATGTCTGATCCCGATTTCGCTGCAAACCAAAGAAGCGATGGCCCCTTGGAGCCATGAGGTGGCAATGTAGGGCGATGCCTATTAGCAACGTCGATGCTCGATATGCAAGGCACCCAAGTCCCAGTACATCTCAGCACAAAAACCGATCTCATACAGCTTGTAGACCGCCGGAGCGCACGCCTGCAGAGAAGACGTGCTTTACTGCAAAACAGGCATGGATAGTAGTTTTAAAGTTACATGCTATCGGCTATTAATTCATCAAGGCATGGCCAGACTGATAGCAGCGGTGCGTGTGCTCCTCTCCAACCTGGCCGCGATCAAGGCAGCATCTAAAGGAGGCGCTGGCATTGAAGCATCCGGCCCTAGCAGTGTCAGTGCATGTCTAGCGATGGTTAACTGCGCACAATGCTGGCAGCGCCGCTTTTGTGAGTAGTGTTCCGTAGAGCGATAGGTCGACCAAACAGTAGCGCCGGCCTCTTTGCGCCTTAGGTAGTTTTGGACAAGCGCCAGGTAGTATATGCACCCCATGCCGGTACCTGTTCCCGGCAGGAAACATGGGCTTGCTCCAAATGAGTCAAACTGTCAATTCGCACACTAATCGCTTCCGCTGAAGAAAATTCGAATTGCTCAGTTTATTCAGCTCTTTCGTGCTGGCGGTCACTTCGACGGACAAGCGGAAGTGCGAGGGCAAACTTGATTCCTATACTATCTAGGTGTCCAAGGCGTACGTCGCACCAGAAGCCGAAACTTCGAGCGTTTACAGTTCAGTTTCCTGTTCGGGCAGCACGTGTGTGTTTAGGCAGGGTGGAATGCCGCTTTTAAAGCGAAAGCTTTACTGGCCTCACACCGCTGAATTTGCCATGGGCTGCAGTTTGACCTTGAACGTCCTTGCTGTGCCGCTACCACAGCTACGCATCACGTGACTTCGCCGCGCAGCCAAGCAGTCTTCCATCGCTGTGCCGGGGCTCCACAGCTGCGGAGCGGCTGTTGCCTGACCACGTGATCTAGCCAAGCAGACACAGCTTGGAATCTGTAACGAGTGCGTTCCATACACTGGATAGGGAACGCGCCCACCCTGCAGGTAGCATTTTATAGTTGATCGTGAGCGGTTGGTCACCCAATGAACAATGCTGCCTATTGCTTCAGTGCTGCGTGTTTGCCACAAGGTTGTAAGCGCTAATGCATGCAGCCCACATCTATCACCACCGCCATGAACCTCAAAGCACGACTGAGGTGTCCATTGACCCAGGGAGCCAGTTATGTGCCCTTCCTTTTCTCAAAAGTCATCAGCGTCTGGAACACTGCCAATGCCAAGGCCAATGAACACAGTGAAAGCTGACAGCTTTCACTTTGTATACCTTGGAATAATTGAGTTATTCCACATTCATTTTTTCACTTTTTTTATTTCAATTGGCTTCAGATTGCTGTCTTTGTGATGGCATCATTACACATTTGTTGCTTTGAGTTGCACGTGCGTGCCGTGCCATCCCGCGGAGAGCTACAAAACAAAATGCAGCAGTGGTAAACACAAAGTTCGCCCAGTATTGCGGTAGCGCATTCCCGCAACAGAATTTTTCGCCCGTCTCCATATTTTTGCTGTGGTCAGTTAATTCTAATAATATGCGTGGTCCCAACGACTTCGAATTGAAGATTTTTTACTGTACTTCAGTCATTGCCCAGTTATTGAGCAGCTGACTGGTCGGCTCTGTATGTGCACTCCAGAACAGATACGAAAACACCTTACTTGAGCACAACCATATTTACTGGTCGAAAAATGCCTTTCTCGATGCTGTCCTAAGGTGCACGATGTGGTTCACCAGACAATCGCCTCCCTCCAGGCAGTCCCGAGAAAAAAATAAGCAAGAAAGCTCGTATTCATGCCCAACACCATATTTTTCACACACATTCTCAAATTGGATGCAAAAGGCACAATAAATGAACCACCACAAAACCAGATGCAGAAGAAAACTGTAGTTTTCGAAGCAAAATGATATGCATCACACTGGCCCACTGTGTTACCCTGTAAGTCTGGCTTCCTGCAGTGAAAGATTGCGTTCGAGGTTTACCATTAACAAAAGAGAGCTGGACCCTCAGATCAGTCACTCAGGAGACGAACTGCAAAGCATGATCAATGAGTTAGACAATCAGATTCGAACAGTGGGTCTAAAAATTAATATGCAGAAAACTAGACGAAGTAATGCTCAACAGTCTCGGAACGAAAAAGCACTTTACAATTAGCAGCGAGGTGCTGGAAGTGGTAAAGGAATACTTAGGGCAGGTAGTGACCGCTGATCTGATTCACAAGAGCGAAATAACTATATTAAGAATGGGGTGGAGCGCATTTGGAAGGTTCTCGCAGATCATGAATGGAATGGCAGTTTACCAATATCCCTTAAGAGAAAAGTATAAAGCAGTTGTAGTAGAGCCCCTCATAACGAACCTGACATCACACAAATTCCGTTCGTTACATCCGACGCTCGTAGTTAAGTGGACTCTCCGTATAACAGCCAAAAATACGAAGGAAACCAAAGCGGCATTTATTTCGCATAATTCTGCTTTATGCGTGCCTACTTGTGTCATGGCTCCTTCCAGGTTTCTAAGGTATCACTAAATCCTTGACAAAACCCTTGCTGCCAACTATCAAAATTACAGTTGGGATTTAACTGAAGGTTGAAGTGTCCATGGCAGCTGGTGGCAGGTCAGCCACATAAATAGATTCCTGGCAGTAGGCGAGTGCTCGCACTTGGTGTTCAATGTCTTAGTCAGAGCATGCGCCTATGCGATTTCGTGGTGCGTAGGAACATCGTCATCCGAGGAAACATCTGGCAGCTTTGCATTACAAAATGTAGTGTTTCGAACATCATCTGTTCCTTGGCTCATGCCCAGGAAAATAGTAGCACAGCGCTCATGGCAGAGTGCATCAGCTGCACTGTCCGCTGTATTATGCTGCCTGCATGCGGTAGCAGCACAAAAAGATGGAGCCGACTGCGCAGGCGATGCATACTACTTGGCCAGCCTGGCTTTTAAAATTCTCAAATTGCTGCTGCTAGTTGATCTACGGCCAAGGTCGTCATATCTGCTTTCGACGATGCCCCTGTCTTTCCAGGGCAGTGTCCAGAAGGGTGAAAAACGCTCGATCTCTGGGCTTGCTGGAAGCATGACCTCTTCAACTTCTAGACGTGTCGATGCCTTCCCATTTACTATAATAAGAGTGGTGCGGCCAAAATTGTTCGCTGTATCCACGACGAATCGCTATGGACTTTATGCGTAATTTGACGGTAGCAATGCATCCGTTCGTAATAAGCGAGCATTTGTTATATCTACGGGCATTATAAGTGGGTTCAGCTGTATCTTACCGGTACTCACCTATGGGGCAGAAATGCTGATGATAACAGAGTTCAACCTAATAAAATTGAGGACCACGCAGCAAGCTATGAAAAGGAACATGATAGGTGTAGCATTCAAACAGAAAGAGGGCAGAGTGGGTCAGAGAACCAAAGCGGGTTAAAGGGAAGATGAAGCACTTTTCGAAAAAATGACTTCTCAACATCATTTTATAGCTTTTGGTCCGCAGCAAAAGAATTTCTCATTGAAAAAGAGCGGAAATAAATGCAAAAAGTTGTTTTTTAGAAGAAAACGCGCCCCACCGCCTCAGGGCGCCGAGCGAACGCTGCTCTTGCCCGTGATTGGCCTGGACCCTCGTGACGTCATCCACGGGGATCTCCAGACGGCGTTGCTGCGCAGCGCCTTGCTTCACCTAGCTTTTAAGAACTACGTTGTGGAAATTATGGCTAATTCAAGCAGTGTTGAACAGTTAGTACTTTCGTCATACATGTTCAAGCCATCAGCAGCTTCAGAAAGCGGTGGAACCAACGACGCCGCGGAGTGCGCCTGCAGTGAAAGTCAAGTCGCGACGTTTTCACGTGTTGGAAATCTCGACTGGATGGATGGGTGGATGACAGCTTTTATTTCCACGAGAAATAGAGACCCCTTACTACTCACCGCCCCGGCATGCAGGCTTGGAGGACGCGGGCTGGAACCTCCGTGACTAAAGGCTAACAAATATTTTCTCTTCGCGGCATCAGCCGCCAGGCGGATTGGCTTGATTCTGCCGAGCGGGTTCTTCACTGCGCAGCAGGGCTTCCCTGCTTTCTCTGCTATTAATTTCTTCGCCGACTCAGGGGTAGTCGGCGCACTCCCATATTCTCTGCTTCCAGGTAACTGTGGAACCGCCGGAGTGCAACATGGACGAGCATGCACAAACCTATTCCGAAATCGTTGAGAACTACAGACTAAACAGAAAACTGGTGCCACCGCCTGATAAAAAGCTAAGAAATAGAGAAGCGACCACATAACGGTGTATGCAAGCCGGAAATTTCGTTAACCCAGTATGGGCCTTTCAAGTCCTACCAGGGTAACACGAAAACCAAATCTTGACTGATACGTATTCTTTGCGTAGGTGCATGCGCGTGCATATCTTTTATGTAGGTGAAGCGGCAATAAAAAAAGCAAATTGCGTCGAAACGTTTCGGTGTACCACTGCTGCATAAAAGCCTGGCCACGAACTTCTTGTAACGCCCGTAAACATGATCTAATTCAGATCACCGACAAGCTTACACGAGTCATGCGAGGTAAAGCATTTGTTTCTTCATTTATTTATAGTTACTTGCCTAATTACTCCCAAAGGCCTTTTAGAACTACAAATAAATGCCAAACTAGACGAGTTGGAGTGGGTGTACGGCTGTGCTGCAGCGCGAAGAGACGAGGCGACCAGGAGGAAGCTCGCATGTGCACTTTCCTTCTGTCGCATTTTCGGGCTACTGTTCAACCATGAAACTCCTGCACTTACCCCCGTACATTGTTTTTTTTTTGCATGCTGAATTCGCTTTTGAACAATAATTATGGCTGCGTTTCGGAGCTCGCAGTGCTGCTAATCAAAACTCGTGTGCTGAGAGATATAGTTGCTGCTGTTGCGTATCGAGATAACCGGCACGATTGCTTGTGACAGATATATGCGTACCGCGGCTCGACAACTTTGCCTTTCTTGCTCAAGGAAAAATTTGCATGAATTCTGGTGCCATATTCAATCGTCAGCCATTACCAAGCGCTCATGAATGCAATTGTTTGCTTTGCTCAAGTATGCTAGTCTTAAATAATCGGTTTTTATTGTTCAGTTAGGTGCAGCTGCATGTGCTGTGCACTGTTGAAGGATTAAGAGAATTGCTTGTGCTCCCATCAAGTGCAAGCAATCAGGAAAAAGCCAAAAGGCACACAGTGCGTAATGAGCTCAAAAGAGTTCAAGACTGTGTGCCTGAAAGACAATGCTGGAAGTGGCCTTAGCTCAACATGGATGTGAACCAGCTGGAAAAGGCAAAGAGTTTACATACAGGTAAGAAATTAATATAACAAAAAGAGAAATATTGATGCACATATTTTGTGCAGGCAGTTTCGGCATGCTGCGTACCACTAGATTGTCAGGTTAACGTGGAGGAGGCTTGGGGAGAACCGACGGATTCTACCACGATGTGTGCTGAGCGCTGTTCGAAAGAAGTACCATGTCAAAACTGGTTAATACACAGGCTTCAAGCATTACACGGAAAGCCCGAACGAGAGAAAGTAAACGGCACTGGCAGAAGATTACGGTAGTCTATGGTTCGCCAAACCGCGGGCCGCAGCGAAGCAAGCGCAGCCGTACAGCCGGCCGACTCTCCGTGAATAGCGTCACTTCCGCCAGTTCGCCCTCTCTGCCGTACCCCCCCGCGCTTCCGGAAGCGACGAGGGCGTGCCGCTGGCGGGTTTTGAGAAGCGATTGCAGCTCCCTCTGCGGATAGAATCTGGAAAAAATCTACACACATGATTTTCAAGTTCCTTTCTTCCCAACCACAGCGTTTCGTGCGATTCGAAAACCATTTCAGCTTCCGTTTAATGACGTCCTAGTTAAAATCAAGAGGACGAAATGGGTGAAGGCAAGATAACCGATGTTTCTTAAGATTAATGAAATGGATTCCAAGAGAAGGCAAGTGTAGCAGGGTGCGGCAGAAAGTGAGATGGGCACACGACAGCTGGCAGACGACAAGGTTAACGGAGATATGGGAGAGCTCTTTGCCCTGCAGTGGATGTAATAAGACTAATGATGATGATGAAAGAAAATTATCAGCTCACTCGATTAGCGGCGTAAGTCCGAGCACTTTTGAGCCAAGTAACGAGGTAGGCGCTTGTGGCGTTTTAGCATCTCATCACCAAGGCAGCCTTTAAGCTTCAAAAAATGCCAGAAAGAGTCTGCAGAGACATGGCACAAAAAGAATATGCGGCAGATCAGAGAAAAGCCAGGACAGCAGCTTGGGCGTGCTGGTTACTGATATGGGACGGAACAGCGCAGAACAACGGGACAAGAGACAAGCGCCAACTTACAACTCATTTTTACTTCAAAGAAACACTGCTTCTGATAACTTCTTCACAGCTTCAAAACACGTGCCAGAACCATATCATTCAAGCCTTTTAAAATGACAACCTAAGATTTGTAATCATAGAAGTTTGTAGTCACATTTTAGTGTGTCAAATTTTTTATTTGTTAACTCAACAGACGGCGTGCTGACACAATGATCGTGCAGCCTCGCTATCTTGATTATGTCGCGGACTAACTGCTCTTTCATGATTAGTCAGTGATTTACGTCTGCCAAACAGGCGCACAAGTTTTTGAGGGGCAGTCTCTGCAATGAATTCCGAGGTTTCTGCAAAGCCCGGCAGTCTCACAAAATAAAAACTTAAAAGTACAACTCCTAGTCACGGGTAGCAATTCTTGGTTAACTGATCTACAGTAGAATGTGAATAATTCAAACTTCGTTATTTCGAATCTTTTCTGCAGTCCCAGTTACATAACATTAACGAGGCTTTTCTGTGCGATACAAATATGTTAGAGAAAAAAATGCATGAGCATGAAACATTGCAGCTTGTAGAAAATGTTATTAACCAAGCAATAACCAAGTGTTTTCCACTCACCTGCCATTGAAGCTACCTTGGCAGGGGAGAGCGGAGGGAATACTTTCGTCGCACGTTTAGAAATGGCATTCTCCTCTCCTCTCCGACAATACTGTGTTGCCCCACAAGCGGACTGCTAGCTGCTTACAGAAAGCCGAGTCATTGTTGGCTGTTAACAGCCGCTCCCATGTCCCTGGGTCATTGTAGTGGCCATGACCAACGTGTACCTGAAAAAAAAACATGATTTATTAGTGCACCTCAGGCACGGCGCAGAGGCCAACAGCACAGAGCCTGCACAGGACACGAAGCAGAAGTGCCCAAAAAACACATTCTGCCTAGACAATTCATTCAGTCTGTCTTCATTCACAGTATTCGTTGCAATATTTTTAGATTTTACTGCTTTTGAACCACATATTTTTGTGCACTCCGGTTTAGGTTTTAGCTTAATTGTTTCCTGTGCGGAAAGGTAAGCGCGCTAAAAAATGCTTAAAATTACGGTTTGAGAAGCAGCTTAGGATTGAGCATGGTCGGGCGCAATTGAATAGGCCATGTAGCAGCACCGGATCAGCACTCAATTTGATCCCGATCAACTCATCAAGATTGCAATTGTCCGTGTGATGGTGGTACAGGAACCAAAATCGTTCATAGGGATTTCTATATAAGAGGAAGCTTTCCAAGCTTCTCTGAATTCCCTTCAGCACGGCACTATAATTGAGATGAGCTCAAAAATGAAGCAAGAAACTCCCCTAAAGGGAGGAGTGGGAGACAAATTCAACAAATAATGATTTACTGCATGTGGGCAAGCTCCACATGGTCACCATTTTTACTGACGTCCTACACGCCATCTAAAAAAACAAATATGGAGTTAAAAATTTTGTGTCCCTATTTCTTTACAGAATATATGTGTAGCAATTCTAACTTCAGTGAAATCTTGCATTTTCTTTGCAGCTAAGTTTGCGATGATTAAGGGGCACTGAGGCAAAATTTCAAACACAGCGAGACTAACCCTTGGGAACACTATTAAAATTTTTTCCTGAGCACAAAGGGGGCTTAATTGCTTTCTTGAATGAGCCAAATGAGATATGACGGTGATTGCATGTGGAGCTACTCAGCTAATTTTCAGCGTATATATGCTTGTTACTGAGCAGAAAAAATGAGAGACCATGCTCTTGCATCACACTTTGCATGCTGACTATGCAAACTCATAGGCATGTGGCTGCATGAGCACGTACTAAATAAAAGAGACAAGCACTCTGCAATTACAGAACCGCAGCCTGCACAAAGTGGCCGATTCAAGTGAGAGCAAAGCTGCTTTACAGGCAACCAAAGGCGTTACGAAGGCGTTGTAGGCGTTACCGAAACAAAGTAACCAAATATGTCACTTGTTACGCTAAAAAAAGGAACGCATTACCGCCCTACATTAGCTACAAAAAGGTAACGCGTTACCGTTACCAAAAAAAGTATGGCACGTTACGTTGCCATTACTCCGTCGCAACAAATTATCAGTGCGTCTTCACAGCACGAGCTCATGATAACAATTTTATAAGGCTCATATTTCACAGCACGCGTTTACATGAACCCAGTACTGGTTTTTGGCCCGACAACTTGACAACCAGGCCCTGTTTGGTTCACGTAAGTGCCGCTATCGGCTCAAGGGCCACCTATGAGGAATATTTGCAGCTGCATTCTTTACTTGTATTACCCCCTGGGTTACTGCACCCTGCGCTGGGCAAGGAACAAAGCTGTTCTTCCACATGTCCTGAATAGGGAGCCCCCTTCCTGTGTTTTGGCCCCTTGCACCTCAAGCTCGAGCAAAAAAGAAAAGTAGAAATCCCTTCCGAATACAGCCCAAGAAAGAAAAAAGGGAAGAGAGCTCAAGTCCGTTGAAGTTCTGAGTAAAAACCTGCGCGCACGAACACAGACAACCAAGAGGTTGGTGGTAGAATGTAGTAGCGGCAAAATATTCTGACGCCAGATGGAGCCACGTCCCGCTAGTTAAGTTTGGCACGAATTTCAAATCCCCGCAGAAAATGCATACACTACATACAGAGCCTGTAAAGCGCAAACACTAAGCTCGATATGGATTATAATTGCAGCTTGACAATAAATAAAGAAAAAGGGAGGAAATATTGCGGATGAAAGTCTGATCTTGGCTGTTTTTTCACGAGATGGCATGAAAACAGACATATCAAAAATTGCAATTTTTCTGAATATTTACCTCTCATTTGTAAAAAAAGAAACTTAAAAAAATAATATCTGTCCACATTTCCTCTATGCACTAAAGAAGAACACGCTGCTACAGACCCCATGAAAATCGACCCATTTTTACATGCGCTACAGCTTCTGAAAGTTCCCATGTATTTCCTGTGGACACTGTCACTGGTGAACCCTCTTAACTGCATGTTTTTGTGCCAACATTCGTGCACTCCAGATGGCAGATGCTAATGCAAATGCCAGCCTTGGTTCAAAGTGCTTGATGCCTGGTTTAGTCAGGGAAGCTGACATACAGTTGTCTGTGGCACAAAAGGCATGCCTGATATTCTAAAATATCTTTTTTCAAAACAGAGAACCACAATTCGCCTTGGTGTATGCAGCTGCACTTTTTGATGATTATTTGCTATCAATATTCAATCGGTCCAGCACATAATTTTAAGAAACAAAAGCCAAGTTACAAAGCAAAGAAAAAAGAGCAAAAACTCCCATGTCATTACTTACATCACATTACCGGTCATGTACAGATTGCAGATTCGTAATCAGTGCAGAAGATATGCTATCATCAGTAGCATATGCCCATCATTAATGTTCAAGCGTCCCGGTACTGCTCACCTCCCCAGTCTCATTTGTGGTGCCAACAGTCAGGTCAAGGTCTTGGGCTGCCTTGCGAGGAGCTGCAAAAAAAACAAAAAAAGAAGTCGGCCTCATGGAAAGCAAATACACTGCGTCCTCTCAAGGCCTGCCTCTGCTGAAGGGACGTGGAATGGCTGTTTTTGTTGGGAGAACACTGAAGAGTTACCAAGCACGCAAGCTCGCTGTACACCAGAGCAGCCAAAATAAATACCTTTTGACATTGGCCGAGCTGGTGGCACAGCAGGGGTGACATCAGCCCGAGGAGGGGCGACATCAGCCCGCGGAGGGGCGACATCAGCCCGCGGAGGGGCAACAGGCGGTGCGGCAAGTGGCGAGGCCACATCAAGTGGCAATACTGGAGCTATGGTGCCGAGGGAATGACTGTGCACTAAAAGAAGAGGGTACAGGGATGAAGACATTGTTTCCTGTGGTATCAAAGACAGGACTAGATCATCAGTGAATGGTATTTAAACATACATTAAATCTCCTACATTTATGCAAGCACAGTGCCAGATTGACTACGAACAAGCCGTTACAAGCAGCACTTGAATGCTCAGCAGTGCAGCCCTACATTGGGTATATCAGACAGAACCATCAAAAAAACAAACATTGTTTTGAAAAATGTCCATTTTCACTCTGACCACCAATGAACAATCACCTACTGGATGCTTGTTCCAAAAAAATGTGGTCACAAAATTATTTTCGCAGGATACAAATTCCAAGGAATCATGATTTGCAATCTGCAAATGAACTACAAGAGGAATTGAAGGCTAAAGCTTGCCTGAGGTAACATGCATGTATGCTTACTTGCAGAGTTGACAGCCTGAGTGGCACTGTCTGCTTCCCAGAAAACCTTGTCAATCGCGGCACTCACATTTTCATTCTGTGAATGATCTAAAGAAAAAACCAAAAACTTGCACACTGGATAAAGAGTACGTACATCAAGAAGAATGAATTTATGCTAGATTAAAACTTCTACCTAAATTACAAGCACTACATAAAATATGTAACTAACAAGTCAATTGTAGGAAATGCACAATATCAAACATTGTACACATCCAATACATGCGAGAACAAACTATGCACAGCTGACCATAACTTCAAGAGCCACCTGAAACTCGGGAGTCATCCCCATATAACAGTACTGACGTGACACTGATGAATTTCAAATGTGGTTTTTCACCTCACCGTGCCTACGCAGTACTGCTAACATTTTATTATTATGTTGCTTGCAGAATGATAATTATAAGAGCGTATGCAAGCATGAAAATAAAGTATGAGGGAGAATCAGAAAGTCTTTGCCCTATTTTTTTTTATCCGAATGACTGCTGTAAATGTGGAGTAAACATATTCATTCTCATCGGTGAACTTTTCTTGGAACAGCCCGCCATCTGCTGGCTGTTATCGGGCGGAAATGCTCAAGAATTCTTGATGTGAAGAATGCGGTTATCCTCCAAAACAGTGCAAGGCCACATGTGGCAATCAGAACTGCCGACAAGCTCTGGTCATTTCACTTGGAAAGTCTTGACCACCCACCATAAAATCTGGACCGTTGTGATTTTCACATGCTCGGTCCGCCGAAGAAGTCCCTGGCAGGACAGTGATTCACATGCAACGATGAAGTCAAGGCAGAAGTCAGACAGTGGTTCGACAGTCAGCCGGACAAATGCTACCACAAGGGCATCTTAAATTCAGTGCTTCGGTTGGACAAATGTCTGGAGCGGTGTGGGGACTGGGCGGAGAAATAATGCAAGGTAGGTAGAACAGTACATATATTTGTAATTACCTGTATGTGCCGTATTTTGCTTGATACAAAATAGGGGCAAAGATTTTCTGACCCCCCTTGTACTAGATGCTAGTCTATGCACTAGAGTTGCCCTTACTTTTGTCTTGCCTTCATTCATAAAATGTTTACATAAGCTCTCATGACAGAAACTAGCCCAATGGTACATTATGGTATTATTATGCTGGTCATCCAGGGCTGTGCCTAAACAAATGGTTACATGATCATGAATTATCAAGAATACTACTGAGTCATGACTGCCATCCCAAGGTAAAGTCTGAACAAATGGCCGAAGGAGACCGTAACCATGTAACCCGAGAACTAAAGGAAATGCACTATCTGACAAAAAATGCACTTTTGGCAACACAATGCTGTGTCAGTCTTGTACAGAAATCTGTTTAGTATTTCAAGACTTCTACTGAAGCAAATGGAATGTTCTCATATGCTCCTTTTCGTCTTCCCAGTTTGATGTGTCTGCAAGACTTCATTCTGCAGCCTTATTTTTTTTTGCCCACAAATCACCTGTTAGTAAAACCATATCCTGTACTTCTTTCGAACGCCCTTCTTAAGCAGTGCTAACTTTATCCCAAAAATGCACCAGCAAGGCTAGCAGCAAGTCTAACTCGACTTCACCGAAGTAGAGTAGCTTTGACAACGGCCTGCACATGGAAGAAGCTGTAGAGTATGGTTGTTTACATACCATTTTGCAGAATTTTTGCACACAGTGCCTTCTGGAGGCTTTCATTGAGGCTTCTAAGAATTTTCATTTCTTTCTCCTTATCTCCAATCACTTCCTTGCATCTCTCCAGCTCTGCCTTTAGGTCCCGCACTAGTGACTCAAGGTGGGCCAGCTTGGACTCCTAAGGAGAGTTTCCTACTCGACTACTGAGCAATTCCCTCTCAGCATTTTTCTTAGCCACTCCTTTCGCCTGCTCCTCTAGTCTTGCCTACAACAAGAAAATCAGAATGCAAATCAAGTTACACAATAACAAATGCAAGCTCACCTATGTCACTGGCAAATTTATTTACAGCATTTCAGCAGGAAACAATGACTCAGTTATAGCAAGACACCACTTGCATGACTGCCACTTCAACAAACTGAAAAAAACTTAAAATGTCACTGCACTCAGTGCAAGTAAAGGTCGGCTTACCAAACCGGATACATTTCAAATTTTACTCCTGAGAGTTGTTGACACAGCTGCACCTAATGTCAACAGGCCAATCCCCAATAGGCAGGCCATAATAACCATTCTAGACTTCTCTAAATGTCCAGGAGGACTATGCAACAGGATCTATAGCTACGCCCGTGAGGCCTTATATCATACTACGCTAGGCTCCCAAAATTTAAGTGGCACTTCCAAAATACAGAATTCTATAATAGAGCAATGGGAGGAAGTGCTGTCCATCAAGAGCCTGAAAGAGCAGCGAAAACTGAACGACCATGCCAGGATCGCTGCAGCAGCCACAGGTGCCCTGAACAAAGGGCTCCATCCATCCGCAACCAAAATTTCCGAGCCAAAAATAAGTTTTTCCCTTTTTCTCCTCTGCTACACCAGTTTCAACAATGCCGGAGAAGTCACCTGAATTTATACGAGGTATTAAATACAGTTCGAATTGTGAGTAATGGAATATAGATGTTACCAAATATGACTCAGTTTTGTAGCGACAGCTACATTACGGTAGCATTTCGAGCCTTCAGCATGGCAGCGCCGTGGCTGATCACGTGGTTGGTCACATGACCAAGTTCTACTGAGCCAGCTGTAGCTATCGCGTCACTCCTGGTTTAACCAAATCTAAACCACCGCCAATTTTTTTCACTTCTGTGTCATAACTTCGACTGCAAACTTTTTATGACATCTCGTGACGTTGTTGAAAATGTAAAATTTGATTTGGGTACTCTCAATTTGTAATTTAAAAGAAAAAAAGGAAACACTCCAATGAACGGCCCACTTTCTTCACACCTAGAAGCAACACTCAAATCGCCATCGCCTTATGTGCTCAACTTGATAGCACTGAAGACAGTGCTACAGTCCCTGTAGATATTCAAGACGAAGTTTTTCGTGGCATAACCCATTGACAAATCACTATAAGAACAATGACAGTATTTATTGTCAGCCGTGCATTTTTTTTTGCAAATAATCATTTCGCATGCCCCAACAGCAAGCCTTACTGAAAACAATTCATCCTTG
This sequence comes from Amblyomma americanum, assembly GCF_052857255.1. Taxonomy (NCBI): domain Eukaryota; kingdom Metazoa; phylum Arthropoda; class Arachnida; order Ixodida; family Ixodidae; genus Amblyomma; species Amblyomma americanum. The sequence continues at coordinate 74,234,238 of NC_135500.1, read as the reverse complement.
TCTGAAACTGGGCTGACAAAGGCGAGAAATAATACAAAAATCGCTAGTTACTTGCACCGGTCATAGGTAATCACTACTGACATGAAACAAATTATCCCACAATTAGCAGCACACGCTATCTTGAAAGCAGCACTTTGAAAACAACCTTGCTAAACCACTATGACTGGAGTGGTGAACTACTGCCATGCAATGCAAACACATGTGAACGCACAGCCTGTTCCTATTGTTACCACGGGCGAACTTCTCTCAACTCATGCAGACGTTCACATTCCACTCTGCATGCGATACATAGGAACTCGCACTTTCTGGACATCATTTGTTTTAGCGTAAAATTTGCTAACATCATGTTCACATATGCAACGAGGATGGAGGGCTCCCGACTGATTTCGAGCACATGGTGTTCTTTAACTTGCACTGACATTGCACAGCACAAAGGAGTCATGCATTGAAAATTCGATTTGGGGGAAAGGAAACACATGGCCGACACCTGAACCGCGCCGTACGTGAAAGGATAAAGGAGATACTAAGAGAAGAAAGAAAGAGGTGCCGTAGTGGAGGGCTCGGAATATTTCGACCACCTGGGGATCTTCAACGTGCACTGACATCGCACACCCCACGGCAGTATTCTGCATTTCGCCTCCATCGAAACGCGGCTGCCGCAGTCGGGTTCGAACTCGGGTACTCCGGATTAGCTGCCGAGCGCCCTACCCACCGAGCCACCGCGACGGGTTCCGTGCATTTCACCTCCACTGAAACGCGGCCGGCGCGGCGAGGATGCATGCGAGTTGCTGGTGGCGGGGTCTCTGATGACCAAGCACCACAGGCTACAGAAAATTCGCTTGAAAGCGATTGCTATTCGCACCTTTTCCTCGGAGGTATGTCCGTCTTGCGGGCGCATTTGCGTGCTTCCTTGCGCTTCCTCCACTGCTCCATTTCTTCTTCCGTATCTGCGGTTTCCAGTGCACATTATGAATTTACAGGCGCTACAAAACAACTCCAAAACCCAGAGAAAAAGAGCACCTACCTGTCATATGGATGATTTTCCCGTCATAGTACCCTCCGCAGGTACTCGAGTCTCCCGCCCAGAAAATGTCGTAGACTTTCTTGGGGTCATAGTCTTCAATGTCGTGCGGAACAAAATCCCGCACGTCCGTGTGTTGAAGAATATAACTCCTATCTTCTCCAGCGTAGCGCACAAGGACATACATGTTCTATTGCTCGAGCAACAAATCTAGAAACGCTAGACCAAGCACGAAGGCAAAAAAATGTGCTGACAGAGTCGCCTAGATTGCTATTTTTGTATTCACTGAAATGAATAGTGCAGCAGGCGCACGTCTCCGCGAAACACCAGCAACGGCGGCGCTGCGATCGCCAACGCTAAACATCGCGCCTCGCAAGGAACAGTTTAGTTTTTACATTTTCCTGTGAATACGTACGCATTTTGTGGCCCAGATGAACGTCTAATCATTAACTTTCTAACGTAAAACATATATGTTTATGTTGTTTGACTTTGCTAATCGGTTCAGGAGTGAGCGTTTGTAGCGCCGCCGTTTAGCAAGCGGATTGCTGTTGTAAATGCCTCACGGGAAGTCTGCTCCACGGGCCACTTCTCTGTTATACCTGTACCATGACCGCGACCAAAGAGATCACGTTCGCGCCAAATATTCTAGTTCACTGTAGTCACGCGAATGATAATGTATACCTTCTTTTGGAGCAGAAATAACTGGTGTACATCTTTACTCTTCCACTCTGCTCCGGCATGTAACGATGTAACCACGTTTAAACCATTTGAATTGCAATACAGTTTGGTGCACTGAAAACCTTGCTTTAAAAATTAGTATAATTTATTGAGAACGTTTATAAGGTAGCTTCTAATGCTTTTTTATTTTTTAGTTATAGTCTGAGTACATGTTTGCATGTATTGTGCGCCAGGGCTGTTAGAAAAAATGTAATTTCATGACGATCTGGTCTGCGTCGCATATTTTGTCCGAGTTCGCTTCCAAATTTTCCTTTTGGCTGTTTGCCTATTTTCGGGTAACTGTTTTTCTGTTGCCGGCATATAAAACAAAAATAGAAATAGTGATTTCAATCTGCCCTCTAAAGAATATTTTGTGTGATTTTGTTGCAGCCTTTCTGCGCCTTGGGTACAAATGCGGAAGAGCTATTTTCCCAATCGTGTTAGCGGACAGCAAGCCTCAAGTGAAATATCTGTGGGCCCCGACCATATAGTTCCCTATTAATACTTAATAGTAAGAAACACTATGGCCCCGGGAGAGACAGGACATGTGTCATGTGTTGGCAGCAGAACAGCATTGAGATAAAAATGAACTAAGGCACAGCTAGAATGCACGATCTGTGTCTGTAAAGTGTAATCTCATTCAGTTAGCCTGTAATCGAGGCGTTCGATTTGTTACCCACCCACACTGGCTATTTTGTTCGCGAAAATTGCACTTGGTTCACATATATTCCCCAGAAAACGCAGCAAAAGTAGCGGGAAACGTGCGCGACCAAGGCGATGTCCGGCCAAATAAGCTGTGCGACAAGGTGGTTCAGCATTGCGCCATGCCTTGGGATCAATCATAAATCAATGGACGGCGCTCGAACCCACTTTGAAGCAATGAAAAGTAGGGACTGCTGATTCAAGAGTATTAGGCGAAATGTCCATATCAGCAAAATTTACTTTTTGTCAAATTTCGAAGCCCAGCCTTTGATGAACTCGAGCTTGAACATGCCCTTTCAGTCCGAGCTAGGACACAACCTTTCAGGCTATAGCCTATATATGAGTTCATTTATTTTGTGGAAACGTATTGCAAGAGTTAATTGGAATGCCTGGCTACGCGGAGCCATATATTGCAACGCAGAATGGGAGCAGAACATGTTACATGTCAGGATATGAGGCATGAGAGTTCTTTCTCTGAGTGCCTCAAGAAGTCTTCCATAAGCAAATCTCTTAAGGTTGTATGTTGGAAAGGAACCGCAAGTTTATTATCGCTAGCGAAAGTGCGCTGAAGTTGCTTAGTTCCTGCATATCTGTAGCATGCATGCTGAGCGACCTGCAGATTCTCGAACCGAAAAACATGAAATCCGTACTTCTTCGATTTCGTGCTTATTTATAGCTCATTACAAAGTTACACGCCTTCGGTACATGCTTTTATAGCGACCAAATTAATCAGTTTCTGCTCTAGAATCTGCGTGTCACCTGCTCCGAACGAAAGCCGACGATCTGGCAAAGGAAACCCGGATCATAAATGAATTCTGGGGAAACGTGAGAACTGGAAAAAAAATGTTGCCGGTAAGCTGACGTTTCCACTGATGTCAGAACTGGCGCTGTTTATCGCTACCCGTATCAAACGCTACCGTGGAACGAATGTTCAGCCAGGTCTCTTCAGTATATTAAATGACGTGCGAAATAGATTGTCTAATGAGAGAGTGTTATTAGCGTTCCTCCACGTGAAGTTTCGCCTGGCCAGAAATGGAGGCTTTTGAAACGGTTTTAACCCGGTTAAGAAAATTTTTGAGCAGGTTAAGCTTCAACGCTTCACCAAGAGTGGAACAATTCCACTGCCAAGTGACCCATAACAATGTACAGTACGACAAACGGTACAGAGAAGAAGATACTCAACACAGAGCACTGAACTAAAACTTTTATTGCCGGCAACCAACTGCCCTGGTGGCCGGAAAGGATGCAATCACGGTTGACGTCCACTTCCAAATCGGCTAAGATCCTTCTATAGCCTTTTTCATCTATCTACGGAACTATATATACATTTTTCTTGAATTTTAAATTTCAAACAAGCGAAAGACTACAATAATTATTGTACTTTTTCGCTTGCTTTGCTGCGTCCAGCAAAATTTCTGAATGCATATGTGGAACGAGTTCATTGTTCGGTGCTATTTCTGTTATTCTTTCTCTGGATTTTTTTTTTCGCTTAAAAAAAAGAAAACTGCATTAGTGATGAGCCCCGCATTTGCCTTAACGTGATTTTACTTGCCTGCCTTGCTGCCCTCCCACGCGGTGCATGGCTTGAGGCGAAAAACAAACAAAAAAAATGCCGCGCCTGGCATCAGTGGTGGCATCTGAAGAGGTCATGACGGCAAAAAAAAAGCTAGTATGAAGATATACCCTTCCGAAAATTATTTCATTTGAAACAAATAACTAATTCACAAAAACAAAGGTTCTACATACTTTTTGCTGGTGAAATTTTTTTCGGTTTCGGTTTTAGCTACATTTCGGCTACTACCACTGATCTCCACTAGGGGGCTGGATGCCGCATCGGGCGCCCGAAAGCATAGAGTTTCTTACTATTAATAGTAAGAAATTCTATGCCCGAAAGGGAAGCCACCAGAAGTTGTGCGGCATGTCGTGGAAGTCAGCCTTTGGCAGTGCACGAAATCGGACCTCAGCACGGTTTTTCAGTTTCAGTTCTCGTTTTCCACTTAGCATTTTGTCTTTTCGACATTCTCGTCTTTTTTCATTTCATGACAATGCCTACCTGTTGCGCCGCCAAATGCATGAGGAGAGCAGCAAAGTCCTCGGGAAATACGTTTCAAAAATAAGGGTCAATTGCATCGCTATGGGACGACACTAGCAGACGACAGAACGTCGCTACACACAGTACGTACGGAACCTCGTCTGCTCAGCTCTGTGTCGTCCCGTTGCGCTAGCGTCGCCAACTCTGCTCTTTGTTGCGATGTACGTTGTCGCGCTCTAAGCCAAAGTTATACCATAAATGAGGAATAAAGTTAAGAAAGAATGGGTGGAAACCTTCATTAAGCAGCTGACTTTGCAGGGCACCATTTTATCGAATTATGTTTAGACCGGACCGGGGCGAAGGCGAGGCCACAATCTGGTGATGTGCCGCCGGTAATCTGCTGGTTCACATTAGCGCGTCCAAGATATATGGTACTGCTTTTTCGACGAAGCGTATCAAGTACTGTTTCGTGCTGTGGCAAATTATGCCTGAATGGGCTGTTATTCGTGCGATGCTTGGCACTGTTCACTTCAAACTGCGCTTGTCACATGCGCTGCTGCATTCGTCTTTCTCGACAGTCGTTTCTCTCGTGCTGTGTAGGTGAAACGTTGCAGTGCTATTGAGTTAGATTAAAAGCACGTCTGGAAGGTAAATGACACACTAAAGCGATAAACATCACCTGCCGTCGATGCAAAGAGGCATCGTCCGCCACCAGCCCGAAACTGAAACAGCTGAAGTTCGAGTTTTATGATTTCCGCACCATTGCCTTTTCTTTGCAACATGAAAATTTATTTTTAAGATGACCTAGACTCATCGTCATTCCACTACTTCCCCTAATTACGCTCGGAAGAAAAGAACCAGATCAGAAAATAGTGTTTAATGCACGTAACCCTTTGCCGCGACATGGTGAGACCTGCGTGCCTGTTTTCTTCAGTTTCTCTGAAATTACAGGGTTCCCCAAACAAGGCACACATGTCTCGCGTTGAGCTTGCTTATTCCTTTGATATTACAGTAGACGTTACACGAAAACAACGCGAAAATCTGAGAATGGAAAGGCGAAAGACGCGACTTTCTGCATTGAAATACACAGCAGACATCAAACTTCCACGACATGCAACCGAACTTGCGGTGGCTTCACTTGCGCCCACTTCGGAAAACGGGAATGCGGCATCCAGCCACCTAGTGGAGATCAGTGGCTACTACGGAAGCCTATTTGGCCATCAGTGGCTGGAGTACGTGATCTATAGTAGGATACAACTTAAAAAAAAAACAGCAGTTGTTAACACTGGGCCACCGTCCGCGGCGTACTGTATTACTCCGCTAGCCAGTCACAAAAGTGAACGAAATCAGCTTTTTAACATTTGACTTTATTAAACAAGCCAGGTATCAAAATTCTAGAGGTTATAATTTTTTTCTCATGGATAGCTTCTTGTTTAGGTGACAAGAGAAGTTTTAACAACGCCCTACATTTTTGTCGTGGAGGAATTCTGTGCGCCGGTCCTGAATGTGGGCGGAGCTTCACAGCAGACATAAGTTGTATCCGACTATAGTAACAGGCCTGGGCCCTGGGATAGACAGCAGTGAGACTGCCGTCTTTGTCGTGTGAATGCGCGGTTTTTTGCTTCCTTTAACCATTTCTCACAATGAGTTCGCCTCAAACCAAGCGGTATCGTCAGTACTTGGAACCTGGGCGACCGCGTGAAGTACCTAGGCAAACTCAGCGGTACCAAGAGCTGCTCAGGGAATCGCAACAAGCTTCACAGGAGGGCGACTCCGACGACTGCGTGCCGGCAAGCACTGGCTCTGACCATCTCTGCTCGGATGACGAAGCGCGTGATACGCCTGAAAGGGAGGACTGTGAAGCTGATGGTCTCGACGCTACTGGTAGCCCCCGCAGGGGGGCGCCTGCAGCTTGCAGGCGTCGCGACGGTGATTGGCGACACCGCGGGTTCCCGAGCATCCGCAGGGACACCCCCGCAAGGGGATGATGGTGAACTGTGCATCACCACGGACCCGAGCACCCGCGCCTCGCCGTGCGTGGCATCGCCGTGTCCGGGGAAAAGGGGATCCTGGTGGTTGAGCCGATGCTGAGCGTTTGGACCTTTAAGGCCCCTCGGCGGACGCAACACACCACTTTGGCCCCAGCTTCACGTAGACGGCACCTTCGGCCTGACCCGACCGGGGGGAATCGGCAGTCGCCTTTTCTTATCCTCCTCGTCATCTTTAACTTTCCTATCTCTGTCTCACAACTCTCCTATATCCTACTCACTTCTTGGTTTTTCCTTTTTTCCTGGCGGCGAGGGTTAACCTTGTGTGACCAACTACCCTGAGTTGCGTCATATTTGGTTATAGTTGAGGTGTACAGCTGGCGTGGGCAGGACTTGCTATCAAGTTCCTGTCCCGTCCCCTTGTTGGACTCCGTGGTGGGTGGCTGGCACCATGACCGAAAAACAAAGTTTTTTTTATGGCTCCCCAACTTTCAAAACCCGATCGCTCTCTCAAAAGAAGCCGGAACGAGGCAGACAACTTCTTTCAAAAAAAAAAGAAAAGTAACTTTCCCCAAATATCATGTGATCCACAGTGAACAACAAGATAAACAGGCAAGAATAATATCCCCCTTCCTTGTGTCAAAGTGCTTGACTGAAACCCTAGGCATTGGCTATAAGCTGTCAAAAATGGCCAGCGGCGACTTATTGCTCGAACTGTGTGACAATGTCCAACATTCTAAGCTCTCCAACCTAACGTCCATAGGGGAAATCCCGGTCTCCGTGACTCCTCATCGCTCACTAAACACTGTCCGAGGCGTAATATCGGAAAATGATTTTCTTCACATAACTGAAAAAGAAATGCTCGAAGGGCTCATCGACCAAGACGTCATAGATGTCCACCGAATCAAAATCCGGAAGGACAACAAGGAAATAGACACAAAACACATGATCCTGACGTTCAACACCAGCACCCTGCCCGACACAATCGACGTGGGATATTTGAAAATCAATGTACGACCATACATACCAAACCCTCGCAGGTGTTTCAACTGCCAAAGGTTCGGCCACGGCTCACAGAGCTGCCGCGGTCGTAAAACTTGCGCAAAATGTGCCTCTAACGATCACCAGTCTGATGTATGTGACGCAGCCCTGTGCTGTCCAAACTGTGAAGGAGAACATGCTGCATACTCCAGGGCGTGTCCGTCCTGGAAGAAAGAAAAAGAAATTATCACCATAAAGACCAAAGAAAACATTTCCTTTAAAGAAGCGAGAAGGCGTTTTGCGCTTACAAACACATTCTCCTTCACAGCAAAACAAAACTTCGCTGATGTGGTGCGCAGGGGCGTAGCACCGCACAGCACTCCGGCACCTGCCAAGGCCGCTCCCACCGAGCCTATGGCAGGGCCATCCACGCCCCAGGCAGGGTCAGCGAAAGCTGCCCTGTCACTACCAAAGCAGGGACCGCCTGTCCATGGGTCGGCATCCCGCAGGACCTCCCCCCGTCGGGAGAGGCCTGAAACTAACACAACCGCGGCTGCGCGGTCCTCCAGCACCTCTGTTGAGGTGATGGATACAACACCCACTCCGCCTCCATTACAGCGGCGGAACAGCTCTCTTGGGCGAAAAAAAGACAGGCCCCTCATAACGAGCCCACCTCATAAGTAAATCTCCTTCCATTTTCTTTTAAAAACACAAGCATGGCTTTTTTAATTCAATGGAATTGTAGAGGACTTATGCGGAATTATAGTGACATAACACATATTTTAGGGTCAATGTTACCCATAGTTTTATGTCTTCAGGAGACCAATCTTTGTCCACAACATGTGCATATCCTGAAACATTATCAAACTTTTAGACGCGATCGTGAGCAGGCAAATCGACTCTCAGGAGGCGTCGCAATTGTCGTCCAAAGCGGCGTCCCTGCTCGAGAAATAAAGCTCAATACAAAACTAGAGGCGGTTGCAGTCAGCATCGTCAGCTATAAAACACTAACAATCTGTTCCGTATACATTCCTCCACATTTTACATTAACAGTCCATGATCTAGAAGAATTGATAGATGAACTTCCAGAGCCATATCTGGTAGTTGGGGATTTTAACGCTCACTCCCCTTTTTGGGGAAGCGAGCGCTGCGACTCTAGGGGGCAAACAATCGAAGATTTTATCCTCTCAAATAACATCTGTCTTTTAAATACAGGAAAAGCAACTTATTGTTGCCCAAGCTCGGCAAAAATGAGCTTTCTCGATTTAGCTTTCGCATCACCATCGCTTTTTACAGATTTTAAATGGGATGTTTTAAATGACCCTCTGGGAAGTGATCACCTACCTATTATCATCAGCCTCTCATCGTCTACTGCAGTCATCCCCACAAGACCACGGCGCTGGAAACTTCACCTCGCCGACTGGTTACTTTTTACAGCAAGTGCCACACTAGAAAAAGAATTTTGTGAAGATCTCAGCATAGACGAAATTAATGGAAAATTTACTACATGCATAATATCGGCCGCTACACTAGCCATACCACAAACAACAGGACTCGTACACAAAAAACATAAAGTATGGTGGACACAAGAATGCACATTGGCAAAAAAACAACAAAATAAAGCTTGGGGCTCTCTGCGTCGGTATCCCACAGCGGAGAACTTGATTGCCTTTAAGAGGGCCAAGGCCAGAGCGCGATTCGTTCGGAGAAATGCCGAGAAATCCTCGTGGCAGAAATATGTGTCCTCTATAAACAGCTCAATAACCTCAAAAAAAATGTGGGAAAAAGTTCGAAGATTCAGTAGTGACCATACCCCTTTCACACTTCCTCTGTTGACTACACCCGGGACACAAACATCATTAGAAGAACAGGCCAACATACTAGGTGAGCATTTTGCTGAAGTTTCCAGTTCGTCCAATTACACAAACACGTTCCAGAAGTACAAAGCAATAGCAGAAAAACAAAAACTTCCATTTGCAGCAGGTATGCACGAGGACTACAATCAACCCATCACACTCCAGGAATTGATCAGGGCATTATCTTGTGGTAAAAAGACAGCAACAGGCCCAGATAATGTGCATTACGCTATGCTCTGAGGCTGCCGTGCAGGAATTGTTGAAATTCTTTAACAAAATATGGACAACTGGAAATATACCTGAGGAGTGGAAGAAAGCAATAATAGTACCTTTTCTGAAACCCGGAAAACAACCAACAAGTCCTAACAATTACAGACCGATAGCCCTCACCAGCTGCATCGCTAAATCTTTCGAAAGCATAATAAACACTAGACTGACCTTCACACTTGAATCTCGTCGACTCTTAGATTTACATCAATGTGGATTTAAGAAAGCATGCTCGACCACCGATCACCTTGTCCGCCTAGAAAACACCATCCGAGAGGCGTTCATCCACAAACAGCACTGTATCGGTGTCTTCTTCGATTTGGAGAAGGCATATGATACCGCGTGGAAGTTCGGCATCCTCCATGACCTAGCAGATCTAGGGATCCGCGGCAGGATGCTGAACTGCTTGAACGACTTCCTGACTAACCGCACATTCAGAGTCCGTCTGGGAGCAACTCTGTCAACGACATTCGCCCAGGAGAATGGCGTACCCCAGGGATGCATTTTAAGTACGACACTCTTTATAGTAAAAATGAATTCCTTGGCCAAAGTAATACCTAAGTCCGTAATGTATTCAGTTTATGTAGATGACATACAGATAGCATACACTTCTTCCAACATACTGTCCTGCGAGAGACAAATACAAATCACACTAAATAAACTGGCTGCTTGGGCAGAGAAAAATGGATTCAAGTTCTCCCCTCAAAAAACAGTAGCTGTTTTATTCTCATTACGACGAGGCCTACAGGTCGATCCCAATCTGTGCTTGAATCAAACCACACTGCCAGTCAAACAAGAACAAATTTTTAGGCTCACTTTTGACAAGAAACTTACATTTCAGTCACACATTAACAACTTGAAAAAGAAAGCATCCCAAGCCCTCAATGTATTAAAGGTACTCTCGCGAAAACGGTGGGGGTCCGATAGAGCATGCCTATTGCAAATATATCGCTCTTTGGTGCGCTCCAAGCTGGACTACGGGTGTGTGGTATATGGTTCGGCAAGAACATCCTACTTGAAACGACTGGACCCTGTTCATAATCTTGGTTTGCGCCTATCAACTGGAGCTTATAGAACATCCCCGGTAAAGAGTCTTTACGTTGAAGCTAATGAGCCCACACTAGAGGATAGAAGAGTCACACTAACATGCACGTACATCCTAAAAACCCGTTCTCTCCCTAAACATCTCTGCTATCCCATCGTTACCAAGTGCCCATCTAGGAGATTATTCAATAATAAACCACATTTTATCAGGCCACTAATAATGTGCTTTGAAGATAAATGTGAAGACTTAGCAGTGCTGGACGCCCTACCTAATATTGCACAAAGACATGAATATCTACCACCATGGTACAGCCTTCCTTCAGTGTGTGACTTCACATTGACACACTTAAACAAAGAGAAAATACCACACGAGCACATACTACAAGAGTTCTTTACACTACAAGAAAAATATGACACTTACACCGAATTTTACACTGATGGCTCAAAAACAGAAAGTCATGTCGGAAGTGCAGTAATTCAAGGAACAAATGAAAAAATGATACGATTGCCACAGTATGCATCGGTATTTACTGCGGAGTGTTATGCCATCTTTGTAGCTGTAGAACAAATAGTAAAACAAAACATAAAAAATAGCATCATTTACACCGATTCACTCAGTATGCTAAAAGCGCTGCATTCTACAAACGCTGCTGAACCCATAATAGGAAAAATCATACATAACATAGTTAAAATTACAAAGCAAAAACATAACATTATATTCTGCTGGGTCCCTAGCCATGTTGGAATTTTAGGTAATGAGAGAGCAGATGCTTGCGCAGCACAAGCTAGAATTGGCCATATAAAACAAGTTAACATACCACAGAGGGATTTTTCTAAATTACTGCACAGTAAACTCAGGAATAAGTGGCAGATTGCATGGGACGAACAAACAAACAACAAACTACATTCTATAAAACCTGTTTTGGGAGAATGGAGATCATGTACACATCAGGAGCGTTTCATAGAAGTTATTTTGTGTCGACTACGCATTGGACACACACACCTTACTCACAACTTCTTACTGACAAAAAAAGGCAAACCTCTCTGCGAAATGTGTGGCGATGAACTCACGGTAAACCACATTTTAATTGTATGCAAAAAAATGGAACAACTGAGGAAAAAATATTTCACAACATTGTACAATGAATACATCCCACTACACCCCATGTTACTTTTAGGAGGTCAAGCACTGGTTGATTTTTCTAGCATTTTTAAATTTCTCAGAGAAGCCAATGTTTTATACAAACTTTAGATATAAAAAGCGTAACCTTTAACAAAAGCTCTAACCGTGTGTTTGGCGCATCATAGCCTAAGTTGCTTTTGCGCCATTAAAATCAATATAACTAACTAAGCTACTGGTAGCACCTCCTCTTCCGATGTGCACGACGAAGGGGCAGACGATGAGGCTACGAACTGCGATGAATCGGCAACGCAGGACGATGACGTGAAAGAGTATTTCACAAGATGTTCGAGAGAGACCCTGCCAAATCAGAATATGAACAAAGCTCAAGCCATTTTACTAATTCTGACTTACGTTGTTTACGCAGGTCTTTCGTGGTCTCAAGTGGAGGGTCTCCTTAAGTTGGTTAACACCCTCTGTGGAACTGATGTTGTGCCAGATACCAAGTATCTCTTTCGGAAACTGTGGAAAGGCAAATTAAATTCGCTTCAAGTGCACTATTTCTGTGAGACTTGCTATGGATATTTCGGCTGCAAGGACAGGAAGGAAGTGTCACACACCTTCACGTGCGACACTTGCCAAATTACACCAACCGTGCGGTCTCTAATGGCGAAAGGCTGCTTTTTTCTGGTTTTCGACCTCAAAAATCAACTGCAGAGCGTCATTGCAGGCTACTCGAAAGCGTTGTATGCACGGCTGAAAGAAGCCACCGCCGTTGTACATGGCGCTTACGCTGATATTACTGACGGCCGCCTGTACCGAAACATTAGACGTGGCGCGAATGCAAAGTGGTGCGACCTCACTGTCACTCTAAACACCGACAGATCACCTGTCTTCAAATCCAGCAAATCGAGTGTATGGCCTATGCAACTCATTATTAATGAATTGCCGTTTAACGTCCGATTTCAGAATGTGGTCGTCGGAGCTCTATGGTTCGCGAAGAGGCATCCACCACAGCACTTGTTCATGAAGACATTTGTGGAAATCTTCAACAACATCGGATTGATAGCGTGGAGGCATGATGGAGAAACAGTGCTGTCTAAGGTGTTTGTGACATGTTGCTCTGTGGACTCCCCAGCAAGAGCTGCATTGCTCAACATGAAACAGTTCAATGGGTACTTTGGTTGCTCCTGGTGCTTCGAAGAAGGAACAGTTGTTGAACGTAAGTGAACTTTAAGTTGCGAAAACAGATTGAGATGATCAGGTTGTGAAAAAATATTCAGAAAGCCCCATGGCAAGCCAGATTTAGCTCCCAGAAGCTGGGTAAATTTTCAACCGTGGCACAGTGACTACTATCTGGTGAGGCACAGAGCAGGCAGCATATATCGCACCTAAAACAGCAGTGCAGTCTCCACACTTCATCATCATTTCCTGAGAACGCAGCTTTGTGTCGCAGCTACGTGCACCATTTCAAACAAACATGGAAATTATTCGTACTTTCTCGACATTAATTGTTTTAAACAAGCACAAGCTGCCTCATGCTTCTGTGTTAGATGTCTAGATTGAAGCATTGGCCGTTGTTTTTGAAGCGCATTTTGATGCAGTAAGCTTGTATTGAGTGTTAAGAATAGGGGGCAGCATAGTTAAGCTATTTTGAAGTGCCTTGGATACAGGAAATTTTATTTTAATCAATAACTTTCTTTTATACTAACTTCCTTTTAACTTTTTTTTTCGGAATTGTCCGATCGGACAATTCTGAGCTTCCCCAACAAAGCATATGGTACTGCAGACTGACAGCAACCAAACTGACCCTAAATCTCCCCACCACCTATATCTCTACACTACTGGTTCATTGCCATAGGTGCTCTTTTTGAACATAGTTGAGCTATATATGATCTTGTGCAACACAGAACAAGGCTTACGCTAGCTAGCAAATGCGGTCCTTGTTAGGAATGAACTGCAGGTTTTTCTCATATATTATTTTTCCCATCTACTGTGTTTTCAAAGTGCTGAATGATGGTATTTTTTCATTTTTGTCCCAGGTACCCTGCGGTACATTCCTGGAGAAATGCCAGCAGCTCCACGCACACACAGCAGTATGTTGCAAGATATGCGGGATGCCTACGAGCAAGGCCGGCCAGTTCATGGAGTAAAAGGGCCTTCTTCACTAAATCAGCTCCAAGGATTCAACCTTGTGCGGTGCTTGCCACCAGACTTCATGCACTGCGTGCTGGAAGGTGTTACACAGCAGATAACTGAGTTGTGGCTAGGTGCTACTGGGAAGGCTTTCCACATTGGCCGGAATTTCCACGAGCTGGAAAGGCGCATTAAGGTGTTGAGGCCACCGATATCGTTTTGTCGCCTGCCACGGCCAATCTCAGAACGGAAGAACTGGAAAGCCACAGAATGGCTATTCTGGCTTTTGTACTACTCTCTACCATGTGTATCTTATTTGATCCCTTCAAGATATGTCAGCCATTTTTCTTTACTCTGTCAAGGCGTGTTTCTTCTTCTTCAGACTTCTGTAAGCGATGCTGACCTTCAGGAAGCAGACCAGCTTCTGTCTTGCTTTGTAAACAGAATTTGTTCACTGTACGGAGAGAGCAGTGCCACATTTAATGTGCACCAGCTTTTACATCCCGCAAAAAGTGTTGAAATGTTGGGCCCTTTGTGGGGTACATCCACATTCCCATTTGAAAATGGAAATGGACAGCTTCTGAAACTTGTGACAGCTGCACAGGGTGTCCCACTACAAATTGCAGAACGTTGCATAATGAAATCATGGCTCAAAACTTCCAGTAGGTTTGTTGAGCTCTCGTCGTCTTTGGCTCAAAGACGGAACCAAATCATCAAGATGCATGACAGGCAAGGAACTACTGCACAGGTATTAGGAGCCCCTCTGAGACCCGTTCATTTAGAAGTAGTTGTTGCAGAAATGTTTTTCAGACAGTATGGAGTGGTGCCAAGCATTACGCACTATGCCCGTGCCGAAACCAATGGTTTTCATATATACAGCACTCAGTATAGTAGGGCATTAAAAACTTGTTCATACTGTGTGAAAATGATTGATGGAGCCTACTGCGTAATAACGGACATCTGTGCATTCATTGTGAATGTACAAAAGGTTGCTCTGGTGTGCCAGAAATTGCTAATTTCTGAGCCTGCATTCAGGAACGTCACTTATATACATAACAGCAAGTTGCCACCTCCAGGCCGTAACATGTTCCTTTACTCTCTTGAAGATGTTGCTTCGCAGTGCATTTTGCTTAACCTGGGAGGAGCATCATATGTCTGTGACATACCAAATAATTATAAAATGGATTGAAGGTTTGCAGAAGCTTATTGAGATCTGATTGCCCTCTGCAAATAATTTGTTTATGGGGTATCACTTCTCAAAGTGACTCAGACTAGGAGGGACGTCGTATTGAAGTGCTCTGGATAATTTCAACCTCTTGGGTTTTTTAACGTTCACTGACATCGCACAGTTAGTACATGGGCCTCTGGTATATCGCCTCCATCAAATATGACCTCTGCTAGCGGGATCGAACCTGTGTCTTTAGAGTCAGCAGCCTAGCACCTTAACCACTGAGCCACTTTGGCAGTCACTGTAAATATATAGGTTTCTGTGTCAAATATTTTGAGACAGGGGCTTCAAAACAAAACAAATGAAAAATTATGTTTACATAGCAAAACAGAAGTCAGTCCGCATCGTGAAGGTGAGCATATCTAGTTTAATGTCTGAAGGAGAAAAACGCCTTCACAGAGTTGAGCAAAATGGCTGATATATATCTTTCAATATATATATCTTGAAAAAATCAAAGCAGCGCTGCTTTTCTTCCAGTATCAGTGTTCTTTCCGGATAGCATTGAATGTGAAGCTCTTTTATGCATTGATCAGAAATATTACTCATATAGTTTGTTTGCTTTTAAATATAGTAATGTCACCACAGTTGAGGCCTGTCATGTGCAAAACGCGATTTGCTGGCAATTTTTTTTGTGGTCAACCACATTTTTCAATTTGTTATTGCCTACTTAATATGGAAACACGCTGTCCAGATAGTGCACAGGAAGCAATTAATGCACGACACGTACCGTTGGAGCCCATGTATTTTTGTCACTAATATATGGACAGCGAAAAGAACTGCCTTGAGTTTTCTAGCCTAATAATTCCTTTCTTTTATTGAGCAAATGCAGCTAGATGCCTGAGTGATGGACTTTTTTATGTAGTGCATGCTTCACACTGCAAAAGTTGAAGGCGGTGGTCGGCAGCTGTTTGCTCACTAAACACATACGCGTGAGTGGTTATAGGTATGTGAACACTTGTAGGAGATAAGCTGTCATGCCATGAGACACAGTCGCATGCCTCATAGATCAATAGGCGCGTCAGACGTACTGCACCATTATTTAGGGAGAATGGTGGTCACAATACATTAGGAATTCCCAAGATTTTTTCTAATTTTCACTTCACTGCTCACTACTATGCACAGAAGCAGATGTTTATGGCTGTGTTTATTGAAGTATATTTTCATTGTTTTCATCACGATTTGTTTTCATGGACTGCAGCTCGCTTCATTGGCTTTTGCTTGGGAACTTGTGCCCATAGTAACGAGGCATGACTGTATTGCTTGTGCTATGTGATATTGAAACTGATTCTCTTACAGAGGACTGCAAATGTTGATATTTTAATATTTTTGTTTGTGGGTCATTATGAATATGCCTGCACAGTATCTCTGTGCTATACAGCAGCATATGAGACATCTATTTGAGGGAAGCTGCACTGCCCTTATTGTGATAAAATTGGTTGGAGCTCTTCTGCAGAAGATCGATCAGCTCTGAATGTACCAGTGAGTGCAAGACCTCTCTATGCGAGCAGCTTTTCTAGGTTTTAGAGAAGCTTGCAGTACATAGCTTGTATTGTCTGATACATCTTTTACTATGCCATCTAGATTATGTTGATTGCTCATTGTTTTGTGAATTAAATTACGGCAAATGTATACATACATGTGCATATATGTGCCTATTATTTTGGTAAAAAATGGCTTCAAAGTTTTTGGCAGCTCACCTCGCATATGTTCGTGCTAATTGTGATTCGTATATGTATTTCATACTATAGATCTTGAAAATTTTTTATATGCATTAATAAAGTTCCCTATTTCTTGTGATGACCATTTATTGTGGACACATTTTACTGAGCAATATAAGCTTCAACCTCTACTAAAGTGTTGCACGAGCACAGCGTGCAATTGCAACCCGTTGTTTGACTGCTGGAGTGCTTTCAACATCAGACTATTTTAGTTTTGTCATGCAGTGGTGTACAAGCTCATTCTCAAAATGAATAATAACTTGCAGACACGAAGTAGTTTGCTTGCATCATGCTGCCTTTATAATTGCATTTCATTTGTCCCCAGAGGTATTCTGTACGACCAAACGGTTACATATGTGCATATATGTGCACGTGTATACCTGTAAATCAAATTTGCAGATTGTTCACACTAAATAATTGCCGAATACATCACCTACAGAGCCTTGCAGAGCTAGAAAGAGTTTAAATTTAAACTCCTGAAGGGGCCTGATGACCAAATAAGTGAACAAAAAGTATGAAAAATAGTCTAGGAAATGCCAAGGAGATGGAGCTCATGCTGCAAAACAACGACCTCAGACACGGGAGACAAACACCCTTCTGATCGGTAATAGCACTGTTATCTTTCGAAGCGTATACGGGTTGAAAGTATTTGTTAACTTCATCTGCAATTGTCTTAGCATCTGAAACGGGGGAGCCGTCAACCAATGATGAAATACTGCTAGATTTATTGCCGCTTAAGTACCTCCAAAATTTATCTGGCGCTTCTTTAAGAAAATTGCCTAAAGTGACGGTGAAAAAGGTGTCCTTAACTTTTCTCTTCTCCGTTTTCAGCGCGGTTTTCGACGCACGTACGTGAGCGCAGTGAAGTTCGAACAGGAACACCACGTAAACGCAACAGAAAACACACAAAGCCTCAGCTTCCGAGCCTCCGACCGCGCCGGCCTACCGGGAGCGTTTCACCGATGCTTGGCGCCCCTAGCGGCCGAAATGGCAAGTAGCCGCATCACACTCTCCCCTTTGTCTGCTCCGCGACTCGGCAGGCCGCTCCCAAGGAGGGAGATCGAGCGGCCGAGGCAGTGCAATGGTGACAAATTTTTTTAACTTACAACACAATGCATTTACATTTTCTTCAGCACTAAAACAATCCAAATTTAATTCTAAGTAATCGAGGATGCTCACATCATCTGCCCTATTGAAATCTTTCACAACAATCGTGGACTTATTTGTCCCAGAACTCTTTTGAAAGGAAAAGGTGGCAGACACTAACTTGTGACCTGAGAGACCATGACATCGCCGGATGTACATTTCATTGCAGTGCTTGTGAAAACTAACTCAAGTGGATGACTTGTTGTAGCAGTAGTTCTGGTTGGAGCAGTAACAATCTGAGTCAGGTCGCATGGAAAAGCAATGTCAAAAGAATGTCAGAGTGCCTAGAATTCATGCTCATTACATTCATGGTTGACCAGTCAGTATTCGGTAAATTAAAATCCCTATCTATGACAAATTTTACGTGCTCCCGCCGGAAACGCAGTACATAGTCATATAGTTGCTCAAGAGACCCATGATCTGTTGTTGGAGAACGGTATACAACACCGATAACAATAGAATTGCCGTAGAGAATTTTACAGAATATACTTTCGTGATCGAGAATAGCCGGTAAAACAGTCAGTTTTATGCTTTCCTTAACAGCAATGGCTACTTCACCCTTTCGGGACTGTCTTTCACATTTTAGTATTTTGTACGATGGGGGAATAACTTCATTATCAAGGACTCCCGCATGCAGCCATGTCACCGTCAGCAACGTAACGTAAAATGAAAAATAATTTAATGTAATGTAATAATGTAACGTAATGTAAAATAATGAAACCTCAAGATGAATCTTACCGGTGATGTCCTCAGCTTCCCTGCTCGAGGCCTGAGACTGATCAATCTGCTGGTCGCCATCGTTGGCGTTTCCCATCAGAACCAGCGCAGCAGCTGTGTAGTATCAACAAAGAAGTCCAATATGCGAGGTTAGTAACCATCAAGGCACATGCATATATAACAGCTGCTACTAGGTTAACATGCTCCAGACAGCTTTAATAGTTATGCTTTAGACTTGACGACAGTGCAGTAACATAAAAGCTAGGATGACCTGCTGTGAAAAGCATCGATGGCCAGTTATTGTCATAGTTTTGCATTCCTAAATTGTAACTTTTTTATATGTGAATTTACCAAAGGTTGTGCAAAATGCAGTGGTACATTATGCCGCCTCACAATTATGACAAAACTTTTGTACTTTATAAAGTGACCGCGCGGTGTTATAGAAAGTAAATATTAGAGATAAAAGGCGGCTACTCGCATTGGAAGAATGCGAAAGCGTTGATGCCTCCTCGACACTTGTCGCCTTTCAAATTTGGCGCCATGGTTCTCTCGTTCGCTTGACTGATTGGGTAGCGATTAACTCTAATTATACCCTCGTTTCATAACAATAATTGGTTTTTGGGGAAAGGAAATGGCGCAGTATCTGTCTCGTATATCGCTGGACACCTGAACCGCGCCGTAAAAGAAGAGATAAAGAAGGGAGTGAAAAAATAGGGAGAAAGAGGTGCCGTAGTGGAGGGCTCCGGAATAATTTCGACCACCTGGGGATCTTTAACGTGTACTGACATCGCACAGCAAACGGGCGCTTTACCGTGTTTCCTCCATAAAAACGCTGCAGCCGCGGTCGGGTTCGATCCCGGAAACTCCGGATCAGTAGCCGAGCTCCTAACCACTGAGCCACCGCGGCGGGTTTCATCCCGGCAACCATTTCGAGTTTTCAAATTTTCCGCCATGCTTCGTTCCCGCCCACTCAGTATATACCCGTCTAGTCTATTTACCCATCCATTACCTTTTGCTTTTCATTAATTGCCTAATTGCCTCTAATTTATCATTCTTTTTTTCTATCTCCTGGTTACGTATCGATCACTTATCACTGGTCAAGTTTGAAGTTTATTATAATTTTGACAATACAAGATTGTCATGGCGCCGGAGCAAAAGGCGAGACTATACCCGCCTGACTAGGTCCCTGGCGCCACGAGCACAGCAGACAACAGTGCACAAAAAAAATGTATACATATATACACATAATACACACATATACATACTTATATACACAATAGACACAATTATACATACAATAAGTCAATGCAACTTAATAGGTATAAATAATGCAAATGAAGAAATAAAGATACAGAAATGCCAAAAGTCAATTGTTGGAAAAATATAGTTTTGATTTCTTTTTGAATATTGAAATGGTTGAGGAATCTTGCATGATATGAAATAAAGCATGCTCACTATTAAGTAAATTAGGAATCTGCCACTGTAAAAGCTGATTGCCGTAGTTTGTTCTAGTTTTAACCTTAATAAAGTTTCTAGCTCTTAAGGTGTAGTTAGTTGTGGTATTAGTATATATAGAAAAAAGTTTTCACGATTACTTATGAATTCTAAAAATGCTTTTTCGGATAACTTTTGTTTATATAGATTAGTGACACTCAAAATATTATCCTGGTGAAAGTACTCAGAGGTATGTTCGTACATCGCGAGGTTATGAATAATACGAAGACACTTTTTCTGCATTCGGAATAGAGTTTCCAAGTTAGCCCTAGAAGTGACGCCCCAGATAAGTAGGCAATAGTGTAATCTAGAATGAATAGTAGAAAAGTATAACTGACGTTTAAGTTTTAAAGGTAACAGCGTGCGATGCTTATTGAGCATACCAATTAATTGTGCTATGCTACGTTTAATGTGACTTACGTGATGCGTCCACCGTAGATTTTCATGGAAGAATACACCCAAGAAATTATACTGGGAAACACTTTCAAGTGGTTGAGATTGAAATATTAAAGAAGATGCGAAATTAACTGGCTTATTAATAGGAGTAAATACAATATACTTTGTTTTTTAACATTTAGGCTCAACTGATTAGCCGATAAACATGCTGAAAGGGAATCTAACTAGTTGTTAATAAGAGGAATTAGAGTAGAGATGTTATCAGAGGAGAAAAAAACGTTTGTATCATCTGCATATAACACAATATCGGGTGTTTCTGGTATTGCCACGATATCATTGATATAAAGCAGGAAAAT
Organism: Amblyomma americanum; assembly: GCF_052857255.1. Taxonomy (NCBI): domain Eukaryota; kingdom Metazoa; phylum Arthropoda; class Arachnida; order Ixodida; family Ixodidae; genus Amblyomma; species Amblyomma americanum. The sequence goes on along the minus strand of NC_135500.1, from coordinate 74,213,319 downwards.
CGTAGGACCTATGTTAGAACCCTGCGGAACGCCGTACCTAATGTCTGCTAAATCTGATTTTATGCTGTTGATTTCCACAAATTGGGAGCGGTGTGATAGATAGCTACGCAATAAGTCTAAAGCAATGCCTCTAATTCCATAAAATGGTAATTTGGAAAAAAGTATGTCATGTTTAATTGAATCAAATGCTTTATTAAAGTCTAAAAATAAGCCTATTGTGTATTGTTGGTTTTCTATATTGGCAACAATTTTATCACGTATTTCAAGTAACGCAGATTCACTGGATTTACCCCTTTGAAAACCATACTGATTCAGAGATATAAGGTTATGTTTTTGCACGTGTCCAGTTATTCTGGAATTTAAGTGATTGTCCCTTTCGAGTTTTCAAACTTGGCGCCACGCTTTGGCTCCGCCCACACTTCCGGTTTTTTAAATTTGGCGCTACGCTTTAGCTCCGCCTACTTCCGGTGCTTTGAAATTTCGAGGCACTTTTACTCTGGTCCACTTTTTGGGCATTTTCGCCCAAATTAATAAATTATCCGATTTCGATTTTTTTCGGGCAGCATTCTCACATCTTTCGATTACAACCACTCGTTTGACGCTACCTCCTCTGAGTTGTCCACAACTTCTGCCGACACATTTTGCGGGTACGATCCTCGCCGACACAGCCACGTAGATGTTTCGCTTTATTAATTGGTACACCGTAACCATTGGAAACACATAGCCGTTGAACAAATTCTTTGCTTCAAATAGACACACCTAAACGAAACTGCAACTGTTCAAAGCCCTAGCTACCAACAAGTACAAAGTTTGCTTACGAGGTGTGGGCAGTCTTACAACACCTTCAGAACGCTGTAGATTCGAAAGAGCCTCAGTCGCTACACATATAAAAGAAAAATGCATGCTTGTTTATGCAATTAGGTTACCTCCAGATAGTCAAATACAATTTGAAATTACCAGACATATCTGTCTCAATGGCAGATGTCCATTCTGCAAGGCGCACTTTTTTACTGCCTTTCTGTATGTGTCTGAAAAAGGTTCGTAAAAAAAGTAAGATCGTGATAATAGAAAAGAGCATGTGGTCAGCAGCCAATTAAAGCACAATATTATACACAACATTCCTGAAGCATATCCAGCAGCAAGTCCAGACAGCTTACACAAGTATAGGCATATGGCATGAAATATACATTACGATTTGCTTGCACTGTGCAGGATCTTCAAACCATAACAATGAAGCTTAGGTCACCTGAGGGATGCAAAAACTTCGACGTAATCGCTACTTGGTCATTTCTTGTCATTCCAACTCTTGGGCAGGCTTGCGTAAGAGTTAATGTGAATTGAAATGGAAAAAAAGCAGTGACCATACTGTCAGTTTTTGTAGGCTTCAAGTGACCTGAACACGCATCGGACGTCACAATTGTCGCTCGTCTGTTGAAACAGAAACAGCATAAGATAAAAATTTCAGTTTTAACATATTTACCGCTTGCTGGCGCAATCCACGTGGCTATCTGTTAAATTATATGCAGCGCATCGTTCCACAGGAAGAAAAGAAAACTAAGATTTGGTGTCTCAGTAGACCCATGAAGTCGCAAGGTGCGCCAGGAAAGTAATAATGCACCGCGTGCCACCCGAAGAGTTGCTCACATAATGAGTTCAGTTGTATAATGCACTAAACATATGCTTGCAGGCCTGAGAGTACTGGCATCGCAGATAAATTTCTATCATAGCACGCAGGCAAGAACAGGCCTGTATAGATTGCATAGTGCAAAAAAAAAAGGTGTCTACACTTTATTACTTACGGCAGGTAGTCATGACTCTGACAGGGTACAGCCTCCAGCCGCTCTTCAGATCTGGCTGCGCTTGCTTTTTCAGCAAGAGCCAACACCGCTGAGTCTCTAACAGAGGTGGGCCAGAAGCACTGGCTCCTATCCTCAGATAGCCATATCACTTGCACGGCTGCCAGGCTGTCGCTTTCTTCAGGAAAGCGAACGACCGCAAATGGCTGATCCATCCTGCACCGAAAAAGGAATAAAGTCTGCTGTCGAGAGATAGGGAAATGGCCCACTCATTTGATATTACCAGTCATAGTCAAGGCGGAAAGGTGTATGTTGTGGGGTAAAAAGACCGTAAATTAGCAATTAGGAGCACACAAATTTCACGGCATACTCCTGACTTTCTAGTCATTATCTATATCATGCATTCGCTGCATAGAACCTGCAATAACTCTCATGTACCACTCTCATGTACTGCTCAAATATTAACTGAACAATTAACATATGCTTATATTGCAAGCGCTGTGTCGCGTACACATTTTAGTAATTTAAGTTCTTCACTGCCGGGACATAACAGTTAACTCTTTTGTACTGTGCCTGAGATTCAATACACGCAGGCGAATATTTCCTTAGCAAACGTATTTCAGTAAACTTAATTATCAAGTGAAGCCACAAATATCTGAGGGAGTAGGGAAGAAGAGGGGCAAGCAGGCGCAGGCCTCGGCTTCTCGGAACACCAAGCGGGCCAATATCTTTTATGACTGTATTTCATAATCGCAATATTTCTTTTCACACGGGGGACATCGGCGCGGATGGATGTGGAGAGGATGTGAGCGACGTCACTAATCCGCCAAAGTACGCCCCTGCTCTTGGATTGGAAATTCACATGGGCAGTAGGGAGCAGGGGAGAGGGACGAGCGAAGCGGCTGCGCTGCGCAAGCAGAGGAGCACAAGTCTAAAAGGAAGGAAGGGGCCAAAACAATGCCCCCTTGAGGGGTTGCGTCGGTGTCTGGAAACTGGAGGCAACAAAAAGAAAGAGGGAGGGGAAACGGATTAGATGCCCTAAAGGAAGGGAGATAAGAGAGAAAAAAAAACCAGAGGGGGAACAGAAAAAAAAAAGACTGCAGCGGGCTGCACCCCACGCATACCTCCGAAAGCCACATTACCTGGAGAGACAGGAACCATTCTCTCCGTGACAGGGACTGTAACCGCCGTATTCACAAACAACCCTCCACTCGACGCTGCGCCTCCACTCCTGGGAGTGGAGGAGAGCGCTCATCCTCGGCCCGAGGAGCAGTCGCGCTTCTTGAACACACCTCGGACATTCCTCCATCGAGGAGCTGGCCGAGTAGCCCTCCTCCACTCCAGTGCTTTCGAGGAGAAGAAGGAAACTGCCGATGACGAGAGTATTGTAAATTTTTGCAACTAAAACACCACCTGTTTGGTAATATAGAAGTCATTTGTCTATTTTAGCGGTAAACTGCAAGGTAAAAACAAATAAAATGCATATTTTTTTGTTTTTCCATAAAAAACGTGTACTTTCAGAAGAAATAACCAGTTTTCTTTACCTGTCTGGCAACCACCGCAGTCGCAGCTGTCCGGCGCGGCATTTTTGTTACGGTCCCTCTTTCGTTTCTCCGCTTGCTCGCCGCGTGTTTTCGTCCGTTTGCTGTGCTCCTGACTCGCTTCTTGCAGCTTTGTTGCAGTGTCTGTGCTTGCGCGTGTTCGACTGTTCGTGTGTGCACGTGTTTTTGTGTCTGCCCTTCTTTTTCCTTTTGGTTGCACAATGTCCGATCTCGACATTTCGGACTTCAGCACGACACCATCGGCATCCGCTTCGGACGCAACCCAGCGCGCCAAGAAACGACCCGCCGGTCCGCGATTCATCTTCACCGTAGATGAACGCCACGTCTTCAGGAACATTATGGCGAAGTATCGCGACGTGATAGAAAACAAACGAACGGACAATACCACTAAAAAGGCAAAGGATGAAGCCTGGTCTCAACTTTGCGAAGATAGCTTGGCCGGCACACGCACTGTGTGTGTAGCACAGCTACGAAAACTGTGGGATAATATGAAGTCCCGGTGGAAAAAGAAGAAGTCTGAAGAAACGAGGGAAATCTTTCGGACAGGTGAGCGAAACAGTTTTACATTCAAAAACTGTCCCATACATTTTCCTGCATGTTCGCACGTTTCATCTTCTGACATCATTTTAATCCTAACAATTTGGCATTATTTATTAATGCGAAAAAATTATATGGTTACTTCGCATCAGCAAAACGTGCCCGCGAATTCTGTCTGCACGGTTATGTCTTTCTGTGGAGATAAATATGCAAAAGTTTGAGTTAGGCAGTGCGCGAGTAGATCTTGAAGAGGGAAAAGTTTGGTTGATGAATTGTAATTAGTTAATTAAATTGAAATAATGAAATAAAAACTGCTGTGTTTGAAGCAGGTTTTGTGTGACCCATTCGATTAGAAACGATGTAAATGCACGACAAGGCTTACTTAGTATAAAAAACAAATTTAAAAAATGAAAAACAAGCAACTACAAAATAAATTAAATGAAATAAAAAGTTTCAACTAAAAAAAATGAACAGAGGGAGCAAGAGAAAAAGGGAAGGCTTTCGCATTTCCGTCCTTAAGTATAAGTGCAATCTTTTTTCTTATTGTGAATTTTTGTGAAAATTGTGAAAAATCTGCGTACTACTTTTGAGCAAAACATTACTGGTGGTACTGTACTGGTTAGCGATTTTGTTTTTTTCTCTTCAAGCATTCCGTGCTGCGCACACAATGCACTTCACCTCAGTGTGTTTCACTGCACGGATTGTGCTGTAGGAGATGCACAATTAAGAATTTTGGTGCAGGTGGCGGTACCCTTGAATGCCGGCCAATGAGTCCGGCAACAGAACTGGTTGGTGCAGTCGCCGACCATATGGCGACCAGACTGCCAAATCCCTTTGACAGCGACGGGGCCCATGTCAGCGAGGCAGTGCTGTCCCTGCCACCTGCTGCATTATTGGAGGCTATGGTAAATGACAACGAGCCAAGCCAAGGCGACTTTTCCAGTAAGTAAGGCTGCCCTCTTTAAATACTAGTTACAGCTGTCACGGTTCGAAGTCCAAAACCTGCGCCTGGGCTGAGAAAGACGTTGTTGGGGAGGGCTATGGATTAATTTCAACTGCAAAGGATTCTTTAACGCCCGCTTACATGCCGCATTACACGGGCGTTTACACAACTCCTCGCACCTGTAGATATGTGGGCGCAGCATCCTAGATTCAATCCGCAACTGGTGCTCGGCTATCAAGCGGCACTGCAGCAAACACTAGTTATTTTCTGCTCGTTGTATGTGCACGTGCTCAAGCAGGCGGGCCACATATTTATCAGGACTTCTTGGCGGGCTCGTACTGGGTCCATTTTTCGCCATGTCACATATATGTTGAGAAGTTTGTTTTTAGATGTCTACACTAGTCGCTACCATGTAAAGCATTTGTTTTTGGTTCCCTGTTATGGTCTGAACAGCCTCTGTTTATGGGCTTATTCTGTTTATGGTGTGTGCATGTTTTTGCAGGCGAGGTTCCTGCATCCACATCAAGGCAGGCAGCACCGTCACCATGGCTGAACAGCCGACCACTAACTGACGAGGCACTTCCTGTTCAGGAAGAGTGCCTCAGTGCAGGCAGACCAACAGTGCTTGTGCCTGTCGTGCCGTCGTGCCAGAGCGTGTCTGAGGACATCGCACCAGCACAAATTGCTCGCACGAGGGCAGGTGGCCCCCGTGTTGCTGCGGTGGAGCGGACACTGGCTCCTGAAGTAGCAGCCAGAATTAAGGCTATTGAAGCTGAGAACCGGCGCAAGGAAGAGTTACACCAACTCGACCTGCAACTCCGCAGGAGCCAGCTGGCCGAGCAGCGGCTCAAAAACAAAATGCAGCACAAGCTGCTTTCTCTGGATGTTGAAATCAAGAAACGGCAGCTAGAAGCACTGAAGCGGTAAATAGAGAAATAAAATTAACTTGTACATTAACTTGTACATATTTGTCTCGGAACACTTCTGTGTACAATTACCAACACTGTCGTCATTTTGATGCAGTCGTACAGTATTTGCATGTTCCTTCAGTTTCTTAAAAACAATGTTCTTTATTTAACACACTTGCACATGTATAAACAGCATAAGGAAATATAATATGGAAAAGATCAAGCAGTAAAATAGGGAAGTAGCCTAAAAGCAGCCAAAAGGAAATCTGTCGTTGGCAGAAATTGGAAGGTGCCATATTGGTTCACGAGGAAAGTGACAAAATACAAGTTGTGAAGGGTGTCACGCAGGGAGACACGTTCTCTCCAGTACTATTCGCCACGTGCTTCCAGGATATTTTCAGAGAACTCGAGAGGAAACAACTGAGGATGAAATTGAATGCGAATGCCTTAATAATCTCAGATTTTCTAAAAATATTTCACTGCTAAGTAGCTGAGAACAAACTTCCAAACATGATCGAAGACAAGCAGAGCAAGGGAAGCAGAACGGTGGGAGTAAAAATGCAGATTGAGATCTTCAGTAATGTTAACACTCAGAACGGAACAGCCGACAAGAGGCAGTAAAGCATTAAAGTTGTAAGGTAAACGCACCTATTTAGAGCATAGTGGCCACAGATCTGCACCACATGTGTAAACTAACTAGGAGAATAAGAATGATGCTGCAGCACATTTGCCAGGCACTCTCCAGCCATGAATGGCAGTTTACTAGTATTCCTCAACAGCCATATCTTGTGGGGCAAAGCCTATAACCTATGGGGCAGATATAGTACAGCGAACTATGGAAAGGAAAATGATAGAAGTAGCGGTTAAAGTGCAGAATGAATGAGGGAATAAACGCGAGTTGGTAATATCCAAGCTGGAATCGAAGAAATGGGCATGGGCAGGGAATGTCATGTGAATTCAAGATAAATGTTGGGCCATTGGTAACGGAATGTATCCCAAAAGAAGGTAAGCATAGCAGAAGGCGGCAGAAAGTACGGTGGGCTGATGAGATTAGGAATTCTGCAAGAACAAGGTGGCCGCAGCTGGCACAGCACAGGGTTAATTGGAAAGATACAGGAGAGGCCTTCGTCCTCCCATGGGCGAGGTTCAGCTGATGATGACGTTATATGCTATAAGAGAACCCAGCTCAAAGAAATTGACAAAAACGCTGCAAATGCCATAAATATGGCGGTTCTCTAACACTAGAAAAGTATCGTGTACATTTTTGGAGAAGGTAATTGGGACATTTAACGGAACGATCTGGCTATAAGCCCCACCCGGACACGAGAGCCATTCACTGTGTCGGCAGAAAGCTGCGGTGGCACATGAAGCTGCTGTGGTTGTACGCTGGGCTGTGGCTGCTGGATAACGGGGAGGGCCACAGCAGGTGGCTCCGGGTCCTTCCGTAGAACGGCGAGATTGTGTAGGGCGCCGCAAGCAGTTATTATAACTACTGAGCGCTCAGGGCGGTTCTGGAGGCCCATATCTAGGCATGGGAAGTGGCGCTTCCACACTCCAAAAGCCCTCTCCACACTATTTCTCGTTTTGATGTGGGCCGCCTGATACCTGCGTGAAAGACGAGCAGTTCGAAGTAAAAATTTGTATAGATGTGCTAAATTGAAGAGCACAGCAGTCTGCGCATTACTTTCTCAGTGGCCCCTCTGCAGCTAATAATACAGCTGTAATTACATTTGCACGCCTCGGAAAGTAGCAAGACAGCTTCAGGGGCGTTGTCCGTCAACTGGTGGCAAATGTATACTAAATCTGAATTTATAATTCTTGTTGAATTTGAATGAAAAAATGGGAAAAGCATGGAAAAATTATGTGTTTCAGTAACAAGTAATGAAGATTCCACTCTTTGATGTAAAGTGTTTACGGAGCAGTACACCAACAAAAGGAGATGACATTCGTACATTTGTGCTGCCTTCAATCAAAGAAACTATGGTGCTACGTTCCCTCTTGTACTTACCTGCCCTCTGGGGTATTTGGCGGGTTGGCATCTGCCAGAGGTGTCATTAAAAATGACATGCAGGGATAACCTGCGTCTCCCAGCAGCAACCCAGGAACTCGTTTTGTCTCGTAGAGGACCCGTGCACGGCTGTTGTCAAAAATCCTGCTGTCGTGAACTGATCCAGGCCAGCCGACGACCAAGTCATAAAATTCAAGCCTTGGCCCCGTGATTGCCTGAGGATAAAATATTATGTCTCTGTCGTGAAAATATTCTCAGGAAATGAAAATAAATTTTTGTGCCTACATGTCAGATCACTCTACTCTTCAGCAATTAATATATATTCATAAAGCTTACGTTCTATGTTTTACAGGAAACAAGAGTCAGAAAAATTATCACTTTCATTGAAATGATGCAAGTTGTTTACTTTCAATGCGAGTGAAAGTTTGGTGCATCATGAAACAGGAACGCTAGGTAACATTCATGGTATTTATTTTTACCCTCGGGGTCATACAGGCATTTGAAAAGGGTGCAGGAAGAATGAAATGTAAAACAAGCAATGCGAAAAACAAATTATTGCTCCTATATATGCAATGTTAGCTAGGAAAGAGAGAGTAAATTTATTAGATGTGCTGGTGTTTATACAACGCAAGGCAAATATTGAGGCATAACAAAAATATTGTACAAAAAATACCTGCATCACTGATGAATTAATAGCAGTCGCTTTGGACGTAAAAGGGGTTTGCGTATACGTACACGGAATAATTAAACCGGACCCTCCAATCTTGAAAAGTGATGCAGTGCAGGTTCAGCACTGCAAGAGATCGATCCTTTTTTTTTGGTCAATATTTACATGAACATTATTTGAAGAAGACGACAGCTAAGATGGGCAATGTGAAGAAAAGTGGTCCTCAAGTTTGTTCTATATCAACGCGCGTTAGTACAATTTAATGATACCTAGAACGCGATTAAAGTTTTGCAAAAAGAAAAATGGGCTCACCTGCACATTGATCGAAAAGTAGCCTTTCCGGTTGCGGTATACCTCTCCGAGCTGCCCGCCACGAGACTTGATTCTAATGTGGGTGCAGTCTATGCACCCAGTCACCCCAGGGAAACGGCCAAGGCGGTAGAAGTCTCTCGTGTCCGCTTGAAACTCGGCCGCAGTAGCGGGGAACTTCACAGTTCTAGGGAACAGATGTGCCGCGATCAGCTCGGTTTATGGTTTGGTTTATGGGGGTTTAACGTCCCAAAGCGACTCAGGCTATGAGAGACGCCGTAGTGAGGGGCTCCGGAAATTTCGACCACCTGGGGTTCTTTAACGTGCACTGACATCGCACAGTACACGGGCCTCTAGAGCGATCAGCTCGGATACTCGTTCCACTGCACGGCACACCGTCGGTTGCGAAACATTTACCAAGTCACCGGTGACGACTTGGAATGTTCCACTTCCATAAAATCGAAGCGCAACGGCCAGCTGAAGCATCGGTGGTAGCGGGTGACCGCGATTGCTGACGCTTTCTTCCATGGGCAGGCACTTCAGGAGCTCTCGCACGGTGTCCTTGGAAAACCGGTACCGGGATAGGAACTCCCCATCGCTGAAATGCTCCAGCGGGTTTATTCTGTCCCGCAACGCCCGTCGTGGCACAACTGCAGCTTCGCTTTCGTCGGCGCCGTCGTGGAACAGTTCGTCCACACGTAGCACATGTTCGGCGAACTCGGCGAGCGAGCCGGCAGCCATCTTAACACGGTTGAGGGGGGACGCTTCGGCCGAGGAGGCGTTCAAGTAGGGTGCCTCGATGCGCGCGCCCTCTCCGCCGCTCCGTGCAGGGTGGGGACAACCGCGTCGTCTGCTGCAGTGTCCGCCATATTTGAGCCCACTCGTTTCAGAACACTGGAGGTAAGCTTCTCTGCGCAGCGAAGGCCCCTTCACCATCGCGGCGAAACAGGTTTTGGAGGCAGAAATAGGGTGCATCGCTGGGGACATCTATTGTTGCCGAACGTTTTCCTACAGGCTTCTGCCCTGTGTTGCTTTCACAATAAAGAGATTAGGGGCCGCTCTCCCAAGCCATTGCTGCGGTTACAATGCACCCTCCCCGGGCTGCATTCCTGAAGGAAATTTGAAACGCAGCTGTGCCAAGGTGCTCGCCTGGCCGTGCACACCATAACATAAAGGAATAAAAGTCGTTTGCGCTGCACCCAACTCTTCTCCCTCGGACAATTCGCGTCGCAATCGTAAAGGTGTTTTTTTTTTATGCAGAAAAGCTGACTTACGGAGTTTTGTAAATTGTCTGGGACTCAGTGCGCTGACTCGCAAAAACAGAGTTTATCTCGTTCGCCGCAACGTATTAGTCAATATTAAATGCTGAGAATGATAAGGCTTATTAATGAAACATTTTACCCCCTCAGAATCAAATGGACGCAATCTGTAGGCCCTTGGACATTCGTAGTCGTTTGATCCTTGGCATCGCTTGTTTTTGTTAATTTGTGCAGGTAAAAAAAAAGAAACAATGCTGTGGTACAGGAGTTTGCACTGTAGCTGTAATATACAATGCAGCTGCATAATTCGTGCAGCTTTTTTTCATGTAAAGTAACCACTTTAACAAAGCATGGGATAATTTCGGCGCCTTCATACCTTCACCGAAAACATTAAGTGAACGCAAACTTGACTGTGAAAAATACTCTCATGAAAAGGCAAAAAAATAACATCTATCAACAGAGCCTATATTGGGAAAATGCGCGTGTCTCATCGACTGAGGAAGTTTTTCTTATATAGTGTGAAGAGTTAATGAGAAACGTAAGTGCATAAATTTCACTTACTTAGGAGTTGTAATAATGCAGTTTATTTATGTTGTAAATTATTAAAGCTACTGTCAAAAAATAGGAGACAAGCGAACTATGGTGAATTTGACATTTATACACAATATTTACAAATCTCTTCACGGCAAGCTGACGCCAGCACACGTTTTGCTTGCATGTCCATTGTCTTTTTTTTCTTCCAGTTGTCGCAGGTGAATTCGCAGCCTCGTTCGAGCGTAGGTCGAGTATAACAACTTCTGAATGATTTCGTTGCGAACCTGGCATGTTTCAACATTAAACGGAACCATTTGTCTTAGGTATGTTATCACAGCCTGCACTGGAGATTTCATAGTTAGAAGGCTTTCCGCCCATTCTGTGATGCCCTTAAAATGCTCCTCGCACGACTTCAGCACTTTCATCACTTCAGGACTGGGGTAATGCAGGTTGTCGCCATTTTCGAGGTACTCCTTCAGCCTTGTGAGATATGCATTTTCAGCGTCACTAGAACCGAGCAGAGTAGCTTTGCACTGCTCGCAATTATTTATGGCTTTCAGAATACCTTTAACGAGGAATCCGGCAATATGGAACAGAATGCTGCATTCAGTCGATGTTAGCGCTTCAATGAAAAGAACCTCCGAGTCATCGATTTCCTTTACCTCGGCTTCAGCGAGTTCACGTTTCCCGTTTGACAGAAGGTCAACCAGGTACTCAGAATCGTCAACACTGTAGCTGGTGGTAGACGGCGTGTGCAAAAATTGGCTTATGCACACAAGTTTCAGTGCGCATTTCATATCATAGGCGTCTGGGACAGGCTTCCTGAGACGAACCACAGAGAAAAGATTCTCAAGGCAATCTTGTAGCAGCCTGCTGGTGAGTAAGAAGCTGTAGCCCTCCGAGTTCAAAAGAATGTCTTGCAGGCGAAGCACGACCGTTGTGGAGATCAGGAGGCCCGCCTGCGATGGCTTCCACTGAGACGTGCTGCCCATGCTCATCCCTTGAAAGGTGTTTAGAGCCAGGTTTAGAGTTTCCAGAGCTCTATGATGCTTCGCCACATCGTGCAGACTTAGGGCAACAGATGGATGACGCGACGACATTAATGCGTACCATCTTGATACCAGCTCTAAAAACCAAGCTGTTGTTTCTGCCTCTATGTCCAGCACTTTTTCCTTGATGAGGTATCGGATTGCACTGGGAGCTTCTCTGAAAAATTGCACGGCAAGTCCGACTTTCATTTTCGTAAAATGTCCAGATGAGACATGGGCTTCAGAGAGCTTCGGTGCGAGCTTTAGCTCCCTTTCCTTGTCAAACTCCAGCACAGCATGCACATGATCCAGTTTCACTTCACGTGAGGGAAGATCGCACTGGCTGGCTGTTGCTTCACTTAATGTAAATGCATGAGATGTTATCAACTGACCTTTAATATTCTTCAAAACATGAGCAGTGTCTGCGTTGAAGAACAACTCCATATCATTGAGCGAAGGGTGTGGTATTGAGCAGGTTGTCTTCGAATTTCGGTGGCTAGAAAATCCCAGCTCACGCCACATCGCTCGATTTGAGGCGCCCATGTCGGACGTTACAACCCGAACTCTGAGGGAAATATCGGCGCAGAGTTGGACAACTTGCAGAACAATGTCCTTGAGCGTGCGGCCATCCACATGGCTTCCAGTGAAATGATAAGCTATCACCTGCTTCCATCGCTGGTTGAGACCTCCAACCATAAACACCAGAGCGTGATTAGCAGGCTCATCTGGCTTTTGTGGCAATGTCACTCCCCCATACACAATGTCTTCAGCGCGGTCAAGCTGAAACCCTCTGGCAATCTCCATCTCATCGATAAAGAGGACGCAGTCTTTTTCTACATCTTCCATGCCTTGTGCCTTCGCTTGGAGAAGTTCTACAACGTCTGTAAGAATTCCTGGTGAGAACTTGAGCCAGTGGAGGCGACGAGATAGAGTTCTTTCTGCCGGAAGTGGATAGCCGAGCTGTCTGAGAGTTCTGTAACCAGACTTCCCACAAGAAAACTTCAGTTGAAGCCCCTGTTTAATAGTCTGCGGCGACCAGATGCTTCCCTTGTTGCTTTTTCGGGAAAGTGCACGAACTTGATCTTTATTTAAAAATTTTATCCTTTTTTTAAAGTGCTCTACGGCGCTTTTTAGCATTCGCACCTTCTTTCTAAGAGAGTTAATAGTCAAGTTGGCTTTTTTATGCACTTGTTGAAGTTGTCTGTGGTTCTTTCTCACATCTTCCAGTTGTTTTCTCAGTTGAGCGCAACAACTACTGGATGAATGTGCATCGCAGCCTTCATTTTGCTCTGTTTGTCCATCGCTAGGCTGATAGACAACCTCTTCACTTAAGTTCGTTCCCCCAGGCTCATCGCAATCCGAAAAAACGCCAGGTCCTTGTTCCTGCACTGTTGAGTTTGATGTAGTTGGTAGAGTGGGTGTGCCTCTCTCCTTAGGAGCCTTTCTTTGGTGGTGGACCATAGCTGCACAAACAAAAGGAAATGCAAGAGCAGAAATGAGTGAAGTTCGTCAGAATTGCTCAGTGTCGGCAGTTATTTCATAGCTGCGCGAACCATAACCTAAAAGCGAAAATTTTAAGCTTGAAAAGTTCCAATTCCAATTCAATTCCAATTCCAATTTATTTCAACATCAATACCCACAGACACTGATGTCACGGACAGTGGGCAAAAAGCCACAAAAATAGGGCTTGGCAGCGCCCACTGACCGTCTTCTTGACAGCGACACAGCAGTGCAAATATACATTAGATATGAGCAAGACATGAAATCAATGAAAAGAACTTGTGCAAAAAAACTAGGCAGGTAACACTTTGCATACAAAAAATAATGATAGGAAAGTAACAATATCACCACACATCTGAACAAACAGTCAATAAATAAGTGCAAAAAACACAGAGACGAACGCGTTGTAACTTGAAAAAAAATATATATATATATATATATATATATATATATATATATATATATATATATATATATATATATATATATATATATGTGTGTGTGTGCGTAATCAGTTAAGTAATTTCGGCAGTTGAAATCGCAGCATCTGGTCACCATATTTTGTGCGGTTACACGGAACCTCCCAAGTCTCGTGATAGCGAGTGTCCCGAACATTTCTGTTTAGTGTTAGACTCGATATAATTTCAAGAGTTTTGTTTTTCTTTCTGATACCTGTTTGATAACGCTTTCTGAGAGTATGGTGATAAAGTTCAGGAAGCGGCACTAATTTTAACTCCCTGAATAGTGGTTCGGAATGAGCAAGGTATGGGACATTCATGATCGCTCGAACAGCCTTCTTTTGTATTATATGTAACTGATTAATGTTTGATAAAGTGGTTGTCCCCCAGACTAAATAACAGTAGTTTATTATTGACATAAAAAGAGAGTTATATATAAAGCGTTTTACACATGTAGGGAGGCAATGTCTCAATTTAGAAAGTACTCCGGATACTCTGGATATTTTCCTAATGATTGTATCTACTTGCAGATCCCAAGACGTGTGCTGTTCAAAGAGCACTCCCAAACATTTGGCAACAGGCACAATTTCAATGACAAAGTTTTAAAATTGCAATTGGTAATGCAATTGGTACTGCATTTAGAAGGCCAGATTTTAAGCGCTATTATTCTAACTCATGAGTCACAACAGTGATGCACATCATATTTGCCATCAATAATAAAATATAGTGCAACTTACGTCTGAACGAAAAAATGGTTGGAACAGCGTTTGACTTTAGCAGCTCCCTTCCATCCGCGCGGTGATTCTCGTAGCAGTTGTCTTCGAAATGGGCCTGCATAAGAAAATTAATTCAGGCGTCCAGTATGTAGTACAAACAGAAAGAAATGCCCCTTTTGAAAGATACACAAGTTCTGGCACTGCTCCAGCAATGTTAAGGAGTCGCGCACACTCGGCAGCTGCATTTATCAAATCCTAAAAGTCAGACTAATAATGGCTGCGCACAAGGGAAATAGCCGGCACTGCACAATAACTGCGCCAACGTTAGAAATGCCAGATAGAAGCAACAAGTTCTTAGCGAAGCTACTATATACGAAAGCTCACATTCACGGGAGTTTTACCAAAAGTAACTAATTCCTGGCTTCGTCAAACAGCCTTGGAATAAATAAAAACTCTACAAAACTATTGTCAAAGTTTCTGACGCTTCTGACGCATGTCTCTTGATGCGTTTGCTTTTAGGGCCATTTGAAAAATTAATCAAGAACCTGTCGGCTCTAAGCTAACCGACTACAAGCAAGCAGTCTGTTATTGCATAAATGCCGAGTGCTTCTGCAACGCTTCACTGTATATAACTAATATTACCGTTAGTTGTGTTTATTAGCCTGTGCACAGAAATACAAAATCCATGTCCACACCTGCGAGTTATGAAAATGATTTTCCGCCACTCATCTGCTGTATAATTCCTCCTTATATATGTTTCATAAAAGATGTAGTCACGTAGCGTGCGTAGTTACAGCCTTTCCAGGAACACTAACACAACTTCCAGCGCACATATTAAATGTAAACCTGCAGCGACAGACATAACTACAAAAAATCGCAACCGTCCAAATAATCACTGTACTTACATTGCATATGCGCGAAGAGTTTGCAGGCTGCCATTTGTCCCGCTTTATCTTCACCGTCCAGAGGAGCCTTCTTTTAGGGTCTCTTGGGAATGAAAACATTCTCCAGCTATTTCTGGAGTGGTTTGAGCACAGTGGCACGCAACAGCCAGGCATCTTGCGAGTTTTGAAACCGAAGAAAACTGCGACCGGGCGGACGCGCGACCACGCACGTGCAACCGGCCCGTGGGGAAGCGAGGAGTGGGCTCAAATATGGCTACCCTCTTCCGCGGCGGCGGCACTGACCCTGTCAAAGGATGGCTCCACCCTGCACGGAGCGGCGGAGAGGGCGCGCGCATCGAGGCACCCTACGTTCAAGGTAGCAACAGCGCCACCTCGAGATTTTGGAGGAAAGCGTGGAGGAGTTCCTCCTTTCGAGGGCCGGCAGGAGTGGAGGAGGGTTTAAGAAGCACGAAACCGGCTTCGAGGAGCAACTCGAGTGAAATTTCAAGTGGAGGTCTGTTTAAGAATACGGGGGTGAGGCTGCTTCGCGGCGAACACTCTCGAAGGCGAGACGTGTGTACGCAGCCGCCGTCACTGATGATATCGGCCCTGTGAATACCCCTTTAACGCGCACTCACATCGCACGGTACACGCTACCTCTAGGATTGCGCCTCCATCGAAATTCGATCGTCGCGGCCGGGATCGAATCCGCGTCTTTTTGGTTAGCAGCCGAGCGCCGTAACCAATTAGCCACCAAGAAGGCTATTGGTTATTTCCGTGAGGCCCCTTAGTTGTTTACACGTGTAGTCTACTTCAACCGCTGCAAAGCTTGCGGGCCATCGGGAAGCGATCCGCCACATCTGCGGAGAACCGCCTCAGGAGTGGTGCATTTTCGCTGACTGTAAACCTGCGCTACAAATTTTGGGATGCTTCCTACGCCAAGCCGCCTACCAAGCTCTGGCTCTTGATGTCATTAGTCTCCTGTCATTTGCTCAGGAAAAAGGTCACCGTATAGTGTTTTAGTGGATCCCTGGACACTGCGGATTCGATGGAAATGAGACCGCCGACACTGAAGCAAGGAACGCCTTCAGCAGTGGCCTGCGTACAGCTGTGCCGTTCTCTAGACCGGACACCACTTGCCTCCTTTCGGAATCAATGAGGAGTGCTACGATTAGGTACTGGGCCCTACCAGACACTCGACACATACGCCTTAAACGGCTAGAACCGGCGATGGCGTTTTCTGTTCCTCGCGGAATTTCACGTCCTATCGCATGCGTAATGCATAGATTACGTTTAAACATCGCCTTCACGCGCAAAAATACTTGCACTTAATAGGACAAGCGGACTCCCCGGACTGTACCACATGTGGCGTGCAAGAGACTATAGAACATGTTTTAGTGGTGTGTCCGCAGCATATACACGTGAAAGACTTGTGCTTGCATCTGTTTTGAGGTCTATGGACACAAGGCCCCTCTCGGAGGATTTGATCCTCGGCGCTTGGCCAGATAGTTTGAAAACTGTACAGGCAACGCGAGCGCTCTCACGCTTTTTAAGCGACGCGGACCTTGCCTCGCGTTTGTGATGTCAGAAAGTGTGCATTTTTTAATGTATTTTTTCATCTGCCTCCCCTCATCGTCATCACCCCCATCGTGACCCTCTTTTTTCCTCATCTTCCCGTTCTCCAGTGCAGAGTAGCAGGCCAGATATTTTTCAGGCCAACCTCTCTGCCTTTCAAGTCAATAAACCCTCTCTCTCTCTAGACGTGTAGATCACCGTAAGCCACATCCACATCAGTTTTTAGAATTTCGAAAACGCAGTTACCCCCGGGGCTGTGGCCAACAACTTTTGGCCGCATTTCGCCAGAATACATGCGCTTTCGAGAAACGTGCAGGCAAAGCAACCTGTCCAGTGTACGTAGCTCGTCGAAATAGACAAGGTATGTACAGCCACAGCGGCGAGGGTAAAGTCGTTTCGAAATTCTAAAAACTGATGTGAATATTACTTACGGTGGGTTACACGCCTCTTAATAGTTATGGAGCCTAACAATAATAGTTACAAAGTTAACTGTTGAATTTTAGTTAAGCAACATGCTGGTTAGCACATCTTAGCTGTGTTCTGATGTATTAGATCACTGATAATTCTATGCCGCACAAAGCACTCTGCTAACTGAAAAAGCCCATTTTTAAAAATTGCCGAGCCTTACGTGAAACACCCTGCGCACTTTTGGTAATTACCCTTGAGTGTACAGGTTTTTTCGTGCCATTCGACTTAGTGCGGAAGACCTTGCCATACAAATTAAGTGCCGACATGACGGCGTATATCCTAGAGATTGCTGATCGCGAGTTCTGTGTACGTGCGAAGAAATACCTACAACTATTTAAATAAATGAGCAAGAGATGTACTCACGTATCCAGCAGAAAATTATCAACTGCAGAACGGAAAAGCTTGGCCGGAAGGCCTGCGTGCTCCGTCGGACAACTGATGTGGTGGTCGTTTATATGTTCGCACTCACACACGCACACAACGGTCGTTTGGGGGTGGGGGGAAGGGGATAGCAGAGCGCTATAACTGGCTCATTGAGAGGCACCTCAGCGGCACTGTGCAGGGGGAGGGGTGTGTATAGGGATAGTAGAGGGGAAGCAGGTCAGGGATGAGGAGGAGGCAAGGTCAAGGGGAGGGCACTGAACCCAGTTCACTTCCAGATGGTTTCACTGGAGGGGGTGTAGTTTAGCACGAAGGTTCGCTTTCTCGGCGAAGGTCAGCTCTGCACGGAGGGCGCGGCACACAGAAGATGTCGGGCCGGACGGGAAGAGAAAGTGTTCCAAAGTTTCTGAGGCGAGCCCCAGTTTTTGGTAGGAACACTTTAGGGTGGAGCGGGCACTGGTGAGTCCCGCACACTCACAGAAGAGATGGCATAGGGTTTCACAGCCCCCACACATACTGCATTGGTCACTGGTGAAGCCACGGAGACGATGGAGGCGTTCGGCTGTCCATATACATCCTATACGGAGGTGAAGGAGGAGGATGTAATCCGCGCATACAAATTCCCGCCCGGGAATGCGTCGGGGGGGGGGGGGGGAGCGTCGGTAGCCACTCTGGCGTCGGGATGATGAAGAGCCACATGTTTTTTTTTAATTATGAGTGTAGCACAGTCATATGGGCTGACTGCACTTGTTAAAGGAACTGTTGGGTCATGGGCCTGTTTGGCTAGTTGATCTGCAGTTTCATTTGCCGGTATGCCTACTTGGGCAGGAATCCACTGGAGGGTTATGTGGCAGCCGCTTTCGGAGAGAGCAGCCTGCTTGTGGTACAGGAGGCGGAGAGTGGTCCGCCCTCGTCGACGTGTTTTACTGCGAGGAGCGCTGATTTGGAGTCGCTTAAGATGGCGGCCCATCTGATGTCTGGCAGCTCCGAAAGGAGGTCTGCGGCAAGGTGAATGGCGGCTAGCTCTGCTACTGTGGACGATGCCGGGGTGGGGAGTCTGCACTGCTTATGGCGCGACAGGGCAGGGGCAATGCAGGCGGCGGCAGCGGATCGACCATTCTTCATAACCGAGCCGTCCGTGAATACAAGGAGGCAGCCCTGTAGGTCGTCGTCGATCTTTTCAGCGACGAGTTGCTGAAGTTCACCGTGAGGCGTCTGGCGTTTCCATGTAATGCCTGGTAGGGTGGTGCAGACTCGCGGGGGCCTGCGGCATGTGGGGCTTGAGGGTGAGGGCCGAGTGGCGGGGGAGCACCAAAGATTTCTTTGAAGAGGTTGACATTGCGGCCGAACCAGATCTCGGGTCTGTCTTGCATGTAAGTCAGGAGTTCTTTGCACTCGGGGGCACTGTGCATGCGTAATGCATGCCGTAGGGCTGTTTGTTGCGCACGGAGAGACGAAGGCGAAGTGTTTGTCTCTGCGTAGGTGGGCCCTATTTGCGAGCTACGTGGGAGGCCATAGACGCTTCGGACAAAGGTGCGGTGGTCAATGTCCAGCCGTCGCCATTTGGCTCTCGAGAGCCTAACAATGGGCAGGCGGGTCCATGGGAGCCTCCGCAGGATTTCTTTTCTTTTTCTTTATTTTTTGTGCTTTTTGCTTATATCTTTTGTGTTTTTATTTTTTTTTCTTGCAATGTTCTTATTTTATTATTTTTTATTCATTTTATTATTATTCCCGCGGCATTGTGGTTTTTTCCGGGGAGCCTTTCTGGCCATTTGAGGTAGGCGATTTATTGTCGTCTGCTCCTCTGAGAACCACATGCCGCGGTTTTATCTGTGTGTGTGTGTGTGTGTATGTTTGTTTTTGTTTTTCTTTTATTTCTTTTCTGTTTTCTATTTTTTTGTGTGTGTGTTTGATTTAGAATTTGTGTTCTTGTTTCCCAGTTTTGCTCTTTCTCCAGTTTATTTTAAATTTCTTTTCGGGCAGGAATTTTTCTGTTCTCCTCTTTTCTCCTTTTGTGTCTTTCTCATTTATCTTTTGCAGATCTCTTCTACTGTTCATCTCCTGCCCGTCTCTTCACTATCTTGTATTTCAACTCTTCATTCTCATCTTTTTCTTTCCTTTTGTGTCTATTTGTCCTTTCTTTTTTCTTTTGGGCACCCTCATTCTGAATTAAAATCAATTTTCATCAATAAATTAGCTCGCGCGGGGATTTTTCATCCATCTGTGCTCGTTGCGCCCTTAGGACATCGTTCCAGTTACCGTGCCCACCACGTTATTTCTCAAATTGGCTTTTTCCACCAAATTAAACTTTTGGCCCATTGGGCCCTGTTCATTTTTTCTAATTGGTTTAAGCCTGGTGATGCTTCTGCAGGTACAGGCTACTTCTCATTCCCACTTTATTTTTGACATTGCTTTCCTCCATTTAACCGGGAATGAGACTTCGATTGGGGCAGGGCGTATAGAACCTTAGCTGACGCATGTGCCTCGTAGATGCGGGTGCATAGCGTGGGGGAGCAGCCTGCGCCTTTAGCCAAGAGGGGTCGGCAGACGTTTGAGATACGTAACATCTCTTTCCGTAGCTTGAGTACGGCTGTGCTCCAGCTGAGTCTGGCGTCGGTGTGGAGCCCCAGATACTTCACAGATGTGCGCCAGGGTAGAGGGGTGTCACCGATATGGAGCTTGGGGGTGCGGCAGCGGGCAGTGCTCGGGCGCTTGTGCACGAGGAGTGCTTCTGACTTGGCAGGTGATAGCTCCAGGCCAATGCCTTTGAGGTGCTCAGTCACTGCATCCAGGGCTGATTGGAGGGCTCTGCGGGCGCTAGCTGCTCTTGCAGTGGGTGCGGTCACAAAAATGGCAATGTCATCGGCGTACACTGCGACACGAACACTGTGGTGCACAGGTTTGGGGAGGCAGGAGGGGAGTCGTGCCAGGGTCAGGTTAAAGAGGAAGCGACTTAGCACACTCCCCTGGGGGACAGCTCACTGCACATCACGAGGGGCACTTAGTACACCGCGCACTTTAACACGGAAAGAGCGGCCGCTGAGAAAGCCCTTGAGGTAGCTCAGCATGTTCTCATACACCCCGAGGGCACAAAGGGCATCTATGATGGCGGGGTGTGGGACGAGGTCGAAGGCGCTCCTTATGTCGAGCAGAACCAGATACCCCACATGACCGCTGGCATGTCCGCTCTCTAACGTGACGACGACATCAGCAATGCAGTCTGCTGTGGCGCGGTGCCGTCGAAAACCGCTCTGTTGCGGCGCTAGGGTTTGAGTGGAGTCGGCCAACCAGTGTAGTCGACGAAGGGCCATGGCCTCCATAGTCTTACCAGCCGCGGAGGTTAGTGAAATTGGCCTGTAGGAGCACAAGTTGTTAGCTCGCTTGCCGCGTTTGAGAACAGGGACTACTATGGCGCAGCTCCACTCCTGTGGGAAGTTTCCGCTGTGCCAGACGTTGTTAAACGCGTCTAGTAATAGACTACGCTGATGGTGGTCGAGGCTGTAGCTCGTTTGGTGTGAAACTGTCGCAACATAGAGCCCTCGTATGGGGGTAGGGATGGTGTTAAGTGGGGGAGAGCCAGTGTAGTTGCGAGTCCGTTTGCCGAGGAGGCAAATTGGTCTGCTAGGAGGTTGGCCAGAGCTAATGTTGTTATGCCGCGGGTGACGGCAATGGCCATGACCGGACGATAAGTTATATTAGGGCGGAGCATTGCATCGACGATGCGCCAGACGCGTGGTTGGCGTCGCGAGTTGTAGGGTTCGGCGCGCTGTCGCATCTTTTTGTACATGTGTTGCGAATATTCCGCGAGAGGGCAGTGACCTAGGCTGCGCGTCCGGTTTTCTTTTATTTTGTTTTGCTTTGATGCACGCCGTTAGAACGGGACTCATGCCCTTTTGGTCAGTCTCCCCATTCGTCCTTGCGGTTTCCTTCGCCGCTCCGGACGGCGGGGCTATCTGCCGGCCTCGACCTTGGACCCCTGTCCCCTTGGCGGAATGCGAGACCACCTAGGGAGCAACTCGTATGTAAGGGAAAACGCTGACATCAGTTCTGAGCTTTCCTATTCGTCAAAACTGATGAGCCGCAGTTAGCAGTTTATGTTTACGTGTGGAAAGGGGGCGGGCATCTTCGGGGTGTACCCGCGAAGGGAGCCGCGCCCGTGTGTTTTTTGTCTCTAGCTACTCCTAGCTGGCAGGCGCTCGGTCTGGCCGAGTGCGGAGGGAGTGACCGTTGAGAGCTGGTGCGAGGTGCGCCATTTTGACTGTTGGGACGCGGTGTCCCTCGCCTCTGTGCAGGCGGTCGGCTAGGCCGGCCGCGGATAGTTGTGGCCGTATACTGACTTTTGTTTGTACCCATCTGTAAATAGCCTGCATAAAAGTTCGTTTCTCTATAAATCGCTTCGCCTGCAAGTCGTATCATCGAGGAGCCTTCAAGCGGTGCATCCAGTTTCTGGAAATCACCGGACCAACACCACCGGCAAACCTTTACTGGCGCAGTCGACATTACTGGTGCTCTGCAGCGGCCCCGAGGAACGGACGAAGACATCCACGGAGAGAACGACGAAGTTCGGCATCCAAGGCGAGATACCGAAAGGACGACAGGCTACGGGGGTACAAAGGTGCGAACCGCATCGGGCGTGAAACGCCGAAGACAAGGCCTTCAACAGACACAGAGTGGTATCCCTGAGCAACGGCGGCATTTGGAAGATTACAAACGGACACGGCTTTCTGCGGAGCAACGAGGAGGCAGCAAGAGGCCTCCGAGGAAGAGAGTGCTGCAGCCGTGGGATAGGACGAGGCGGCATCTGACTGAGAGGTTCGGAGAGGTCGCAGGAGCCATGGGCAGCGACGCGACGGCAGAGTGAGTCCCCCTTCCCATTTGCTTGCCTCCGTAGCGCTTGAGCCGCAGGATTAGGGAGCAACGGGTGTGATGGCCGCATTCAGGTGTTCGAGTGGGCAATACGCCAGGCGCGCCTTATGGTCCAGGCTGGACGATGTCAGCCTGGAATCCCTCGAGCGCGAACTAGCGATAGCCAAACAAGAGTACAAGGAGATGAAAGAATCCCTCCAGAAAGAGCGAAGTGCGCAGCAGGAGGTGGTACCGCTAGAGCGAGCTCAGAGCCGATCACCCCCTCCGGGTAGAGGAGACGGCAACGAATCGCTGAGCAGTGTAAAGGGCGGTTCACATGCAAGCGAATTGGCGAACAGAGCGAACAGCGGCGCGGCGCTGCGAAGCGGTTCGCGAGCTTTCGTTTCACATGCATCGCCGCTACGCGCTTCCCACCGCTGCGAAAACCAATGTTGCGGGCAAAAGATATGCGCCTGCAACCGGTTTCGGTGGCCTGCAAACACAAAAAAAGCGTAGTATAGAAGCATCGTTTTGTCATTTCTTTTCATAGTTTATTTAAATAAATATAATTATTGCGTTTTAAGCATTAAACAGCGCTTTATACAATTTCTTTCCTAAACAAAAGTTCGTACGTGCGGCGTACAAACTCGCGTGGCAACGCCGGGCCAGTCTAGCCACCCTTGCCGGGCGGTCATTGGTTGAGATGCGGTGCTGCCGCGTCGCCGCCGCAAAAATTTCCAACTTGCCCGAACCTCGCCGCTCCAGCCGCTGGGGCTTTCTCCGCCGCTTGAGAGAGGGTGTACTCGCCGCCGCGGCGGAGTTCGCGAGCGGTTCGCTTGCATGTGAAACGGCCGCTCGCGAACTCCGCCGCGGCGGCGAGTACACCCTCTCTCAAGCGGCGGAGAAAGCCCCAGCGGCTGGAGCGGCGAGGTTCGGGCAAGTTGTAAATTTTCGCGGCGGCGACGCGGCAGCACCGCATCTCAACCAATGACGGCCCGGCGTTGCCACGCGAGTTTGTACGCCGCACGTACGAACTTTTGTTTAAAAAATAAATTGTATAAAGTGCTGTTTAATGCTTAAAACGCAAGAATTATATTTATTTAAAGAAACTGTGAAAAGAATTGACAAAATAATGCTTTTATATTACGCTTTTTTTGTGTTTGCAGGCCAACAAAACTGGTTGCAGGCCACCAAAACCGGTTGCAGGCGCATATCTTTTGCCAGCAACGTTGGTTTTCGCAGCGGTGGGAAACGCGCAGCGGCGATGCATGTGAAACGAAAGCTCGCGAACCGCTTCGCAGCGCCGCGCCGCTGTTCGCTCTGTTCACCAATTCGCTTGCATGTGAACCGCCCTTAAGGGCCGTTTCACATGCATGCGATTTTCGCCTGCGACACTGCGAATCCCGTCGGTCTGCGACTGGGGAGGGCCGTCGGTCTAGTCGCAGACGGCTTGCGATCGAGTTCCGTCCGGTTGGAATTTTTTCGCAGCGTCGGTGTGGTCGGGCTGCGATTAACCAATGGGAAGCATCGTGACGTCACGTCAAGTGTGGTCACGTGTTGGCAGAAGAGGAGGGAGCGGCAAGCACAAAGTGTGTTTTGGTTGCATCGCGCGCACGTGGGCGCACATCGAATCATCGAAAATGTCCGCTCATCGCTCTTTTAAAGCCATGCACGCGCGCGTCTTTCAATGAGCATCTGATTGATGAAGTGGCGAGGCGGCCACTCCTGTAGAACGTAAGATCCAATGATTATAGGAAGAATATCAACAAAACTGTGCTTTGGGAAGAAATCAGGGATGCCATGCGATCAATCGACCCCACAGGTGCGTACTAGTTCTTTTCGACCATTGTTATGTTAGTTACTTACTCTACTGTACTTACTTACTCTACGTGAAGTTGTTAATTATAACATCAAAGTGCTGATCACGAGTGATTGTGCCGCCCCTCGTTTGACAATAAACGACCTCGGATGGTCGACGCGAGCAGCACGTTCAGTGCACGCTGCATAGGTACGCAGTTGCTTATGCGGATTCTCGGCATTTTAAACAGTGGTACTGCGCATTGCTTTGTTTAACGAGAACATAAAAATGCCAGTAAATCATAGTATACTGAGCGCTGCTCAGAAAAAAGGTATCGACGACGTCTTTTCCGCTGATATTTTTTTCAGGCCTTTGTTTACACACTGCGGTGGTCAACCACGTGCAAAATATGTGGGCTGTCATTTCAGTTAAATTTCTATTCCTTAAACAAGAAAATTGAAACACTAAACCTAATGATGACCGGCCTTGTTCACGAATCTGGACCACACGCCTGTACCCGGTTTAGTACGTTATATTTTGCCGCTCAGCGCGAGACAAATGCCTCCAAGTTGGTGTTGCAGTTTCCGATGGCGGCGAAATGGAAAAATAGTCGCGTGCTGTGAAATGTCGGCACGCTATAAAGGCACTCGAGTGACCAGAATTATTTTGGACCTGAAATCATTGCGGCAGCGCCGTTTCATTTCCGACCATTTATGTGCTCAAACAAAATCGTCCTAGTTTTGTCTCGCATGTGCTGTCATTGTTTGTGGTATGCATTTTCACTCACTTACGGGAAGGCACATACGGGGGAATATGACTGAATATTCATTCAAAATACGAAGGATTCCAGTAGTCACCAAAACTAAGAAGCGGGTATGGGAATGTTTCTTAGCTATACTTAGTTCATGTCTGTGTTTTTCAGCGCTGGTTGATAATATACGACGGATCACCACCAGCTCGCCCAGTCCTTAGTCCTTCTTTAGTTCATGTTCCTTGCTTTTAATGGAGTGCAGTTCTGCCCGTTTTGTTTTACACAACCAACTAGGGAACACACTAAACAATTTCTGGCATGTGTTGAAAAGCGTTTATTCTTCATTTCAGATAATTGGCTTCATTTGTAACTAATTTTCATGTACTTTCAGCCACAGTAGAATCCGTACAAAGCAGATGGCGGAATTTAAAAGATACATACCGCCGAAAACTTAAGGATATAGAAATGGAGAGAAGAAGTGGCGCCGGAGTCCTACCGAAGAGTAGGTGCTGGGTGCACCTAGAAAGAATGCGGTTCTTAAAGGACCAAATGGAAGCTCGCCAGTAAGTATTACTCCAGTGCAACTTTCCCACCCGCGTTCCATTTTACGTGTTTGTGAGAGTTTTAAGAAGAAACATTTAGGTACTGTTTTCGCAGCAAAAATGGATGTTGCAGGTACTGCTTCTCAGGGTATATTCTTCATCCACTACACTAACTGTTCATTGTGATGCCTCAGTTTAGTTTGTAGTTTCACTGCAGCTTTGATTTCGTGAATGCCAGGTTTGCAGACATGGTTATCAGTAGAGCCACAGTTGTATTTGCAGTGCTGCTGTCAAAGCCTATCACTACATTCTCTCAGTGGTTAATGTGACCATACTGCAGTGGACACAGCAGCATGGAGGTGGTGAATGAAGACATAGACGCCCACGCACGGCCAGGATCACCAGCTGCGGCCGATGACTTCACACCAGACGCTTCTTTTGAGGACATCTTTTTGAGTCCTGACTTGCCGCAGCCCACCAACTCTCAGCCTATGGCTCTTAATGAAGAGCAAGGCTCGGCGAGCCAATTTGTGTGTGTTACTGCACAGAATGGCCCGCCTCAGCCCAAAAAGCGAAAGAGAGTCCAGGAAGAGCCGGATGCTGTAAATGCACGGCTCATTCTGTGCGAAGTGCACTACTGGCACACAAGCCAGCAGATGCCGACGAGCATTTTTTGCTCTCCTTGAAACCCTACATGGAAACTGTGCCAAGGAACATGCGCCGTCACCTACAGATCGAAATGCTGAATATTTTCGGCCACTACAGCGAGGGAGAGTATCCTCCACACCTTGTGGTAGCGTCACCATCACAATAAAGAGAAGTGAAAACAGATTCGGTATGTCTGGCACCACGTTTATTTAACTCTGCTGCAGTTGTGAAAAGAAAAGACTGAGCAAAGAAGCCATGACAAATTATAACCTTGTAGGGCTCGTAGAACAATGGTACACAATGCCCTGTGTTCAGGGGGAACAGTTGAAACAGGCTTTATTTTTTTCTTACATACTACGCCTGTGTTGCCACCTATTTCAAGACAATGCCATCTGCACTGGAAAAGAGATAAAAACACAGTAGCGCTTGCTGTTTTCGGTACAAAAGAAGAATAAATAACACCTGTTGACCACATGTGGCATGCTGATGACAAAGGTGAGCAAAACTGAGTTGCCAGGACAGTGCAATCACAAATATATCGTTTCAATCGTTTAAAAAGAGAAAAAACTGCCCACTGCGTTTACGTAGCCTAGCCGTGGTTTCTGAATACCCTATCAAGGGACCAACTGAGGTGTTGCTCAGGCATAACTAGGCCGTGCATTTTACGGTTTTTATTTCAGAGTAAACATGGGGAGGGGGGGTTGAATGTTCTTCGGCATTTATTTCTTTATGGGCAAAAAAACTTTTTTTGTCTAATTGTACGGTGCAACTTCAATGTCATCTCTTTGTATTTTGCATTGGAGCGCTTGGTGAGAGTGCAGATTATTTATGAAATACTACACAATTCCTTTCATTGCTTTGGTGCCGCCGCGGTGGCTCAGTGGTTATGGGGCCCGGCTGCTGACCTGAAAGACGCGGGTACAGGTAGATGATCTACCTGTACTGCTAGGATTCAGGACATCATTGTTGGCTAGGCAGTGCTCATAAAGCCCCTTTATGGTCTGCTGCCCAAGTGTTTGGTTTTTGGTGGTCAACACGCGTGTTTTGTTAGCACATATGCATCATGCGCTCAAGCACATCATGGGGTGGGGGGGGGGGGGGGGGTGAGAAAAACCTGCCTCATGGGTGGCTTGACAAGCTCGCATCTCCTTATAAGAGGCTATAAAAGACACAACACAAATGGTACGGGAATGCTAAGGATAGGGAAGCTCTGAATCACAGCAGTTAGCCAGTAAAAATCACTGCACAGAGAATGGATACAACTCCACAAGTGTAAAATGTATGTATACAAATATTCACAAAGCAAACAAGTAGTCACTCACTTCACAAATATTAAACAAATAATGCAAACATGCATAAGTACACATTATATACACTATATACATACACAACCACATCTACCATACACACACACAGCCAAAAATGCCAGGCCAAGTGAACTATATGACATAACCTGGTCACTCCAAACAAACTCTGCCTGAGGTTTACAGTCACATCATGTTTCAGCATCATGGCTAGTCGCCTAGAGAATCTTTGAGGGCTTATGTAAATGGAAATTGCATTTGAGCTGTAACTTCCGGCCTTTTTAAGCAACTACTGCAGAAACCACGGCAGTAGGTATGTTTACAACTACAGCTGCACCAACAACTCTGTTATTACCACTAGACTTGATCCTCTGTCACAGGCTCCTGCCTGGCTACATAATAAAAACCTCCAGCAGTAGCTCTTTGCAAAGCCTGACTCGACATTTCCTAAGGCTTTAGATTTTGTTGCTCGCATGGAAAACATTGTACAGCAGTCGCAAAGAATGAGTACTGAGCATGCAGATGTCGACAAAGCAACCAACACAGGTTCCACATGTGACCGCAAGGCTCAGACAAAATGGTTGCCATGATCGACACGCAATGACATGAAATAAGTATACTTCACAGGAAGTGTCAGTATGCTTGTTCCATATATGTGTGTGTGTGTGCGCACGCGCCATAAAGTATACAGCAAGTCAAAAGCAGTCACCACCTAGGTGAAGCCCGGATGCTGAACTGGACATGCTCTTAACAGGGGCCTTATTATCAATCATGACCTATGGTCGCAGTCCTGCAGACGCACGTTGCCATGGTACAGCACCCCGACTGCTTACAAAATAGGTTGAAAAAATATCCCTGGCTTCAGCAACTGCCCTGGAAAAATTGTGGCCAGCAGGAGGCTGCAGGTCGAGCATGGCTGAGCCCCCATCAGCGTCAAGGGTGGCACGCCACTGGCCCTGGGCAACATTCCCAAAGCTGTCCTCTTGTTCGCCATATGTGGCATCCATGTAGAACGCATCGTCCATCAAAAAGTTGTGTAGGACACAGGCAGCCATCACCACAAAGTCGACATTTTCAGGCTTCAGGTTAATTACTCGCCTGAAGATCCGAAACCTCGAGGCCATAACGCCAAAGGCGCTTTCCACGCACCTCCTGCAAATAAATAGCGTTGAGTAATACATGTTGTGAAGGGAGTATTTTATAGCTTCGATTACCTAGCCCGGCTTAGGCGGTAGTTGAAGATCCGTTTGTGGTCTTCGTGGCACCTTCCTGAGTATGGGCGCAGGAAATCGGGACGAAGCTGAAAGGCCTCGTCGCCGATGAAAACGTGTGGCGCCACTACTGTTGATCCCGGCAGCTGTGTGGGGGCTGGCAGCCTGAGAAGACCTCCCTCCAGGCACTTACCAAACCTGGAGGCACTCAGGGTTCCCCCATCACTTTGACGACCATAGCCGCCAACATCAACTGTCACAAACTTTAGGTTGCTATCCGCCACTGCCATCAATACGACGGAGTATGTGCCCTGCAAGTGACCGCAACCATGAGCATTGATTCTGAAGCATGACAAAGCAAAATTAGTACCTTGTAGTTGTAGTACAGGCTGCCAGAATTTGATGGGGCCTGTATCTGTACATGTTTCCCGTCGACTGCACCCACACAGTGCGGGAAATTCCACCTGTGGCGGAAGCCAGCAGCCACCTCTAACCACTTCTCAGTGGTTGGCATCTGAAATAAAAATTGGTGAATGGGTAAAATTTGGGTAAACAGAGCTCAGCGTGTACTTATAGCAGTGATGACATCTCTAAATTGAAATAGTAATGATCATTTTTGGGCTATACTGAACTCAACACCTAGTCAACACGCCCAGTACTAGACCCGTTTCTCACACAAGCATCACTACTAGGTACCATTTATCTGCAACACACAACTTCATCACCAACAATGCTATTTCGTAATCATCACTGATTACTGTCAGTGACCCAGCTAAGCTCTTCATTTTTTCTTGATATGCAACCTGTTTTTTAATGCGAGTCGCAGTGCAATGTATAAGCTCCTCTGTTTGTGCTGGATGGATGCCAGGCACTTTGTAGAGTAGCATTAAAGAATCAAAAACAAATGCCAGCATACAGAGATGACGCACTGAGACAGGGTTTCAGCTCGAGTTTCCTTGTTGAAAGCCTTCACAAGCCCTCTGTACTTTTCGTGTCTTGCAGACAAAAATTTGTAATCTCTTCAACTATGCGATACCAATTGACTTATCACACACTCCTGAGAACCTTGTATGACTCGAACTACTCAACCGCATCTACGGTCAGTGCATGCAAATTTTCATACTGAATGAGGCAACAAAGCACAGCATGGCAAACACAGCCTTGAGTTAATACTGCCATGCAGCATACCTTTAAACAGATTGGCTGCAACACTCTCCACAGCAGCCTACAGGTGTAGTGCACTACTTCTGCCACTGTGGAGATTCCCACCCTGAATCCCATGGCCCCATCCTGCATATGCATTCCAGAGCACAGATATCTCAAACAAAAATTTCAGAGAAGGTTACTGTAAATTTGTCAATCCGAAATCAACAAACGGAAGCAGGCGCACAGACATCCAGCAAATTTTCACGCAGCCAAGCCACTGACCTGAGGGTGATTGCGAGCCGCATGCGAGAAGGAAGCGGCTCACGTATGGTGTGGTCCTTTGTTAGTGGCTCCTCCACTAGGGCGTGCAGCTCCTCGAATTTCTCTGGAGTCATCTTAAAGTATTTTTTAAAATACTTCTTGTCTCCTGAGATGAGAAGTGGCATCTGCAAAGCGCGAGTATGTCTTAGCAAGAAGCACATCAAGCGCACATCAAAAAAGCGGCCAAGCGAAAAATCGAACATCTCAACTCACGGCAGTGTAAAATTCTGACTCCGACTTCCTGTTCTGCCAAATTGGCCGCACCCACCACCGCCTCGAGTTCGGTAGGCTCATGAGGAGCTTTGTTTTCTCAAGGAGAAAATACTCCTCGAGAAGCAGCAGCCGGCGATATTCTGGCTCAAAAATGGAGACAGCAGGAGCAGTGTCCACGTCTTCAAAGACGCTGCCTCCATGACCAGCGAGGATTTTTTGTTTCTCCAACAAGCAATACTCTTCAAGGAGCAGTAGACTCACGCTGAGCGCTGAAGAGTTTTCCATGCTGGCGAAAGAGGCACAGCACACAGCTACACAGAAACAGAAGATCAGCGTGCTCAGCTAGGGGTTATATCGACGGATTCGTAGCCGGCGCTATTTTCACGTCAGTAGTTACATTCAGTGGCATCAACGTATTCATGATTAATAAAAAAATTCATTCCAATAATGACATGCGAATTATTCACTTCCACCTCAGGAAAATCATAATTACAGAACAATAAAACAGTTGCCAATGTGTTAATGTTGCATTCAGTAATGGGCTGCCTATGTAAATGTCAAGCAACCATACGCGTCACTGCGGCCGAATTCGGTGGGCGCGCGTTGCGTGTGAAAGCACTGGCCGAAAATCGCACTGCGGCGTCACCGACTAGACCGACTGTTTTCGTTCCAGTCGCATGCATGTGAAACGGCCCTAACGGAGGAGCTGGGTGGTTGCTGCAGCGTGAAGCCGGTAGGGATTGAGAGCGCTTCGAGCAAAGCGCAAGTCCCGGCAAACAATGTAGAGATCGCTGCCGCATTCAGGTGTTCGAGTGGGCATTATGCCAGGTTCGCCTTATGGTCCGGGCGAGGTAGTTACCTCGAAAATAAGCTAGACGATGTCAGCCTGGAATCTCTCGAGCGCAAACTAGCGATAGCCAAACAAGCGTACAAGGAGCTGAAAGAATCTCTCCAGAAAGAGCGAAGTGCGCAGCAGGAGGTGGTACCGCTAGAGCAAGCTCAGAGCCGATCACCCCCTCCGGGTAGAGGAGACGGCAACGAATCGCTGAGCAGCGTAACAGAAGAGGTGGTTAGTTGCTGCAGCTTGAAGCCGGTAGGGATCGAAAGCGCCTCGGGCGAAGCGCAAGTCCCGGCAAACAATGTAGAGATTGCTGGCGCTGAGTTGCCGGATGCTGCTCAGTCAGCAATCCAGATTGAAAGAGAACAGCGGTCCCTACCCACTGGCTTGGAGATGAGCCCCGTGGAGGCGAAGGCCGATAAAACCCATCAGGTGGGCGACGCACGTGAGGGCATGATGGACTTTTGCGCTGAACCTCATGAGCATGAGGAAAAGGGCGGCTCGCCAGGCGCAGGCGTCCAGTGTGAACTTCCTTTGCGTCGGGGGTGTTTCACCAATGACGCGGATGAAACATGGAGCTCAGCGGTAGCGGCGTCGCTTGAGGCGCAGATGTCGCAGCTGACTAGAGCTGATTCTGAGACAGCGGACACGGGTACAAGCAATGCTACAGTGGAGAGATTGCCATACGACAGATCAGCTGGTGTGGACAGTGTCTGCGTCCTTTACCGTGAACAGAGCACGGAAACAGGTCAAAAGTTTGCGACGCACGCCAAATCACGGCACGATCTTGGCGTGCCTTTGCCTATGCAGCCCGAGGGACTGGCGTCCAGCGTAAAGACGCTACAGCAGTTGAGCACGCAAAGCATGAAGGCCTCAGAAAACATGGCTCTGTCCATAGCGAAGGCGCGTGGCCTGAGTGCGCTGACCGCCAACGAGGGTCGTAAGTTGGATAGACAGCAGTGCAAACGGAATGTCACTGCGCTGACCGCCTGTGCCGCACCGATATTCGGTCGTAGATGGCGGGTGCGAGTGTTCGACCCGGGAGGGCGCCGCTGAATCGTAGGCTGCGTTGGCCATGCCCACTCCACCTTTAACAGGCCTCGCCATGTCCCAACAAGGACCCGTGCGCAGGTATGCAACACGGCTAGCCTTGGTAGCACGTCTCGAGATGAAACAAAAGGCTCGAGTAAGCGCGGATGCAGTAGGTGGGTGTGGGGGATCCAGAGTTGGCAGGACTCAGTGTTCAGGGACTACAGACATGGACATGACCGAATGTTCTTGCGCGGCAGTTATGCTGATTTTACCTTGTGTGCTTCAGTGATTACAGACAGTGTGAGATTACGGACAGTGTGATATAAACTGCTCGGAACTGGCTTTGTTTGCATATTACAGATGTTTGAGTGCCCCGAGAATGATGTGCTGTCTTAGTTCCAAGATTGAGAGTATTTGTCATTGGCACTGTCATTAGCATTGTCATTAGCATTGTCCTTGGGATGGGTGTTAGTGTGTGATGAAGGGTCGCAGCATGCGGGCTCGCAGGCTCCGGTTGCTTGCTCGTGCAGAGGTACTCAACCGCCACTTGCCGAACCCTTTTTGTTGTTTGTTGCCTCGGCTTATCTCTAAATAGATTAGCCGAGTCTTGGGGGGGAAGGTGTAGGGTTCGGCGCGCTGTCGCATCTTTTTGTACATGTGTTGCGAATATTCCGCGAGAGGGCAGTGACCTAGGCTGCGCGTCCGGTTTTCTTTTATTTTGTTTTGCTTTGGTGCACGCCGTTAGAACGGGACTCATCCCCTTTTGTTAGTCTCCCCATTCGTCCTTGCGGTTTCCTTCGCCGCTCCGGACGGCGGGGCTATCTGCCGGCCTCGACCTTGGACCCCTGTCCCCTTGGCGGATTGCGAGACCACCTAGGGAGCAACTCGTATGTAAGGGAAAACGCTGACATCAGTTCTGAGCTTTCCTATTCGTCAAAACTGATGAGCCGCAGTTAGCAGTTTATGTTTACGTGTGGAAAGGGGGCGGGCATCTTCGGGGTGTACCCGCGAAGGGAGCCGCGCCCGTGTGTTTTTTGTCTCTAGCTACTCCTAGCTGGCAGGCGCTCGGTCTGGCCGAGTGCGGAGGGAGTGACCGTTGAGAGCTGGTGCGAGGTGCGCCATTTTGACTGTTGGGACGCGGTGTCCCTCGACTCTGTGCAGGCGGTCGGCTAGGCCGGCCGCGGATAGTTGTGGCCGTATACTGAGTTTTGTTTGTACCCATCTGTAAATAGCCTGCATAAAAGTTCGTTTCTCTATAAATCGCTTCGCCTGCAAGTCGTATCATCGAGGAGCCTTCAAGCGGTGCATCCAGTTTCTGGAAATCACCGGACCAACACCACCGGCAAACCTTTTACTGGATGCGGCAGCGCGCCGAACCCTGCACGAGTCGTTAAGGGAGGCGCATAGGTTAGCCCAACTCTGGCGGCGCCGACATTGGGCGTGTCTCCTACAGCGGGCATCTAATCTGTTATAGATTGTCCACAGTTCGGGCCTGTTTGCGCGGATGGCTCGGCGTTGAGCGGCTCGGCGTGCAGCACGTAAGTTCAGTAGTTTTATGTCTGGCACAGGCGTGCCCGCGGGGACACTATACGTAACGGTTGCCTCGCGCGCACACATTGCCACATGGGAGAAGAAGTCACCATCATGATGTTCGGCACTGCAAAGTTTGCGGAAGTGGTCCCACTTCACCACACTGTAGGTGCGTTTCGGGGCAGGGTTTGCCTGGTAGGGATGACCTCGATGGGGTAGTGGTCTGAGCCGAGGGTATCCGGCGCTCGCACCCAGGTGTAGAGGCTGGCGCATCGCTCATGAGGCGAGAGATCGATAGCAGTGGCAGCCGTCGGTCGCGCATAGGTTGCTTGGCCAGTGTTTAAGACTAGGAGGTTAGCCCTTATGATAGCATTGAGAACTTTGTTCCCATCGGCATTGTTCTTGCGGCAATCCCACGCAGTGTGGTGTGCGTTGAAATCACCGCATATTAGGCACTCGCGGCCGAGACGGTGCGCCAGGTGCACCATGAAGTTAGCATCATAGGTGTGGTGTGGGCGCGAGTAAACGCTGGCAACAGTTGTATCAGTATTTCCGATGCGAACCCTAACCGCGGCACACTCCACCGTGCTGTTGCATAAGTCAGAAACAGGGAGAACAGCATGAGAAAAGCTGCGCCGGACATACACTGCAGTTCGGGGCGATCCGGGAGAGTGGCTAACATCGTCACAGGGGGAAGCACAGCACACAGTAGAACCACACTCGCTGGGGCTACTATACCCAATGTAACCTGGTAGAGGCACCTCCTCCGCGCGAACATATGTTTCTTGAAAACAGAGTAAATCGTAGTTGCATCGGGGGAGGTGTTCTCGCAATTCAGCAAGCCGGCGGCGCAGGGAGTTGCAGTTCCACTGAGCAATACGCGGGCGAGGGGCAATGTTTTTAGCCATGGTGGCTCAGAGCATGCTGAGCGGCCAAGGCCGCAGTACAGAGCTGTCGCGCTGGAGAGTCAGGGGGCAGAAAATCTATGAGCGCCTTTGCATGCAGCTGCTGAGAGAGCTGCAACGACAGCGTCCTTCTTATCGGCGGTGGCGTCGCTTACCGTTGTGATGACGCTCGGGGTGGTGCCCTTGAGTGCGTCGCTATATGTGGCGCGTTGTTGCACTGGGGGTTTGGTTTCCGGTATGGGACCACTGGATCTGGTGCACCTTGAGGTTGGGGGGCAGCAGGCTGTTGCTCTCGCACGGCTCGGAGGGCCTGTGGGCGCGGGACCGGTCGTCGAGATTAGGTGCGGAGTATGGCTATTTTCCTCTCCTCCTGCCACCGTGGGCAGCGGGGCTCCGTGGCAGGATGAGTACCGCCACAGTTGATGCAGCGCGGACGGGGAGCATCGCACTCCTTGCTGCCGTAGGCACCGCCACAATGCAAGCAGCGCGCCTGCGCCCTGCACACAGCGGTCACGTGACCGTAGGCACCACACTGCACACACTGCACTGGGCGCGGAAGACGTGCTCGAACGGGGCGTCGGAGCTTGTACAGGGCAATCTCTTCAGGTGGTGTGTTGCCAGCGAAGCGCACAACTACGTTGCTGCCGCTCGTTGAGCATCTAATGACGGGCGCATTGCTGTCGATGTTTGCTGTGATCTCGTCGATGGGGACGGATCTGTCCACACCGAAAATGACGCCGGAGCATGTGTTTGTGCGGGCCTCCTTCGCGCGGACACTGACACCACAGACACTACCGATGGCGAGGAGAGGCTGGAGCTCTGAGTTGCGGCTTGCGTCGACTGCCAAGAGGTTGCGGAAGTAGTTCACTGGCACGTTGCGAACGCCTGGGAGCTTGGATAGCTCGGCCGCGATGGCTTCTTTGGAGCACGAAAGAAAGTTTTCCTTGCCAAGGGGCCAGTAGAGGACAGTCTCCACTGGTTGTGGTAGGTGCGGTTGTTGTGCGGGCGCTGAGAAGCGCGCTGCGGTGGCCCGAGGTGCCTGTGGTTCGCGCCGAGTTTTCTGGGAGCGGTTGCACTGGTTCGTTTGCTTCCAGCCGTTTGGAGCTGTTTGGGCAGAGCTGTGATTCCCAGACGTTGCCGGGGGGCGGGATGGAGAGCGCTGGGTTGAAGAAGAAGCCCATCGTGGCTGCTGTGTGTATTCCTTTTGCGAGAAGGCCTCCGCTACGGAAGGAGCTGGTACGGCGTTTGATGGAGACCGGAGGTCAACTTGCGAGAAGGCGTCTACTGTGTGTGGATCGAGTTGGCACTGTGCTGATTCTTCCTTGCACGGTCTCTTCAGCAGGGCCTTCGGAAGTGGTTGGAGTATCCATTGCAGCGCGGTGTGCAGCGATGCAATTTTCAGAGGCGCCACCACGGGAATCGACTGCGCAATCTGTGTGGGCAGTTTCTAGGCGCTGTGATGGGGCCTGAGTGTAGGTTTGCGGAGGAGGAGGATCGTCGTTGTGTGTAGATGGTTCCTGCTCTTGGGGGGCGAGGAGAGCAAGGTCTTCTTAGTCGGCATCGATCTCCGAGGGCATGAGCGCTCGAAGGGGTTCGAAGCGGTTGGGCGTGAGGAAGTTCTGCGCAGGGGGGTTGCTGCGTTCTTGCAACTCGTTTGAAGGGCCACGGCCGGTCTCGAGGAGGGCGCGCGCGCTCTTTCATACGGCCTTCGCATTTGCCGCAGAAGCAATGCGAGTTTTTCTCCGGGAGTTACGCCGCCCGCCGCCACTAGAGGCGCGACGACCCCACCGCTCGCTCCCCGCCTGCATCTGTGGCGGCGGGTGGCTTTTGACTGGTTTTGCGCTGTGGTCCGCTGCTTCATGGTGAGCGCAGCACCGAAGTCAAAGAAAACAAAATCCAGATGCTTAAGCTGCGTATCGCCAACAAAGTCCACATGTGCACAGATTCTTCGTCACAAACTTTGCTCGATGAAAACATTTAAAATGAGGAATCCCTCTCCCATTCCACACAACTATGTCGAGCATTTCTGGTTTTCAATCCAGAAGGAAATACTGTGACCACTTCCTCTCTTATATCTCATGGTCCATGATGAAATGACAAGTTAGTGCTAAGAGGAAGATAATGAAAACTCAGAGAACGAACGTTTTGTGCTCGTCACATAAAAATGTACTATATCGGGGAAAAAATTCTCTACGACGCTTGAGCCATAAATTCGATAGCGCCGTAGCTGGTGGCTTGAGACGATACTTGAGTCGTTGAACTGTCAAATAAATTGCAAGATTGCTGGGAGGTGTATATACTACTTATTTAGCCGATATCGCTTTTCGCAAGCCCTGAATGAACTTATTTTCACCCTCATATACGTCACTTCCTTAAACGAGAGGCGTGTATCAATATCTCAAAAGAATGCTAATTACTAATGTGTGAGCAAGTGTCAAGAAGCATTGTAATGAATTTTTATCTGCTCAAAGCCAATGGCCCGCGGCCTTTCTGCTTTTGTTGTCAAACAAGAAGCCACCAGATCCCTCTGGAATGTCTGTAGCCGCGTGCAAGTATCTCTTCGTATTCAAAATGGTCGTAAGCGCATTAGGCGTCTAATGTTTCAAGTTCCTGGTCACCTTTAAATTGTGCAAGGCCGAGAGCGACCGTCATTCTGACCTTCGTTGACCGAGCACTTGTTTAATCGCTGCGCCGCTGAACTGCATGCTTTATGTTTGAGGACACGAGTTAGCCCCAATAAACAATTTTCTAGTTGGACGCAAGCTTCCTTGTCGTCATTCTGGCCTGACTAACATTAATAGAACATACAGAACCAATCAGTACAAGCTGCTTATGCTGCCACAGATATTGACATGTACTGAGTATTGCAATTTCAGAAAGTATATATGTCCAATAAGTGACTTCAGCTACCATAAAGAGCGCCATTTTTTGTTCTCCACGTATATTCAACCTGCGGCGTGTCCTGAAACTTCCTAGAATATTTGGTTTAAATATCATTGTAAAAGACATCAGATTATGGACTTGAATGCCGAATGCCCTCTATTTTCTTAAATTCAGGGGATTTTACTAACATGTAAGTACTGCAAATGTTCATTTTCTGTTCCGTACATTATAACGCGCATTGCTGTGAGGTTTAGTGGAGCTCCGTTAAGTTGCGGAAAACTTCTTTTTGTGGTGCTACTTTGTTTCCTGAATGACGTGAGGAAAGTTCATGCTCACGGAAGGTTTATCGAAAGCAAGGACGAGGCTACAGATATGCAGGAGAATAATGCAAAAGTTGGTAGTCATCGCCTCCCAGATAATTTTGCTCGCTTGTAAAGGCCGATTTTGTTAATACAGAGCGCAGTTCCTAATTTTGCTTTGCTGGCAGTTCATGCTTGCAGTTACTCTAAACAAGTGACTTAATTTTCGCATTGTAATGTGGTGGGATGGGCGGTCGTGAGACGCCGCGATACTTCAAAATGCCTTTCCAAGAGGAAATCTCGGACGTCGCGTGTGTGCAGCGTGCTCTGCTCCAACAGCCAGGGTTGGGTTCCGTCTGTAACCGTTCCTTTCGCGAATGAAATGACGCGTTTTCCTGAGTAGCACCATGAATTCTTGCTAATGCCGCTGTTGTGCAAACTTAAAGCAGCTGCGCTTGAAATTTTAGTAGCTATATTTGCTCTGCAGAATCCTTTACTCTTTGAAACTCACCATCCAAGTATTACATGCCGCATATCATACTACACACTCCTAAATAACCTGCCGGAAGACGAACTATAGAAGCTGAAAGCCTTGCTTTTTAGCCAAATATAAGGGTGGAACCTGTTGTTTGTGCTCGAAGCATACGTTCGACCATACACAGTCCGGCTCAAGGAGTGATCCGTTAATCCGTTGTTTCAGATTTCGCCCATGGGAAAGGGGCTGACTACGCGGTCTTTGCGTAAAGCGCAGAGGGCAAAATATAAAGGCTTGACAGTTACCACTGACGCGGGCCGAATCCGCCTTTTTCATGTTCCTGTGCTGCCACCTCGCGTACAGCGCTGGAAGCTCATTGGAAGGGTACTGTGCGCCCAAACCGGCCGGAGTGAGTGCTGCTGCGGAGCATGTTTTGTAGGAATCTGTCAACGATTGCGTGTCCTGGGCAGCACCTAGTGCCTGGAGGAATTCTAGGATTGACTGGTGGCTGTGTGCGAAGTCCGAGGCAGGCTGCTGAGCCCACCGAAGAGCAAATTCTTCAGTATCTCCGGTCAACCGGCATGCGATGCGATCGCCAGCTGAGCAAGGGCCGCCGCTTCAGAGATGAAGGCTACGTTCGGAACATAATGTTCAATGAAATATCCCCGATCAGTGAGAATGGCATTTTCCACTGTATATGCCTGCCATCCATGAAAGCCGGATACTATATCGTGCACGCCGTAGCAAAGAAAACGACTGGGGACAACAGTTTTCACAATCCCGCCGCGGTGGCTGAGTGGTTATGGCGCTCGGCTGCTGGCCCGAAAGACGCGGGTTCGATCCCGGCCGCGGCGGCAGAATTTCGATGGAGGCAAAATTCTAGAAGCCCGTGTACTGTGCGACGTCAGTGCACGTTAAAGAACCCCAGTTGGTCGAAATTTCAGGAGCCCTTCATTACGGCATCCCTCATAGCCTGAGTCGCCTTGGGACGTTAGACCCCACTAAACCAAACCAAACCAAGTTTTCACAAGCAATCGTTGTGCTCAAGCGCTTCCGAATAGCTACACGAGCGATGAAAGCACAAGCGTACTCGCAACATGGCAGATCTGCTAGCATTTTACTTTATTTTCCCACAGCACACCGCTGCATAGGTTAAACAAGCATGCGCGTCCATAAAGACGTACGCGAGAAGCGCACATTGAGCCATTCCGACGAAACCACGCAGAGCTTTTCATCATGGATATGATGCGAACACACGCATAACGCACCTTCTGCTTCTTCTGCCTCTTAATACATGGCACGTACCCACATGGGGATATTGGCCAAGATGTAGTGGCATAAACAAGGAAATTTCCTTAGGAGATTACGACAAAATTGTAGCACCATGCGTGAATGCTCTCGCAGCTTCTTTTTCGTTGTCCGCTCCACCGCACGTTGAAAGCGGCTCACAGCACTTGCCCACTTGGCCTTCTTGCTTCGGAAAGCAAAAAGCGTCGGAACGAAGTCTGGGTGCCGCGGTGACATTCGAGGCCGTCCTGCCCATCAATAAAACATTTCGTGATGGACTGCACACGCATTTAACCACAGTACCTCGTCCGCACCTGTCACAAAGTGATTCCCGCAGTCTTGACGGTGCCCAATGGCGGCCACGATCGTCGAGCCGGCGAACGGCTTTTATCCACGCTTCGCGTCGAAGGCGGTCCCGGGAAGCATTCGGAAAGCGAGAAAATCAGAGTTCGCTTCCCTTTACATATTGGGCAATGCAGCTGTATGCAACACATGTCGTAGGCATTGCCAAATGCGTCGCACTGAACGCCTGACGGCTGCAGCAACGCACCCCACGTAGGAAGCCGGTTTGTTTACACTTCCATGGAAGTGTAAACAAACCGGCTTCCTACGTGGCGACCCCACCGAGGTACGGCGGGAGGCGGAAACAGACCCCATTGCGAAGGCCGTAAGAAGAAAAGCGCGCGCTCCCCTCGAGACCGGCCGTGGAAGGGCATACCGCTGCGAAGGTAGGGACTGGGCTGTCAGCGCGGTACGATGCCTTTGCACGCCCAGCTGTGGGGACGGGAGTTGGTGTGAGGCTATCAAAACGCCTTAGCACTGGAAGGTCAGGAGTGCGGACTTCGTGGGTGGCCTCTATGGGCGCAGAGGCATCTGTGCGGGCCTCGGACGTAGCAGTGAGCGGCTGTGGATTCTCAACTGCGGTAATGAGGCGCTGCGCCTCCGCCTGGGAGTTGACGATTTTGTTGGCCTCAGTGAGGAGCTTGCGTAGCATGCGTGAACAGCCTGCGCTGTTCACGCGCCTGTGCCGGCTGTTTATGCGGGCACAGATGGTGGGCACATCTAGGACGTGCAGGGCGTCCTCGTTCATGATGCTATGATGTGGCGGCGGGAATCGACCCTGTTATCCTGTGGGCGAGGGGAGCCGCACACGGCAGAGCGCCATGGTACTGCACGCAAAGAGCCCGGCAGCCCCAGGTGGTCTAAATTATTCCGGAGCCCTCCACTACGGCACCTATTCTTCCTTTCTTCTTTCACTCCCTCCTTTATCCCTTCCCTTACGGCGCGGTTCAGGTGTCCAAAGATATGAGACAGATACTGCGCCATTTCCTTTCCCCAAAAACCAATTATTATTATTAACAGTCCACAATGCACGTACGAACGCGGGCAGGTGTCACACGCCGCGGCAATGAAGAGTGCACGTAAACCAACGAGCGGGAGCCGCAGACACACGACAGAGAGGACGCACGCACAAGCGCAGGGCACGCGCCAACAGGGGAAGGGTACGATGACGAGAGAGAGAGACGCATGTTATTGATGGAAGGAAAAAAGTAGAAAGTTGGAGCCGCGCGACGCGTGCAGTCATTTCTCTCTGGAACGAGGAAATGGTCGCTGCGCCGCGCTGGGGAAAGTAAAGGAAAGAGAGTAAAAATAGAGGGGTACGTGCTCGCCGAGGCAGTCGAGCAGGGAAGGGAGGCCGAGCGAGAGCAGAGCGCCGATGCGCACTCGGCTGGGTGATGGAGGGGCGTGGCTTGAGGCGCGCGGACCGTAGGGAGGCGCAGGCTTCTCGGCCAATGGGGAGGCACCAGAATGGTCGCGTGGATTACGGCGCCGTGCGAGACGGCGCGCTCACGATTCGGAAGTCCCGAGTGCAGGTTTGCAGAAATCCACACGAGGATGTTCGGTCACTGCACACAATGAGCCAAAGATGCACATGTATGCTACACGAGGCAGCGCCGAAAGGCAGCAGTCTAAAAATGCTCGAGGAGTTGGGCGTCCCGAACAAAACTGAGCAGTGCTCGGAAGGCGCGTCGCGTTATCTCGCGCGGGCCGGCTGGGAAGAGAATTTGTTGTGCGCTGTCACAGGGCAGGGCCAGGCGTCTGTAACATGTATGTAGATTGTCTCTGTGTTTCCGCAGAGCAGGGCACTTAGACAGCAGGTGATCGAGGGTCTCAATCGCGCCGCAGTCCTTGCAGAGAGTGCTGGTTGCGCCTCGTAGACGGTGCATGCGCACAGCCGATGCGCATTTTAAGAAGGGTGGCTCGGTCAATAGGCTCAAAGTCCGATGAGCGGATGGGTCTTGGTGCATTGCCTAGGGCCACTCTGTCGTCGGGGTGTTGTGCAACGATGCGGGCTTTGATGTTGTGCCGAGCCACATCGAAGCTCGAGATTGCAGTGCACACGGGCGTGCTGTCAGCGTGAGCCTGTTTGGCCAACTGATCAGCCTGCTCGTTGCCTTGAATACCAACGTGTGACGGGAGCCACTGAAGCGAAACGTCGCGGCACATATCGCGCGCCCGGCGAAGCTTACTCTCCAGGGAGGCGTACATAGGCAGTGTGTGGTCGGCCCTTTGCAGAGTGGCGAGCGCAGCCCTGGAGTCAATGAGGACGACAGCTGGGGAGAGGTCAGGGGTCTCCAAGATGAGATACGCTGCCAGGTGCAGGGCCGCAACCTCAGCGGTTGTGGATGAGGCGCTGAATGGGAGACGGCATTGCCTGGTAATGCCGAGTGATGGGACCTAGAGATGCAAAATTTCAGGAAATTTTGAACACTCGGGAAAAAACCGGTTTTTTCATGTTTTTTTTTCTCAAAATTTGGAAAAAATTGAAAAAACAAATTTCTTTTGCGCATGACAACGGTTTATTGTCAATGTCAAGTGCCATTACTCTCATAATGCAAATAACAGAAAAGAAAAAGAAATTCTTTCTGCCTTTTCACAAACAAGTGCAAGGATTTCACAGATTGAAGGAATTATAGAAGCATCCAGCAAAAGCGGTCTGTTCTCTGTAAATAGGCATGACATTGTGGAACTGTTATGAAAGTTATAACAAAAAATACTCTAATGCCTCTTCCGCGGCTGCTATTTCGTCTTTGCTTCAACTTTGGATACATTGACCAAGGCGGTGAAAAGGTGAACTTATACAACTTATTCGGAGTCAGTATCACTGGCTTCATCTGTAGCCTTCTTCATCATGTTGAGATGTGCGTGCACAAAAACAAGCTTTTGCACCTTGTCATTACTTAGCCTGTTCCTACGCAGAGTATGAACGTTGGCGAAGTCAGACCAGTTTCGCTCACAAGCAGCTGATGATGGTGGAATCTGTAAAACGTTTCGAGCCAGAGGCATCACCGTTTTAGTGGTGCAGATTCCCTCCCACCACGTTGAAGGCCGCATGTGGTTAGCAGAGGCCCATATTCCGGTCCTTGACCATATGCCTTCATTGGTCCTGTATTCTGCAGCGTCGGAGTACACTTTACCGACTTCGAGGTTCATGTGCTTACTGTGCTCAGAGATCCAGTCAAACGCTGACAAGACTTCCTCGTCAGTCAAGTTTTCCCCCTTGTATCTTGGGTCAAGAAGGTTTGCTGCACAGTGTATGGGACGAACTGTAAACGCCTTGCGTGTATTTAAGGCTTTTTCGGCGATATCCCGTTCATTCTGCAGAAGAACAGAGCACTGCAGATTCGTTTGAATCTCCTCTGCTAGACTGTGAAACAAATTTTTGACGTCCGACAGCAGGGCTTGGTCACTTTCTACGGCTTTGATAGCCTTTGCGAAGGGTTCTAGCAAAGTATGGCATGATTTCAATGCAACCCAGAACTCTTCTTCGTCCAGAACGACAACCCTAAGAGCCTTGTCGAACTGCACGTTCTCCATTATAGCAATTTCTTGCAAAACCTCCTTGTTTCGCAAAAGGCTTTCAAAAGAGAGGCAGACACCACTCCATCTCGTCTTGCTCGGAAGCTTCAGGCTGCAGCTCACACCTTTGCCGTACTTTGTTGCCTGCCTTTCCTTGAATGTGGCCAACACCAAGTGAGTTTTCTTAACGTATTTGATGATATCTTTCGCCTGCTTATGCACATCTTGGATTGTGCCAAGTGTAAGTAGATCATCAGCAGGTTCAGAGAGTGTGCGGCACAACCAATCGCTGTAACGTGAGGAAATCGCTCGATAACGAGAGCCCATGCTGCTTTCATATTACTGGCATTGTCGGTTACCAGCGCCTTTACCTTTGAGCTACCGACCGATTCCATAACTGCACAGATTTCTTCTTTCAGGTAGGCCGCGGTATGCCTGTTTGTGCCGGTGTTGATTGACTTGAAAAACAGTGGCGATGGTGTGCACAGCACAAAGTTTATAACCGATTCTCCTTCGACGTTTGTCCAGCCGTCAGTGACAAGGGTGATGCATGAAGCCTTTTCAATGGAATTTTTCACCGATACGGTAGCGGCATCGTATTCTGCTTCGAGCAATGGTCCAGCCAAGCTGTGTCGGCTTTGGGGGCTTGTAAGAAAGTCTGAGTGCTTTAAATGCAGCCACCCAATAGTCATTTGTAACCAAGGTGAAGGGAGAGTTGGAAGCATATATCGCCTTTGCCAGCGCTTTATCGGCGTTCTTCTGCGCTTGAGGTGTCATCGTGTCGACGAACTGAGTCACCCTTCCACTCGCTGACGCTGCGCTGCTCGCGGTGCTGTTTACTACGCCATGAGCTTCGCTTGAACTACGACTGCTACTTGAAGGGCTGCGAGAGCGGCTTCGTGGTGTCACTTCCTCTCTTGGGAATTTCACGCACTGAGCAATGTGCCCAGAAAGGCGCGTGGCATTGGGAAAAGCATAGCTGCTGTTGCAGTACTTACACACTGCGGGTCCCCGTTTCCCGCCAATGGTCTCCCCGACCGTGAAGTGCATCCTCACGTTGGAAAGTGGCCGTACCAATGCAGAATTCACTCCAACACGGATCTAAATGAGGA
The DNA here is from genome assembly GCF_052857255.1 of Amblyomma americanum. Lineage (NCBI taxonomy): Eukaryota > Metazoa > Arthropoda > Arachnida > Ixodida > Ixodidae > Amblyomma > Amblyomma americanum. The sequence goes on along the minus strand of NC_135500.1, from coordinate 74,168,785 downwards.
TTTCCGGAACAGTTTGCACAGGGATGCGAAGGAAAGCCAAAAGAGGACAAAACAAGCACCAAAACAAGAGAAACTGTATCCAGCCGACGAAGCTTCGCCGACGGCGAAGCTGACATTACGCGGTAACGATTGCGATTGCTCAGCCGTCGATCGGCATTTCGGTTTCACGTTCGGTGTTTCGGTTTCGCATTCGGCACTGTGTGTTGCGTAAACTTTATTTCTGTACATTTTTTCCCCGCAGAAATTTTGACTAATTTTTCAACCGCTCCGAAAAAAACTGGAAAAAAACCAGTTTTTTCCCGGAATTTTCCCGTTTTTTTCAGCACTTCGCTTCTCTAATGGGACCACACAAGCGGCAGCCACGGATGCGCCCGCGTCCAGCACGGAGCCGTCGGTATAAATTTCCACGGTGGTGGTGGTAAAAACGTTTATTTCCTCTGAAAAGAGGGAGTTACATGGAGGGTGCTCAGGAGTCAGGCTTAGTGCCCTTCCCCTCACAATCACTAGGTGGAGTCCCTAGTACGGGACCCCAGTGGCTTCCGCTGCCGCCATAGCTCGTTCGACCATCGCCTTTTGGGCTTTCAGGTCGCAACAGGCGAGTAGGGTCGCCTCCCAGTCCTCCCGGGTGGGGTTTGGGTTTGGAGTAAAAGCAGGGTTGGAGGGGCACGCCCACACCATGCGGTAGAGGTTCGAGGACCTCTCCCCACAGTGCGGGCACTCCCCAGAAAAGGCAGGGTCAAATTGCTTTAGCGAGGCCGGGCTCATTATGGTGTTCGTGACAAGGCGGAGGAACAGGCGTTCCTCCGCTCTCGTTAATCCTTTACACGGGTGGGGGTACAGTTTATGTCTATCTTTGTATAATTGCGTTATTTCCTTGTAAGTGTAGGTAGGCGTGGCTTCCGCTACTTCTTCAGAGGAGGCGGGGTACGAGGTTGCCCGGTTAGAGAGTGCGCGGGCGGCTGCATCTGCTGCCTCGTTTCCTCCTAGCCCCGAGTGGGCCGGAGCCCAGACTATGAAGCGGTGGGATGGACCCCCTACGTACGAGCTGTTTTGCAGTAGCCGGTAGGCCAGGTACGGGACCCAGCCCTGTTGGACGTTCCGACACGCCCCTCGCGAGTCGGTTATGATTGTCTTGGAATCGGAGTGTGTTGCCGCTAATGCGATGGCGACTTCCTCTGCTTGAGTGACGCTTCGGGCTTTGAAGGTGAGCCCGTTCACCGTGTTGGACTCGTGGATCACTGCCGCCGTGTACCACCCGCCTTGGTGCGGGCCGGATGCGTCCACGTAGTATACCCCGGGTTTCCTTCCGTAGTGGTGAGCTAAGGCCTCTGCCCTGGCCCTGCGTCTACCCTCGTGGTCGTCCCTGGACATCTTAATTGGGAGTGGTCTTACGTGCAGGGCGTAACGCCACTCCTGAGAGAGTCTTACTCTCTCCTCGGTTAGAGTCGTGTGTTCTATGTGCAGACGGGCTAAAAGGCGGCGTCTTGACGGCGTCTGCGATAATCGCGTGTATTGACCTGTGAGGTGGGCTTCTCTAAGTTCATCGAAGGAGTTCGTCATACCCAGACCTTGGAGTCTCAGGTTAGACGTGGTTATCGGGAGGTCGAGGGCCTTCTTCGCCATTTTGCGTATTATCACCTCGATGATGTTCTGGTCGTGTTTGTTGAGGCGGAGATAGGGGGTCGAGTACAGGATTCTGCTTGTTACAAAGGCATTGGCCAGCCGCAAGGCGTCTTTGCTTCGCAATCCCCCTTTCTTGTTCGAGACTCTGCGGACCATTCGGCCCACCTGATATCCCACCTTCTTTAGTTTGTCGAGCGTGGTCGTCGCCAGCCGACGCTGGTGGATGAAAAGACCTAGGACTCTAATTTCTTTTCTTTCGGGTATCGGTTCCGATCCAAGTCTCAATTCTATCTTGTTTGTGCATTTTTTGTTGGGGCGAATGTGCACGAATTCGGATTTTTGAGGGGAGCAATGAAGGCCACATCTCTTCGCGTACTCGTTCACCGCGGTGGCCGCCTCCTGCAGGCTGGCCTCCATTTCACCGAGAGAGCCCTGCGTGGCCCAAATGGAGATGTCGTCCGCGTACAGCGCGTGCTGCACACCCGGGACTTTCTCCAGGTGGACCGGCAGGTTCTTCATTGCCAAGTTGAAAAGCAAGGGGGATAGCACCGCTCCCTGTGGCGTCCCTCTCGTGCCTAATAGAAAGGGGCCGTGTTCCGCGTTCTGGGTCCTCACGTAGGCCTGTCTGTCCGTGAGGAAGCGTTTTATGTACTCGAAAGCGTTCCTGCCGCATCCCGTCTCTGATAGGTGTGTGAGGATCGCCTCGTGTGTCACATTATCGAAGGCTCCCTTCAGATCTAGGGCCAGCACTATCTTATCCCCGTTCGGATGTTCGATCGGGTTTAGTACCTCCCTGCTGAGCTGCAGCAGGATGTCCTGAGCCGATTTATTTGGCCTGAAGCCGTACATCGAGTCGGCGAAGACTCGCTTGTTTTCTAGGTACTCAGATAGTCTATCTCTGACCATAGCTTCCATCAGTTTGCCCACGCACGAGGTGAGAGAAATAGGTCTTAGGTTATCCGTATCTATGGCCTTGCCCGCCTTGGGGATGAAAGTTATCAGCGCCGTCTTCCACTCCGTGGGAAGTGGAGCTTCGCCCATCCAAACCGAATTAAAGTGTTTTAGGAGGGATTCGTATGCGCGGTCCCGCAGATTGGCTAGGAGTTTTACCGAGATCCCGTCCCTTCCTGGCGCGGTCCCGCGTTTCATCCTCGCTAGAGCGGCCTTGAGTTCGTAAATTTTGAAAGGTTCGTCCAGCGCAGCATTTTGGGCTCCACTGTATCTGTAAGCTTCTCCCCTTGGATCTTGGGTCGTGCTCAGGTACTGGTCCCGAAGCTTCAGTGCGAGCTGGGCCGTATTTCCTTGAAATGCATGTACCGCTCTCTGCAGGTGCTTCCGCGTCTCGGTGCGCGTCTGGTTGGGATCTATGAGCGCCCGGAAGAGGCGCCACGTGTTTTTGCTAGACATCTGCCTAGCGGCCGCGTTGCACCTATCTACCCAGTTCGCGTCCGCGAGTTGCGCCGCGTACTCCGCCGCTTCTTTAGTGATTGCCGCGATCCGAGCTCTTAGCTTTCGGTTATGCTTCTGTCTACGCCATCTTTTGACCATGCTGCGTCTGGCTGCCCAGAGGTGGAGGAGGTGGGTGTCCACGTCCGTCACCGCCTCTGAGAGCTTTACCTGCGTCTCCGTCGAACGCAGGTTGATCAGCAGCTGTTTTGTCCAGGCTTGACAACCCTGCTCCTGGATGGAGCTTACCTCGTATTTCTTTCTAAATTTCGTCCAGTCCGGCAGCATAGTGTGCCCCGTAGGCCTGGTAAGGGGTTTCGTACGGATCGTTATGGTGATCAGGCAGTGGTCACCACCGAGAGTTTCCTCCGTATTCGTCCACTCCACTCGCCTCGCGTTTTTCCTGAAGGTTAAGTCGGGACACGTGTCCCTCTGCACCGAGTTCCCTATCCGCGTGGGGCACGCCGGGTCAGTGTGTAGGGTTAGACCTAACGCGGACGCCGCCTCCGCTAGCTTCCGTCCTCGTATGTCTTCTCGATGATAGCCCCATGTGAGACTCTGCGCGTTGAAATCTCCCATTACTAGTAGCGGGTCTCGTCCTGCTTCCCTGATAGCTCTGCTCAGGAGTGTGGAGAAGGTTACGTTTTTTGCTTTAGGTGGGCAGTACACGTTCAGGATGTGTAGCGGCGACTCCTCCTTTTTCAGTGGCAGAAGAGTCACCATCACGTGCGAAAAGCTGGTTTGTAATTCCAGATCTACCAAATTTGCAGTGAAATTTTTGTGCACAAAGATGCACGTTAGGGGGTCGAGTTGGAACGTTTTGTAGTTTGTGAGGCTCACGTTCCCGCCAGGTTCCTGTACGGCCACTACTGCCGGAGTATGCTCGTACGTAGACAGGTGCATCCTAAGATCCGCTCTCTTAGTCCTCGATTTCAAGCCTCGACTATACCACTGCGTTAATGTTATGGGACTCTCTTTAGTTTGTCTCGCCATGTTGTATCTGGAGATTGTTGTTATTCTGGAGGGGAAATTGCTCCTGGTGGTCTTCCTCCTCGTCCTCGCTCAGCACGCTACGCATCCTGTAGGCTCGGGGATTCTGGAGTCTCCTCGTGTTAGCGTATTTGCGAACCGTCATCGCTTTCGCTATCTGTTGTGAGACTATGGTGGGAATGGATTCCTGGACCCTTCTCATCATAGCGTCTAGTTTATTTTCAAGACTAGGTTCTGTGTCGCTTTCCATCGCCTCCTCTTGCTGAGGTGGCTGGGGTTTACCTAGCGCACTTTCTAGTTTGCTCGTTAGCACCGCGATCTGCGCTTTTAGGGCTGCTATCTGGTTTCGTAACTCGGTTTCTACTGGGTTGGGTGTGGGTGGAGAGGAAGGTTTGGGAGGAGGAGGAGGAGGAGGAGGAGGAGAGGCGGTCCCACTCACCTGCTGCTTCTCGTTCTGGACTATGCTGGCCCAAGTCCTCTTTTGCTTGGGTTGATCAGAAGTCGACTCCCTGCTAGGTGGAGGGGGCGGGAGATTCCCGCTTCCTCCCTTCTTCTTCTTGTCTTTTTTCTTCTTTTTCCTCCTCTTTTTCTCCTGATTGCTGGGTTGTTGCTGCGCGTTCGTGCGGAATTTCGCCGTGCAGTCTCTGGAGTTCGTGGCGTGTTCGCCGCCACACACCGCACATTTTGGTTTGCACACGTGAGGGGACCGCACCCCCTCCACAAACGGGGCTAGCGTTCCGCAGAGTCCGCAGTTTTCTTGTCTCGGTGTCGGGCAGGTATCTGCCTATGTCCCACCGTGCCGCACAAGTTACACGCTGGTATGGTGCGGCGGTACGTTGCTACCGGTATGACTTGCGCGCTGTACAATACAGCTCAGGGCTTGTAATTGCCTTCGAAGGTGAAGGTAATTCTGGCTTTGTTCGAAGTTCCGAACTTTCGGATCTCCAGGATGGTGCTTTCTCCGTGAAAGCTTTTCACCTTCCCTCGCAGGGACTCGGTGGTTTCCAGATTGGCCACTGTGATGACTCCGTGAACCACGTTGTCTTCGCTCTGTTTTACGTGCCCGTTCAAATGGAGGTCTGCTCCTTCTTGGATTTTTATCGCAAAGTCCCCGACCAGTTTGTCTGCTGCGTGGATGCTCGACGTGCCCACGATGATCAGGTTTTGGTCCGGGGATATTGTGAAGTAAAAGTTGTCCGCTTCGGCCTCCCCGACTCGTTGTCGTAGGGCTAGGCCTAGCTCACCGTGTTGTAAGTTCTTCAAGCTTGTCGCCGTCAATGGTTTGATGATTAGCACCACATCGTCTGGTCTAAATCTGCAGAGAAACTTGGGTTTCCATGCAGCTTTGACTTGCCTTGGGCCTCCGGCTGCGCGCTCATCGGATGCCTTGTCGGGTTGCGCATGGTGGCCTGCGTGGGCTGACGTGGCCTTCCCTTGCGCGCAGGCTTGGAGTTTCTGGGCTCTTTTTTCAAAAGCCAGGATCACATTAGCGTTGCAGGCTTGGTCCCGACTGGTCTGCGGCACAGTTGGCCATGCCTTCCGGGTCGTAGCCGCGTTGCTGGTTTGCGCTTGCCATGTTGGCCTGGAGCGGCCTCCCCGCCGCCGAACGCCGGCGTTCAGCCTTGAAGCTGCGTCGCGGCGCTATGGTGGATGGGAGGAAAAACGCTAAAAAAAGGTCAACAAATCGGCCCACCGGGTTGGGAGTGGTCTCCCTGCGTGCCGGCTGACTTGCTGGTCCTGTCAAGTCCAAAATTGTCGGGATCCAACGTGTTGGTCCACCGCCACGGTCGAAAATCGCCGGAGCCGAAGTCCCATGCGTCCGCTCGCTACGCGCGCTGGTAGCGCCCTCATTTCCACGCGGCTTCTTCTTGGAGAAGCGCGGCGGTTTCCTGCTGCAGTGCACAGAGGGGTGTGTTTTTCTTTGACCGCACGCCTGGGATGGCAGTTTCGATGCGGAGCGGGACGCGCGTGGGGGGCGGAAGTGGCGCGCTGCAGCGTGAGGGGGGGGACGATGTGCGCGTCAAACAGCCGAGCTGCGCAGCGCATGTGTGAGTGGCGAGCTTCGTACAGTCGGCGGAAGAGTTGCGAGGCGCCGGGAGCTCTCAGGATGCGCTCGATGGTGTTGAGGGCCGTGAGCTGGGCTCGAAGAGACACGGGCCATGCGGCGGCTTCTGCGTAGGTGGCAGCGATGTGGGACCAGCGGGGGAGCCGCATGAAGCGGCGGATGGCTGTTCGCTGGTCGATGTCTATACGTCGCCAGGAGTGTTTGCCTAGCTTCACGAAAGGCAAAGCGTAGAGGAACCTGGCGACAGCGAGGCCGTTGTAAAAACGGAGTGCCAGCTCAGGGGAGCATCCCTCTCCGTTTGCCATGAGACGGGCGATGACGCTGCTGTCTTGCTTTGCTTGTTTTCGCAGTTTGGTGACTGCGGGGCGCCACGTGAGTTTGTCGTCGAGCAACAGGCCCAGGTAGCGCGCCGAGGCCTTCCATGGAAGGGGGTTTCCTCCCAGGTGCAGTGTTGGGATCAGATGTTTGGCGCCCGGGCAGGGATGAAACACCATTGCCTCCGCTTTGTCAATGGAAAGGGATAGGCCAACGGCCGCCAGGAATCGGCCGACCATCTCCAAGGCGTGCTGCAGCTGTCCGCGGACGGTTCGGCCTTTGAGGGTGAGTCCACTGCAGAACAGAGCGATATCGTCCGCATAAATGCACGCTCGAACTTGGAAGCGGGCAGTGCGCGGGATACATCGAGGGAGGTGTGCGAGAACAAGGTTAAACAAACACGGGCTGAGCACACTGCCCTGAGGCACACCATCGGTGACGGGGAGGGGGGAGCTGAGAGCGTCGCTGGCGCGGACTCTTGAGCTGTGGTCGCCGAGGAAAGCCTTGAGGTAGGCGAAGAGCCTTCCATTGGCAACCAGGAACACAAGTGCCTCGAGGATGGAGGAATGCGACAGGGAGTCGAAGGCGCTCTTCACATCCAGAAGTACGAGGTATAGGCGGCCTCCTTTTTGAAGCGGGCTTCTTCGAGGAAGGCGGCTATCTCGGAGACACAGTCGGCTGTAGAGCGCGATCGCCGGAATCCTCTCTGCTCAGGCGCGAGGGAATCGCAGGTCTCTGCCAGCCACTGTAGTCTTCAGAGGGCCATCTCCTCCATGGTCTTCCCCGCAACAGACGTGAGGGAGATGGGCCTGTACGAGTTGAGATGCTTGGGTGGCTTCCCTCTCTTCAGGATGGGCTCGACGGTAGCCGTGCGCCATTCCTCGGGAACGACGCCGGTGGAGAACACATGATTGTACGCCTCCAAAAGCCGGCGTCGCTCTGGAGAATCCAGGTTCGCAAGCATCTGATAGGTGATGCGATCGGGGCCCGGGGCACTGCGGAGCTTGCGCTGACGCGCGAGGACGGCGTCGAGTTCTTGGGGAGCAAACGGCTCGTTGCAGAGCGCGCAGAGTTCAGGGGGGAAGCGGCCAACAACGTGGAGAATGCTTCCGTTGATGAAGGAAGTGGCCTGGTTGTGGTTGACGGCTGGTGCAATCGGGTGATCGGCCAGGAGCTCCGCCAGGGCTTCCGAGGTGATGCCTCTGTCCACTGCGATAGACAGCACTGGGTATCGAGGTGCTCTGGGGCAGAACATCCGAGAGAGAATGCGCCAGCCTCGTGCCTGGGACCTGGGTTGGTCCAGGGCCTTGCAGACGTTGATCCAGCTGCGCTGGCGGAGGCGTTTCGCGTGGCGCAAACACAGTGCGCCGAGCCGTTTGTAAATTGTTCGGTGTTCCGGTTTCCTAGTTCGGCGCGCACGACGTTGTGCCTTGCGACGGGCTGCCCGCTAGTTTAGGAGCTTGATGTCGGGCACACGAGTTCCCGAGGGCACAACAAAGCGGATAGTGGCAGAAGCCGCGCACTGAGCAACGTGGAGGAAGAAGTTCTCGGTGGAGCTTGGCTTCGCACTGAGTTCGCGGAATTGCGACCAGCGTACCACTCGGTACACTACATTTGGAGGGGGCGGCTCGGTGGAAGGGGTGATTACTATAGGCAGGTGATCAGAGCTCAGGGTGTCTGGCTCAGTTTGCCACGGGTATCTGCTGTTGAGTGAGGTCTATGGCGGTCGGGGCCCAGCTAGCTCGCACAAAGGTGGGGCTGCCCGTGTTGAGAATAGTCAGACCTGCAGCATAGGTGGCATCGAGTAGATCCCAACCCTGCTTGGTGCAGTTGCGGGAGCCCCACTCAGTGTGGTGGCAGTTAAAGTCGCCACAAACAACGTGATTTCTGCCCAGGCGCGTCGCGAGGCGAACCACAAAGCGCGCGTCCCACTGCCGCCGCGGTCGCACATACACGCTCGCGATGGCTGTGTCCGTCCGGCCGACACGCACGGAGACGGCAACACGGGTCCGCCGATGAGGTCCCCGACAGGCACCATGGCGTGCGGCAGAGTTTCGCGCACATAAATGGCCACACCAGGTCGGCCGGGTGGATGCGCGGTGTCCAAACACGGCACAGCACTGCACTGATCGGAGGCGCATTCGGTGGCAACGCTGTAGCCCACATATCCGGGGAGCACGACGTCCTCCGCGTGTGCATAAGTCTCTTGTAGCACGAAAAAGTCGTTCTTTTGTCGCGGCAAAATTAGCGCGAGCTCAGGCTGACGGCGGCGGAGCGAGCAGCAGTTCCACTGGAAGATGCGCGGCCAGTGTGCAGCAGTGTTGTTAGCCATTATTGGCGAGTGGCTGCTGAGCAGCGAGAGCCGCAGCACAAAGCTCTCGCGCGGGTGATGTAGCTGGCAGTGCGTCCATGAGGGCGCGCACAGCAGCGCTGAGCGCCGCAATAACGGCGTCACGATGGTCCGGTGTGGACTCAAGCTGGAACCGCATGGCGCGTTTTCCGCGAGCAAAAAAACGCGACGCGCGGCGAACGCCCGCGTTGCCGTCGACGCGCGAGCACTTGCACGAAAAAAGGGAGCGGCGCTTTCGCGTCGCGGCGGCATGCTCTCTGTCAGCGAGATAAATACGAAAACGGCGGGTAAACATGCCAATTTCACACGCTTGTCGAGGCGAATGTACATAGAACAAACAGGGCAGCCACATCACGTGTGCACAGATTCAGATTTGGTGCATACCGTCTACGCTGAGGGCATCTCGCCAAGCCTGGCCTCGTTTCATGTTGTTTTTGTAGTTGCGGTCGCGTACGTCCCACAGGACGCGACGCTTCTCCACTTAAGTTATTAGGGCCTAGTTGAAGGTTGCTTTGTTCCTTTCAGGTGAAAACGATTCGCGAACGAAATCACGGTAGCACGTGTTTTCTTTGACGCACGCGCAAGTTCAGCCGAGAAAAAAAAATTGCACCAAAGAGGTTCCGTCGAGATGCGCAGAGAGCAAGGCCATCTGGTGGCAAAACCACAAACCCAAAATGCCACGTGACCAAATGCCAAGTGACTTACCTGAACTCTGATTGGCGGACGCGCCGCGTGAGGCGTTTTTTTCTACTCCGAGTAGGAGCACGCGGCGGCGCGATTTCGTGTCGGATCATACTGGGCACGCGTCAAAATGACGCGCGCGTCCCACCATCCGCGCGTCAATCGCGCCTGAAGTCGCGCCATGCGGTTCCGCCTTGAGGCGTTGCGGGGGTCGCTGCATTTAGCATTTAGCAAAAAGTTAACCCATTTCCTTTTGTGACATAGCAATGGCTTACTTTTTCTGGACATCTCTGCCCTATATTAAAAAAAAAGGAAAATCCATGTTTTTATTAGGAAAGGAAACCTTAAGGCGGAACCGCATGGCGCGTTTTCCGCGAGCGAAAAACGCGACGCGCGGTGGACGCCTGCGTTGCCGTCAACGCGCGAGCACCCGCACGAAAAAACGGGAGCGGCGCCTTCGCGGCGCGTTTTCCGGGTTGCCAGACAACGTAACTCCCAACGACATGAATTGTCCCTGCTACCGCATATTTAATATGCCCTTAAACATACACAACACTGCAATAGAAATGATCTTAATGTAATTACACAACGACATTTTTTTTCCGAAGTATATTTATCAAGCTTAATTTCAAGCAGGAAGAGTGTGTGCGAAACTGCGACTATGTACTTTCTGCATGCCAAGAGGCCGCTGATTGTTTACAACTCGACATAGAAAATGGAGTGTCGGGCGCTTACTACAGAGCAGAAGAGGCGGTCGCGTATATCCCACAGGATGCGACGCCTCTCCACTTCCGTGATAAGGGCCTCGTTGAAGACTGCTTTCTCCATTTTCGATGAACACGATGCGCGCACGAAACAGTAGCACGTGTTTTTCACGTGCGCGCCGGTTCTGCAGAGCGAAAAAAAAAATGCGCCGAAGAGGTTCCGTCGAGATGCGCAGAGAGTAGGGCCATCTACTGGCAAAACCAAAAACCAAAACTGCCACGTGACCAAATACCACGTGACTTACTTGAAATCTGATTGGCGGACGCGCCCCAGACGCGCCGCGCGAGGCGTTTTTTTCTACTCCGAGCAGCAGCACGCGGCGGCGCGATTTCGTGCTGGGCACGCATCAAAACGACGCGCGCGTCCCAGTATCCGCGCGTCAATCGCGCCTGAATCGCGCCATGTGGTTCCGCCTTTACTTTGGCCGGCCTAGTTAAGCTCTTCTTGCCTTTTGTTATGTTCAGTCACACCGATATTTGTATTTTATGTGCAATTCTGTGCAACAATGTTGACTCGCGAATATACTTTTTACAGCTTTTCTTAATTGTGTGCCTTAAATGAATATGTGCTGTTTTTTTCTTTTTTTTTTGATGTTTTCGTGTATAATGTTATAAGCAATGTCTCTTTGGTGTTATGATCTGTTTTTCTTTGGTTAAACCTGCCCACTGCTCAGTTGTAGAGTGTAAAGGGGGCGGACGCTTTCGTCAGGCAACTTTTGATTGCCTTTTTGTTCGCCTCCTAAGTGTTGTTGAAATAAATCTGAATCTGAACCTTCAAGGGCGTCTCTGTAGGAGCGGGGGCCGGGCGGCGTTGGCTGCGCCGCAGGAGCTGCCGGCTGTCGAGCCGAGTTGTGTGCAGCGTCGCGGGGCGCTGCGTTGTCTTCCCTCCGCTCGCCGGCCGGTTTGTTGTGGGAGCCGCGCACAGCGAGTAGGGCCTGTTGTCTGGTCATCGCTGCCAGAGTGATGGCGACGCGCCGCTCTTCCTGCCAGCGTGGGCAGCGCGGCTCAGTCGATGAGTGCGTCCCACCGCAGTTGACGCACCGCGGCCGAGGTGAGTCGCACTGGGATTGGTGGTGATCGCGGCCGCAACGCAGGCACCTCGGCTTCGCGGTACACGCGGCGGTAGCGGCGCCGATGACACCACACTGGAAGCGCTGAAGCGGCCTCGGTTGTCGTGCACGAACCGGGCGGCGCAATTTGAAGAGGTAAATCTCTTCGGGTGGGTGGGTGCCCGTGAAGCGGAGGATAACGCCGTTTCCGCTTCGCGAGCACGCTAGCACGGGCACCTTGCTCTCAATGCCCGACAAGATGTCCTCGGTCGATAGAGTGCTGTCCACACGAAACACTCGGCCGGTGCATGTGTTGCCGCCTGCCTCCTTGGCGCGCACCTTAACGTCACAGATGGTGCTGACGCCGAGCAGGGGTTCGAGGTCGGCGGATGCGTGCGCGTCCACCGCGGCAACGTTCCTGCGGAAGTTGACGCGCACTGCTTTAACCCCGGGCAACCTGGAGAGCTGGGCAGCGATGGCGTCCCTGGATGACTTCAGGTAATTCGCCATCCTGTCCACAGGGTAATAGAGAATGGTGGCAGTGCCGGACCCCTTCTTGCCCTGTTGTGGTGGTGGTGCGGTGAAGCGCGCTGCAGACGGCTGCGTCACAGGGGCCGCTGATATGGTTTGTATTTGTATGCGGCGTCGGGGAGCATCCCGCGGCGGCCTTTGAACTGCTGCGCCCAGCCATCACCACCTTGTCAAGTTCAGGCCTCAGCGCTCCCGTCGTGACGTCATGCGTCGAGGCCTGCGGGCGCTGCGGAAGCAGATAAGCGCGCCCAAGAATTGGGGGAGCTCATCGCTTGGCGTACAATGATGTGTTTTAACAAATCGTTCCCAACAAAACGTGTTACGGAACGCAAGTTCGTTTATTTGCTTTTTAGGGTTTCAGCTTTTCTTTTTTTAGATTTGTTGTCGTCATCAGCGGTTCTGTCATTCATCCGGCTGCAAAAGTTTTTGAGAAGGATGTTAGTGCTGCGCCAAAGAATGTGTTTAAGCACAAATTCGAACGTGTGTCCATCGTCACAGGCATCAAATTCACACGAGTCGTCATTTGTCAGCAAATCCATTGTCAGCTCCGTGACGAGCTTACGCTGGTCTGGCGCTCTTAAAAACTCCGCGTCCTTTGCAAGCTGTTCAACTACGACGTAATTGTGTGCGACGGCATTCACTGCAAACATTGCCGGGAAAACAAGTCCTCCGCGATCCAGCTGCTTAACAAGATCGTAGTTTTCCTCGTTGGGCGAAACTGTGATGGTCTTGCTCACTGTTAGCGCTGATCTGCATTTTGTGCAGTTTAGCCTCTTCAGAGCTGTATGCACGGCGTATCCTGCAATGTACACAAGAACGGGGATGATGTCTGTTATCTTTGATAAAGCCGCTGCAGTCACAACGACGTTGAACGAAGGGCGCGGCGTGTCCACAGATCCGTGCAGGTGTTCCCACTTCTCAGTTTTTTCGCTTGCACAGATTTCTTGAAGTTTAGGCAGCGTGTTTTGCAGTCGTAGTTTATTTTCGCCTTCGTAAATCTGTCTTAAGGAAATATGATATTGTGCTCCAGCCAGCTGCCTGTATTTGCCGAATCTTTCCTCTAAACTGTCCGTCTGAACCTTTCCCAGAAGAACGTAAGATGATTAAGCTCTTCAAAGCAGTATCGGGCTACTTCGGATAGTGCGTGAGTTGTGTGGTGTAAAGCAGTATGCGTCTCTTTGGTCAAACAACCGCTGTCGAGGCGTTTGCTGTGCCACTCATCGAGCCAGTCCAACAGCTTGTGCAAGAACTCCAGTTTAGGATCGTCCACAGAGGGGAACACCGGCTCTTGAAAATGGTCGCGGAGTCTCTTCCCTTTGTACGGAGTCTTTACATTCACGATTTTCCACCATTTAACTATGATCTCAATGAAGCTAGCAGTGTGCTCTGGGAAGTTAAGGTTGTGTGTTTTTCCAAGCGCACGAAGTGCGTGAGGTAAGCCATCGCTGAAAATCTGTAGAGCAAGCTTGACGTTTTGCCTTTCAAGATTGGATGGAAACAGCGCCTTCCTTGATAAACTATGACCGTATCTAAGAAGTTGGTCACACTCAAGGTTGTATGCGTTTCTGATGGTGACGAATGACGCAGTCAACATGCGCCGCGGTTGTGCTGTATCATCCTCGAATTCGGGGAAGTAGAAACACAGCTGGTCATTTTTCTGGTTTAGCCAGTTGTTCCGAATGCATTTTAGTATGTGGACTGGGTCGATCACAAAAAACAACGGTCTCGAGGAGTCACATGGATGGGGATAAACGATTCCGTTTGTTGGCGGAGATGCAAAGTAAGACATTGCCTTTCTGTTTATTGAGTTGTTGTCACTGACTATGCAGGTAACTCTGTAACCTATTTTCTCCAGGCCAGTCACGACATCCATTATTGACTTGTGCAGAAACACGGCGTCAGCTTTGCGGGCAGGGATAATGTGTGCAACTTCCTTAAATGGACAAGTAAGGTTTTGCACCATGAAAACGAATGCACTATTGGCAACCTCTTCAGAATTGTGCGCAAGTCCAGCAATATTGCCACCCTTATAATCAAAATAAGGCTTTATGTGAATTTCGTCAACCATAAGCGTCACATGCCGCTGTCTGTCATCGAGCTCGCAGATCCTTTTCGCCATGTAACTGAGAAAGGCTGCACCGTGATGCTCCCGTTGTGGATTCATTCCATATGATGAGCAAACTGATCTGATGTTCATTGGATGCGGCATTGTGATTGCTCCATAGCTTCGCATGTATTTATAGGCATGGGGTGATATCATGAAGAGAATGCAACAATACACCATGAAATCTATAGAATAGCGCCTTCGCTCCTTCTTTGCAGACAGAAGCTTCAACTGTTCGCTGAGGAATTGGACTGCATGATCATTATCCTCTGACTGCGCTGTAGATGTCTGGCCAAGCAGGAAATTGATGGCATCAAAAACTTCTTCATTCGAGTCCCTACAGCTAGAAGAAACGCTGCTGTCCCAAACCTTGATGCTTTCAAGAAAGTCAGCGAAAGCCCTCTTACTTTTCGCCTGAGGAGGAACGAACAGGTTGGACCCTAGCCTTGTGACTGGCGTCTTTAGGAAATGCAACGTGATAGACAAATCAGCCTTCACGCAAACTGAGTACTTCACCCAAGGAGCATCATCTTCAACAATGTGCAGTAATATGAGGCGGCCACTGCTCAATATTGTATGCCAGAACTCAGACTGGCTTGTTCGCACGTGTTCGGCTAAGTCGTTTAGGCTCCGAACTGCATCTTTTTCCTCTTCGGCTCTAAACGTCTCGAGGGAGTCTGCAAGAGCTTTTTCAGTCGCAGCTGCATCCAAACGAATTCTTCTAGACTCCTGATTCCATCTTCTGCTGCAAACCTTCGATAAATAGCTCGGGCAGTTCGGGAATTTTGACGGAACAGCATCCGGTCGGAGACGCAAACGGAGCATGGGTGCAGTTATCGTACGGCCCGTAGTATCATCCACATGACAATCCTCTCGAATGATGTCACCTTCAGTGAAGTGCAATTCGCAAACCTGCATGTGAATAGAAAAAAAAAAGCCTTACATATTGCAGTGAAGCGTCCCTCAAAACTGAATATATAACTGCTGAAATTCCACTAACAACGCACGTGCACGTGTTTGCTTTGTATTTTTCAAGCAACAAAAATAACGATAGCAATCTTACCCTGGAATGTGCCGAAGGAAGGAAGCCCTCTCGGGGAATAGCGCGCAGCCATGCTGTGATGAACCAGTTTCTTAAAATGGCCCTGGGTCCACACTGGGCATGAGGAGATTGATGCACAGACCCCAAAATGATTTTGAAGTGATTTAATTAAAGCATCTGGCTCGATGCCGCTTACGGGACAGAAGCTGGGCTCGTCGTCGCCGGGGCTGAGTCAGCGTGGTGTGGCACGGGCTCGATGAATGGCTGGTTGTCTGCAGCGGCCGGGCTGGGAGTTCCTCGTGGCTGTGCTGCCCTCGTTCTCGGCTGGTCGTTGGATGAGCTGCCAGGCGTGGAGGCGCGTTGGCGAAGGTCGAACGTTAGCGACGGCTAGACCCCGGGCTCAGGTCAATGCGCAGCCCCAGTCTTCTGCCTCGCTCCGTCTCCGGCCCTCTCGTCCACTCGCCTCGATCGCTCTCCCCCTTCCTCCCGTCGGCTTCCGCTTTTAAAGCCTTTGCTTCTTTCTTCAGCCGTGGCCGCGCCTTTGTCCACTCCCCCGTGGCTCTCGAGGGGTGCATAATGACGGGGACACTCAAGCGTCGTTCGACAGGGCCGTCGACGGTTACCATATATGGTCATGTTTCTCCGCCACAAGCAAATATGGTCATGTCTCTCCGCTGCGACCCGACGCCAGGGCGGCGCGGCCAACCGTCTCCAGGAAAAGTCACTGACCGGCTCGCCGTGGCACCGGTGCGTGTGCACGAATCGTCACAATGCTGTCTTCAGTTCTGCATCTTCAGGAAATTTGAACACATGGACGATTGGTCCGGATTTGTAGTTGCCGCTACACCCAGGCACACAGCACTTGTTTGGCATATTCACAACTGTCCAAGCTTAGCAGCGCACGTTTTCACCACTTGTA
The DNA here is from genome assembly GCF_052857255.1 of Amblyomma americanum. Lineage (NCBI taxonomy): Eukaryota > Metazoa > Arthropoda > Arachnida > Ixodida > Ixodidae > Amblyomma > Amblyomma americanum. Next base: position 74,152,906 of record NC_135500.1, on the reverse strand, counting down.
GGACGCGAGCAGCACAGGGCCGAATAACTATTTCACAAAGCACCTCACAAGCGAGAAAATCACCGCAGAATGCAAGCAGTGCACGGTGCTGCTCCGCCGGCCGGCAAGCCCGAGCATGCTCCGACAGTGACTAATCGCGGCGGCGGCGGCGGCGGTCAGCGCGTCGGCGGCTAGGCCTCTAGTCGTGACGTGGCACTGACGTCAGCCTGGAGAGCAGAGGCCTTCTAATACCCCTGCCACACGGCAAATCTAATGTCATTCCCATCGAATGACATTTGTTCGACTTAATGTCATTTATTCTGCGTGCTGCTACACGGCCAAAAGTAATGCCATTTGCAAATGATGGCGATTGCGATGGAGAAAAAGTGCAGCATAAAAACATTTCGATCTATGCTTCAATATGTTTCGAAAAGTATTGTTTTGCGAATGGAAACTGATTTCAAAATTTTAATCCTCGTTTCAATAACGCGTTGATCACTGCTATCCACCAGGAGTCCAAGCCAAGCCAAAGTTTAGCCAGCGGCGGCAGACAAATGGCGGACGTCACTACGTCGCTTTGTGCAATGGATTCGCGGCAGCGGAATGCGATCGCTGCGAGTCTATGCTTGCGAGCACAAAGACGCAGCAGGCTGGCCCTGTACAAAGGCAGATTAGCGGATCCAGCAAGAATAAATAACAAACAACTCCGAGCGCACAACTACCGCAGCAATTGACACAGCCAGCACTCCGGACTCCGGCAACACAACGCACGCGCCTGCCGCTGGCTCATGAGCTGGCTACGGCTGGCTTTGGGCCACGCTACACAAAAAAGCGAAAAAACATGCCTGCTCGTCCATTCCGGTTGGCTGGTAGCTAGAGTGACAGTTTAATTTTTTCTGGTGCTATTCGGTAATATTATATAAATAAATGAACGACCACAGAATTATACGGGCGTTGAAATATTATAATGCTTGTGTCGCGTTTGAAATTTATGTTCGGTGCATATTCTCACCAAGCCTCTGGTGTCGAGGGAACACATTAGCTCGGAGTTTGCTGGCGAATGAGTTCCCCAAACTCATTCGATACCTAATGTCGTTTTCATCGAATGTCATATTTTCTCGCGTGGCAGCAAACTAATGCCGTTTTGAACGAATGTCATTCGATGGAAATGACATTAAATTTGCCCTGTGGCAGGGGTAATATACCCCTGTCACACGGGACGTTGAATGTCATTCGCAGCGAATGACATTCACAACGAATGTCATTGCCTGCTGGCGTTCCCGTTCTACACGGGTACACAAAATGGCATTTGCAACTGATGGCGATGTCCATCGGCTAACTGCTATGACAGCAGAACGTTACAAATCATGCTTTTTATACACATATTTTATGTTTATTGCTAGTATCACACTGTTACACATTAATATACTCTTTAAAAATTTTTCGCAACGCCTTGCGGCAGCAATAGTCAACAAGCAATCCACTGAAATATCCAAAGCAAGACAGCCTCAAAGCCGCTCACGATCCCTCCCGTACATGCCGCCCGCACTTCCTCGCGCTGCCGGCACTATGGCGGGCTGCGAAATTGGTGCCGAATTCTTGACAGTCGCTGATGAGCAACACTGCAAGCGAACATTGCTTGTTCTAGAGCTGTTACGAATGAAGCGCCGAAACCGGTTTCAGCGGCTGTAGCTTGCGATTCAAGAACGCGCCAAGAGGACGAGAGATTTGGAGCTGCGTCTGCTGGCCAATACGTTCACGGCGGCCGCTGTTTGGGCTTCCAGCTCATCAGGCATTATCCGTGAGCGATGAGCCGTCCCAAGAAGCGAAAACTGGTTTGAAGACACACTACCTAACCTGGGTGAATGTCATTTCAAGCAAGCGTTCCGCGTGAGTCACATTCAGGTATCTGGTGGAATCGCTTCAGTGCGTTTTGCAGCGGGAAGTGACGAACATGCGGAAACCAATTTCCTTGGAGAAACGCGTAGCCGTTGGCTTGTACCGCCTGTGTTCCAGCGCCGAGGACCGGACAGTAGCACACCTGTTTGGCACCGGCCGCTCTACTGTGAATATTGTGTACAGGGAATTCTGCCGAGCAGTCGTTGACGTTCTCGAAGGCGCCTGGGTGCACATGCCGAGGGAGGCGGAGGTGGCCGAGCACATGCGCGAGTGTTACGCCGCCACTGGTTTCCCGCAGGCCATCGGCGCACTAGACGACTGCCACTTCGCCATCTCACCGCCCAAGAAAGTCGCAGCTGATTACTATAACTACAAGGGATGGCAGTTATTATTTATGTTGCTCTTAAATTTTGAATAGCAGTTCAGGGCAAAGACAAAAGAGCAGATGGCCGAAAACAGCGCTGTTCTTTATTGCACAAATCATCAAGTAGAACTTAATGAAAGCAGCTGCCATAGAATTAAGCTTTATTTTTAAAAAATGCTGATATTGTGGCATATGCAGCTTGTCCATTAAAATGCACGGTGTTTTATCGGGCATTTCGTTTTCTCTGTACGTGCCAAGTGGCACACGAGAACTTTCGTTTTTTTTTCTTGCACAATGAATAGCATGCAAGATCTAGCATCTGTGCCCGATATTTCTTCCTTCACACTAGTGCAGCAGGTATTTTCAAGAATTCTTGTGTGCCCAATTTTAACTGTCAGCTGCCAGTTGAAAATTATGCTCACAAAAAAGTCAACTTGAAAAGCATCTTTAACCAGTGTTTTTTTTAGGCAGCAAAATGACCTATGAAACCTGTATAAATGGAAATTTTTCTGTGTATAATTCATTGGTATTTTTAAGCTCATGTTGACAGGATGCTTATATTTTGCAATTCACTTCAGACAGTTTCTGCACCGTGCTGGTAACCTTTTTTTACATGCAGGTACAGCATCATACTGCTGGCAGTCGTTGACCACCACTACCGTTTCCTGTACCTGAACGTGGGGAGCCCGGGCAGGTGCCATGACGCCCATGTCTACGGCCGGTCACGGTTGAAGAAACGTGTGGAGAGTGACCGTTTCAAGTCGCCTGTGTCAGTGATTGAAGGAACTCCAGTAGCACAGATCATACTCTGTGACCAGGCATTTCCACTGACGCCGCATTTACTCAAGCCATATGCTAATGCCCCAAACGGTTCCAAGCAGGCAATTTTTAACTATAACCTGTCAAGGTCAAGGCGAATTGTGGAGAATGCGTTTGGTCGTGTGAAGGCCCGCTTCAGGTTTATCATGAAGAGAATGGAATGTAAACTGCTGAATGCAAAACAGGCCATTAGGGCGTCCTGCACGCTGCACAACATCTGCGAAGCCTTTCGAGATAATGTGGAGGAGCAGTGGGTGCAGGACGTGCACAACTATAATGCATTGTACGAGCAGCCCTCGCACAACACTGATGCTTGCACTGCTGAAGGCCAAGATGTAAGGGCCGCACTTGCCGAATACTTCTGGAAACTGGCCCAATAATCCCACTGATACACATGCAGCTCAAGAAAACACTTTTATTTTTCTAATTATTTAGGAAGCGCTTCAGTCAAGCGTTTTTCTGTGGCGGCTGATTCACGGAGAATATCCAGCTCCATTCGGCGTAGCTCCATTTCTTCCTTCCGGCTTTCTTTGATGTCAGAGCACAACTGCCGGTTCGTGTTTACCAGCTCCGCCAGCAGACTCTTTTGGGTGGCATGCCGGCTTGGTTTTGCAGCTCGGCGACTTGCTGCCACTAGTTGGGCCCTGCTGCTGTCCTCCGTGTCTGCTGTTTGTGATGAAGAGGACGAGGGCAGTGCAGCAGACTCGAACAGCACGTCGTGTGCTGGTGCCGGAGGTGTCCGACCAGCAGTGGCATCTGTTTCAAATTCTTCGTCACCTGATAGTGCTGTGGTGCCATTTTGCATGCTATCAATTATCTGAAAAAGCAAAAAATATACTGCATGTAAACATATTTGTGCTTCCAACGATACGTACGCAGCTCAAGCAAACACTTAATTTTTCTAAGTACCTGAGAAATAATTACCTGTTGCATGCAGCCTTCACAATCTGAACAGGCGTATTAAACCAATTCCTATATTGAATATTCTACGCTACTTTAGCATTTTGTGGTGAGTGTGACATTTCTCATGTGAAATTTTCATTCATGTGTACATCTTTACTCATTCGCAAGCGGCGCTGTGAGTAATGAATAAATATGCCAAGTTTCCATGTGTCATGCCATAGAGGATCAATGCGTCTGCTTCCTGATAAGTTACAGAAAACAGAAGAGGTCTTCCTCACGCTGGGTTCACAGCTAGGAGCCCTGCATTGAGCTACAGAAGCGCACTTACCATCTGAACAGTGGCACCATCGCCACCAATTGTCTCGTCTACTAGGCTGCTGTCGTTGACAGGCAAGCAGCCAAGAAATTTGGAAATATCTTTGTAGAAGCGCCACGTGATGGCACCTTGTCCCGTTGTTTTTCGGCTCAGCAACCTGCAAGAAACGTATGACGTTGTTGCAATGGTGTTTGTAAGCTGCAGAGGACTCTACATGACTGCTGCTAGGAAAACAATCACCTCTTCTCAACATGCAGTCACTGTTGATCTGCCGAGCAATGTGTTGCATGTATGTTACTTTCAATGCTTACACTATTACTACTGCTTCCACTAGGACCAGTGCCGAAGTAAATATTTCGGCAGCTCAATGCTTCTGCGCAAAATGAATTTATGTGCCCATCTTTTAAGCACCAGGCAGTCGCCACGGGGAATGGTTTAGAAAAGGTTTGGCATCCGAGATTCAAGGTAAAAGTCAAGGTGCCTTGCAAAAAGAACTAAAAAATTAGACGGAAGTTGTGCGATAAATATTACGCACAAATGCATTAAGCATTTGCAAACCTGCCTTCAGGAAACGCAGATATCACTACATCGTAGCGGCGTATGTTCAGTCACGACTAAAGGCATGAATATAGAATGGTGACACATTACTTTTAATTAGCGCCGAGTGAACGGCGAAACACAATAGCACGACTGTGTTTCGTACTGTTTTAAAACGTGGCGCTCTAGCACAAGCTGCTCAATACCCTCAGAGGTTCGGCACGCGAAAAAAATCGATCGACGATGCAGGTGTGCAGCCTCGCATCTGATAACAGCACTCCTGCGGTGAATGAGCAGCGCACTGTAAGGCAAAACAAAATGAAGGGTGCCACTTACCGGTACCTGTTTCCAAGGTTTTCAATCTTGGATTTTATCTCTTTCACAGTCTTTTGAATACCCTGCGCACACAGGCACTCCGCAATGGAAATATATACGCGCATGTTGCGTTTCGCGCGGCGCAAATCGCTCAGGTGGTCTTGCCACACTTTAATTAGTGCCCGCGTTTCGTCGTCAGTCCAACACGCCTTCTGCTGGGCTGGCGAAGCTGCAGAGTTGGTTTCCATTGCGAGCACTGAAGGCAAATGGAGTGACGACCACGCTACTCAGGCAAGATGGAGGACGGTTTGTAAACAAGCGCGGCCGTCTCTACAGTAACTGGCGGCGACTGGGAACAAGAGTGTAGTTGCGCAAATCGCTTCAAATACCTTATTTTACATAAAAAAAAATTATTCAAAAGTTCATTGCAGCAATTAAAATAAAGTTTTCTTTGAATACGTTTTGTTATCATTAACTAGTTTTGTAATTTTTCGCCAAGCCGCTGTCGTCGAGATTACACAGGTCGCGCGTGCATGAGTTCGGGAAACTCATTCAATGGGCGAATGTCGTTAGCTGTGAATGTCATTGACTGTGCCCGTGTAGCAGCGAAAAAAACGCCATTCAAACGTGATGTCATTCGCTGCGAATGACATTCAACGTCCCGTGTGACAGGTGTATTAGTCTAGGTGGTGATGGCCCAGCCCCTCGGCTGTCGTTGTGTCCCGCTGAGCGGGTGGGGGGCGAGGGGGCCTCTTGAGGGAGGGGGCGCCGGCTCTTTTGTAGGCGTAGGCGAGGGCAGCCAACACCCTCTAGACTAGGGAAGGCCTCTATGCTCCTCCCTGACGTCATCACACTACGACGGGCGCCGGAGTTCGTGTTCTTCATGAAGGGACGCTGCGGCGCGCTCGTTCGTTCTTGTGTAACTGCAGCACTACGTGAAATCGTCCTATGAAGATTTTGGCCCCATGATTTAATGCTGGCGTATATGTATAATGTCATTTCCGGCATACAGTCAGCGGTGAATAGGTTTAAAAATTGAGTTAGCGGTTTCCGGATTATGAATATATGTTGGCTATTTAGTATCGTTTACTGTCGCCTAATATTGCCTGAAAGTCAGCACTTTTTTTCTGCGGGGCATTGATATTCCGCTGTGCGTTCACATATATCTATTTTTGTTAATAGCTCGTTGCACGACGCGGACTTAGAAATTATTTTCGGCAAAAATTGAACCGTGTGGTATATCACCTTGAGCCGACTGTTTGCAGGAATCTGACTCCTATTTGTAACCTTTTTCTTTCAAACCAACACTCACCCTCCCTTCACAAACATACACAAAAAACATTGCCATAAGTTATGGCTCTCAGAACAGCTTACAGCTTCATGCATGGCATATGAACTTATCGACTGAGCAGATGCCTTTCGATTTTATAATATTGAAGCAAGCTGTGTTACATACAAAGGATATGTTTGTTAACCCTTTATAGGGCATGAGGTCACACGCAAAAAAAAATTGTTTTTTTGATCCAAGGACACTTTATTGAGGCTAAGAAAAGGCGGTCAGACCAGTTTTCGTCACTCTCCGTACAATGGTTTTAGCACAAAAGGTGGGACAACATGTGTCCCGCTGCACACGACAAGGAATAAAGGGAGGTGGTACAGCATGTGTCCCAATGCTCACGAGGGGGTACCACAAAAGAAAGTTGCATCGTGATTTTAGGTTCACTTTGATGAGTGAAAGGGAGAAAAGCACTGCATACATAATGGCACGTTACAACCTGTGCATATGAGCTTGGTGCGCACTTCGGCGCGCTTGGTTGAACACCAGCGGCATCTCCTTCTTGTGCCAGATGATTGTGGGAAGTGGTTGTTTCCTTGAAAACGGACTTCCTGTGGAACTCCCGTTAGTATAGAACCACTGTGGCGCGCATTTTTTCTGAGGTAGTCTGCCTGGGATCTTCCAATGCGGAAGCATTGCCGCTCGACTAGTTGTCGCCCAAGAATGAGCTTGAATTGCAGCAAGTCTGTGCTGCCAGCATCGTGAACACCAGCGTGCTGAATAAAGGCATTCACGATGGCAGCATCAACCATGAAATAAAAAATTCTGTGCCATCCTTTTTTTGACCGCCTATCTACTATGTAGGCATTTCTTTTTTGGTCAAATCGGTCAACTCCACCCATCCACCGATTATAGTCTTTCACAGCCTTCGAGCATGTCACCTGGATTTTTGTTCCACAAGGCAGCTTCCTTTCCACTGTAGCTTCTTCTTGTGAGTCGTGATAATTGGACATCACATGGAGGTTCTTGGAGTCCCGCCACTGGTACACAGAAATTGGCCCTTTGGATCTGTACAGGAATGATCCCCGCTTCAATTTATTGTCAACCTTTACCTCTTGAGGCAGATCTTTCTTGTTGGATCTGAATGTTCCACAAGCAAATATACCTCGCTCTCGAAGGCGCTGGAGAAGCTTCGTCGAGGAAAAAAAATTATCTAAGAAAACTTGTGAGCCTGCGTCCACCACGTCTTCTGTTAGAGAGAGCACTACATGCTCACCGAGTCCCACGTCAGTGGGTCGACGCTCTGTGCGGCCTTGATAGAGGTCAAATTTACAGAGCTAACCAGTCTGGCTGTCAGCGATACTCCACACTTTATACCCACGCTTGATTTTTGGTTTGAGCGGCATATATTGCTTCATTGCCGATCTACCCTTGAAGAGAATCATGGACTCGTCGACAGCAACGTGGAAGGAAGGCTTGTACTCTTTTTGGAAGTTGATGTTGAGCATTTCCATTAGGGGCCTCACCCTCTAGCACCTATCAAAATTTGGTGAGGTCTTATCAGGTATCTTTGAATTGTCGTTTAGGTGCAGGCAACGAGTGATCTGTTGAAAACGTCTAAACGACATTACACTGGAGATTTCTTGAAAATTGAAAAACTTGTCTGAACTCCAATACAGGTACACTTGAGGCAAGTTATGAATGCTCATTAGTATGAGCATCCCTATGTAGGCCTTCAGCTCGCTCAGCTGTCAGCGTGCGCCAGTTTGGCATCATTCCTTGAAGAGCATAGAGGTTTGTTTCCTCAACAATCATTTTCCACACCTCTTCATAAAAGTACAGAGAAAACGCGTCGCATGCGCTGCAGTCTGCCTTTAGTTTTTGTGAGTATGTCGTTGAATTTTCTGCGATGCTCACTGGAATGTCGCAAGGCTGCCCGGCTATCCATCCTGCTGATAGGGAATCGTCTTCTTCCTCTTCATGGTCACTGTCATGATGAATGGGCTTAGCGCGCGCGTTCTTAGTTTTCTTTTTGCGTGTGTATGCCTTCTTGGGTCTTTTCTTGCGCGGCGGCTCGATCTTTTCGTCGCTTTTCGACGACTCTATCGGAGCGAAAGCCGAGGTTGATGGTAGGGTAAACTCGTCACCCGAATCACTTGACACATCACTTTCCGAACCGTCAGGCCGGCTAAAAAACACCTCTAATGCCTCTTCAGCGGTGAGACTCCGTTCCCCTACAAGTACGAATGAATACATAATAAATTTATACGTTTCATTCGAGAACGAACGACACACGACGCCATGCTTCTAGATAATGAACTTCCATATGCCTGCAGACTTTCGAACACAGAATTCTTTACAACATTGTACGAACTGTACAATTTTACTCATATGAGCCTGACATATTTAGAAGCACGGAGAACACAATGGGCGTCTTACCTGGCATTTCTGAAGAAAAATGTTGCTCTTCGTAAATCGTGTGTGCACAGCTCCGTCCTTCGAAAAAAAAGCAACAAACTACAACACACCTGGGACGCTTGCGCCACCCAGCAGGAAAAAAAGAAAGCATAAAATAGTTAAACACATCTCTCTTAGATGGCGCCAGTTGTCTCAAGCAAACCCAGCTCTCTCGCAGTTTTCACAATCGTCGTTTTGCTACAGCCTTGCAGGTGGGACAAGGGTTGTCCCGATGTCACAAAAAGGGTTAAGAAGTACTTGCAGCTGGGCTTGTTGGTGCGTATTAGTGAAAGACATGAGAGCGCAAAATGGCAGCACGGACGAGTAACTGAACAGGACGAGCGCTGCACTTTCAACTAGATTTATTCAAGGAAGAGCGTCTATATAGCCTCTGCCCTAATCCAACTGAGATTAAGAGCATGGATAAGGGCAGAGGCTATATAAACGCTCTTCCTTGCATAAATCCAGTTGAAAGTGCAGCGCTCGTCCTGTTCCGTTACTCGTCCGTGCTGCCATTTTGCGCTCTCATGTCTTTCACAGATATCTTTATTACAGAGTATAAGTATTCAGAAAACTTTCAGAGGCGTGCAACACAAGGAGTTAGAACAGTCAAGATTTCAAAGTGTTAAACTTCCGTTTTTGAGCAACTTTTGCTTGTACAATACTGTCGTTCCTATTTTTACAATAGTTTTTCAGCAGAATGTTTGTTGCAGCGCTGAGAATGTGATGCATGACCAAGTGAGGACTATGACCTCTTTCACATTCGTCGAAACCGTCACCGTCTCTTATCAGGTTGGTAGCCAGTGTGAAAAGGGCTTGCCTTTGGTTCGCTAGAGAATGGAAGTGCACAGCATACTTTTCACTTCGCAGCTTGTCCAGGACGATTTCAGCAGTCATTACAGCATTCACAACTGCAGGTTGGGGGAACTTGAGCCCACCGCGATTCATGTTCGCTATAATTTCTGCATTCTCAATTATGACGTCCTCATCTTCTACCAAATTTGCTCGGCAAGCAGTGCATGCAAGTTTTTTAAGTGCTGAATGGGCGCAGTATCCGGCCACGTACGTTATGGCTGGAAGATTTTGTGGCTTCATTTCGAAGTCCTTGTCATTTACTTCAATGCTGAAACTCTGTAGAATCGCCTCATCAATGCTGACAGCAGGTGCCCCTGAATCTATGTCTGGAAGCGCCAGGGCTCTTTGTAGGCGAAGCTTGCGTTCAGATTCGAACACTTGTCATCAGGACACATGGTATTGCGACCCGGAAAGCTGCCTATACTTGCCAAATCTTTCCTCCAAGTAGTCTGTCTGGAACTTCCCCAGAAGTACGTAGTCAAATCCAAGGTCTTCAAGGCAATAGTTTATTATCTTGATCAAGGCTTCCGTAGTGAGATGCAAGGCACTGTGGGTCTCCCGAGTGAGAATTCCATTGTCAAACTTCAAACTCTCCCAGCGGTCAAGCCATTGCATGATGGTATGAAGGAATTCGACTTGTGGACACAGCTTTTCTGAAATAGGAGTCTGCAAGTCATCACGAATCCGGCGTCCTTTGCTGGGCGACTTCACATTAACAATCCTCCACCAGGTTTCGACAACCTTTAAATATTCCGCTGTTCCAGCTGCATGCTGCAGTGTATAGCGTTGACCGCATGTTTCTAGAGCAGCTATGGTTGATAGGTTGAACACTTTCAGTGCAAGCTTCACATTTTGCCTTTCCATATTTTATGGATTGAGGGCCCTTACCGACAGTGTTGGAGCAGCCTTGAGAAGGTGGTCTTGTTCTTTTAGGTGGAGATCCCGGAGGGTCATGAACGAAGCAGTGATAATTTTTGAGTTGGAGTCCAAATTCATAAGTGAAGGAAAAAAACATGCAGGTTCCATGGTTCTTTTGGTTGATCCAATTGTTCCGAATACATTTCAACAAGTGAACAGGGTCAATAACGAAAAAAAGAGGACGAGTGGGATCTGATGGGTGAGGATAGGAGCTGCTGACTTTTGATGACAATCCAAAGAGAGACATTGTTTTGCGATTGATAGAGTTGTTATCTGTGATGACTGCAATGATGCGAAGCCCAAACTTTTGAAGCTCATTTGTGATGCTGCGGAGAACAGTGTTCAGCTGTTGAGCATTGATTTGTTCTACTGGCAAAATGTGAACAACACTTTTTTGTGATGACAGGAGGCTTTGAATCATAAAGACATGAGCTGTCTTTGCTGCATTTGTAGTGTTGCTGGCAGTGCCGACAATCGTGCCACCCCTGTAATCAAAATATGCCTGTAGATGGATCTCATCCATCATGAGAACCACTGCCTTCTCATGATCCTTCATGCACTCGCGAGCTTCTTTGCATAAAGCAGGAAAGAAACATCCTGCTGCTCAGCTGCTGGATTTATAACATATGCATTGCATACACGCCTGATCGTGGACTCATGCGGCAATGTGAGACCTCCGTAGTTACGCAAGTACCTATAAGCATGAGGAGAGATGGTAAATAGAAGGCAGGAAAATACCAACAGCTCTGAAGAGTAGCGGGGCGACTTGCTTAAAAGGAGAAAGACTTGTTCTTTCAAAAATGCCAAAGCATCTTGCCGATCTTCGTCTTGCATTTCTTGATTTGTTGCGTCTTCAAGAAGAGATAGCACGAGCTTCAATATTGCACCAGTCTTGTCATCAGGTTGGCGGAAGGCAGGATTCTTATCAGAGCTCTCAACAGCATCCAGCAGACCTGTTAAGCACCGAATATCATTCACAGTTTTTGGAATGATCTCCACGCCATCAAGTTTGGTGACCTCGACATCATGAATATACAGCTTTAGAGAAAGGTCCTCGGTGACTTTAACTGACTTGTGACATTCCTTGTGTGCTACGAGGTACATTGTTCGACGGCGCGGCGTAGACGGAAACCCAGGTATTTCTTTGTGTGTGCTACGAGGATCCACGTTCGACGGCGCGGCGTAGACGAAGGGACCCGCCGCCGTGACCGGCATCATCAATTACCCCCGCCATGCTCTTTGAGTGACGACCAGAACAACCGGACCCGCCGCCGCCCCGGGGAAACAGGCTTTATCCTCCCCAATTTCCGGGCACATTCCAGGACAAGGGAGCTGTCAGCGGGCCAGAGCGCGCCTTACCACAGCCGACGCTATGCGCTACCGCGAAGACAACATTCTTTCCCTCCTTCCCCTTTCGACGTGGGCTATCGCCGGGAAGGCACCCACAGCTTCCCGCCGTGCCTCGTGAACAAAAGCGCATTCCCAGAAGGGCCGTGACGGACACCTGCCATGGCGGACAGGCAGTACTCGCCAAGAATGTGGAAAGACAGGCGCTAGTGAATTAGCTCCGAAGAGAGAGCCTGTGTATACTCTCACTTGAGAGAGAGTGGTGGCGTTTTTGTTGTTTATTGAGTTTGTATTGTTAACAAGAATCTGGGTTCGAGGCTAAGCCCAACCCAAGGGGTTGTTCCCATCTCGCATGTTATTTTTCATTGGAGAATTGATGCTTTGGGCGGGCCACTGAAAATGACCGCCCTTAGTCCTTTGTTAATCAAGTGCTTAAAAGCGCATGGAAACGGATGCAGTCCAGTCCAGTCTGAGCTGGGGCTCCATGCTGAGCATGTAATGTGATGCTACTTAGGCACTAACCTGCCCGGTCGATGAGAAAAGTAGTGCAAAGTTTGTTCTTTTGTAAATTCAGTTCTGCTTTTCCAGTTTAACTCTCTGTATATGTATGTTGTAAAATTATGCTCTGCTGTCATCATCTACAAGCTCGCCTCCTGTTCATCTTCCAAGCCGAATGACACTAGAGGAAGGGTTTGTGAACCATCCTCGAAGAAACGGACGACTATTGAAATTCTACTGCATACACGCTCAGGACGACATCGTTCGCCAAGAGGGCCTTCAGCGCCGAAGCCCGTCGGCGTGCAGCTTCTGCCAGCAACCGCTCGAGCCCAACTCCGGAGCCACTCCATCGCCCCCATGAAGTCGTCGGCACGTAAGCTCGGACGCCCCAGCCTCTGATGTATAACCTTAATCATGTGTAATTATTGAATATACCTGTTTGTTTAAACTGAGCCATACGGTGTCTCTTTGCCTCTCCGTCCCGTGTGGACCTGCGCATTATGGGGGTCATCACACTGGTGTCAGAAGTGGGGACTCAAAAGCAAATGTCCTCTGAATGCTGCGACATTCATGACTTCAAAATTGTAATCAAAAGGGAATCACGGGACTGATTGTGGGACTTTTACCCCCATTTGAGAGGCTTGAGGCACCGGAGGGCTTGAAAAAAAAATGTCTTTATCTGAGGGAGCTCCCACTCCACAGCCGTCGCTCGGAGCAAGCATGCTGGCATTAGGAAGCGTCATTCCGACGTTTACAGGAGATAAGACAGGGGTTCCAATCTGCGATATTTCTTTTCCATGCTAGAAGAGATTGGGAAAATGGGGGGATGGTCCGATGCTCAAATGCTGGGAATGGCGAGGTGTAAGATGGCAGGAGCTGCTCATGATTTTGCATGGCGAGACGAAAAAGTAAAATCCACAAAATCATTTGCGGAATTTAAGAAGCTCGCGTTTGAGCATTTCGACACTGAACCACGTCACGTGCGGGTACAGAGGTTCCGTGACGCCGGACAGATGGTAGGGGAGGACGTGCGAACGTTTGCGTCGCGGCTTCAGCGCTTAGCGCGCGATACGTTAAGCAGGGAGGAGGAAGAAGACCAGCTAAAGAAGAAATACGCGGAGGATATACTTAAAGAGGAAATGACCGCCTTGTTCGTGGCTGGTCTGCAAGACCCCGTGCGCCGGTTCGTGCTCTCGCGCAAGCCGAGCAATTTCGACCAAGCCGTGGAGGCCGCATTGGATGAGGAACGAAATGAGGCGTTGACGACAGCCGCAGCGAGAGTACGCGTCATAGAGAGAGCGGTGCTCAACCCTGAGGTTGCTCTCTTGACAGAGCGATTAGATCGCTTAGAACAGCTGCTATCTCAGCAGGTAGAACGCCAGGTTGAAGCGCGCGCTCAACAGCGCTCATTCGCTGGAAACCGGAGACCGCCACAAAGCTACAGGCGCGGTATGCGAGATTTTGAAGAAATCGTATGCTTCGCTTGCCAGGGTCGCGGACACATAGCCAGGTTCTGCCAAAACGTGCGCCGTGGGGAGCCACAAAGAGAAGCAGGCGAGACACGCTCTAAGCAAGCCTACAGCGGGGCTCCAGATACCGAGACAAAAAACTAGTTAGTCCTCCCCCGCCTGAGGAGCGTGGGGAGGGAGCAGTAGATGATGAGGTGGTGGTAGTTTGTGTGGCCGACGAGGCATGCCCTGTTGTGCGTTGCAAGTTAAATGGTTGTTGCATGGAATTGTTGATAGATACGGGGTCAAAGGTGACATTGCTTAAGGAGAGCAGTTTTAACACGCTTCGAAGGAAGGGGGACCGCGAGGTGTTGGAAGCGTCTGGTGGTATGGCAACCAAATTTGTAGGCATAACGGGGGATCCTCTTGGCATAAGTGGACTCTACCGGTTACACTTCTCTCTCGGCAGAATTGCATTGGAGCACCCCTGCTACGTATGCCCGGACACGGTGTCTCTGCCAAACGGAGTGTCAGGTATATTAGGGCAGGATTTTTTGAGAAAAGGGAAGGTAGTAGTCTCATTCTCTGAGGAAGAGGTTAATGCGGGCGGCTCAAAAGTTCCGTTTTTGAACAGGAGAGGGGCTTAGATTCGCATTACCGATATTGACACCCGTCAAACAGTGGGATCATTGGAGAAGGTATATTCGCGGGTTGCCGTCCGGCTGGTCGAGGAGGCGGTCGTCCTTCCTTGGTCGGAGCACATTTTGTACGCGTTTGTGCCTTCAGATGTAGAGAGCGGCGCCGTGGGAGTGCTTGAGCCGGTCGACTCTCTCAGCAATGGCCTGAAGGCAGCCGCGTGCCTCGTGACAGTTAATCACGCCCACAGAGTGCCCCTACGGGTGGTTAACTGTAGCCAGCAGCCACTGAGCCTTCCCAAGAACAAAACATTGGCTTTCTTCACCTCTGCGATAGAGCAACGTGAGCCCACCGATACGGTACTCGCAACTGTAGAGCATGCTAGTCCTTCGGCTGCTCCAAAGGTGTCGTTCGATCTTTCTCACGTAAAATCCAGGGAGAGGGAGGCTCTGGCTGGTTTGCTGAACGACTACTCGGAGGTATTCGCCGCGTCCAACCTGGATTTGGGCTGCTGTGGCGTTATAAAGCACAGGATAGAAACCGGCACTTCATCGCCCGTTTACCAGCGTGCGTACAGGATTCCTTACTCCCAACGTGAGGAGATGGAGCGGCAGGTGCAGGACCTGATTGATCGCGGTATTGTCGAACACTCAAAGTCACCCTGGGGAGCACCAGCACTATTGGTGGAAAAGCCAGATGGCTCGAATCGATTAGTAGTGGACTACCGCAAACTAAATGCCGTAACTCGCATCGATCCATACCCCATCCCCAATATACAGGAGACGCTTTCTCAGCTGGGCTCTGCCAGGTACTTCACGGTAGTGGACATGGCGGCGGGATTCAGGCAGATAGCAATGGATCCGGCAGATGCCGAGAAAACGGCATTCAACACGCCCTCAGGGCACTATGAATGGAAAAGAATGCCGATGGGTCTGGCCAACAGCCCTGCTGTCTGGCAGAGAACCGCTGATGTTATCCTGGCAGGTCTTCTGGGAAGGCTGTGCTTCGTGTATATGGATGACATTATCATATACAGTGACAGTTTTGATAACCATTTGCGCGATATTGAGCAGGTTTTGGTGCGACTAAGAGCAGCGGGTCTCAAGCTGAAGCCCTCTAAGTGCCAATTCCTCAAAAACGAGGTGAAATACCTCGGGCACGTTGTTTCAGCTGACGGCGTGCGACCGGACCCTGAGAAACTAAGGTGTGTCTCGGATTTTCCATCCCCGACTAGCGTCCGCCAGGTCCGGCAGTTTCTCGGCCTGATCGGTTACTACCGAAGGCACATAGAGGAGTTCGCCAAGCTCGCTAAGCCGCTCACCGCCTTAACAGCCAAAAATGTCGCCTTTCGCTGGGACGAAAACGCGGAGAATGCTTTTGGGGCCCTGAAAAGGAAGCTAATGAGTGCACCGCTGTTGCGCCACCCGGATTTTAGTTTGCCCTTCGTTATGGCCACAGATGCGTCAAAGTTCGCAGTTGGTGCCGTGCTATCTCAGGTTATCGAGGGCAAAGAACATCCCGTTGCTTTTGCTAGCCGACAGCTGAGCCCCACAGAGCAAAAGTACGGAGCTACGGAAAGGGAGTGCCTCGCCGTTGTCTGGGCAGTAAAGCACTTCAGATGCTACCTTTACGGCCGCAAATTCAAGCTAGTCACAGACTGCCATCCTCTGAAATGGGTGATGAGTGTCAGGGACCCTAGCTCGCGACTCGCTAGATGGAATCTACACCTGCAGGAATACTGCTTTGAAGTTGAGCACAAGTCAGGAAAGACACATCTGAATGCTGATGCACTCAGCCGCACAGCTGCCGTGGCAGCTATAGATGAGTTTGTCCCCGTAGTCGACCCCGCCGAATTACGCACAGAGCAGTGCAAAGATCCTGACCTGAAGCGAATAATCGAAAGCTTAGAGGGCGCACCGTCTCACCCCGAACAGCTAGGTTATTTCATTGACAAAGACGGCACCCTGTGTCGGCGCACGAGGCCAACCAAGAAAGGGAGACCAGAGAAAACCGCTTGGGAGAGAGTCGTCATACCTCGGTCGTGGACAGAAAGGGTTCTTCGCGCGTTTCACGATGCGCCATGCGCCGCTCATTTTGGCGTAGCGAAGGCACGCAGGCGTGTGGAGCGTTTGTACTTTTGGAGTGGCATGCGACAGGATGTTAGAGACTACTGTGCGAAGTGTCATTCCTGTCTCGAAAGAAAAACACCGAAGGGACGAAGACCAGCTCCAATTCAGCCGTTCCCTGAGGTTTCGGCTCCCTTCGAGCGGACAGGTATGGACATAATGGGCCCATTGCCCACGACCACTTCCGGAAACAAGTACATTTTAGTATTTGTCGACCACCTTTCAAAATACTCGGAAGCGGTAGCACTCCCAGATCAGAAGGCAGACACGGTTGCAAGAGCATTTGTCGAACAGATCGTGCTCCGACATGGACCCCCGAGGCAACTCTTGACAGATCGGGGAACGAACTTCGTGTCGCAGCTAATGAGGAGAGTTTGCGAGCTGCTTAAGATCGCTAAGAAGCAGACAACACCGTACCATCCGGCTTGCAACGGCGCGGTGGAGCGACTGAACCAAACCGTGGCCGGGTTCCTGTCGCATTTTGTTTCGCGCGACCAGCGGGACTGGGACTTGTGGCTCCCGTATGCAATGTTTGCCTACAATTCCGCAGCACACGAGAGCACGGGCGAATCGCCATTCTTTCTTCTCTACGGCCGAGACCCGGACCAGCCTAGTGAAGTGCCAGAGGGCCCCCGTCGTGTCCCATACGCTTCACTGGACGACTATAAGGTTGAGCTAGAATCGCGCTTGCAAGTGGCGAGGGACATCGCAAAGGAGTCCTTAAAGAAAGCGGCAAAGCGCAGGAAGGAGGTGCACGATCGCAGTGCTAGAGACGCGCCGTTTGATGTGGGGGACAGCGTGTACATTGAAAACTGCCAAAGGCAGATTGGGCTAGCTCGTAAGTTCCAGACGAAGTGGAGAGGACCGTGCGAGGTTGTCGAGAAGCTTTCTCCGGTAAACTTCAGAGTCCGAGACGTGAACCGGCGTTTGATAAGGATACACGCAAATCGCCTCAAGTCGGCACCGGTTCAGTATTCACGAAATGAGGAAAGGGAAATCGCGGATTTTGATGGGGACAGAAGTGAAGCGGAGCGCGCAGATAGTTCGCAAGAAACGCCCTCTCCTGCATTTGTTCGGCAGGCGCCCGAGGTGACGGCCGGAATGCCACCGGATTTACTTCATGCATTGCTAGAAGAAGAAGCGCGCGAGGTTGCCGCGCAGATAACGCCAGGAGAGGCTCCTGCCACGAGCCCTCGCGGGTCCCAAAGCAGACAAAGGGGCACAGACTTACTTAGTATGACTCATGAAGGCCGATATCCGCTGCGAAATCGGAAAGCTAAGTCGGACTAATGGCGTAAACAGAGCGGAGTTGTGAACTGGTTAGAATTGTGTAATGCCGCAGCTCATAACATTGCTATATGCGTATGTGTTAAGTTATCGGAGTTAATAGTTAAACCTTTCTCTCATTAAGTAACACCTTCACAGGAGAGCATGCGGAGCGCATGCAGAACCTGCCCTACTTCCTTTCGTTATCTATATTTTTGTCTGTGCCGTGATCGTGCTAGAAGTGGGAGCTCCTTTGTAACTGTGGTAAATTTATTTCGTCCAGGTTGGACTAGAAAGGAGAGGCTTGGGTGCTGAGTTTCATGTTTATCTGTAAAAGAAGATCAGTGCTGCCCCTGGAGACGCCAGTTATGACAGCGGAGGCATTGGTGTTGTGCAGTGGTGTTGAGTGCAGCGAAAAGTGTTTTGTCGGACGCACTGTGCGAGGCGATTCAGAAAGACAAGGGGAGCTGCAGGGACTCAAATGTTCGGAGAACATTCTTCTGGAGGGTGAGCGAGTGTGACATTCCTTGTGTGCTACGAGGTACATTGTTCGACGGCGCGGCGTAGACGGAAACCCAGGTATTTCTTTGTGTGTGCTACGAGGATCCACGTTCGACGGCGCGGCGTAGACGAAGGGACCCGCCGCCGTGACCGGCATCATCAATTACCCCAGCCATGCTCTTTGAGTGACGACCAGAACAACCGGACCCGCCGCCGCCCCGGGGAAACAGGCTTTATCCTCCCCAATTTCCGGGCACATTCCAGGACAAGGGAGCTGTCAGCGGGCCAGAGCGCGCCGTACCACAGCCGACGCTATGCGCTACGCGAAGACAACATTCTTTCCCTCCTTCCCCTTTCGACGTGGGCTATCGCCGGGAAGGCACCCACAGCTTCCCGCCGTGCCTCGTGAACAAAAGCGCATTCCCAGAAGGGCCGTGACGGACACCTGTCATGGCGGACAGGCAGTACTCGCCAAGAATGTAGAAAGACAGGCGCTAGTGAATTAGCTCCGAAGAGAGAGCCTGTGTATACTCTCTCACTTGAGAGAGAGTGGTGGCGTTTTTGTTGTTTATTTAGTTTGTATTGTTAACAAGAATCTGGGTTCGAGGCTAAGCCCAACCCAAGGGGTTGTTCCCATCTCGCATGTTATTTTTCATTGGAGAATTGATGCTTTGGGCGGGCCACTGAAAATGACCGCCCTTAGTCCTTTGTTAATCAAGTACTTAAAAGCGCATGGAAACGGATGCAGTCCAGTCCAGTCTGAGCTGGGGCTCCATGCTGAGCATGTAATGTGATGCTACTTAGGCACTAACCTGCCCGGTCGATAAGAAAAGTAGTGCAAAGTTTGTTCTTTTGTAAACTCAGTTCTGCTTTTCCAGTTTAACTCTCTGTATATGTATGTTGTAAAATTATGCTCTGCTGTCATCATCTACAAGCTCGCCTCCTGTTCATCTTCCAAGCCGAACGACACTAGAGGAAGGGTTTGTGAACCATCCTCGAAGAAACGGACGACTATTGAAATTCTACTGCATACACGCTCAGGACGACATCGTTCGCCAAGAGGGCCTTCAGCGCCGAAGCCCGTCGGCGTGCAGCTTCTGCCAGCAACCGCTCGAGCCCAACTCCGGAGCCACTCCATCGCCCCCATGAAGTCGTCGGCACGTAAGCTCGGACGCCCCAGCCTCTGATGTATAACCTTAATCATGTGTAATTATTGAGTATACCTGTTTGTTTAAACTGAGCCATACGGTGTCTCTTTGCCTCTCCGTCCCGTGTGGACCTGCGCATTATGGTAGTCATCACAGACTTTTTGATTGCTGGGGCACCATCGACAGTCAGATTGAGGAAGAGTATAAAGTCATGCTGGTAAACAACCGTCCAGAATTTGGAGACCTTTATATATGGTATGCATTTCAACAGCGCCTGAAAGTTGTCAATTTTGTTTCGGTCCTCTTCAGCCTGGTGTGCTTCAATAGACAAGTTGATGGCATCTCGTAGCGCAGCTGCCTCTCGGCACGTCCTCTTTTCATCTGGGGCCTCTCGAGACGTGCTTGCATTTGGGGCAGAAAGATATGCCGGGCAGTCGGGAAGTATGCTTGGAACAGCATCAGGTCGTAACCGTACGAGCTTGAGTGCCACTTCAATTACTTTGCCGGTCTTTGTATCCGTGTAGCTTGTTCTATTTACCATTCACAGACCTGGGATAAGAAAAAACAAAGACAGTAAAAGCTCTAGAACCTAAAGTTTAAAAATCAGACAGGTGCATGACAGTACGAGAGAAATGTCTATAAATGTCGTGTGAACTGAATGTCAGCAATACTATTTCGCTACGACTTTACAGATTTACCCGGTGCAAAAGAGGCAGCACTACGGAATAATCTCGCGACATGCTGCCCGCAGCGCTTTCAGTGCAACTGACGAAGGCGTAACCACGACAGTCAAAGGAATGTTTCCTTACCACCGACCGCTTTCCTGGAATGAAGTCCGCACGGTGGATAGCTTTAATCCATTGAGCTCTTCTTGCTTGGTCCGAAGGGAAGGTGAAGACTCGCACACGCTCAACACCATCATAGTTCCCGCGGCACCGCGGTACGCAGCAATGCCCAGGCATTATCACAGCCTGCACACTATTGTTGTTTGCCTATTAAAGACTAGACACACACCTCCCGGCACCGACGTACTCCCTCGTCGTTACCAACGTCGTTACCATACAGGTGGTAACTCTGAAACAGCGTTGAGTTTCGTGACACACGCTGCACGGGAAAAAAAAGAAACGCAGAAATTCGAACACGTGCAACAACGTTCACGAAATGAAGGAACCACTGATGTTTACCGCAGTGCGAACGCATTTTCCAGCCGAGCACTCTGCACGAATACGAAAAAGTATAACAAAACCACGTAAAAGAAAACAATATTACCTTCCAAAATAAGCGGTTCAACAAAAACTATAAATTTTTACAAAATAAAATTTTTATCTTTGCAGCACAGCAGTAATAAAAGCATCAAAATGTTTTCTTAAATTCGATACTTCAGCTAGTACTGCTCCGCGCACGCGTTGTTGCACCAAAATCACCGAGACCGGTCGGAGAAAGTGGGTGCACGACGGCCTCTCCTCGAAAGCGCCGAGAGCTGGCCCGTCGCAGTGTGATGACGTAGCCACAAAAGGGAGGAGGATATGGAGAGTCCTTAACTAGTCTAGAGGGTGTTGGGGCAGCACGCTGGTAGTCTGCCTCTGTGAATGCGTTGGTCGGGGCGGCGTTTGTTGTGGCGGCAGAGGCAGCGGGAACGATGCTATCTGCCTCTAGGAGGGCTTGCTTCCCGCTTGTGCTTTCGGAGCTTTTTTGGGTCTCCGCCAGGTGGGTGGAGGGAGCCGTGTTGGTTATGACGGCATCCCAGTCTGGCTCGTGGGTCCCCCACTGTATAGGGGAAGTGCCGCTTTCGCAGGTTTCCTGCGTGCGAGACGGCGCGTGTTCGGGCGCGGGGTGGGTTAGGCTCGGCTCTGTTGGGAGGGAGCCTTGGCCTGGGGCTGCTTCGCCACGGTGGACGGGAACGGGCGTCACGCTGTCGTAGCGTCGCAGTAACGGTGGCTCTGCACTCTTAGAACTAAAGGAGTACCGAGGAGTGCCCAGAACTCTCTTTAGGAGAGCATTTGCTTGTCCCATATTCCACTCCTTTTCAGAGAATTAAATAACTCTCCCTCGACGAAGAGTGCTCCAACTCCTACCATGGAGTACTGTACTACTCCTGCAATAGAGTACAGGCACTCCTCAGCGGGAGTAAAATTACCACATTAAAGCAGCATCCTACCACTCTCTCAGGTAGAGTTCCAGACTCTGTTTGTTAGAGTGACTATACTCCTTCAAGGAGTTCAGCCTAGATTGTATTTCACTCCTTCCAAAGGAGTTTCACATGCTTTCAAAGTATCCTACCATTTTCCTCATTTCACATATTCTTCAGAGCAAGTTGGTCATGTTTTGCAGGATTCACCTGGTCTACATCTCCAAAACAGTGCTGAAAAATGGTGCATTGTAGTTTCAACACTGAATCTTCACTGATAAGTAAACTGTGCTTTACTGGACAAAATGGATATGATCTGTGAGCAAATTAATTTTGGTCATACAACTCCTTTATGGCCACAACAATTTGCACATTAGTATGGTGCTCGGTCTGTGTTGGGAACAACAATTTTTCAATAAATAGTGGCCCACACGTACACAACTGATATTTTTATTTGCCAGTCGCGATTGCTGTGACTGCCCGAAACACGCTCGGGAGGCGCTCGCTGGCGTCAAGCCCCATTAATGTTTCCAGCAAAAGACAAGTTCGCTTTGCTTTTGGGGTGTACTTGACATTAAATGCCCAGAACACTGCCAAAAGCAAAGCGAACCCGTCTACCAAATCCACAGCAGTGAGATGCAAGTGCTCGAATGAAATAAGGATGCTTGATGACGCCTCAACTTGCTCGGCTGAGTGGAGAAGCATCGGGTAGATGTACCTTTCTCCAGGCGCCTGCAAATATGAATGACAATAATGCAAGTCAAAGTTCATTCCAATGCGCTTTTCATTTTATCCTGCATTTAATCCCAAGAAGAAAAAATGAATGCAACTAGAATGTACTGGTCGTTTGTTTCAAGTTGCCATTTATGTGTACTTAAGGCAACAGCATATTATGATCAAGTGCAGACACCTTTCATTGCAAACCTTTATTCAGAGTTAACATTTTATAACACTCGATACAATTAATTTATTAAGCTTGAGTAGTAGTAGCAGTAGTAATGGTTTATTAAAAAACGTTATTAATAAACGTGAAAAGAATGTTGCCGGCCACAGCAATTGCTATCTAATATCTTAAGCACTCGAGCTGCAGCCGGCGGAATTGAAAGGGAAAGGATAGCTAGAAGTATTTTAAGTATGTAATACTGACATTGTGTGACGCTAACATTTGGCATGAACGAGACAACTGATTACTTTGCGCATTATGTGGCAGTCCATACCACTATGCATAATGTAGATTTGCAAATGTACTATGGTAATCTCCCATGACTGCCACACTTGTCCACTGCAAAACTAAGGAAGCTGTCTTGCATTTGGAATGTGCTAGTTTTATTTAACACTGATCACTTCAGTATATCTGCATTGTTCTCTAAGATGGCGAAGAGATAGCTTGTATTAAGGCTATTTTATGTGATGGAAACCATTGACTAGACGACAAAGATGAAAAGCCTAAAATCCTCCACCTCTGTCCGGCTGCTTGCATGTCTGTTAATAGCTCAGGAAAACTCGGTTATAATATGCCAAACACTTCCCCATAACGTTACGCTGTGCGAAAATACCCTACCCATCCCTAGCTTAATTTCTGTCCACATGCACAAGACACTGACAGATCATGTGCAGCATGCGATCCGAGCATGAAAACTTGCTACAAGTGACATTTGTTATCAAATGACTGGGTCCTTATTTCCCGTATAAACGCGTGTAAGGGCCGCACCCTGTTTTCCAGAAGGAAATATTAGAAAAAAATAATATGTGTGTAAGGGCTGCACCCATAGTTTCCACACGACCCATGCGGGAATAGCCTTCGAAATGAACGAGCCGTGGCCACCGCGATCAGCTCCGGCTGCAAGCAATGGTGCGCTTCATCACGGAGGCAACGCATGAACACTGGAGCTTCCAGGTGCCACCCATGGATGGCACCAGAGGCCACGGCTCACTATCATCATCGTCAACTTTTTGCTCCGCTGCGAGCTCCCGCTACTCATATCGGCATCAGTATCACCAGCTCTAGCGTTTTGTTGCTGTCAAAGGCACAGGTGTTAGTTGTGGCTTTCGCGTGCTGCCGCGGAGCGTTGTAGTTTTAGCAGTTATAGTACGATAAGGCAAGCACCCTAATAGCTACACGACTGGGAGTTTGGTATCGAACACAGCAAGCGTGCAGAAGGCAAGAAATTCGACATGGCCGAGAGGCGCGTCCGACGACGCTGCAACCAAAAGGATGCATTAAGGAACCAAGCTGCAAAAAGTACGCTTTCCGAGGCAAGCCGTGCAAGTTTCCTGAACTGGAAGCAGAGCTGCTCTGCTAAGTGATGGAAGCGCGGAACAATGGCTATGCGTTGACAGCGGACGTGCTGTGCGAGTTCTTGTGGGATGAGCATGCACCAGAGCACAGCACCAGCTCGGAGTGGGAATACACCGCGAGTACAAACTGAACGTAGAATAAATGCCGCTGATTTCCCGATCAGTGTATTTTTACTTTTAAAAAAATTTTCATAGATCACGTGTATCGGCCGCACCCCAAAAATTGGCCCTCAAATCTGGAAAAAAAAGTACGGTTCTTACACGCATTTATACGGTATACCAGAAACTAAAGCACTTATCAGCAATAAATCAGGTGCATACCAGCTGAGCAATGATTGGAGCAGGGCTTTCATTCACTACTCGTGGTAAGGTCATCAAAACTGCTGCCCCATAGTGATCTGCAGCAAAAAGAAGAACTTAAACAAGATACTTGGATGGCATGCAAACACCACAAATATTGACATGGCTGAAAGAAAGCATTAAGTGGTTGAGTGATGCAGTCACAAGGGTGGAAATCACACAAAGCTCTCTGTTCACGGCCAGGTATGGTTAGCTCCATTGGCATGCATCATTTGGAAATCTACCGAAACACACAGTGAAGAACATGCAGTCAACGAGTCAAAAAAGATGCTTCGATGGCTCATTGCCCCTAATATAAATATTATCCAAAATATTGTAATCAAGCTGCCCATTTATGCACAGAGTATCTGTGCAGGGAGAAAGAAGTTGCTAGCAATCTTCCACAGCAAAAAAAAAAAAAAAATGGGGGCAGCCTGTTTCTCAGAAACAGCTAAAAGCGTGGAACGGCATATCAGAAAAATGAGGCAAAGGCTCTGGGAGCACAGTCCATTCTTCAGATAGTATAACGCAGTCACTGTGAGAAAGCTTGCTTTAAAAAAAATGCCTTTCATAATATGTCCGAGTTCATGAGAATGTTTGAAAAAAATGCAAGCCATGGAACATCACGTTTTCAGAGGAGTTGTGAAACAGAAAAATTGGCAAAGTTTTGCCTCATAGTGGAAGACTAAGAATGCGGCAGTGAACACGTATAGGTTCTTTCAACTTCGACACCTCTGCAGGCTAACAACTCATTCAGCATGAAAATCCCAGTAACGTGATTTCATACCAGTAACATGCAATGCTGTAGACAATGAACCTGTTCTATTACGGTATGCCAGAGGCAAGGATGGCACAAAAGTGGCAACGGATTTTGTACATTTGTTCGGAACTAACAGATTTAAAAATAATGTTGCAAAGCATGAAGTCACACGGTAGAGTGCTATTAAGCTCATTGTATACACTGAATTAGGCACAATTTTCTTGCAAAAAGGAAGTACCTGCAGTAATTCCTTCCTAACAATTGAACTGCTCTTTACACTTGACTCTAGGTAGCACTTCTTTCCCCAATTTTGGCAGGGTGTGGCCCTTACATGAAAGCTACGGTTTTGAATGAAATTTTGCAAATATATTTCGGGGTAAGTGCTTTATTTTGCAATACACTCTGACGCCATAGTTACCCTTAAAGGGGGGGGGGGGGGAAGAGGGGCTTAGAAAAAAAATTTGTTAATGAAGTCACAATTATCACATCTTCAGGGAATATCTATTTTTGCGTGCTGATTCCAAATATGTCAGTTAGTTTCATGTGCAACAATTGCTTGAGCACTTATGCAATATGTTGTGTTACTTTTTGTGGAGCGCTTTCAAGAAATTCTGCTGCAGGGAACTTGCTAGAATGCATGTCATTGGTTTCTCTTGACATTAAGCTATGCAATCAAGGGGTAAAATTATCATCCTGCCTATCATAGAAGTTGAGTTACAGGATTTTGAAGTTGTCACTTCAGAAACAGGAATACAAATTTTTCTTCCCGTTTGTGAAGTACCAAGTTCAAAACCCTGTAACTCAACTTCTGTAATAGGCAGGATAATAATTTTACCCTTATTGCATAGCATATTGTCAAGACAAGTGGACGGCATACATTCCAGCAAGTTCCCTGCAGCAGAATTTCGTTAAAGCTCCCCACAAAAAGTTACATAACATATTTCAATAAGTGCACAATGACTTGTTGCACAGTAAATTGAATTCCATATTTGGAATCAGCATGCATAAATACATGTTCCCTGTAAATTTAATAATTGTGACTTCATTAATAAATTTTTTTTCCTAAGACCAGTGTCCCCCCTTAAGGTTGTTAATCTTTATTGCTTTCACAAGTGCTCGAACCCGGCTCTTCCCTGTAAATGAAGTAATCTTTGGTTACATCTAATGCATCCCAAATGCATATAAATTTGCAACTTTTAACAATATCTACGATACTGCTTGCCATCAATCCATAAGCAAAGAGGTTAAAAGGGTACTTTAGCTGTCCTGTCAGGGTCATTTTGTGGTCGACCACTGCCATGAGCTCAAGACAACAGGTGTGTCCGAATTCTACTTTATAATGTCACAGAATCAGGTTATGACAGCAACAGGCAGATGTAGTCATCTGGCAGCACCCCAAGAAGAGTGCAGCGGAAAGTGCATATGCATGCTGAACTCAGTTGCTATCTGCGGATCTTATTTTTCCATATAACTGGCGCTGAAGTTTGGGTGAGTGGCCCATACACAAGTGTGCCCCTTATTTGGGTGCAAATGTTATCCTACGTTTTCCTTGCATGGGTGATCGATCAGATTGTCGAGGCTTTTTGAGGAAATGCATGTCATAACACACTTTTCCCTTTTCACAACAACCACAATCTGCCTACAATTTCTTGCCATCCTGTTTGAAAGACATTTGCTGTTTGCCTCTGGTAGTCCATGCACTACTCCAGGCTGCTAGGGAAACTGGCACTTTGAACAGGTGGCCATTTTGAGCATTCTTTTTGCCTCCCCACCAACAATATTGAGCATTTAGCCTTCACAACGACCTCTATTTGTACTCTTTCAGCCATTTTCGTGGCTTTTCACGCGCCATTTTCGTCCACTTTCAGTTTACATCAATCAAACTAGCCACATGCACACATATTTTGGGGATGAATAAAATGAAGTGGAGTTCTCTAATTCAAATGTATTAAATGCGTGGGGAGATAAAGGTCACAAAGAGAGAGAGAGAGAGACTCTTTAATGAAGAAACAGAGAATTTAGCCGGCGTTTCAATATCGCTGGCATGCTACTCTGCGTAGGGAGGGGAATTTGGGAGATAAAGACTGAAGGAGAGCAGCGTGGAAGAGGTGAAAAAAAAACGAAGATAAAATGCAGCCATGAAATCGGTACTAAGGATGCACTGGCGAGTATTGATGTAACCTATGGAATGATGGAGTGCATAGTCCGACGAATGGGCTGACGAAGTTCACTGCAAGAAGAATGCATGAAGGTAACCTGCAAGTGAATTTAGAGCTTATCGAGATGTCCAATGTCTTTTAAATATGTAAAAAGAAAGTTCATTGCAAGTCTCTGTTGCCTGAAGCAGGCTAAGGGGCCTAAAACTTTGTCCATTGTTAGGGGCACTGGGCAGAGCTTCTGCATGCAATGTTCATAGTACGCACGCTCGTTAGCATACGCAGGGCACTCAAGCAGGATATGTTCCACAGTTTCTATCGAAGCACAGTTGTCACAATGCGGACTGTTCATTTGTCCAAAACGGTATCGCAGGCCATCTGTATATGCAGCATTCAGACGAAGTCGGTGATAAAGTGTTTCGAGTTGTCGAGGAATTCTGGGTGAGAGTCTTGATCTAAGATGTGGGTCGATTGAGTGAAGAAATTGGTACAGATGTGTCGGCAAACTCCAAAGCCGATACGTTTCTTCGTACGCAAAACTTTTAGCCATTTGGGACGCATCAGATTTCGTGAGAAAACTTCGAATGTATCTCTGATGTTGATGGCCCTTACGGGCCGCTTCATCTGCTTTTTCATTAGCCATAATGCCACAGTGAGCAGGTACCCACTGAAATGTTATGCAGTGGCCTGCGGCAATAGCTAAATGATGGATATACCCAATGTCCAGGGAAACTGGCTGGTGATTCGTTTTCTTCAGCAGGTTGGCCAGGATCTGCAGAGATGCTTTTGAATCGAAGATAACCCAACGGCCGGCGGTTCGGCGCAGGATGTAAGAAACAGCTTCCTTAATGCCGTGAAGCTCAGCTGTTGTAGAGGAGGCCCTCCGCTGCAGCCGGTAAGAAAGGGCATGGCCTGTTGAGGGCACATAAAGGCCACAAGAAGAAGTTTCTTTAGTAGTTGAACCATCGGTGAAGATATGGGTGTGCTGCGTATATTCTTCGATTAAGTAGGCGAGAGTAGCTTGCAGAAGTGCTGCCTGTGGCATGCGGCTTTTTGCATTCACACCTGGAAAAGACTTCTTCACCTTTAGAGGAGAGAGTGTCCATGGAGGAAAGGCCAGAGGTAGTAGTTTCTGAGGTTGATTAATAGTAGGAAGGGGCAGGAGCTGCACTGCCTGGCCAAAGCTAGAGTTGCTGTGAGTTAGGTGGACACGGTGTAGGAAGTGCTTCTTCCCTTGCAGGACATGGCGGAGATGGGTACGCATAGTTTCCTGGGCGGCAATTACCTATAGTGGGAGACATCCTGCCTCCGCTACTGTTCCTGATGCAGAGGAACCCTTTGGGAGGCCAAGACATATTCGCAGGCAGTTGTTCCGTCCTGCATTGAGAGTCTTATTGCTTGTAGTAATCATTGAAGCACTGGTAGACAGTAGCTCAAGGTTCCTTCAACGTAGGCTTTTTCAAGCAGAAGCATTGATCGGCAGTTGCTACCCCACCTTGTTCCCGCCATGAACCTGAACACTTGCGATGCTGCAGTAATCCTCGCACGGAGTTTTTTGATCTGAGGTGACCATGACAGATTATAGTCGATTACAACACCCAGGAATCGCTGAGATCGTACATATGGCAGCGATCGTCTGCCTAGGAGCAGCGCATATCGGGTCATCGTTTTTCTTGTAAACGCCATTGCAACACTCTTTTCTGGCGAGAGACGAAGACCTCTGGAAGCCAGGTACATCGAAATGTGCAATAGTGCTCTCTGAAGACGTTGCTGGGTAATATAGCGCGAACGTGACGCGGTCCAGATGCAGATATCATCAGCATAAATTGTTATGCGGACCCCTCGCGGAAGGTGTCTTCTTATGTGAATAAGGACAATATTGAACAGGAGAGGGCTGAGCACCGCTCCCTGTGGTACGCCCCTCTCCACTGCGTGAAAGCGTGTTGGACCGTTTGGAGTGGTAATAAAAATTTGTCGTTCTTTTAAATAATGCCCAATCCACTTGTATAGCCTTCCTCCAAGGCCAAGACTGCCAAAGGCTGCGAGAATTGCATGGTGAAAGACGGAGTCATAAGCGGCCTTGATGTCTAGGAAAACGGCTGTTGGGATGTACCCAGCATGAAGGTACTCCTCAATTGATGAGACGAGGGCGATGATATTGTCAGTCGCAGACCTGTTTTGACGGAACCCGTTCATTTCTTGGGGGAACTCATTTCGGCTTTCTAGGAACCAAGTTATGCGCTTGCAGATCATGCGCTCCATGAGCTTACCTACGCAGCTCAGTAGGGCAATGGGCCGGAATGATGCGTAGCTTGTTGGCTGCTTACAGGGTTTCAAAACGGGCACGATTTTCGCCAGCTTCCATTCCGTGGGGACCTCACCAGCCATCCAGGAAGAATTGTAATACTCCAGGAGTCGAAGACGGGAGGTGTGGGGTAGCTTTGCAATGGCGTCATAGGTCACCTCATCATGACCCGGAGACGTGTGCCTGTTTTTCTCCGCGATAGCTGTGGATAGTTCTTCCATTGTGAAAGGCAGGTCTAACGCTGGCACTGCCGCCTTTGGGATGCCTGTTTGACCATCTGCGGAGAGTGTCGAATGCCCTGACCCTGCCGACAGCAGCTTGCAGTATTCTTCTGAGACTTCTTTTATAGATTTTTGTTCGTGAAGGGAGAGTGCAGCGAAGGGGTGGAGTTGTTGAAGTGGCGTGCGCATACCTCTAACTATCCGACAAATATTGGTTGCTGGTTTGCGCACATCCAGCGTAGAACAAAGGTCACCCCACTTTTGCCGACTGAGTTTATCCATGTAGCATCGAATGTGACGTTGTGCCCGTCGGCATGCACGTAGGTCATCGAGGCTTTTTGTGCGCAGAGCTTTCCTTTCAGCTCGCCTGCGTATAGCGCAAAGCCTTTGGAATGTGTCATCATTTGAAGGTAGGTTATCATTTTTAGCTGTAAGTTGTGTACTCGCCCTCAGGCAATACGCAATTGTCGATGCTAATTCCTCATTGCGAGTTGCCGCAGTAACTCCTCTGCTTACAGCGTCCTTGTATGCGTCCCAGTCTGTAGATTTTATAAGGAATTTCTTTGGGTTCCTCTGCGCATGGAAAGCCGATATGAGGATTGGGTAATGGTTGCTTCCACGTGTCTCCAAATCAATGCACCAGCCAAAGTTGTGGGCGAATGAACTTGTGACAAATGTCACGTCGATGCTGCTGGTAGTTGTCGGGCCTCGGAGGTAGGTGATGCTGCCGTCATTTAATGGCTGAACTAAATGCTTGGACAGAAGTTTTGCAAGCTTGGCACCTCGGGCACATGTATGTGAGCTGCCCCAAATTTCATTATGAGCATTGAAGTCTCCGCAAATAATATGCGGAGAGGGCGTCCTTGCTATCAAGTCTTCAAGTCTCAAAGCATCAAATGGCGTGCCTGGCTCAATATATACTCCAATCAGAGTGTACTGTTGTCCGGCAATAACTGTGACAGCGCATACGTATTCATTGTCGCTGTGAGGCGGGACATCAACCGGTGAGGCCGGGATATCCTTGCGAAAGCCTATCAGCAATCTGCTGACGTTATCTGGTCGTTGTGAATGATGGAAATAGTATCCATTGAGTCGGAAAGTTTCCTCGACGCGTGATTCACAGATGACTATGAAGGGGAAGCGGTACGCTCGCACGAGCTGTCGGAAATCTGAGAGTTTAGAGCGTAGCCCGCGAGCGTTCCACTGGAAAATGGTGCATGTACGAAAGATGTTGTGGATTGTCAGCTGCGGTGAAGTTCTCGCTGTGGAAGCCATGATTACTGAAGTGTGGTATTACGCCCCTGCGGAGCGTAGGAGACCGACACCAACGGCTCCATTGCAAGGACAGCTTCTGCTTCTGGGAGTCTTCCTGACGAGGGGTTTGCACGGATAAGAGCCTTGATGGCTGCAAACAGCATCGGAATCAGTAGGCATGTGCCATCTTGTTCAGAGCTTCCGGTTTGCTGCCTGCCGCTGATCTTCTTGTCATGTTGTGGCGCCCTAGGGTCAGAGCAAGCGACGCTGTTTGTCGGGTCTTGTGTAGTGCGTTGCAGTAGCTTTGATGAAGAAGAAGCACTAACGGACTTCCCACGCTTCTTTTTTACCGCATCTGCGTAGGTCGTGTCAGCTGCTCTGCCACGCTGTGTTGACTGATTCTCGGAAAAAGCTGCCGTAGTCGTGAAAACCACGTCGGGGTTAGGTGGTGGTTCATGGCGCTTAGGGGGTTTCCCTTGTGTTTGCTCTGCCGTGCGAGCAACTGTGGCTGCTTTCTTTTTATAACACCCTCCATAGGAAGCAGGGTGTGGGCCACCGCAGTTAGCGCATTTAGGTTGCGCTCTCGAAGTGCATTCTTTGTGCGAGTGGGGGCCAGCACACACTTTGCAGCGCACGGGGCCGTTACAGTGTCTTGATATGTGGCCATGCCTCTGACATTTATAGCACTGAGTTGCTGCTCCGACGTATTCAGTTACAGGGTAACTACAGAACCCCAGCGTTACTCCTTTTGGTAGCGGCGCATCTTTTGCGAATTCCAATATAACTGTGTGACGGCGCGTACCGCTTTTATCTTTCCACCATCCTCAGGAGTGTAGGCGATTAGCCTCCTTGCTGAGTGGACACCTTGGTCGCGTAGATATTTCTGCAGATCTT
Source organism: Amblyomma americanum (assembly GCF_052857255.1). NCBI lineage: Eukaryota > Metazoa > Arthropoda > Arachnida > Ixodida > Ixodidae > Amblyomma > Amblyomma americanum. The sequence continues at coordinate 74,120,943 of NC_135500.1, read as the reverse complement.
CGTCTGTGTAGGTGACAGGTACATCTTGTATTTGGCCATAGCTTGCCATGTAAGAGTATGGGACTCTGGCCTCTACAGCCACTCCAGCCAGCTTAGTTACCGTGAGCAGACGGTTGGCGGCGGGCAGCGTCGATACTGTAACCATCAGGCTCCCATCCTTGTGAATGCGATGGCTGAGGACTTTTTCTTGAGCCGAGGCTACAACCGCCGAAGCCACAATGTTGGGGTTGGCTTTCCATAGGCTTCCTCCTTCCTCAGTGGGCCTGAAAACTACAGGAACACCGGTAGCTTTCTTTTTCTTGTACGATACAACTGTAAATGATGCTTGGTCCATGTCCTCTGGATGGTCGGTCAGAGGCTCGTTGCTGGCTTGGTCGTCGCGCAGTCTCTTGTTTGGCGGGGCCTGGTCTGTAGCCGCAACTACAGGGGCCGCTGGACCCGCCGCTAGCGCTGCTGCCATCAAAATCAGAGTGGCAAATCACCTCGCAAGACACCCTCCAACCGATGGCAGTGATCCATTGTTATGATGTTGCAGTCAACCTCCTTGATCCTGCCTGGCGACTGAGCATGATGTCATGTTGCACTGCAACAGTAGGCCAGCCTCATTGGTTGGAGGGCCTCATTTTATAAAATTTGCAGCTCTGTTCTTGGGTTAACTGATCAGAGACAACAGCAAAACATATAATTTAATTCTAAACTTGTATGTTAAGAAGCGCCTTAAACATGCATTAAAACTGCCATTGTGAACACATGCAATAACTTTTGGTAACATGCTTTTTAAGAGGTAAATGAGAATAAGAAGTTAGTGACAAAGAGAGTTAGTGCATGCAGATTTGTTTGACGCTGAAAAGCGCAGGTTCACAGGTAGAAGGGTGTGACGAGTAGACTTGATATGGGATGCCAGCCTGTGAAAATAAAACAGTAGTGTCAATAGCCGCAGCTTTTAAGAGACTACACCTTTCAAAACGTTCTTGCTGGGCGTAAGTGCTGCTAGATACTTACGGTTGTTTCAGAAGACTTTAGTTTGGATAGGCTCTAATTTGCTCACTGGACGTATTGACAGGAGTTTCAGTCAGAGTACCACTCCATTTTAGACAATAACAATGTGCATTGAAAAAGTCTGGTAGGTCAGTGAGCCAAATGTCAGTCGGGAAACTATTCTTGTGTTAGCTCACTAACCTCACAAATGTGTTTAATCTATAAGATTATAGTCGAGCCCGCTTATAACGAACATTAGAGCCACGCGGCGTCAGTTCGGTGACCACAGCTTTAAAGACAGTTGCTAGTCAAAACAAAATTTTTTCTTTGCGAAAAAGTCCGTGATGGACGTCAGTTTCTGCAGTGCAGATCTGATGAGGGAGATTACCAGTTTATTTAAAGCAAAAGCGTGCTATCGCCGAGGCCCTTGGCATAGACAAGCTGTCTGAGGCTCTCTATGTAGCTCATTGCTACAGGCACACTTATGGGTGCTGGCTCCGAAGTTTCATCCTCATCCGATTTGTCCGTGTCACTCTCGTCCCGCACTTCAGAAACAATGCCCTAGTCCGTGCACGGTTCCGCGGTGTCGGCGTCGTCATCGACAGAAATAAAATCATTCCAACCAATATCATGACACCCATGTCGGAGTCGACACGCTGCCACAAATCGCCACCGGGCTGGCCATCTTCCGAAGCATCAGGCTCGGCATCGGACACTGTGTCGACGAAGCCGGCCTTGCGGAAGCAGTTCCGCTGGCCAGTGGCCGTCACCTCCGCCCACGCCGCTTTCATCATCTCTACCGCTGAATACAATGGAAGGGGCGTCCGTGAGCGTCAGTGCAGCCACCTCTTGGCTCCCACGGAAGGCCTGCTTCACGATCGACACCGCGATCGACACCGGTGGCGGCGCGGTTGATCAAGGTGGCCACGTGCAGATTTGCAAGAGTGAGGAGAGGGGAGCGGAGTTGCGAGGAGGGGCGGGAGGGCGATGTTGGAAGGCGCGTCGGCGGGGAAGGGCAGCTTGCTCGAGAGCAGCGCAAAACGGGCGGGCACTTGGCCTGCGATGAGTCTCGGGGAAACATGCCGCATGCCGGGCGCACAAACGGGTCGGAGGCAGGTTATCTCGAATCGCAGCGCCGGGTTTATGCTGTCCGTTCGCTGTAACCAATCAGCAGGGCTTAATGACGCTCGTTACACGTGTGATTTTGTGGCATTGAAACAATGTATATTTTGACGGTCGCGCAGGTCTCGTTTGTTACAAGCGAAAGTTCGTCTTAAGTGGGGCCGTTACATGTGGGCTCGACTGCTGATGCATTTTGAACACTGAAGCTATCAAGACTGGCACTGAAAGACTGATGCTATTAAATGCTCAGTACAGCATCACAACAACCTCAGTAGAGGCGCTGGAATCATGAGTAAGTTTATGTTTTTCCTAATATTAATTAGATATTCAGACCACATGGAGAACTCACACTCATTGTCGAAGTCTTGCACTGCATGCTTAATTCTGCAAGCCAAGGCCAGAATTCTTTCTCCATATTTTTCCACTAGTTCGGAAATCTTTTGCTTTGCATTCACTCCAGTCAATCTCTGGAACTCATTGTGGAGCTGAAATAAGACAAATGAGAGGCCATAGTTCAGCATTTACTTACATCAGATGTTCTTGAAACATTACTGAATAGCCGCTTGAACTGCACTTGTATTTCAGCTTTCCTCTTTAACTACTGAGCTCAGCTCCACCATGCAAAGCATTATAAAAATTCAATTATAATGAAAATGATTAGTGCATGTTGAGACAGGAGCCAGAGTTTTCGCCTCAACCATGAAAGTGTTCTAGTTCATAAAAAAATGTCTGCCGATACAGCTATTCTGAAACAGCAGGCTTTTTATTTCTCTCGGGTTAAATGAACATACTGATGTGATACAGGAATACTGAAAAGTACGAAAAGTTGTAGAATCAACAAGGACAGGTTACATAGGCACTCGCTGTCACCAAGGTACCACGAGTTTTGAGTTCAGTCTTGCATATAGAATATACCCGTACACAGCGGCTGTTAAATTAGGTTTAAAAGAAAAAAAAGTGAATGAAAAAACATGGCATTACGTGATGAAGCACAGAAAAAGAAAAATTGGCATGTTCTTTCCCATTATTGCAGGTAATGCACTAAGGGCGAAATGAAAAAGCTCAATAAGACCAGTGACCACCTTATAATGACATGGTGTAGCATGCATATGGAAACTGAAGCCAGACAGTAAGCAGGTGCTGAAAACAAATCACTAAACCATATTTAAAATCAATTCCAAGAATGAAAAACAATAAAGGCACTGCAAAATCAGATTAAACTGTGAATTTAAATTTGATTTAGCAGAGATGTTTGTCATGTTTATTTCCTTTGCTTGGCTTTAGTTTCAGTATGCATGTGGAGCCCTGTCATTGTAGTCTGGTCTCTATTCTTATCGAACCTTAGTCTTTGTTCCGTCCTCGCGCAATTGTCTCCGACAATGCAATATTCTTATCGAACCTTATATTGAATTCCAATGGCAGATTCGGATCAAGTTTTTCTGCTCTGTTGGGAGCAATCGTATTCCAATGGCAAAATGGGAGCACGAGTTGTACGCTGCAAAGGCAGATCGGGATCAGACGTCGATCCCGGATTGCTCCGTGGAGCAGCAATATTTGCTCCGCCGAGATTGGCAGATTTTGACCGGAACCCTGCGTGACGTTTTCCTATCTCCCGCGTCTACTTCTGGTCACAGCCGGCTGCATCCTTCCTGTCGTTGCTACGCGGTGATCTGGGCAGCATACAAGGAAGGTTTTTTACCTTTTTTTGGATTGAATTCTCCCAAATGTAATTATTTTTTGTTTTGTTCGCGTCCGCAAAAATTAAAAAAAAACTCCTAACAGGATGTCAATTTTTCGTGACCACTTTTGAAACCAAACTCGTTGGCCTGCTTGAACCTCTCAAGCGTTCTGACGTCACATAATGCGTACTCGCTAAGCGCAGCTCTGTAAACACGGAAGCAATCTGAAAATATGGCGCGTTTTATCACTACAATTTTGTGGTGTGGGCATCTTCATACAAAGCGAAATCTTTGTGCGCCTTTTGTTTGCCGTGAACATGAGAGAGAGAGTGGCAGCAAGGACGAATCTCTAGTGAAGCGAGAGGCTGCGCTTCGGTGGGCGCCGCCATGTTGTCTGAACGTGGAGCTATTCTTGCGCTAAGTGCCCCAGCGGGAGCGCACGCATTCCATTGGCAGAATGGGAGGGAGTGATCTTCGCCGGAGCTACGCGCTCCCTTCTTGATCCGGCGGAGCGCTCGCGATCTGCCATTGGAATTCAAGATTAGTCTTTGTTCCGTCCAAGTGCAATGTCTCTGACAATGCAAAACGTGGCATTTTTCTATTTATTTTGCTCCACCTATATTTTTCTAACATCACTGTAAAAAAATTCATAGCATAGCAATTAAAGCACAGTAAAATGCAAGACGGCATTGCCGCTTAATGGTAGCTAGCAGCTTATTCTTACAATTAAAAAATATATTGTACCCACCTCTCGCTCAGTGCCTAGGGCTGGGTAGATATAGCATAGCAATTAGCACAGTCAAATGTAAGATGGCATTGCCGCTTAATGGTAGCTAGCAGCTTATTCATGCAATCAAAAAATATGTTGCACCCACCTCTCGCTCAGTGCCTAGGGCTGGGTTGTTTCTTGATGTATTCCCTACGAATCTGAAAAGTTCTATCCATTGACTGTCTGGTCTTCTCGGCATTTCCACCTGCCATGCGGACTTCTTCCTTGATCAAGTCAATGTGCCCTGCAAGGCTTCTTTCATCATCCGTATTCAAAAAAGGAGCATTCCAAAATGCTCTCTGCAAATTAAAAAGTAGACATGGCACATGTGTACACATACAAAGGATACCACAAAAGACTTAATTCAGGAGTAAAGTTACACTAAGGTTTATTATTGGCTTTAGACCATGCCTATCAGGCGGCTAATGGGCTAAAATATTCAATAACTATGGAATTTCTGTTATAGTACACATTACAACTGCAGGCCTTATGTGAAATTGCTGGCTATTACCAACCTGCTTCTACCACGCCAAGCATAGACAACATAAAATGGACACAACAAAGAAGAGCCGACTTCCAAATGAAATTTCATGTATGCACAATCATTTTCGCAAGGAGGCTGCCATGTTAACGATGTGCCATATAGGTAGTTAGTGATCCTTCTAGTCATGAATACCATACCAAAATAAAACAACGCGTCAAACAAGGACACAAGAAGAAAGATACACACGAGCTCTAACTGAAAATTTATTTCCTAACAAGTCTTCTAAATAGGCAGTAGGAAGAGGTGGAAAAATGTGGATTGCTGCATGGTCACCGGGAAGCAGTGTGGTCACGTCACAAAGTATAAATATTATAAAGGAGGGCGCAAAACTGAAGCTAAATGCAATAAGAACCGAAAATATAAAGGGCTCTGACAAGTAAAAAAACTTTAAAGGTAAAAACACTAGAACACGTGGGCAAAACACTGGATAAAAGTTCAAATCATAGAGGCTCAAAAGAGATTTTAAAGAAGAATGATAAAAACAAGGCCATTAGAGAAACAGGAGACCAGTAAAACACTCAACCATGAATGGGCATGTGGAAAAAGGATTAAGCATTTGCCATGCCACCCAGGAATTCTAACTACTTCCTAGAAAAAGAGAGGGAGGGTGTGCTTATACATTGATCATTGACACAATGTATCGTGACTGCTTGGTCATTGCTTCTACGATTTCCTGGGACAGCCTATCTCGTCCTCTGCCTGTGATGGCAGAACAATTAAGCCAGGAGTGCAGTTCTTTTTGTGGATGTCATTCTTAACTTTGCATTTCTTGCAATTCATGGCCAGATGCTCGGAGATCGCTACATTGCTGACATTGTTTTCATGTTCTTTAAGTCTGACTTGACTGCTTTTCAAACCCAGTATAGCTTACGCAGAGCTCGCCTCTCTGCTACTGCACAAGCCAGCAAGAGGAGGAAAGATCCTTCCCCAGGTGCATCGCTGCTCTCCTTTTTGCCTGAGAAAAGTCTACAGCCGAATCCCTTCCTATTATCCTTTTTTTCACTGCCAGTGCCAGACACTACCCCCTAGAGTGCATTGTGCACCTGTAAAGCATGGAAAGGAGGCCATAGCAAATAATTATCAGCTTAAAGAATGCAGCGCGACAAAAACGAGGACAAGCAAAGAAGTGGACAGGACAGGCTCTGACCACCAATAATTTATTCAGAGGAAAGAGCAGCTTTATAAAGCGGCGGGCATTTTGACGACCACTGCAAGACTTGCAAAGGGTGTGAGCCATTCTACAGAAGCACGGTTATTAAAAGCATGTGCGAGGACTGAAATCAAAAGGATTATTATTGAAGCACAGCTCATTGCCAAAGCAGGAGACCAGTGCATCAGCACTCCTTCAATTTCACTTTCAGACAAGGAGTAGTGTTCTGTTAGAACGATTGTAATGTCATCTCTGCTTTGCATGACATCTGCTTTAGTATTATTCTTTACAACTTTTTTATCTTTGATTCCGGTATGCATTGACAAACTTTTTTTTACTGTGCAAATATGCCCTTCTCCATAAGATGGTTACAGGTACAGATGCGGCCAAAAGTAAATGGAGCACGCTATTGCCTTCTATTTTTCACTCGTTCCCTAACCGAGACTGGCAACTGTGATATGTGTAATCTAATAGTAGACAATAGTTTACTCTTTCATGAACAAATAATGCTTCCTCATGTCCTATAGGAAAGGCGAGATTGCAATAAGAACGAAATGGAGTGCTCCGTTCACTTATGTCCACGCCTCAACATATGCAGGCCGATGCCGGCTATAAATGCCAAGATGGCATGGGGCCTTGTTGACATAGCTTTTGCATCGCGTTTTGGATTGTTCTGCGATGGGCATCCGTGATACTGCTTTCGACTTCTGACTCAGTTTGTTTTGTTTTCAGTCCTTATTTCAGTCATTTGCCTCGTGCTCCTTAGATTCTGTAGCCGTTGTCTTATCTTCGCTTCTGATGTCTTTTGACTCTTCCTGGTTTTGCTCTAGTTTTTCCTTTGGCTCGGGGGTGACGTTGTGTTGCCTCGTAGTGCTTCCTTGGTGTTCCGTGCAATGATGTGCATTTTTTGTGAAATAGTTTTCCCAAGCGTGCTGTTTTATCAGGTCACGTGGGGCTTGGATGGCATTAAAAAAAGCTGCTCTTTTCTCTGGATAAATGTGTTGGTAGCCAGTGCCTGTCCTGTCCACTTCTTCGTTTGAACTCATTGTTGTGCGCTGCATTCCTTAACCATGATCACAGACCAACAAGCACAAACAGCCACTTTACTTATCAGCTGTTGTGTACTGTGAAAACTCCACATAAAAATAACCTTGCACAAGTAGTCCAAGAAGCTGGGGCAAGCCTTCTGTGAAGAGCATTGGTACTTATAAAAAGGGAGTCTTCCTGGATGGGTTTTTCCAGGAAATAGTACAGCGAATCGTTTCCTTACGCCTTATACTACTTGTTCATAAGAGTCCTGGAAACACAAAGAAATGTGTTCCCAGGCAGCTTCTGCAGCTGTACTGCAACAAAGGACAAGCGATGGCAAATGAGCGGACCTACTTCTAGGCTGGGGCGGAAGCAAGGGTGCTATGAACTCCTAAGAACTAGAGAAAAAAAGCTTATACATGGCGCCTCTAGCACGTAGTGTAGCCAGACCCTCACGACTCCCATGCACACCTGGCGGCAGAGGAATGTTTACCGCTGGACAATATTTCACTTCACGTTAACATAGATCACTTGGTAGCCATCGTGGGCGACAGCACCAGAGAAGTGAAACAAAGCGGGAGCATGAAAGTTCGCTTACTGACGACACATGGCGCCCATGAATGGCAACAAAAGATGGTGCAGTGCTCATGCATTCCAGCAGTAGGGTAGTCTAGGCTTAGCACAGACTAACTGCAAACTTATTTTTTCTATTTTTACTAAAGCAGAAACCAATATTTGAATATAAAGGCATGACTTGGAGGGTGTCTTTACCCTTCTTTCAAGAAACTTCGGTCCCTGAGCACTGGTAGCATCCTCTCCACTGGCAGAATTGCGTTCTTTTGCTTTTCGCCTCTTTGCATCCACATCAACGAAGCCTGCTGGGAGTTTTTTCTAGTATTTTTGGCTTTGAACTTTAGGGCAGTCTGTCATGTGAACTGCAAAGTTTTTTTTTAAAATCAAGACAGATCAGTTAGTATTTTTGCTTACACTCACAGACTGGGTAAGTTAGCCATGAGGAGCAAAGGGAACCATTTTTAGAAACAACAGCACACTTTTGTTTGGAAAGACAATAAACTCATGGGGATGTACAGCCCCATTTTTTTTATTAAAGGAACAACATGCCGATCTCAGGCACATCTAGTCTGCAAAAATGTAAATCAATATTTTGCCTCGAATTATTCGTGGGGCCAATTTTTGGAAGACATATAATTCATGAAAAATGTGAAAAATAAATCCCAAAATAATTCAAAAACAGTATAGAAGTCCATAACCACACAAATAGTTAAAGACAGCTGTGAGGAAACAAGAAAACTACTCACATGTCCACCACAGGCATCCCTCAGCTGGGGATATTGTATCAAGTTCTTTTGCTGCCTGAGCATACAGAGGTCCTGGATACCTGCAACGAGCCAAAGTATAGAGACAATCTCACCACAAAACACACTTATAGTTTCAAGTTCTTCGTTCCTCCACATCTGGACACATGGGGCACTTGAATTCAGATTAGTGGATTTTTAGAGGCCTCCCCTTCTTTATGTTATGTGACACTTGTCACCCTGCCACTGTACACACATCCTACTTTTCATATGGACCCTTAGGCCAAAGGTCGATACTATAACGAAAATGGCTCGATTCCCTTATATGAGAAAACCTATGGAATAGGCTGCATATAAGGAGGCAGCAAGCAGGGGAATCACTGGTGCGATCTGGAACGAGTAATTAGTCCTGACAGTAGCTCATTGCCTGGAAACAAGTATGGATGTCGGCTAAAAATGGCAGCTTATTACCAAACAACTAGATGTTTGAAATGCTGTGTGCCATTTGCAGGTGAGCAGAAAGGAAAGCTCTGCGCACAAAAAGCTACTTTGCGCTTCCTGCCGGGCACGGAGACCCCATCTGCGATTCCTGGATAAACTTAGTCGACGATGATGGAGAGACTTCTGTTCAACGTTGAATGTGTGCCAACCAGCAGCCAAAATTTGGCGAACAATTAGAGGCATGTGCAAACCGCCTCAACAGCTATAGCCTTTCGCTGCACTGTTTCTGCATGAAAGGAAATCTTTAAAAACAGTTTCTGATGAATATTGCCGACTACTGTCAGCGGGACCGAGACCATTGATATTTTCTGCAGATGGCCAACCGGAACCCCACAGGCGGTGACGCTTGCGTTGGACCTATACTTCACAATAGAAGAACTGACAATCACTATTGCCTAGTCAAATAAGTAGTAACGAGAACAGTAACGGAAGCAGGATGCCTTCCGCTCGACGTCATCGATTCTCAGGAAATATGTGAACACATCTCCAGCATGTGCTCGAAGGAAAAAAGCACTTCTTACACTGGGTTTACATAACTCACAGTAGCTCTGGCTTTGGTCAAGCTGTTCAACTGCTCAACCTCCCTAATATAACGAGCCAAAGAAATTCCTGCCTGCAACCTTTCCACCCTGGACACTCTTGCCAAGATAAATCAGTACATGCCAAGTGTAAATACGAAGAGGCTCATGCCACAGGCAACGCTATTACGAGCTGCTCTGACTTTTTTTGCTGAGAAATACTCTGCGCACACCCACATCTTCACAGATCGCTTGGCTTCATAGCAGTCTTCCTCTTGTGGTCTTTATGTGCCCTCAAGAGGCCAAACGTTTTCCCATCGCCTGCAGAGGAACACATCATCCACGGCAGCAGAGCTCCACAGGATTAAAGAACCTCTCTCCTATATCTCGCGCCGAAACCTTGGCAGTCAGGCTGTCTTCACGGGAGCCAAAGCAGCGCTACAATCTTTGTCCAACCTAATGAAGAAAACATCACCAGCCACTTTCTTTTGACATTATAGTAACCTACATCATCAGGCTACTCCCGCAGGCCATTCTATTACATTTCAGTGGGTTCCAGCTCACTGTGGAATCACAGCCAACGAAAAAGCAGCTGAAGCAGTCCGCAGAGGTTATCAAAACCGGAATTACAAGCTGATTTACTTCAAGAGGTCTCAGGCATACCAACTAGCTAAATAAAGCGCTCACGAAGGAATAAAATGGCTGTGGAGCTTGCTGACATCATCACCAATTTCTACATTATATCGACCCGCATCTCAGATCACGACTGTCACCCAGACTTCCTCGCCATCTGGAAGCTCTTTATCATCGACTTCGTCTAAACACTGCATTTACAAATGCCTTACAGTTCTGTTTAGGTCAGGGGAACAGTCAGCACTGCGACAACTGCGGCTCAGTAGAAACAGTATACCATATTTTTTTAGAATGCCCAGAGCATGCTAAGCAGCGTGCGCATCATTAACATCTTATGGAATCACTGAAGTGCCTCTAACGTTCAACTCTGTATTAGGACCCTTAGCCTACCACAGGCAGTAGAGACACGTTATGAACTTTTTATTTGATTATTTAGGTGACATACCTGTCTTCTAGACAAACTCTAATCCTTCCGTTCAGCACTGTCACTGTGCATTCTCTACACAGTGAGCTTTATCATCAGGGAGGGACAATGAGTCACACATTCAGGACTCATGAAAAGGAAGCAATGACACAGTGCTGGAGTAAGCAATACTACTGTCTGAATGGTATTAAAAAAATGGTCACTGGTAATGCTTTAGGCAAGACAGGTAGGAGTGGTAAACAAATTTGAATATGGGAAGTTCCCACATATACTTTAAGTGCATTCCATTGATATTGCAGCTATTTATGTAAGGCTGAATATTTAATTCACATATCTAAGCATGCTCAACTGGTACTTTGGTGCATTTTGAATGTATTCTTTGAGCATCATCTTCAAGGTGCTGTATCACTTTACGGTACCTCAAATTGGAATATGAGTGCTGAATTTAAAAATGTCTATAAGAGCAACATTTTTTAATAAGAACATTAAAGATACTAAAATAACCTGTATATTGCCGCGAATATTTGCAGTGTTTGTTCGTTTTTCAAATCTGCCGCGACACCACTTTATCGCTTTGTTTGCGACGCAAGACGCCACTAGATTTATCTCGATTGATCGCAGCCAGGCAAAGCTGATTCTACGTTGTTCCGGAATGTTCTAGTAACTTTGCGCCCTTTATCTGGAATGTTCGCTATCAGCTTTAAATTGAGCACGGTCGACAGCAGCGGGCATTCTGTTCGACGACCGCCGAGCACGCTTGTCGCTTCGCCGCCGCCGAGTGATTCAGTCCATTTTGGGTGCAAGTCAGCCCAATAAACAGTTCTTTTAGAAGACCCTTTCGTCCGTCTTCATCGCTGCTTCGACTGCCGTCACCACTACGTGACATCTGGTGGAGGTGCTGGGTAACTTCCATGTTCCGGACGCCCCCTTCAAGTCGTGAACTCAGCCCTAAGCGCTTCACACCCGAGGACGAACAAGCAGCTCAGCGAGCCAGCCGACGTCTCCAGGGAGAGGAGCCTGAGTTCGGGAAACTGCCGGACCGCACCAGACAGCGAAAAGACGCTGCTACCAGCACTGCAACCTCGCCAAAGATGTCGACACCGATCATACTGCAGCAGCCGCGGGTGCCGCCAACTTTCAATGGATCCCTAGGCGAAGACCCTGAAGAATGGTTGGACCAATTTGAGCGCGTGGCGTCATTCAACAAGTGGGATGATGCGGCAAAGATTGGACACGTTTTTTCTCATTGGATGGCTCCGCACGCACGTGGTACGAAAACTACGAGTCGTCCCTTACGACATGGGAGCTATTCAAGAGAGAACTATTGAAGGTATTCACCAGTGTCGTGAGGAAAGAAAGAGCCGAACGACTCCTCGAGTCCAGGATCCAGCTTCCGAATGAGCCCGTCCGCAGTTACGTCGAGGAGATGAAGCGCCTATTTCGCCGCGCCGATCCCGGGATGACCGAGGAAAAGAAAGTTCAGTTTTTAATGCGCGGCGTAAAGAACAACTCTTTGCAAGCCTCGTCCGCCAGCCGCCAAAAACAGTCGAGGAGTTTATGCAAGAAGCCTGCACGATTGAGAATACCCTCGACGTTCGAGCTCGGCACTACAATCGCCCTTCCTCTGCCTGTGCAATCCGTTCGGACACGCCGGCCACCACCAGCGACAGCTTGCGGGAAGTTATCCGCGAAATCGTCCGAGAGGAGCTACGCCGATTACTGCCATCTTCCCCACAGCCACAAGCAGCGACTCTGATGGATGTGGTACGGGAAGAAGTGCAACAGGCACTTGGCACCCCGACGGCCACAGAACCCCAGGCCATGACCTACGCCGCTGCAGTAAGTACTGCTCAGCCCCAGCGACAACCCCCACGTCCTCCCCGAGATGAGCCAATCGTTCCACAACGCCGCCTCCCAGCCCCCGCCCGCCCAGCCTATGACCGACGCTCAAGCCCCAGGAAATGCGACGCCTGGAGGACTTCCGACAACCGGCCGTTGTGCTTCCATTGCGGTGAGGCCGGCCATGTTCTTCGTCACTGCCCGTACCGACGTATCGGTCTTCGAGGATTTGCCGTTAACGCCCCACGACCACGCTTCGGACAACGTCCGCACGAAATCGACGAGTACCTGCGTCGAGAAGAGTACACGCCGAACCGCTTTTCGCGCTCACCATCGCCGTCAACCTCGCACTTTGCGTCGCCACGCCGCAGCTACGCAGCCGCGGTACGAGGAAGGTCGCCCAGCCCCCGTATAGGGGAAACTAAAGGCAGCAACCTCTGGAGGTGAGGTTGCTCACGAGCTAAACGCCGAAGATCCTCCACCGACCACGCCCCATGAAGACGCTGCACCCGCGACGCCGCATGAAGAACCGACACTCGCTGCACCGACGCCGCACACAATGAGAACCTCGACCACGACGCAAGCTACCTTGAAATCGACGCCGCCACCCAGAGGAGCTTCGACCACACGCCCAACCCGTGACTCGCATATGCGACGAAGCCGTGACCCGACGCCGAGAGCGACATGCAATGCAAGAGCCAGGACCTCCGACCTAGAAGTGACTATCGACGGCCGGAAAGTTACCGCTCTAGTCGACACAGGAGGCGATTACTCGGTGATGAATGGAACATTCGCTGCGCAGCTCAGAAAAGTCACAACGGCTTGGGACGGCCCACAAATTCGCACCGCTGGGGGCCACCTCATTACGCCATCAGGACGATGCACAGCGCGAGTGACTGTCAAAGGACATACCTATCCTGCGACCTTTGTTGTGCTATCGCAATGCTCCCGCGAAGTGATCTTGGGTATGGATTTCCTTAATGAGCATCAGGCGATCATCGACCTGCGATCCAAGCTGATCACGCTTTCGACGGACGAAGCCATCACTTCGATGAAAACTCGGGAAAATCACGTTGCCCTAAGTGTCCTGGAGGAAGAAGTGAGCGTCCCAACCCGTTCAAGCGTTATCGTGACCGTAGGCGCCACGAAAGCCATAAACACTGAAGCCATCATCGAGGGGAACATGCAGTTGCTACTAGACCGAGGAATCAGCATCGCAAGAGGCATCGCACATTTCCGCAATGGCCAGGCCGAAGTACTGCTGACTAACTTCAGCGAAGAATACCGGCATATTAACAGAGGAACGACGATTGCTTTCTACGACGAAATATCTGACGTACGAGACTCCTTCGCCCTCTCCGACCCCTCCGCAGAAGATCCGCCTTACCAAGAGAACTCGCCCACTTTCGACATCAACCCAGCCCTGCACCGGAGCAGACAAGACCAGATCCGCAATCTGCTTCAAAACTACAGTGAGTGCTTTTCGACATCGCCGAAGGTGCGACAGACGCCAATTGCCAAGCATCGCATTATAACGGATCAACACGTCCGACCTCTCCGTTAAAGCCCCTATCGTGTGTCTCCGCGAGAACGACAAGCCATCCGGGACCAAGTCGAAGAAATGCTTCGCGACGACGTCATCCAGCCTTCAAACAGCCCATGGGCGGCACCGGTTGTTCTAGTGAGAAAGAAAGACGGCGCACTTCGATTCTGCGTGGATTACCGCCGCTTGAACAACATTACAAAGAAGGACGTCTACCCCCTCCCCCGCATCGACGACACACTGGACCGCCTCTGCAACGCCAAATATTTCTCATCGATGGACCTCAAGAGCGGCTACTGGCAAATTGAGGTCGACGAAAGAGATCGCGAGAAGACAGCATTCATAACTCCGGATGGGCTGTTTGAGTTCAAGGTGATGCCATTTGGTCTCTGTTCCGCACCAGCGACGTTTCAGCGAGTAATGGATACAGTGCTGGCAGGCCTGAAGTGGAAAATTTGTCTGGTATATTTAGATGACGTCGTTGTCTTCCCCTCGAACTTTGAAGAGCACCTCAAAAGACTACGAACAGTACTAGATGCCATCAAGTCGTCTGGCCTAACCCTGAAAGCAGAGAAGTGCCACTTTGCGTATGAAGAGCTGCTGTTCCTAGGCCACATCGTTAGCAAGGAGGGAGTACGCCCAGACCCGCAGAAAACAGCTGCTATTGAACAGTTTCCACCGCCGGCCGATAAGAAAGCAGTGCGCCGATTTCTCGGACTGGGCGCATATTACCGACGATTTGTGAAAAACTTTTCGCGCATCGCCGAGCCCCTGACCCAACTGACAAAGGCAGACGTGCCGTTTAAATGGGAAGCACCGCAAGCAGAAGCCTTCAAGGAACTTCAGCGTCGATTACAGTCCCCACCGATCCTTGCGCATTTTGATGAAAACGCCGATACTGAAGTTCATACCGACGCAAGCAGCGTGGGACTAGGCGCCGTCCTCGTTCAAAAAAGCGACAGGCTGGAGAAAGTCATCGCATACGCTAGCCGTTCCCTTTCCAAGGCCGAGGCTAACTATTCGACAACTTAGAAGGAGTGCTTTGCCATCATCTGGGCTACGTCAAAATTCCGCCCCTACCTCTATGGACGGCCGTTCAAGGTGGTCAGCGACCACCACGCGCTCTGCTGGCTTGCCAATTTGAAGGATCCCTCTGGCCGACTCGCTCGATGGAGTCTGCGTTTCGAGGAGTTTGACGTCACCGTCGTTTACAAGTCCGGACGCAAGCACACTGACGCCGATTGCCTCTCACGAGCCCCTGTAGATGCACCGCCGCTGGACGACGATGAGGACGCCTTCCTGGGACCCATTAAAGCCCCTCCATGACGCGCTACCGCTTTTTTAAGTACCGCCAAGCTTTGAAGTGTGCCGCCGCCTTTTTTCCGTATCCGCATAAGGCTTTTCCGGTTCCGGTTTCCGTTTTTTTGCCGGAAGTTGGCGTCCATTTTGTATCTGCTCGCGCGGATGAAAAACAAATGGCGGTTCGTACTTCAACGTTCGATCTTGTGTCATCACGCTGATACGCTGCTACGCTGCTCCGCTTCTAGAAGACTAATCGACTTTTTCTGCGCTTGGCGGAAGCTTGGTCCGAGCTGTGACTCGAGCCATAGCCTCTTCCATTTTTGCTCTAGCAAAGTAGTGAACTACTCGCCTGCCTAGCGGGTCGGGTAGTGATCCGTCGCGGGTCATGCCTGTGTGCTGTGCCTTTGGCTGCTCGACGCGCTCGGGAAAAGGCAAAAGGCTCTTTTCGGTGCCCCTGGGTAAGCACGACAAGAAGCGAACGAAAGTTTGGCTGGATCGCATCGGCCGAAGCGATTTCTAGCCGAATAAGTCCAGCAAGCTTTGCGAGGTAAGTGAAATTTTCTACCTCTTTTCGCTGCTTCAAAAAGGTCGTCAGACAAAGCTGTAAACGTTAAGGGCGGGCTCATGCAGACAAGATGAACACATGTGCAACATTGTTACTACGGTGGCATGCATAATGCCAGTTTGGTTGGTCGACAGTGCTCCGGTGTCAAATGCTTTTGCTCATTCCTAGTAAAGCCCCTACATGACGTTTTTTTTTCCGAAAAAGCAGGAGCGATAATAGACGGGTTTTAATTCCAAGAGCACACCAATGGCGCTCGACGCGGAGCCTGAACAGGGATTCTGATACTGGTGCTGAAGATACAGTTGCAGTACAGAAGTGGAATTAAGGACGGGGGGCTACGCCTTCCTCGCAATGAATTTCTTGTCAGTGCATTTCGCTCTTTTTCGTCTAAAGCAAATGCGGTTACAAGTGGAAAATTTGTCGCCTTCAAGCGGGAAAGTTTCCTTTAAAATTCTCGTATTGGCACTCATTTCGTGTACGACAAAAGTGTACTGTACAAAAAGGACCTACTCGCAGCAGTCACAAACTCTGGCTACTCTAGCCTCTCCTTTGCAAGCTGTGCAAGCACCCCTTATCAGTTCGGGAGTAACCACATTTTTGTTAAAATTTCCAGGAGCATTTCACAGCAGAACAGTTTGAGCCTGTGATTCTCCTCAAGCACGGCATAAAGAAGCTGAAGCCCACTGCTGTGCCTTTGCTGTTTTGCCATCAACCGCACAAAACTGGAAGAAAGTTACCAGTGTCATGCAATGGTATGATTAGTGCATTGTAGTCTGTGCTCTTTCCTCATATATGTAACAGTTCCATTGCTCTAACACACAGAGAAGCATGGTGGTGGCGATGAGACAACTGCAGAAGGTGGAAAAGAAAGCACCCGACACGAAGGCATGTTCTGAAACTCCGTACTCGCATATCAAGAACTTAGAATTCAGTGATCGAGCCTGGCTTATTTTTGAGTAAACAGAAGTCCTCACTACTGTAACTGCAGATGGATTTCCAAGCAGCTTGCCTCACAACAGCCCCCCCCGTGTCACCTCGTGCACAGGAGGGAATCCGTCAACCCCTTGCGCTGCTGGCCACATCATCAGTGCAAGGTATTTTAGCCTTTACTACAAAGCTTTACATGCACATAAATCTGTTCCTCGCTGACTACATTGACCGGG
Organism: Amblyomma americanum; assembly: GCF_052857255.1. Classification (NCBI taxonomy): domain Eukaryota; kingdom Metazoa; phylum Arthropoda; class Arachnida; order Ixodida; family Ixodidae; genus Amblyomma; species Amblyomma americanum. The sequence continues at coordinate 74,103,868 of NC_135500.1, read as the reverse complement.
GCACAAATTGCAGTGGCACCCATAATCAAAAGTGGTAGGTCAACTTACAGCATGAGAAATATACTTGTAATGTACAGCATGCCGTGCACTGCACGTCTCATGAAACTAGCAAGAAACTATAGCGCAGAGTAGACAGGACACAGAAGAAACGATCAAAACAACACGAGCGCTACACTACAGCGCTCGTGTTGTTTTGATTGTTTCTTCTGTGTCCTGTCTACTCTGCGCTATAGTCTCTTGCTTGATCGTGAACCAACAGGCCCAAAAAGCCACGCTCATGAAACTATGTTACTAAGGGCAGTTCAGTTAACACTTGATCGGTGTGCATGTATATCTTAAGTATACAGTCAGGATCCACTTTCTTTACATCACATACTACTGCTGATTTCATGGCCTAGCCTCCGAGTTTTGTTTCTAGCAATTACTATTAAATACAGTCACAACTCTAAAATTTAATCTGAAACACATTTCTGTAATTGAAGTCCTCTGTAAAGCATTGCTTTGCTGTTTTCTCATACACAACTTTCAGTGCCTGCTACCCCGAAACCTCTTCCTGGCCAGTCGCTGCTGAGGCCCAAGGCAGCAGCTCCAGCACTTGGTCTGAGCCAGCAATTCGAGCTTGAAGGTGAGATCTTATTGAATGGTGGTTGCATGTGTTCCTCATAATGTTAATGTCAGGGATGATTTGTGCGGATGCTTGTAGCTTTGGGTCAGGCGTTAAAATACCAGCACTAACAGCTGGCGTTATGGTGACAACCCCTGACCAATCAGCATGACATGTCTATGCGTGAAGTCTCTTGGAACCTTTCAGTGACTGTTTTCCGCACACAACTTTCAGTGCCTGCTACCCCAAAACTTCTTCCTGGCCAGTCGCTGCTGAGGCCCAGGGCAGCAGCTCCAGCACTTGGTCTGAGCCCGCAATTCGAGCTTGCAGGTGAGATCTTATTGAATGGTGGTTGCATGTGTTCCTCATAATGTTAATGTCAGGGATGATTTGTGCGGATGCTTGTAGCTTTGGGTCAGGCGTTAAAATACCAGCACTAACAGCTGGCGTTATGGTGACAACCCCTGACCAATCAGCATGACATGTCTATGCGTGAAGTCTCTTGGAAGCTTTCAGTGACTGTTTTCCGCACACAACTTTCAGTGCCTGCTACCCCAAAACTTCTTCCTGGCCAGTCGCTGCTGAGGCCCAGGGCAGCAGCTCTGGCACTTGGTCTGAGCCAGCAATTCGAGCTTGCAGGTGAGATCTTATTGAATGGTGGTTGCATGTGTTCCTCATAATGTTAATGTCAGGGATGATTTGTGCGGATGCTTGTCGCTTTGGGTCAGGCGTTAAAATACAAGCACTAACAGCTGGCGTTATGGTAACAACCCCTGACCAATCAGCATGACATGTCAGTGCGTGAAGTCTCTTGGAAGCTTTCAGTGACTGTTTTCCGCACACAACTTTCAGTGCCTGCTACCCCGAAACTTCTTCCTGGCCAGTCGCTGCTGAGGCCCAAGGCAGCAGCTCCGGCACTTGGTCTGAGCCAGCAATGCGAGCTTGAAGGTGAGATCTTATTGAATGGTGGTTGCATGTGTTCCTCATAATGTTAATGTCAGGGATGATTTGTGCGGATGCTTGTAGCTTTGGGTCAGGCGTTAAAATACAAGCACTAACAGCTGGCGTTATGGTAACAACCCCTGACAAATCAGCATGACATGCCAGTGCGTGAAGTCGCCTGGAAGCTTTCAGTGGCTGTTTTCCGCACACAACTTTCAGTGCCTGCTACCCCGAAACTTCTTCCTGGCCAGTCGCTGCTGAGGCCCAAGTCAGCAGCTCCAGCACTTGGTCTGAGCCCGCAATTCGAGCTTGCAGGTGAGATCTTATTGAATGGTGGGTGCATGTGTTCCTCATAATGTTAAAGTCAGGGATGATTTGTACGGATGCTTGTAGCTATGGGTCAGGCGTTAAAATACCAGCACTAACAGCTGGCGTTATGGTAACAACCCCTGACCAATCAGCATGACATATCAGTGCGTGAAGTCTCCTGGAAGCTTTCAGTGACTGTTTTCCCAACACAACTTTCAGTGCCTGCTAACCCGAAACCTCTTCCTGGCCAGTCGCTGCCGAAGCCCAAGGCAGCAATTCCAGCCGTGCGTAGCCAGCATTTCTATCTTGCAGGTGAGCTCACATATGAATGATGGTTGTATGTATAGCTCACTACAGTAAAGGAGTGGATAGGCCACGTGGGTCTCAGAATGAAGTAACTTTTTAAGGCATGCTGTTGGCAACACTGCGAAAATAAGACTGCAAACGTTCGCTACAAGCTAATGTATGGGAAACTTATTATAAAGGCAAAAAATTTGCGACAGTTAGGATACTCCGTAATGCAAAATTTAAATGCTGCTCTTCAGGTGCATCGAGTTTGCGATATATTGTGACAATTTGACACATTTATGCATGCATATATGTAGGGGTAAGAGAGTTCAACAGGATACCGGCAAGCAATTTCAGGAGACGAAAGATCTGATTGATCACGCTTTGAGTAATTTATTATCCCTTCCAGAAGCCGGCGTCCTTGAAATAGAAATCACAGATCATTTCCCGATATTCATGCGCTTTGCTAGTACAACTCAAAACCATAGAAAAACGATATACAGTAAGATTGTCTTGGATAAAGAAAATTTCTTGACTGCAGTGGCTGAGGCTGACTGGCAGTCGATTATGTTTTTGCATGATCCACAAGAAGCTTATTCGCAGTTTTTATCACTTCTGACCTCATTACTTCATTCTCACTCAGAAATAAGAATGTGCAAAAAACAACTAGCCTCGCCACAGCACCCTTGGCTCACAGAAAGTATTCTTAAGGCTATGCGCAAAAAAGGAAATTTGTACAAAAAAAAGGCAACCTTTCAAGCAACCTTTCAACCTTAAACTTTTTGCTCGTTACATGAAATATAAGAATACCTTGACTGCATTATTAAAAACAGCTAAAAGGACCTATTATCAACAAAAATTTCATGAGTGTGGCAACAATATGCAGAAAAAGTGGGAAATAGTTAATTCATTCTTAGGAAGAAACGCTGAGTGCAAAGATATAACTTTGATCCAACATAACGGTGTCGAGTACAGTAACGCAAAAGAAATTGCAACTGCTTTTAATTGTTTCTTTAATGAGAGCAACAAGCCTCCTAAGGAAGCTCTCCAACCTCTTTTATCCAGTCGCCTCCCCCACTCTTTCTTTCTCTTTCCAACCACACCACAGGAAATAATTGACATTATCCGTAATTTGAAAATAACAAGTCCTGGCTTTGATAATATACATCCTGTTCATATAAAGATGATTGCACATTTAATTAGTGGCGTCCTATCACATATTGTTAACCTGATGTTTAAATCTGGTATTTTTTCACATGAACTAAAGCGTGGAAAGATTATTCCGGTCTTTAAGAAGGGTGACAGTACTTTAATGACAAATTATCGTCCAATTTGCATTCTTTCTTGTCTCAACAAACTAATTGAGAAACTAATTGCGAATCGTCTCGTCAAATATTTGGATAAATTTACTATATTATCGCAATGTCAGTATTGTTTTCGTTCTGGGTATTCTACAGAACTTGCTCTTATAACTGTTACTGACAAATTAAGAATTGCCATTGATGAAGAAAAATTTGCAGGAGCCGTCTTTATAGACTTGTCAAAAGCTTTTGACACCATTAATCATCCAATTTTATTCACTAGGTTAGAAGAAATTGGTATTTCCGGCCCCACGTCATTATTGCTACAAAATTACTTGCAAAATAGTTCACAAACTGTCACTATTTCAAATGTCTACTCTGATGTTGTGTTTACGAACTTAGGCGTACCACAAGGTTCTATTCTGGTTCCCCTATTATTTTTAATTTATATTCATTCCTTACCAAAATGCTTCGGTTCCTCCAACTGCATATTATATGCTGATGACACCACAATTTACAACTCAGATGCAAGCGTTACTAATCTCGTATCAAAACTTAATCATGACCTGGAGAACCTTCTATCTTGGTGCAATCAAAACAGTTTAACCATCAATTCCAGTAAAACGAAGTTTGTTGTTTTCAGCTTACATCAACGCTAAAGCCCCTCCATATCAACGCCAGTCACTTTCCATTCCTCCTGTCTCAATTGGTCAACATCTCATAGAGGCTAGCGAGTTCGCATTATTTCTGGGAGTGTATTTGGACAGTAATCTGAAGTTTCATAAACACATTACCAATATAAAGAAGACAATGGCATACGGTTTGAGAATCCTTATTAAAGCCCGTCCATACTTTTCTAACAGCACACTAATATCCTTATATTATGCATTTATACACCCACACATCAGTTACTGTATAGTATGCTGGGGAACCACATATGCTACTCATCTTAAATCATTGCAATTCAAAATCAAGCCATTCGTATATTTACCTATAGTTCTTATTACATCGATGCAGCACTTATTCTTCAGGATAATAACATCCTCTCCGTATCACAGCTGGTTAGATACTCTTGGCATTGTCATGTACAAACTTCTCAACAATACAATTTTTCTTCCTCTCATACCACAGTGTTATCTTGTAAACGACAACATAACCCGGTTTGCACTCAATAACAATATGGTCCTGCCTAAAGTACGCACCAATTACGGGAAAGAGGCAATTCATTTCTCGTTAGTTACTGTCTGGAACACTATACCATTAGAACTAAAAAATATTCATTCAATCTTCAACTTTAAAGCACACTTTAAACAAGCAATTCTTAGCTAAGAGCCCTCATTGTGATTAATTCGTTTCCTTTTCTTCTTACATGTATTTTGCACTGCCTCCTAACCTTCGTTATTATTCAGTATGGTATATAATTCAGTATGTTTCCTGGACTTTTGTAATAGCTTTTTAATAGTGTTTATTTCTCTCCTATGTGTCTCCTTTAAGTTGTACCCCATATGTATATATTCAATTTCTCATATGCATCTGGTCTGTCGCACCTGTTAAATGTTTTACACGATGTATTTGATTAGGAGGTCCCATTACAGTTTTTGACTTCGGGACCTTCTTCTGTATGATATACTGTACGTATGTACAATATTAACAAATAAAGACTGATTTTGATTCTGAAGAAACATCAAAGCATGAGGGGGCCTAACCCTACAAACAGAATAGAATTAGCAGAGCAATCAAAGTTAATAAATAAGCGCAAGATAGCCGACATAAGTAAGTTTAATACGGAGAGAATTGAGCATGCTCTAAAGAACTGACGTAGCCTAAATGCAGTGAATAGGAAACTAGACACTAGGCAGAGGTAAAAACCACATATACAAGACATATATAGACAAGGAGGGCAATGTCTTAAGCAATATGGATAGAATGGTTAACGTAGTCAGAGTTCTACACAAATCTATACAGTAGCCGATGTAATCAGAACGTTAATGAGAGAGACAGTAGTGCACAGCAATGCGTCATCCTGCCAGTAACGAAAGAGGAAGTAAAGAAAGCCTTAGGTGCAATGCAAAGGGCAAAATCAGCTGGGGAGGATCAGGTAAAAGCAGATCTGTTGAAAGACGGAGGGGAGATTGTGTTAGAAAAAGTGGCCACCTTCTATACGCAATGCCTTATGACCTCGACCGCACCAGAAGCTTGGAAGAACGCAAATATAAGAAACGAAACCTTCCAGCTCATGACACAGTTAGTACAGCGATAGGTCCATATGTACTACATTGAGTACCTGCAGGTTTGAGACATGATCAAGTGCAGCGTGTTGCCGGAGTGTACACTTGTTATGGCAGACACGTCTACTGCAATGAATTGGCAAGCACTGTGAGCGAAAATAACGTATCTCAACCCAGTGAGCTGTCAACTACGGGTCATGGGCGTTGACCCAGCTCGTATCTGTTTGTTTGCAGGAGCAGACTGTGATGCCCTAAAGGATGAGGTCAGAGACCTGAAACGAAAGCTGTCGTTATCACAGCGAAAAGTTTCTTCATTGGAAAATGAAAACAAGAATCTCAGACAAGGTAACCTGTGCTTTTATTTACCAGAAATCACTGCTGGTTAAAGCTTACTTCCATGTAACAAAAACATGTATTTTCACGACATTGTATTGTACATGCAGGTATTTCAGACTACCTGAATGATGACCAGGTGACCTGCTTACAAAAAGCTACTATGCGAGGTTCAGCTTGGAGCTCTCAAAGTATTGCGAAGGCGCTCAAGCTGAAACTTGCTTGCCGGTCACAGGGACACAATGTGGCGCGAGAACTTGGGATTCCGCTCCCTTCTGAACGTACCTTGCAGCGCAAAATAGAGGGATTCAAGTTTGTCCCAGGAATACTGTCAGAGGTCATCGATCTCCTCAGAGCCAAGGTAGGTGCCTTGTTTGTGAATATCCGGGACACACTCTTAATTTTTTTTTCTGCTTCATAGATGGGCCAACTTTCAGGGCAGGAATGTCATGCAGTTCTGATGTATGATGAAATGCAACTAACTAAAAGCCTGGACTTCGACTCATCAACCAACATGCTGCTCGGGAGGCCATCTGTACCACTGGCCAACAGCGCACTGCCTGAGTCCTGCTATGCAACACATGCTCTTGTGTTTATGTTAGGAGGCATTTCCACCCGATGGAAACAAACTGTGGCATACGAATTCACCGGCCACTCTTTTCATGCACAGACTGTGAAGGAAAAGATCAATGCCATAATCTGCGCGTGCGAAGGTGTTGGTGTGAGGGTTCATGCTGTCGTCAGCGACATGGGGCCTTGCAACCAGGCTATTTGGAGGTTGTATAGGATAGGTATAACAAAGAACTCAAAGCGAGACTGCTATGTGCCACATCCGAGTGATGCATCTAGACGTCTCTACTTTCTTGCCGATGCACCTCACCTCTTGAAGAACATTAGAGGCCATCTCACTAAAGGGCACAAGATATACCTCCCAGCTGATGTGGTACAGAAGAACAATCTTCCCACAGCCGAGGTTTCCATTGAGTATGTCGAAGAACTGATAGAATTGGAAGCGGAGAGTGAGTTTCGGCTTGCTCCAAAACTAAAAAAGAAGTGCCTTAATCCAGGGCACTACGAAAAAATGAAAGTTGGCCCAGCGTACACATTGCTAAACCACGACACAGCCGCTGCAATTTATTACCACGCAAAACATGGGAACCTAGACAAAGAGGCAGAAACAACCGCCTGGTTTATAAATAAGGTCTATAGCTGGTTTTCCTTAATTACATCCAGAACAAAAAACCAGGCTGAGAGACATCTGGGTTCGCAAGGAGAGTTGTTCTTCTTAGAGGTCATCAGACTTTTTGAGGGATTGAAGATATCTGCTTATGATGGCTCATGGAAACCGGTGCAGACAGGTATTATTCTCACAACCATGTCAGCAATGCAGCTTCAAGAGCATCTAATGGTGAAGGAGAAGTTTCTGTTTGTTTTGCTGTCGCGTTTTGGGCAGGATGCACTAGAAAACTTTTTTGCTACGCTCAGAATGAAGAATGCTGTTCCTTCACCACGAGAGTTTAAATTTGCATTGCGCAGTGCTACGCTTTCTCGATTTCTGCGTCCTAACCCCAGAGGCAGCTATGCATGTTCGGATGGTGAGGCACTGGTAGGGGTTTCAGACAGAGCCGAACAAGCCTGCTCTGGTGTCATACTACACCCTACAACGGACTCCTTGGAGGTAATGGATGTTGAGGAGGGTTTTATGTACATATGTGGCTATGCAGTTAGCCAGGTGAAGAAGAACTTTAAGACATGCCATGATTGTGCTGCAGCCATCACAGGTAGCAGTCTGAACCTCCCCGAAAACAGCTGGTTACGTGTCAAGTCTTTTGTGCCTGGTAGCATGCCCCTTGTATCCCCATCAAAGGCAGCACTTGAATTGTTCAAGTTTTGTGAAGCTGCCTTCATGTTGAATACTGAGAGCATCCTTAACAACAGGGCTACACTGGAGCACATTAAGAAAGAAATTATGACACATATATCTACAGCAATACCATCTTGTCACAGTGTGCCCCAGAAGCTCGTGACCTGCTTCTTGAGAACCAGAGTCCATATTTTCTGCAAGAACAAAAATGAAACTATATCGAAACAACATGACTTGGGACCGAAATGTGGGAGCAAGAGCATTGGGATGCATCAGGCTGCCAGTGCAATAATGTGAAGGTCATCATCATCATCAGGCTAACTACACCGACTGCAGGGCAAAGGCTTCTCCCATGTCTCTCCAATTAACCCGGTCCTTTGCCAGATGCGCCTACCATATTCCTGGGAACTTCCTTATCTCAACCGCCCACCTAACCTTCTGCCGCCCCCTGCTACATTTGCCTTCTCTTGGAATCTACTTCGTTACCCTTAAAAGAGCAGAAGAAAAGGTTTGCGCACAATATTATTATTATTAATTAGCGTCGAGCACCGGAACTACATGGCAGCATGGCTCGCCCGCTCTAACTCGAGCAGCACAATTGGCAAGGAGGTGGTCAAGCATTTTGTCACTGAGACCGCTTACTGGGCAGAGGTGTTGAAGCGCGTAGTTGTTGTAGTTAAGCTTCTAGCTGAACGCAGCCTAGCGTTTAGGGACAGTGAGGAGATTTTTGGTTCACCGAGAAATGGCAATTATACGGGAGTGCTTGAGGCCATTGCCAAGTTTGATTCCTTTCTAGAGGAGCACATGAAACGCTATGGGAACAAAGGAAAAGGTCACCCATGGTATCTGTCAAAAACCATTTGGGATGAATTTATCGACCATATCGCAAATGCTGTCAAGGAACGTCTCGTTGACGAAGTGAAACATGCAAAATACTTGTCTTTAATTGTTGATTCGACTCCAGACCTTACTAGCGTTGATCAGCTGTCATTTGTTTTACGATACTGTTTAAATGGGAAAATATACGAACGCTTTCTTGGATCTGTTCCAATTGAATCACATACCGTCTTGTATCTTTTCGATGCCGTGATGTCGCTCTTGACGACCAATGGCATCTCAATTGATGACTGTAGGAGCCAAGCTTATGATAATGCGAGTAATGCGTCAGGAAAATACAAAGGACTGCAAGCTCAAATCAAACACCTGAACGAATTGGCAGTCTCCATTCCGTGTGCTGGTCATTCACAGAACTTAGTTCGCTCGTGTAGCGCTGACAGTTGCCTTGAGGCAGTCAAATTTTTCACTCTAATTCAGAGACTGTCTGTGTTCTATGCTGCCTCACCTAAGCGATGGAGGTACCTTTTGGACAGCATGGGCAGAACTGGCCAGCAGCTTGTTTTCAAAAGTTTCTCCGAGACCAGGTAGTCATGACACGGTCAATCATGTAAGGCCGTTCTGAAAATTTTCAATGCAGTCTTGTGTTGCCTTGAAGCTATATTCAGGAACGAGGAAGAAAACGGGGACACTGGGAACGAAGCGCACGCTCTCTTCAAGAAAATTACAAAACTAGAGACTGCATTCATGGCGATTTTCTGCAGTGAAATTTTGGAGCGCTTTGACAAAACGAGCGTAGCACTTCAGAAACCAGGCCTAGACATTCCAACTGCTGTAGACCTGCTGAGCTCTCTAGAAGGCTTTGTTAATTCTTTGCGACCTCTCTTTGATACCTTCGAAGAGAGAGCACGCACGCGATGTACCAATCAATGTTATCTGGATGAGGGCAAACACATCGTTTTGAGTAAGCACCGGGACTGAAAAGGCGATAGTGCGCTACAAGGTAGAAAAAAGTTTATCGTAGAGACCTCCACTGTTTTACTAGACAGTCTAGGCTCCGCTTTGCGAGTGCGAAAGGCTGCCCACACTGAACTCTGCGAAGAGTTCGGATTCTTAAAACCGGTGACAGAAGTTGGGAGCGGGGCCTCTCTGGCACAGCAGGCTGAGAAGTTGGTGAAAACCTACAAAACTGATTTGGAGCCAACATTTTGTGCTGAAATCGTTAAGTTTGCGAACTTTCTGCACAACTCTGTGTGCCAGCACACGAGTCCCCTGAGTATAATCAAGTTGCTACACGAAAGAAAGCTTATTGATGTGTTTCCGAACCTTGCTATTGCTTTGTGAATGTACAGTACTCACGGATTGAAATAGGACATTCGGAGCGCGTGGCCGTCGCTTCATGGAGTGCCGCCCGTAGACGCTCATGAAACCAAGGTGGTGCATTGTGGTATGGCGCGAGAGGGAGAACATCTACAAAGCAGAATTGTTCCTTCCAGTAGCCAATGAGCCGGCCTGTGGTTTACCACATGCCGCGTGGCACTGCAAGGTTAGCGCTCCGAATGTCCTATTTCAATCCGTGAGTACTGTACTTCAGCATACCCGTGGCAAACTGCGAGACCGGATGATCGCTTTCCAAGTTGTCGCTGATAAAAAATCGCCTTCTTTCGAGCCTCCTTGACGACAAGGTGAACTCGCTTGCTATCATGTCCACTGAAAGTGACCTCCTCTGCGATCTATCCTTCGAACAGACTATATCTGATTTCGCCAAAGCGAAGGCGCGAAAGATGCCATTTTAAAAGAGGACTGTTTGCGCTATAGTACATGAATAGTTCCAATAAGTTCGTTGTGTCGCCTCCCAGCCTGCACGTTGCCAATGAAACGCTGAGAAGTGTAATTCAAGATATTCAAATCTCCGTTGTTCGTCTTGTTTGTTCCACTTGTGATATTTAGCGTGTTTATAAAGAACTGTATTTTTTGTTTTTGCTAGTGCCACGTTTATTTGGTGTCGTCCTTGCTTGTCTTACCTTTAAAGAAAATATTTTCAAATAGTGTTTTTTAATTACAGTTCCTAAATTTTCAACTGTATTCTAGTGCATTTTTATGGTGTTTGTACTGCCTTAAGTATTATATATATCTATTGCATATTTATACAATAACACGTATAACGATGGGCCCAGGGTCTTCATTTTTCTTAATCCGGCCCTGGTATTCCTTTAACACTTCCAGTACCATGCTCGTAATTGTGAACTGCTGTTCCCTTGCTGTGCTGGTGAGCACTACTTTGGTTTTCTGCATGTTAATTTTGAGACCAACCATTCTGATTTGCCTGTCTAAATCATTGACCATGCTTTGCAATTTATCTCGCGAGTGACTCAGCAAAGCAATGTCATCAGCGAATCACAGATTATTAAGGTATTCTCCATTAACGCTTATCCCCAACTGTTCCCAATTGGGCCTCGGAATACCTCGTGTAATCAGGTAGTGAATCGATTCAGGGAGTGCATTAAAATTGCTATTGTTTGAGGGAAGAAACTGTGCTTGAATGCGTTTGTTTTAGGAAAAAGGGGCTGTAAGGAGTGCTCCTTGCTATGGCGGGTCCTTCGAGCAGTGGAGTTCGTGAGGAATGAAGGGGGATAAATGCTGAGCTTACCTGCAATAATTTTATGAAGGAAAGAAATACGGTTAAGTTTTCTGTGCGTACGGAGCAACGGAATGTTATTGTCTTTCATGAGCTGTGTTGGGGAGTTAGAACTTCTATATTTATGAAAAATGACACGTACTGCCTTCCTCTGGATGAGGTCTAGTTGATAGATATGTTTGTTGGTGTGCGGGTCCAAAATTTCAGAAGAATGTTCAAGTTTGGACCTGACAAAAGTTGTGTAAGCCAAATGCTTAATATTTTTAGGAGCATGTTTTAATTTACATCTCAAGAAACAAGGCTTAGAGAATGCTGCTGAACAGATCTCAGAAATACGAGTGCCCCAGGTTAATTGGTTAAGAGCAATTCCTAGATATTTATTTTGTGAGACCTCTCTAATGTGGCTGTAATGCATCTGTAAAGCTGTTGTCGCATTTTTTTTAACTGTTAATGTCTTGATGTATTTTGTTACTGTTGCTGCTTGTGTTGTTTGGATGCCTGTACTTTTTTCATTGTACTCACTCCTGCTTCGAGTCAACCTACTCTGCAATATATTTTAATAAATAAAACACAGACAGTCACACTGGTCGAAGGGTATTTGGATTGTAAATGCCTTTGACGGTCATTTGCAGCTTTTTTCTTGAGCTGTATGTCACTACAGTTATTTCTAAGCTTCTTGCTGTCATGTTGAACTTCAAATTTAAGTTTGTGGGAATTATTAAATGATGGAAAAAACAAGATGTGTACTGTATTATTTGCATGCTGGTTCTGATTGAGGTTTTTGCCCGTGTGTAAGCAACAGTTATTTTAAGTTTTGTATGCCGTGCCCTACTACTTCAGTTCTGCACGATCGTACCCCCTTAATATGGAAGCTGCGTTTCCTAAGAAAAACTGTCCATAAAGCGGTTGTGCATAATAATTCATGTAGAAGAACAGTTATTCAGAAAGAGAAACTTCCTGATGTACATTTTTTGTAGATGGTGGGGCACGGTAAAGTGAAAACTGGACAAAATCTTCAAGACCATTAGCAGAAATGCATCACCCTGATTTCAGTTACCTGTAAAACAATCCAGTGCTGTTCGAAGCACCTAATAGCCTATAAGAGTTGACTGCTTCTCGTCGTGTGATGTACCTCCTACTATGCCTGTTAACCTCCCATGAGCTGCTAGTGCCTATCTGTGGATGCGCTGTTGGGCAAGTTTGTTCAGTGCGATGGATAGATAGGTTGCGCAAAAGGGGCGTTAACAAGTGATGGCAAGATGGGCTGAGCGGAAATTTGACTTTATTCGAGGAGCAAGCACATTTAATTATTTCTGCCAGTAGAGGATCAAAAGGGTATGAAAATCAGATAGGAAAAAGTGGGGTAGAGGGGACTGTCATCACTGTGTGTGAGAAAATGTTTTTCACTGTTATAGTCTGATGTGTCACTGGCACATTCTGTTGCCTTCTTTTTTCATAAAATATGCTTCCTTGCGCTTTATTTCACTTGCGCAGAATCTTTCTTCTGCCAGTAGAGGCTTCCATTTGAGTGCCAGGCAATGCGTCGGTAGGTGCGTTGCTCCTGGTCTCTAATTGACCTCTCATGCTCACTAAAGCCCCTCCATGACGGAGGGGCTTTAATGCTCACCAATGCAAACACTGATACAGCAACCTATCTGTCTTGATGAGGACACATTCGCCCGTGTGACGACAAGTCTTTGTCGAAACGTTGGCTAACACCAGAGGCTTCCCCTCAACACTTGTTCATTTGCTCTGTGCTCTGAGCATTCCACCTTCCAGCCCTTTCCCTACTATGTAGACTCTGGCACATGACCGGGAGATATGATGTACTACGTCAGCATGGCAGTATACATGGGGTTCTTGCTCACCGCAGCCTTTTTGTGCTTTTTTACCTTCTTGCGCTAGCCATCTATCCATTATACCTCTCTGTACTCTGGCGGTAGATGGGAACTGAATGCAGCTTTCAACAAAGAACAAGCTACACAGAGGGTTTTCCACGTATTCATTCATGAAATACAGCAAATGGCAAAGCCTGTCGTCTGGGCAGCTTGGCACTTAAAAAGCATGAAACCACAAAATAAAAGGCCATCATTAAAATGCTTACATCGCGTTTGCATTGCATTCCGATAGTGTACAGCTCTCAAGTTACAAGAAAAAAAAACATCCAGTTCGGGCAGTGGATAATTTGTTCTCATCGCTGTCCATTAATGCGAAGAATGTACGAGCGCTAATGGGCTTTGTGCATTTTTAGACGGTCCACTGTCCAGATAGCGAGTTTCAATATTAACGAGGTGCAAATACATTAACGAAGTGGCCTTCATAAAAAGTGTCTATAATTTAAATCAGCGTAATTAATGGGGGTCGCATTAACCGAGCATGACTGGTTATCACGAAAGCAAGGCGCCAGCAAAAAGCACAATATCGTGTGACGTCTTTCAAATGCACTTTTCTTTCTGTGCCACTTACAATACGTTGCCCCTTTAGAGTTCACTTTCCAATACATCACTACTCAAAATACATCAGTATTGTAGCGCTCAACATGCGAGCAGCCGAGGATCATGCGAAACAAACGCTCAGGGCTTCCTAGGTGCATCACTTCTGCGTCAGCAGCACATCGACCTAAATGTGAGATTGATAGACGGGACACAATGCAGCCTGCCCTCACATGGCTGCAGGGCAGCACAGGGCCAGTGATATGAGCTACTGGTTAAATACGTTTTGCTGTCGTAGCTGAAACAAATTTTTAACACCGATGTAGCCGCATCAAAACAGCTGGCAGACAAGGCAAAAAAAAAATGCTCCCTTTCGGACATCGCGCACATCGTTTTTCCGAGACGTTGATCTAGTGAATATAAATCTGTGATGCAAGCACATATTTCGAGAGCACCGGTGTTTGCGAGGTGCGAAAGCGTCCCACGGCATCAACAAGCAGCGGCTCCGATCCCTGTCCCTCGGCGTCGGTCAACTTCGTGGCTTGAACGCTCAGAAATTTCGACGCTCTTCCCACAGTGTAATCATCGTATGCGGACACAAACCACTAGCGCGATGTGCCTCTTTTTCCGACACTGTTTAAAAAAATAGCACCAAAACAGCAATACGACGATGGATGAAAACAGCAGCGATGCAACGCAGCCACAGCCTCCAAGCACAACATCGCACCGAGAACCGAAAAACAAAATGGCAGCGCTTCCGTTCTAGACCGGAAGTCGGAAGGCTGTGTGAGAAGGAAGAGCCGTGGGGGAGGGGAAGTTGGCGGTACTTAAACTGGTCGGAAAAAAACGTCATGGAGGGGCTTTAGGACCCATCAGCGCAAGCTCTTTTGCTCAGCAGCAACGCTCGGATCCCAAACTAAAAGGCCTCATCGAGTACCTGGAAGGCAAGGTTTCTTCACCCCCCGCTTCATTCAAGCGAGGACTGTCTTCCTTCTGTGTGCAGAATGAGGTCCTTGTGAAGAACTTTACAGCGAACAAAACAGCCTACCTCCTTGTTGTACCTACTTGTCTCCGCGAAGAAGTTCTACAGGCTTCACACGACGAGCCGACAGCTGGACATGTCGGGTTTACTCGCACCCTCCGCCGCATTCAAGACAAGTATTACTGGCCCCGACTGTCTGCCGATGTCGCACACTATGTGAAAACATGCCGAGATTGTCAGCGACGAAAGACTCCTCCCACACGACCAGCACGATTTCTGAACCCCATTGAACCTCCCTCAAGGCCCTTTCAGCAGATTGGCATGGACTTGCTTGGCCCTTTTCCAACGTCAACATCTGGAAATAAGTGGATCATCATAGCGACCGACTACCTGACCCGCTACGCCGAGGCGAAAGCCCTACCGAACGGAACAGCAGCAGAAGTGGCCAAATTTTTCGTGGAGTACCTTCTTCTTCGACACGGTGCCCCCGATGTGCTCATCACGGACAGAGGAACAGCATTTACGGCGGAACTCACGCAAGCCATCCTGCGCTACAGCCAAACCAGCCACCGGAGGACAACTGCATACCATCCGCAGACCAACGGACTGACCGAGCGCCTGAACAAAACCATCGCCGATATGCTCGCTATGTATGTCGATGCCGAACACAAAACCTGGGATGTCATCCTGCCTTACGTCGTCTTCGCCTACAACACCGCAGTGCAGGAGACCACCCAGATGACGCCTTTTAGGCTCGTCCATGGCAGGGATGCCACGACCACGCTAGACGCCATGCTGCCCAACGTTACAGAAGAAGAGAACGTCGACGTTGCCGCCTACCTTCAACGCGCAGAAGAAGCTCGAAGGCTTGCCCGATTACGGATCAAAGATCAGCAGCGGTCCGACGCCAGACGCTACAACCTACGAAGACGCAACGCGGAATACAAGCCAGGAGACCGAGTCTGGGTGTGGACGCCCATTCGCCGCCGTGGATTGAGTGAAAAACTTTTGCGCCGCTATTTCGGCCCGTACAAGGTTCTTCGTCGGCTGGGTGAACTGGATTATGAAGTCATCCCTGACGCAATGACTGCATCCCAGCGACGCCGCGTACGACCAGAAGTTGTCCATGTAGTCCGTCTGAAGCCGTATTATGCGCGCTAAAGGCCGCTGTGTTTCCATGCTCTATTTTCGCAAGATCCGTTTTTTCCCTTACTAGTCGCATTATTTGTTTTAATGCATCGGGTCGATGCTTCTTTGAGAGGGGAGTAATGTCGCGAATATTTGCAGTGTTTGTTCGTTTTTCAAATCTGCCGCGACACCACTTTATCGCTTTGTTTGCGACGCAAGACGCGACTAGATTTATCTCGATTGATCGCAGCCAGGCAAAGCTGATTCTACGTTGTTCCGGAATGTTCTAGTAACTTTGCGCCCTTTATCTGGAATGTTCGCTATCAGCTTTAAATTGAGCACGGTCGACAGCGGTGGGCATTCTGTTCGACGACCGCCGAGCACGCTTGTCGCTTCGCCGCCGCCGAGTGATTCAGTCCATTCTGGGTGCAAGTCAGCCCAATAAACCGTTCTTTTACAAGACCCTTTCGTCCGTCTTCATCGCTGCTTCGACTGCCGTCACCACTACGTGACAATATTTAGGCTAATAAGCAGGAGCACACTCACACTTACGCATGCACTGAAATGTACACTTACAATCTGTATGATGAAATCTCAAACCACAGCCAATCCACAATACGCTTTCGTAGCGCATAAGGGAGCTCGCTTTGCTTGCAAAGAGTCAACTGAGCTCTAATGTCAATCGGTGTTCTTGGAAAACTGAATGACACCATTGGTTTTTGGTAATAATGGTTGCCTGATGATGCAGCCATTATCTCTGGCTGGTCATTGTGTTCGGGCATTGCAACGAACGAGACATCCGTAGACGGAAAGCCACATGAAGGGAAAAATAAACAAGATCAGAAACAAAAAATGTAAACAGAACATAAGTTACACTCTTGGCATGCACAAAAAGAGGAAAAACAAAAAAAACCGTGCCAAGTAAATCATGACTTGAAGTTTGTTCCTTGTGCCAAGGGTGTGGTTTATAGTGTTCCCTTCACGTGCGGGAAGAGCTGTGTAGGCCAGATGGGAAGGTGCCTGAATATCCGCCTTTGTGAGCACCACACTTCTTTGGAAGCGGCCCCTTCCTCAAATCTAGCCCTGCACTACAAAGAATGTCGTCGTAACATCTCAAGGCCTACTATAGAATCATGCACTCCACTTTTTAGCAATACTAACGATATTAAGAGCTTGTACAATCACAAAGATAAACTAACTAGAGAAATCAGCGAAGCATTTCATATCCACAGAAACCGAGACACATGCGTAAGCACCCCATCCGTCCTCGTTCATGACTGTGAACTACTGCATGTCGATCCCCATGACTGAAGTTGTCAGCTTATCAGTGTTGTTGGTGCAGCTCATACGTGCTCTTGGTAGTATAGAGAGTAATTTTATGTTTTCCTTTTCAATAAACCCTCAGTTGCTAGTCAGTGCCTGTCGTGTCTTCTTTCTTGTCCCTATGACTGCGCTGTTTTTGTTCAAGTATGCACCAACTCGCTCAACTCGTCGTTTTATTGTATGTTTTTGCTGTAAAACCCCTTTTACTGAATGATCTGTACAGAAGCTATACTTTCTCAGTCACCCCGAGTTCCAATTCCACTCATACAGAAACAATCATTAAAGACGGCAAAAATATTAGCCCTCCAGTTTGATTGCATTGCAAAATAATAGAAACATTCAAGAGCTGAGATTAAGAGTCCCTCCAAGTGCCGCAGCTTGATATGCAAGATCAGATATATCTACTAACTTGAATAAGTAACTAGCACCATCACCACACATGATAATTACAGGTTTGGGATCAGTACAGATAGCATCATTTATAAACAGAATTAACAGTGGTTCTGATGTGCTGCCCAGCCACAGCACAAGTGCAGAAAAATGCACAAGATCAGGCATTTCATTAATTACTGCCATTATTTGACAACGAAAGACAATGGCTTCAAAGCAGTTTAACTGAGCATTAGCTGGAAAGAAGTGTTGGAGAAGTCTGCACTGCACGACAGCAACAGAAACATATCAGCTTTCACAATAAGCAACGGACCCATATTATGCAGTTCGCAAGCACAAATAATTCGTGTACGATTAAAAAGTGACAGCAATAATTAACACACAAGATAGCAACCAACTTGCAGTATTCACACCTAATCACACTGTGATAGGTCATGCACCTGTGGAGCTGTGACTGAAGTAGGCATTTTGCTTGTCACATAAGTAATTGCATAAGGATATACATTTAATTCAAGTTGCTCTTCTGCACAATGAAACATGAGTGCAGATGACAACTATGACTTTCTTAGGCTGTTCATAGGTTTATCTGAAATCGTACAATTCCCCCATTTCAGATGATACCCATGGCATGCTCACTTCAGCTGCCTTTGTACCTGGCAAGTTTTGTCCCGATGTAAACTTGTTATTTCCTCGGCACTTAACAAAAGTAGGGAAATTCTGACGAAGTAATCGAAACAGCAAAAATCAGAAAAAGGCATGGTTCCTAAACGCCTTTTCATTTTTCTGCATATGCTGTACAAGCTTGTGCAGCATATGCAGGCAAATAAAAAGGCGTTTATCTCAACAAAAATTTTCTCCTGATGTCTTCAGTTGCAGTAGTACATGCTTTGAGAACTCTCGCGGAGGGAAAACACACGAGCTTCCTGCCGCCTCATCTGAAGGGGCGCCTTCGGCAACCAAGCAAACATCGACGACCCTAATTAGGCGGCTGTCTTCCAAGAGCGTGTTCTCATCGACGTCGACGTACGTGTCGAACGCCTTGTTGTACACCTGAAAGTGCAAAGAATAAAACTAATGCCTGGGCATATTACTACTCTCTCGAATGTTAAAGTAAAGGCCGGTGTATTTGCGCGATGATAAAAAATCAGCCCTTATCACAAAATTAATGCGCAAGAATAATTCTTTGGAAGGAACTGTGGTTAAAGCACTTGCAAAACAAATGGCCTCTACATGTTTTTGCTACTTTCTGCTTATTTTAACAACGACAATTGCTCCAACAGCTGCATTTTCAAAATTACAGGTGCTTTATGCACAACTGAACGCAGCTTCCATATCGCCTTGCACAAGCAACGCTTCAGAATGGAAGCGGCCGGTGAATATGCACAGGAAAAAACGCATGCAGAACACTTAGATTTGAAAGAAAAGCTACCTTGCACAATCCGAAATTTCGCGTCAGATCCTCCCAAACAGTGACGCGTACTGGTTGCGGTGTACCGAAGCAATACTTCGCAAATAAATGTGCGCTTTGTTAACGCGCCGCATTCTGTAGTGGCAATGCTAGAGCTCCAATTACAAGTACCTAACGCTGCAAAATTCAGTTTTCAAAATACGCGCGAATGCACAATACACTTTCGCGCGCATTTTTAGAACTTTCAGTTGTGAAACAAAGACAACGAAACTTACCTGGATGATCGCGTTGTCATCCACGGACTGCAACCACGAGTGCGCCTTGAAAGCCACTTGCGAGTCATTTTTTAGTGCCACACACAGATATTAAAAACTTCGAAGGCCCGCGGCTTATGAGGCATTGGATAGCCATGGCAGAGCCAGTCGCCGTCATAACAACCGTATCGGTAGGGTGCCCAGGTTCAGCGGAGACGGCGCGAAAAAAAACACCTACTCGCCAAACGCGCGAAACTACAGCGGCATCAAGATTGAACAAGCAGGGCCGCAGTTACGCTGCGCAGAACGGGAAACTGTTAATGTTATGAAGCATTCCGAATTACGAGACTTCTGTTTAAAATATTGACTAAACATTTTGTAAAAGTAAAACGGTTATGAGTTATTGAATCTTCAGATATGAAGTTTGAATGAGCGGAAGGCAGTTTTGATTCAGCATGGTGGATGCCGCGGCGCCGTGACAAATGTAAAAGCAGCCGAAACGAGAAGCGCAGAGCAGATAGCAGCATGATCGGTTGTGTTATATTTAATGTGGTGTCATGAAAACGGAGGGAACAAACGGAAAAAGGAGCAGGCTAACAACCGTTGTCAGATACAGCGTTTACCTGCTGCAGAAAGAAAGGGTGGGAATAAACATGGATAGAGAAAAGCTTTCATACGCGTCCGTGGTCATTTGGCCCAGGCCAGATAAAGGAGAGAGAGAAAAATGGTTTCTTCTTTCTATGCTTGTGATTCTATCGCTTTGCGTTCAACATGGCAGCTCCGCCGCAGATGCTGTACCGCTGTCAGAAATGCGCGTTTTTCGACACAAAGTACATGCCCCTTTTATCGCATATTCGTGACGCGCATAGCTGGGAGCCGAACTTCCGCGTAACGTGCGGTATTGAGGGGTGCCCAAAAACGTATGTACTTGTTGATTCCATGAAAAAGCATGCCTACCGATGTCATAGGAGCGTTGTTGGTGTCGACGCGCTGCCGCAAGACTCGGACAATGCCGGCACTAGCCGCACGGATATCGGCTGCAGTGAAGACCAGGGGGGAGCAGAGCCTTCTCGTCAGTCTCCGCCTTCAGCAGACACCAGTAACATTGTGGCTGATGAAATCTGTGTCGACGCGTCGCTCGAAAGCGACCGTCGTTCAAGTGGAGATGCTGCTTTCTCGCAGTTCCTTGCTCACATGCCAAAGAAACTGTGCTTATATTTCTTCAAACTCACGGAAGAACATAAAATCCCGTACTCGGCAGCAGAAAATGTTTTCGCCGACTTCAGGTACCTCTTGAAAGAAGCACTGCAAAATTTCTGTGTTGTAGTTCAAAACTACATTCCACCAAGTTTCAGTTTAAATGAAGAGCTTATGAAGCTCTTCAGCTGTGACTTCGTGTACGAGATGTTTTCGTGCTGTCGATCCAGACACGCCCGAGAACTGTTTGCCAAGCAGAATATGCCATACACTGTACCTCGACCGCTCAAGTGCACCCCACAAAGTGTGGCAGCATTCCAATATGTGCCAATAGCAAGAGTGCTGAAGAATGCCCTTGAAGTGCCGGATATTGCCAACATAGTTTTGTACCCTTCACCTTTGCAGTCATCTGCATCACAGTACCAGGAAGGTACTGAAATTTTGAACAATTTCAGAGATGGAGCAATCTAATAATAATAATAATAATTGGTTTTGGGGGGAAAGGATATGGCGCAGTATCTGTCTCATATATCGTTGGACACCTGAACCGCGCCGTAAGGGATGGGATAAAGGAGGGAGTGAAAGAAGAAAGGAAGAAGAGGCCGTAGTGGAGGGCTCCGGAATAATTTCGACCACCTGGGGATCTTTAACGTGCACTGACATCGCACAGCACACGGGCGCCTTAGCGTTTTTCCTCCATAAAAATGCAGCCGCCGCGGTCGGGTTCGAACCCGGGAACTCCGGATCAGTAGTCGAGCGCCGTAACCACTGAGCCACCGCGGCGGAGAAACAACTTTAAAGATGTGCTGACCACTTCAGAAATAAATGCTATTTTTTTGTCTATGTATGCTGATGAAGTTGAAATTTGTAATCCTTTAGGGTCCAAGAGAGGTGTACATAAGCTTTTTCTTGTCTACTTTACTATTCTGAACATTCCTGCTGTGTACCGCTCACAGCTCAAAGCCATTCACCTTGTGCTTGTAGAACGGTACAAAGATGTAATCAGGCATGGACACAACAAGGTTTTCTCACCTCTAATCAATGATCTGCAGTGGCTAGAAAGTGAAGGCCTCGCACTGCAAACTGAAAGAGGGGTCATCCAAGCAAAAGTTGTGGTGTTTGCTTTTTGTGGAGACCTCTCCATGCATAGCATAGGTGGATTTAGTGGTTCGTTTTCAAGGGGGAGGATATGCCGTTTCTGCATGGCACATTCTGAAGACATACAACACATAACCAACGAGTCAACATGCAATTTGCGCAAAGATGACATTCATGCAGAACATCTTGCATCCACTGCCGTGAATGAAGACCTCAAGCGGATGTATAGCGTTAGTGGACCTTCACCACTCTTGTCCTTGAAGTACTTTTCGGTGTGCAATCAGCTGCCACCTGATCTAATGCATGACATCTTTGAGGGGACTGCATCTTATGTTCTTCACAGTGTTGTCAGTGGTCTTGTGAATGATTCTGTGCTGTCTGTGGCTGACCTAGACAAGGTTAGGACATTTTCCTATCGGCACAATGACAGCAAAAACAGACCAGAACTTGTAACGCAGTCCTTTTTGTCACCAAAAGAAAGCCTGAAGGGTACAGCAGCCCAGAAGTGGTGCCTTCTACGGCTTTTACCCTTCATTTTTTCATCCAAATACCTGAGCGCAACCAGCACTGGGAACTTTATCTGGAATTCCGAGAAATCAGCGATATGCTGTTGGCTGAAGAGGTGCCAGTCTCATGGCTGCCATATCTTCAACAGAAGATCGAAGAGTTTATGGAGCATTTTGTGGCCACATATCCCAACTCAAGCATAACTCCCAAGATGCATTTCATGGTGCACTGCCCAAGAATGATCTACCAGCTTGGGCCACTCGTACAGTACTGGTGCATGCGGTTTGAAGCCAAGCACCAGTACTTCAAAAGGCTGGCTTCTCGCTGCATGAATTTTCGCAATATTTGCAGCACACTGGCAGCCAGGCATCAGCTCCTTCAGTCGTACCAACTGAACAGCCTGAGCATTGGCAGCAACATGGCAGCTATCGGTGCAAAAAAAGTAAAGCGCAATGATCTCCCTGCTGTACATGGTCAGTGAAGACGCAATTTGGCAAGCAACGTCTGCCACGTTGAGCAATTCAGTGTACAGAAAAAAGGATGTTCTCATTATGGCTAAAGGAGAGCCCCCTATGTTTGCCCTTGTCGACTCCATATATATGATAGGGGAAAAGGTTTTCCTTGTGATGGTACCACTAAGAGTGGTGCAGTTTAGGCGGCACCACTACGCTTATAAAGTGGCTAGAAAAGAATTGTTCATCAGCCAACATGGACAAGAAGTTTCCCCGCAGCGACTGGACCTCTATTTTCAAGGAGAAGTGATGCCGCGATGTGAAATCTTCTTTTAGTACATGTACAAAAAATGTACAAAAATGTACATGTCGTTTTTCATTGCTTAACTTGGGCTCTTGTTTTTTGAAATTAAATGTTTTTTCAATTAACAAAATAATTAAGCATGATATTTTTGACGAAGCATTGCATCTTGAATCAACTGCATGTTGAGTTTTGCACCGTAAGCAATTCAGTGATATTTTTTGTTAATCCTGCACATACCGCTTGAAAAAACATAACAGTAGTACGAAACAGTTTCAGAGATTTATTTTTAACTGGCATTCACCTTATAAGTGCAGCAAAAGGTATTTGTTAAACTTCAACGCTTAAATCATTGTTACTGAGGTAAGCACAAAATACCATTTTGTATTTTTCAACAAGTCAGCAATCATTCTGGGAGACTATAAAAAAAAATAGATAAATTACATAAATGCTTATGCGGGATAAAAACAAGCACATTAATGAGAATAGTAAAACCTCGTTGATACGTTTTTTTTTGTCATTGCGGGGAAAAACGTATTATCCGTGAAAAGGTATGATCCAAACCGCCTGAATTTGAGAAATGTAACTGTTGTTCAGCTCTTTTGACGTAACCAAAACCTCTTCCTTGTCATTTTCGGA
The DNA here is from genome assembly GCF_052857255.1 of Amblyomma americanum. Lineage (NCBI taxonomy): Eukaryota > Metazoa > Arthropoda > Arachnida > Ixodida > Ixodidae > Amblyomma > Amblyomma americanum. The sequence goes on along the minus strand of NC_135500.1, from coordinate 74,080,416 downwards.
TGCTTCGCCCCTTTGCTCGCAAGTACTGTGGGAAAGCCACAGCGGCGGCTGATTGTCGCAGTGTTTCTGCTTCTTAAGCTGCGTTTCCCAGACACGGCCCTTTCTCATATAAGCGCATTGCTGTAGTTCGTAGAAGCTTCGCCTCCTTTCCCGTATGCACTGCGAAGAAACCTCAGCGTTTCTGCTCTTCATATCGCGTCCCCGCAGAAACGGCCGTCGCGAATGCTAGCGAGCCGTTTTTATTTTTTGTTCTTGGTGTGGTGATTATGGTGGTGCTTCGCCTCATTGCGCTGAGGCACTGCAGAGAAGCCACCACAGCGGGTGACTGCCGCAAAAAACATGTCGCGTGCCCTCTCGTTCGGCCTACTTGTATGTTTGCACATGTGTGGTTGATCAATAAACGTATTATACTACCACGGTTTGTCGAAATTTTAAAGGTAGTAGCCGGGAAATCGTGTTTTCCGGGAACGTATTAAATGAGAAAAATGTGTAACTCTGTGGGACATTTTTAATGTCCGCGATTTTGAGCGTACGAACCGGACGAGACGGGGAAGATTCGCTAGGACGAGCCCAAGCAATGCCGCAACAGGCAGCTTTGCAAAGCTTTCCCTACGCTTGCATGGGTAATTAAGGATTCAAGTACCCGCACAGTTTGCCAGGACAAATGGAGCTTTTTACATGCTGATGGAACTCGAGACAAAAGAAGGTATTAGGCTGTGTATACTATATACACATGCACATAAGCACCCAAGTTAGCATATAAATGAGAAGAAATACTAAAGAATTACCTGCACCAGCATACAAGATGCAGAAGCCGTAGGGATGAACACAGGCAAGGCTATAGAGGCAGCTTCACAAAGCTGTAATGTATGGGCAAATCAAGTTCATGCATAATCACCAACCCTAACGAGCTTTTTGCATTATTACAGGGAAGTCAAGACAAAAAAAAGATGAGAGTATTAGGCTCTGTAGCCTTCATAACTTTGTACATATACATGTTAGCACACGCGCAAGTAAACGTACCAAAATTTATATAAATGGGCTTACTGCCAAACACGAACAGCAACTTAAATATAGTGCTTTGAGCTTACTGAGTTTGAAGCGATGGAAATATTTAATGAATATAAAATAAAAAATATTCTGTGAATTGCGTATGAACAAGCAGCTATGCTCATCACAATATGGTGCATATCGAGCCTACTGCCTCAATAATCGCTTCAAAATACCATGTATTTCCCAGAACTCTCACTGTTGTAAGCCTGTGCATATCGAGCCTACTTCCTCAATCATCGCTTCAAAATATGTATTTCCCAGAACTCACACTGTTGCAAGCCTGTGGGTTGCGAGTTAAACCAGGCAAATTGTGTGCACAGGAACACCTAGATTTTATGCGGTTCTCAGAGCATGATGCTCAGAATTCGTATGGGTTAATTGTCTATAGTAATAGCGCCGTTTTCGAAGCCAGACATTATTGGGTAATCAGAAATGCATTGAATATGGTTCTTATTTACTTTATTTCGAATCTGCAAAAACTTTATTGAATACACTGGCTGGAGTATATTGTACTAAAAGCAATTTCTTATATACAGAAAAAAGAAGAGTAAATAAGTGTCAGATTAGCATTGAGTTGCAATTACATATATATGAGGCATATTAAATTTCCTGAATCGCTAGCTATATTATTTTGTGAGCAGCTCCTCAAGGAAATGTCTACAAAATATTACACTGTGCGCTAAATTTTTTAACTACGTTAGTTTGAAAAAGTAAGCAGTCCCTGTTAAATTTTTACATGTTTGTATAATTGATGTGTTACCATGTGATATTTGTAAGCTTTTATAATTAATCAAGCAACTATCGCCGCAAAATTTGCGGTATGTTTATGCTCGAAGCCACCTGTATACGGCCTTAATACTTTGTGGCGTGAGAAGCGGCCAAATTTATCTGGAAACAGTGTATAGCTGCACGCAACTGTTTCCTCGACGTTAGAGATTATTGTACGTAGGTGCTTTCCGCGCCTGTTCTCGAAAGTTCTTAGCCACAATTTAGCGTGGCTGACAGCGGCGGCGATTCTGATCTTCGATACCCCCGAGTGCAGTTGCTGGCAGCGCCACCACTGAGTTCATTTTTTTGGTGGTGGAAATTATTGCGAGCCCAATATGAATAGTTCGGTGCATTGCCCCGCCAGCCTGTTCACCTGTTGTCCACGGTGTCGTCACCATCATGAATTTATAAATGTCATACAGGAACCCTGCAAATTCTTCCCTTTGAGCCTAAGAGAAATAAATCAGCTCCAGCCCCGCAGGGGGGCGCCTGCAGCTTGCAGGCGTCGCGACGGTGAGTGGCGACACCGCGGGTTCCCGAGCATCCGCAGGGACATCCCCGCAAGGGGAGGATGGTGAACTGTGCATCACCACGGACCCGAGCACCCGCGCCTCGCCGTGCGTGGCATCGCCGTGTCCGGGGAAAAGGGGATCCTGGTGGTTGAGCCGATGCCGAGCGTTTGGACCCTTAAGGCCCCTTGGCAAAGGCAACACACCACTTTGGCCCCAGCTTCCTGCAGACGGCACCTCCGGCCTGACCCGACCGGGGGGAATCGGCAGTCGCCTTTTCCTATCCTCCTCTTCATCTTTCACTTTCCTATCTCTGTCTCACAACTCTCCTATATCCTACTCACTTCTTAGTTTTTCCTTTTTTCCTGGCGGCGAGGGTTAACCTTGTGTGACCAACTACCCTGAGTTGCGTCATATTTGGTTATAGTTGAGGTGTACAGCTGGCGTGGGCAGGACTTGCTATCAAGTTCCTGTCCCGTCCCCTTGTTGGACTCCGTGGTGGGTGGCTGGCACCATGACCTGAAAACAAAGTTTTTTTTATGGCTCCCCAACTTTCAAAACCTGATCGCTCTCTCAAAAGAGGGCGGAACGAGGCAGACAACTTCTTTCAAAAAAGAAAAGTAACTTTCCTCAAATATCATGTGATCCACAGTGAACAACAAGATAAACAGGCAAGAATAATATTCCCCTTCCTTGTGTCAAAGTGCTTGACTGAAACCCTAGGCATTGGCTATAAGCTGTCAAAAATGGCCAGCGGCGACTTATTGCTCGAACTGTGTGACAATGTCCAACATTCTAAGCTCTCCAACCTAACGTCCATAGGGGAAATCCCGGTCTCCGTGACTCCTCATCGCTCACTAAACACTGTACGAGGCGTAATATCGGAAAATGATTTTCTTCACATAACTGAAAAAGAAATGCTCGAAGGGCTCATCGACCAAGACGTCATAGATGTCCACCGAATCAAAATCCGGAAGGACAACAAGGAAATAGACACAAAACATATGATCCTGACGTTCAACACCAGCACCCTGCCCGACACAATCGACGTGGGATATTTGAAAATAAATGTACGACCATACATACCAAATCCTCGCAGGTGTTTCAACTGCCAAAGGTTCGGCCACGGCTCACAGAGCTGCCGCGGTCGTAAAACTTGCGCAAAATGTGCCTCTAACGATCACCAGTCTGATGTATGTGACGCAGCCCTGTGCTGTGCAAACTGTGAAGGAGAACATGCTGCATACTCCAGGGCGTGTCAGTCCTGGAAGAAAGAAAAAGAAATTATCACCATAAAGACCAAAGAAAACATTTCTTTTAAAGAAGCGAGAAGGCGTTTTGCGCTTACAAACACATTCTCCTTCACAGCAAAACAAAACTTCGCTGATGTGGTGCGCAGGGGCGCAGCACCGCACAGCACTCCGGCACCTGCCAAGGCCGCTCCCACCGAGCCTATGGCAGGGCCATCCACGCCCCAGGCAGGGTCAGCGAAAGCCGCCCTGTCACTGCCAAAGCAGGGACCGCCGGTCCATGGGTCGGCATCCCGCAGGACCTCCCCCCGTCGGGAGAGGCCTGAAACTAACACAACCGCGGCTGCGCGGTCCTCCAGCACCTCTGTTGAGGTGATGGATACAACACCCACTCCGCCTCCATTACAGCGGCGGAACAGCTCTGTTGAGCGAAAAAAAGACAGGTCCCTCATAACGGGCCCACCACATAAGTAAAACTCCTTTCATTTTCTTTTAAAAACACAAGCATGGCTTTTTTATTTCAATGGAATTGCAGAGGACTTATGCGGAATTATAGTGACATAACACATTTTAGGGTCAATGTTACCCATAGTTTTATGTCTTCAGGAGACCAATCTTGGTCCACAACATGTGCATATCCTGAAACATTATCAAACATTTAGACGCGATCGCGAGCAGGCAAATCGACTCTCAGGAGGCGTCGCAATTGTCGTCCAAAGCGGCGTCCCTGCTCGAGAAATAAAGCTCAATACAAAACTAGAGGAGGTTGCAGTCAGCATCGTCAGCTATAAAACACTAACAATCTGTTCCGTATACATTCCTCCACATTTTACATTAACAGTCCATGATCTAGTAGAATTGATAGTTGAACTTCCAGAGCCATATCTTGTAGTTGGGGATTTTAACGCTCACTCCCCTTTTTGGGGAAGCCAGCGCTGCGACTCTAGGGGGCAAACAATCGAAGATTTCATCCTCTCAAATAACATCTGTCTTTTAAATACAGGAAAAGCAACTTATTGTTGCCCAAGCTCAGCAAAAATGAGCTTTCTCGATTTAGCTTTCGCATCACCATCGCTTTTTACCGATTTTAAATGGGATGTTTTAAATGACCCTCTGGGAAGTGATCACCTACCTATTATCATCAGCATCTCATCGTCTACTGCAGTCATCCCCACAAGACCACGGCGCTCGAAACTTCACCTCGCCGACTGGTCACTTTTTACAGAAAGTGCCACTCTAGATAAAGAATTTTCTGAAGACCTCAGCATAGATGAAATTAATGACAGGTTTACTACATGCATAATATCTGCTGCAACACTCGCTATACCACAAACAACAGGACTCGTACAGAAGAAACACAAAGTATGGTGGACACAAGAATGTACATTTGCAAAAAAACAGCAAAATAAAGCATGGGGCACCCTGCGTCGGTACCCCACTGCAGAGAACTTACTCACTTTTAAGAGGGCCAAGGCGAGAGCGCGGTACGTGCGCAGGAATGCTGAGAAAACCTCCTGGCAGAAATATGTGTCCTCTATAAATAGTTCAATACCATCAAAGAAAATGTGGGACAAAGTCCGTAAATTCACTGGTGACCGTACTTCCTTCACACTTCCACTTTTGACAACACCCGGTACACAAACATCGTTGGAAGAACAGGCCAATTTATTGGGCGAGCACTTTGCTGAAGTCTCAAGGTCGTCCCACTACACAAACGCATTCCAGAAACACAAAGCTATAGCTGAAAAACAAAAACTTCCATTCGGAACAGGCATGCAGGAAGACTACAACCAGCCCATTACGCTCCAGGAATTAAATAGTGTATTATCTTCCGGTAAAAAGACAGCACCAGGCCCAGACAATGTGCATTACAATATGCTTGCCCATCTCTCTGATACAGCCGTACAGGCACTGTTAAAATTCTTCAATAAAATATGGATGACTGGCAGAATACCTGAGGAGTGGAAGAAAGCAGTAATAGTACCTTTTCTGAAACCCGGAAAATCACCAACAAGTCCTGACAATTACAGACCAATAGCCCTCACCAGCTGCATTGCTAAATCTTTTGAAAGTGTAATAAACATTAGACTCACCTTTGTACTCGAATCTCGGCAGCTATTAGATGTACATCAATGTGGATTCAGAAAAGCATGCTCAACCACCGATCACCTTGTCCGCCTAGAGAACACCATACGGGAGGCGTTCATCCACAAGCAGCAGTGTATCGGGGTCTTCTTCGACATGGAGAAGGCATACGATACCACGTGGAAGTTCGGCATCCTCCGCGACCTAGCAGAGCTAGGTATCCGAGGCAGGATGCTGAACTGCTTAAACGACTTCCTATCTAACCGCACATTTAGGGTCCGCCTAGGAACAACTCTCTCCATGACTTTCACCCAAGAGAATGGCGTACCCCAAGGTTGCATTCTAAGCACGACACTCTTCGTAGTAAAAATGAATTCGTTAGCCAAAGTAATACCCAAGTCCATAATGTATTCGGTTTATGTAGATGACCTACAGATAGCATGCACCTCCTCCAGCATATCGTCCTGCGAGAGACAAATACAAATCACACTAAATAAACTAGCTGCTTGGGCAGAGATAAATGGGTTCAAGTTCTCTCCTGAAAAAACAGTACCTGTTCTGTTCTCATTGCGACGAGGCCTACAATTCAATCCCAACCTATACTTGAATCAAGCCACACTACCAATTAAACCAGGACATAAATTTTTAGGACTCACTTTTGACAAACTCACATTTCTACCACACATTAACAACCTTAAAAAGAAAGCATCCCAAGCCCTCAATGTATTAAAAGTGCTCTCGCGAAAACGGTGGGGGTCCGATAGAACATGCCTATTACACATCTATCGCTCTCTGGAACGCTCCAAGCTGGGCTATGGGTGCATAGTATACGGTTCAGCAAGAGCATCCTACTTGAAAAGACTGGACCCTGTTCATAACCTTGGTCTACGACTATCAACTGGAGCATATAGAACATCCCCGGTAAACAGTCTTTATATTGAAGCTAATGAGCCTGCACTAGAGGATAGAAGAGTCACACTGACATGCGCATACGTCCTAAAAACCCGTACTCTTCCTAAACATCTCTGCCATCTCATTGTTACCAAGTGCCCATCCAAAAGATTATTTAACAATAAACCACAATCCATCCGGCCACTAATAATGCGCTTTGAAGATAAATGTGAAGAGTTAAGAGTATTGGATGCCCTGCCGAATATTGCACAAAAATATGAAAATTTACCACCATGGTACAACCTGCCTTCAGTGTGCGACTTCACACTGACACACTTACATAAAAAGGAAATGCCACATCAGCTCATACTACAAGAATTCTTTGAACTACAAGAAAAATATGACACCTTCACTGAATTTTACACTGATGGGTCAAAAACAGAAAGTCATGTTGGATGTGCAGTTTTCAAGACAAAAATGAAAAAATGATACGACTGCCACAGTATGCATCGGTTTTTACTGCCGAGAGTTATGCAGTCTTTGTAGCCGTAGTCCAAATAGTAAAAGAAAACATTAAAAATAGCGTCATTTACACCGATTCACTGAGTATGCTCAAAGCGCTGCACTGTAGAAACGCCGCTGAACCCATTATAGGAAACATCATACATAACATAATTAAAATAAAAAAACAAAATCATAACATTATATTCTGCTGGGTGCCCAGCCATGTTGGAATTGTAGGTAATGAGAGAGCAGATGCATGCGCAGCACAAGCTCGAATTGATCAAATAAAACAAGATAACATACCACACAGAGATTTTTTGAAATTAGTGCACAGTAAACTCAGAATTAAGTGGCAGGCTGCACGGGAAGAACAGGCAAACAACAAACTGCATTCTATAAAACCCGTTTTAGGAGTATGGAAATCATGTAGACATCAAGAACGTTTTACTGAAGTTATTTTATGTCGGCTACGCATTGGGCACACACACCTTACACACAACTTTTTACTGACAAAACAAGACAAACCTCTCTGCGAAATGTGCGGCGATGTACTCACTGTAAACCACATTTTAATTTCATGTAGAAAACTGGAACAACTGAGAAAAAAATATTTTACAACACTCTACAATGAATACATCCCATTGCACCCCAAGTTGCTTTTAGGTGATCAAGCACTGGTTGATCTTTCAAGTATTTTTAAGTTTCTTAATGAAGCCAATGTTTTAAACAAACTATAGGTATAAAAAGTGTAACATTTAACAAGAACCTAACCTTGTGTTTGGCGCATCATAGCCATAGTTGCTTTTGCGCCATTAAAATCAATATAACTAACTAACTAACTAAATCAGCTCCGGGTTACCTCGAAATAAAGTACTAGACCATACACTGCGCAGTTGCAGGCCGCTGACACATACATGATCGTGCTCGTAATAAATACAATTCGATGTGATTCAACCGAAGGAATTGCCTGCACCCAACGTTTTTGAGTGCTTTATACTGATATATTTCATGGGATAAGTCCATGAATAAGTTATATTCCGAATACTTCGAATTAATTCAGGAAGCGATTGTGGCGTTCGACACTAAAAGAAAAAATGTCATAAAATGCAGCGACTTGCAATTCTCGTGGTTGGTCGGCTTTAGGACAAGGTTACCTCGTTCCGCCGCTCAATACACGATGTCGCAGCTTTCTGAAAGCTGCCGCTATAGGCACTGACGATTAACCCACAGCATGCAAAACTACTCGCAAGATCAGCTGCACACATATCCAACTCCCGGCCCATCATATCCAGCTCAAGCGAAACGGAAATGTGCATGTTTTCGGCGCATTAATTTGCACCCATGGATTTGCGTGCTTCGCTTCCAATCAAATTACGTTGTTATATTATTTTGTTGTTAGTGCACGCACTCATCAAGCATCGGGCGTGGACTTGCTAGCGTTTGTAGTTCACTAAGACTTTCCGCATTTCGAGGTGGACTCAGTGACTAAAAAAGCCAGCACTCGTTTCCCAAAGCCATTGCATCTAATGAGAGATCCTAGAAAGCCGGTCAGATGTGTCAGTATATATGGAGTTCACGTATACGTATATGATATGTGCGTTCTTCCGCGAAAATGAATATTTAGCATCAGTGCAAGTTTGAAGGAATGCATGGTGAGCGCTCACAGCAAATTGAACAGTTAACCGCCTTGCTGAAGATTCTTCTTTGCGGCAGAAGAAAATGAGTTGCTTGCTTCGATGTGCAATACTATTGTGCCGCCTGTGGAACTGCATGCATGGGCGCTATCATTAATTTATTAATTCATTTGGCGGAGGAGTAAAACAAGCACTGAGCTCTCTCAGAGTATGCTGGAGTGGAAATGCCATTTTACTCTTTTTTTGGTCGGAGGAGTGAAGAGGCCGTTTCACTCTTTTTCGTATGTAGAGAGAGTAGAATGAGACCTGCTGGAGTAGCGAGGCACTTTTACTCTTGCTGCTGGAGTAGCAGTTCTTAGAGTGTGGCGTTGGCACGGTTCCTGTGCTGACGCCATCTCCTGCTTCGAGGCCACTGTCAGAGCCTTGCCGTGGTGTGCTGTCATTCCCAGGTGCGTAGCCAGGTGGAGGGGTCCTCTGTATTGCAGAGACAATGCGGACCGCTTCTTGCTGGCGCTGAAGCGTGATGCTTGCTTCGGCGATCAGTTTTCGGAGGCTGCGGGAGCATCCAACACTGCTGGACCGCCTGTGGCGAAGGAGGGCAGTTCGGATGCCATCCTCGTCGAGCAGGTGGAGGGCATCCTCGCCGTCCGCCATGGCTTCAATGGTGGCTATTAGCTAATAGTCAGGGGGCTGGAAGGCCCATGGCACACAGGCCACGGGAAATGGCCACATGAGCGAAAAACGTATAAGGCACTCGATTCCTACTCGACTGCAAATATACGGCGCACGGCTCAAGGAGAGCGAGCGAGGAGCCGATGCCGCGACGGGAGCGGACGGAGCACAAGAAAAACACGTCTTCTCTCTTCGAAGGTCAGAGACCCATTCCCATGACGAGCAGGCACAGGTATCACACAGCGGGCAACGAAGAAAAGATGTAAAACGACGAGCGAGGGCTGCGGACACACGGCAGAGTGGACGCGCGCACAAGCAGGCGGCCAGCGCGCGATGCGCAAAGGCCGCTCTGGCAGGGAGCGCGCGTACTCCAGAGAGCAAGCGACATGTACAAACGTTCACGCCGGGGGTGTGGAGGAGGCGGACTCGATGCCGCGACGGGAGAGGACGGAGCACAAAAAAAAAAAAACATCTCTCTACCAAGGGCAGAGACGATCCCTCAGTGATGGTCGCAGTGGGAGCATGGAAAGCGGTTAAAGAGGGGGAGGGTGCACGGGAGCCTAGAAATTCCTCGACTGGGTGGCGACGTGGTGGTGGTGGATAATATGAGTTATTCTGGGGGAAGGGGGGGGGGGGAGGGCTGAAGTGGTCGCCGTCGCATCAGATGAAGTCCTTGGCCGTGGGATGGCGCGTTCACACTTGGACATTCGGCGGCGAGAGCAAGCGGAATCCGCGGCCGACGAAATGCTGTCTCATTCACACTAGAGTCACTAAATAAAGACTTAGAGCACCGTCACTGCAGCACGGCGGTAAGCAGGGGGGGGGGGGGGGGCATTTTGTTGTTTATCATTGTTGCCATATTGCCGCTTCGGCGACCTCGCCGCTAACTTTGGCCCGACCATTTTGTAAACAACGCTGTTAGCCACCCTGCGCTGCGGCGGGGATCGTAGCCGTACGGCATGGAGCCGCTCAGATGCAAACGATACAGCTGTTGCCTTCAGTTTATGCTTTCGTCGTGCGGAGACACCCCTTGTATTATGAACTTAAATATTCCAGGTTATTGTTGATTATTCTGGGCAATTTTTTCTTGACTCTGCGCAATCAGCGTTGCGCTGTTCGTATGTTTTATTATATATTGCGATAGGCGATCGCCTCTCAGTAGGTGCTGTTGCTATAACACTTGAGGCGTTGTCTTTTGGTTTTATGGGGGTTTAACGTCCCAAAGCGACTCAGGCTATGAGAGACGCCGTAGTGAAGGGCTCCGGGAATTTCGACCACCTGGGGTTCTTTAACGTGCACTGACATCGCACAGTACACGGGCCTCTAGAATTTCGCCTCCATCGAAATTCGACCGCCACGGCCGGGATCGAACCCGCGTCTTTCGGGCCAGCAGCCGAGCGCCATAACCACTCAGCCACCGCGGCGGCTCTGCGTTGTCTTTTAAACTTGCTTTTATTTTGTAGGAGCTAATGTGCCAACACCGCGGGAGTATTGCTAATGGCTCATTGTAGGCAGTGGTCGAATACAATGCTACTACGGGTATCGTCGCGGTTACTCCACACTTTTACTGCAGAAATAGACGAGCGCTCCGGCTGAGCAATTCATGGTGATTAAGGCAAGGGTAAACCCGCTGGAGGTAAAATAACGCTCGGCGCACTAGCGACTGCTTCAAACAGGGGCTTAATCTGGAAGCGAGCGGCAGCGAGCCGTTTGCACGCGTATTCGCAACTTACCTGATGCAACTCGATCGTCAGCACGCTTCCGGAGTACAGTAATCACTATAATTCCGTGAAGCTTTGGGGACTGAAAGCACAAGACTGGTTACAGGGAATGGCATAATCTTGCGATACACTAACACAGACATTCGATATGCAGCGTCAGTTTTCGTGCACGCAGCTGCTCGCCGGCTGATTTTTCGGGAAACATACATTTAGCCGCTTCAGCAAGCAATAACAAAAAAAACCTTGCCACCCAGACGCAAATGCTTTCTAATTTATGGAAAATTGCTTATTGAAAACACAGAAAGGAGCACAGCTCAGCACGCGGCGGAGCAGCCACATGCTTTGGATTTTATTTTTCGGGAGGGACAGAGTGAATTGTAACGTTCATTATTCGCTGGCAGTGGTTCCTGGCAGTATCCATACATGTAATTCATTCCACACTGATTAAAATAACCGCAGAGAAATTATGGGAAACCCTAACATCTGGTGGCTGGAGTACCTCTATTTTGCTGAGGAGTACTGGAAATAAATTGTGGTATACTATTTCACAGTAACAATGTAAGCTATGATGTACATTTAGTTAAACTCAAGACACTGTTCTCTGCAGTTTCATTAAGCAGTTTCCATTTACTGAGACTCTAATATAAAAATTACCACTATCAGGAGCCAAAAGCACTTAACGCGTGAAACCAGTGCTACCAAGTCAACATCCCAACAGAATAATTTTATTCACGAGATAGCACCTTATATGAAATACAAATTTAATCAGTGTTAAAAACAATGTGGACAAATGACATAAACAAAGTGCAAGCCTTTTGAGAACACTGCAGCTGCTGCACAACAAATGCTTCATATGCCTCGAGAAAACAGGAACTAAAAGGGCAGCACATGAAACCAAACTTCTGCATGGAAAGTAAAAGAAAATTTTAAACTTTTGCATGACAAAATAAATGATTGCCATATGAACAGGCAACTGCTGCTTTTTTATTCCACTGCTGAACTTAAGACTACAGCAAGGGCATCATTGCGGTATGTCTTGTGCGCACGTGCACGCACAGACACACATGCACACGCACACAGTGACCAGGCGTTTGGAAGCATATCAGTACATACACTGGCAAGGTAACACGCGAAAAAATCTTGTGTGGGCACATACACAGATAAAATAGGCCATGTTACATTTGAAAATATGTAAACACATGGCATAAGTCACATCATGCTGTTGACCTAGGAAAAGAGGCCTTTCAAGAATGACTGCAACGAAAAAGAGGGTCAGTCAACTAAAATGTCATCATCATCATCATCAGCCTTACTACACCCACTGCAGGGCAAAGGCCTCTCCCATGTCTCTCCAATTAACCCTATCCTTTGCCAGCTGCATCCACCCTTTGCCTGCAAACTTCTTAATCTCATCCGCCAACCTAACCTTCTGCCGCCCCCTGGTCCGCTTACTTTCTCTTGGAATCCACTCCGTTACCCTTAAGGACCAGCGGTTATCTTGCCTTCGCATTACATGCCCTGCCAAAGCCCATATCTTTCTCTTGATTTCGACTAGGATGTCATTAACCCGTGTTTGTTCCCTCACCCACTCTGCCCGCTTCCGATCTCTTAACGTTACACCTATCATTTTTCTTTCCATGGCTCGCTGCGTTGTCCTTAACTTAAGCTGAACTCTTTTCGTTAGCCTCCACGTTTCTGCCCCGTAGGTGAGTACCGGTAAGATTATGCTGTTGTACACTTTCCTCTTGAGGGAAATTGGTAAACTGCCCCTCATGATCTGCGAGAACTTGCCATATGCGCTCCACCCCATTCTTATCCTTCTAGTTATCTCCCTCTCATGATCCGGATCAGCTGTCACTACCTGCCCTAAGTAGACGTATTCCGTCACAATTTCTAGACTCTCGCTGCCAATTGTGAACTGTTGTTCCCTTCCTAGGCTGTTGAACATTACCTTGGTTTTCTGCATGTTAATTTTAAAATGTAAAAGCAATAAAAACCATCTGCCACAACAGCCGCAAGTCATAATATAGACCAGGTCAAAAGTCATCAGAACAATTCTAGGTGGCGCATAATAAATCTTCCAATTTCTTCAGAAAATATTCAGACCTGCATGAACCGGAAGAAAGACTATTCCACTCCGTGGCAGTTCCAGGAAAGAACTGCACTTAACCCTTTGAAACGCTATTTTTTGTTGTGTTGAAAAGAAACATTTTCCTGCCTAAATAGTATATTCAGGCATTAAAAAAAGACAATTAGTTAGCTTTCCAGTGCTAAATAGTAGTAGTTAATTTACTACAGGGATGTGCAAAATTTCATACGAAGTGTAATAATTGATGAAAAAGTGCCATCCAAATGCTGTGACCTATCAAGTCGACACCCAAAAGATCATGGAAATAATTTCTATATCAAATGTGCACATTATGCTTGAAATTGTGAAAAAAAAATGGTGTTACTATTGGTGGCAAAATATGTCTTCATAAAAATGAAAAATGGGGAATGACGTGCTACCGTGCTCAATGTTTCGCGAAATTTTATTTATTGCGTTTCCTATTTTAGCATAAAAAACCACCCTGTTTACCACATGAAAGAGGCAAAATTCATCTGAAATAAAAAAACCACTGCTACGTGTAATCAATCTCAAGAAACACCGTGGGTTTGCTTTGTACACAATTGTGTACATAGCATGTCAAAGGGCTAAATTTTGCATGAGCCAATGGCTCATGCAAAAATTGGGACTAATAAATGCTCGCGTACATGTGTTTTTCTAGTAAGGCCAATTCGATACATTTAGGAATATCTGCTTTCAAATTGCTAGAGATGTAACTGTGAAGCAGTACGAGACAGCTAACTTTTCTTGCTTAAAATCAGTTGCTGGGCGAGTTGGTACTTCATGCTAACATTCACAGCGCAATACGAACACGGACACGAGGGGAGACACCACAAAGCGGCGACTTCAACAAAAGTTTATTGCTGTACGAGCGACTATATATGGTGTACAGCGGGCATGCGCACCAACGAAAAGGTACAATCATGAGCATCTGGTAGCGGCGCCACATCGCAAGCGAACACATCATTTTCTGCACACGACAAAAAAAGAAAAAACAAAAAGCTAAAAACCTAAAAAGCAGTACGCGCACAAGAACGTCGAAGCCATAATACTCATTCCGAAATTCGCAAGATATGACGCTCCTTATCACTTAACAGCAATGATGGAGTGCTGACACAGTGATCCCTTTTTTTGCAATCTCTCCAGCCTCAGCAATCTCCCTGGCTGTTTTGCTTATGTACTTGTGAAGGATGGTGGTTCCTCCCAAATAAGGACCACGGTCCTTGCACTGTTGGCAATCACGGCAGTGTATGCCGAGATGACGAGATGCCCCGATGACGCTGTTATGTTCCATGAGCCTCTCGTTGAGGCACCTGCCTGTTTGGCCAATGTAGGCTGGTCCGCAGGGCAATGGAATCGAGTACACCACGTTTCTCGCGCACTTCACTAATGGCTGCCTGTGCCTAACAGCGCAGGAATTGCTGACAGAGACGGCGGAATTCACCTTTTTGCATAGTTTAGAGTGTTTCTCAGGTGCGGAAAAGACCACATGAACTCCTGCTCTTTTTCCTATTTTTTTGAGCTGGTGGGCGATGGTGTGCATGTGCCACTAAGACGGAGGACCTCGTGTGTAAGAGCCGACGTAAACGCGGTTCCCCGGTCAGTTAATACAACCACGGGGGCGCCGTGGCGAAGCACGATGTGGTGAACAAAGAACTGTGCAATTTCAGCCGCGGTGCCACGGGGAAGAGCCTTGGTTTCAGAATAGCGGCTTAGGTAGCCCGTGGCAACAACAATATACCGGTTTCCCATGGAGGACACCGGGAATGGGCCCAGTAAGTCCATGCCGACTTGTTGGAATGGGATTTGCGGTGGATCAATTGGCTTCAGAAGGCCGGCCGGTTTTGTCGGTGGTACCTTCCGTCGTTGACACTCACGGCAGGTTCGAACGTAGCGTTGGACGACCGCAGCAAGCCGTGGTCAGTAGTACTTGTGGCGGAGGCGTCCCAATGTTCTGGAAAAACCGAGGTGGCCAGAAGAAAGGTCGTCGTGGCATGCAGCGAGAACTTCCTTACGAAGCACGGTTGGGACAACGAGGAGATACGCAGTGTCGGTCGGACCGTAGTTTTTCTCGTAGAGGACTCCATCTATTAAGCAAAACGACGAAAGTCCGCGCGAGAAGAGTCTGGGCGGAGACGGAGCGGTTCCTTCGAGGTACTCGATTAGAGGCAGCAGTTCGCAGTCGGCCCTCTGGTGGTGGGCAAGGTCGGATGTGGTGACAGCGCCGAGGAAAGCAGAATCGTCGTCGGACTCATCTGGTGGGCACGGAAGAGGAGATCGGGAGAGACAGTCTGCATCGCTATGTTGCCGACCCGACTTATACACGATGGTGACGTCGAACTCTTGCAACCGAAGGCTCCACCGTGCAAGTCGCCCCGATGGATCTTTGAGGTTCGCAAGCCAGCACAAGGAGTGATGATCGCTGACGATTCGAAACGGGCGGCCGTACAGGTATGGACGAAATTTTGTGATTGCCCACTCAACAGCGAGACACTCCTTTTCCGTTGTGGAATAATTCACTTCGGAACGGGACAAAGTGCGACTTGCGTATGCGATCACGCGTTCCACACCGTCTTGCCACTGCACAATCACCGCACCAAGGCCCACATTGCTGGCATCTGTGTGCAGTTCCGTGTCGGCCTGCTCGTCGAAGTGGGCAAGGATAGGCGTAGATTGGAGGCGGACCTTAAGCTCTATGAAAGCTTTTTCCTGATCTTGGCCCCAGAAAAAGGGTTCGGAGTCTTTTGTCGGGCGAGTCAGCGGCTCTGCGAGCTTGGAGAAGTTTTGAACGAACCTCCGATAATAGGCGCAAAGCCCCAGGAAACGCCGCAAGCTTCGTTTATCTGTTGGCTGGGGAAATGCAGCAACGGCGGCGGTCTTTTCTGGGTCGGGGCTAACGCCCTGAGCGCTCGCAATGTGGCCAAGGAACTTGAGCTCCCGAAATGCGAAGTGGCACTTTTCAGGCTTGAGAGACAGACCCGCAGAACGAATTGCTTCGAAGACGGCACGCAAACGTTTCAGGTGCTCCTCGAACGTGTCGGAGAAAATCACGACGTCGTCGAGATAGACAAGGCAGGACTGTCACTTCAGGTCAATTAGTACGGTGTCCATCATACGTTGGAACGTCGCAGGGGCTGAACACAAGCCGAAAGGAAGCACCTTAAATTCGTACAGTCCGTCAGGAGTAACGAAGGCAGTCTTTTCTCGGTCACGTTCGTCGACCTCGATTTGGCAATATCCGCTACGAAGGTCGAGTGACGAAAAGTAGGTAGCATGGCGGAGGCGGTCTAATGAGTCATCAATGCGCGGCAGTGGATAGACATCTTTTTTGGTAACGTTATTGAGACGTCTATAATCTACACAGAACCGTAGGCTGCCGTCCTTCTTTGCGACGAGAACAACAGGTGACGCCCAGGGGCTCGTCGATGGTTGTATGACGTCGTCGTGGAGTATTTCGGCAACTTGGCGGCGGATAGCATAGCGCTCCTTCGACGAAACACGATAAGGACGCTGACATAGCGGTCTCTGGTCACTGTCGACGATAATACGGTGCTTAGTTATTGGCGTCTGGAGAACCTTGGATGTTGATGCAAAACAGTCGCGGAAAGAGTCAATAAGGCTTTCCACGCGGCGTTTCTGATTGGTCAGAAGGTCAGGGTTCACGTCGGTCCTAATGGCTGTTGCAGTGTCCTGTTCAGCTATTTCGGGGGCCGTTGTTGATAAGGCACAGTGGCCGGCATGCTCGCCATGTTCTTCAAAATGGGCAATCACCGTGTTTTTCGTCAAATGTTGGGGTTCACAACTAAAGTTGGTCACTAAGAGCGTGGTACGCGCGTGAACAAGGTCGACAAGGGCGCGAGCAACGCAAACTTGCCGAGACAGTAGCAGCGACATATTCGCTTCGGCAGTGCCCCGAGTACCGGAGCTGGTATCACACTGGACTGTGACAAACTTGCTTGCTCTCGGCGGTATCGTTGTGTGGTCATCAGAGATGCGTAATGGTGCTCTGTGCGGCTCGGGGTCGGTATCAACGGCTCGCTGTGTCGAAAACGATACCAATTGCTCGTGCAGGTTGATGACCACCCCATACTCTTTAAGGAAGTCCATGCCGAGAATCAGTTCTTTAGAGCACTCTCGTAGCACGGCGAAGGAGCCAGTGAAAGTTGCACCGCGGATCTTTATACGGCTGGTGCAGACGCCAACCGGCGTTACCACATGGCAACCAGCTGTGCGTATCTGCGGCCCATGCCAAGGTGTTAGAACCTTTCTGAGGGTTGCGGCTAGGTTACTACTCATGACAGAAAAGTCGGCTCCGGTATCGACGAGTGCAGATACGTCATAGCCATCGGCGGCAACAAGAATTTCGGCGGCGGAAACAATTGTTTGACAATTTGTCGCGAGGTTTTTGGCGCCGTCGTCGATGGGGTCGTCGCTGAGGTCGTCGGTGAGGTCGGCGGTGGGATCGTCTTTAAGGTCGGCGGGTGGGGTCGTCGCATAAAATCGTCGGATGGAGGCTGTTCACTGTCTGCGGCAGCGGCGGTCCTACCCCCAGAGGACGCCGTCTTCAGTTTTCCCGGCGGGGAGACGTGTCTCTGAATTGGCCAGATGATGGTGCATGACTGGGTGGAGGAACTCGTCTTGGAGACGGCGACCTAGACTGGCGTCGTGGAGGCGTTGAGGGCAGCACATTATCGGCCAGGTACTGCTCAATGTCTCGCGGTCTCTCACCATAGCGCGGTCGAGGTGCGCTCGGTGGAAATCCTCCTAATCCCATCCGCCGGTAGGGGCAGTTGCGGAGGATATGACCGGGCTCCCCGCAGTGGTAGCATAGTGGCCGGTTGTTGGGTGTGCGCCACACGTCAGCTTTTCGAACAGGGCGCGGGTCACGCAGCTCGGCGGAGGGAAAGTACCCCTGCGTTTGTTCGGCAGCAGGGCGGAACGCATGTGGAACTGGCGCAGGTCTCCGCAGAGCTTCACTGTAGCTCATGATGTACGGCTCCGGCTGCGGTGTCCGTAGGGCTTCGTTGTAGCTGCTGGCGTACGGCTCCGGCTGTGGTGCCGGTGGTGGCTGGACTGCTCGCCGAATTTCCTCGCGGACGGCATCGGCTACAGCTGCAACACTGGCAGGTGGAGCATCTAAGCGGAGGTTGCGCAGTTCTTCGCGAACTACACTCCGCACAAGCTCCCGAAGAGCCTCGTCCCCGGCGACTGGCAGGGACGCACAATAGTTGCTGGCCGCAACACTTCCCGGACGACCGTACTGCGCACTGCGTTCCTGTAAGGAACGTTCCATGCCTGTGGCTTCTTTAGGGAAGTCAGCGACGGTTCTTGGTGGGTCGCGTATGAGGCCAGCGAAGAGCTGCTCCTTCACACCACGCATGAGGTGGCGCACCTTGGTAGCCTCTGGCATGACAGGGTCAGCCCGATTGAAAAGACGTGCCATGTCTTCAATAAACATAGCGACGCTTTCGTTCGCCTGCAGTGACCTGGTGCGAAGGGCGAGTTCGGCATTTTCCTTGCGTGCGTTTGTGCTGAAGGTAGCCAGCAACTGACGGCGGAACGCTTCCCAGTTCGTAAATGATGCCTCATGGTTCTCGAACCATGTCTTCGCAGAGTCTTGGAACGAGAAATAGACGTTTCGTAGTTTTCGGTCGTCGTCCCACTGGTTAAAAGTGGCCACACGGTCCAAGCTGGACAACCAGTCCTCGACGTCATCAAACCGATCGCCGTGGAAGGATGGTGGTGAGCGAGGGGTGAGAACTACAACGGGCGGGACAGTGCCGGAAGGCTGGCCTGTCTGACTGCCTGTAGTAGACGTCATGGTACGCACCGGCCTCGTCAGCGGCTGACACTCAGGTTGCAGGCCTCGCAGGCGGCGGCTCGCTTTGTGGACGGGTGTTGTGTCCAAGCGTCGCTGATCAGCGTCAGAGTTCCCCTCGGGGTGAGCGTTCATGGAACGATACCCAGCGGCTCCACCAAAATGTCGCCGACAAACGTAGGGCGGCACGAAAAGGGGCTTTTTTTAATCCGAAGGCCAGAAACCCAGCAGCGCGCGTTCGAACGGGAACGTCCTCTTCTTCGCTCCCACACGAGCCCAGTAATGCCGCTCGGCCGCATGGCGGCGCTCGCAGAATGTGAGCAGTGTGGCAATACTTTCTAGCTGCTTCACTAACAGAATTTTCATGCCGTTTTAGGTCATCGTAACATGTTATGAAAGGACTCATTGTTTTCAGTCGCTGCTTCAGTCATGGAAGAAGAATATGCATATTTGTCAGTGATCCTGTGACGGCATTTCAGCATCACGCGAAGCACGCCCCTGGCCCTGTACAGGCTGAGTTTCAGTTTCGGCTTGCTGTTCTTGTTTTTTTAAAATGGTTCCACTAAATAACTTGAAAAAAGGTTTGTTGTCGTGTAGAGTGGACTATAAAAATGTGATGCTACTGTCAACTTGAAATATTTGATCAACCTCAGGAGTAGCACTTTAACAGCCCTAGAAGTTTGGTATTACTGCTAGTCAGACCTCAGAACTTCACCAAGCTCTTTTTTTTTATTCTATTGAGTAGTCCTTCATAGGTCCTGGCCTTATGATCCACTTATCGCAAGTCCTTTATCTCCCTTGTATGCTGTTCTGTGTTTCGACGATTTCTCTAAAAATGAGAATGGGTGGGATTTTTCTTTCACTCGGAGCATAAAGTGCCTCATGGGCCTGCGTTACACAAAAGGAAGCAATTCTTTCAAGACATACCACATATCAGCACCTCCGTGTGCAGATCTTTATGCTCACTGCCCGCTTGGTGGGTGTGCTACATTGTAGTTTTGTCTAGGCGCAATATTTGGCTGAAAAGGGTTACGGCGTATTGCTTTCTTTGTAAGGAGAACAAATATTTGTCACTAACTTGTGTTAAGGAAATCTATCTCCTGGCATTAAGCCTGAATAAATTTTTGGCATAACAAAAAAAGCTAAAGGTGCAGTGGGGTAGGCAACATTTTTGGTAACTTTGTGCAAACAAGGACAAATTTTTCCCTTATTGGTTAATAGGTAGTTGGCATTGCTAAGCAATATCTCTGTGTCTCAATACTAGATAGCGATCATGCTTAGTGCATTGTTTCTGTTCATTGTCCACCCTCATCAGTACATTGAACAGGTTAATGGGACACATATTTGAACTTGCTTCACTTCTTCCAGAGCAATAATAATGCATTTAGCTTTAAGTATGTTAGTGCTTACAACACAACCTTTCAAAAGTGACGGCTTTCTTAAAACACTTTTCTCGGTGGCAGATGGTCCAGTCTACTGTCCGTAAATATTGGTTCGCAATTCAGCTGTGCACCTGTGTGTAGCACGCGAGTTTGTGTTGAAGTGGCACAGAAAAAGAGACTGCTAGAGGACATCACAACTCAGCCTGTTTCTCTGGTGAGAGACTAGAGGTCATGCTGTATTGCTCGTTTAGCAGCATTGTGCATCGATGCTTCCTTGCTGTGGTGTGGTCCCTGAGCAAGGCAACCAGACTGCGAACACATAAAAAAACGTGTTTAGCCTTCATATTGACGTAGCTGCTTATTAGCCACAGAACAATGTACAGAAGGGAACCCTTATGGAGGACTAGAAGTAAACTTCGGAAGGCAGCACGTTTTGTTCCTACTGGCAGCTCTAGCAAGTGGCAAGCAACAAAAAAAAAATGTTCCCTTTAGCACATTGTGCAAACCCATACAAAAATGTACTATGGCCGGCTATAGAATTTTGGCCCAAATAGCTATAGACCTTTCCTATTTCTGTCTATAGCTGTCTATACAGGCTGATATATTTTTCTATAGAGAGCTTAAGACAATTGTATGGTTGCAAAGCTATAGCTTTAGTGGCATAGATTTTTCAATAGCTGTCAATAAGCACCTCTATGAGTGCTTATAGACGTTCATAAAAGGCCATAGACGGACAGCTTTTTCCATAGACGCCCATAGGACTTTTTTGTATGGGAAGGTTTGTGGCACGCACACTGAGCTGTCATCAAGCCATTATTTTTTGCTTTTTTGCTTACCTTGTTCTGCATTCTCGTGGATTTTCTCCTGCAACTTCATCAGCGGTTCAGAAACTGTGCCGTAATGTGTCTCCCGCCAGGCCTCATACTTATAATAAACAGCCCTTTTCGTTTGATTTAGTGCACCACTGGAAAGTTTCAGCAGGCTTCCAGTGTCGCCTTCAAGACACAAATACCCTTCGTGCAGGCGTATCGCATCAGCCGGAGTAAGTCCATCAGCGAAGCACTGATGAAAAAGTTTTGTTTCCTCACTGCATCGCAGAAGGCGGAGAGCGGCTGCCTCTCCGTTGCATGGTTGTGCTGGGTGTGCAACTTGATCAATGCACACAGCGGAGGGTTTCTTCGGAGATACGCATCATTCTTTGGGGTGTTGTAGTTTACTTTTTTTCTTTATATCGATCACTGCATTGCAGTTTGTTGTGCGTTTGGTGTTTTTTTTTCTTGTTGAGGCAGTGGAGGTGGCACCTCCAAACTTTGTGACACGCCAATCAGCAAAGGACACATGCTCACTCCATAAAACACCACTTTCTTCTATTTTCTAATCTGCACATTGACATACCTCAAACTAATGTTAGGTGTGCATATTTCGCTACCATTGTTTAAAATTCCGTCGTGCAAACAGCTGGCCTATTTTTGCTATATCCTGCCACACTGCTCACCACAACCTTAAATTATAGTAAACAAAACTATTTACCAGAATATAACTACAAATCATTAGTCATGTGCAAAGTCCAGCCTGCAACAAATTTATGCTAACTGCAGTGTTATAATTAATTTGTTTCTGAAACATCACTTGCGTTTCAGGTAAGGTAGCTTTCCCGCATCGCATGTTAACCGTGATTTCGTGTCGCGAGAAATTAAAAAAAAACTACATTGAAGTTATGTAATGCAGCACTTGAGATGATATTCGACGAAGATGGGGAAATATTGTGGGAAAGGTAGCTTGTGGTTGTGCACTGCTGCTGTTTAGACTATATTTCGCGACTTGAAGCTTGCTTTCCTGCAAAGCTAAGGCTTGTCCAGAAATGTGCAGTGTATACAAGCTACCTTGCTGTTCAATTCTCCCTCCCCGGGGGTGGTAATTAAAGTGCGTGACAATTTGTTACCTTGAAGGATTTTCATGAACTGCTAACGAGAATTTTTTATATGCATTTGCCGGCGACCCGGGTCATAATCGCACAATAAAGTATGTGCTGAAAGCGCGGAGTAAACAATTCAGACGTACTTTTGAGATTTGCCCTCCTTTTTGGCGCTGCAGATGATCCATGATGTATTCGTAGCAGCGCTGTAACGTTTCACCACTCCGAGGCCCCTTCTTCACTGAGAGTGTCGCTGTCGCAAAAGGACAGTATGCAAAGCGACAGTATGAGGAGGGTGCAAAGCGCAAATTCTCCATTCTTTCCCCAAGCACGCGCCAGAAGCTGAGTCGTCCCCCCCACCTCCGTTTCTCGGGAGAGGTCGTCTCCGTGGGAAGTAGCGATTTATTGAGAGGCGCGACGCCCGCGCTTAGGGTGCCTCGATGCCAGCTACCCGAGATAATCCTTCCAGCGCCGACTCATCCCCTACTGACCGGCCGTACACGAGGGGTAGAACACTGACAGTGCATCGCGCGTTTCGGACGCGCTACCCAAAGCCGTGGGAAAATTGCGGAAGAACCCCGAACTGCCTTGTCAGAGTCGCCGTGGGCCGACGACCTTTTCTCGCTAAAGAAACTCCTTTTGCTGTCAGCGGAGACGGCAACGCCTATGCGTGGAAGCCTCTTTGGGGCCTCAGTGGAATGCACATGCAGCGAGCTGTGTACGCGGAACCACGCGCCCGGTACGTTCCAGGAGGTGCGGGGTCCACCGGGTTCAGAGCGGTCAGCCCTGGGCTCCGTCCACTTGTACATACGGTGCTGTTGGACTGCTATTAGTTCAAATTAGGCGAGAGCTGGTTTAGTAAAGCTCCGCCCAATTATCGAAGGAGTTAAAACCCGTTGCAAACAACGACTTGGGATGAGCGCGTCGAGTCTCAGTCTCGACGGCTTTTAAACAGCCTTTTCGTTAAACTGCCTTATTCTCACTGCCTTGTATTTCAATGCCGTCTTTAATAAATAACTTTTGTCTTGAGATGTTCGAATTGCTGCCCCAGCCGGCAACGTGCCGCCAGACGAGCGGACAAAGTCCTGAAGGCTCTTCGTACTGCTAACCGCCGTGTTTATTCAATCACCGGCCAGCGTGCCATAATCATTCACTGCTCGCGACGAGCAACCAACCAGCCCATTCCGGCATCCCATCAAATAAGGATTCGGAAAGTTTAACTGTTGCCGTGACCATGATTGAGGAAAATTTAAATGGTGACGTGACCAGGATTGATTGGAACTTCTTAACTCATCCCATACGTGAAAGACGTGACATGGATGCTTGATGCAAAGCGCGATTTTATTTGCATCAAGCGGCCGTCTAAACCGCGAAGGAGGCTTCTACTCGAGTCGTGGCGCATTCAACAGACAAGGAAGAATGTTAATCGCTCCCTGGGGACACTTCCCTCTTCCTAAATCCATGGTTTGCGGCCACTGACCCGAGGTCTTCCACTTCCACACAAGCGCAAAGACGTGGGTTCGATCCCGGCCGCGGCGGTCGAATTTCGATGGAGGCGAAATTCTAGAGGCCCGTGTGCTGTGCGATGTCAGTGCACGTTAAATAACCCCAGGTGGTCGGAAATATTCTGGAGACCTCCACTACGGCGTCCCTCAAAGTCGGAGTCGCTTTGGGACGCTAAACCCTCGTAAACCATAACCTTTTCAGGGTCATTTCTGCCTAAAACGAAAAATGTCGTCTTCATTGCGTATGCGTAGGAATCCTGTGGTTAGCTTATTGCAATGCAAAGTGCATAGGTCATTTATGCTGAATTTCTGTTATGGTTGGAAATTCTCATCTGCCAGGTGAACTCTACCTGAGGGATCAGGGGATCTCATTAACACAGGGATGTAGATATTATGGGCAATGAGCCTGCAGCCTTCACGAGTGCATCAAATACGTGCTACAAGGTACGTACTGCTTTCGGAAATGGAAGCACATGAACATGAAAATATGAAACGTCATTTTCATTGACATTTAGTTTTAAAAAGAACAGCGGTACCTGGCAGTCAGCTTTGGCCGGGGCTACCGGGCGGCGCGTTGAAACAAAAATTGCCGGGACATTTTTCTCGTTTTACACCGTACCTATCCAGGCAGTCGTTTGTTAAGAGTTGGCAAGTGTTTTAGAGAAAAGTATTACAAAGTATGCAGCGTCGAAACGCTGTCGTTTTTAAAACGTCACAATAAATGTGTGTTCCGAATGCGGGCATGCTCCCGACAGGCGCTTTAACAGCAGGGTGTTGCACAAAGTTCTCGAGGAGTCCGATGTGCTGCAGCGTGTACTTCATTTACTCGTCAATGTTAGCAATCGTTCGAATTAGTCAACACACCTATACTGAAAAGTTCAGAAACGGCGCGACCGAAAGCGAAACGCACTCGACAGCGTAGAGAACTCTAGAACGCCTCCTATGTTTGTAAGTTCGTAAACACTGGTTGCTTGCTGTTTTCACCTTTGTTCTGAAAAAAAAAGTGCCCTAGCAATACTAAAAGTAGCTTCTTTGTCAACAGAAAGTGCCAATAATGCAGACGTGCACACGCGCCACAAGCAAAAGCGGTAGATAGCGGATTGCTGTTTAGAAGTTTTAATGCAGCAGACCATTTTATTAAGAGTGCATTTCAGTTTGTGCAATATGTGGTATGCTCGAACAAACGTAAGCGGCGTAATCGTTTTGGATTGCTTGTATTTTTGTGTTTAGTGACGTAACGGGAACTTCCGCTGCTGCACCTTCGGGCAAGCCACCTTATTCCGGTCTTTTATTTATTTATTTATTTATTGGAAATACCTGCAGCGCCCGAAGGCATTATTGCAGGGGGGATGAGGATACATAACAGAAGAATAGGCCAGAAAAAGAGGAAGAAAAAAAAAGCAATACAACAAGGCATGACACAGCAAGTACAAAATGAATGAAATATGAAACAACAAAAAGACATGACGAAAAAAAAGCCATCTGACCAAATGATGCTGGACCAACAAGAACGAAGACCGCGTGATTAAAAAAGCCAAAAGAAAGCCAACTGCGCACTCATACATCCGACAGTAACGCGCGGAACATAGACTCGGAACGGCACTCAACAATTTCATGGGGCAGGCGATTCCAGTCATTAATGCTAGATGGGAAAAATGCGTTTTGATAAGTGTTAGTTTTGCATTTAATTTCTCTAATCTTCCACCCATGGTCAAGTCTGTTTGACCTGAAATGCGGTGGAAGCAAATAATTTTCTTTATCTATTTTTATTTTTCGGTGAAATATTCTGTACAGCATTTCTAACCGGGAGTTGGTACGGCGTTTCCGTAACAGCTCCCATCCCAGCGTGAGTTTAATGTTAGTAACACTGTTGTTAAAATCATAATTACTTGAGGCAAACCGAGCGGCAAAGTTCTGAATACGCTCAAGCATGTCTGTTAAATTTAAAGTAGGGGGGTGCCAAACAACACAAGCATACTCCAATATTGGCCGAATATAGGTGAAATATAGAAGCTCTTTAACTTTTAGTGGTGCCATTTTAAAATTTCTTCTTAGAAAATTTAGCATGCCATAAGCTTTAGCAGAAACGTGCTCGACGTGCTCATTCCAGGTGAGATTAGACGAAAAGTAAACGCCGAGGTATTTATAGTGAGTAACTCTAGAAAGTCGGGTAGAATCTAGTTTGTATTCAGCCAAGAAAGGGTGATGCTTGCGCGTGAAAGAAATAAACTGACATTTTATTGGGTTCAGAAACATCTGCCACTTCAAACACCATTGCTGTATGCGGTCCAAGTTGCACTGCAAATGACAAGAATCTGAAGAACTGTTAATAACATGGTAGATAACACAATCGTCAGCATATAAACGTATTTTAAAGGTCATATATTTAGAAATGTCATTAATATAAACTAGAAACAGCAGAGGTCCTAAAACAGACCCCTGCGGTACCCCCGAAGATAGAGGAACATAATCAGACTGGGACCCATTAATCAATACACGTTGTTTGCGTCCCTGCAGGTAACATTGAAGCCAGTTTAGAAGGCAAGTTGGAATCTTGATCAAAGATAATTTATACAGTAGCAAATCATGAGGTACCAAATCAAACGCTTTCTTGAAATCTAAAAAAATGCAATCCGTTTGTAGACCCTTGTCAAATGATGACAAAATATCATGGCTAAATTCTAAGAGCTGCGTCGTACACGAGTAACCTGATCTGAAACCATGCTGAGCTTGAGTGAAAAATTCATTTTGTTCCAAATGCTTCATCAACGCGCTATATATTATGTGTTCAAGCGTTTTGCAACTAATACTTGTAAGCGAAATCGGCCTGTAATTAGCAACTATGTTTTTAGGACCACCCTTATGAATGGGCACCACGTTAGCGTTTTTCCATTGCTGGGGTATTATTCCTGTATCTAACGTTTTCGAGTATAGAATAACTAAGTAATGAGCAATGATTTCAGAAACACGCTGCGAGGAACGACAACCAGAAGTTGCAAAAAGGAATGTCAGCGGATTACGTATTCATGGGCGGGGCCCAGCCACAGAGCTCTTTTCCTTATTTTTGTCTGGGGCCCCGCTTGTACGAGTTGAGGGGGTAAAGGAGGAGCGCAATTTTTAATCGTCTATATCTTCGTTGTTATCTTGCTAGCTTAAAAATTCTTGCGTTGGGGTGACGAGTGATGAAATGCCTATCTCTCGTCTGCTTTACATAATGTTAATTAATTTATTGCATAATTTCTTTAAGGTCTATTCTACTCGCCGTAGTTGAAATTAATCCCGAGTACTCCACCACGATGTCCCTCATAGGAAACGTCGCTTTGTTAGATAACTCCTGAGATACCATATACCATTTAAATTTACTACTCAGTTAAACTCCGTGCTGATTCGTTAGTCAAGGATTGCAGTTTGTCTGTACACAACATGTAAAATAGGCCCTTCTAACTTCAAAGTAGTTAAAGAAACTATTTCTCCCAGATTTTCAATGTGGCCATACAGAAGACGATTCGATGATCGCTCGCTTTACCCTAACGTACATAGGTGCAACGGATAACAATGCAGGGTGTGCATGCTCTGCGCAGGGTTCAACGGATCTCTAGACACCGCTGCAAAACAGCCACCACCCGGTCGGTACTTTTAATACTTTCCGGTTCTTAACCATCTAATTACCGCAAGAAACGTTAAGATGCATATTCCATTGCACTTGTATCCACAATGCGAGAAAGAAGTTAACTTTGCGACCGCAGCAGTATCTGGCTCACTTCTTTCAGTCAGAATATTTCCAAATTTTTAAACATCTTGAATGATTCTGCAAAAACAGAAGCGATCATGAAACATCATTTTCAGAGGTCTGATAAATCTGCCTTTCAAGCCCTTCAGTACGCAAGGCAAGTTGGACCAAGATAAGTTGCAAAGTTCTAAAATGTTTTCCGGGCAATGAATACAAGAAAAGGTAAATAAATCCAATGAAAATTGTTTAAAAAGCTAACCAGTGATTTCTTTGTTTCCTTTATTCGATAAGAAGACACTCTTTGGCTAAGAAGCTCGATTATTGCATAGTCGCCGTATTTCATCAACTAAGGCACGTCCAGGGTGTGAAAATCAACAATTTAAAATACTTCATGGTCAGAAGTTTACCCAACGTGGAGAAAACTGAAATCGTATAAGGAGGGCGACATGAATCGGCTAAATATATCGGCGGATTATTAGCTTGTGCAAATACCAGAGATTTACTTCAGTGAATAAAAACTACAAAACAGCTAGAGCGTTTGACTTAATCAGACCAAGGAAGACCGGATTTCGAAATTGACGTTTATTCCATTTGATAAGTCCTACTGAAAGTCACCGCAGCAATCGTGTTGGAAAAGCATGCGCAGAATTTACCACATTCCTGCATTGCTTTCTAGGCAGCGAAAAAAAATCCTTCGTTCGATAATGGTGCCAGCGGTCACTATGCACTGCATCACTAGGGTGGGAAGGGAGCAAGATTAAATATACTACCAGTCGAAAATATTATACAACTCCATGGAAATCATAATCTTGAATAGATGTAAACAGGAAGGAAGCACTAATTCATGCATGATTTTCTGCGTACAGACGCATGAAAGATGCTTATCATGTGTTGTTGATCAATTGAATGTCATTTCGAGGTCTCCAGGATAATACTATGGTGAGCTACACACAAAGCTTTGTGGAGAGCCACGAAAGTTCATGTCAAAGCAGAAAAGCTTAGAAAATATGGATAATATGCAGGGACTTACTGCAATTATCCTCAGCGGAGGCAAGCCTCTCGTAACCGTTCAATCTGCTGTTTCAATTTTTCTATGCACTTTGCAGTGCCACAACTGCAGTCGGCTGATTCCTGCATCGATGTAGTAAGAGTAGAAGATTAATGAATTCATAAAATCAAAAACAATTCCAGCTATCTTTATTTTTACTCAGCAGACCGATGTGGGGGAACGAAAGGAATAAATAAGGTGTATGATCTTTACAATCATAAGAGCTTGTATTCTTCCAACATCAGTCTTGTTAAAATGCAACCACATAAAAAAGGAAAAGAGGCAACCAGTTTTCAGCGCCTGTTGCAATTTTTTTAATGGAGACGAAAGCCCAGCTCGCTTTAAACAATTGCTTATAACAGTTATATTCCAGCAGTCTCGGTTTCGCCAGGCTCAGCTGTGACTTTACAGTCATATCATTTATGACTTTCTAAAAGGTTTTTATCAGCATTTCTTGACCTAAAGTAATTAATATTCAGGCTGGAAAATCACCTCCCGGTACAGTCTAGATAAACATTTTACAATTAGCCTTTTGACAGTCTTTCTTGAGAATAATTCCCGGCGAATCGAATGTTACACGCGTACCGAACTGATAGAATTTAACTTTGATAAATAGGAACGCTTCTCTCTGCAGGCGACTGCGCGAATGCAGTTTAGGCTGTCTTTTCGTACTTTTGCGCTGTTTTCTTGTTAGAAAGAACCAACTAACATGCAGCCTTACGGTACCCTCATGGTGTGCAATCATCGACTGTAACTTACAAGAGATCCTGGTTCACGGAAGAACAAAAAAAAGGTAATTGAAGCTAGTTCATCGAAGCGCATGAACCATGATGGCACACACTTGCTTCATTCACTGGAGCAAATAATTGTGCATTGATTATCAAGGAAACTCACAAATTTATAAATTTTAATTTTTCCGTCTATTTCCACTTAAGAAACGTTGGTAGATGACTGCACATACAGAACTCAAAATATCAAAGGTTCAAAAACAGGGCCACACCACCGATGCGACAGCATGACAAAATTTCAGCGTGGAATCTCTACGCAATAAACACATAACCCAATGCGGTTTACTTGGAGCCTACTAATCCCTCACAAGCCCAAAACAAAAAAAAAGCGAAAATGGGAAAAGGCTGACGGATCGACTTGCGACTTTGAGACCGGGTAGCACATGAGCAAAGAATGCGGACTATACTTCGGAACGCAGCCATCGCTAAAGATGGCAATAATCGGCTGCATTTGGATGAAAATTACAGTTCTTTTTACGAACTTTCGGTCGTTTTGAGCAGCGTAAATGTAAATCTTAATTTTCGAACAACAAAGTTTTTCAGCCGGCTGTAAAAGTTTTTTCAGCCGGCTATAAAACAATATTTCGGCCGTGTCTACTCTACCGGCAGGCCGGAGAATTTCCGCGCTGAAATCCTAGATACCGGCTCTAAAACTGTAATAGGCTACAGAAATCCAATAAGAATGGAAACTGGGCGAGTTGGTAGGGATTCATGTTTAACTACGCAAAAAAAAAAACAAAGGCAGAGAACAAGAAGGCACGACACGAACGCAGTCTATAACTGATTATTTATTCAAGGAAAAGAAGCATATATATGTATCTTCAGTCCGCGGTAAGAGAGGCTAAAAACACGAAAACGCAAACACTATCGCACACTATCTTGGTGCATGTAACGTGATGCCAGTGTGATCACACACCTAAAAGCAAACTCGGCATCATCAGAGACAACACAAAAAACAGCAAACCCACGGGCACACTTATCAGGCTAACGCTCCATACTGCCTGCACGCGCTAAAAAAGCTGAGCAAAAAAGGCATCTCCCTATCAACCAGGCCTACAGATGGTGATGCTACGCAGTAATCGGATTCTTTCTTGATCAGGTAAGCTTCCACCAACTACCTGCATACCTGATCCCTGTGCTTAAATAAGACGCTGGTCTTGTTCAACCGTGGCTAACAATCTTTGCAGTTCAAGGCAAGGTTAGAGGAAGCTGCGCCCTTCAACGATATGCGATGCTCTGCCATGCGCTCGTTAATACATCGACCCGTCTGGCCGATGTACTTCTTCCCACACGAGAGGGGGACTTCGTACACAACTCTAGTGTTAAACTCGGTGAACTTGGTTTGCTTTTTGTGCGCTATCGAGCACTCAGCCCCAGCCCGATTGGGAAGAAGAGATGCTCTGCCACCAGGTTACGCCACTGATCTGCGGCTGAGGAAGTCTCTTCCCGTCTTGCCCCTCAGCAACCCGTCACTGTTTGGGTTTACATAAGTGCCCGGTCGTTTCTCCACCCTTGGTGCCTGAAGGCTTTTCTTTTGTTGCTGCACGGGCTTTCAAAGAGGATTGTAAACGCCCTCTTCTTGTCCCCGTCGTGCGTGGGATTCCCGGAAGCGTTCGTAGGGGTGGCGCCGCCAGATTCTCTGCATCCTCCTTGCCTGTTCTTCCAAAATAATACTCAATAGCTGGTCTTCAGTACGCTAGCTTGCCTAACGCGCGTCTCCCAAGTAAAGAAAGGACGCCGATCATCATTTATTCTTATCCGTGTTTCACCGTTGATGGAGCGAAAGCTTGGGCGAGTTCTTGATACACTCTCCACATGATTGCACAGTGCTAATTTAGGACAAGCGAAAAATGAAAGCAGATGCCAGAAAGATGAAACTTGCGATACCATACCAATTATTTATCTTTATGTCCCATCCTAGTTTCGTAAATGAACTTAAGTTGAAGTCGGCGCCTGTTTTTGGTACTTCCTTTTACCCTGGTCTTTTGCCCTGTGCAGGTACACCATCACGGTTGATGCTGCTTCTACACTAGGAATAAGAAATCTTCTTGATTAGAATGAGTAAATTGCCAGCTCTGGCGCCCAACAAAAATTAGTTGTTTTATAAAACGTTAATACATATATGATAATACAGCTGCAATAAACTGACATCAGTCAACATTCGCCCTTGAAACTGAAGTTGGTAGGTAACAAAGTATAGAGAAGTGGGTGATTGCTAACTTCTGTTTACCTTTGAGAAAAATCGACATAGCGAAAGAGACGTCAAATCGCTACCAAGACGGCAAGCACCGGGCAGGGCGCCGGAATGCATTCATGTACACTGCAGAAAAAAAAAAACTATTCGCCGTACATGCGGCGGCATTCGCTCGTGAGGAGTGTTGAGTCTAAACTTTGTGGGAAAGAGTAGGGGCGGGGAAGGGGGGGTCTGGGGGGTGTATGAGATGACTGTGCAGAAATGTTGCAAGAACAGGGGTCGGAAGAGGGTGGGGGGGCATAGTTTTTTTTAGGCGCTTAGTGCGTCGCCTTCCTCTCCCATTTGGATCGTGCACTACGTTCTGTTATTTGTTAGACGTAGGTGTTTCTTGCATCCAGTTTACTTTTTTAGGTTTCTTATTGCCTCTACAATTTTCCATCGTGTGCTAGCGGACGTATAGCTTCCCGCCCTGATTTTCATTTGGAACGATTTTGGTACACTGACCGGCGTGCTCAATTTTTTTGGATCAAATATGCGAAAAGCGCGCGCGCGTGCGTGTGTACAATTGAAGGAATAGTTCTTGTTATTTTTGAACCGTTTGTTTTCAGGCAACTAAATAATTTTCTACTAATCTAATCATTTTCCTCGAAAAAATGGTCTCCTGCGTTATTTCATTTGAGACTGGAACCCGATGGGAAAAGTAGCACAGTCTTGAAGAACGTGCTCAGCTGCTCTCCTGTCTTGCTTCCAGTGATAATGCACACGCTAAAAGCAGAGTGCATGCCTCGATACCTTTCGAGCCAATTTATTGGGTGGAATACTGTTCGTTATTAGTTTGTAACCAGACAGTATTGTATTCATTGCACAGGGCACGCGTCCTTAAGAAACGTGTACTTTCGCATTTCATGCGTTGATTTCATGCGTTGGTAGCAAATAATTTCGAGATGCAACGTTTACCGTACATTCGCACGTCG
Source organism: Amblyomma americanum (assembly GCF_052857255.1). NCBI lineage: Eukaryota > Metazoa > Arthropoda > Arachnida > Ixodida > Ixodidae > Amblyomma > Amblyomma americanum. Next base: position 74,047,868 of record NC_135500.1, on the reverse strand, counting down.
GCTCCCAATTTTTATTCCCACAACAGCGTCCGTACTTACCATACAATTTTTTTTCTGGAAATGCGAAATGAATAGACGCATCGACCATATCGCATTTTGTCGAATGTGGCGTGTCTCAATAATTTCATAAATTTGTCCACACAAATGCTGTACAGCTGTTATGCTGTATGTGGACAAACGGAAATAATTCATTATATTCGCCAAAGTTATCGAGTGCTATTATGTCAGCCTTTCTAACGTGGTTAGACGACACCTTTCAGAGCCCTACAAGGCGACATGCTTCAGAGCAAGCTTCAAACAAAAATGCATGAAAATGGGCGTTGATACGGCGGGTAGGTGCGGCACCCGGGTGACATAAAATCAGCTTTGGTTGAAATAAGGGCTTCATTCTTTTGCCAAATGCAACATTTGTTGACGGCTTTGTTTTTTTATGTATTTTATTGAGCGGGAGGGTGGTGGGGGGCTGCAAACGCCTATTCATCCTCACCGTTTGGTGAGGTGTGGGCGTTGTTTCACATGGCTGTTCCCCACTTGCCAATTCATCGAAAACATCCTCGACGGCTACCGCGGCACATTAGTTTTACTATCGGCACCGGAACACAACACTCGAAAAAAAGAAAAAAATGATTGAAACGCACGACACTGGGGTTGGCCGTCAACTAAAGCCTTTTCTTTTTTTTTTTTTTTGACCGCGAACTGCTTGCTCTAGTAGGAGGGCAGAAGACGAACGCACCAGCGCTGCCAGTCAACGTAATTTTTTTTCTGTTGAAATAACGTTAATACTGTTATAATAACTACTGTGAGCTCTAGTTGAAAGTCAGTGCTCGTTATTGTTGCGTTCTTAGTTGGCCCGAGGTCAATCGCAGAAACTTCAGTTGGACGGTGCGTTGAAAAACAGGACTGCTATTAGCAGCACCCGAGAGCGTGAGCTTACCAGGGTATGCAATTCTACCGAGATTTATGTTGTGAGAAACGCGACAGACACCACGATCGTTTATCAGTTTGTCCTACTGGGGTGCCATTTGTAAATATATTTCTTGATAATTATTCCACACACTCAATCTGACAAGCCCTGAAAATCTCTTTACATGTCTGGGGATCGTACAACACGAGATACAGCTTGGTTCATTGGGGCTCCAAGGAAGATGGGGGAGGCGGGGGGCCCACCGCCCCACCAAAGGGTGTTTTCAACTAGCACTGCCAAGCCTACAGTGCCTGCAAATACTGCACCCCACTAAGGTGTGCAGTTAGTTCATTCTTGATGAAAAAAACAGTTGAAAGAAACAGGACAGAAAGTCGAAGAGCTGACAAACAGGGGCCCTGCCTCCCCAACTCCATCCTTCTCACAATGCTGTAACTAAGTCGTATCCCCCCCCCCCCCTCTTCAACGAAGTAATTCCAGTTACGGGATGGGGCACTTGTTTTGGTAGAGGTAGTGGCACGTTCCTTCCGCGACCCACCCTGGCTCACGGCTTTGTTTTTTTTTCTTGCTGCTGGCGCTCTTTGAAGGATTACAATTATGGCATAGCGAATTGCTTCTCCCATTTTTGAGCGTGGTGAAAGAAAAATCCACTCTCAAGCCACCGATAAATACCGAAGTTTGTTTGGTTTCGGAAGATGCAACAAAACGAGCCAGCTGCATGGAGGTTTCGCCCTCAGATGGCCATGTTCGAGACTGAAAAACTCTGAAAGGTTCGAAAAATTCTCCAACTGAGGGATCCTCGCCGCCACACGGGCGGGGCCCGTCTAAACACTTAAGACGCTGCACAAAGGGACGGGGGGTGGGGGGCAGCGCCCCCCACTGCTCTAATAATAGTAATTGTTTTTTTTGGGCGGGAAAGGAAATGGCGCAGTATCTGTCTCATATTCGTTGGACACCTGAACCGCGCCGTAAGGGAAGGGATAAAGGAGGGAGTGAAAGAAAGGAAGAGAGAGGTGCCGTAGTGGAGGGCTCCGGAATAATTTCGACCACCCGGGGATCTTCAACGTGCACTGACATCGCACAGCACACGGGCGCCTTAGCGTTTTTCCTCCATAAAAACGCAGCCGCCGCGGTCGGGTTCGAATCCGGGAACTCCGGATCAGTAGTCGAGCGCCCTAACCACTGAGCCACCGCGGCAGACTGAAATAGTTATCGGGAGGCAATATAATATGAGACTGACAAAACAATAGCGTAGTAATGCATAAGACAACCTTTATTTGTCTTATGCGTTATGAGATGCAGGAGGTCAACACATTTGAAAAGTCGGTACGCAGGGGGCATTGGCAAAGTCAGTAGCATAACAAATGAGGTAAAGAAAGGCAAGCTGGACGCTTGTCAACACTATAAACCCTCTCCGCAGTAACAAAATGGACTGCAGTGCGCTTACTTTTTTCCATTCTTGTGCTGTTTGTGGGAATCTTACATAGATTGACTGAAGTATTTTCCATAATGCAGCACAAGTTTCCCTTATGATCATTCCAGCCGTTGATCGTCCTGTCAGGAAGCTGAACGACAAACTTCTCATTGTGTCGCCGTTTGCGAGAAATCTGAAAAGCGTATTCTCATCACATACGTCTCAAAGGATAAATGAGGAGGAGGGGGGTGAGTTGGTTCACAGTGCTCATGCGGTGTTTTACACAATATTTTCCGAGGGACTGCTGATCAGGCACTGTGACGGGACAGTACCGGGTCTCGGACTTTCGGACTTACCTTACTGTCATGGCAAGTCGATCGTGTGCAGATATCGACCGCCTGAAAGGAGTGTCCTGCCGCTCAATCACAGGCCGAACTAGGTGGAGCAGTGTGTCGAACGAGCTCGGCGGCATCCGAAGGAAGCTATAATCAAGAATCAAAGGCAACATCACTATCACGTCACACACACGGCACACACGCGTTTAAAAATGTTGTAATCACTCACTCTCGGAAGAAGCCTTCATCTCGGACGCGCAGCCGGGGAAGCAACGCACTCGCTTGCCCTTCAACGTCTCGGTAGCGCCAGCAGGGGTGCATCCAAAACCTTCGTCTGCGTGCCTTTTGCGCGCGCCGCGGTCGCAACAGCAGAGAACACGCAATGACCAAAACGCTCATCGTCGTCTGCACCTGCCATTGCAGAAGTCAACGCGATCAGCGCGGTAGATGACGAGGGACGAGGAGCTGGTATGTGGTCTGTTTACCGAGCAAGGAAAAAGCGCGCGAAAACCGCGAAATCGCGCCTATGCTCGCGCAGTTCGAGACAAGGCGAGATCAGCGCTGTCACGTGACTCCGCGGCGGCCGCCGCGCGCACAACCAATGTGGCCTCTCTGCCGCGCGGCGTTCTTGCCACCCGCGGCGTGCCGCGCGTGCTTTGCCGCCAGTGTGTCCGTACCATAAGGGTGCGCACCAGGTCTAGGTCCAGACGAAGACCGAGCAGATCCGCCGTGGTCGAAGAGCCAGGTTAAGGCGCTCTTTGCTGCCGATGCAGCCGCAAGGCGGGGATGGCGGCCGCTGCGGCCAGAGAGCAGCTCTCGCTCCACAAAGGGGCTGTCAGTGTATAAAAGCAGATGGTCACGCAGTTGATCGTAAGGCCGGCGTGTGGCCCATGATGCTGCAGGCCCAGCGGACGGCGCTCCGCCATGCTGAGCGACTGCAGCTCGCCCCGGACGGACGTCCCCTCCTGGAACTCTTCCTCGGCCACCCTCATTCGCGAATGGGGAAGGTTGCCCAGGAGCTCGAGCAGCAGCCAGAGCACCTTCCTCCCCCTCCGCGACCGGACCTGGGCCACCTATTCCGGGTGCTCATGCCACCACGGGGCACAAAGCCGAAGCGCCTCACCCCTGCAGTTGGCCTCCGGCAGGAAGCAGCAGCGATCCTGGAGGAGGATCTGGCCGGCTACACGCAGCTATACACGGACGGGTCGGTCCTCAGCTCAGCTGTGATATTCCTACCAAATAATCCAGTGCTTTGTAGTCCAGACTCGGATATAACAGTAGTCAGCACTATATTCTATTACCATTGCAATATTTACTTTGAATCCAACATAACATGTAGCAATGAGGGCAACATGCAATAAACTAGAATATCTGTCCTTTGTACAATGCATCCATTATATATTTGTAGGCAGTCTTCAATGTCTTTACAATAGCATTATAAATGTTTTAGCCAAAATCAGGGCACTATATACCAAAAATTTGGCATTGTGTGTACCGTTATAAATAGCACTAAACAATTGCCAGCAGTATTAGAAATTCAATTTTTTTTTACAACTGCATGACACCTGATGCAGCATACAGTAGCAATTGTTTTAACAAGTTGCTTTAATGAGGTAATCTAAACCGGCAATAAAACAGCTACACTGCCACCAGCATGCAAATTGACCCTTAAATACAGGTAAATCTTTTACAACCTGCATTTTGTTAGGTCCATGTCACAGCAGTGCCAAAATAAAGAATGAATACGAAATATTTTCTTGGCAAAGTAGACTGAATAGAGTAGAATTTCGAAGCATTTCAAATTTTTTCCTAGAAAAACATTGCGGGGTGTAATGTCCCGGAAGCAACACATGGACTATGAGGGACACCTTAGTGGAGGGCTGCAGAGTAATCTAGACCCCCGCACCTCCCGCATGCGAGGCGGATGCTCAACCACTTGGCCACCGCTGCGGTCGGTCTAAAAACTGTAGGGTAGCTGAGCTGGGTAGTTCGAACGTGAATCTCAGGCCACTACTTGTATCTTTGAAGATTTTGACGACGTCCGGAACTGCCCTGGGAGAGTTCGACTTAAGAATGATTAAAAAATCATCGACGTAACGGAACACCTTTAGCGCGAGGTCAGCAAGATTTTGTGCCAGTTCTTGATCCATCCTGCTCAAGTAAATATCGCTCAAAACGGGTGCCACACGGGAGCCGATGCACACACCCGATTTTTGGACGTACACCTTTTCGCCCCGCCCAACAACGGTTGACTCTAGGTAAAATGATAGCAGCTCCAGGAAACTTTCTATGGAAACCCCCGCACCCCGCCACGAACACCAACTCGTCATTGTCCTTTACGATGCAGTCTTTCACTCTCTTCATGAGCTGAGCATGGGGTAGCGAATAAAATAAGTCCTCCACATCGATGCTGAAGGTAGAGTACTTTTTCCTATCCAGCCCAGACAGGTACTTAACCACACTTGCGGAATTGTTCACCAAGAAAGGATCCGAAAGCTTGAGTGAGCTCAAATGTCGCTGTAGAAATCCCGACACAACATGCTGCCAAGTGTTGCGCTCGTATATGATTGTCCTGAACGTTCAGGGAATGTAATTTCACACCGGCTCAAAAAAGTTGGGGCGAGATACGGGGGGACGTGATTTTCATGGCAAAGAATAAGCTTTCAAGGATTTGTAGTGCTGTGCGAAAGAAGCTCGAGCCTGAGAGCAATCGTGCTGGAGCTGAGTGCTCGATAGCGCACAGACAGAAAACCAGGCTCACAGAGTGTAAGACTGGAGTCGTATACGAAGTCCCCCTCTCGTGTGGGAAGAAGTACATCGGCCAGACGGGTCGATGTATTAACGAGATGTTAGCAGAGCATCGCAGGTCGTTGAAGGGCGCACCTTCCTCTAATCTCGCCTTGCACTGCAAGAGTGCAAAGATTGCTTCCCACGATTGAACAAGACCAGCGTCTTGTTTAAACACAGGGATCAGGTTTGCAGGGAGTTGGTGGAAGCGTACCAGATCAAGAAGGAATCAGATGACTGTGTAGCATCACCATCTGTAGGCCTCATTGATGGGGAGATACCTTTTTTGCGCTGTTTCTTTAACGCAAGCAGGCGGTGTGGAGCGCTAGCTTGGCAGGAGTGTGCCTGTGAGTTCGTTGTTTGTTTGTTTCGTATCTTGTCTCTGACGATGCGGAGATTGCTTTTAGGTTGTGATCAGTGGCATCACGTTACGTGTGCCAAGATGGTGTGTGATAGGGTTTGCGCTTTCGGGTTTTTTAGCATGTTTTTCGCGGGATGAAGATGCATATATAGGCCTTTTTTCCTTGAATAAAAAATCGGTTGATAGTCTGCGCTCGTGTCGTGCCTTCTTGTTCTCTGTCTTCGTTTCTTTGCGCAGTTAAACATGATACATACCCAGCTCCAGTGCGCCTTTGTTTATCTCCGTAGCGGCTACTTGCGCTTTGTGGAAATCAACGCCAGCCATGAAAATTTACATATTAGACCTCGCTACAGCATTATCCCAGCGCAGCGCGCCTTCGTTTCTTTGCGTTCTAACTTTTATGCAGCGGACCTTTGTTTGCTCATTACTTTTGTTCTTTTCAGTCGTTTCCTGAATCCGTCCAAAGAGCCGGGCTAGGTGGATGATTATGGAACCACATGGCGATCGCACTGCATACAGCACGAATTTGGTCCCTGTGTTTTTAAATAAAAACATCAGATGTCGAAAATCATGGTCGTGTCCGAGGATGGCTTCCACAGCTGGGGCCTAACCATAGGGACCGCACACGCTTTGTCGTCGTTGCCAAGTGAAGAGGCCCAAGATGGCTGTCATCCTTAATAAAGATCTCTTCTCGGGGCCGCTTTAGTGTTTCCTGGCAGATCACGCGCTTTCCACCCTGTGCACATGTTCTCATTTCCAATTAAAAAGGTCCTTCAAACCCTGCAGAAGGCTTGAATTAGCAACTGCTAATAACAAGATGTTGCATGGTACTTGAGAAACAATAGCGGCTACAATGACCAAGGTGAAGAAGAGCTGCGAGTTACACGGAAATAAAAAATGGTTGGGGGTGCCCACATAACAAGCTGGAAATGGTTGGACAGGACTCCTAGTTAATTGCATTTGGAAGAGAAAGACAAGGTTTAATTTTGCAGTGTAAGCTTGCTTCTCTAGAATGAACAGAGAACGTTGCCTCGCACTGCTTGGGCCACCTTCCTTGACCACATGAAAAAAAAGGATGCCTCTGGGAAACTATTTGCGGAATTTCCGCCCCCCCCCCCCCCCGCCCCCCGATTCAGAAGGAGAAGGGGGGGGGGGGGGGTGACGGCCTTTTCTTTGTCGGGCTCGGCGCGACGCACGATGGACAAGACGGCGAAAGGAAGGGGGCTGTCAGTGACGCATGTTCTGTGCTGTCATTAGGACGAGCTGCCCGGCCTCTCCGCGGCAGCTCCCCTTTGAACCCCCCGCCTGTTCAATCGGAGGCGGGCGACGGCGGGGTGGTGCTGAAAAGGAGCGCCCTTGGGTTCAAGTGACCCCCCCCCCCCCCATAGAGACAGAGACGGCCGAGCGCTTTGAATCTCGCGTATTGTTCGCGCCCGAACCGAACAAGAGGCGGCGCGCGGCTGAGACCAATTTGAGTCAAACCAGGTCCAGATGTGGCGGTGGCCAGCCGGTTTACCGGCTTCGGGCTAAGCCGCGCGCGAGCAACGCGCAATTCCCCTGGAAGGTCAAGACAAGCGGTCATGCGGGCACAGCGAAAGCGCCTCGCGACAGACGATCTGGCGACACAGCTAATTGAATACAGCGGGAGCGGCCGATCGTCAGCGAAAATCAGTCGCACGTGTGCGCGCGCGAAGCGTTGCTGCTTTCGTCTCCCAAGAAAGACGAAACCAACCGCACTTGTGTTTGCTTTCCTTACGAGAGGAGAGCTAACCGAGTGCACATGCGGACACGACGCCGGGTGGTATTTGCTTGCCTTCTCCTGAGGGGCCCAGGTAGCACCGAAACGTTGCGATAATGTTACATTTTTGTTGAAGACTCTATTAAAACGTTTCTTTAGAGCGTTAAAATAGAGTTTTCTGCATAACACACGTTATATGTTAATTTTTAACGTATTACAATGAAACATGTAACGTTACTGCAACTTGGATAACATTTTTATAACACTATTCTAATGTTCGGTACTACCTGGGGAGAGAGTCCCGCAATGCTGTGGATGTAGGGGGCACGGCATGCAAACCTGGTGGGCCAATGATTCCGAGGGTCCATTCTCGGAATTCAATTGCTCATAGTAGTTTTGATGTTTTTTCATGCTATGTATTTTTGAGAGCAGATTTGGAAATTTGCTGAAACTTGAAGGCGTGCCACGCGGCTCATGAACAAATCATGCGGTATATTGTGATTGGGTGATGCAAGGGATGGGCCGGGCCTTTAGGTCTTTAAAACCAGGGCCCGGAGCAATGGTAAAGGGTTCTGGGCTACGGTCTGATGTGATGCATCTTCGGCTATGCCGAGTAGGGGCCTCCCCTAGTGGTAGCCAGTTCCACTTTTCTGCTGTTTAACCTTTCTAACCTTTTTGCCACTTTTAACTTGTCTTTCATGTGTATCAATCTGCTTGCAATGTAAATATTTGTGTAAATACAGTCAAGTTATACTCCCCTGAAATACCTGCATTCTGCAAAGTCGCAATATCGTCTCTGACGGAGCACCTTTGGTGCCAAGAAGCCTTTGGTCATCCAACCAAGTAACCGTCTCGGGCGGCGAGCATTTCTGGTGCGAAGTGAAGGAACTTAGTAAGGTCTGCAAGGAAAGACCTTACGCAACTTTACTGGGGCATAGCCGCCTTTCCGAAATTAACCGTGACAAGTGCCTAGCTGTCTTTGGATTCCAGCGAAGTTGCAGCTGTACCTCCGAATCCTCCTCGCCCGTTCCCACGCGGCTTCGCATGCCATGTCGCCATGTGCGGTAAAAAGAACAGTTTGCAGAGTTTAAATGGTTCAAGTATGAAGCTATGCAATGAAGCCAATTACAGACTTCTGTACAACAGCTAGAGGAATTTCAAGAGCATGCTGTGTGATGCTAGTCAAAACTAATGCAGTCAACTATTATTTCGTATTTTTTTGACCAAACACACATGAAATGTCTGAAGATGAATGTGTACCAAACACATCGGTGCATCAGTTAATTTTTATGCGTGAAAAAAATTGTACTAACTTATAAATGCCCATATGTCGTCATAATCAGGAATACTGAAGAATTAAGGAAAATAAAAAGTTTTTTTTGTTCACGCTCAGACACCTGCTACAAACATCTTTATACGCGTACGTAACAATTTATGACTCTGTAAGAAGCATTTTGGGTAAAAAGTACAGTATGGCAGAAAGGAATCTTTAGGAAATGCACTGTGTAGAAATAGCCATACCAATTCCATGTGATCGTTCGATAAATGTAACAAATACCGTGCAAACAAGCTCGCTGCATAGTATAGTTTTTTTGCAAGTTACTGGTTGCAGACCGCTCTGCAGTCACCGGACTGTGATTGTGTAAGTACTGCATGACAGTGCATGGATTGCACAGCAGTTGCTTGTTCATTTCGTTTACCACCATCATTTGTAAGAAGGGGCCATTTCTCATATACATGTGTTTCTCTGCGAGTGTCGTTCTGTGCAGCGAGTGTTCTTTTGTGCCCGCATGTGTGCTTTCGGTGCGGGAGGGCGTCCTTGGCGGCACACTCCGTTCTGCGAACGGACCGATGGGCGCCCGCTTCGTTAGCTTACTGGTGTGGTCGTTAGGGCCGCGGGAAATGCCGCCGCTGCCCGAAGTACGAACCGGAGAGCCGTGCGGCGTCTCCTTTCAAGTGGACCCATGCACGTGTGCGCGTGAGAGTGTGTGTGTTTGTGTGAGTGTGCGCTTCCGGTGCACTGCAGGTGCGCGGTAGCCTGCAGCGCTTGGAGGCGACTCAGTCAAGTGACAGACGACAAGGAACCCGTGAGAGCGTGTGTGCGATGCTATTTTAGCTTGTAAATAAGTTTTCGTAAATATACCCTTTTGTATTTCCTTCACATGAGAGTTTAATCGTTTCATTTCTTCAGCGCGTATTTGTAACATTAATTTAATCTTAAGCCTCATTTCAAACACAATGAAACAGGACGTATAACTTTTTGACATGTTCCTTTTTGGCAGCCTCTAAAAATATTTCCGCATGAATGGGATAGCTTAATTGTTTTGCAGCAATATAACCACGGGACTGCTGTAACTTGCAACATTTTCAAATTGTGTGAGTATCACTGCATGTGAGGGGTCACAACCATATCCTAGCTGTTTCTTGAAGGTCCCGTTGCTTTGATGGCAATGCTTGGACAACCATGACCATCTTCCGCATTCATGCGTACAGGGTATGCCCATTACGTGCATGCCTTTCTACCTATTAATGCCTTACAATGCAAACAGACAACAAATAAAAGGAAGAGCACAAGTACAGACAGTGTTTGTAGCCCACACTCTTCTTCTTCACGTCAGTAAATATATATGGCACATACCCACGCGGGGGGATTTGCCAAGGATTTGCGCATGCAGTGTGTGAAAGCGCGGCGCATCAGGTGCGCTTTTTGAACCCGCGCGCGCTGTCAAAAACGTGGGGAATTCCGAGAAAAATCTAGGGAAAATATGTCTCTTCCCAACCGGACATGACGTCATTAAAAGTCACGTGACCATGACGTCACATAACGTTTTAGTCGTGACGTCCAATTTGGTTGACCAATCAGCGTTTCCAGCCCACCTGCCCGCAAACGCTTGTGGCTCCACCGCTGACCAACTGAGTACAAGCGTTTCGGTGCAGGTGGGCTGGAAACGCTGATTGGTCAAACAAAATGTGACGTCACGCCTAAAACGTCACGTGACGTCATGGTCACGTGACTTTTAATGACGTCGTGTCCGGTTGGGAAGAGACATATTTTCCCTAGGTTTTTCTCGGAATTCCCCACGTTTTTGACAGCGCGCGCGGGTTCAAAAAGCGCACCTGATGCGCCGCGCTTTCACACACTGCATGCGCGTTTCTATATTTTTATTAAATATGATATCCTTGAACTGCTGGTGTATTATTTTAGTGCGCTCGAACGGCGCGCTTCGTTGTGCATTTATTATAATCGCCACTGCCTGGCGGACCCGATACAGCTTTTGCAGACCTGAGAGGTTAAACACGTACTATCCATGCAGAGCCACGCAAATGCGCCTACAGGTGACCACGCCCGTCTATCAGCGCTCCGTCGAGTGCCTGCATTTACAATCGAGTGCTGTAGGACTATGAACCTGACCTAGAGCATACATATTATAATTTTTCCTTGTATTCTACATTCTCTACATGCAGGAGACTACACTCATAGCTTTCGTTAGTGCAGAAATTTCGTACAACCGTGTCAAAATTTGGCGGTCCGGTTTTTTTCTGCACGACGTTTTGGAGGAGAAAAGCATTGGGTCTTTGAAGGACGACAGTCTATATAAACTCTTATTCACTGTGTCGTCGTACCTATCGTAATTAATGACGACATATAAAGGCTTTTGATACAACTCTCGTGATTTAAAACAAAACTGTTCGTTAGCACTAACCCGCGAAAAAATATTGCGCGCAATCATTCGCCACAGCCCGTTGCTGCGTAATTTTTGTTTTGTGCGGATTTTCTTTTATAATATGACAGCTGCACGCGATAGCTTATATATGTAGTTGCGCAGCCGACCACTGCAGGTACCAGTAAACACGTACCCCGTTTAGAATGAATTTAAAAACGCGGTCGGGAGTTGGAATTATTTGTCCGGGACGCTGCGGTCAAAGTTCGCAGTTTTGAAAATTGAAACACGGAAATTTTTGCTCATAGCTAGTCACTCTTGCATAAGTAAATATCTTATTCCTACCCATCATCCCCTTGTCAAAACACATATATTAATGAGAAAAACGACCCATTTGATGCAATTAAGTTCACAGTCCTACAGGGTGGGTTCCACAACAAAGAGAGCAACGGGAGTCGTACTTTATTTACAAATTTGTAACAATTCCTCACGGCATTAATGAAAGTCCGGGTTTATTGACCTCCATCGCCCCTTTCAGAGCCAGTGCTGACCTTAGGAGTGCCGGCGCGTCAAACCTCGGTCGTTTGCCGCCAGCGGCATCTTTTTCAAGCTTCGCTGCCCGTCCGCTTACACAAAGCTCATAATTCATCCCCTCCTGGAACGTCTCCTGCCCTGTCTGAATTTATTGTTTATTTGTTTGCTCGTTTTGGCCGGCGGCACGGGCAGTACATGCATCTATGATTCTTATCTGCTCCGGGACTCCGCCAAAGTCTGTTATTGTTGCTTTGAGGGCCCGGATGCCCTCCCTCCCCTCGTTATTCCTTTTTTCCCCCGGGCTGGCCTCCCGCGCAAGCTCGCTGGGCGGCAGGGGACAAAGCGTTTTTCTTTTTCTCTTTATTTCTTTCTCCTTTTTCTAGTATTTTTCTTTTGTGCCCATCAAGGGTTCTTGGTTCTTCAATTGCACCCCGCTCGGCAAGGTGGTGCGTCGAACTGGCAAGACAGGGGTGGGGGATGAATTCAGAGCTTTGTGTAAGCGGGCAGCGAAGCTTGAAAAAGATGCCGCTGGCGACAAACGACCGAGGTTTGTCGCGCCGGAATTCCTAAGGTCAGCATTGGCTCTGCAAGGGGCGATGGAGGTCAATACACCCGGACTTTCATTAATGCCGTGAGGAATTGTTATTAAATTTGTAAATAAAGTACGACTCGCGTTGCTCGAGATCTCTTTGTTGTGGAACCCACCCTGTAGGACTGTTAACTTAATTGCATCAAATGGGTCGTTTTTCTCATTAATATATGTGTTTTAACAAGGGGAGGTAGGGATAATATATGCGCGCGGTGGTTATTAAAGCGAATTCGTATAAAGTTAACGGTCTGCCCAATGTACTGCGTACTGCACACACTGCATCCTAGGAGGTATATTACGTTGCAGAAATCCCAATCAGAGTTGTCATTAATTTTCCATTTGAATCCTGAAGCTGTGCTTATTTCACAGCTTGATGTTTGTAATGTGTTTGCAGACCTGGAATCTACTTTTTCCACAAGGTGGACACCCCAAAACCGTCTCTTTATGTGACTGAGTGTATTAGAATGTTTCGAATGTTTTTCGGTCGTCTGTAGACTGCATGAGGGAGAGCAGTGAAAATTTTGGCGAGGCGCTAGCTCGCTTTGTTTGAGAATGTTGAAATGTTTTTTTGAAGATTTTGTTTACGTACGTTAGGCGGCTGGTTACTGGTGAAGGGGAGTACGAGATTTGCCTGATGGTCTGTTTGCTCGCTGTATCGACGTCACTCCAGTATTTGCTCTCGGTTGGGTTTAGATGTCCTTTGAATGGCATCGTCGGCAATGGCGACGGGTATCGCTGCTTAATGAGGACTTCTTGCATGCGTTTGGAATTTTTTACGAAGTATTCATCTTGGGAACATATTCCTTTAGATCGATGTGCCTGAGAGTATGGGATGCTTGTTTTAGAGTGACGAGGATGGCAGCTTTGGAAGTGTACGTATTGTTGACGGTCCGTCGGTTTACTGGTGGTGAGTGAGCTTTCGTTTACCAAAATCTCAACATCTAGGAAGTTAATTGTGGTGTGGGCGCACGTGTAAGTGAAAGATATGTTGGGGTGGACGAGGTGTGTCAGTCCAAATAAAAAAGATGTCATCCAAGTAGCGTTTGTATAGGGTGGGCTTAATGGGACAATCTTTCAAAAATTTACTTATTACTATGCATGAAGATGTTGACGTAGGTGTGGGCCATCCTTGTACCCATGGCTGTGCCGTTAATTTGTGAATAGTGTTGATTGATGAATTCGAAGTTGTTATATTCGAGTACGATTTTCGACAGTATTTATAAAACACGTGGAGCAGGGGAGCATCAACGAACTGATCGAAGCGTATGAACGAAACAGAAAGGAGGAATCCCCTGCTGCACGTGCATTAGATATGTTGTTCACAGCAACATCTTGCATGAAGCTGCAGGGAAGAGAAAAGTCGATGAGACGTAGCCAGTTGTACTTGAGCCGTCTACATCGAAGGATTCACCACCGATCCTCTCACCAGGTTTCGTGAAGCGTGCGCTTTATCGTGCCGGTTTACCACTGTCCTTCTTGCTAGTGAAGCGATTATTTTTTTAATGTTCTCTTTTTGCCCCATTTGCCATCTGCCATTTTTGATCGTGCCATCTTCTGGGCAAGTACTACGTTTGAGGTTCGAAAAAGATGCATAAGCGATCACGACCTATGCAAACAATAACAAAGACGAAACACGCTACAAGAGCACCACTAGCTGCATATCTGCATATCGCGCGCACACGTGCGACTGATTTTCGCTGACGATCGGCCGCTCCCGCTGTATTCAATTAGCTGTGTCGCCAGATCGTCTGTCGCGAGGCGCTTTCGCTGTGCCCGCATGACCGCTTGTCTTGACCTTCCAGGGGAATTGCGCGTTGCTCGCGCGTTGCTCGCGCGCGGCTTAGCCCGAAGCCGGTAAACCGGCTGGCCACCGCCACATCTGGACCTGGTTTGACTCAAATTGGTCTCAGCCGCGTCTTGTTCGGTTCGGGCGCGAACAATACGCGAGATTCAAAGCGCTCGGCCGTCTCTGTCTCTATGGGGGGGGGGGGGGGGGGGGGGCACTTGACCCCAAGGGCGCTCCTTTTCAACACCACCCCGCCGTCGCCCACCTCCGATTGAACAGGCGGGGGGTTCAAAGGGGAGCTGCCGCGGAGAAGCCGGGCAGCTCGTCCTAATGACAGCGCGGAACATGCGTCACTGACAGCCCCCTTCCTTTCGCCGTCTTGTCCATCGTGCGTCGCGCCGAGCCCGACAAAGAAAAGGCCGTCACCCCCCCCCCCCCTTCCCCTTCTGAATCGGGGGGCGGGGGGCGGAAATTCCGCAAATAGTTTCCCAGAGGCATCCTTTTTTTTTTCATGGGGTCAAGAGAAGCAAGCTTACACTGCAAAATTAAACCTTGTCTTTCTCTTCCAAATGCAATTAACTAGGAGTCCTGTCCAACCATTCCAGCTTGTTATGGGGGCACCCCCAACCATTTTTTATTTCCGTGTAACTCGCAGCCCTTCTTCACCTTGGTCATTGTAGCCGCTATTGTTTCTCAAGTACCATGCAACATCTTGTTATTAGCAGTTGCTAATTCAAGCCTTCTGCAGGGTTTGAAGGACCTTTTTAATTGGAAATGAGAACATGTGCACAGGGTGGAAAGCGCGTGATCTGCCAGGAAACACTAAAGCGGCCCCGAGAAGGGATCTTTATTAAGGATGACAGCCATCTTGGGCCTCTCCACTTGGCAACGACGACACAGCGTGTGCGGTCCCTATGGTTAGGCCCCAGCTGTGGAAGCCATCCTCGGACACGACCATGACCTTCGACATCTGATGTTTTTATTTAAAAACACAGGGACCAAAGTCGTGCTGTATGCAGTGCGATCGCCATGTGGTTCCATAATCATCCACCTAGCCCGGCTCTTTGGACGGATTCAGGAAACGACTGAAAAGAACAAAAGTAACGAGCAAACAAAGGTGCGCTGCATAAAAGTTAGAACGCAAAGAAACGAAGGCGCGCTGCGCTGGGATAATGCTGTAGCGAGGTCTAATATGTAAATTTTCATGGCTGGCGTGGATTTCCACAAAGCGCAAGTAGTCGCTACGGAGACAAACAAAGGCGCACTGGAGCTGGGTATGTATCATGTTTAACTGCGCAAAGAAACGAAGACAGAGAACAAGAAGGCACGACACGAGCGCAGACTATCAACAGATTTTTTCTTCAAGGAAAAAAGGCCTATATATGCATCTTCATCCCGCGAAAAACATGCTAAAAACCCGAAAGCGCAAACCCTATCACACACCATCTTGGCACATGTAACGTGATGCCACTGATCACAACCTAAAAGCAATCTCCGCATCGTCAGAGACAAGATACAAAACAAACAAACAGCGAACTCACAGGCACACTCCTGCCAAGCTAGCGCTCCACACCGCCTGCTTGCGCTAAAGAAACTGCGCAAAAAAGGTATCTCCCCATCAATGAGGCCTACAGATGGTGATGCTACACAGTCATCTGATTCCTTGATCTGGTACGCTTCCACCAACTCCCTGCAAACCTGATCCCTGTATTTAAACAAGACGCTGGTCTTGTTCAATCGTGGGAAGCAATCTTTGCACTCTTTGCAGTGCAGGGCGAGATTAGAGGAAGGTGCGCCCTTCAACGACCTGCGATGTTCTGCTAACATCTCGTTAATACATCGACCCGTCTGGCCGATGTACTTCTTCCCACACGAGAGGGGGACTTCGTATACGACTCCAGTCTTACACTCTGTGAGCCTGGTTTTCTGTCTGTGCGCTATCGAGCACTCAGCTCCAGCACGATTGCTCTCAGGCTCGAGCTTCTTTCGCTCAGCACTACAAATCCTTGAAAGCTTATTCTTTGCCATTAAAATCACGTCCGCCCCGTATCTCGCCCCAACTTTTTTGAGCCGGTGTGAAATTACATTCCCTGAACGTTCAGGACAATCATATCCGAGCGCAACACTTGGCAGCATGTTGTGTCGGGATTTCTACAGCGACATTTGAGCTCACTCAAGCTTTCGGATCCTTTCTTGGTGAACAATTCCGCAAGTGTGGTTAAGTACCTGTCTGGGTTGGATAAGAAAAAGTACTCTACCTTCAGCATCGATGTGGAGGACTTATTTTATTCGCTACCCCATGCTCAGCTTATGCAGAGAGTGAAAGACTGCATTGTAAAAGACAATGACGAGTTGGTGTTCGTGGCGGGGTGCGGGGGTTTCCATAGAAAGTTTCCTGGAGCTGCTATCATTTTACCTAGAGTCAACCGTTGTTGGGCGGGGCGAAAAGGTATACGTCCAAAAATCGGGTGTGTGCATCGGCTCCCGTGTGGCACCCGTTTTGAGCGATATTTACTTGAGCAGGATGGATCAAGAACTGGCACAAAATCTTGCTGACCTCGCGCTAAAGGTGTTCCGTTACGTCGATGATTTTTTAATCATTCTTAAGTCGAACTCTCCCAGGGCAGTTCCGGACGTCGTCAAAATCTTCAAAGATACAGGTAGTGGCCTGCGATTCACCTTCGAACTACCCAGCTCAGCTACCCTACAGTTTTTAGACCGACCGCAGCGGTGGCCAAGTGGTTGAGCATCCGCCTCGCATGCGGGAGGTGCGGGGTTCGATCCCCAGTGCCGCCGGGTACCCACCGGGGATACAATGGGTACAAGCTTTTCCCTGGTCTGGTGCTCGGCTTATTTAGGGTGAAATGCTTGGGAAATGAGTCTTTGACCCCACCTTGAGAAAAAGAAAATACCTTGTGTCAAGGCGTATTTGGCCATAGATGCCCTTGCGCCATAAAAAAAGTTTTTATACCTCCGGATCCATTATCTAGAGAGCAGGGTCTGTTGGGAATATCACCATAGGACAAAAAAAAAACCTCTCTTGAACGTCAGTTAGGGGCATTCCACACTCGTCAAGGCGGGTATAGCGACTTCATGCTTAAAAGAGCTCTTGGGAAATCCTGTACACACAGAGCGGAGGCTAGCTTCCTGGGGAGGTAGAGAGGCTGAAAGAAGCCGGGTATCCTGATCTGAGTTGGCTCAGATCTCCGAAAGGATCCTGTTCAAAGGAGGGAGGCCCATGCTAGTAAAAAAGAGGACGGTGGACGTAGACAAGTGGTGTGGGCATTCCATACATCCATTGAATTTCACACCGGCTCAAAAAAATTGGGGCGAGATACGGGGAGGACCTGATTTTCACGGCAATGAATAAGCTTGCAAGGAATGTTATCGGCGGTCGCACGTGCATGACAATCCTTTCGACATGCGTGACGATGCCCACCGAAGGCATTTCAGGCTGTCGAAGGGACTTGTACGCTGGCTAAGCGAAGAGCGCGGAACATGCGTCACTGACAGCCCCCTTCCTTTCGCCGTCTTGTCCATCGTGCGTCGCGCCGAGCCCGACAAAGAGGAGGCCGTCACCCCCCCCCCCCACCCACCCTTCCCTCCTGAATGGGGGGGGGGGGGGCGGAGATTCCGCAAATAGTTTCCCAGAGGCATCCTGTTTTTTTTTTTTCATGGGGTCAAGGAAGGTGGCCCAAGCAGTGTGAGGCAACGTTCTCTGTTCATTCTAGAGAAGCAAGCTTACACTGCAAAATTAAACCTTGTCTTTCTCTTCCAAATGCAATTAACTAGGAGTCCTGTCCAAATCCATTTCAGGTTGTTATGTGGGCACCCCCAACCTTTTTTATTTCCGTGTAACTCCAGCACTTCTTCACCTTTGTCATTGTAGCCGCTATTGTTCAAGTACCATGCAACATCTTGTTATTAAAGGACCTTTTTAATTGGAAATGAGAGCATGTGCACAGGGTGGAAAGCGCGTGGTCTGCCAGGAAACACTAAAGCGGCCCCGAGAAGGGATCTTTATTAAGGATGCCAGCCATCTTGGGCCTCTCCACTTGGCAACGACGACAAAGCGTGTGCGGTCCCTATGGTTAGGCCCCAGCTGTGGAAGCCATCCTCGGACACGACCATGACCTTCGACATCTGATGTTTTTATTTAAAAACACAGGGACCAAAGTCGTGCTGTATGCAGTGCAATCGCCATGTGGTTCCATAATCATCCATTTAGCCCGGCTCTTTGGACGGATTCAGGAAACGACTGAAAAGAACAAAAGTAACGAGCAAACAAAGGTGCGCTGCATAAAAGTTAGAACGTAAAGAGACGAAGGCACGCTGCGCTAATGCTGTAGCGAGGTCTAACATGTAAAATTTCGCGGCTGGCGTCGATTTCTACAAAGCGCGAGTAGTGCCCACGGAAATAAACAAAGGCGCACTGGAGATGGGTAAGTCTGTATACAAGCACGAGTTTTTGTCTCTACCAGCGATTTACTAGCTCACACCGCGCGATTTTGATGTCTGGCGTCGATTTCGACAGAGAGGGAATACGGGCACGAAACGGGACGCTCGCGATCTGCCAGGAAACAATGAGGTGGCCCTAAAAAGGGCCGTTTGCAGGAGCACTTCAACCGCGACCTGCAGCGGCGTGGCGGCGCGGTGAGCAGTAGGCCCAGCAGTGGTCCGTCTTGTGCCCTTTGGCTCCGCACCGACGACACCGGTGCACGACGTACACCTCTCCTGGTCTTGCCCTTGAAGCCGACGCTATCCCTGGTCCGTAGATCTTGACGAGGGCCGCGACGATAATCTTTGACATCTGGTCGATGCCCCGGTCTGCGGCAAACAAGGACAGCATCGGCTCGCCAGAAGCATCCAGGAAACGATGCTGCAAAAAAAGTTACGTTACAAGCGCCGCAATTTGGTGAGTTCTGCACGAGAAAACTTGCGAAAAACGATGCTGCAAAAAAAGTTACGTTACAAGCGCCGCAATTTGGCGAGTTCTGCACGAGAAAACTTGCGAAAACGTTGTTCAACCCTTACCTCGTGATTGAGAACGTGCACGCCCGACAAGCGCTTCATCGTGGCTGTCAGACGGCGGTACAGATGGCGACGCCGGCGGTCCTCAAACCGCACCTTATGTGGGTCGTCGTAATGAAGTTGCAAAATTTTGAACACCAGCACGACGTGCTCCTGCAGCAGGCATGTAGGTAAGCGGTACAGCACTTCATGAAGCGAAATTTGAGATAAAATGCGTACCTTTATGTCGCTGGCGATTTCTCGCGGGTCAGCGCCTTTTGGGGGTCGTCGCAATGTCGTGGAAGCAAGAACTGTACAGAAATTTCAGCTGGCTGCGCCGACGAGCGCACCACGCAAAAAAAAAAAAGCCATACCTGGACAGCTTCCGAAACGCGCGCGCCGCCGCCTACGCTCACGAAGAGAATGCCCGCAGACCACGCACGCCCGGCGGCCGGCCAGCCGGCCCTAGCGATTCCCTAGGCACTCTAGGGACAGGCCGAGAGAGGCGCGGCGAACCCACGTCCGGTTGAGAACGAGGGAGAAGCAGAAAAACGTCACGGAGAAGCGCATCCCATCGACCAATCAGCGTTTCCAGCCCACCTGCACCGAAACGCTTCTGGTCTGCGGGCATTCTCTTCGTGAGCGTAGGCGGCGGCGCGCGCGTTTCGGAAGCTGTCCAGGTATGGCTTTTTTTTTTTTTTGCGTGGTGCGCTCGTCGGCGCAGCCAGCTGAAATTTCTGTACAGTTCTTGCTTCCACGACATTGCGACGACCCCCAAAAGGCGCTGACCCGCGAGAAATCGCCAGCGACATAAAGGTACGCATTTTATCTCAAATTTCGCTTCATGAAGTGCTGTACCGCTTACCTACATGCCTTGCGCATTCTAGGACCTCGTTTTCCTGCTGCAGGAGCACGTCGTGCTGGTGTTCAAAATTTTGCAACTCCATTACGACGACCCACATAAGGTGCGGTTTGAGGACCGCCGGCGTCGCCATCTGAACCGCCGTCTGACAGCCACGATGAAGCGCTTGTCGGTCGTACACGTTCTCAATCACGAGGTAAGGGTTGAACAACGTTTTCGCAAGTTTTCTCGTGCAGAACTCGCCAAATTGCGGCCCTTGTAACGTAACTTTTTTTGCAGCATCGTTTCCTGGATGCTTCTGGCGAGCCGATGCTGTCCTTGTTTGCCGCAGACCGGGGCATCGACCAGATGTCAAAGATTATCGTCGCGGCCCTCGTCAAGATCTACGGACCAGGGATAGCGTCGGCTTCAAGGGCAAGACCAGGAGAGGTGTACGTCGTGCACCGGTGTCGTCGGTGCGGAGCCAAAGGGCACAAGACGGACCACTGCTGGGCCTACTGCTCACCGCGCCGCCACGCCGCTGCAGGTCGCGGTTGAAGTGCTCCTGCAAACGGCCCTCTTTAGGGCCACCTCATTGTTTCCTGGCAGATCGCGAGCGTCCCATTTCGTGCCCGTATTTCCTCTCTGTCGAAATCGACGCCAGACATCAAAATCGCGCGGTGTGAGCTAGTAAATCGCTGGTAGAGACAAAAACTCGTGCTTGTATACAGACTTACCCATCTCCAGTGCGCCTTTGTTTATTTCCGTAGGCACTACTCGCGCTTTGTAGAAATCGACGCCAGCCGCGAAATTTTACATGTTAGACCTCGCTACAGCATTAGCGCAGCGTGCCTTCGTCTCTTTACGTTCTAACTTTTATGCAGCGCACCTTTGTTTGCTCGTTACTTTTGTTCTTTTCAGTCGTTTCCTGAATCCGTCCAAAGAGCCGGGCTAAATGGATGATTATGGAACCACATGGCGATTGCACTGCATACAGCACGACTTTGGTCCCTGTGTTTTTAAATAAAAACATCAGATGTCGAAGGTCATGGTCGTGTCCGAGGATGGCTTCCACAGCTGGGGCCTAACCATAGGGACCGCACACGCTTTGTCGTCGTTGCCAAGTGGAGAGGCCCAAGATGGCTGGCATCCTTAATAAAGATCCCTTCTCGGGGCCGCTTTAGTGTTTCCTGGCAGATCACGCGCTTTCCACCCTGTGCACATGCTCTCATTTCCAATTAAAAAGGTCCTTTAATAACAAGATGTTGCATGGTACTTGAACAATAGCGGCTACAATGACAAAGGTGAAGAAGTGCTGGAGTTACACGGAAATAAAAAAGGTTGGGGGTGCCCACATAACAACCTGAAATGGTTTTGGACAGGACTTCTAGTTAATTGCATTTGGAAGAGAAAGACAAGGTTTAATTTTGCAGTGTAAGCTTGCTTCTCTAGAATGAACAGAGAACGTTGCCTCGCACGGTTTGGGCCACCTTCCTTGACCCCATGAAAAAAAAGGATGCCTCTGGGAAACTATTTGCGGAATTTCCGCCCCCCCCCCGCCCCTCGATTCAGAAGGGGAAGGGGGGGGGGGGGTGACGGCCTTTTCTTTGTCGGGCTCGGCGCGACGCACGATGGACAAGACGGCGAAAGGAAGGGGGCTGTCAGTGACGCATGTTCCGCGCTCTTCGCTTAGCCAGCGTACAAGTCCCTTCGACAGCCTGAAATGCCTTCGGTGGGCATCGTCACGCATGTCGAAAGGATTGTCATGCACGTGCGACCGCCGATAACATTCCTTGCAAGCTTATTCATTGCCGTGAAAATCGGGCGGTGAGCATTTCTGGTGCGAAGTGAAGGAACTTAGTAAGGTCTGCAAGGAAAGACCTTACGCAACTTTACTGGGGCATAGCCGCCTTTCCGAAATTAACCGTGACAAGCGCCTAGCTGTCTTTGGATTCCAGCGAAGTTTCAGCTGTACCTCCGAATCCTCCTCGCCCGTTCCCACGCGGCTTCGCATGCCATGTCGCCATGTGCGGTAAAAAGAACAGTTTGCAGAGTTTAAATGGTTCAAGTATGAAGCTATGCAATGAAGCCAATTACAGACTTCTGTACAACAGCTAGAGGAATTTCAAGAGCATGCTGTGTGATGGTAGTCAAAACTAATGCAGTAAACTATTATTTCGTATTTTTTTGACCAAACAGACATGAAATGTCTGAAGATGAATGTGTACCAAACACATCGGTGCATCAGTTAATTGTGATGCGTGAAAAAAATTGTACTAACATATAAATGCCCATATGTCGTCATAATCAGGAATACTGAAGAATTAAGGAAAATAAAAGGTTTTTTTTTGTTCAGGCTCACACACCTGCTACAAACATCTTTATACGCGTACGTAACAATTTATGACTCTGTAAGAAGCATTTTGGGTAAAAAGTACAGTATGGCAGAAAGGAGTCTTTAGGAAATGCACTGTGTATAAATAATAATAATAATAATAATTGGTTTTTGAGGAAAGGAAATGGCGCAGTATCTGTCTCATATATCGCTGGACACCTGAACCGCGCCGTAAGGCAAGGAATAAAGGAGGGAGTGAAAGAAGAAAGGAAGAAGAGGTGCTGTAGTGGAGGTCTCTCTGTAGAAATAGCCATACCAATTTCATGTGATCGTTCGATAAATGTAACAAATACCGTGCAAACAAGCTCGCTGCATAGTATAGTTTTTTTGCAAGTTACTGGTTGCAGACCGCTCTGCAGTCACTGGACTGTGATTGAGTAAGTACTGCATGACAGTGCATGGATTGCACAGCAGTTGCTTGTTCATTTCGTTTACCACCATCATTTGTAAGAAGGGACCATTTCTCATATACATGTGTTTCTCTGCGAGTGTCGTTCTGCGCAGCGAGCGTTCTTTTGTGCCCGCATGTGTGCTTTCGGTGCGGGAGGGCGTCCTTGGCGGCACCCTCCGTTCTGCGAACGGACCGATGGGCGCCCGCTTCGTTAGCTTATTGGTGTGGTCGTTAGGGCCGCGGGAAATGCCGCCGCTGCCAGAAGTACGAACCGGAGAGCCGTGCGGCGTCTCCTTTCAAGTGGACCCATGCACGTGTGCGCGTGAGAGTGTGTGTGTTTGTGTGTGTGTGCGCTTCCGGTGCACTGCAGGTGCGCGGTAGCCTGCAGCGCTTGGAGGCAACTCAGTCAAGTGACAGACGACAAGGAACCCGTGGGAGTGTGTGTGCGATGCTATTTTAGCTTGTAAATAAGTTTTCGTAAATATACCCTTTTGTATTTCCTTCACATGAGAGTTTAATCGTTTCATTTCTTCAGCGCGTATTTGTAACATTAATTTAATCTTAAGCCTCATTTCAAACACAATGAAACAGGACGTGTAACTTTTTGACATGTTCCTTTTTGGCAGCCTCTAAAAATATTTCCGCATGAATGGGCTAGCTTAATTGTTTTGCAGCAATATAACCACGGCACTGCTGTAACTTGCAACATTTTCAAATTGTGTGAGTATCACTGCATGTGAGGGGTCACAACCATATCCTAGCTGTTTCTTGAAGGTCCCGTTGCTTTGATGGCAATGCTTGGACAACCATGACCATCTTCCGCATTCATGCGTACAGGGTATGCCCATTACGTGCATGCCTTTCTACCTATTAATGCCTTACAATGCAAACAGACAACAAATAAAAGGAAGAGCACAAGTACAGACAGTGTTTGTAGCCCACACTCTTCTTCTTCACGTCAGTAAATGTATATGGCACATACCCACGCGGGGGGATTTGCCAAGGTACAGTGGAGATTGCCAATGAAATATTTGCACGGGGGAAAAAAAAGACGTGAGGCGGCGGCGTAGAAGACTGAATCAGGATAAAAATTGGAAAATTCAATAAAATTTAAGAAATATGAATTACCTAGAATAGAATCAAGCATTTTAGACTTGCAACAGAATTTTGTATGCAGCTAACAAGGTGACCGATCAGTCGCACTTATGCGATCATGAAGGTAGCCACAAACACTGCTTAACGGGAATTCCTTGGCGCTCGCACCGAACGAGAGAAGAACTGGAAGAGATAGAGGGAGGCCTAACCTCGAAAGAGGGACCTCCAAATTTCTGCTTTCCTTGAACTGCGAACCGCCGGCGAGAGAGGAGAAAATGACCTATTGTTTCAACTTGCCCACATGAGACACAAAGGTTTGTGGCAGCGAACCCGCATCGGCGCAAGTATAAATTTAAGTGAGGGATTTTGCATCGCAGAAGCGTAACTGACACCTCGCAACGCCTTGATTTACACCACTGGACATTCCATGGGTAATTTAAGTGGTGAAAATCCACGGTATTGAGCAACGGATCACTCAAGCTGGCTGAAATATGTTGGAACCTCTGGAAACGTGAAGTTTCCAACATAATGAGGTGAAGGACAGGAAAGATTACAGGAGCGCTGAGAGCTGACCTTGCCAATAAATCAGCCACCTCGTTAAAATAAACACCCGAATAGGCAGGTACTCAGACCAAGTGGATCTCACGCACTGTGCACGGAACATAAAACCTAAGCGACCAATTCAATAACGATTTTCCGGAATTTTGGAGACTAGAACTGAAAGGCAGTCTGCAAGACTGAGAACTCAAGCTACATGCCTGGGAATTAAGAGAAGAGCCAAAATAACCAAAAACTCTACGAAGAATATAGGAGTATAATCAGGGATACAAACAGAATAGCTCCAAGCCAGATCCTGCGAATATATCCCAATTGTAATGTTTAGTAGCTTCTTCTGAATTTAAAAGTAATGCTACTACTTTGAACTTTAAACTTTGGGGGTTCGAATAATAGCTGATAAATCACAGGGGGACAAAAACTGAATAACGGTAACAGAAACTTTGGCTATATTCCAAGAAACATTACAAATGTCTTCCTTCGACGACTCTTCTTCCCGCACTGCCCCGTCCACCCGTTTTCTTCAGCAACTCGTTGCAAGGAGATCAGATCAACTTGAAGCGGAGCTAACAAATTCTGCGTGAACCTAACTTGCGGAAGCTGATAGCGTGGCCAATGCCTCCCATGCCTACTACGGATGGAATCAATACAATGTCGAAGAAAAAGTATACCGCAGCACACATGATTGGAAGTGAAAGACGAATTTTGTTGATGTTGTTAGCCTATCAAAAGATGGCACATACCTACACTGGGCGATCAGCCAAGAATCCGGTGGCGATTCACCTGTACTCAGTTAAAAAAAAGAAAGCCGCGCGGGAACGCAATACTGGTGGATGTGCTGAATTTCAGGAACAAACGTATCGTGCAACAAGTAACAAAAATATTCGTGAATCAGATTTTACATTGCATAATGAACCATGACTGCACCAAAGCAATGAGATATAAGTGAAGCATTTCGTTGCTTTCGTGACAGAAATGAGTTATGAGGTTTGTTGAATAAAAAAAGTGATTTTTGATGGCAGCCAGCATGAGCCATTTAAAGTTATAGCTCAACATTAGTCACATCTGATATAGATGACACGCATGCTTTGAAAACAAGATAATGTTTTTCTTTTTTTTATGAGAAATGCACAGGCAGTTTCAAGGCTTGCTTCACAATTTCATTTCTGGCGTATACACAAAGGCATGCCCATAAATTTTTCGTGTGTTACACCAGAACCAACACTACTTAAGTTGGTAAATCATGTTCATTACCTGGGTGTCATTAATAGCAAACATATACTAATGCTGCTAATCCTATAGAAGAACAAACAGCGGTTTTATGAAGACGTTAAATAATACGTGATACTGCATGTGTCCATCAGGCAATGAACTGTGCGGCAGTTTCAGTTTCTCTTCTCTTATTTTCAGTTTCGGTTGTCTTACTTTCAGTTTCGCTTCTTCAGAGTTTCAGTCACATGCATGTCTCTTGACACCACGTATACGTGACGCAAGAAAAGTGGAGGGGGGGGGGGGGGGTTCGGCGGAAACTTGGCGTCATCATGACATCGCTCGCTCCGGTGTGTCGTTCGATCTTGCATCTACAATACAACAACGTGTCGACGCGGTAAACAGTTACTATGAGTTGCACGGGATCTTACGCCCCCTCGTACATTCCTGGAAACACCGGGCCAGTCACCAGTACCATGGAACCAGTGGAAGGCACTGTTTTCTACCTACTTAGAGGCGTCTGGCCTGAGTTTGCTGCAACCCGGCGCAAAGCCATGCCTTTGCAGTCGCGCGGCGTCGAAGGTCAGCGTCGTTCCGCAATTAACGCCTCCTGCCACGAGCGCAAAATGAAGGAGCAGGGACCTAAATTAATGGCGATTTCCACTGGTCGTGCTGGAGCAGCTTTTATTGCTCCGCGACGACGAATTCGAGTTCAACTGGTCGACCTGGACCGACCGCGCGAATTCCGCTGGTCGATTGGAGCAACTCCGTTCCAACGGAGCTCACAAGGTTGATACGCCGACCAGTAGCGGATCTGCTCCGAGGCGGTTTGGGGCGCTCTTTTGCGATTCGAGCGCCTCACTTCAGATCCACCAGTGGAATTCGCCATAAGTGAAGTTACGAAAGGCGAAGATAAGTTTCAAACCGCGCTCAGCACTTGCAACCGTCTGTCCTCAGCCACGACGGAACGCTACCGCGGTTCAAGATATGTTTACAGAACCCTGGCGAGCCTGTCAGCTGCAGGTTTACATTGCTCAGTTACGCGAACCTGCGTAGAACTGCGACTTCGACAATTCCGTGAACACTGTTGTTCGTGATCAGCTCGTTTCTGGCGTTGCGTCGGACAACTTCATAGGATGAAATTGTTGCTCGAAGGTGCAGGGCGAACCGGGAAAAGGCGATTAATCGCTTGTACGAAGAGGCACTTTTTTTAAAATTCAGTGGTCACTTTGGCGATGTAAAGTGCGCGAGGCGAAAGCCTTTCTGCGCCCACTGTGGCTGCTTCTTTTAATTTTTATTTAATTATTTTTAATTTTTCGCTTCTGAAACTGCATTGTCACATAAGTTAATTTTTCCTTTTTATTTTTGTTTCTTTAAAATTGTTATTTATTTTTATTTTTTAACGTTTCGTTTTGAGCTATTAATTTACTTCACAAATTAATGTGTAATTACAAACTAATGCGCAATTTCTAATCACCAATTACTTCTTAATTGCTAAGACTATATGGGTTATATCAATTATTATACCATTCATGACGTCATAGTGTGACAGATTTCGCGGACGGATGGATAACGAGAGCCATTAAAGGCTTTCGCTTTAAATGTTTGCATGAAGTCGCCTATAGGCAGCTATTGGCTCTAGATTGCAGTTATTCGTTTCGGGCCCCTGATTATACACCTATATTCGCTGTTCATTTTCTAGGGGTTCAGTTGGCCCTATAGATAAGGTCTCTTGCATCGTTACTGATGTCATTATACTTGCTGACGGCCTTTCTGTCCTGACTCACTCGAAGGCTCGAAGGACGCTCTTCTGGGCCATTCTCTAAGATTTTTCATTCCACTACATGTTAAAGAAATGCGCTTTCACTGGATACCTGGACACTGCGGCATTGATGCTAACAAGACGGCCGATTTTTTAAACAAAATCTGCGCTTTGTGGGCCTGTGATACCATTTACTCTAAACACTGTGCATTGACAACAGCTTGCTTCCAATGGTTCCTGCATCTGCATTTTTTCAGTCATGAGCCTCTTCGTGCTGCAGCGGATTTTCAACATTCCCTTGGAGTGTGCGCTTAAGTAGTTCATGGCAATTCGAATTGTCTATGAAGTGGGATTCCAAATGTCCCCACTTTATAGACAATGATTCCAAATATGAAGTGGGATTTCAAACGGTCCCACTTGTTTTCAAGTGGTGCCACCTCAAAACAAGTGGTTTTAACAAGTGGTCCCAATTGTGGTCTCACTATGCAGGTGTTGTTGAGCCTCTGCGCAGGCTCTTGTGACACTACGTTGCTTTCGCTTGGGACTCTGAGGCAGTTCAAAGCTTTTATGAAGTGAAGCAACTACTTTCAACTTGTGACGTAATGCACTTGTTTGATCCGGCTCTACCAGTGGTCGTGATCACAGATGCTTAATTCAGAGCATGTACTTTCTTTTAACTTCAGATACTACAAAACGTTTGCAAAAACTGCTGGGTCAATAGCCGAAGCTAGTATAGGCCCAATGTACACATTTGTTATTACAGCAACAGAAGATGCCAACATGAAACTTGGTTATAAATGATCAGTGAACAAAGTATTAGCAAGCAACACTCAACAGCACAGGGCCTAAGACTGACCCCTGGAGGCACTCCAGCACACACAGGCTGTCGAGATGATTTTAAGTGTTTTATGTGGAAAAATTGTTTTCTGTTAGTAATGTAGCTTGTAAAGAAATCAAGAGTGGAATCCCTAAAACCATAGTGCTCTAGCTTGTGAATTAAAATGTTATGATTAACAGTATCAAATGCTTTCTTTAAGTCTAGGAACAAGGCTGCAGATATTTCATTAGCTTGTGAATTAAAATGTTATGATTAACAGTATCAAATGCTTTCTTTAAGTCTAGGAACAAGGCTGCAGACATTTCATAATTATGCAAAGATGAACATAACTCTTGAGACAATGCCATTACTGCTGTAGATGTAGACCTGTTATTTCTGAAGCCTTGTTGACAGTGAGATATGATTCTAGTTCTCTCCAAGTAGTCATTTAGTTGCTTTACGACAAGCTTTTCGAACACAGTGTTAATGATACTCAAAACCGAGATTGGACGGTAACTGCCTGAATCATTACTATCCTTGTTTGTGAACTGGTATAGCTGCAGCGATCCTCAAAATATTTGCATAAATACCTTCGTAAACTGCATGATCCATTATTATTGATAGGAGTGGAGGAAGTTGGTGGATGTTCTCTTTAATGCTCTCAAAGTAATCCCGTCATGTCTGGTTGCCTTGTTTGCGACGAGTTTTCTTGATTGCTGTGATGTCACAATCGGCAACAGCTTGCGGTAAGAAGGTGTCATGAACACAAGGGTCATTAACAGAGCATGGTAGATTAGGGATATGAGCTACAAACTCAGGGCCAATGTTTGTGAAGGAATTATCAAACCTATCAACTGTGTTTTCATCAATGTGTTCAGGAACTACGCGCTGTTTTTGCTATGTGGCCCTAGTTACTATCTCGTAATACCCACTTTAACGCTGAAGCATGCAATTGCGTGGTGGAATCCTGGAATGCGATCCCCTCGTGTTATCGTTATTGTCTTGTGGACGTGTGCGCCCGATGAATAAAGTAATATCATAGGTATTGAAGGCAATGATATCAGTGCATTTTTAAGGGAGCATGGTAGGGTAACCCTCCACCAAAAATCAAATTTGGAATTTTGGCACAGAAAAATCGACTACACTATGCGGAACAGTCCTGCGGAAGCGCGGCCTCGAGCGCCCGCTCAAAGCGGTTTAAATGAAGGCTACAAGGGTAGACGTGCGGGCTAGTTGGTGCTGCAAACTTGTTTTAAACAGCGCAAAAGACACGGACACAGGAGGGACACACAAGACACACACAGCGCGGTTCAGATGTCGCGCCGAAATGTGCCGCGCGCCCTGGCGTGTAAAAGTGGCAAGTGGAGTTCGGAGGCCGGTTTGTTTATTGTTGTTTTTCGCGGTTTTCTTCATTATGGCGTGTTTTTTTTGCTTGTGTGTGTGTATGTATGGCAAGTAAACGGTGCATACTAAAAGATAATGTATTGTTGGAAATATTTACTTTTATAGCAGATATGCAGCTAGTGGTGCTCTTGTAGCGTGTTTCGTCTTTGTTATTGTTTGCATAGGTCGTGATCGCTTATGCACCTTTTTCGAACCTCAAACGTAGTACTTGCCCAGAAGATGGCACGATCAAAAATGGCAGATGGCAAATGGGGCAAAAAGAGAACATTAAAAAAATAATCGCTTCACTAGCAAGAAGGACAGTGGTAAACCGGCACGATAAAGCGCAAGCTTCACGAAACCTGGTGAGAGGATCGGTGGTGATTCCTTCGATGTAGACGGCTCAAGTACAACTGGCTACGTCTCATCGACTTTTCTCTTCCCTGCAGCTTCATGCAAGATGTTGCTGTGAACAACATATCTAATACACGTGCAGCAGGGGATTCCTCCTTTCTGTTTTGTTCATACGCTTCGATCAGTGATTTGATGCTCCCCTGCTCCACGTGTTTTATAAATACTGTCGAAAATCGTACTCGAATATAACAACTTCGAATTCATCAATCAACACTATTCACAAATTAACGGCACAGCCATGGGTACAAGGATGGCCCACACCTACGTCAACATCTTCATGCATAGTAATAAGTCTAAATTTTTGAAAGATTGTCCCATTAAGCCCACCCTATACAAACGCTACTTGGATGACATCTTTTTAATTTGGACTGACACACCTCGTCCACCCCAACATATCTTTCACTTACACGTGCGCCCACACCACAATTAACTTCCTAGATGTTGAGATTTTGGTAAACGAAAGCTCACTCACCACCAGTAAACCGACGGACCGTCAACAATACGTACACTTCCAAAGCTGCCATCCTCGTCACTCTAAAACAAGCATCCCATACTCTCAGGCACATCGATCTAAAGGAATATGTTCCCAAGATGAAGACTTCGTAAAAAATTCCAAACGCATGCAAGAAGTCCTCATTAAGCAGCGATACCCGTCGCCATTGCCGACGATGCCATTCAAAGGACATCTAAACCCAACCGAGAGCAAATACTGGAGTGACGTCGATACAGCGAGCAAACAGACCATCAGGCAAATCTCGTACTCCCCTTCACCAGTAACCAGCCGCCTAACGTACGTAAACAAAATCTTCAAAAAAACATTTCAACATTCTCAAACAAAGCGAGCTAGCGCCTCGCCAAAATTTTCACTGCTCTCCCTCATGCAGTCTACAGACGACCGAAAAACATTCGAAACATTCTAATACACTCAGTCACATAAAGAGCCGGTTTTGGGGTGTCGACCTTGTGGAAAAAGTAGATTCCAGGTCTGCAAACACATTACAAACATCAAGCTGTGAAATAAGCACAGCTTCAGGATTCAAATGGAAAATTAATGACAACTCTGATTGGGATTTCTGCAACGTAATATACCTCCTAGGATGCAGTGTGTGCAGTACGCAGTACATTGGGCAGACCGTTAACTTTATACGAATTCGCTTTAATAACCACCGCGCGCATATTTTATCCCTACCTCCCCTTGTTAAAACACATATATTAATGAGAAAAACGACCCATTTGATGCAATTAAGTTAACAGTCCTACAGGGTGGGTTCCACAACAAAGATATCTCGAGCAACGCGAGTCGTACTTTATTTACAAATTTAATAACAATTCCTCACGGCATTAATGAAAGTCCGGGTGTATTGACCTCCATCGCCCCTTGCAGAGCCAATGCTGACCTTAGGAATTCCGGCGCGACAAACCTCGGTCGTTTGTCGCCAGCGGCATCTTTTTCAAGCTTCGCTGCCCGCTTACACAAAGCTCTGAATTCATCCCCCACCCCTGTCTTGCCAGTTCGACGCACCACCTTGCCGAGCGGGGTGCAATTGAAGAACCAAGAACCCTTGATGGGCACAAAAGAAAAATACTAGAAAAAGGAGAAAGAAATAAAGAGAAAAAGAAAAACGCTTTGTCCCCTGCCGCCCAACGAGCTTGCGCGGGAGGCCAGCCCGGGGGAAGAAAGGAATAACGAGGGGAGGGAGGGCATCCGGGCCCTCAAAGCAACAATAACAGACTTTGGCGGAGTCCCGGAGCAGATAAGAATCATAGATGCATGTACTGCCCGTGCCGCCGGCCAAAACGAGCAAACAAATAAACAATAAATTCAGACAGGGCAGGAGACGTTCCAGGAGCGTCTTCGGTACGAATAGTGAAGGCGGAATCAGCGGCGCAGTTAGCTTAACTACACACACGTGCACTGTGCATGAAACACACACACAAAAGAAAAAGAAAAAAGGCGGCAAAACATACGAGTTCGCGAAAGTGTCCTGTGGGGGGGTAAAGGTGAATGGCAGGAGCATTTAATCAAGGGTTCTTGGTTCTTCAATTGCACCCCGCTCGACAAGGTGGTACGTCGAACTGGGAAGACAGGGGTGGGGGATGAATTATGAGCTTTGTGTAAGCGGACGGGCAGCGAAGCTTGAAAAAGATGCCGCTGGCGGCAAACGACCGAGGTTTGACGCGCCGGCACTCCTAAGGTCAGCACTGGCTCTGAAAGGGGCGATGGAGGTCAATAAACCCGGACTTTCATTAATGCCGTGAGGAATTGTTACAAATTTGTAAATAAAGTACGACTCCCGTTGCTCTCTTTGTTGTGGAACCCACCCTGTAGGACTGTGAACTTAATTGCATCAAATGGGTCGTTTTTCTCATTAATATATGTGTTTTGACAAGGGGATGATGGGTACGAATAAGATATTTACTTATGCAAGAGTGACTAGCTATGCGCAAAAATTTCCGTGTTTCAATTTTCAAAACTGCGAACTTTGACCGCAGCGTCCCGGACAAATAATTCCAACTCCCGACCGCGTTTTTAAATTCATTCTAAACGGGGTACGTGTTTGCTGGTACCTGCAGTGGTCGGCTGCGCAACTATATATATAAGATATCGCGTGCAGCTGTCATATTATAAAAGAAAATCCGCACAAAACAAAAATTACGCAGCAACGGGCTGTGGCGAATGATTGCGCGCAATATTTTTTCGCGGGTTAGTGCTAACGAACAGTTTTGTTTTAAATCACGAGAGTTGTATCAAAAGCCTTTATATGTCGTCATTAATTACGATAGGTACGACGACACAGTGAATAGGAGTTTATATAGACTGTCGTCCTTCAAAGACCCAATGCTTTTCTCCTCCAAAACGTCGTGCAGAAAAAAACCGGACCGCCAAATTTTGACACGGTTGTACGAAATTTCTGCACTAACGAAAGCTATGAGTGTAGTCTCCTGCATGTAGAGAATGTAGAATACAAGGAAAAATTATAATATGTATGCTCTAGGTCAGGTTCATAGTCCTACAGCACTCGATTGTAAATGCAGGCACTCGACGGAGCGCTGATAGACGGGCGTGGTCACCTGTGGGCGCATTTGCGTGGCTTTGCATGGATAGTACGTGTTTAACCTCTCAGGTCTGCAAAAGCTGTATCGGGTCCGCCAGGCAGTGGCGATTATAATAAATGCACAATGAAGCGCGCCGTTCGAGCGCACTAAAATAATACACCAGCAGTTCAAGGATATCATATATAATAAAAATATAGAAACGCGCATGCAGTGTGTGAAAGCGCGGCGCATCAGGTGCGCTTTTTGAACCCGCGCGCGCTGTCAAAAACGTGGGGAATTCCGAGAAAAACCTAGGGAAAATATCTCTCTTCCCAACCGGACACGACGTCATTAAAAGTCACGTGACTATGACGTCACGTGACGTTTTAGGCGTGACGTCACATTTTGTTTGACCAATCAGCGTTTCCAGCCCACCTGCACCGAAACGCTTGTCGCAGACCACGCACGCCCGGCGGCCGGCCAGCCGGCCCTAGCGATTCCCTAGGCACTCTAGGGACAGGCCGAGAGAGGCGCGGCGAACCCACGTCCGGTTGAGAACGAGGGAGAAGCAGAAAAACGTCACGGAGAAGCGCATCCCATCGACCAATCAGCGTTTCCAGCCCACCTGCACCGAAACGCTCTGACCGCGCGCCCCTCGAGACTGGTCGTGGTGGCCTTGCGCCTTCCTCCATGCCCGATGCGTTCGCGTCAGCGCGGCCGCATAGCTGACTCACACTGACCGCGATGTCATTCTGAGTCAACGCCTGCTTCTCTGCGGATTTCAACGCATTGAAAGCCTTGACACCACCGCTGCTACATTTCGTTTCAATTGCTTTCAGGTTGGGCTGATCACCGATTGCGAGCAACCATGGTTGTGTTGCAGTCCCGACGGCACTGCAATATCAGGCAGCGCAGTTGAGCTTATTGAGATTAATTAAGTACCTTTACAGTTTGTGAAACAAGTCTCCAATTGGCTCAGATAATGAAATCAGCTACGTAATTTACATGCACTGTGACATCCACTATGTGAATGGTCGGCTAGAATTGCGAAAAAAGCAAACTTACTACACACACACACACACACACACATATATATATATATATATGATAGTGATCAGATGATAGTGATCAGATGATAGTGCTCTATATCCTGCAGGATCGACACTGCTTTACTTTGTGTATTCACCTCAGAGAAGCATAGCTCTAAGCATACATAAATATGATGGGTTTCTTGCTGATTATCTTCCACAGCTAGAGGACTTTCATTTCAGGAATTTCATGAAGGCACCAACTGCATGAATTATTTTGGTCACATTTTTTTGGTATATACTTAACTCTAGAAAGGCCGCCGCGGTGGCTCGGTGGTTATGGTGCTCAGCTGCTGACCAAAATGACTCGAGTTCGATCCTGGTTGCGGCGGTCGCATTTCGATAGAGGCGAAATGCTAGAGGCCCGCGTACTGCGCGATGTCAGTGCACGTTAAAGAACTCCAGGTGGTCGAAATTATCTGGAGCCTCCTACTATGGCGCCGCTTATCGTCTGAGTTGCATTGGGACGATAAACCCCATTAAAATCAAAAGATTAATTCCAGAAATTAAGAGTTTAGCGATGTTGTGAAATCCAAAAAATATATATAGGGAAATTTGAACCACTCACTATTATTCTTTTTATTCGTCCAGGACAGGATTTGAGATCTCAGAAATGCAACAAATAAAGATACAAAATTTTAAACCACTGTAGGAAATAGAATGATGAAAATAAATACACAAACGCTTAGGTGGAACAATGGGAAAAACGACATAAGCACTCTCATAAGCATGACGTCGCTCTCACAGCATACACACACGCACGAAAAATAAACTAGAAACAAAATTGACACTGAACCACAGATGCGCATAACAAACGAAGACTAGAACTTCAGATGCTAGCTCCAAGAACTTCACTGTAGACCATTTCCTGTGACTGACTGAGCTCATTCCTTCCCTTTACATAAAAACATAAAGCAACTCCTACCAATGATGTCACGTTCAAAACACCCCAGTCAGTGTAAACCCTTTCCCAGTTCACACTCATTAATTTAATTCCACAGTGCATTCATTTCCAGCAGACCCTCTGTGCATGAGCGAGCATGCACGATATCCAAGTAAAGCGTTAAAATATATTCGGTACATTGGCTGCAGTGTTTTCATAGCTTTTATGACATTGGTAAACACAGCAGTAGGTTGAGCACCCATAATTATCTCAGTTTGTTTTCGCCTTCGGACGAAACGCCTCACCGCTCGCATCGCTCACTCCGAACTGAACCAGAGAGCTGCGTTGGCTGCGTCCGCCTTTCGCCACCGCTGTTAACCAGGTGGCGCCACTCGCACGCGCCAAACTGCAGCGCACGGAGCCTATAGATGGAACCCAACCCTGACTGCCAGTACGTTGCACGCCCGCGACCTCCTCTTGGAAAGGCATTTCGCAGTTTGGCGGCGTCTCACGACCACCCGTCCCACCCGATGACAGCGGAAAAATTATCTCAGCCCCTACAAACACGAACTAACTGCAAGCAAAGCAAAATTTGTAAGGAAATTGCTCTGTGTCTCAATAAAATCGGCCTTCACGAGCGAACAGACTTATATAAGAGGCGATCGATGACTACCAGCTTTGCATTATTCTCCAGCATTTCTGCAGCCACGCGATCACTTTCGACAAACTTCACGAGAGCATGATCTTCCCTCACGTCATTCAGGAAACGAAGAAGCACTCCAAAAAGTTTCCGCAACCTAACGAGGCACCAGTAATAAACCTCACAGCAATGCGCGTGGTACCAGCTGGCTTAGCTTACAATGTAAGGAACTAAAAATTAAGATTTTCGATGCTTACATGTTAATAAAAGTCTCTCAATTTAAGAGAATAAAGGGCATTGGAAATAAACTGCATAATCTGAGATCTTTTACAAAGATATTTAAAACAAATATTGTTAGGCAGCTTTAGGACATGCCGCAGGTTGTATATACGTGGACAACAAAAAATGGCGCTTTATGGTAGCTGAAGTCACTCACTGGCCATACATAATTTCTCAAATTGCAATACTCAGTACGCGTAACTATTTGTGGTAGCATGCGCAGCTTGTACTGGTTGCTGCTGCTACATTCTGGTAACGTTAGTCAGACCAGAATGACGACAAGAAAGCTTGCTTCCAACTCGAACACTGTTTATTGGGCGAACTCGTGCCGTCAAAGAGAAAGCAGTTCAGCTGCGCAACGATAAAACTAGTGCTCCATCAATTAAGGTTAGAGTGACGGTCGCTCGCGGCCTTGCACACTTTAAAGGTTACAAGGAACTTGAAACACGCCTAATGCGCTTACGACAATTTTGAACACGAAGAGACACTTGCATGCGGCTACAGTGATTCCAATGAAATCTGGTGGCCTCTAGTTTGTCAAACAAAAGCGGAAAGGCCGCGTGCCACTAGCTTCAAGCAGAGAAGAATGCATTACAATGCTTCTTGACACTTGCACGCAGGTTAGAAGTTAGCATCATTTTGAGCAATCAATACAGGCCTCTCGTTTAAGAAATTCGTGCCGTATATGAGGGTAAAAATAAGTACATTTAGGACATGCGAAAAGCGATATCGGCGTAGTTAAGTACTATATCCCATCAATCAATTTATTTGACAGTTCGACGTTAGTGTACATTAGTCTGACTTTCAACTCTAGAAGTATCGTCTCAAGGCACCATCTACAGCGCTATCGAATTTACTGCTCACACGTTGTTGAGAATTTTCTCCGCGATACAGTACATTTCTATAGGACGAGCGGAAAACATTCTTTTTCTGAGTTTTCATTATCTTCCCATTAGCATTAACTTGTAATTTGATCACGGACCATGAGACATACGAGGGAAAGTGATCAGTGTATTTCCTCCTGGATTTAAAACCACCAATGCTCGACATAGTTCTGAGGAATGGAAGAGTGATTCCTCATCTGAAATGTTTTCATCGAGCCAAGTTTGTGATGAAGTATCTGTGCACATGTGGTCTGTGTTGAAGGTACGTAGCTTAGGCACCTGCAATCTGTTTTCTTTGATTTCGGTGCTGCGCTTACCATGAAAGAGCGGGCTAGAGCGCGCCGCCGCAAATGCAGGCGTGGAGCCAGCGGTGTGGTCGTCGCGCCTCTAGCGGCAGCGGGAGACGTAACTCCATGAGAAAAACTCGCATTGCTTCAGCGGCGAATGCGAAGGCACTATGAAAGAGCGCGCGCACACCACAAGACCGGCCGTGCCCACATCGACGAGCTTACAGAAAGCACCGCAACTGCACCACTTTCGCACGGATACAATCCCATCAAAGTGTCCAGAATGCCCGTCTGATGTTTCTTAGCGGTGCACCTAAAAGGATGCCTTCTACTGGGAGCGAACGCGTCTTCAGTCTTCTGCTTTGAAGAAGCGCTTGCAGAGTTTGCCGAAGTATTCCGTAAAGTGCAGGAAGTGGATAACATTCTAAACTTGACGGACTATGTAAGCAGCAAGAAGTCTACATTCTCGCATATTATGTAAGGAAATGAACGCCTTATTCACTGCACATATTGAAGACCAAGCTCCATGCATCAAATAACCACTTGCAGTAAAAGCTGACTTTATCATCACAGTTTACATTTTAAAGACGCCGGGTAATGAAAATGGGCGCCAATTTCTCTATTCCATCTCTAGCAAAATAGCGAGAAATTTCTGGTGGAGCTACTTGTGCGCACTGAGAACTGTTCCTTCGACCTCGATCGAAGTCCTAATTGCGCAAACGAAGACGTCTGCTTGCTATGTGGCGGAAGTGGCGGAAGTGTATATGTTTGTCTTGAGAGCAAAATTATAATAAATAGATGTGTCCCCAATAAAACTGTAAATGCACAGTTGTGAAGCTAATCGATTGTGTTTCATTCCTCATTATAGCTGCTCTCGATTCAATTGCAGGCACGGACATAAGGAGGATAAATGTTTAAAACATAGATAAACTTATTTAAAGTAAAGTACAAAGATAAACGTTTGCTGAGAAAGACGAGAACCCGACAGATTTGCTGGTTTTAGTACACTTACAAAGCTGGTTCATGACTATTGCCTCTAAATAAATTTCCCCTAAAGTACCTGCTCTTTATTCTACCGTTTAGCTGAAGAAAAAGCTGAACGATTTGGTTATTCTAAGCGAGGAGTCAGCGTCGCTGCTCTCAAAGAGCTCCTCGCTCAATGGTATTGGGCACTTGTTGTTCACATTGATTTCGCGCTGAGAGATACGCGGCGGCGGGCTGCCGCTTATTCGCTCCATGTATCTCCGGCCGGGCGTCGCGCCGCCACGACGTTTTCTGCCGGGCGAAAATCGCCGAAAAAAACGTCGCATGTATCACGGGCTTTGTTTATCGTTCAATTCAACGAGTGATGCTTTCGCCGACGTCGCCATGGTGCTGACCAGCGCACGCGCGCGAAACGGCTGGCCGCTGCCGCCGAAGACAGACGGAAGTGAGTCCGGCAGGCACTTCCGGTAGTGTCAGACGCGCGCGCGCCGCGTCGAAATCTAGCTGCTCCTGATCGGCGGTGGCGGGCGTTGTTCTAGACGCCGGGCGTTAAATCTGCGCCGTCGGGCGAAAATCGCCTCAAAAACGCTCCATGTATTCCGGGCTTTGCTTGGCGCTCTGCCAAGTTCGCCGAGCGCGCCGCGCACTCCCCTTCCCCTCCTGGCACCCCTATGGCAGGAGCTCTCCTCAAGAAATAAACAAGTGGTGTTTGCGGCGGCGGGCAGCATATTGGCGCTGGCCCCCTTCCTTCTGGCAGGAGCTCTCCTGAAAAGATAAACAAGTGATATTATGGGCGGCCGGGAGCATCTTAGCCCGCTGCCAAGGTAAGCGCTGCGGACAGCGCGAAAACTGAGGAACCAGCTACAAAAAGTTAAAGGCTGAAAAGAAAGTAAATTCTGACCGACAAAAAGTGTGGAGTGGTTTTATTATGCGAGTGGAACCTCATTAATTCAAACTGCAGGAGCGATCGAAAACTTGACCAACAAAGTTAAATTAAAGCTTTTAAAGGAAGGCTTTTAACTTCAGATGCTGAAATTCCGGGCGAGTCGGTATGTACATTGCGCCCGCATGGTTTTGAATTCGCACTGTTCTTGAATGTCTTCCGCCGCACGAATTAAAACAGTAGTTAGAGTTCGCGAGACTCATATGTGCCGACTCTTTCGTCCTGGATACGGAAAGAGGTAGCAGCGAAGCGCGTAAGAGGCGTACGGCTCCACGGAAACGGCGAGCGCGGGAGTAAATGGTGGTGCATTTCAAAGCGAGGTCAGCGTACCCGCGGCAAAACGCACCGCAGCCCTGACTTTTCTATCGTAAAACCGTAAACAACTGGCGTTTCGATGGCAGGCCAGACGTCTCCCATTATACGCAAGCCACCGCATAGCGCACATCATCGGATACGATGCCGATTTCGGCTCTAGTCGCAAGGCCTAGTGACGAAGGCCAATGCCGACGGAGAGCTAGCTTCGGTTGTTTCTCGGTTCGAGTTCTCGTTCCAGGCCCATTGTACTGCGGGCGCAGCGCGGTTCGCGCAGCGGCGTGTTCGCTTTCCCATTTAGGCTTTGTCACAATCCGTGCGTTCATCGGCGACATGCCGCGGGCAGCACAGCCAGGCCGACCTCATGAACGCGGTCGCCGTCCTCTTCCGTGCACATGTCGCGAAGCGAAATTTAGTCATGAGGAGCTTTAGAATATGCGCAATACAACTGACGCCTTCCTTCGGCATATTGGTAATAAGTTCGTGATTTTGTCGGTGAAATTTGATTTTCAGGACTTCCTCACTTTTTGGTCGTTTTCGCGGTCCCTATAGTCCGAAAAATCGGTCGTCGACTGTATAAAGCGCATTGCTGTGAGGTTTAGTGGAGCTCCATTAATTTGCGGGAAAACTTTTTGTCGTGCTACTTTGTTTCCTGAATGACGTGAGGAAAGTTCATGCTCACGGGAGGTTTATCGAAAGCGATGACGAGGCTACATATATGCAGGAGCATAATGCAAAGCTGGTAGTCATCGCCTCTTAGATAAGTCTGCTCGCTCGTAAACGCCAATTTTATTAAGACAGAGTGCAGTGCCTAACTAATTTTGCTTTGCTTGCAGTTCATGCTTGCAGTTACTGTAAAAAAGTCACTTAATTTTTGCGTTGTCATGGGTGGGACGGGCGGTCATGAGACGCCGCCAAACTTCAAAATGCCTTTCCAAGAGGAAACCTTCGACGTCGCGTGCTTGCAACGTGCTCTGCTCTTGCAGCCAGGGTTAGGTTCCGTCTACAACCATCCCTTTCGCGAATGACGTGATGCGTTTTCCTGGGTAGCACCATGAATTTTTACTAATGCCGCTGTTGTGCAAGCTTAAAGCAGCTGCGCTTGAAATTTCAGGAGCTATATTTGCTCTGCAGAATGCTTTACTCTTTGAAAGTTGCTATCTAAGTATTACATGCCGCACATCATTCTACACACTCTTAAAGAACCTGCCGGAAGACGAACTACAGAAGCTGAAAGCCTTGCATTTTAGGCAAATATAAAGGTAGAACTTGTTGACGTCAGTGCTCGAAGCATACGTTCGACCATGCACAGTCGGGCTCAAGGAGAAAGCGCGCAAACGATATTGCGTTGTTTCAGATTTCTCTCATGGGAAAGGGGCTGACTACGCGGGCTTTGCGTAAAGCGTAAGAGGCAAAATAAAAAGGCTTGACGGTTACCACTGACGCGGGCCAAACTGGGAGCGAGCGCGCGTTCTCCTTCCGAGTAAACGGCGGTCGCAGCAACGGAGCGGTGTGGCAGTAGCGACCCCACCGAGCTGCGGCGGGAGGCGGAAACAGGCCCCATTGCGAAGGCCGCAAGAAGAAAAGCTTGCGCTATCCTCTAGACAGGCCGTGGTCAGGGCTCCTCGATTTTGTGAATCCACGACAGATGGCGTGTCACGCGTTTTCTAGAATTTTGTGGTAGTAATAATATAGTGCTGCTAAGATGGTCAAGCAACTGAAGGTTAAATGCAAGGAGTGTGAGGCGTCGGTGAATTTGAAAGAAACGCGGTTCGAATCTGTAGAGAAGGCCGAAGGTGCGGATTTTATGTGCAAATGCTATTAAGTGCATGTCTGGACAGGGCTGACGAAGCGAACACCGGCCTAGCGCTACGTACGGATGCCCTAGAAAAAGAGCTGCAGGTAGAGAGGGCAGCGAAGCGGACACTTTAAGAACAGCTTAGTCAAGTGTTGGAGGCAAAAATGGCTGACACCGCCAAGCGAAGCCACATTGGCGAACATTCCAGCGCCAGCCACGTGGATGTGGCCTGCGCTCGCATGGACAGCAATAAGGAATTAGGCCACGCAGGTTCAGACAGAAACAGCTACGCACACTGGCAGCTAAAAAGTGTGGAGGAGATGGAGAGAAGGGGAACAAGCTAACTTCCACGAATGAGGTCGCAGTAATAATCCGGAAGTTAGGATGGAGGAAGGGAATAGCCAAGTGCTTATCGGTGGTGATTCAAATATGAGTAGGTGCAAAAGAACTATAATTGAGCGTGTAAAGGGTGATAAGCGGGTAGCAGTCGGGGCATTCCCAGGCAGGAAAATGGACGCAGTACTGAGAGAGACAAAAAACTGAACTTTCTAAGAATGTTGCAGAGCGCAATTTGGTAGTGGTAGCGGCGGGCTAAATGATGTCTTGAATGGTGAAGCCGTAAATGTAGTGGAAAGATTAGCGGAGGGAGTCGACGATTTAAGGGCGATAGCACTGCATTTCCGGAGTCTGAAAAACCGCGAAAAACACTTGACGGTTAGTAGCTGGGCAGCGATTCGCAAGTCCGAACCGGACCCCTAAATGTCGTGGAGGAGCCCGAAGCAGCTGCCCGGGGTGAGGATTTCCTGTCTCCGAGTCGGAGC
This sequence comes from Amblyomma americanum, assembly GCF_052857255.1. Classification (NCBI taxonomy): domain Eukaryota; kingdom Metazoa; phylum Arthropoda; class Arachnida; order Ixodida; family Ixodidae; genus Amblyomma; species Amblyomma americanum. The sequence goes on along the minus strand of NC_135500.1, from coordinate 74,005,913 downwards.
TATTGCGTCGTTGGGTGGTCGGGCATCCCGTGAGTGGAGCCGCACCATTGGTCAACATCGACGCCCTCTCTGTCCTAGCCAGACAGGAGTCGAGCAATGATAAAATGAGGGTCAATGTCTCGCTGTCCCCAGTCCCATCCCATTACCCATAACCCTTCCCTCAGTCCCATTCCCACAACCTACGTCCCACCCCCTCCGCTACGTCCCAGGGGAGATCAGGGGAGTCTCCCCGAGCCCGCTCCCCCGGCTGTGGGTCGCTTAGTAGCATTACCCCTCATTTTTTTATTTTCCCACCTACGGGTGGCAAAAGCACAACATTGCCTTCGGGCCTTTTCATTTATATTACGATTGGGTTAAGCCTGTTATACTTAAGTGGCACAGGCAGGGGCCTATTGGTTTACATTCCTTTTCTGGGTGCTCCAGCATACTTTTGCAAGTCCAGATCGTTGTGTGCACAGTGCCGGAAGTGCAACGACGGAACGGAGAAATTGCCAAGAACGTTGAGGCTGTTAATCGGGAGATAAGGAAGTTAAGCCCGGAGAAAGGCTTTGAAGTGGCAGACTTAAACAGAGAAGTGCATAGAGCAGGCTTTAGCGGAGGCTTTACACGAGATGGCATCCACTTTAATGGAAGGCTAGGAGCCGAGATCGGGTGGCGCCTGGCAGGCCGGGCAGTAGCTTTTTGAGGGGGTGCACTGCAGCTCAGGGCATTGGGGTAGGTAGAAGCAAAGTAGAAAATGTAGCAATGGAGGCTGACGCCAATAAAATGGCCGCTAGGAGGTCCAGGAAGAAAACTACAAAAAGAAATTTAACACCAGGATCAGGTACATAAACATGCAATTAACACTCTTGTCTGGGCGAGTTGGTTCATTTCTAACAAAGAATGTACTTGCGCAAATAACAAAATACACAATAAAGTAACACATACGACAAGAACAGAGCGCAACTTCCAACTAGTTTATTAAGAGCAGGCAACTTGAATATATACCAGTGTTGGCCAACAGAAAGATTACAAAATTAAAAGAATGATAAGCCACGTGCGTAGTTCATACCAGCATGACGCCGCCATGGGTACAACCAGATATCACTCTGTCCAACTGATATGATACGCCAAACATAACAAGCAAAACATAAAACCAAAAAAGATAAACTGAAGGTTCATGAGGTGAACAATGAACGCGGGGAATATGACGTATCTTAGCAAAGCATTGTCAGAAATGCCATAACAAAAGCAGTCAAACATGAAAGTGATACCTGTCAACGGGTAAACTATCCTCGTTGCAAAAGCAGTGTCAATAAAGCGAGTGTGAAGCGCTAAAAAACATTAAGCCCCAGAGGTAACAGCACCTAGTTTCACCGACGTAAAGCAACCTAGAGGACATCGAATTTACACATGTCCATCTAAGAATGTTATCTCTTTGTCGAGCAGAACAACTGAAGCAGTACTAACGCATTCGCCACCGGTGTTATAAATATGAAAAGCCTCAATTATTTCTCTCCGAAGTTTAGTCTTTGCATGGGACAGAATTGCGGTATTGGTAAACAACAACACAATAGAAAACTGCGTGTAACTTACGAATCTTAACTGGAAAAAGGCGGAAGCAAATATTCCAAGATCTTCGTCCGCAGAGATCGACGAAATTCCAATCAATCTAATTAATGAGCTTGGCCCAAGAGGCAAGGAAACGCTGATAAAAGTATTGGAAACAGTCATAACAAATCAGCAAATTCCTCACAGCTGGAAACAGAGCAAAATGAATTTGATTTATAAGGGGAAAGGCAATAAGACGAACATAAAATCTTTCCGACCGATTAAGATAACATTAGTTACATACAGGCTGGCGATGCAGGCGGTGAAAATAAAAATGCAGTCATGGGTAGAAAGTATTAGAATACTCGGAGAAGATCAGAACGGGTTCAGAAGTGGGAGGCGCTTAGATGATATCCTGTTCGTGCTTACCCAGTTCATAGAAATAGCTAAGGCGGAAAACAAAACTCTCTATTTAGCCTTCCTGGACATAAGCGGTGCGTACGAGATTGTGAACAGGGAACTCCTGTGAAACATATTAAAAGGTGAAGGCGTCGGTCATGAAGTAATTATATTTTCTACAGGAAATATATCGAGAAAATGAAGTTGAAATAACATGGGAAGGAATTAAGAGTACAACAACTATCCAGATACGCAAAGGATTAAGGCAAGGTTGTCCTCTATCACCGCTGCTGTTCATGCTTTATATGATAAGTATGGAAAGAAGGCTACAAGGAAGCAATCTAGGTTATGATCTGTCGTACAGATTAGGCGGAAAGGCTGTTGAGCAACGACTGCCGGGTTGAATGTGTGCGGACGATATTGTACTGTTAGCAGATAGCCAGGAAGATTTGCAAACTTTGGTGAATTGCTGTGGAGACGAAGGAGACAGTCTAGGTTTCAGTTTTAGCGCAACTAAGTCAGGTGTGATGGTTTTCAACGGTACAACTGATCAGGAGCTCACAATACAAGGCCATGAAATACCCCGAGTGGCCGAATACAAATATCTCGGGGTATGGGTAAACAAAAAGCATATGTACACGGAAAAGCACGAACAGTCTCTCATAGCAAAAGGGCAAATATTTGCCGGGATAATGAAACATAGGGCATTGTGGAGGTACAACAGGTATGAAGTCCTCAGAGGTATTTGTAAAGAAATAATGGTGCCGGGGCTTACTTTCGGGAATGTGGTTCTATGCTTAAGGGCTGAAGTTCAGTCGCGATTAGAAGTGAATCAGAGAACTGTTGGAAGATTAGCACTGGGTGCCCACGGGAAAACCACAAACGAGGCAGTACAGGGGATATGGGCTGGACAACGTTCGAAGCACGGGAAGCTCAGAGTAAAGTACTATACGAAGAACGCCTGAGGAAATTGGACGATAACAGGTGGGCAGCTAAGGTATTTAAATACCTGTACAGAAAGAGCGTTGACACACTGGCGGAAACGAACTAGAAAGCTGGCCAGTAAGTTTGCCAGAGACGAGGAAGGAGAAAGAAGGAGCATTGAGCGACAGGTTAAAAACGTCGAAGGTAAAAATTGGACATTTCAATTAAAAAGCAGCATAGTGTAGAACTATATCGATGCTGGAAAAGGCAGATCAGGAAGGAAACGTTTTATGACAACTCAAGAGGCAGTGCCCTCCTCTTTGAAGCTAGGACAGGGTGTCTTAGAACGCGCAGCTACAAAAAGAAATTTGACGAAGAAGATGACACATGTGCTGTGTGCGGTAAATCTGTAGAAACAATAGAACACCTCATTCTAAAATATGATGGTATTCATCCCGATGTCGACGCAGGCGCAGTCACTCTTCCTGAGGCCTTAGGGTTTAGAGATAACAATAGTCATGTAAATAAATTTGCGGTGGAAATTAGCAAGAAGCGATTGGAGGATTTGTGGCTCAAAAGCAGAGAGGTGACATATGTTTTAAAGTGTAGGAAGGCGTATTTTAAAGAAAATGGCGAATTTTATTAACAACTTACAGCAGAGTTCAACAAAAATAAAGAAAAAAAACTGAGCATGGTGGCAACTACCACTGCCCCGTTTCAAAGAGGACGCTCCTGCCTTCCATCCATCCGTCCGCATGCGTTTCTCCAGGCGCAGCTAAAGTCTTCACTAGGGGTTTTAGGCGCAGCCGCTCTGCGCTTGCGCCTCGTCGATGTGATTGTACTTCAGGCGGGCCGAATTTGCGCCTGGCGCAGCGCATGATGTGTATAAGGACAGTGACAGCAAAGACGCTGTCCGTGACGACTCGGATACTGTTTTGCGGGAGAAAAAGCCTTCATATAACCGAAACGGCCGGCAGCTGTGCAACTGCATAAACAACTGGAAAGACGGGCTGGTTGGTCTTAGTACGTAGAATGCATTTTATCAGCACGAAATTTACAGGAAAAAGAAAGGATATGCACGCACGACGAACGCTGCTTTCGTCCTGCGTGTTCTTTGTGCTGTGTATCCCGCGCTGAAAAAAATGCATAAACATATACAACCAGCTTCAATACGCGTCGAATGTGAGTTGTATAGTTTCGGGTTAAGCAAGTATACGTAGTTTCTTTCGTTGCCGTTTGTTCAAGAGCTTATTTGATGGTGTGTATGTATCGGCGACACGTAGGGAAAAGGTGACTGGAAAGCAGTGAACCCCCCGTCACTGCTGACCGCGAGTAACAAACAAAAATGTGAACTACGGCCGTCTCTGTTTTCTACAGGCTGTAATGCGCCTCTGCCTGTTGCCAGAAATAAAACCACTTTATCCGCAAACTTAAAAAAATGAAAATAAAACAACTTATTTGGTAGTGAAGTACCGGTCTTAATGTATGCACAGGTAATTAGTTCTTTTTTCTATCCAAAAACGCAATTTAGGTCGTTACACGAACGCATTAAGGCTTAACGCAGCTTGCTGCAAAAGCATATGACACCAAGCTCACCATACTTCGCTCTAATCAGTAGTATGTTGGATAAAGTTGCAAGCGGTAAAGCCAGACAATGTATGTGCTTCCCATATAAGGCGTTTATTTTCCGTTTCTTACCGTCATGTCCGCGCTCGGTTCCGAATACAAAGGGTCAAGGGTTTGAGTCCCGGTATTTTCTTGTGTGATTATTTCTGTTTCATTTGTTGTTATGCGTGTTATGTGTTGTATGAAAGTATCCTGCTCTAAATTACGCTGCAATTTGCGCTTCGTTTGAATTCTTTTTGCTCCCAGTGACGGCTGCTCCTAGTGACTAACTATTGCTCCCCTTTTTAAGGGGACCAGCAGTATGACCCTTTGAAGTCAATCTCAAAAAGAACAAACGGCAGTGGCAGGTCAGTCCCCCAAAACACTAACCTCTCCGCTCCTTTTAGTCTCTTTTTCTTACAGTCATTATGTCCAGTGTGCCTTCCAGCCTAAATGGATAAAGACGCGGACTGCCTCGACCAGAGTTTCTTGAAGACCAACGTGAAGTTGTTGAATGAGTCTATTGAAAAAACGCTGTTGCCTGGTCTGGCGGAAGCAGCGGCGGCGCCACGTGGCCGAATCGGCCCTTGGGTTAGGGGAAGGAGGGTTACTTCCGTCGTTCACGCTGTGGAGGATAATTGACGGACGGCTGCGGTAGAGTGTACTGGAATTCTAGTACACTCTAGCTGCGGCTTCGACCAATACCACCTAGACTAGCTCAAGGCCTCCGCACGCGTCCGTGACGTCACACACAACAGATGGGCCTGGAAGTCAGCTTCACCCCACGCGGTTTTTCCGGCTGCCCCTCGGGCACCCATTTCTCAAAATACTGCGTGTTTTGTGCCAGCGTAATATTAGTATTTAACGGTTTCTGATTAGAATATGTATTCTTCAGGAACAGGCGGGAACGCGAAATAATCGACGCCTTCGCTATGCATGTTGCTCCAGATAAGCAATGCGTCAGCTCCGCTTCGGTGCTGTTAGGGAGAACTGAATTAAACTACCTCAAGATAAGTAATCTTCGGCTGTTGTAAAGGCAGGTGTTGTTCGTTTCTATTCTATTTTATTTCTTTCTTCATATCGCTCTTGTCAGTGCGGTGCGGTCTTCCCTCTTCTGCGCATGATTTGACGTTAACATGTGTATATATATTCATGTTTCTTCATAGAATAAACAGTTGCTAGAAAGCGCTTTGTCCTGTTTGTTCGTCCCTTCTCGTATTTTGACAGCGCTTATCATCCCCTTCAAGAATGCATTTCCAGCTAGCCCCAGTTGTAGCTCCTTTGACTTTTTTTTAATTGTTCCTAGTCGGTTGTCTTGCATCCATAAAATGATTACACTATTCACTTCCCACTCATAACCACTTCAGTAAAAATCGAACATTCCCCTATGCTTTCCTTGGTTGCATTGACTGTCAGCTTCCTTCATATGTTATTCTATACTACTTCACGTTGCACGGATGTTTCACAACAAACCAGCAAGATTTCTAAAAAAAGTTGCAACGAATACAGTGAATAAAGAGTTTATTTAAGCACTTCACACTCACACACACGTACACAAAGAATATAGCTGTCACCAAGTTGTGTGATTTGGTGAGATGCGCACACAAGAATCCAGTACAATTTGTTCAGTGCCATACTGTATGAAACAGAGACAAACATACCCATTTGCATTTACATGTCCATCATACAGAAGGGAAAAAAATTTGGTACACAAGTTACCACTCACTACAGTTCTATCAAATGTTCTATAGCTGCAGTTGCTAAGTATGAAAAGAACATGTACAGATTATAAAATGCATTAATACAAAGCTATCTTTATAATGTAACCAGGTGTGCAAGAAAGGTCCGCTATCTCAGAAACACTTGCCATTAAACGATACAGTCATCAATCCTCAACTCTTTAGAGTTTGCATTTTTCGCTGCCCCTTCGACACTGATGTGTTGTTTTTCGTTTTGCACAGATTATTTACCAGCGTGTTGGCAGCAGCACTCAAAATGTGGTGCATGACTTTTTCTGGCGAATGACCAGAATCACACGTATTAAGGTCTCCAGAATCGTGGAGAATGGTTGACACAAGAGAAACAAGGGCCTCCTTCTGATTTGGAAGAGCCAGAAATTTGGATGCATACTGCTCACTCCTCAATTTCTCAAGGACTACTTCTGTATAAAGTACAGCGTTCACTACGACACCTCGTGGAAACTTTAATCCTCCTCTTGTCATGCCTGAAATGAGCAGTGTGTCATCATGGTCCAAACTGGTGTTATCCAGGACGAGATTGTCCTTGCACGACATACACATGAGCTTTTTCAGTGTTGCATGGGCACAGTATCCCGCAACATACGTAACAGCGGGAATCATCGACGATTTTTTTACTACATCAGCATTGGCCACTGCTATACTGAACTGTGCACAAAGTGATTCAACACTTATGACAGAGATCGGTTCTGCAATAATGTCAAGATCAGGCATGTCCAGTACTTTTTGAAGCCTTAGCTTGTTCTCAGATTCATAAATCTGCCTGATCGAGACATGGTAATGGGCTCCGGATAGCTGGCGATACTTCCCGAATCTATCCTCAAGGCAATCTGTTTGAAATTTTCTAAGGAGCACATACCGAAATCCCAGCTCTTCCAGGCAGTATAAAGCGATCTCATGCAGAGCGTGGCTCGTGTAGCCAAAAGCCATGTGAGTTTCTTTCGTCAGGTGGCCAGCATCGTGTCTGAGGCTAGCCCAGTAGTCTAGCCACTCTGGTATTTTCCTCAAAAATTCAAGCTGTGGACATGTTGTTGACGCAATCGGAGACTGCATTTCATCACGCAGGCGTTCACCTTTTCTTGGCGTCTTTACATACACTATTCGCCACCATGTCAAAATGGTGTTTATGAAATCTGCTGTTCATTTAGCATGTTGTACAGCGGAACATTGCAGTGCAGCTGCTGTCGATTCATTAAAATCCTGAGAGCAAGCTTAACGTTCTGGCGCTCCATAGTTGATGGGTTCGGTGCTTTCAGTGAGAGTGTTGGTGCCAGCTTTAAAAGGTTATTTTGCTCAGCCTCATGCAGATCACACAAAGATCTAAATGATGCCGTAAGAATAGGTGGCTTTAGGTCATTGCTGCTTGGATCAGGGTAATATATACACTTTCCACTGTTTCTCTGGTTTAGCCAATTGTGCCTAATTGGCTTCAAAAGGTGCACAGGGTCCAAAATGAAAAACAGTGGACGAGAGGAATCAGCTGGGTGTGTGTAAACTATACTGGCTTTGGGGGGGCTAGCAAAAAATGTCATGGCTTTCCGATTGATAGGATTGTTGTCTGAAACAACAGCTAGTACCTTAAATCCATGTGACTCAAGGTCAGTAATGAGCTTGTGCAAAAATAGATGCAGTGCTTTTGCATCTATCTGTGCGACTGGCAAAATGTGAACAACATCCTTGTTGCTTGACAAAAGGCTTTGTAGCATGAACACATATGCTGTTTTAGCCGGATCGGAACTATTGGCTGCGGCACCTGTAACGAAGCCTGCTTTGTACTCAAAATAGGTTTGAAGATGGATCTCATCTATCATTAATGTCACAGTGCGCTCATGCTCGGCCATTGCTTGCAATACAGTTTTAGCATAGTTCAAGAAACAAGGATCTTGCTGTTGAAGTGCTGGATTCATGTGATATGACGAACACAGTCATCGAATAGTGTCTGGGTGCGACAGCTTAATTTTAAGCGAGCTTCTGATGAACCTGTATGCATGTGGAGAAATGGTATACAGCAGACCTGAAAACACGAGTACATCTGGTGGATATCGAGGCACATTTTTCGAAACAAGCTCGACTTGGCTTCGCACAAATTTCATTACCTGTAAGTTCCATCCATAATGTTCTTGGAGCTCATAATCCTTGTTCACCTCATTCAGGAGCATTAGCACAGTTGCGAGAAGCTGGTGTTACTTTTCGCTGCCACGAGCACAACTCTGCAGCTTTTCAACAGACTGCAGCACTTTATCAAGCTCCCTTAAATCCTTCATTTGTGACGGCACACATTCGTCTCCAAGATTGTGGAGACGGGACCCTGCGAGAAACACCTGAACAGACAGGTCGTCTAAAACCACCACTGATGAACGCACTGCGGGAGCTTGGTCGAGGGAGAGCTCCAGGAACAAAACCTTTGCCTGCGTAGTGACCACAGTCCCGAAGTCAGAAGTCTTAAGCTTCTGAAGGGCAGAACACAGCTCCCCAAAACTGCAAATTTTGTTCCTGCGATCTTCTTCCTCTTGAGCAGCAACAGAAAGCTCTATCGCTTTTCGCAGTGACGCTGCCTCGAGTCGGGCCCTATTTTCTGCAGGAGCTTCTCGCGAAGATGGTGGCTGAGAGAGATATTTCGGGCAGCCGGGAAACACACTCGGGACAGCAGCTGGCTTCAGGCGGACACGCTGCAGCGGAACTTCGATAACGTTTCCAGTGTTCTCGTCCGTGTACGTTGCAAACCTGACGAAGTCACTCGTTTGAAAGTGTTTTTCACACACCTAAAAACAAAGTAAAACCACAAGTCCATTAGGTTTGGGCGACAGGCTTACAAAATTCGGCAAGCGAAATAACTGGGAAATAAAACTCTGCAAGCGAAGTAATAAGAAAGTGAAGAAAAAGTCCCCTCTCCGAAGCAAGCCATAAAAAAAAATGTCGTATGAAGCACAAAACCAAGGAAAAGGAGCAGCGCAAAAGCATGCAACCACAAGAGAAGAAAGGACAAGACACGGCACAAAACGCGAAAACAGCACTCGAGTCTTGTCCTTTCTTGCGTGGTTGCATGCTTTTGCGCTGCTTCTTTTCCTTGGTTCAAAATGCACTAACTAGGCTAAAAAGAAGTTTTACTGAAGCAAAAAGTTTAAGGCAAGCATCCTGAAAAACAGCACCAAAAGCGACGCTTACCACAGTGTGCTTGGTTGGCACAAAATCTTCGCGAGAAATAGCCTTTGTCCATGCTGCCTTTTGTGTCTTGTCGGCAGGAAACTTGTAGACGCGGACACTCGGACCACCATCATAATTTGATCTGCAGCCTGGGGCGCAGCAGCAGCAAGGCATTTCAGAACTGAGGCTACGCAGGTTCAAACACGCAAACGAAGCCTCTGCAGATGAAAAAGCTTGCACAGTTCTTGTGCTCTTCCGTGAAAACGCGACACATTCGCGTCAGCTAGCACCATGACCATGTGCGTACTGGTTGTCTCAGTGTTCCCAACCAACTTAGGATGCGGACTGGCATTAGCTTTCAAGCGCAAGTAGAGTTTGATATTAAACATTGTTAAAGCCGCAGTTGACAGCAAGGATGCAAGGCTTAACACGACATTTATTTTTGCAATATTTCAAACTATAAGCTCGTTAATATAAGCGTGGCAGAAATAAGAAAAGAGCTTTCTTGAGTTTTATTTGAAGCGACAAGAAAATAGCCAAGTTCGAGCCAAGCCAGGCTAATTCCAAATGCGATCGAGGGAACAGAATTTTTCCGCTTAGTCAGTTTTCTCCCAGATGGCGCCACGTCAACCTGCTGCGCGCTGCACCTCTTAGCAGTGACGTAGACGCTTGGCGAGGAGGTCATGCGGGGGCCTTGTAAAGTTATCTAGGTGGTATTGCTTCGACAGAGTTCCCGCGTTTCGGACAACAGGCGGGGGAGTGCGGGGGGAGTACGGCTTGGCATCCCTTTTCCACTGGGGTGCACACCTCGCAGCTGTGCTCACTGGTGACATCGACGGGGCAGTATTAGAAAAACAGTCTCTCCCCCTCCCTTCGACGAACTGTGAGAAAATCAGCACCGCCCCCTGTCGTGTGCGGTGCCACCAGTCTTCGTCTGCTCGCTTGATTGGACATCGTTCTCTGAACTGTATTCCCCAGTCAGGGATCTGGGGAATGCAAAGGGTATACAGCGACCTGCTGGTTTGGTACCGAGACCCGTTTGCTAAGAGACTCGCTCCCTAAGAGAGAGGAATTCTAAGCTGCTCTTACTTGTACATTATGTAAAAAGTTTTCCTTGCCTTTCCCTACGTAACCGCGGCTCCGATCTTCCTCGTCCCATCTCCGGCCCGACCACGCTATCTGCATCCCAACATCTGGATGGCAGCTGTGGGATGGACAGGTCAAGTCACCGGCTCCAGCAGCATAGTGACTCACGGCATCAAGTATGCTTCTGAAGACTGAGAGATGGACACGTCAGGTTACCGGTTCCAAAGGGCCGCGGCAGCTACGTGATTGACGGCGCCAGCTAAATCTCGGCAGGGTGAGCGCCGGATGTTTGCCATTCATTTCGCCAGCCCACATGGGCACAGGAAGATAGTAGTTGGATGTTGGGTTATCTGGGAAATTAAATTTTGGCAGCTTTGGGTTTTCTTCGCTTCAAGCTGAAGCTTGTATTTTAGTCGGGATTTGCGGCACGAGGTGTGATGCGCAATGGACAAGTTGAAGGTAAAGGACCTCTTTGAGATTTTGGAAGAACTGTGCATTTTGTTGTACTCCACTAAAACACTAGAAGCGATCATGGATTGTTATACGGGCGGAGGAGGTGCGATCGAGGAGTCAGACGAGGCGTGGGAGAAAATAGACCATATGCGAAATGCACAGCGCAAAATCTAGTCCACAAGTTGAGAGTTAGGTCCGCCATCTTGGTAACGGCGAGTAAGCAGCATAACCGCCATTACTCTATGGGAAGCGGAGACTGAATGCGCAAGGCCCGCGCGGATTCACAAGCCGCAGATCGACCCACATCGTATAGCGAAAATGCCGACGCACTGCTGTGTCCCCTGGTGTAAACAGCGAGGACCCAAGGATCCAGGCAGTAACAAGGTGCGTGGTATTTACTTTCACACCCGTGTTAATCCGTGCCCGAGAGGTAGGGAAACATCAGACGTACCCGGTACTCCTTATTAATAGTCGTCTCGGTAAAAAAGATAAATAACCTCGAGTTGACTACAAATGAGAAGTACCGTGTTGTACCTTAACCGATGTTAGTGAAAGTTGTGAAAGGCTTCATTTCCTTCTCGCGTCAACCCCGCGGTGTGCCCGTGTTATATGCATGTACGGCAGCACGATTTTTTTTTTTACCCAACAGCCGTGACAGCAGCCGTGTCGTTAGAGCAAATTCAGATGCTGTGAATGTGCAAAGGCAGTAAATATTAGGGACATGGCGCTCGCTCTTGTATGTCCGTGGTCACAAGGGCGTGCATTAATGCCGAGCTTTGCTCAGGTACAGGCTAACATTTGAGCCGCGATTGAGATGCCGGATAGTGCGCATAATGCGGTGAACGCACATTCCTCGCGCCGGTGGCACACGGGGACTTACGATCGTGATCAATTATCGCTCTTACGCGGTCAACTAACCGAACCGCACTGAGTTTGCCGAGCTCTAGCGCACAACACGATCGCCTACGATTGCGGCCGATAGCAATTTGTTTAATAATCCGCATCGCGAAAAATCGCGATCGAAAGTGCCCGCTGGACAGCCTGGTAACAAACACTTGCACCGTTGCGGTTCAGCTAAGTTTATTATCAGGCGGAGTATTTTTAAATGTCGCGCGCTCGTCAAAATATTCATGTATAGCAAATATAGGTTACTGATGAATTATTTGCTGATACAGGTATTAACTACATGTACAACTCTTGAAACTTGCAGGTTTCTTATCATCGCTTCCCAAGAGATGCCACATTATACAAAAAGTGGATCATCGCCATCAAGCGCGACGAAGGGAAATACTTCAAGGTGACAAAATGCACAAGAGTGTGTTCAAGGCATTTCGTGCCATCAGACTTTATTCCTGGTATATCATGCGGCAACAACTTACTGCGACAAACAGCCTGCCCCAGTGTGTTCAGCTTTGGCAAAAAGCAACAACTTAGCAAATCCCAAAAGAAGCGAACATTGAGCGCCTGTCCACAAGCACATCAGATTTCAGATCAAGCTGTTGCTCAAGCACTGACTGTAGAAGACAGTGCAGCAGAATTTTTTGGTGACCAGTCTACTGATAGATCGTCTACAGCAGCTTTAGAGTTCGAAGCACCTGAAACAGAGAGATACCGCCAGCTGTTCACCTGCTCCTGGTACAACCCCTTCATTAGGTAGTGGCGAGCCTATCAGTGAAGTAGAGCGTCTCGAGGGTGTGGTTCCGCCAGCTGTTCACCTGCTCCTGGTACAACCCCTTCATTAGGTAGTGGCGAGCCTATCAGTGAAGTAGAGCGTCTCGAGGGTGTGGTTGCCGCACAGGCAAATGAAATAGACAGACATAAATATGAATGTGAAGTCCTCCATGAGCAGCTCCAGACGAAGAAAGAGTTGCACTTTTCACTCCAAGAAAATCGCCGCCTCACTGCACGCCTTGAAGAAAAATAAATTAGGACAAGCTTTGGCATTGACCGTTTTAAACACTCAAATGAGGACTTCCTTGCTTACACAGGAATACCATCATACCAGCAATTCCTGGCATTGTTGGCTTACACCAACCCCGGAAAGAATGGGAGTAATGTTTTGAGGAATGCAGGCATCAAAGCCAGCGGAGGCCGACGGCGGAAGCAGACGGCAGAAAATGAACTGTTCCTCGTACTTGTAAGGCTTCGTCTCGGCATCTTCGAGCATGACCTGGCACACAGATTTGGGATCACTCAGTCAACAGTGTCCTGTATATGTGTGTCATGGATTAACTTCATGTACATAAGACTCTGTAAACTACCACTCTGGGTATCAAGAGCTGAAATAGACGCAACAGTGCCCGCAGCATTCAGCACGTATTCAACAATAAGGGTTATTTTGGATGCAACAGAGATAAAGTGTGAGATGCCCTCCTCACTGTCTCTCCAGTCGAGCTCCTACTCTACTTACAAGACTTCAAATGCCTTTAAAGGCCTCATTGGTGTTTCACCAAACGGCTTAGTGAGCTTTGTGTCAGAGCTGTACACAGGTTCTATCTCAGACAGGGCAGCCGTACTGAAAAGTGGATTTCTGAACCTCAAGTTTTACAAAAATGATTCTGTCATGGCAGACAAGGGGTTCTTGATTGATGACCTTTTGGCAAGCAAAAGTGTTAAGCTGAACATTCCACCATTTCTGCACAGGAATGCCCTCTCTGAACAACAAGTCAGGGAAACTAAGGAGATTGCTTCATTGAGGATCCATGTAGAAAGGAGAATTAAGAAGGGTCAAATCATTTCATATATTTGATCGGCCGATCCCACTCACACTGGCTCCCATAATCAATCAAATCTGGACTGTGGCTGCTATTCTCACAAACTTTCGAAGCCCTTTGAGCAAACCTTCACAACCAAGCAGGCAACAGCTGGCACCTCAAACAGAGCTAATGAATGAATAACTTAAAGGATGACCTCTATTCACTACCTCAAACCATGCAGCAAGATAACACAGGAGCAGAAACTTCCCTCACCCCCACAATCAGAGGGCACAAGGACTAGAGTATTACGACTCAGATTTTGTGCAATCCTGTACGAAAAACAAGTGTAATAAAGGGAAACTAGAGTGATGCACTAAACTGTGCTGCACTGATGGGTCACACTCATGAAAGCGACCACTTGGCACCTAGATGAATGACCAAAATTTTGCTCCTTAAAAAGGGCTGGTGCCATCATGGCGGTAGGAATTCCGGTTCATTTTGTTTTGGAAGTGGCCACAAAATGCAGGCTTGCAGACTATGCAGGCGTGCCTGTTTCAATATGTTTGCATTGTACCATAAATGTTACTATATATATATATATATATATATATATATATATATATATATATATATATATATATATATATATATATATATATATATATATATATATATATATATATATATATATATATATATATGGTTGTTTTTTCTGCTGCTTTATAAAGTAATTTTCTTTAAGCGATAGATTAATCTAAGTATTATCCACCTGATTAGCACTACACATTAAAAATAAATAAAAATAAAACATTCCCCTATGCACCTTGGTTTCGGTGACTGTTGGCTCCCTTCATAGGTATATATATATATATATATATATATATATATATATATATATATATATATATATATATATATATATATATATATATATATATATATATATTTAGCGTTGCCGGGTATTTGTCAGTTGCAATGATTTATGTCAACCGTTTGTGAATTGCGATGACCAAATGTACCTGTTGCACTGTATGCCTTGTAGGGGAGCGCAGACCTCGTCAAGCCTTCTTTGGCTTTTTTTTCTGCGCTTTCCTCAGTATCCGTAATACAGAAATAAATTTGATTGATTGATTTTGATCAAATGTGAAGTAATCAATAAGTGAGCATCTTTCCCATTTCTTTCCTGCCCCTCTTCAGCACAATATGCTTCACAAACTAGCCCAAAAATCAACCGTTCTATTCTATATCACAAAGCCTGCTTTCAACTAGAGCTAGTTTTTGAAGGTGTAATTTGCTGCTGATCTAGTTAAACTCAAAAATAGCTTTCATGTGTCTGTATTTTATATATTCAGGAAATGCAAAAATATAGAATGGGTGGTGAAAAGAAAAGATAAACGGCCAGGAATACAAAGAAAGCCATTGTCTAGCACAGAAGCCTTATATATAAAAAATCACTAGCTGCAGTAAGTGTAGATCACTACAATGAAGGAAAACGAGTGTTCAAACCATAGTTGAATGCAATCTCAGAATTATAACACAGCAGTGTTGTGAGCAGCAAAGTAAGGCACAGCAGTACTGAAAAAAAACTCATCCAACTGTGCCTTAACATTGTCCCAACTTTCTTGATCAAAATAAATGCGCTCCACAGCCATCCACTTTTCAGAAAAGAATACAAAGTCTGCCCATTTGCATTCTTTGACAGCCATCTGTCCTAAAGCTTGGTAAATATACTCATCATTTCTCTTGAGCTGAGGTGTACCATCAACAAATGCAAGAGCGAAGTTTTTGCTTGTTACAGTGGAAGCTGCACTGTCCTTCAAAGAGAAGGGGCATTTTATCTCCACAGCACCATAGGTGCCTTCTTCCGGGTCAAAAACCAACCTATCCGGGCTTGCACCTAGTCATGGAAAGCCAGGGTGCACAGCAAGGCCACAATATTGCAAGGACACGTTGTGTCCTGCAGCTCTCCTTGTAGCGGCATGTCGCTCTGCTGCAAGAGCCTCATTTTTTGCCCATACTGTACAGCCCGTACCCGGGACAGATCCTTTGGGTCCAAGAGATTCCTTAAACCTTTCTCTGTCCATTCTTTCCCCCTCATGACCTTCCCAAAGGTAGATGCTGTGAGGCGGTGTCGTCGTGCCGAGTGCCACTTGTCGCTCAGGGCCTGCTGCCTGGTGTTTGATTCTAGCACCTGGGCTTCTTCAGGACCAAGCTGAAGGTGCTAGGAAAGAAAAACGATATTATGTATTTCCCGCAAGTCTTCACTTTATTGCATTTCAGCAGTTCTCAATAATCCTGCCTGGTGCACATCCAGTCTTTTTCGACTTTTGCTAGTAAAAGTGCATCAGATGACGCTAATGTGAGCATGCAAAATGTAGATTGATTCAATGGCCAAACTGAAGTTTTCCCAACTGACTGCAAGCCAGTCATCTTTCATGCCTTTTGTCAGCCGCCGCACAGCTGTTTGTGTTGTTATATTATGCTTCAGAGTTATTTCAGATTTTTGGCCTATTCTATGAAGTGTTAACAAGACACCGCCTTACACTAGGCCATCTACAAGAGGTGGAGCAGAAGAAAGAAATCACCCGCTGTCGCAGGCATCATAATCACTGTGCAGCATTTGGCTGCGACAATGGCAACAGAAAGTTCGAACTGTTGGCTGTGCAAACATGCTGCATGCTTCACGGCTTAGTATTCTCAAACACTTCATTCTGAGAGAAAACATGAGCCATGAACTGGATGGTCACCTTGGCTGTAAATGGAAAGTACAAGACCGCAACCAGCGAGAAGAAAAGTGCTGCTTCATTATGAAATTTAAGTTGGCTTTCACCACTAACTGCTATTTTTGTGGATTATTAACCTACAGTGCCTTTAGCAAAGGGCTGATTGCATGGCTTAACATGGCTATCACTGTGCTTGGTAAATAAGCATATTAAAATTCCGGTCACCACGCTGGTTCTTTACCCTGTACGACTGCCCCTGGCACTCGTCAAAAGTAATATAACAGCTGAGTGAGCTCTGACTGATGCTCATTACTTTCAATGATCATTATGTGAATGACAAATTGCACAAATAAAAAACCGGAAACTCAACAGAAAAAGAGCAAGAAAACGCTGCTGGCTGTGAATCAGTCAATAAAGCGAGCAGTTTTAGCTGTGCACATAGGAGGCGAGAACAGTAATCGTTCCGTAAGCCAGTTCATAAGATAAAGAGCACTTTATGCCCAGCGATTAAGAGCAGCAGGTCTAAATATATAGCAGTCAGACATGCATGCTTTGAACACTGTCATAGCAGACGGCCATCGCCAGACTAAATGGCCTCGCAGCCTGGATGGTGATATCACAGCCACTGAACTTTGAGAGATTACACTTCAAACCTTTTAGCAAGATCAGCAGCAACACTTCCCATGACGTGGCATGTAGATGGTGTGTAAGTGCCAGCAAGGTCTCGTCAATGAAAGTTGAGTTCCCCCTTCAGGTGGTGATGAGAGGAAACACCTTGTTGATGATGAAATTGGGGTTTCTTGATGACCCTGTGCTTCTAACTCGCCAACATTCACGTTACTCGAAGTAAGGAGAAGGATAACTACTTATTTAAAGCATAAATAAAACAAGAGGAAACAAAGCAAGGAGAAAACTATTTACATGACTAAACCTTTAATCAGACAAATTCGGCCCCCGTTCAACCCAGAGCGATTGATTTTAAACCCTGTGTCTCCGCCCTTAGCGGGGACAGCCACCAATAAAATTACAAGCGACACACCTCACCAATCAGTGGTTACGGGAAGGAAAATAAGGTTTCCGCCAACTAATCAAGATTGGGGAAAGAGGACTGGTTAAACATTTCGGAAAGAAGAGGCTTGAATCAAATACACAAACAGCACAAACGCGACCACCCTCCCCCACAGCACCCACGGCAGAGCCATTACCACTTTCCTATCTTTAGCACACGCGACAAACATATGCCGACGAAACGATCCATAAAGTGTTTACAGAACACATCGCAAGAGACGACAGTCGTTATGGGAATAGTGGGTTCCCGGTCACTCGGCTAATACTCAGCCGCATCTCGTGCGCCCCCAAAACCTCATCAACCCCTTGAAAACGAACACATGTCGACAGCTGTACATCGTTAGGCTTCTTAACGGGCTATGACCGTGATGGCGCGGAGTAAACAAGGACGTCTGCCGCAAGCAGGGGAGGCCGAGACGGGGACGGGTCCCTTTGTTGGCGACTTCGGACCCAATCGGAGCGGCCTTCCTTGCTAACACACGACCAACGGGTTCGCGGAAAGGTCAGCAAACTCCACTCCTCCCAACCAAGAATGTCACGCGGACACTTGCTGTCAGTGCGACATAAAAGTCCTGCCACAAGGTTCCAAGCAGCACTACACACACACACACACACACACACACACACACACACACACACACACACACACACACACACACACACACACACACACACACACACACACACACACACACACACACACACACACACACACACACACACACACACACACACACACACACACACACACACACACACACACACACACACACACACACACACACACACACACACACACACACACACACACACACACACACACACACACACACACACACACACACACACACACACACACACACACACACACACACACACACACACACACACACACACACACACACACACACACACACACACACACACACACACACACACACACACACACACACACACACACACACACACACACACACACACACACACACACACACACACACACACACACACACACACACACACACACACACACACACACACACACACACAGCCTCAATTCGTTCCGTGCACACAAGGTTAGAACATCAGTCTGCACGTTCCAGAACTTGCCATGTCCGCTCTCTGTATGCCAGCTGCCAAGGTGGTCCCTAGCCTCCACTTCCCACATTACATCTACTGGTTACTTACGCATGCAAACATTGAGGGCTCGGAGAACTCGCATGCTTTGATCTCTGGAACCGCGCCCGGCTGGGACTCGGTGTCACTGGCGCCGACTGGTCACAAAAAAGGACAACTCCCGCGCCCCCTTTGCAAGTGCCTCCGCGTTTCGGTAATAAACCTACAAAGGCCCGGCAGCGTGGTGATGGTCAGACGATCGCCCGTACAAAGACTCTGAAATGAAAGCGCCGTTGCCTGTCAAGCTTTCCCCCCTTGGCAGCAATCGGCAATCTTGGACCCCCGATGAGCGTTTTTGCTTTGTAATGCCTGGCGCGCGACCAATTAGCCCTGACTGTCGCCTGCCAGGTACTCTCCGTTTGGGGCGGCGCTCCAGCCTCTTCTGAAATCTTTTACGTCGATATTTCGCTCGCCCCTCTTTTTTTCGTGCACACTGCTGTTCCCACTGAATAACGTGCTGCGCCACTTCCCGCCTGCCGCTGCCTATCCACAACGTGAACGCCTCCTGCGGCCGAGAAGCATGCCTTCACCTTGCCCTTCCTGCTGCTACCGTTTGAGTCACCCGCAAGCGTAGCCCGAGAGGACTCGGCTTTCTTGCGCTTTGAGTACGCTCGGCGGCGACGACTCTTTCAAGGTGTCCGATGGTTTTCTGCGTGCGCTTCTTTTGTTCCAGAATCATGCATGGAAACCATCGCTGAATCCTCACGCAGCTCTTTGCTGTCTCCCGGCGCGCTCAACGCGTCTGCCAATACCGCTGTCCGAGTTAGAGCAACCTGCGTCCTTTGTATCGACAGCTCGACCGATACGAGCGGCGCGTCCTCAGCTGTCAGTGGTGGTCTACAGGCCACATCGGCGACAACTTAATCAAAACCTGCTGTTACATTTAAAGTTTGTCGTGCGCTTTCGCAGTTCTGGGGAACTAATCTGTCAGAGACAGCGACGTCAGACTCAGAATTAACATATCTTAATTCCGGCCTCGCTCTCTGTGTTTCCAGCACCTGTACTTTTTCTGTCTCGCTGGCCTGTTCTCGTGCTATACGCTCCGAACAAAGAGGAAACGTTTCACGTTTCAATTCAAGCGATTCTCTCTATTTCTGCAATCTGCAACCGCAGTTCCAGTATCGCTAACCGCGTCCATGTCGCCTCTGGCGCGGCGCTCTTCTGACCTCCGCCATATGGCCCGCGGACGCCAATGGGTCCTTTTCTGGCATAGGAGCCAGCCCCGTTTTCAATTCATTTTCATAATCGCCCAACCGCTGTCCATGTTGCGCATCCGCTAGTGGCGGAAGCTGCATTTGCATCAATTTTATTTCTTTAAGCTCAATTTGGAGCTTCAACTTTTGTATTTCAAACATTCGAGCCCTGCGCACCTTTTCTTTCCACAAAGCTTGCGTCATGTTTCCTAGTGTCTGCTCGGTTGACGCGAGTTGCTCGATAGGCTATAGACCATTCCCCCTCGCTGCATCCATCCCTGCATCAGTCATTTCAATGCTACCGTATTGCGTACGACTATTACACAGACATGGCAAATTCGGAAAAAGCAGGAAGGTGTCCTACCTCTTTCGATGCTCCGACGACTGCAGCACTGTCGATCTCAGCGTGATGACAGCGGGCTCCCGGGAAGGTAGACGCCGACGATTTGATCCTGGTCCCTCAGCAGATCACCGCTTCGGACCTCGCTTCACTTGGTCACCTGGTTACTTTTCAGCAGCTAGCTGACTCGAACCCTTTCGAGGTGGATTCCTGGTTCTTTTTCAGCAGTTCGCTGACTCGAACCCTCGATGGCATGTTTTTACCCGCCTCCTTCAGCTCCTAGCTGACTTGAGCCTCCGACGTCCACTGGAACTCGACCCGTGATCCTGAAGCTCTCGACATTAGTCTTCCGACGCAGCTTCACGTTTTCTCCTTTAGGAGAAACAGCTTGTCCACCGACTTGTTCTTCTCTCCTTCCGTCCAATGCCTCGAGTAGAAAGAAGTTGCGAACCTGTCTCGACTGCGCCCGTTGCGATCCTGCCGACTGCGCCAGTTGAGTTCCCCTTCAGGTGGTGATGAGACGAAACACCTTGTTGACGATGAAATCGGGGTTTCTTGATGACCCGATGGTTATAACTCGCAAACATTCACGTTACTCGAAGCAAGGAGAAGGTTAGCTATTTATTTACAACATAAATAAAACACGAAGAAACAAAGCAAGGAGAAAACTATTTACATGACTAAACCATTGATCAGACGAATTCAGCCCCCGTTCAAACCAGAGCGCTTGTTTTAAACCATGTGTCTCCGCCCTTAGCGGGGACAGCCACCAATAAGATTACAAGCGACGCACCCCACCAATCAGTTTGTTAGGGAAAGGAAAATAAGGTTTCCGCCAACTAATCACAGATTGGGGAAAGAGAACTGGTTAAAAATTTGAGAAAGGAGAGGTTGCAATCAAATACACAAACACCACAAACGCGACCACCCTCCCCCACGGCACCCACGGCCCAGCCGTTACCACTTTCCTATCTTTCGCACACGCGTCAAACATATGCCGACGAAACGATCCATAAAGTGTTTACAGAACACACCGCAAGAGAAGACAGTCGTTACGGGAATAGTGGGTTTCCGGTTACTCGCCTAATACTCACCCGTATCTCCTGCGCCACCGAAACCTCGTAAACCCCTTGAAAACGAACACATGTAGACAGCTGTACATGGTTAGGCTTCTTTAGAGGGGCTACGGGCTATGCCCGTGACGGCGCGAAGTAAACAAGGACGTCCGCCGCAAGCAGGGGAGGCCGTGACGAGGACGGGTCTCTTTGTTGGCGACTTCCGACCCCACCGGAGCGGCTTTCCTTGCTAACACACGACCAACGAGTTCGCGGAAAGGTCAGCGAACTCCACAATGAATGTCAAATATTTACCAAACATGGTGCTCAATATGTGCTCTTGTTCACTCAGACCTAAATGTGAATAGACAGTATGCACTAATGACACAGTTAGGATAGCAGAAGCATTTCAACAAGCATGCTTACTGTCATATGTAAAAGAAGTCGCTATATGCTGGACAAAACACTTTTGCCACCACAAACACATGGCAAACCTGTAAGAGCACCCGATAAATGCAGCGAACGAAAGCAACAACTATGTGCTAACTATCAGAATTTGTTGTTCATCAGCTGTGAAGACAGCAGGAAATGTGTGCGGCACTGCACCAGTAAACAGCTACAGTCGTGGGACAGCACAATTGCTGCCTGCACCACGGGCTATGGTGGATGATATCCAGGTCTTAAAATCATGTGGGCTGTCCGACTGCTGGTATGTCAGTGGAGAGCCTACTGGAGCAAGGCCTGCCTTTGTCTTTACCGAGGAACCTGCGCGTCCCGCAAAACAGCGGCAAAAGGAAGGTCACCCAGTGCCTCCAGCTCAGCACCAAGTGACTGGATTGCGGCTACATGGCTAGCTTCAGCCTGGTAGTCCAGGCTTGCACCTGAAAGGCGAGCAGTCACTGGCAACTGCGCACCGCTTTCAAGTGGAGCTCGCCAGTCCACGTCGAGAACACTTGCAGGCTTGATGCCTTTCTGTCTTGGGCGTCTCCAATGCTGAGGCAGCTCCGTGCAGGCAAGCTCTGGTGGTGGCTCTGCAAATCCCTGCTCCTTCAATAGGGCTAGCAGGCGTACTGCTGCAAGGACGTGACTGCAGGCTCCACTCTTTCCGGCTGGGCATTCGCAGGCAGTGCTACGAGGCACGCCGGTGGTAATGTGAAAAGAGATCTGCACATTGTAGGGACGGCCACTTTTCTTCTGACTGCGGAAACATGTGTAATGCACGTGGACGATACCAAGTCTGAAGAGAAAATCCAAAACAGTGCTGTGGTACTCATGAAGTTCAAAACTTACCCTGTAACACTGGTATGTGCATTGATGGGAGAGTGCCCAAGAACCCGCACATCTCAATACACATAAGATACAACTCTTGCGTAAAAACCTTACGACCAGTGTTTGTTTCATGATTAAAACTGCAATTAAAAATTGGCTCTAGCAATCAGTAAACGCTGGTCTGGTAACCAATACTTGTTTCTGTATAAGCAACGTTACCACTCGAAAAACAACGAGATGAAACTAAAAATCAAATCCTGGGGTTTTGCGTACCGAAACCACCATATTGCCGCACTTAGTTTAGCCATCACGCTACCGGCTCCCCCGTGCGGTCTGTCTTCGACCTTTGTCGTGCGCCGGACATCGTCCTCTTCTGCTCGGTGCTAGGCCCTGCCGGCTACGCTCTGCGCAGTGTGCTCGCCAGGTACTGTTCTGCCAGGGATTGAACGTCCTACCGGCGTCCGTGACATTTTTGGTGCAGCTGCTGGGTACGATCTGTGTACGAAGCGGTCCCAGGAACCTCCAGCGCTCAGCCACACCCCCTGGAAACGACACCTGTCCACAAGTCAAGCCGCCGCCTGAAAGGCTTAGCTCCCGAGTACAATCCCCTCGCCGCGCCATCCCGCAAGATGATCTCTACGGTGGCCAGCCAGACCTTCCAGCAAACTGTGAGTTCGCACCGCTGCTTCTTCATTCACCTCGTACGCCCGCGCCGTTTCATGGTGACAAGTTTGAAGATGTGGAGGACTGGTTGGACGGGTATGACAGGGTCTCTGAATTTAATCTGTGGGACGAGGACCGCAAGCTTCGGAACGTCTACTTTGCCTTCCAGGACGCCGCCAGAAAACCACGAGTCTGCCATCCACACCTGGCAAGACTTCCGGCGCCAGTTGCTGGATACGTTCAGCAGCAACGAGCGGAGGGAGCGTGCTGAATTGGCCCTGCAATCGAGAGCGCAGCAGCCAAACGAGAGCGTGGCGATGTTCGTGGAGGACATGACCCGGCTTTTCAACCGCGCTGATCCTTCGATGTCGGAAGCCAAGAAGGTGCGCCATTTGATGCGGGGCGTCAAGGAGCAATTGTTCGCTGGGCTCGTGCGCGATCCTCCGGCTACAGTCGCCGATTTTGCAAAGGAGGCGGCAGGCATGGAGCGCGCCCTGCAGCAGCGGTTTGCGCACTACGGCCGTTCCTCAAACATCACTGCTGTGGAGTGCCACATGCCGAGGCCCGGGGATGAGAACACCTCCCTCCGAGAGCTCATCAGGAGCATCGTTCGCGAAGAGCTGCAGAAGCTTCGCTCTGTGGACAGCCTCCTAGTTGCACCGCCATCTCGGAGGCTCTCCGTGACGAGATACGCCGCACGGTGCAGCCCACTCCACCGCCGCCACCGCCAGCGCCCTATGTGATGACATACAGCGAGACATTGCGAAGTCCTGCGCCACCACCGCCGGCGTTCTACTCTCCTGCACCTACCGCGCCGTCCCACCGATTCCCGCATACGACAGCGCTGCCAGACGACCGCCCACCCGTCACGAAGGCAAACATGTGGCGAACGCCGAACAACAGGCCCCTGTGCTTCCATTGCGGCGAAGCAGGCCACATCCGTCGTCACTGCCCGTACCGCCGGATTGGCCTGCGCGGCTTTTCGCCCGACGCACCCCTGCCGCCCTATGGTGAACGACCCCGCGAGATCGATCAGTACCTAGCGGCCAACGTCCCACCTGTACCCACTGCCCAACGTCAGTCCAGGTCACCGTCGCCTCGACGGTTTTCTTCACCAGTTCGCCAGTCCTACGTCCGGCAGTCCTCCAGCCCGCGCCGGGAAAACTGAGGACGGCGACCCCCGGAGGTAGGGCCGCCGTCACCGGACATAATGACGAACATCCTCCGCTCACCGACGTTAGCATGCGACCCGACCTCCGACCCCACGCCGCGACGACCTTTCGACGCCCAGAGACGCCTTCTTCGCTTGACGCCTCAATTGGACAATCTGAACGACCCTTAAGTCCGACGACTTTTCGACGAACGGAGACGCCTCCGCTTGACGCCCCAACTCGACCGCGAGAACGATCCCCTAGTCCGACCTCCCTCACACAGCGTTTTTCTGACGGTGACCAAGCTTCTGCTGAAATCTCGGTCATCGTTGATGGCCGCCGCGTGACTGCTCTCGTAGATACCGGCGCCGATTTCTCCGTCATGAGTCGTGGCCTGACGCTTGTCCTGAAGAAAATACTGACACCTTGGCCTGGAACACACATCCGGACAGCTGGAGGCCATCTGGTGACACCGCTTGGCGTCTGCACCGCTAGAATGGAGATTCGTGGTGTCACCTTCACTGCCTGCTTCGCTGTATTGGCTCATTCCTCGAAGGACCTCATCCTCGGGTTAGATTTTCTTCGGGAAGACGGTGCGATAATCAACCTCCGCGAACTTGTGACGTTCTCACCTCATTGTGCCATAGCCGACAGCAGCGAGCCCGATAGGCCTGTTTTTCGCGTGTTTGATGACAATGTCACGCTACCACCACGCTCCAGTTTGTTTATTACGGTGGAATGCTCCAACCCACGCACTCCTCACGGGGTTGCGGAAGGTAACCTGTCGTTACTGCAGAGTCAACAAGTCTGCGTTGCGCGGGGTGTTACTTCCCTCCGCGGACAGCGAACGCAGCTTTTTGGTACGAACTTTAGCGCCGAATACCGCCACTTGCCGCAAGCAACCGCCATAGCCTATTTCGATGAAATTAGTGACTCAGTCTCCCACTGCGCCTGCTCCCTCAACGATACCCATGCATCGACGTCTGACGCCCCCGTTATGACTGACGTGAACCCCGACCTAACCGCCGATCAGAAACACCGCCTCGACATGATCCTCGACTCTTTTCGTGACTGCTTTGCGACCACTTCTAAAGTTCGACAAACATCGGTCGCTAAACACCGCATTGTGGATGAAGGCGAGCGGCCTATACAACACCACCCCTATCGAGTGTCTGCGAAAGAACGGGAGGTGATTCGGAGGCAGGTTGAGGAAATGCTCCGCGACGAGGTTATCCAGCCGCCAACAAGCGCGTGGGCTTCGCCCGTTGTGCTGGTCGCCAAGAAGGATGGCACTCTCCGATTCTGCGTAGACTATCGTCGCCTCAACAAGATTACTAAAAAGGACGTTTATCCGTTGCCCCAAATTGATGACTCGTTCGATCACCTGCGTCATGCCCGATACTTTTCCTCTCTTGATCTACGCAGTGGGTACTGGCAGATCGAAGTCGATGAACGTGACCGTGAAAAGACCGCGTTCATAACGCCTGACGGTTTGTACGAGTTCAAGGTGCTCCCCTTTGGCCTGTGTACCGCTCCTGCCACCTTTCAAAGAATGATGGACACTGTCCTGGTTGGCCTCAAATGGCAGTCGTGTCTCGTCTATCTTGAAGATGTGGTTATTTTCGCTGCGACCTACGAAGAACATCTCAAACGCTTGAGTGCAGTATTGACGGCCATCCGATCAGCCGGTCTATCTCTAAAACCCGAAAAATGCCACTTCGCGTACCAACGGCTTAAGTTTTTGGGCCATGTTGTGACACCTGAGGGTTTCAGCCCCGACCCCGACAAGACGGCTGCTGTAGCTGCGTTCCCGACTCCCACTGATAAGCGAGCTGTGCGCCGGTTTCTTGGCCTCTGCGCATATTACCGACGCTTCGTGCAAGACCTCCAGGCCGGCTGAGCCTCTCACACGGCTGACAAAAGACGATCAGCCTTTCGTCTGGGCACAGGAACAGCAGGACGCCTTCGAAAAGCTCCGCAAACGCCTACGAACAACGCCCATTCTTGCCCATTTTGACGAGGAGGCGGATACAGAACTTCACACCGATGCCAGCAACATTGGCCTCGGTGCAGTCCTCGTCCAGTGGCAAGATGGTGTTGAGCGTGTGATTGCTTACGGCAGCCGCACGCTGTCTCGGTCCGAGGCCAATTACTCAACCACTGAAAAGGAGTGCCTAGCTGTTGTGTGGGCGATAACGAAGTTCCGGCCCTACTTGTATGGTCGCCCGTTTCGGGTCGTGAGTGACCACCACTCACTGTGCTGGCTCGCGAATCTTAAAGACCCCTCGGGCCGGCTAGCTCGTTGGAGCCTTCGCTTGCAAGAATTTGATGTAACAGTTGTCTACAAGTCGGGCAACAAACACAGCGATGCAGACTGCTTGTCCCGTGCTCCTATCCCGTCCAGCTCTGATGACCTCGAAGAAGAGCCCCTCTTTATAGATGCTCTGACCACGTCCGACCTCGCTCAACACCAGAGGGACGACACGGAATTGCGGCCACTCATCGATTATCTTGAGGGTACCGCCTCGTTACCGCCTCGTCTATTCGCGCGTGGCTTGTCGTCGTTTTGCTTGCGAGATGGCGTTCTCTACAAACGAAATTACGCCCCGACGGACTCTGGTTACCTGCTCGTGGTTCCAACGGCACTCCGCACTGACGTTTTACAGGCATGCCACGACGAGCTTCCTTCCGGCCACCTCGGGTTTTCTCGAACGATGGCACGAGTTCGTCACCGTTATTACTGGCCCAGGCTTTCTGCGACTGTCAAGCGTTATGTACGTACTTGCCGCGAGTGTCAACGTCGGAAGAAACCACCTTTCAAGCCGTCTGGCTTGCTCCAACCCATTGCTCCGCCGAGAATTCCTTTCCACCAAGTCGGCATGGACTTACTGGACCCATTTCCCACGTCATCATTGGGTAACCGGTATATTGTGGTTGCCACCGACTACCTCACCCGGTATTGTGAGACGAAAGCCCCTCCCCGCGCCACTGCTGCTGAAATTGCTGACTTTTTCATCATCAGCATTGTCCTCCGTCATGGCGCCCCTTATGTTGTTTTAACTGACCGAGGCACAGCGTTCACGTCCACGCTTACTCAGGAAGTTATGCGGCTCAGTGGCACAAGTCATCGTAAGACCTCAGCTTACCATCCTCAAACCAACGGCCTAACCGAGCGCCTCAATAAGACTATCGCTGATATGATTTCTATGTACGTCGACGACGACCATAAGAACTGGGACGAAATCCTTCCGTACGTCACGTTTGCCTACAATACTGCCCTTCAAGAGACGACGGGGTTCACGCCATTTCGTTTGGTACACGGTCGTGAAGTCGTGACTATGTTGGACACGATGTTGTTGCCCGATATTGCCCGCCCATCCGTTGCCGACGCTGATGCATTCGTTCGCCATGCAGAGGCTGCCCGCCGGCTGGCTCGGCAACGAACCTGCGTGCGGCAAGAAGTCGATGCTCACCGCTATAATCTCCGTCACCGCGAAGTCATTTTCCAGCCTGGCGATCAAGTGTGGGTTTGGAGCCCCATCCGTCTGCGCGGTCGCTCCGAGAAGCTTTTGCGCCGTTACTTCGGCCCCTACGAGGTACTCCGCCAACTCAGCGACGTTACGTATGAAGTGCGCCCGCAAGGGAGTGTTCGTTCTTCCAGACGCCCGCCGACATCCTAAATTGTGCACGTCGCAAGACTCAAGCCATACCATGCCCGCTAGGACAACTCTCACCACGTTCGGTGCCTGGCATTCTGTTAACACCAACACGTGGCTCCCCCTCACTGTCAGGCATCGAGTCGATGCCTTTCCAGAGGGGAGGGGCAATGCCGCACTTAGTTTAGCCATCACGCTACCGGCTCCCCCGTGCGGTCTGTCTTCGACCTTTGTCGCGCGCCGGACTTCGTCCTCTTCTGCTCGGTGCTAGGCCCTGCCGGCTACGCTCTGCGCAGTGTGCTCGCCAGGTACTGTTCTGCCAGGGATTGAACGTCCTACTGGCGTCCGTGACAATATCATCATAAGGCACGCTGCAGTGAAGTGCTCCGGATTAATTTAGACTACCTGAGGTTTTTAACGTGCCCTAGAACGCTAGTACGTGTACAGTAAAAGGGCGTTTTTAAATTTCGCCTCTATCGAAATGAAACCGCCGCGAATGAGACACGATCCCCCAATCTCGCACTAAGCAGCAGAGCGCCTTAGCCGACTAAGCCACTGCGGTGGTTGAGAGAAAACTGCAAGAACCGATTTGCAAAGCAATATGCATCGCTCTGGGCACGTGGCCGTTCGATTTCATCGGTACGTCTGTTTCGCAAAATGTTTCTGCGACGATTCGGCGTCCGCCCCTTCAACATATAGAAACCGGTCGCGCCTTAATATAACGTTACTCGCGCTTGATGCTTCCGCCCAAAAACGCTCCTTGAAGCGAAGAAAGAGAAGCTCCCACTATTCGGTTGCGACGAAACTTCCATATCAAGTGAGCGAGTTACGACTTTGGGTATGCGCGTAATGGAAGAGTACAGAGCGCCGAGGCAACGCTGGCGTCAGACACCGTTCGCAGAGTATGTCTACAGTAAAACGTTTGCTTACCCCGAGTCACATGTGTTCGTGCGAAGCGATGACGGCGACCAGTAGGCCCCGATGGCAAAGGTGTACGCCTTCTTGCGTTGACGGCAGAGGGGCCTTTTTGGTCGCACAACCATTCCAATGTGCGCTCCGAAATATGAGGAACGACGGTCAAGTTCGTCGTCCAACCTGAGCTGCTCAGACTCGGAAAGCATAGCGGCTGATACGTGACGAGAGGTCTTGCCATCGTATAAAACTTTCGCTCAAATACAAATAGACCTCAACACGGCGAACACGCTGGCACATGGGCTGGCAGCTGAACTGGCTGAACACTCGCTGCAACATAGATGGCGACCAGAATTTCGGTGCCCAGTGTTGGCAGATGACCAAGCAATTTTTTCATATGGTCTATTCTAGAACGCAAAGCTGAGATAGAAAATGAAGGCTCAGCGAGGTAAAAGAGAAGCGAAAGCTTCAGAACTTTCCCCGGAAATTTCGAGCGGATCTGTATAGAATAGGAGCTAGACCAGGGCGAAAGGGCGATGGTGTTGGTGGCTAACCTCCCTTGTGATATCGGCGCCGTATTAGCGCTGCTGTCCGACGAGGACGCCGGCAACTGCGAAAAAGCGAAAAGTACCCACTTGCGCTTCTTCAGCATTCGCGAAGAGACCGACTCCAAAGGTAGAAGTGATGGCAGCAGACAGCGTTCCCGTCGGTGCGTCAGCGACCAGCCTAAGAACCCCGCGTGGTCAGCTAGGAACACAACTGTTGCTCAGAAGAGCAGAGACAGGGCCGGTTCTGGCCATGACACAGATGCCGCTTCCTACTGCTTCGTGCATAGGGCCTGTTTTTTCGCGTTCTTCACGGCGGTTCTGGAATCTTGCGTGTTGGAGTTGATGCCTATTCGCCGCTACGGGTGACGAAGCGATACACACTCAAGAAGCAGAGACCGAGGTCATGGCGCTTCTGGCTGCCATCGCTCAGCTTGACGCTGACATCGAGCCGTCGAAAGCCGGTAACCTGACGTCTCCATCTCTCAGTCTTCAGAAGCATACTTGATGCCGTGAGTCACTATGCTGCTGGAGCCGGTGACTTTACCATACATCCCGAAGGTAGAAGTGATGGCCGCAGACAGGGTTCCCGTCAGTGCGTCAGCGACCAGCCTAGGAACCCCGCGTGGTCAGCTAGGAACACAACTGTTGCTCAGAAGAGCAGAGACAGGGCCGGTTCTGGCCATGACACAGATGCCGCTATGGCAAATGAGGCAGAGGTAATGCGCAAGAAATACTGTAGTGAGCTTGTATGTCGCCACACCGAAAGTCAGCTTCCCGGGGAGAGCGTCACGGAGAGTCACTTGATAGCAACGTTGAAGCGGGAAATCAGAGCGCAGCGTTACCTGAAAAGGGCGATGTCGCTCAGGTTGTTGCTATAACCTGAATGGTAATAACGCTGCTCCGAATTGCAGGCTTCAGGAAAGCGAACTATTAAGCTCTGCAGACATTGTAATCCATGCAAATTGCTTTTGATTTTCCGACTGGCAGTAAACCATGAATAGTGCCCGTTGGCAGCGGGGCACAGTATTTGTGGCTGCACAAACAGTCTTGAACGCGACGAGCGCGTGAATTTCTCAAGGTCAGATTTTTCTGGTAAGACAAAGGCTGGTAGGTTAAGGGAGGCGAGCACCCGGATAACTAGAGACGCACGAAACAGATCCGTCAGGGAGTTTCTAACAGGCGGGGGCTGCTTGAAGAAAGCTGACACGAAAGCTTTCACTAAAGAGAAAGATGTGCGTTTCAAGTACACCGTAGGTGTGAAAGGCGATCAGCATTGCAACGGTCCGACATCTTCACCGCGGCATAAAAATCTGAAAGGTGTCGCGTGTGGGACAAACCGACTAATACCCCGGTCACACGGCCAGTTTCAATGACCCTCGAGTCGAGGGCCTTTGAGATTCTCAATCGCCATCGAACTCGTCGCTGCCACACGGCAAATCTCACTGGCCCGAAATGGTTCTCGTGTCTTACGCCACTGACGCGTTGCGCCACAATCGCTACTTTCGATATTGCACAAATAGGAAAATAGTTTCTACAAACCCAAATTATAATGTAATAGTAATATTAGACTTATTTTTTACTCATAGAATGCTTATAGTTATTATTGAAGCCTAATTACGTTTTCTTTTAAGACATTTTCTTTTGTACGATTTGCTGTCGAAGTTTTGTAACGCTTTGGAAACGCTGACACCGCTGGCGTTTCCGTGGTCGGTTTTCTTTCTAGCTACTCCTTCATGCACAGGTCGTGTTTTTTCGCGTTCTTCACGGCGGTTCTGGAATCTTGCGTGTTGGCGTTGGTGCCTATTCGCCGCCATGGGTGACGAAGCGAGACACACTCAAGAAGTAGAGACCGAGGTCATGGTGCTTCTGGCTGCCATCGCTCAGCTTGACGCTGACATCGAGCCGTCGAAAGCCGAGGCAGATGGGATTGAAGAAGAGCTGGTGTGTGTCAGCGCACTGAACGCGTCCATATTCGCATGCGGCAGGACCGTGCACCGCGAAAGGTGGTGTTTTGACCGGAATACAAAGTAGTTTGAGGAGACGCTGCCGAAGCTCGGCGAGAGGTAACTTCAAGTGCGCGTTTCGTGTCACGCCTGCTACCTTTAGATACATTGTTTAAACTGTGCGACCGCTTCATGAGAGGCCAGACACCAACATGAGAAGCTATCCCTGACGACAAGCGAGTCGCCATCGGGTAGTACCGGCTGTGCTCTTCAAGCGAAAAATTCAGTATCGCAGAGTTCTTCGCCGTCCGACGCTCGACAGTGAACCAGGCCTGCCACGAGCTATACGAAGTCCTTGTTGAACTCATGGAAGATGACTGGGTGAAGATGCCGACGCTGGACATTATGCCTGAACACATCAGGGAAATCAACGCAGCGCACCAATTTCCGCAAGCGGTCGGAGCATTGGACGGCTGCACTTTCCCGTGTCATCTCCCTAGGAAAACGCCGTTGACTACAGGAACTACAAATGATGGTAAGCAACAATGCAACGCAGGACAGCTGGTTGATCATATCTCATACTTGTGCTATACTAAAATACAGAAAGGGACCAGATGACACAGACAGGAGCGCAAAACATACACTACACTTGTTAGTTATATTGATTTTAATGGCGCAAAAGCAACTGAGGCTATGATGCGCCCAACACACGGTTAGAGCTTTCGATAAAGGTTACGCTATTTATATCTAAAGTTTGTTTAAAACATTGGCTTCTCTGAGAAACTTAAAAATGCTTGAAAAATCAACCAGTGCTTGAACACCCTAAAATAACATGGGGTGTGGTGGGCTGAATTCATTGTAGAATGTTGTGAAATATTTTTTCCTCAGTTGTTCCAGTTTTGTGCATACAATAAAAATGTGGTTTACCATGAGTTCATCGCCACACATTTCGCAGAGAGGTTTGTCTCTTTTGTGAGTAAGAAGTTGTGTGTAAGGTGTGTGTGCCCAATGCGTAGTCGACACGAAATAACTTCTGTAAAACGTTCCTGGAGTTTAGATGATCTCCATTCTCCCAAAACGGGTTTTATAGAATGTAGTTTGTTGTTTGTCTCTTCTTCCCATGCAACCTGCCACTTATTCCTGAGTTTACTGTGCAGTAAATTAGAAAAATACCTCTGTGGTATGTTAACTTGTTTTATATGACCAATTCGAGCTTGCGCTGCGCAAGCATCTGCTCTCTCATTACCTAAAATTCCAACATGGCTAGGGACCCAGCAGAATATAATGTTATGTTTTTGCTTTGTGATTTTAACTATGTTATGTATGATTTTTCCTATTATGGGTTCAGCAGCATTTGTAGAGTGCAGCCCTTTGAGCACACTCAGTGAATGGGTGTAAATGATGCTATCTTTTATGTGTTGTTTTACTATTTGTTCTACGGCTACAAAGATGGCATAACACTACGCAGTGAATACCAATGCATACTGTGGTAATCGTATCATTTTTTTCATTTTTTCCTTGAATTACTGCACTTCCGACATGACTTTCTGTTTTTGAGCCATCAGTGTAAAATTCAGTGTAGGTGTCATATTTTTCTTGTAAGGCAAAGAACTCTAGCAGTATGTGCTTGTGTGGCATTTGCTCTTTGTTTACGTGTGTCAGTGTGAAGTCACACACCGTAGGAAGGCTGTACCATGGTGGCAGATATTCATGTCTTTGTGAAATATTCGCTAGGGCGTCCGGCACTGCTAACTCTTCACATTTATCCTCAAAGCGCATTAGTGGCCTGATAAATGTGGTTTATTATTGAATAATCTTCTAGATGGGCACTTGGTAACAATTGGATAGCAGAGATGTTTAGGAAGAGAACGGGTTTTTAGGATGTACGTGCATGTAAGTGTGACTCTTCTATCCTCTAGTCTGGGCTCATTAGCTTCAACATAAAGACTATTTACCGGGGATGTTCTATATGCTCCAGTTGATAGGCGCAGACCAGGATTATGAACAGGGTCCAGTCGTTTCAAGTAGGATGCTCTTGCTGAACCTTATACTATGCACACGTAGTCCAGCTTGGAGCGCACCAAAGAGCGATATATATGTAATAGGCATGCTCTATCGGACCCCCACCGTTTTCGCGAGAGTACCTTTAATACATTGAGGGCTTGGGATGCTTTCTATTTAAGGTTGTTAATGTGAGGTAGAAATGTAAGTTTCTTGTCAAAAGTGACGCCTAAAAATTTATGTTCTTGTTTGACAGGCAGTGTGGTTTGATTCAAGCACAGGTTGCGATCGACCTGCAGGCCTCGTCATAATGAGAACAGAACAGGCACTGTTTTTTGAGGAGAGAACTTGAATTCATTTTTTTCTGCCCAAGCAGCCAGTTTATTTAGTGTGATTTGTATTTTTCTATCGCAGGACACTATGCTGGAAAAAGTGTATGCTATCTGTAGGTCATCTACATAAACTGAATACATTACGGACTTGGGTATTACTTTGAATAAAGAATTCATTTGAACTATGAAGAGTGTCGTACTTGTCGTACTTAAAATGCATCCCTGGGGTACGCCATTCTCTTGTGTGAATGTCATTGACAGAGTTGCTTCTAGACGGAATCTGAATGTGCGGTTGGTCAGGAAGTCGTACAAGCAGTTCAGCATCCTGCCGCAGATCCCTAGCTCTGCTACGTCATGGAGGATGCCGAACTTCCACGTGGTATCATAGGCCTTATCCAAATCGAAGAAAACACTGATAAAGTGCTGTCTGTGGATGAATGCCTCCCGGATGGTGTTTTCTAGGCGGGCAAGGTGATCAGTGGTCGAGCATGCTTTCTTAAATACACACTGATGTACATCTAAGAATCGACGAGATTCAAGTGTGAAGGCCAGTCTAATGTTTATTATGCTTTCGAAAGATTTAGCAATGCAGCTAGTGAGGGCTATCGGTCTGTAATTGTTAGGACTTGTTGGTGGTTTTCCGGGTTTCAGAAAAGGTACAATGATTGCTTTCTTCCACTCCTCAGATATATTCCCAGTTGTCCATATTTTGTTAAAGAATTTCAACAATGCCTGCACGGCAGCCTCAGAGAGATGGGCAAGCATAGTCTAATGAATATTATCTGGACCTGGTGCTGTCTTTTTACTGGAAGATAAAACCCTATTCAATTACTGGAGTGTGATGGTTTGGTTGTAGTCCTCGTGCATACCTGTTGCAAATGGAGGTTTTTGTTTTTCTGCTATTGCTTTGTGCTTCTTTAACGTGCTTGTGTAATTGGACGAACTGGAAACTTCTGCAAACTGCTCACCCAGTATGTTGGCCGGTTCTTCTGATATTTGTGTCCCAGGCGTAGTCAATAGAGGAAGTGTGAAAAGAGTATGATCACTACTGAATCTACAAACTTTTTCCCACATCTTTTTTGAGGTTATTGAGCTTTTTATTGAGGACACATATTTCTGCCACGAGGATTTCTCGGCATTTCTTCGAACGAATCGCGCTCTGGTCTTGGCCCTCTTAAAGGCAATCAAGTTCTCCGCTGTGGGATACCGACGCAGAGCGCGAGCCCCAAGCTTTATTTTGTTGTTTTTGCTAATTTGCATTCTTGTGTCCGTCCACCATGCTTTATGTTTTTTGCGTACGAGTCCTGTTGTTTGTGGTATGGCTAGTGTAGCGGCCGATATTATGCATATAGTAAACCTTTCGTTAATTCCGTCTATGGTGAGGTCTTCACAAAATTCTTTTTCTAGTGTGGCATTAGCTGTACAAAGTGACCAGTCGGCGAGGTGAAGTTTCCAGCGCCGTGATCTTGTGGGGATGACTGGAGTAGACGATGAGAGGCTGATGATAATAGGTAGGTGATCACTTCCCAGAGAGTCATTTAAAACATCCCATTTAAAATCGTTAAAAAGCGATGGTGATGCGAAAGCTAAATCGACGAAGCTCATTTTTGCCGAGCTTGGGCAACAATAGGTGGCTTTTCCTGTATTTAAAAGACAGATGTTGTTTGAGAGGATAAAATCTTCGATTGTTCGCCCCCTAGAGTCACAGCGCTCGCTTCCCCAAAAAGGGGAGTGAGCGTTAAAATCCCCATCTACCAGATATGGCTCTGGAAGTTCATCTATCAATTCTTCTGGATCATGGACTGTTAATGTAAAATGTGAAGGAATGTATACGAAACAGATTGTTAGTGTTTTATAGCTGACGATGCTGACTGCAACCGCCTCTAGTTTTGTATTGAGCTTTATTTCTCGAGCAGGGACGCCGCTTTGGACGACAATTGCGACGCCTCCTGAGAGTCGATTTGCCTGCTCGCGATCGCGTCTAAAAGTTTGATAACGTTTCAGGATATGCACATGTTGTGGACCAAGATTGGTCTCCTGAAGACATAAAACTATGGGTAACATTGACCCTAAAATATGTGTTATGTCACTATAATTCCGCATAAGTCCTCTGCAATTCCATTGAATTAAAAAAAGCCACGTTTGTGTTTTTGAGAGGAAATGAAAGGGGATTTACTTATGTGGCGGGCCCATTATGAGGGGCCTGTGTTTTTTTCGCTCAAGAGAGCTGTTCCGCCGCTGTAACGTAGGCGGAGTGGGTGTTGTATCTATAACCTCAACAGAGGTGCTGGAGCACCGCGCAGCCGCGGTTGTGTTATTTTCAGGTTTCTCCCGACGGGGGGAGGTACTGCGGGATGCCGACCCATGGACCGGCGGTCCCTGCTTTGGCAATGACAGGGTAGCTTTCGCTGACCCTGCCTGGGGCGTGGATGGCCCTGCCATAGGCTTGGTGGCAGCGGCCTTGTCAGGTGCCGGTGTGCTGTGTGGTGCTACGCCCCTGCGCACCACATCAGCGAAGTTTTGTTTTGCTGTGAAGAAGAATGTGTTTGTAAGCGCAAAACACCTTCTCGCTTCTTTCAATGAAATGTTTTCTTTTGTATTTATGGTGATTATCTCTTTTTCTTTCTTCCAGCACGGACACGCCCTGGAGTATGCAGCATGTTCTTCACAGTTTGCACAGCGCAGGGCTGCGTCACATACATCAGACTGGTGATCGTTCGAGGCACATTTTGCGCAAGTTTTGCAGCCGCGGCAGCTCTGTGAGCCGTGGCCGAACCTTTGGCATTTGAAACATCTGCGAGGGTTTGGTATGTATGGTCTTGCATTGATTTTCAAATATCCCCCGTCGATTGTTTTTGGTAGGGTGCTGGTGTTGAACGTCAGGATCATGTGTTTTCTTCCGGATTTTCTTCCTTCCGGATTTTGATTCGGTGGACATCTATGACGTCTTGGTCGGTGAGCCCTTCGAGCATTTCTTTTTCAGTTATGTGAAGAAAATCATTTTCCGATATTACGCCTCGGACAGTGTTAAGTGAGCGATGAGGAGTCACGGAGACCGGGATTTCCCCTATGGACGTTAGGTTGGAGAGCTTAGGTTGTTGGACATTGTCACACAGTTCGAGCAATAAGTCGCCGCTGGCCATTTTTGACAGCTTATAGCCAATGCCTAAGGTTTCAGTCAAGCACTTTGACACAAGGAAGGGGGATATTATTCTTGCCTGTTTATCTTGTTGATCACTTTGGATCACATGATATTTGGGGAAAGTTACCTTTCTTTTTTGAAAGAAGTTGTCTGCCTCGTTCCGCCCTCTTTTGAGAGAACGATCAAGTTTTGAAAGTTGGGGAGCCATAAAAAAATTAGTTTTTCGGTCATGGTGCCAGCCACCCACCACGGAGTCCAACAAGGGAACGGGACAGGAACTTGATAGCAAGTCCTGCCCACGCCAGCTGTACACCTCAACTATAACCAAATATGACGTAACTCAGGGTAGTTGGTAACACAAGGTTAACCCTCGCCGCCAGGAAAAAAGGAAAAACCAAGAAGCGAGTAGGAGATAGGAGAGTTGTGAGAAATACATAGGAACGTGAAAGATGAAGGGGAGGATAGGAAAAGGCGACTGCCAATTCCCTCCGGTCGGGTCAGGCCGGAGGTGCCGTCTACAGGAAGCTGGGGCCAAAGTGGTGTGTTTCCTCCGCCGAGGGGCCTTAAAGGTCCAAACGCTCGGCATCGGCTCAACCACCAGGATCCCCTTTTCCCCAGACACGGCGATGCCACGCACGGCTAGGCGCAGGTGCTCGGTTCCGTGGTGATGCACTGTTCACCATCATTCCCTTGCGGGGATGTCGCTGCGGATGCTCGGGAACCCGCGGTGTCGCCACTCACCGACGCCTGCAAGCTGCAGACGCCCCCCTGCGAGGCACACTACACTTGTGTTCGTGTCGTTTGTAATTTTGTCCCCTTGTGTACAGCATGTCTGCAATAGTATGGTAAGCTCTTGACGCAGATGTGAATTAGTGACCTTCGGTTAAGGCTCATTCCAAGTGCCTACTATCGTGAGTGTCAAATTAACTCTGCGAGCGAAAAACATGTTTTCGCTGAAACGAACTGTTGAGCTAGTTGGTAAATACTACTGGCAATAACAGCGCTGAGATGAGGGACAAAGTAGAAGCAGCAGCGCCGGCCCTCTTGTCTTCTTTCTTTGTCCCTCCTCTCAGTGCTGTAATTCCCTGCACATGTTTTCACCGCTAGTGTCAGGCAGTGTGTTGTCCCCTCATAGCATGCAGATGATTCTCCCGAGAGCTAGCAGAGGAGTATTGTATGCATTGTAATGTTATGCTCAAATCAATATCGTCATGTGATAACTACTTGCATTGTGTCAGTTATATCGACCCCATATTTGCAGGTACAGCATCACTCTGGTTGCCCTTGTGGACCACCGCTACAGGCTCCGGTACATCCGAGTTGGATCACCCTGCCGCTGCCATGATTCACACGTTTACAGAGGCTCCAAGCTGGAAACGCCGTGAATGACCCTCTGTTCCGCCAGCCACGTGCCGTCATAGGTGGCACAGCAGTGCCTCCGGTCATATTGTGTGATCAGGCATTCCCGCTGTCCACCAACTTGATGAAGCCATTCAGCCACCACGCAAACCTGACCGATGACGAAAGGCTGTTCAACTACTGCCTGTCCAAGGCTAGGAGAGGAGTTGAAAATGCCTTCTTTAGGCTGAAGGCCCGGTTTCGCTTCATCTTGAAGCGCATAGAATGTGCAGTCGAAAATTCCCGCCTGGCTGTTCGTGCGTGCTGTATCTTGAACAATGTGTGCGAGGAGTTTGGAGATGCTGTCCTACAGCAGTGGCTGAGAGAACTTGGAAACAACGATAATGGCCTCCACCAGCCACAGCACAGCACACATATTGAAGTAGGCACTGGCTGTGAGGTGAGGACGACGCTCGTGGGCTTCTTGAAGCATAGATGAGTTCACATAGCCAGTGCGGATTCTTACACCCTGCAGTGTACCAGTACTGCGATGTGCTTGACGGCCATCTGAATAGAAAGGGCCTTTTCAGGGCTACCACAAATCTGCCTTCGCGGAGCCGAGGGGAGCACGTGTTGAAACCGTTCGTTCCCTTCTCTAATCAGTGTCATTATTTACAACACATGTCTGGAAGCAGACAGCTCATCTGCGTATACCTGGTCTTAAGATTCACAGTATTGAACTCTACCAACCACATGTTTTGCAGCAACAAAAAGTCCCTTACACAAACGCACACATTCCCGCCTGTGGAACTAAGAAACACGGCAGAACATTTGAAGGCCAGATCTTAGGGTATGAAACAATGTTTTCCATTTGGTAGGTGGCGTCTGCAAACCGTGACAAAGATACGAGGGCACTCAGAAGCTTCACAATAACAAAGATACTTAATTGTGAAGCTATTTGCATCACACTGCTAACATTACAGCTAAAGGCGCCATGGCTGTATCTCAGAACCTCAAGAGTAAAGTGTAAATGATAAAGCAGTTGTTATTACAGTGGTAAGTTATACAATTTTGGTTTGTTTCCTAAACCTTAAAAATTAAATGGTAAAAACATTGTAATCAAGTGTGCAAAACGAGAAATTAGCTGCTAAAGGATGTTCAACAAAAAACTATCCATCATACAGCACTTCGTCCTTTTCACAGGCAAGGTATACCACGTGTTTCCGGAAAGCTGATTAGCAATGTTTAGAATGGTTTTGAGGTAATGAGCAGCTTTTTGCAGCACACTAATACCAGAGCAGGCAGACCTCAATAAACAGAGAATTCATGTTAAATATTAAAGTGATTAACTAAATTGGAATACTTCACTTTTTAACTATTACCGGTAGGCACCTTGTTGCAAGTAGGTTTGTAGCCGACCATTAGTGGCAGCCATGTTGATTCTCAAAATTCTGGAAATGTGGTTACCCTGGCCTCCGTGGCTCGCCAGAATCTGGCTACATTGTGCCAAAATACATGTTCTTTCGACAGCATGCGGACAAAGCAACCCCTCCAGTCCCTGT
The DNA here is from genome assembly GCF_052857255.1 of Amblyomma americanum. NCBI lineage: Eukaryota > Metazoa > Arthropoda > Arachnida > Ixodida > Ixodidae > Amblyomma > Amblyomma americanum. The sequence goes on along the minus strand of NC_135500.1, from coordinate 73,966,247 downwards.
AACTTGTCAGAATAGCCAAAATCTGTCAGTCATGCCACAGCGCTGATGGTAATCTTGTTTTTGCAGTACTAAAAACCGATGTGGCTATTGTTAATGGGCGGCTACCAATCTTTAATCGCTCGCAATTAGGCGCCTACCGGTAATTCTGAAAAATTTGCCCATTAGAATGTAGTTAGTCGTTTTACCAGTTATGATTTGCCTATTTCGAAGCCTGCCAATACTAGTGTTACTCTTCTGCAAAAAGCTTCTCATTAACTCAAAAACCCGTGTTTTTTAAATTAGTGACCACCTTTAGTATTTCTTAATGTTGTTATTACAGAGATTCCCGCATCACATTCTTTGCTGACATTCCTGGCAATACTGCTAAATCTATTCATTTCTACTACATTGTGGCATGACAAATGTATAGAAAAAATAAAAAAGATTGCATAGCACTGGTGTTGCTTTAATGGCATCACCATTGCGTGCACAATAAAAATGTGGAAGCTGGTTTGCATCAGCCATTGATAGCAACTAAAGTGCAAAAATTACAACTTGCAGGAAGCAACATGTCAAAATTGGCGCCCAGCAAGCCTGGACAAAAATGGCAGACTTGTGGCATGTTGTCTGCACTAGACTATTGCTTAATGAACAGCATGTCACAGCATGCACTGGACATAACACCACACTGTTGAGCTGGTCATGTTTGCACTGCTGACCTCTTTTGTCACATATCGAGGCCATGCTATTGTAATAAACGCATACAAATTGGAATAAACTAGCATTTATCGTCTTACTTGTTGAAAACGTTTTCTAGAACATTAAATAATTTCTCTTGCAGAGCAATCTGTCTCTCACGATGATCGTGTTCTCTGTTCCTAGCTGCTTGTAAGGTCTCCCGCAACAGTTTCTGTTCTTCTAGGAGCCCTGTGTGCACTTCTGCCAGGGCACCTGTCCCCCATTCTCCTCTTCCTGGAAGGAGGCTTGGCGCTGCTGGTGTTGTGGCAGTCGACGATGCGGCTGGTGTGTCAGCCGACAATGCGGCTGCTGGTGACCCGGCTGGTGGTAGTGGTGTTCGCTGCAATGACCCTGTGTCGGGGTCATCGCAGGGCAGGCTTTCATTCATTTGTGAGGCGGTGGTGGCGGTTTTCGTGGTTTCGCCACGCTCTATTCGAATAATTATCTGCGTGGCAGTCATACTATTAGGCAGGGCAAGAAAGTAATAGGCAGCTAAAGGTTCCTGTTGCAAAAAAAAAACATCTCACACTTCCAATTGATACTGGGTGGCCACATGCCTATTACATTCTTCTTAAGCAACACACAAAGCTCCCCTTATTGGGATGACTACGCTGAATGAACAGTGCTTTGTGCTGGTTCTCACGATGAATTTTTAAGGCAAATCCTGTTATGCTGTGTTCCCTACAATTACGGTACTGGCATTATCCTGTCAAACATTTCGTGCAGAAAGCTGTAAATAGAAGCCTTCCTGTGTAGACACACTTGAAAGGAGTTAAGGTGCAGTAGTTTCTACAGCTGTCATTCTTGATGGACGCTGACTGCCATTTGCATCCAACACTTCCCAGCACCGGTGTCGTCGGTGCGGAGCCAAAGGGCACAAGACGGACCACTGCTGGGCCTACTGCTCACCGCGCCGCCACGCCGCTGCAGGTCGCGGTTGAAGTGCTCCTGCAAACGGCCCTTTTTAGGGCCACCTCATTGTTTCCTGGCAGATCGCGAGCGTCCCGTTTCGTGCCCGTATTCCCTATCTGTCGAAATCGACGCCAGACATCAAAATCGCGCGGTGTGAGCTAGTAACTCGCTGGTAGAGACAAAAACTCGTGCTTGTATACAGACTTACCCATCTCCAGTGCGCCTTTGTTTATTTCCGTAGGCACTACTCGCGCTTTGTAGAAATCGACGCCAGCCGCGAAATTTTTCATGTTAGACCTCGGTACAGCATTAGCGCAGCGTGCCTCCGTCTCTTTACGTTCTAACTTTTATGCAGCGCACCTTTGTTTGCTCGTTACTTTTGTTCTTTTCAGTCGTTTCCTGAATCCGTCCAAAGAGCCGGGCTAAATGGATGATTATGGAACCACATGGCGATTGCACTGCATACAGCACGACTTTGGTCCCTGTGTTTTAAATAAAAACATCAGATGTCGAAGGTCATGGTCGTGTCCGAGGATGGCTTCCACAGCTGGGGCCTAACCATAGGGACCGCACACGCTTTGTCGTCGTTGCCAAGTGGAGAGGCCCAAGATGGCTGGCATCCTTAATAAAGATCCCTTCTCGGGGCCGCTTTAGTGTTTCCTGGCAGATCACGCGCTTTCCACCCTGTGCACATGCTCTCATTTCCAATTAAAAAGGTCCTTTAAACCCTGCAGAAGGCATGAATTAGCAAGTGCTAATAACAAGATGTTGCATGGTACTTGAACAATAGCGGCTACAATGACAAAGGTGAAGAAGTGCTGGAGTTACACGGAAATAAAAAAGGTTGGGGGTGCCCACATAACAACCTGAAATGGTTTTGGACAGGACTCCTAGTTAATTGCATTTGGAAGAGAAAGACAAGGTTTAATTTGGCAGTGTAAGCTTGCTTCTCTAGAATGAACAGAGAACGTTGCCTCACACTGCTTGGGCCACCTTCCTTGACCCCATGAAAAAAAAAACAGGATGCCTCTGGGAAACTATTTGCGGAATCTCCGCCCCCCCCCCCCCATTCAGGAGGGAAGGGTGGGTGGGGGGGGGGGGTGACGGCCTCCTCTTTGTCGGGCTCGGTGCGACGCACGATGGACAAGACGGCGAAAGGAAGGGGGCTGTCAGTGACGCATGTTCCGCGCTCTTCGCTTAGCCAGCGTACAAGTCCCTTCGACAGCCTGAAATGCCTTCGGTGGGCATCGTCACGCATGTCGAAAGGATTGTCATGCACGTGCGACCGCCGATAACATTCCTTGCAAGCTTATTCATTGCCGTTAAAATCACGTCCGCCCCGTATCTCACCCCAATTTTTTTGAGCCGGTGTGAAATTCAATGGATGTATGGAATGCCCACCACTTGTCTACGTCCACCGTCCTCTTTTTTACTAGCATGGGCCTCCCTCCTTTGAACAGGATCCTTTCGGAGATCTGAGCCAACTCAGATCAGGATACCCGGCTTCTTTCAGCCTCTCTACCTGCCCCAGGAAGCTAGCCTCCGCTCTGTGTGTACAGGATTTCCCAAGAGCTCTTTTAAGCATGAAGTCGCTATACCCGCCTTGACGAGTGTGGAATGCCCCTAACTGACGTTCAAGAGAGGTTTTTTTTTGTCCTAGGGTGATATTCCCAACAGACCCTGCTCTCTAGATAATGGATCCTGAGGTATAAGAACTTTTTTTTTTTATGGCGCAAGGGCATCTATGGCCAAATACGCCTTGACACAAGGTATTTTCTTTTTCTCAAGGTGGGGTCAAAGACCCATTTCCCAAGCATTTCACCCTAAATAAGCCGAGCACCAGACCAGGGAAAAGCTTGTACCCATTGTATCCCCGGTGGGTACCCGGCGGCACTGGGGTTGGAACCCCGCACCTCCCGCATGCGAGGCGGATGCTCAGCCACTTGGCCACCGCTGCGGTTGGTCTAAAAACTGTAGGGTAGCTGAGCTGGGTAGTTCGAAGGTGAATCTCAGGCCACTACCTGTATCTTTGAAGATTTTGACGACGTCCGGAACTGCCCTGGGAGAGTTCGACTTAAGAATGATTAAAAAATCATCGACGTAACGGAACACTTTTAGCGCGAGGTCAGCAAGATTTTGTGCCAGTTCTTGATCCATCCTGCTCAAGTAAATATCGCTCAAAACGGGTGCCACACGGGAGCCGATGCACACAACCGATTTTTGGACGTACACCTTTTCGCCCCGCCCAACAACGGTTGACTCTAGGTAAAATGATAGCAGCTCCAGGAAACTTTCTATGGAAACCCCCGCACCCCGCCACGAACACCAACTCGTCATTGTCTTTTACAATGCAGTCTTTCACTCTCTTCATGAGCTGAGCATGGGGTAGCGAATAAAATAAGTCCTCCACATCGATGCTGAAGGTAGAGTACTTTTTCTTATCCAGCCAAGACAGGTACTTAACCACACTTGCGGAATTGTTCACCAAGAAAAGATCCGAAAGCTTGAGTGAGCTCAAATGTCGCTGCAGAAATCCCGACACAACATGCTGCCAAGTGTTGCGCTCGGGTATGATTGTCCTGAACGTTCAGAGAACGGAATTTCACACCGGCTCAAAAAAGTTGGGGCGAGATACGGGGCGGACGTGATTTTCATGGCAAAGAATAAGCTTTCAAGGATTTGTAGTGCTGTGCGAAAGAAGCTCGAGCCTGAGAGCAATCGTGCTGGAGCTGAGTGCTCGATAGCGCACAGACAGAAAACCAGGCTCACAGAGTGTAAGACTGGAGTCGTATACGAAGTCCCCCTCTCGTGTGGGAAGAAGTACATCGGCCAGACGGGTCGATGTATTAACGAGATGTTAGCAGAGCATCGCAGGTCGTTGAAGGGCGCACCTTCCTCTAATCTCGCCTTGCACTGCAAAGAGTGCAAAGATTGCTTCCCACGATTGAACAAGACCAGCGTCTTGTTTAAACACAGGGATCAGGTTTGCAGGGAGTTGGTGGAAGCGTACCAGATCAAGAATGAATCAGATGACTGTGTAGCATCACCATCTGTAGGCCTCATTGATGGGGAGATACCTTTTTTGCGCTGTTTCCTTAACGCAAGCAGGCGGTGTGGAGCGCTAGCTTGGCAGGAGTGAGCCTGTGAGTTCGCTGTTTGTTTGTTTTGTATCTTGTCTCTGACGATGCGGAGATTGCTTTTAGGTTGTGATCAGTGGCATCACGTTACATGTGCCAAGATCAGGTTTGCAGGGAGTTGGTGGAAGCGTACCAGATCAAGAAGGAATCAGATGACTGTGTAGCATCACCATCTGTAGGCCTCATTGATGGGGAGATACCTTTTTTGCGCTGTTTCTTTAACGCAAGCAGGCGGTGTGGAGCGCTAGCTTGGCAGGAGTGAGCCTGTGAGTTCGCTGTTTGTTTGTTTTGTATCTTGTCTCTGACGATGCGGAGATTGCTTTTAGGTTGTGATCAGTGGCATCACGTTACATGTGCCAAGATGGTGTGTGATAGGGTTTGCGCTTTCGGGTTTTTTAGCATGTTTTTCGCGGGATGAAGATGCATATATACGCCTTTTTTCCTTGAATAAAAAATCGGTTGATAGTCTGCGCTCGTGTCGTGCCTTCTTGTTCTCTGTCTTCGTTTCTTTGCGCAGTTAAACATGATACATACCCAGCTCCAGTGCGCCTTTGTTTGTCTCCTTAGCGACTACTTGCGCTTTGTGGAAATCCACGCCAGCCATGAAAATTTACATATTAGACCTCGCTACAGCATTATCCCAGCGCAGCGCGCCTTCGTTTCTTTGCGTTCTAACTTTTATGCAGCGCACCTTTGTTTGCTCGTTACTTTTGTTCTTTTCAGTCGTTTCCTGAATCCGTCCAAAGAGCCGGGCTAGGTGGATGATTATGGAACCACATGGCGATCGCACTGCATACAGCACGACTTTGGTCCCTGTGTTTTTAAATAAAAACATCAGATGTCGAAGGTCATGGTCGTGTCCGAGGATGGCTTCCACAGCTGGGGCCTAACCATAGGGACCGCACACGCTTTGTCGTCGTTGCCAAGTGAAGAGGCCCAAGATGGCTGTCATCCTTAATAAAGATCCCTTCTCGGGGCCGCTTTAGTGTTTCCTGGCAGATCATGGGCTTTCCACCCTGTGCACATGTTCTCATTTCCAATTAAAAAGGTCCTTCAAACCCTGCAGAAGGCTTGATTTAGCAACTGCTAATAACAAGATGTTGCATGGTACTTGAGAAACAATAGCGGCTACAATGACCAAGGTGAAGAAGAGCTGCGAGTTACACGGAAATAAAAAATGGTTGGGGGTGCCCACATAACAAGCTGGAATGGTTGGACAGTACTCCTAGTTAATTGCATTTGGAAGAGAAAGACAAGGTTTAATTTTGCAGTGTAAGCTTGCTTCTCTAGAATGAACAGAGAACGTTGCCTTGCAATGCTTGGGCTACCTTCCTTGACCCCATGAAAAAAAAAAGATGCCTCTGGGAAACTATTTGCGGAATTTCCGCCCCCCCCGCCCCCCGATTCAGAAGGGGAAGGGGGGGTGGGTGACGGCCTTTTCTTTGTCGGGCTCGGCGCGACGCACGATGGACAAGACGGCGAAAGGAAGGGGGCTGTCAGTGACACATGTTCTGCGCTGTCATTAGGACGAGCTGGCCGGCCTCTCCGCGGCAGCTCCCCTTTGAACCCCCCGCCTGTTCAATCGGAGGCGGGCGACGGCGGGGTGGTGCTGAAAAGGAGCGCCCTTGGGGTCAAGTGCCCCCCCCCCCCCCCCCCCCCATAGAGACAGAGACGGCAGAGCGCTTTGAATCTCGCGTATTGTTCGCGCACGAACCGAACAAGACGCGGCGCGCGGCTGAGACCAATTTGAGTCAAACCAGGTCCAGATGTGGCGGTGGCCAGCCGGTTTACCGGCTTCGGGCTAAGCCGCGCGCGAGCAACGCGCAATTCCCCTGGAAGGTCAAGACAAGCGGTCATGCGGGCACAGCGAAAGCGCCTCGCGACAGACGATCTGGCGACACAGCTAATTGAATACAGCGGGAGCGGCCGATCGTCAGCGAAAATCAGTCGCACGTGTGCGCGCGCGAAGCGTTGCTGCTTTTGTCTCCCGAGAAAGACGAAACCAACCGCACTTGTTTTTGCTTTCCTTCCGAGAGGAGAGCTAACCGAGTGCACATGCGGACACGACGCCGGGTGGTATTTGCTTGCCTTCTCCTGAGGGACCCAGGTAGCACCGAAACGTTGCGATAATGTTATATATTTGTTGAAGACTATATTAAAACGTTTCTTTAGAGCGTTAAAATAGAGTTTTCTGCATAACACACGTTATATGTTAATTTTTAACGTATTACAATGAAACATCTAACGTTACTGCAACTTGGATAACATTTTTATAACACTATTCCAATGTTCGGTATTACCTGGGGAGAGAGTCCCGCAATGCTGTGGATGTAGGGGGCACGGCATGCAAACCTGGTGGGCCAATGATTCCGAGGGTCCATTCTCGGAATTCAATTGCTCATAGTAGTTTTGATGTTTTTTCATGCTATGTATTTTTGAGAGCAGATTTGGAAATTTGCTGAAACTTGAAGGCGTGCCACGCGGCTCACGAACCAATCATGTGGTATATTGTGATTGGGTGATGCAAGGGATGGGCCGGGCCTTTAGGTCTTTAAAACCAGGGCCCGGAGCAATGGAAAAGGGTTCTGGGCTACTGTCTGATGTGATGCATCTTCGGCTATGCCGAGTAGGGGCCTCCCCTGTGGTAGCCAGTTCCACTTTTCTGCTGTTTAACCTTTCTAACCTTTTTGCCACTTTTAACTTGCCTTTCATGTGTATCAATCTGCTTGCAATGTAAATATTTGTGTAAATACAGTCAAGTTATACTCCCCTGAAATACCTGCATTCAGCAAAGTCGCAATATCGTCTCTGACGGAGCACCTTTGGTGCCAAGAAGCCTTTGGTCATCCAACCAAGTAACCGTCTCGGGCGGTGAGCATTTCTGGTGCGAAGTGAAGGAACTTAGTAAGGTCTGCAAAGAAAGACCTTACGCAACTTTACTGGGGCATAGCCGCCTTTCCGAAATTAACCGTGACAAGTGCCTAGCTGTCTTTGGATTCCAGCGAAGTTGCAGCTGTACCTCCGAATCCTCCTCGCCCGTTCCCACGCGGCTTCGCATGCCATGTCGCCATGTGCGGTAAAAAGAACAGTTTGCAGAGTTTAAATGGTTCAAGTATGAAGCTATGCAATGAAGCCAATTACAGACTTCTGTACAACACCTAGAGGAATTTCAAGAGCATGCTGTGTGATGCTAGTCAAAACTAATGCAGTCAACTATTATTTCGTATTTTTTTGACCAAACACACATGAAATGTCTGAAGATGAATGTGTACCAAACACATCGGTGCATCAGTTAATTTTTATGCGTGAAAAAAATTGTACTCACTTATAAATGCCCATATAACGTCATAATCAGGAATACTGAAGAATTAAGGAAAATAAAAAGTTTTTTTTTGTTCACGCTCACACACCTGCTACAAACATCTTTATACGCGTACGTAACAATTTATGACTCTGTAAGAAGCATTTTGGGTAAAAAGTACAGTATGGCAGAAAGGAATCTTTAGGAAATGCACTGTGTAGAAAGAGCCATACCAATTTCATGTGATCGTTCGATAAATGTAACAAATACCGTGCAAACAAGCTCGCTGCATAGTATAGTTTTTTTGCAAGTTACTGGTTGCAGACCGCTCTGCAGTCACTGGACTGTGATTGTGTAAGTACTGCATGACAGTGCATGGATTGCACAGCAGTTGCTTGTTCATTTCGTTTACCACCATCATTTGTAAGAAGGGGCCATTTCTCATATACATGTGTTTCTCTGCGAGTGTCGTTCTGCGCAGCGAGCGTTCTTTCGGTGCGGGAGGGCGTCCTTGGCGGCACCCTCCGTTCTGCGAACGGACCGATGGGCGCCCGCTTCGTTAGCTTATTGGTGTGGTCGTTAGGGCCGCGGGAAATGCCGCCGCTGCCCGAAGTACGAACCGGAGAGCCGTGCGGCGTCTCCTTTCAAGTGGACCCATGCACGTGTGCGCGTGAGAGTGTGTGTGTTTGTGTGTGTGTGCGCTTCCGGTGCACTGCAGGTGCGCGGTAGCCTGCAGCGCTTGGAGGCGACTCAGTCAAGTGACAGACGACAAGGAACCCGTGAGAGTGTGTGTGCGATGCTATTTTACCTTGTAAATAAGTTTTCGTAAATATACCCTTTTGTATTTCGTTCACATGAGAGTTTCATCGTTTCATTTCTTCAGCGCGTATTTGTAACATTAATTTAATCTTAAGCCTCATTTCAAACACAATGAAACAGGACGTGTAACTTTTTGACATGTTCCTTTTTGGCAGCCTCTAAAAATATTTCCGCATGAATGGGCTAGCTTAATTGTTTTGCAGCAATATAACCACGGGACTGCTGTAACTTGCAACATTTTCAAATTGTGTGAGTATCACTGCATGTGAGGGGTCACAACCATATCCTAGCTGTTTCTTGAAGGTCCCGTTGCTTTGATGGCAATGCTTGGACAACCATGACCATCTTCCGCATTCATGCGTACAGGGTATGCCCATTACGTGCATGCCTTTCTACCTATTAATGCCTTACAATGCAAACAGACAACAAATAAAAGGAAGAGCGCAAGTACAGACAGTGTTTGTAGCCCACACTCTTCTTCTTCACGTCAGTAAATATATATGGCACATACCCACGCGGGGGGATTTGCCAAGGATTTGCGCATGCAGTGTGTGAAAGCGCGGCGCATCAGGTGCGCTTTTTGAACCCGCGCGCGCTGTCAAAAACGTGGGGAATTCCGAGGAAAATCTAGGGAAAATATGTCTCTTCCCAACCGGACATGACGTCATTAAAAGTCACGTGACCATGACGTCACATGACGTTTTCGGCGTGACGTCACATTTTGTTTGACCAATCAGCGTTTCCAGCCCACCTGCCCGTAAACGCTTGTGGGCAACACCCTCTAGAGAATTTGAGAAGGCCTGAGTACTCCACCCGTGACGTCACGAAAAGAGGGCCACAGTCGCCGCCACTTACGGTGTAGTTTGTGGAACCGCAGCTTGGATCACGTAGCAGAAATAAGCTTCCATTGATCAATCCACACTTTTTCTTCTGCTAACTGCTAAAATAAAAAGCAGGAACTTTTTACGAGGCATTTATTTAGGGGCAACCGCCATTAACCAGCTCCGTAAGGGCTGTTTATAGGTACTAATATCAGCAACTCCGTCGCGTTCTAGTCTTTCTCAGTAAACGTTTTTTTCTTGCACATTTCTTTAAATAGATTTACCCCTGTTTAAAACCTTTACCTTCCTTATTTCTGTGCATATAATTTTTTAGAGCGCAGCTATAATCACAAATGAAACACACTCGATTGACTTCACAGCTGCGTATGTAGTTTTATTGGGGACACAAGTATTTATTATAATTTTGCTTTCAAGACAAATATATACATTTCCGCCATCTGCTTAATTACAACATAGAAAGCAGATGTCTTCGTTTGCAGATCTAGACTTCGACTGGGGTCAACGCAGCTGTTCTCAATGCTCCCAAGTAGCTCCACCGCCGATGTCTTGTTGTTTTACTTCAAATGGAGTGGAGAAATTGGTGCTCGTTTTCATTATTGGCGTCTTTACAAAGGAAACTGTCATGATAAAGTCAGCTTTTACTGCAAATTGATATTTGATGTCTGGAGCTTGGTTTTCAATATGTGCAGTAAGTAAGGGGTTCGTTTACTTAGATAAAACGCCAGAATGTATATTGCTGATTACATATTCTGTCAATTTAAGAATGTTATCCACTTCCTGCTCTTTTCGGAATACTTCGGCAGATTCTTCAAGCGCCTTTTTCAAAGCAAGAGCACGCGTTCGCTTCGAGTCGAGGACATCCCTTGAGGTGCATGGCTTAGAAACATCAGACGGGCATTCTGGAAACATTGTTGGGACGGTGACTGTGCGAAAGACGCGCAGGTGTGGTGATCTCTGTAAGTTTGTCGATGTGGCAGGCCTCTCGCACGAGTGAAGTTCGCTAACCTAGAGGGTAGTTCAATTTTGTTTAAATAGTAGCTGTAACTTAGCAAGGGAGCTATCTCTTGAAGTGCTGGATTCGCTGCTTACAACTGTAACAAGCTTCCTGGTTGAGAGAAAATGTTCTTTAATGCAGTGCTAAGTGTATCCTGTTTTCAGAAAAGATAAGCTATTATTTAGAGACGTTCCAAACATGTTACCTTAGAGTGCGGTGACACAAAGAAATTTGTTCGTGGTATGGCCCTAATCGAAGCGTTCTGTTCTTCACACCGGGGGAACTTCAGAACGTCAATTTTGGGCTCCGATATGGAATTAATCCGGCAGTTGGGCACGCAGCCCTTGTTAGGCATACCCTGACAAGAACGTTATCCACAACCCGCTAAAATGAAGTCTCTAGCGCATCACCTCGACGGACACACAATCGCAAGCAAGCAAGGGCACCTTGAGTCTCAAGGTGATAGTGCTTCGCGCCACCATGGACCCTAGCTTCCATACCGAAGCTGTCATCCGCACCGTGGCGATAGGTTTTAAGGTGAAGGGTAGAAACCATGAACGGTGGTGGTCGGGGCCATGGTCAAGCCCCGGCCGACGGGCTCCCCATCTGTATACCAGTTGGGGGGCTCCGGGACCTTCTTGTGTCTATAAGGGTGAAGCACAAGTGACAGAATAGGAACCCTTAATCCATATATGCCGCATGGAATCTCAATCTAACCCCACCCCCCTCCTAAAAAAAAACGATCGGAACCGGAAACGGTACCGCACCGAAGGAATCGCAATTCCAACTGCAAAATCTACTGAAAATTTCCCATAGTTCCTGATAGTCCACGCTGTTGAGCAAAACGCTCCAGTGGCAGCACTGTCAGTGTTTGCAATAGAAAAGTGGCTAGTGGCTAACATAGGCGAGGAATATGAAGCAAAAAAACTATCCTCAGGAGATCTTGTACAAGTGAAATCCAAAAAGCAGAGTGATGCATTACTCAAACAAGAGAAACTTGCCGATCTTGACATTACTGTAACACCCCACAGAAGCCTGAACAGCGTTCAGGGAGTAATTTCTGAGCGCTTGCTAATGACAGAGGATGAAAAAGAGCTCCTCGAGAATTTGCGTGACCAAAACGTGACGTCCCTTCGCCGCATCACAATAAGGCGTAACGGAGAAGAAAAACAACACCTAACATCGTTCTAACATTCGGCAGCACTCGTTTGCCCGAGTCTGTCCGAGTGGCATTCATCAGGTGCCCAGTGGGCCCGAACATTCCTAACCCTAGGAGATGTTTCAAATGCCAAAGGTATGGCCATGGCAGCAAGACATGCAGAGGCAAGGAGACCTGTGGCAAATGTGCCGAAACCGAACATGAAACAGACAACTGCCAAGCAACTGAAACAAAATGTGCGAATTGCAAACGTCCACACGCAGCCTACTCGCGAACCTGTGAAGTTTTCAAGAAAAACAAATCATCAATCTGAAAGTACGAGAAAATATATCTTACCCTGAAGCAAGAAAAAAGTTTAAGGAAGAGACAGCCAGGTCATATGTTGACGCCGTGCACCGGGGGGCCGAGCGGCGTCTGGTGACAGTGGGCCCACAGTACACCATCGTTGATGTGTGCCTGCCCCGTCCCCCACTCGAACGGCACTCCCGTGTCGGCACCATTGACATTCCAGAGGTGCACCTGACGGCGGCCTCTGGCACAACCAAAGTTGGCGGGAGTGGTGATACACCACCCCAACTTCAGGCCACTGCCCAGGCAGGGCCATCCACATCTTTGACGGGTGCAGCCAAGGCTGCCCTGTCATCTCAAAAGAAAGGCTCGCTGGCCCCTGAGCCGGTAGGTCGCACGGCTTCCCCCCGTAGGGAGAAGCCACAAATCCGTACCCCCGCGGGTTTTCCGCGGAAATTGATCGCCTCACATGAGGCGATCGATTTGATCGTACATCATGACCAATGCGCAAGAGATAGCTGAGGCATTCCACATTTTCAGAAAGGGCGATGGATGTGTGAGCAAAATGTCGATTAGCTCTTCAAGCAGGGAAATGAGCTTGCTTCATTGTGGGTAGAGGGGTTGACGATAGCGCACGTGCCTTGGAAATTTGTTTAATGTGTTTTTTTTTGGGGGGGGGGGGCGGGTTATCGCATGTAGGTGATTACAGCGCATCTGTGTTTGACTGGACAACCTTACACGTGTGTGTGTGTATTGTATAAATTGACTTCTTACTATTGAATAAAATTCAGTTGTAAGTTAAGCGCCTTCGTGTGTCTCGTCTCGTCCTCTGTGTGTGTGTTTTAGCGCTGGTTCTTAATGCGATGAAAGAAACATGCCGAACCACCCCAGCCAAAACCTCCATCCACGCACGACCATGACGAGCAGCCGGGTTGGACATGGTTCGTTTGTAACCCTCCGAAGGCAGGCGCAGCGACAAAAGAAAAGGCTTCACGCAGCGCGGGTCAAGAAAGGACCCGACCTATATCTCAACATCTCAACCAAAACCAGTCTGGGGTAACTCGGGGGCAAGACGGGAAGACACTTTCTCATTCATAGATCAGTGTCGCAGCCTGGAGGCAGAATCTGAACTACTCGCAAGATGACGGCAGTCCAACCGCCACCTTAAAAAGGACTGAGAGAAACAGAGGTTGAAACAGAATATTGGTTTTCGGAGAAAAGAAATGGCGCAGCAACTTCCTCACATATCGGCGGACACCTGAACCACGCCGTAAGAGAAGGGATAAAGGAGGGACAGAGGGAAGAAAGGGGTGCCGTAGTGGAGTGCTCCGGAGTAATTTCGACCGCCTGGGGTTCGTTAACGTGCACTGACAGCGCACAGAACACGCGCGCCTAACACCGCATTTACACGGGCGACCTTAAACACAGTTAAGATAACTACGGTTCCCTGTAACTAAAGTTAGCCGCGCTCACACGGCAGACGAAACTGAAGTTACGCCACCTAACCACAGTTACCCAAACCGAGCTTGCTGACCACCGTTTGCTACCTTAACCGACAAGATGGCGGCGCCCATGGCAGCAGCAACATCGAACGGCTCGTCCTCCCAGAGTTGTGTCATCTGGCTTGATTCAACAACCGCGGCCCTGATACGCATCTGATACGGATCTGATACGGTAATAGGCGCAACGCTCGGATATATGCTGCGATTGTAGCGGAACTGAACGCCGCGCTGCCGCCGGGACAAGGCCCATACACCAGCAAGCAATTGAAGCTGAAAATGGAAAACCTCAACCAGAAATACGGTAAGTGCGACCTTTACCGAACGATGCTCGTGCCATCGCATTCTTGGCGCTGTTTTCATAGTGCAGCGGAACTGCTTACGTCAGCCTCGCATGTGCGACAGTAGCATATGTTGTCGTTGGAGCAACGCGTCGATTCTCTTCGCCGTCATCGCACAGTTCTGGAGTGTCGAAGAAGATCTTGAGAATGCATTGTTGAGGTAGTAAGGACTCGAGAGTAATGTCATCAGGCAGGAGCAGCATACGCAGCACTTAGAATCTCGCTCGTGCACGCGTGCATGGCGCTGCATGCAAACTTCGTCTTCCTCGTTACAAACGTGTTGTTCGTCGTCTTTATTTGAAAAGTGCGAGCTGCAGCGCTGACAACATTGCTGTACGCGTCGCTATTTATGGCCACCTGCTAGAGCAACAATGCAGGTAATTGAATTTCTAGATTTATTCCATATTTCTTTACCAGGCTTCACTGTGTACTAGCAGCATTTGTGAAGTATAGTATACAGAGTGCAGCCTGAGAAAGATATATGAAAGAAATAAATCTAGAAATTAACCAAGTAAGATATTGCTATAATGACAATAGTTGAACCATAATGCACAGCTGTGGCTTCAATCGCAAAGCAACAACTAGCAGGATGTATTTTAGCCACATTGCAAATGTAAATTGCATGCATTAATTTCACCAGTACCTGCGCCTATGCATTAGACACTTATCTATGAAATTTTATTCTTGCATTGAGAATGAGTATTGTGAAGCTTAATCCACTGAGAGAAATGCTGTGATCACAACCTTCAAATGTTTTTAGCAACACATTTAATAGCTCACATCATTTTTATTTGTCCAGGCAGCTGAGACGGACAGGCACTTCAACTGGGTCGCCTGCTGTCCCATAGATATTTTACTGTCAGCTCCAGTTTTCATTCTGCATATCCATTCTACATATCGGTAGTTAGCTGGTTGCCTCCAAATATGCTTAATGTTACCATGCCAGAGCAAAGACCGCTTTGTTGTACAGGCAGTTCAATGTGCATTGCTGGTTTAGGTTACGTCATTTTTTTCAAGTGGGAATGATATGTCAAAAGGCACGCACTGCAGATGGATACGACTTAAGTCGCTAGTAAGATGAAGTTATGGTACGCACCAGAATTTCGGTACCATTATTTGCGTGATATATTAATATTTCTAGTGCTTTATGACAATTCGTCTTTCACACCTGTGCACATGCAGCTTCACCTTCATTCTTCTCTCTTGTAGATACTCATCTCTATTGATTCTATTAGCAACTGGGCTTTAGTACAGTGAAGTAATACAGCAACCAGTGGATCATAAGCTGTTATTGCGAACTGTTGTTTCTCTACAGGGACACTGAAGGGAAGTAGCAAAGTAGATAATAAATTTCTATGTGATATCTGTAATGTCCAAGTAATTCAATAAAACAGAGTGGTGGGCTAGTTGGTGATTCATACTTGGAATGAACGACAGCGTAAAAAAGGACAACCACAGAAGAGAAGCGTTCTTTGTGTCGTGTCTTCTTCTGTGGTTGTCTTTCTTTGCGCTGTCTTCGTTCGAAGTATATAAGTAATACCTGTATTGTATTGTGTTTTGTCTATAAGCTCTTCGTGCATGCTTTCTGTATTTATTGCCATTTCACATAAAATACACTCAATTGCAGGTTCAGTGCTTTCTATTAATTCTTTCTGTATCATCCCATTTTTTGTGCTGTTTTTAAGCCTTGAATGATGAATCAACTGGCCCAGCAATCCTTCCTTTGGAACCATTGGACAGACCCGAGGGGGGATGTAGAGTAAGCTACTCCCACAACCATGGACATTAATGGGAATGGGGAGCGGAAATGGCACTTGCGTCTTCAAATCGCCGCGCCTTGTCGTGCCAGAGGTCGCACCTCACCTTCCATGTGCTTCTGTTCAACTCAACCTCATCAGCTGGGTTTACCCTTGGTCAACCATGCCCCACATGCTTGCAAATGTTTAACATATTGCTTGTTATTGACTTTGATCAGCTTGGTATACTGTCTTGTCCAGCTTTTCATTCATTTATTTATTTGTACATACTGCGAGCCATAACTTTGGCCCAAGCAGGAGAGCAGACAATTATAAATGCTATAAAACCATTAACCACAACAGTCACAAGTCATTTAAATGATATAAAATCCAACATTCATCGCAACACCAACACTAGGAGCCGTACAAAAATCCTCCAACACTTTCACAAAATATTTCGAGTCACATAACCCAAAGGAAGGCAATTGCTTTCCGCAGCAGTATTAAGGAAAAAACTGAACCCATTAGTTCATGTGAAAGTTGGGGCTAGGAAATGCTGATGTACATGTGTGTTTGTATGCGTATGTAAAAGAGGCTTGGTGCTCTGAATATTGTTGCTCTATGTACCCATTTATGTATTTCTAATTTCATGAGCTTTTATATGTATGTAATTAATTTTAGTTATGCCTGCAATTTTCTTTGAAACTGAATTGCATGGATCCCAACTAGCTTTTAGCTAGGGATCCAGATGTCTTCACATGCAAGCCTTGTATGAATGTTGAGAAATAAAATTGAATCAATCAATCAATCAATCAATCAATCAATCAATCAATCAATCAATCAATCAATGTCTGGATGTTCATATATCTATTTAGTTATGTTCAGGAAAAGAAAAATTTGAACCGCTGCCTTCTTTCCAGTTTGGCCATCATAAGTTAGTGTTTTTGTAATATATTGTGGAAGCGGATCATTGCATTACATTAAGACACATTCAACCTCCTTTTTGAGATGATAACAAGTTGTCTTGTATGTTTCATCATGTGCTGCTACCAGTTGTCACTGAGGCACCAGACGGCTCGGAAGTGCCCCTGTCATGGGAGGACAGCCTGCCTGAAGGAAGCGGAAGAGACGACCTCTCACAACTTCCAGCCAGCTCCCCCAATTGCAGTGCCAGTGCTGCAGTACCTGCACTGCAAAGCACAGGCAACAGCGGCGGCGACTCAAGCAGAGCCAGTTCTGGTGTAAGCAGCAGTGCCACAGCAGGGGCAAGCAGCAGTGCCGGTGCTGGCACAAGCGCCAAAAGAATGGAACCCCAAAAGAGCCGTGACAAGCGACAAGGATATGCTAGCGAGCAGCTAGTGGCCGTCCATAAAAGAGAAAGCGAGGCAGCAGCAAAGGCCGACCGCAAGGCACACAAAATGCGCAAGGTAATGGTGCGCCTCCAGAAGGAAGCGAATGTCATAAAATCAAGCATGGTGCAACAGCTTGCAAAATTTCTAGACAACAGAGAAAATAATGATTCCCTCAATAAAGAGTAATCAAAACAGCTGGAAGTTACTTGATATTACAGCATGTGATGAGATGAAAGATCTTTTACTGCTGCAAGTTTTGTATTGTGTTTTAAACAGTGAATTGTATTGTGCGGGCTGGCTACCCTAGTGGCTTGCAGTATTAGTTATTAACAGAGCCCATGCATACACTTCAGGGGTACAAAAGTGCAGTAATCAAACAAATCTGTAGCAAGTACATTGCTGCCGCTCTCGCAGTAATACTCCACCTGCTTCTCCACTCAGAACCAATGGCTGTTCCATGCTCACCAGGAACTGTTTGCTAGAAGGCTCATATTTTTCTTGCAACAGAACTGTTTTTTTTTGGGGGGGGGGGGGGGGGCAAGTTATAGACCAGTGGGGAAGTTTGACAAGAGCAAAATAGTAATGGCGTGAAATTGTTCACAGAAAGCGTACTTTGGTTTAACGAGTTGGGATGGGAATGTAATGTAATTTATCAGACTGTAAGTCTTTCAAAGCTCTCATCATTCGATCACATTTACATCACATTTTTGTGTTTGCTTTGTGTGTGGATGGTGTGTGCAATAGTATGAAGCTTGCACCTGTGATCGACATGATTTCGTTACTTCATGAGCAAAAGGAAAAAAATTCTCGCAACTATTGCTTAATCTTCGACTAGGTATAAAATGTTCACTGTAATATGATTGTAAGTACCAACAGCTTTTCTGGTAAGAGGTATCCGCTTCCATTGGGCTAGCATCAGGTGCATGCAACAGCCTAGCCAAAAAATATGGTGATACCAAGGGGGTCCTTATTGGAAAGGTCTATATAGTGAATGCATTTCATTCACTATACTCCTTTCAGAATAAAGTTGAATGGCGCAACGGAACAAACAAAGGAAGACACAGAGACAGAAAAAGCGCCACTGCTATGTCTTCCTGTGTTTGTTCCTTTGTGCCATTCAACTTTATGATGAACCAACTAACGCCTCCCAGCAAGTACGTCTGCTTTCAGAAGTAGGAGTGCAAGACTAAAAGCTTGTACTGCTTGACAAGATACCAACAAGTTGCTGATTGGCAATGTGGCAAGACGATGGCCAGTTATACACGAAAATAAAGCAAACAGCAAGTGATAGAATAGCTGCCAATACGCAGACTATGTGACACAAACACAGCAATGAAAAAGGTAGTACAATGGCAATGAAACAGCAACATAAACAGCAGTGCTCAGCAAGAATGATTCAAATAAAAATTGAAAGCTCATGCTGGCTTTTACTATCGTCGGTGAGCAAAACTGTTTGAAGAAAGAGATTTGTTTACAGGAAGTAATGAAATCTTCAATATTTGTTCATTAGAGATAGTTGCATGTAGGTGAAGGTTTGTTTTTCATAAGGAGTACGAGTAGTCAAGGGTTCGACAGAATCCTGTCTATCGAGGGGGAAACAGTGGATGAATAAAGCGTACACTCGCCAAAAATGGATTTTAAAATATGACGTTTCGGGACTACAACGGGTCCCGAAATTAACAGGACGCAGGATAATCTCCCGGATAACTGCGCCCATTCACTGCGCTGTCAAGTACGCTTATAAGAAGCGGTCCATTTCGTCCATCTTCATTGTGAACATGGGACCCGTAGTGGTCCCGAAACGTCATATTTTAAAACCCATTTTTGGCGAGTGTACGTTTTATTCCTCCACTAAGGAGTACTAGTAGTTGGTACGAACCACTTCGCTTTGTAGTTTAACAGGAACCAATAATTAACATTAGCTATATAATGCAAGACTATTTTCTGAAAGCCTGGCCATGACGGCGGCTTTTCAATGGGTGTGTATAGCAAGACACTCGTGTACTGTGCACTGTCAGTGCATGTTAATGAACCCCATGTGGTCAAAAATTCTGCAGTCCTTCGCTACGGCACCACCCATAGCCCAAGCCGCTTTGGAACGTTAAACTCCATAAACCAGAGCTCTTTTATGAAGAAAATGTAGGTTGCGAAAATTACACTAGTTTTAACCTTCATAACCTTCACCCCAGTAGGGAGTATGCATCATGTGTGTGCAATGGTAGCCATTTAAGGTGAGCCGAACCCAGTGTCTGCTCCTTCAATAATGTGTGTGTAGCTCTGTTCAGGGTTGTTCCCTCTAGATAGAGGTGTCCTTCTGAGCTGCACTTGAGTTTCCCACGGACTGGGTTCTAGCTCAACGCAAGGTGCTTGGCCAAAGCGTCCCGATGGCCACACCTGACTCCTCTTCCCGGTTGCTTGTGCACACCGGCTGAGGCTGCCTTTCATCAGCGCTCTGCATCACATCAAACTAGCTTGAATCACAGAAGTCACTGAGCTGTTCACAAATGTTGTACAGCACAAAAGCAGCACGGATCACATGACTGACATTGTGGATGTCACACTCAAAGCCCTTCAGCAGCATTCTAAAGCGTGTCGACAACACGTCTGGCACTCACCAGCCGGTAGTTAAAGGTCTGTGAGGGGAACCCAGAGGCACCTGGAAGGGGTACAGCTTCATCAGATGCGTCTGCAACGGGAAAGCTTGATCACCAAGAAGAATTGTGCCAACTCCCACACCTTCAATGAGCTATGTTTCTGACACCAGATATAAATTGAACCCATTTCTTTTTTGCTTGGATAGGCTGAAATGGTTGTGGCCATTAGCATTCACAGATTCCCAGCCTTGCACTGGAACCAAGTTCTGTTTATGCCTAACGTCCACACCTGAAACAAAGCATTACATTTTTGTCTCGCAGTGCGTTGCGTTTAAACGTAGCGTTGTGAGCTGCGGGGAGACGTCTCTGAGGTTATCAAAGTTGTAAAGTAAGCAAGCGGTTCTGTTCTTTTCTTTTTCAGAAGATTTGTTTGTTTTGTGAAATGCGTAGTGTGCACCAGGTAGTGGGTGGCCGAGCCGTGGTCATAATTTTGATACCAGAATGAGAAGGGCTTTGGCCACCAGAAAGAGTGTGAGCAGGAGCAATTAGTGTGCCTTGCAGTTCATTGGTTTAAGGTAAGAACAGTATGAAGAACCCAACTCAACAAATGTATATGATTTAGTCTGTGTTTGTCTTGTCCGCTCAAATGAAAACATTTGTGACACTCTTTGCGCTGTACATTATCTTCTTGTTAACAGAGTTGAGATTTTGTTCAGACTGCTTGGCAGATTAACACGCGAAAAGAAAATTCTGGGGGGGGGGGGGGGGGGACTTTGTTGAACTAAAGTGCGGTGAGGTGAAAACATTTAGAGCTGGGTTGCTGCTTGTGTCACAGACGTAGGACAAAAATGTGATAGAGTACACAATTGTTTGCGAAACTTGAATGCTAGAGACACTGGAGGGCGTTTCATGGGCATACGTCTGCTTCGACGCCTGTCCACAAACACTCTCCAGCATCCTTACTCTAGACATATATTAATGACGGCAAAAAAAGGAACTACATATGCGTTGACAGGAAGTGGCGTGGTTGTTTGCTCGCTCGGCTGCGGATTGCAAGGATGGTGGTTCCAATCCCGCCGTGCGCGATTTTTTTCCGATGATGATGTCAACGGTGCGATATGACTTGAGACCGGGCGTGAACTGAGACCAGACAAGGTCAGGGCTGCAAATTTGAGCCATTAAAAGCTCTCGCCTCAATACGTACAGCAATGGGCTGTATGCATTTGCACCCTGTCCACTGTGAGATCAGCGACTTTCTGTCGTAGTGAGGCGTACATGCATTCAAAAAGTATAGTCCTCAGAAAAGATTACCCTAATTCCTGTCTATATTCATGAGTTCTGTACTACCGAAGCATGACTGTATAGATCAAGTTATGGCTAATTGTTTAGTTCTCATGATGTAAGCAGCAATAAATTTTTGTGTGCCCTAACTACGTGACACAAGAACTAAAGTCATCTTTGCAAACTTTGAAAGCTGATGGAAGAATGCGTTTTGTGGCATAAGAGCCTGGTGGTTGAAGAACAGTTGCCTTCACCTGACAGCACTTCTAAAGAGCACATTGCAAAATGTTACATACAACATAAATAACAATGCCATCACAGATGTAAAAGAAAATAAGTACCTAGGTGTCAAAATAACGTCACGGCTCAAATGGACGAAACACATCGATAATACCTGTTTCTCCGCCCGCAGAAAGTTAGTACTTCCCAAGTTTCGGATGGGCGGTTGCCCTAGTGCCCGAAGTCTGAAGGCATATGAATGAATTGTAAGGCCAATTCTTGAATGTGCCTGCATTGTATGGGACCCTTACACTACAGATGACACCCAAAAACTAGAAAATGCACCGTCTTGCGGCTCGCTTTATTTTCAACCGTTACAGGCGCCTAGACTCTCCTTCCGCCATGCTAAAACTTGCAGGCTTGGAACCACTTGCAGTTAGACGAAAGAAAGCCCGTCTGAATTTCCTTCATTCAATATACTTTTTTCGACTTGGTATTTCACCCGAAAATCACATCGCTAGTGATTCTAGACGAACCTCGCGACACAAACACACCCATAGCCTGGAACCCATTTTTACACGCACAAATACATACAAGTTTTCTTTTTTCCAAGAACAGTTTCTGAATGGAATGCTCTACCGCAGGACTCTCCGTTGCTTTCCAAACATTGTTATCTTCAATGCTGGCTTAGTAACTGCATTGTAACCGCATTTTAAATTGTCGTTTTGCACTGTTTATTTTGTGGCATCTATATTGTTTAATACTATCATACTTGTTTTGTTTTTGCCGTGTATGTATTTCTCTCTCCTGCTTGGACATACAGCATTTCCACAGTATTCAATAAATAAATAAATAAATAAATAAATAAATAAATAAATAAATAAATAAATGAGCCTTGTTTAGGTGGTAAAACTGCGTTATACCGCATTAACACGGGTGACCTTAACCAGAGTCAAGGTAACTACGGTTCCTCGTAACTATAGTTAGCCGCGCTCACACGGCAGACGAAACTGCAGTTACGCCACCTAACCACAGTTACCCAAACCGAGCTTGCTGACCTCCGTTTGCTACCTTAACCGACAAGATGGAGGCGCCCGTGGCAGCAGCAACATCGAACGACTCGTCCTCCCAGGGTTGTGTCATCTGGCTTGATTCAACAAGCGCGGCCCTGATACGCATCTGATACGGATCTGATACGGCAACGCGCGCAACGCTCGGATATATGCTGCGATTGTAGCGGAACTGAACTCCGGGCTGCCGCCGGGAGAAGGCCCATACACCAGCAAACAAGTGAAGCTGAAAATGGACAACCTCAACAAGAAATACGGTAAGTGCGACCTTTACCGAACGATGCTCGTGCTATCGGGTTCTTGGCGCTGTTTTCATAGTGCAGCTGAACTGCTTACATCAGCCTCGCATGTGCGACAGTAGCATGTGTTGTCGCTGGAGCAACGCGTCGATTCTCTTCGCCGTCATCGCACAGTTCTGGAGTGTCGAAGAAGATCTTGAGAATGCATTGTTGAGGTAGTAAGGACCCGAGAGTAATGTCATCAGGCAGGAGCACCATACGCAGAACTTAGAATCTTCGCTCGTGCACGCGTGCACGGCGCTGCATGCAAACTTCGTCTTTCTCGTTACACACGTGTTGTTCATCGTTTTTATTTGGAAATTGTGAGCTGCAGCGCTTACAGCATTGCTGTACGCGTCGCTATTTCTGGCCACCTGCTAGAGCAACAATGCAGTTAATTGAATTTCAAGATTTATTTCATATTTCTTTATCAGGCTTCACTGTGTACTAGCAGCATTTGTGAAGTTGCATACACAGTGCAGCCTGAGAAAGTATATGAAAGAAATAAATCTAGAAATTAACCAAGTGAGATATTGCTAGAATGGCAATAGTTGAACCATAATGCACAGTCGTGGCTTCAATGGCAAAGCAGCAACTAGCAGGATGTAGTTTAGCCACATTGCAAATGTATATTGCATGCATTATTTCACCAGTACCTGTGCATATGCATTAGACACTTACCTATGAAATTTTAATCTTGCATTGAGAATGTGTACAGCGAAGCTTAATCCAGTGAGAGAAATGATGTGATCACAACCCTCAAATGTTTTTTTAACGACAGATTTAACAGCTCTCATCATTTTTATTTGTCCAGGTAGCTGAGACGGACACTCTTCAACTGGGTCACCTTGTGTCCCATGGATCTTCTACTGGCTACTCCACAGTTTCCTCGGCTGCCTTCCCATCAACGATGATGAGTGAGTCGAGGAAAGTTTAGAGGTAATTGTTGATTTATACCATTGAGTGTAATCTGGTGTTTAGATCACTTCAGAATTCTTTTGCTGCTCATTTCTCAGTGCGGAATTTATACTCATTATAAAATGCTGGCCAACAACCGATAATAAAGAATACTCATTATAAAATGCTGGCCAACAATCGATAATAAAGAACAGACTCAAGCAGTTGTGTAAAGCACTCCCACAAACATGGGCACCGACCTCCATGTCTACATTTTTGCCTTGTGCTGTTGTTCTGTCATGAAATGTGAACCAACTAGCCAAGCAACTCCCACTGCTCGTCCATAAATCCTTGTTTTTTTCTAGCAATTCTAGATATCGGTAGTTAGCTGGTTGTCTCCCCATATACCTAATGTTACCATTCCAGAGCAAAGACCGCTTTGTTGTACAGGGAGTTCAATGTGCATTGCTGGTTTAGGTTACCTCCTTTTTTTCAGATGGGAATCATATGTCAAAAGGCACACACTGCGGATGGATACGACTTAAGTCTCTAGTAAGATGAAGTTATTGTACGCACCAGAATTTCGGTGCCTTTATTTACGTGACATATTAATATTGCCAGTGCTCTATGACAATTCATCTTTCACACCTGTGCACATGCAGCTTCACCTTCATCCTTCTCTCTTGTAGATACTCATCTTTGTTCGTTGATTCTATTAGCAACTGGGCTTGAACGCAGTTTAGTAATACAGCAACCAGTGGATCATAAGCTGTTATTGCGAACTGTTGTTTCTCTATAGGGACACTGAAGGGAAGTAGCAAAGTAGATAATAAATTTCTATGTGATATCTGTAATGTCCAAGTAATTCAATAAAACAGAGTGGTGGGCTAGTTGGTGATTCATACTTGGAATGAACGACAGCGTAAAAAAGGACAACCACAGAAGAGAAGCATTCTTTGTGTCGTGTCCTCTTCTGTGGTTGTCCTTTTTTTGCACTGCCTTCGTTCGAAGTATATAAGTAATATCTGTATTGTATTGCGTTTTTGTCTATAAGCTCTTTGTGCATGCTTTCTCTATTCATTACCATTTCACATAAAATACAATAAATTGCAGGTTCAGTGCTGTATATTCCTTCTTTCTGTATCATCCCATTTTTTGTGCTGTTTTTAAGCCTTGAATGATGAATTAACTGACCCAGCAATCCTTCCTTTGGAACCATTGGACAGACCCGAGGGGGATGTAGAGTAAGCTTCTCCCACAACCGTGGGCATTAATGGGAATGGGGAGCGGAAATGGCACTTGCGTCTTCAAATCGCCGCGCCTTGTCGTGCCAGAGGTCGCACCTCACCTTCCATGTGCTTCTGTTCAACTCAACCTCATCAGCTCGGTTTACCCTGTGTCAACCATGCCCCACATGCTTGCAAATGTTTAACATATTGCTTGTTATTGACTTTGATCAGCTTGGTATACTGTCTTGTCCAGCTTTTCATTCATTTATTTATTTTTACATACTGCGAGCCATAACGTTGGCCCAAGCAGGAGAGCAGACAATCATAAATGCCATAAAACCATTAACCACAACAGTCACAAGTCATTTAAATGATATAAAATCCAACATTCATCACAACACCAACACTAGGAGCCGTACAAAAATCCTCCAACTCCTTCACAAAATATTTCGAGTCACATAAACCTAAAGGAAGACGATTGCACTCCGCAGCAGTATTCAGAAAAAACTGAACTGAACCCATCGGTTCATGTGAAAGTTGGGGCTAGAGAATGCTGATGTATATGTCTGGATCTTCATACATTTATTTAGTTACGTTCAGGAAAACAAAAAAATTGAAGCGTTGCCTTCTTTCCAGTTTGACCATCACAAGTTTCTGTTTTTGCAATATATTGTGGAAGCGGATGATTGCATTACATAAGGACATATCTAACCTCCTTTCTGAGATGATAACATGTTGTCTTGTATGTTTAATCATGTGCAGCTGCCAGTTGCCAATGAGGCACCAGACGGCTCAGAAGTGCTCCTGTCATGGGAAGACAGCCTGCCTGAAGGAAGCAGAAGAGACGACCTCTCACAACTTGCGGTCAGCTCCCCCAATTGCAGTGCCAGTGCTGCAGTACCTGCACTGCAAAGCAAGGCAACAGCGGCGGCGACTCAAGCAGAGCCAGTTCTGGTGTAAGCAGCAGTGCCACAGCAGGGGCAAGCAGCAGTGCCGGTGCTGGCACAAGCGCCAAAAGAAAGGAACCCCAGAAGAGCCGCAACAAGCGACAAGGATCTGCTATAGAGCAGCTATTTGCCGTCCATAAAGGAGAAAGTGAGGCAGCATCAAAGCAAGGCACACAAAATGCGCAAGATAATGGTGCGCGTCCAGAAGGAAGCGAATGCCATAAATGCAAGCATGCTGCAACTGCTTGCAAAATTTCTAGACAACAAAGAAAATAGTGACTCGCTCAATGAAGAGTGATCAAAACAGTTGGAAGTTATTTTATATTTCAGCATGTGATGAGATGAAAGATCTCTTACTGCTGCAAGTTTTGTATTGTGTTTTAAACAGTGAATTGTATTGTGCGGGCTGGCTACCCTAGTGGCTTGCAGTATTAGTTATTAACAGAGCCCATGCATACACTTCAGGGGTACAAAAGTGCAGTAATCAAACAAATCTGTAGCAAGTACATTGCTGCCGCTCTCGCAGTAATACTCCACCTGCTTCTCCACTGAGAACCAATGGCTGTTCCATGCTCACCAGCAACTGTTTGCTAGAAGGCTCATATTTTTCTTGCAACAGAACTGTTTTTTTTTTGGGGGGGGGGCAAGTTATAGACCAGTGGGGAAGTTTGACAAGAGCAAAATAGTAATGGCGTGAAATTGTTCACAGAAAGCGTACTTTGGTTTAACGAGTTGGGATGGGAATGTAATGTAATTTATCAGACTGTAAGTCTTTCAAAGCTCTCATCATTCGATCACATTTACATCACATTTTTGTGTTTGCTTTGTGTGTGGATGGTGTGTGCAATAGTATGAAGCTTCCACCTGTGATCGACATGATTTCGTTACTTCATGAGCAAAAGGAAAAAAATTCTCGCAACTATTGCTTAATCTTCGACTAGGTATAAAATGTTCACTGTAATATGATTGTAAGTACCAACAGCTTTTCTGGTAAGAGGTATCCGCTTCCACTGGGCTAGCATCAGGTGCATGCAACAGCCTAGCCAAAAAATATGGTGATACCAAGGGGGTCCTTATTGGAAAGGTCTATATAGTGAATGCATTTCATTCACTATACTCCTTTCAGAATAAAGTTGAATGGCGCAACGGAACAAACAAAGGAAGACACAGAGACAGAAAAAGCGCCACTGCTATGTCTTCCTGCGTTTGTTCCTTTGTGCCATTCAACTTTATGATGAACCAACTAACGCCTCCCAGCAAGTACTTCTGATTTCAGAAGTAGGAGTGCAAGACTAAAAGCTTGTACTGCTTGACAAGATACCAACAAGTTGCTGATTGGCAATGTGGCAAGACGATGGCCAGATATACACGAAAATAAAGCAAACAGCAAGTGATAGAATAGCTGCCAATACGCAGACTATGTGACACAAACACAGCAATGAAAAAGGTAGTACAATGGCAATGAAACAGCAACATAAACAGCAGTGCTCAGCAAGAATGAATCATATAAAAATGGAAAGCTCATACTGGCATTTTACTATCGTCTGTGAGCAAAACTGTTTGAAGAAAAAGTTTTGTTTACAGGAAGCAATCAAATCTTCATTATTAGTTCATTAGAGATGGTTGCATGTAGGTGAAGGTTTATTTGTCATAAAGAGTTCAAGTAGTTGGTACGAACCACTTCGTTTTGTAGTTCAACTAGAGCCAATAATTAGCATTGGCCATATAATGCAAGACTTTTTTCTGAAAGCCTGGCCACGACGGCGGCTTTTCAATGGAGATGTAAAGCAAGACACTCTTGTACTGAGCAATATCAGTTAATGAACCCCAAGTGGTTGAAAATTCTGCAGCCCTTCACTACGGCACCACTCATATCCCAAGCCGCTTTGGAACGTTAAACTCCATTAACCAAACCTATGTAATGAAGAATATGTTGGTTACGAAAATTACACTAGTTGTAACCCTCATAACCTTCACCCCAGTAGGGAGTATGCATCATGTGCGTGAAATGGTAGCCATTTAAGGAGAGCCCAACCCAGTGTCTGCTCCTTCAATAATATGTCGGTAGCTCTGTTGAGGGCTGTTCCCTCTTGGTAGAGGTGCCCTTCATAGCTGCTCTTGAGTTTCCCACGGACTGGATTCTAGCTCAAGGCAAGGTGCTTGGCCAGGACGCCCCGATGGCCACACCTGACGTCTCTTCCCGGTTGCTTGTGCACACCGGCTGAGGCCGCCTTTCATCAGCGCTCTGCACCACACCAAACTAGCTTGAATCACAGCGGTCATTGAGCTGCTCACAAATGTTGTACAGTACACAAGGAGTACGGATCACGTAACTGACATTGTGGATGTCACACTCAAGGCCCTTCAGCACCATTCTAAAGCGTGCCTTGACACGTCCAAAAGCATTTTTGACAACACGTCTGGAACTCGGCAGCTGGTAGTTAAAGGTCTGTGAGGGGGACCCATAGGCACCTGGAAGGGGTACAGCTTCATCAGGTGCGTCTGCAAGGGGAAAGCTTGATCACCAAGAAGAATTGTGCCAACTCCCACGCCTTCAATGAGCTGTGTTTCTTGTCGGAACAGCTCACTAGCCAGAGTATCTGGCAGTCGATACTTCTGAAACAGTGCCGGCTCATTGTTCCTAACAGGGCTCCCAACATTCGCGCATAGGAAGCTATATGTGTGGTCGAAGACAGCAAGTAGAGCGACACTGTACCATTCTTTATGATTGTATTATTCAGCAGCTTTTGCTTTGGGGGCACACCTCGATATGACAGTCATCCACTGCACCGACGCCTTGGGAGAAACTACAGACTGCTGTGAATTTACACATGTGCTCGTAAAGCTCAGCTGGTGTTGGGAAACGCACAAATCGTGCTTCCAACTACTCCACTGCCACCCCACAAAATTAGTGAAATATTAAATTAACGAAGTGATTGCTGTGAATTTACACATGTGTTCGTGAAGCTCAGCTGGTGTTGGGAAATGCACAAATCGTGCTTCCGACTGCTACACAACCACGCTGCAAAATTCGTGAAATATTAAATTAACTGACGCAGTGCTCACTCCAAACAAGTTGGCAGCAGTCCGCTCTTCTGCTGATATTGCGAGGCGGTACAGGCTGATCGCCATGCGTTTCTCCAGCGGAATCGCTTTCCGCATGTTGCTATCTTGCCGGCCCATGCTTCCACAAACAGCCACCAGGTACCGAAATGTGCCGCCGTTGATCCGAAAGTTTTCTCGGAGTCCGCTGTCCAGAAGGTGCGGAAGCGTGGTCTCGTACCACAAGTCTGGGCGCAGGTATGCAGACAGATTTCGCTCAAGGACGGACAGGTGCGCCGCCGCCAACAAAAAGAGCTCCTGCCGCCCTCGCTGTCGCTTCTTCGTCTCTTCAAGCATAAAAATTTCAGCCCTCAGCGCCAGCATCCCGACGCGCAGGCGTTGTAGCGCTGCCCGATGCGCCACGAACGCTGTCCAAAATTGAGCGTCGCCCTCGTTCACGACAGGCTTGCTAAGGGCCAACATAGGCTCGACACACAAGACGTCCGAAGGATCTTAACTACACAAGCACAGCACTCACTGTGAAAGAAAAGCCACCAAAATAAACAACGATAGGAGTGAGCAGCGATGCGTCTCAGCGAGCCGTCACTGGGAAAAGAGGCTAAAGTAGCCAGGGTAGAACGCGCAGTCGGCTACGATGTCAACTGTGATCATTGTTTAGAACTTAATTTTAGATTTCGGCTAACGAGAGCCACAA
This sequence comes from Amblyomma americanum, assembly GCF_052857255.1. Classification (NCBI taxonomy): domain Eukaryota; kingdom Metazoa; phylum Arthropoda; class Arachnida; order Ixodida; family Ixodidae; genus Amblyomma; species Amblyomma americanum. The sequence continues at coordinate 73,936,878 of NC_135500.1, read as the reverse complement.
CATCAAAGAAAAAATTTTTAAGCAGGCCTTAGCACAAGAAACAACGTTTTTCTCTTATGTATTCTTTTCAACGTAGCCTTGTTTAATGATACGCCTCAGTGTGCGACATTTTAACTTCAATGAGGCGAGTATCACATGATCTTTTCGTTGCACTAACCGAGATGGCTAAACATTGTGTAAGCGCGGCGAACTGCAGTTAACTCTAACCGCGGGTTAACGCTTTAACTGCAGTTAAGCTTAACCACGGTTAAGGCTGCCCGTGTAAAGAGGGTATTGGAACACAGATGATGGGAAAGAACACGACCACTGCACAAGGTGGCAGTTCTAGCTCCGTTGGCCGCCAGTCACCTAGCAGTGTACACATATATTTATTGTACGCTGTACAGACAGTTTCCTCCCACAGCACAGTTTGCCCTCTAGATGCGTCCTACCAATGATCACCCAGCACCTGTCACCCTATTTCTGCCATTGGTGTGTGCTGCAATCATAAATTATATTATGTACTATTGATCCGCTAAATGGTTTTGCCCATTAAAGTGTTTCATCAGAATTGGCACGAATTTAGAAAGCATCCTGTAATAGCCAACATGCTCGTTTTCTTCGTGACATGCACTTGCACCTTGACTGCAACTTCTCTCTTGATTTTCTTCTGCGTTTTCAAAAAGCATGTGATAGGATCGCTAATCTGTGTAGGCTGATTCAGTCATGCTTTAAATTGCATCTAATCCCTCTGAATTGGATTCATTTGTTGCCAGCCAGGTGTCGAAAATTTGCCCGTACAATTCTTGCTCATCCTGCTTTTTTCCTGCAATCTCCGGCATCGCGCAGTGCCTTGCCTTTGGCCCTGAGGTTTTTATCACGTATATGGCAACCTCCCCTTGAATGTTTCGTCTAACAATTCTTGATTGGTAACACGGTGGTCTGCTATCTTTCAATTAATACCAGTGTTTAAATTCTGCAGATCATCCGTTTAAATGCACCTGCATAGAGCATTTCCCAATGTTACGAAGACAGTGTGCACTAACATTGTTTACTGTCAGCATAATTAAACTGTGCCTACTTATAAGGGCTGGCTGAGCAGGGAATATTCACTGCGTACTTGTTCCATTACGTGGCATTTAATAAGGGCACAGGGTAACGTGCTCTCTACATGTAACCACCCACAGCCTAGGACGTTTGCATGTCCTTAGCATTATCATCTTCCAAGTCTTTCAAAACACCTGTGTAGCCACAGGTTGGGTATTGTAATTCCATTGGCCACAAATCAAGCTTCCAGGGATGAGTTCAAACCTGAGTCGCTTGTTTTATTCTCGGAATATTTTTCTAGGTCCAGTGTCACAGCACTAAATGTGCATCTTTAAATTTCTTGATCTCATGCCGAAACTGCAGGTTTTTGCTCTTTACGAACCCGCCACCAGCTAATCTGTTCCAATTCGTGGTTTCTTCTGCACAGGACGCACTAACACTCTTAGCTCATGCCACTGCATCTCAAGATCCATTTTTGCTCATTCCATGAAAGACTGCAAAAACTGGAAAGTTGCAAAGTTTTGCACCCCGCAGGGCTTTGCAACTTAGTGTCCTTCGAAGTGATCACTAGAGAAGTGATGCTATAAATGATGAAATCTTCGAGCTCCTATTTGGCACACAATTTCAAAGCTCGGCACTCAAGTATATCATTTAGGACCACTAAGGTGTGATGCATACTAAAAATGGTGTGCAGTCAATCGGGTCACCTCGGCAAACCAATACAATGCTGTCTTATGCATAATTTTGTCATCAAGACCTTTCTTTTTAATTTATTTCGAGCAATATTGGGGCATATGTACACAATATTAGCAATTGGGCTAGCCTGCACACTGCACAAGCTAGCTCTATCTACCTACATTCGCACACTGCAAAGTAAATATGCATTAGTGCGCCCATCTGTGTTAACCAGTCTTTCCTTTTTGCTTGTCTGTTCTGTTAAGATGAGCAACACACAGACCTTATAATGTGGCTCAGTGAGGTTTGTACATGTGTATGCTTATGCATGTAACTGTTATATATTCACGTATACTGAGGATAATGCTAACTGAGCAGTTGGTTCATCTTAAACTTAAAAGCTGTCATCATTAGGCTGCATCACGTGCACTGACATCGCACAGTATACGGGCCTCTGGACATTCGCCTCTATCGAAATTCGGCCGCGCAGACATCTGCTGAACACTACTTCTTCGGTAGGACAGTCCACAAGGCACTGTTCGTGACATCGCTTCGGACAGTTAACAGCATCAATGAGGTGTTTGCTGTCGGTAGTCTCTTTTTTGTTCCATGCTAGCTATGCGGATATGTCCCTAGAACAAATATTATTGTTTGCATTGAATTTGCTTCCAAAGTAAGCCAATTAGCAATGTTGAGTTTATATTTTTGGTTGTCACATGTTATCGCTGCACACTGCACAAGTTACATAGTGTGTGAATCATTATCATAAAATTTTGATCACAGAAATTACAGCATGTTCAGATGTTTTATATGTGCCAAGAATTTATTTTTAATTTGTGTTATGACCATTCCACTCAAAGGTCAGCCTGAGAGGAGAAATGTATGTCACAAGGCCAACCTCTTCAAAACTAGCAAAGCATTGTCGGATGTACACCATTACTATTTTACTTGCAGTTATGCCGCATACAGGCAGCCAACTTCCGTGTTAATTTACTTCACTGAGGATGTTGATTTGCTTTTGCAAACAATGAAAACTCACTATACGCATGTACTTGATTGCAGAGAAGTTCAACAGCTAAAAATAATGAGTCATACTCACCCGACATCACCGCTATCACACAGCAGCGCAGAGAACCGTGTAGAACAAACCCATGGCTACAGATAAAGTGCAGGAACAAGTGTATATACAAATGTAGTGCATGCTGTACGTACTGGTTCTTACTTCAGAACGCTGGCCCGCCGTATCATACTTGCCAGTTACCGCCTAGCAGCTGTTGCCCTATTTCCATCAGTATACATGTTCAGTGTTCAAATGCATGCGCTTTAATTAGCATTCAACTGTGCAGCACTGCGTACAATAATTCCCAATAGGTGTCAGCAATTCACCCATGGTAGCTGTCACTCATCCTGCTTTTCGATTATAACCTCAGAAATGCCTTCAGGTACTGTCCCTGGGTCTTTTCGCACCTTGCCCTATTATGGGGACGGTGCCTGTGATTAGTCCCCTCAGTTCATCCACCAGTAACTCTTCCCTCTTGAGGCTCTTCACTGGTACATTTTTCTCCGTAATATCAATTCCCACCTTTCTTAGTTGCCCTGTGAGCTCCTTCCAATAAATGCAGGCTTCATCAACTGTTTTTTTTCAGTTATTTCATTATCCTTGGTCATTGTATGACCATCGTAGCATTCGTTTTTGAGAGTCTGGCATTCTACGTTTTAAATGCTCCTTGTAGGCAGTGTTAGCATAGCGCGCATCCATCTCGGCATCCATGGGATCGGTACGCGCTACTGATACCGCAGCTATGTGCTTCCGAATTCGCTCGCGCTGTCATGTACAGATCGTAGCATGCCTCAATTTCGAGTGCTACTGCATAGTACATGCGTCCATCTCCTCCCCTTCCGTCTCGTGCCCCACTAGTAGGGAAGCTCTTCCCAGCGGCTCAACGCGCGGGCACAGCCGGGAATCAAGGCATCAAAGGCTATATATACGAGACTGTTCGCTTTGAAACCAGTTCGCTGCGTGACGTCACCGTTGCGGGTGCAATGTGCTTGACCCTGTTGCCGGAGAAAGTGTGGTTTTCGTTAAATATTTCATTGTCTTCTCGCGCTTGCAATCTCAATGCAAATCACACCGTCCTCGTGGTATAGCAGCAGCGCCTGCGCATGTTTTTCAACGGCTGCCTGTATAGCAGACGAATATTTTCTGCGCTCGGCGCATGGAGCGGTCTCTTCGTGCGGAAATGAGGTTCTTGGTGACATGCTCGCGGGCACATACAACCTTGTCCGCTTTGGGAACTTCACTTGGCTGTCACCAATGATGACGCAGTGCAACGTGGAATCCATGGCGACGTGTTGCACCTCACTGTACCGCACAGACAAAAACCCACGCGCGCAGACAAGAATCTCGCGCGCACAACGTAAATACCACGTGACAACCGTCACTGAAACACTAGCAACGCACTCAAAAGCTGGAGCATGTGTCGTGCGCACACTATCCACAATAAAATTAACAATGTAATAAAATAAAATGCTTAAAGCATCCTGCATCTACCTAAGGCTTCAACTGCATTATTTTTGTGACTTTTGCGTTTCTTTCATGCGCATTTACTTTCAGTTCCGGTTTCGAACTCTGCAAGGAAACGGGCATACGAGTTTGGGAAATCCTGGACGCCGCGGATTATGCTCGCAGCCACGGTTATGTAGTTGTAACTGCACTGTCGGTCTTGCGAGCAGCAAGCAGCAAGGCTGCTACTTGAACGAGACAAAAGCAGCCCCTTCGCAGCAGTAGAATATTTCAATTCTACCACTATTCGAAGGGATCCCGTGCAGAGAGAAACCTCGCTAGCCGGAGTAGCTTCCACGGTGGTTGTCAAAGATTACAACACACATGTAACATCAAGCACGAAGCCGATGTAGAACTTCGGCAAGTTGCCGCATGGCATTGGTAGTTGACAGCACAACTCAAAACGGATATGACGACGCGCTATGAACCCGATGTAAAGCGATGCGATGCTCTCTTTACCACATTTACGAACATTATACCATGCAATGCATCCGCGGATACTGTGCCTGGCTGCGGTACACCATTCTAGCGGTATGCTACAAAATAAGCAGAACCCATTTTTTTGTGAACGTGGACGGATTGCACCCAGTAATCATGCGACGTTCGCATACGTTTATGCCCAGACAGCCAGCTTTTCGAAAGGCAGTGCGAGCGGGCGCCCTCTGCAAAATATGTCAGAAGCAAAACCATAGGAACCTTCTTTAAGCTGTTGAGCAGCAGTCAGGCAACGGCAGAAAGGTCTATGAACTGCATATGGCTGACATGCTTTGCTGTGTGCTGTGATCACCTACGTGGGCTATTTCCGAACTCCTGTGTCGTTATTTTGAAAATGTTTGAGCATTTTGCTTTTACTCTTACAAAACATGCATAACATAGCTGCCTCGGCCATATATTTCAACGTGCTATCTACCGACAGCAACCCCTCTTATGGGATCTGTTCGAAAGACCTTGGCAGGTGGGGTTTGTACACAAGCCTGATCAAACATTATGGTAATTAGTTACACCATACACTCTATCTTTTGGCAAATTCTTGACGCGGCTGTCCGAGGGGAATACCTTCACATCAGAACCCAAAATACCAAATGAGTACTATAACCATATTTTCTATTAGTGTGCACGAGAGCATAATTAAAAGTTGTCTTCGTTACAAAGCTCATCTCTCGTTTACCACGTTACGCACCAATACAACGATGCCACCACTGAAGGGATTTCGGATATCAATAGGGTGCTACTTTGTTACATCGGTACACGAAGGAAACATACCGCTCCAAAAAATGCTGCACTGTGAGAGACGCATAACTGGTCACATTGGAGATCGTAGGAAAATCTTGTCAAACAAGTGCTTAAATCACACTGGCACTGACCACATGGTTGGTGCCTGCTAAGATGTTTCAGTGCATGTTCTTTGAATGAAATAACTGCATTATTGCTTCTCATTCTTGAACTCACATATCAGAAAACTTGTTTCTCTCGCATTTCACCCATTATTGGAGAGCCAAGAGAGCAGAAAGACCAAATTGTCTTGCATGTCACAAGTCTGTCAGTGTCGCTGCATAACAATAAGTCAATTTCGGTTCAGTTGAAAGCGTATAAATTTGAAATTATTGTGGATGACGTATGTGTATTATACTAACAGAAACCAAAAGACAACATGAAATTATGTAGAATTGTCAACAACTTGGAAGCATTGATACAAAACCACGATCCGTGCAAGATTTCAGGAAAATCCCCCCACGGTAGAGCAGATTTGTAATAGCAGATGAAATTCTCATAATCATCCATCCAAGTTGCAGCCTTAACAGCAGAACTTAAAAATTTCTATTAGTCTGCACAGTGTCAACATGACGAGACATAAGGCATAAGGCGCACTGCAGGGCTGAAGCCACCCTTTCAGTTGACATATGCTCAAGCTGTTCTGAAATTTAAAACTGAATACATTGCAAGTTCCACCTCTTTGTAGTCCGTTACCATTCATTTTATCAGTGTGACCTTCATCCATGCATGAAAACAACACCCAAGCCAATCTGCTTTCATCTTGCGGACTATCAATAATTGAGGAATCGGTGTAGTGTACGTTTTCTGGTTTCAAAAACACCAAGCTTGGCGGCACAGGCGTGACACTACAGTTTCAGAACTCAGCAGCCTATGGAGGTTGGTGCTACAGAGTCGCAACATTAGTTTGCACAAAAATAACTTCAGGTTGTCACCCTTGCTGGAAATGTACTGCAACATAAACCAAAATGATATCTCTGTGGCATCTTTTGAAAAGAGCACTGTGCAAGGTCACTGCAATGTTTTATGTGCATCATGAGCGTAGCAGCTAAACATCACCTCAGCATCACCTCAGAATTGGTTTTTGCTGTACACACCCATTATAAGGAACCTTCACTATGCGAAGTGTTCCAATGCTTACGGACACATGTGAAGTTACACGGGTGTCACTAAAGCAAACCAGAGCACAAAGCTTCATTCATAAAGAAGAAGCAATCTGAAACATGAGCAATAGGTGTTGCAAAATGCATGTTTATTCAGTTTGTAAAGCGAGAGGACTCCGTAAGATGGTAGCCTGCGGCGCTCCTAAGAGAAACTGCATCTGCCTGTTGATCTGCGAGGTGCAAGCACCACTGCTGTTGACTGTGTTTGTCACTGCACTGCCGTACAAGAGTCCCCTATCCGCCACCTGGGGACCGCGCTCTCTAGCAGGCAGGTTTTACCGAGAATGCCACAGCATGGTCTGGTTTCTCAGCCGTTGAAAGGATAGGAAGGTTGAAACGTAAAGCACCCAAACGGATAAATATGGCATCATAAACAATGATGCCGTCCAAGGTGATAGCCGACACAGCCCAAATATCAAGATGAGTGGCACATACATTGGTAACAATCTCGGAAAAGGATATGCACAAGGCTGCACTGTGGGCTGCAACATTTATATACAGCTTCACAGACCTTTGCCACCAGCCTGAAAAGAAACAGAAGTACAAACCGACTGACACAGGCACAAACAGACGAAAGAATGAAACAAATGAAATGATGTTATGAGGCATGCCATATGAAAAAGATGAAAACCTACAGGCAACCTTCATAAGACAGACTGATAAGCACATCCACACGAGACGAGAGCTCTGCAGCCATGTCAGGGTACCAGATGAGGCCGGCTGGCCTGAACCTGGGCCATCCGAGCGCCTCTGAAAGAACCCGTTGAACCAGGCTCAGTCCAAAATCTGGTGGCGGCAGCAGAACAACAGCACCGTTAGGGACTCAAGAAATGGGAACCCAGCCTACAAGTGCTCAAAACATGCAGAGTCCTAGCGCTGTGCTGCCACCGCAAGCCAGACATTGCTTGAAATACAAAATGCAGCACACAGAACAAATGCAGATGGAACAAATGCAGATGCGGTACGAGCTCTGCAGCCAGGCCAGGGCACCAAATGTGGACGGCTGGCTTGGACCTGCGCCATGCGAGCGCCTCTGAAAGGACCTGTTGAACCTGGCTCAGTCCAAAAACTGGTGGCGGCAGCAGAACAACAGCACCTTTAGGGATTCAAGAAATGGGCACTCAGCCTACACGTGCTCAACACACGTAGCGTCCTAGCGCTGTGCTGCCACTGCAAGCCAGACATTGTTTGAATTTCTAAATGCAGCCCACAGAACAAATGCAGATGCGATACGAGCTCTGCAGCCAGGCCAGGGCACCAAGTGTGCCTGCCTGGCCTGAATCTTGGCCATCCGAGCGCCTCTTAGAGAGCCCGTTGAATCAGGATCAGTCCGAAAACTGGTTGCGGCAGCAGAAGAAGAGCATCGTTAGGGATTCAAGAAGTTGGAACCCAGCCCACAAGTGCTCAACAGAAGTAGCGTCCTAGCGCTGTGCTGCAACTGCAAGCCAGACATTGCTTGAATTCTTAAATGCAGCACACAGAACAAGTGCAGATGCAGAACGAGCTCTGCAGCCAGGCCAGGGCACCAAATGTGGCCGCCTGGCCTGAGCCTGGGCCATCCGAGTGCATCTCAAAGAGCCCGTTGAACAAGGTTACTGGTGGCGGCAGGAGAAGAACAGCACCGTTAGGAATTCAAGAAATGGGAACCCAACCTGCATGTGCTCAACACATGTAGCATCCTAGCGCTGTGCTGCCACTACAAGCCAGGAATTGCTTTAATTCCTAAATGCAGCACACAAAACAAATGCCGATGGCTATTTACAATGGAGTGCGAGCTCTGCAGCCAGGCCAGGGCACCAAATGTGGCCGGCTGGCCTGAACCTGCGACATCCGAGCGCCTCTCAAAGAGCCCGTTGATCCAGGCGCAGGCCAAAAATGGCAGTGGCGACAGAGTTCATGTTCCAGTCAAGTGTACCCTACTATTTAGGACGTACAATGCCAGATTCAAGTACCTTGGCCTGCCATGGTACACAGTCATGATAACTGAGAAAGTACTGCATGAACTGTTCTCGCACTATTTTCGCCCGAACTGTGTAGTTGGTGCTGCCGCACTGCCGGACATCTGAAAAGAAGGGACCTGTGTAGGCATCAGATCTCCACTAGCCATGAATCACTTGGCCATACTTCCCCACCCTGTCAACACCCGCTGGAGAGCAATGTTGGGAAATGGTGTCCTCTTCGTCATCCCGTGTCCTCAGGTAGTTGTACAAAAATACAACGGCATATACTATAGCATCCAACGATATTGTAGAGGCCCTGATGCCCTGACGAAGGATCCTCCACCGGTTAGCCAAAATACCAAATTCGTTCTCTACAATTCGCCTAGCTCGAGAAAGCCTGTAGTTAAATATCCTTCTTTCTGAATTTAGGTTCGCTCTCTGGAAAGGCCTCATGTGATTTTCAGAGAGGGGGAAAGCATCATCTCAAACCATGACAGAGAGAAGTGTTAAAGAAGTGCCTGAGAGCTGTCTTGTCTCTGGTATGAACAGGCGGCCTGCTTTTAACATATTCCCAAAGTCAGAGCCATTGAATAAACCAGTGTCGCCACGAGAACTACACTCTCCAATGTCTACTAAGGTGAACCCATATTTGGCATCACACACGGCAAGTAAGACTATGCTGAAAGTTATCTTGTAGTTATGGAATAAACTTCCAGAGTTACCAGGCGCCTCTGTATCAATGTGTTTGCCGTCGATTGCTCCAATACAGTTTGGGAAGTTCCACTCTCTTTCAAACTCGGCCGCTCTACGTCTCCAGTCGGCAGCTGTTAGGTGTGGAAGGTACAAGGGCTTGAGAACTTGCTGCAAGGCAAGGCAGGTTTGCCTCACTATAAGGCTAGGCATGCTGTCGGAGATCCCGTAGGACTTTGCTATGATCCTCACCGTGAAACCATGTGCCAGGTACCTGGAAGTACAGAAAGTTTAGTGGGAAAGATGAATAAAAAACACTGAACTTACATTAAACAAATATTTAAGCCCATATGTCACTAAACAAGGACCAATAAACAAGAACAAGTTATGCTCTTGACGGGTGTAATCAATAAATGCAAGCACATGCATGGCGCCAACCTTCAGATGAGTCTCAAACAGGTCAGGCGAGCATAAAATACACCTCCAGCAGCATTATTCTTGTATTCACCAGACTACTGCTTCAGCAGCCTTGTCACGAGTTGCAATATAGGACTGATCTGTTGGGCTTCTTGCAGCTCACTGCTGCCCGCTTTACCTCTACCTCACATCAGAGAAGTGGTCCGCTGCTGAACAAAGCAATGAGCACATGGGCTAAGCGGTCGAGGACGAGAACCCAGAAAGGATTTCCAGTGATATTGGATGCATAAGGTTCAATGCCCGAACATAGGTCACTCAAAGAAATATCTGTGCTAATAGGCATCAGATTTCATTTAACACTTTGATGGGTTGAGATAACACAAGCATTACACTTTCTTGACTGAACCAGATACAACTCGCAGATGTGAAGAAAAGAAAGCCTTACGTTAACCTCACATGAGGGCACATTGGAAGGCTCCAGTGAGCACAGTGGTGGGGAAACTGTTTTGTAAACATGGTAAAACGAAGGCAGTCGACTGAAAAAAGCGTTACTGCAGTCTTAGCTCTGAGCTAAAGCTGTTGGAAGGCTGAAAGAATGAGCACACTTAGGCAGCTTACAGGAGCAATTCATCACCATGTTCGAACAGTCATACTGTGAGTACCTTTGTATCGCAAAAGTAAAAAAAGAAATGCAGTTGTTGAGTATACATTTGCTGCCATTGGAAGGCTACACCTCCAGATGTATGAATGTAGGACACAACCAGAACAAAACATTTTACACATTAAATTGTCTACTATCAACTGTCGGCCAGAGGTGACAATTTTTACCTACATGTGGAACACTACAGAAAAGGCCCGACATGTGCATTTCGTCTTAAGTTTTCATTATGCAATACGTACTGTTCATGGCACGATACTTCATGGCACTATACTTCACGGCCCGGTACAAAATGATGAAGAAATGTAACTCTAGCCCACCTTAACGTGAATGCCAGCTTCTCTCCGGTCGACATACTGACTACCGTGCTTATGCGCGGCTCGATTAGGGATCTAAGCAGCTCCACGAGACTGTCAAACCTGCACAAAGACATGAGCGGAATGAAATACTTGGCTGCAAAATTAAACTCATTAATAACATGAATATCAGGCATTTTCTGCAGACAAATACCGCATATGCGGAGCTGTATAGTGCACCCAGCAACGATTGTCGAAATGCACTGGTATATGCACGCTGTATCGCCCGCGTATCAGCCCACATTTATTACTGCTGAAATAGCGGCACTGCTGAACGCATGATGCCGTGTCTGCATGCGCGGCCAAGCCAGAAAATTTGAAAAAGCAACAAACTTAAGGAACCGCTGTCAACTCTGGTCTTTTTTCATGAGGACCACTCTCGAGCCTGCCTACGCAGTGTGTGCTGCACTAAACTTAACAATGCAAAGACGTGAATGCCTATGTAATAGAAATGTTTGCGCGCGTGAACACGTTTTGCATTCTAGGCTTGCTTCTATATACTAAATTTACTTGTTATAAAGTGTTCACATGATGCGAAAACGCGCTTCCCCGCTCCCGCATTACCTCGAGTATCAGCATATGCACCCGTCGAAATTGTCCATGTGACAACAACGCGAACACACGTACGAAAAAGGCAAGGACGGTATGAACTTGCGCACTGTACCTTATTACAGACATCCGGAAGTACTGGAAGAAGTCTGTGCCATCTCCATCCCTCATGTCCCGGACTGATGTGAAGTACTCGCCCAGTTGGCGCCGATCTCGCAGAAGACGTCGTATAGGCTTGCACCTTCGTCTATCTACGCTGCAGCGGGACGATTGCGGCGGCAGCGACGAATTGTGCGATTAATTACCAGTTCGCCCTGTTTGTGTTGGCCACGTAACCGCGCAAAATCTCTACACAAGAGCTACTCATCTGGTAGCTCACGAGAGCCGCCGACAACGGCAAACACTTCAACAAACACACCATGGTGATGCCGAGGCTCAGCCTAGGTGCAGATCGCCGAGGAACGGAAAAAAGTACCACGTGACCACGTTCTCGCACCGGCTAGGTTGCCATCAGCCGGAGAAGGCTATTGGACAGACGGCAATGCCGGGCGCGCCAATCGGCATGCTGGGACCATCCGCCTCGCTCGCAAGCGCCAAAGTGATCGTAAAACACCTTTTCGCCTCACATCCGCCTGGCGACCCGCTCGCCAAGCGGGCCTGACAGAAGCCGCTCCAAAACGATCGTGCGGCGGCCCTAACTAAGCAGCACTGGCGGGTATGTAGACCCGCCAGTAGAGATCTCTATTGTTTCTAATTTGGTGCTTCTGTGCCATCTTTTTTGCATTTCTGGGTTGCTGCTAAGTTACTCGTCAGTACAAGCTCGATCGCATAGATGAATCAGCAGATGCGGTTGGATTTCCCGCCATGTTTATTTTTAAGATAAATTTTGCATTTATAAACTTCATTTTTTAATGTACTGTATATAAGAAGAAAAAGAAAACCATTGTTCCCTAGCCGAAGCCGAAAACTGGTTCTAGCGGAGGAGGCGCTCTGACAAAGTGTCGATGTCGTCCTCTCCTCGGCGCTTGCGAAAGCGAACCTTTAGAGCGGTTGGATACACGAAGTTTTCACGAGTACGTGGATACCAACCACTAAGATGCGATTCCAGAAACTGGAACTCTACGTCTCCTGATGGAGTTCGTCTTAGCCTTTGTTCTTTCCGTATGATATTCGGAGTGCACATTTTTCGGAATAGGCTGCACCTCGATCTTGCTTCCAAGCTGATCTCCCAAGTCCTCTCTATCCGCCGTAGACTAAATGCATAGGTGCCCTAGCTTATCGTGTACGTCCATTCCTGTCCTGCTTCCTGACATCTGTATCGTTTGCGATATCACATGCTCTTCAGTAATTTCATCTACCCTATTGAGAATGCCCATTTGTAGTAATCTTTCTGGTCCTGCGTTGACCGGGATGCCAAGTGCTCTTTTATATACTTCGCGTATTGTGACGTCCAGCTTTTTCTGCTCAATTTTCTTACATTTGAGATAAGGTGCTGTGTAAGCTATCTTGCTCAGAATAAAAGCTCGTATTAACTTTATGGTTTCTTTTTCTTCAAGTCCATGCTTGTAGATTGACACCCTAGTAATAAGTCTAGCGACTTGTTAAGTTATTGCGTGCAATCGCCTAATCACTTCCGCGTTGTTGCCCTTGGCGTCTATTAAAAGACGTCAGATTTTCGCAAGTGGCATCTCTTGAATTTGCGCTCCCCCGACAAATACTACAACAGGGTCAGGGTAGCCTTTCTACATAAATATTAGTAACTCTGATTTGTTGGGCATGCATTGTGGTCCATAGCTATTATCTCTCTTTCTCTGAATGAATTTTGCTCCTGTGCTTTCGTTTTCCTCTTTGTGTTATTTCTCTTTCATTTTTAAATTCATTTTAGTAGCATCTCCTGATTTTTAAAAATTATTTTGAAGAATATGGGTATTCTTCAGCCAAGAACTGGTGCTAATTTCCCGCCTTTTTTGTTTATTTTTCTTCGTTTCTGTTTCAACGTTCTTCTTTGTCCTCTTTCTTCAGTGCACAGGTTGTGATGCCGTTATCAGACATGTGACCTCTCTCTACCAATCAATAATTTAATCTCCGCCTGCCTTGGTGAGCAGGTCGCTCGCACTCCGGCAAGCTGGTTCCGACATGACAGGACGGGCTGTTTGCGACGAAGTCAAAAGATCACGTGATCTCTCTCGATCAATCAGCGAATGTCAAGACAAACGCCCCCACTTCTGCAGAAAGTGAACGCTATAGCTATAGCATTAAATCTTTTCCAAATCCTTTCAAAAACTGACTGTAAAAACTCTTCAGTCCCATATGCAGCAATTTGGAGTTTTGTTCTTGTGACTTGTCTTCTATCTTCAGGTCGTTGGCAGAAGGTACTGCACTTCAAAACAAAAAGAAGTCATGCAGCGAATACACGCCACACAGAGACATGATATCCTTTTTTCGCACTGATTACACATTGCAAGGATAAAATATAATCCATCTCCGATGTTAACAAATACAAAGACATAAATATAACTACACTAAAGTTACATTGCCTACGTGTTTTGTAATGATACAGCCCGAGTTCTTTCTCTCACCTTACATCCATGTTATAATTTGTTAAAAGTTTGTTTTTATATTTTCTCTTTGAAATCCAGATTTAACATAAGTATGAATTTCTTATGATCAGGTAAATGTATACATTTTCTTCTTGTAGCAACGCCTGTCTGTTTCTTAATTTTGGTGTTAATGCAGTCAGCGGACATATTTGTCCGTTGCATTAATTTCAATTGGCGTTCTCTTTGGTAACTTGTGGAAGATGTTCAGAGTATTTGCTTTTCGATGTGTGCGACAATTTCGAAGAGTACATGCTTTTATTCCGTGTAACGTGTGGGGGTTCTTACTAGGCCGCTGAGCCACCTTTGAGGTCTAGGCTGTGAACTCCCACCTCCTGGTATAGCACACCACGCGCGGCCGTTCTCACGGCGGCGCAGCGGAAATGCGAAATAAATGCAACACGGAACAGGATGTTTTGCCCGGGGCCAAACGTTATTTGGGTTCTCACAAAATCGCTGGCTCCTGGATGCTGGATATGCGATCCTTGCCGTCTGGCTTGGTCATGCGGCTGACTGGGCAAGATGGCGACAACAAAGAGGGAATGATGGGAGGTATTTACCTTACGTCCTCTCGTTGTCGCGGCTGAAGTCTGAAGCGGCTGGCGCCGCCTAAGTATGTCTCCGGCCACGGCCGGTACCCGCCGATTACGGCGCACATGCCCGACGTTACATTCGGCCAATCAGCGACCGCTTAAGCGGCGCCTGGCGGGGCTCGCTTGCGATCGGTTTTGAGGAAGGAGGCAGCGCAGCGCTCTCGAGCAGACCTTCTGGCTATTCGCTCGATGGGAAGGAGGATTTCCTGCGTCTCCACGGTCCGCCTCGCCGGCCAGGGAAGAGTACGGCACTCTGAAACTCCCACAATCCTCTTCCTATAAAGACCGAAAGTCCCCTAAGTACAGCGGACGGTATACTGCAATGATCTCATTAAAGTCTTTACCTTTATTTTCCGCTTATAAATCCCCCAGCAGATCGAAGTCCATCACCGTGTCACCGATCTCGTCGTCCTCAGGGGTGGTGCTCCTAGGGATGGCGTCGCGGCAGGAGGCTCGGTCCCTGGCCTGGGTGTCGCGACCAGGGCTCGGGGCTCTAGGGCGATCTCCACCCGAAGCACCCTTGCCGCTAACAAAGGCTCCCTGGACATACGGGCCCGCATCACCTCGGCGTCGGGGTCGCCTCCCTCCAGGTGCTGCCGGTGGTAGCGGGAGGCGACGTGTGTGCACGGGTTGATGACTAAGCTGCCGCACTCCGGGCAGCAGGTGGCCGCCGGCTCCGGTGGCGTCAAGGCGGCTGGGTGCGCCGACAGGTGGTCCGCAATGGTGCCGCCACGAAAAATGCAGGGGACCCGGTACCGCGCCAGGCCCGCCTCCACGTGCAGCTGCCGATCCCACGGAGCCACACTCATGTAGGAGCGAGGTGGCGCCTCGCCGGCCTGATGGGTCCAGGTGGCGACGGACCGACGACGGGGTCCTGCTGTCCGGGCCAGAGCGGGTCCTCGGTGCCCGGCTGCATGATTCGGGGAATGAGGTGTGGGCGCGGCCCCCGAAATCTGGTGGCGGGTGCCCGGCGCTTGCGGACAGCCAACGTGCTGCTCCGCTGCACCGCGGCCTCCGTACTGCCGCGGTCGCGGCCATGGTCCTGCGTGTGGCCGCGGCGCCGGCTGCTGTCTCGCTGTACCGCGGCCTCCGTGCTGCCGTGGCCGCGGCTGGGGTGCTGCGTGGGGCCGCGGCGCCGGCTGGTCGCGAAATCTTCCTGACCATTGCCGGCGAGCCCGTTGCGATAGATGGAAATAATTCCGCGGCCTTCCCTATTAAAAATTCTTCATGAATTTGAAACAGGAACCGCCTACCAGGTTTTTGTACAGTATTTGCGATACCGGATTACCGAAGTATCTTGTATGAAACAGGTTAGTCCTATATTATGCAGGATAGCGCTGTATGATACGGAATAGCCCTCTATCATGCAGTAGAGCCCTATATTATACAGGAGGGCCCTGTGTCACAAGACAAAGGCAGAAAAACAATGCTTCAAGAATATCCCACTCGTACTAAATCTTCACAAAAACTGGGGCCATTTCTCCAACAAGTGCCGTGAGTGTGCATGTCAAATGCTGCAATAGACAAAGCCTCGATCAGAAGCTGGAAATTTGCTATTATCAGTGACTCGCATTGCAGTCGAAATGCAAATGTGGTATTTCTCCCAGGTTTCACCAAGTATTAGTAGCTTGCTGAGTTATGGATAAAAAAACTCCATAGGGTGTTTATTTTTTGCGCATGTATTGGGTCAGCTCACTAAAATAGTGGTTTAGCTTCTTGCGATGATCTGTCGGTGTAGGCTTCTTTAAAGGGTTCTGGCTAATGAAGTATTCAAAAGCACCTGCAGAAAAGAAAACATGATTGCTAGTACATAATAACTCCAGCTGAACAATGGATTAAGCACTGACACACTGTGCAAAGCATGGAGCACTGTGACATGCAGCTTACGGACAATGGCTTGTAGATTTTCCAGTGTGATTGTCTTTCTCACCACTGCGGAGGATTCTGTTTTTAGGTAGCGAAGGCAAGCTTAGCCTGTAACGCTCTTTTCCAGGAGCTGTGTGGTCGTCCAGAGGATGCGGGCCGCGTGCTTACAAGAGCGTGAATCCTTCGGTGCCTCTGTAAGTGCTGTTCAATTTGTTGAAGGCATAAAATTGCCCTTACCGAGGTGGACCTGTATGTACCCAGTCAAGAATTCATTCAAAGTGCCTTCAAGAGACCAACAGAATTCTTGACTGTCCATCAGCACTTCTTGTCTGCATTTCTACATGCACATGCATGAGTCTGAAGGTCTTGAAGGAATCTGCATTGGCTGCTCTGTTTGTAACGGCACGAGTCTGAAGGTGCCGAAGGCATCTCCATTGGAGCCCTGTTGGTAGTGGCGCGAGTCTGAAGGCATTTCCATTGCAGCCTGTTTGTGTTGGCGCGAGTGTGATGGTGCTGAAAGCATCTCCATTAGCAACCCTACTTACACCGGCGCGACTCTAACGGTCCTTCATAAACCTGCATGCAGATGCTGTCTGCGGGCGCCGTTCTGAAAGTTCTGTATGCATGGGGCTTCTTCTGCATGGGTGACATCTCTTCGGCGGAAAGTTATACTGGCAATCAAGCTTACTTAAATGTACACTCTAAAAAAAGAGGTGTAAAAAAGCGGTAAGAAAGGGGTAACTTCTAATTTTGCCCCTTCTCGGCAGGCATGGAATAACTTTGCACCCTTGAAATACATGCTGCGAGACGTTCAGTCTGTTTCGTGAAAGTTGCACCTTTTTTATCCCTTTTTGTCAGTGTTGCCCGGTCAGAAATTCCAACAGCCTAATGGTCTGAAGGAACCCGTAATTGGGGATGTTGGTGACGGTCTGTTGGTGACAGCCTGATGGTAACGGCCTGATGGCAACGGCCTGATGGTAACGGCCTGTTGGTGACTGTTTTATCGGTGTTTGGCAGATGCTAGGCCTACTTTCAGGTTCATTGTAAGCACCTGAGCAGCGTACTATACTAAAAAGCATACTATCCCATTATTCCAGGTTTTCTATCTGGTCCAAGATTGAAATGCTTGACAGTACATATGAACTTTATGCAAACAAGCATTTTTATTCAAAGACAATTATGTCAATGAGGAGTCGCAGCAGCTATAAGCTGTACAGTGTGATTGCCCTTACGCTGCATGTCTCCCAGCTTCTGCGACAGGTACTTCCGCACTTGCTTCAGTCTCTTCGTCCGCTCTTTAGCTCCCACGTCGCCCATGAACACATGGAAAAGAGCTGCATAAAAGAACCAAATACACGGCTAAAATATTTTGATTACCTTCATCTACGCTATGTGCTCACTTGCTGAATCTGTTCGCTTAATGCTCTTCTCTGCGTATCAGTGCAATCAATATCAGTTTTTCCACACAGTCAGCTTCTTGGACGGGAGTACACCCTTCATGCAGATGTTTTTTTCAGCAAAATAATGTCTAGATCTGGAATTCAAGGAAATTTCCTCCTGCATAAAATTATTTTTTTTGTCTCCTGAAATAATCTGAGCAGCACACACGCTTCTGACTTTCTGTGCCATCAAAGCAAGCGAATGCAAGACACGCTGGTGAACTGCAACCGGCTATGCTCATGGGCAGCTGATCACGGCCGGGAGAGTCGCATGAAAGCAAAGCCCAAAATCATAGAGCCAATGCTTTTCCTGCATGGGTCTTCAAGCTGTGAGAAACAGTGAAAAAGTGAAGTTCCTAATCCATTTGGTGCCTTTCCCCAACACACACTATTTGCTCAAGGTCAAAGTTCAAGGCTCCACCTCTCGTTTTGCAGACATCATCCCACCTGCCTCATAAGAACCGAGGGTCTCAGCTTACCATCTTTGTCTACATGGGCTGGCACATGTGGTGCATCATTCAAGGAGGTGAACGCAGAGAGGAGCAAGCATGGCAGATACAAGTGAGCGCAATGCGTGGATGAATATAATAAATAATATTAATCTTTAAGCCACAGATATTATTAAAAGAATGTTATTGAAAAAATAATTTGCAGTTCTTTTCTATTCGCTGACACGTGGTCGCTAAAAGTTGCGACTCGACACTTCTAACCTGCTGCTCTTGCCGTAGCAGCAATCTCGCTAACAGGGTCCTAGTCTAGAAATAGTCTAGAAATACAAAACTAATGCAACATGTTTTATGAGACTGTGATTAGGCATGTTCTGAAGCATCATTTCTGAAAGTTAGAAAAAAATTGAAGATGTCTTTTTTACGTAAAATCTTTCGAAATTCGGCACCACATGTGTTGCGTATTTTCAAACACAAAGGAGAGCTACCTGGTTCTCTAAAATAAGTATGGATATTGCCAACGGAATACATATTAATATCTCAGGCAAGGCCACAATAAAATATTTAAATGCCAGAGTTTGAAGGGAACACTACAGAAACCCTGGTGCTGCTAAGCACCACCATGACGAAGCCATAAAGACATCACTCAGACCTATTTCCCATGTTCCCAATACTTTTCAGGAGGACACAGGGGCGCAACAAAAACACACGGACATAGAAGTAGACAGGGACGAGCGCTTCTATGTCCGTGTGTTTTTGTTGCGCCCCTGTGTCCTCCTGAAAAGATATGAACCAACACGCCCAAATACAAGTACTTCTCAATACTTCTATCAACCTTTCCAGATATCCTTTGAATGAGCTCCCCGATATTGAGCCTGCTGGCCAAACTGCAATAGAGGAAGTAGTCAACAAAAAGAACTTGGCTAACGTGCAGCAAATGCATGTAGCAGTAATGACAAAGCAAGCTACTTGGGCCATAGTTCTCTGCCTACAATGCCTGCTTGTCCAAGGCAGCAGATTAGTAATTAGACCTTAATTAGCCTCATGATAACAATAAAACAGCATGCATCACAAGAGAATTTGCTCACCAAACTCATCTTGGCCACTGTCGCTGACCACTGCCTCGGACGATGGCACTGCTGGAGGCAGCGCTGTGAAATTGATACTCTCAATACATTCACACAAAATAATGAACATTTAAGCACAACCCCTAAAAAAAGAAAATGCTTGCTCTGCACTATCTCGACACATCTTCTACACTCACAAAATGTAACTTAAGCTGCTCAGCTGAACCAAAAGGTATTAATTCGTGGAGCTGAGCAGTCTTTCCAGTACACTACAGCACATATGGCTAGCGTCTGCACTGACCTACATGGCTCGAGCCGCTACAACACACCACAGCCTGTGTGAAGTTTCCTTCAAAAAGTCAAAAAGTACAAATCTCAGAAAGAAAGGGAGGTGTTCAAGGCGATGGCTGTCAGGGTTAGGGGTCAGAATTGCGTCAGCAAACAATCTGTTAGATTGCTTTAAAAGGAAATTGCCTATTTGTCTCCATAACAAGGCGGAAGTGGGCGTTCACTGCTTCATGTACTTTCCGGGTCTCACTTTACCTTGCCTTTCATCTCGTACCGTTCCCTTCCTTATATATTTCGTGTAAAGCGGAATAAACCTAAGTTGATAGTCAGCACTCGTGATGTCAGTTATTTCTTGTCTTGTGTGTTGCGCTGTGTAAACAGCTTCCAAGTATGTACCAACTTGCCCAGATCTCTGCCTTTACACATTTCATTTCTTGGGGTCCCCAAACGCAATTTCCAACAATAATAATACAGTAAAACTTTTCAATCAAGACTCCCATGAAAACCAAATTGTCTTCTTCGGAATGAGAACTGCACAACTTTAGCCTCACTACGCCGTAATATAACAATGACCAGCTAATGATGGCTCATTAAAAGGACATTACATACAGGATGGTGCCTATCCTTCGTCTCGTCTTTTTGTGCATAACTTTTAAGTGCCGTGTGTTTTTCAAGAACGCAAAACCAACTAGCCCGGCAACATACGTTACTGAAGGACATCGCATACAACTTCATCAAACTCTTCTCAAAGTAAGAACTGATTCTTTGGCACTTTCTGGATTTTTTTGCAGTCATGCTTTACTGGATAAAAAAGGAGGATTTACTGCTGATAAAACTAGAGTTCAGAACGTTCCTACTATTCAATTCAAACAAGTGACATGAAAGGAAACATGCACTCAATTATCAGTGCTTGGAAGTGAATGATAATGCAGCATAGTCTCGGGGATCCAGATGAAACAAAAAAATGGTAACACACTGCCATGATGTTTCTGAAAGCCACTAGTACTAGGAACGACTGATGTCTTTTTTTTGTTAGTGCAAAAGCACTACTTTACGAGGTCTAACTGGCTCACCAATCTCTGTGTTGTCGAATTGACATGCGTTGAAAACTTGGGCTTTGCCATTAAGATGGGAGGGTGAGATAAGAATCCGGCCTTCCATGACCCTTGAATCCCGAGTTAGACATGCTGCCCCTAGGTCACACGGGCATGTTTGTACGGCGTGTTGAAATGGGGCTTTGTTACTCCTGGCAACTTGGGCAACATATTAAACACGATCCACCTCACAAGCATGCCTCTGGCAGGTGATGGCGTGGTAACAGCAACGCCATTTACATCTAAAGTCAACTATGATAAGCTATGCCAAACTACTAATGCTTTTGCACGTCACTGGGTTTACCCAAACCTCAGCTATTTTTTCCCTTTTCCAGCTTTTTAGGCATTGTGTTTTGGGTGGAAGTAGCATTCTTTTTATAATGCTGTAACTTATTTGTCCTCGATATTTCTTTGCAGCACTGATCATAAAAGCAAAACGGGCACCACATATATCACTAGAAATCGCTTACCTGAATAATGTGGGCTACTCTGAGTGGGTGCGGTCAGGGTGAAGGTGGTAGGTGTTGGAGGCAGTGCAGCAACGTTTACACATTTAGAATGAACTTTCAGACTTAAAGCATTCAGGTGACAGCCATACAAAAGCAAACTGTGCCTACAAAGTACATTATCGTACCTACCATATGCTGCTTTTTGTAGGCCAGAAGGTTTAATGGTTTACGGCGCTCCTGGCAATTTGGTCAACATATACCACGATCCACCTCATAAGCGTACCTCCGGCAGGTGATGGCGAGGAGACAGCAACGCCATTTACATCGACAGTCAACTATGATAAGCTATGCCAAACTAATAATGCTTTTGCACGTCACTGGGTTTACCCACATTAAACCTCAGCTATTTTTTCCCTTTTCCAGCTTTTTAGGTTTTTGTGCTCTTGTATCTTCAAGTCCGATAGCGGTCACCCAGATGGAATGCTAAGCGCGTGCTCGTTCGGTTCTTCGCAGTTGCCTGACCAGCCCCGACGTGTTTTGAGTGGAAGTAGCATTTTGTTTTGAATGCTGTAACTTATTTGTCCTCGATATTCCTTTGCAGCCCTTATCATAAAAGCAAAATGAGCAGCACATATATGACTAGAAATTGCTTACCTGAATAATGTGGGCTACTGTGAGTGGGTGCGGTAAGGGTGAAGGTGGTAGGTGTTGGAGGCAGTGCAGCAACATTTACCCATTTACAATGAACTTTCAGACTTAAAACATCCAGATGAAGCCATAAAAAACAAACTGTATCTACAAGGTACATTACCGTACCTACCATATGCTACTTTGTTAATCTTTTTCTGGGCCAAAAGGTTTAATAGTCTATAGTTTACAAAGGTTTAACATCCCAAAGCAACACGGGCTATCAGAAACACTGTAGGGAAGGGCTCCTGATATTTCGACTATCTGGGGATCTTTAACGTGCACCAACATCTCATAGCACATGGGCCTCTAGAATTTCACCTCCGTCAAAATTCGACTGCCTCTGCCGGGATTGAACGCGTGTCTTTTGTTTCACCAGCCGAGCACCGTAACCACCGAGACACCGTGAGAGCCTAGGCCAAAAGACATGAGGTCAATAAGTGAAACGTAGATGCCAATATGAAAAATCAGCATATATTGCAGGAGCCTATGCTCACCTGAATGGCTTGAACCACTGCAATTTGCTGCAACTCTTCAACTTCCTGGGCCCCCTGAAAGGCAGAAAGCTTTCCAATACTCTTGCGAAAACCATCTGAACTAAAAAATTGCAAATAGCCTTTACTGTAACATAAAGCCTACATACTTCATCACGCTCATTTGAAGGGAATTATGCTAAGCTAGAACACTTGCTAAAGCACTACTGATGACTGCAAACAAAGCAAGCATAACCACACTTTGCTCACCCAAATTATGCAGGCCACCATGGCTGACTATGGGGCTAGCAGATGGTACTGCTGGGAGCAGTGCTGCAAAAGTGACACATTTGGGATTCACTTTCATGCATCGTAAATTACATTTGAGCACGACCCCTAGAAGGCAAGGTGCTTCCTCGGTACATTCCCTTGCACGCGCACGACGTGTACATGTGTACACAGAATAATTTACTGCACCAAAAGAGCCTGACTTGCCTGGGTCACTCTGGAGCATTAAACTCTAGAGACCAAAACCTAAACCAGTTTGTTCCTATATAAGAGAACTGAAGTAAACAAGACCATGAATGCATTCCAAAAGAGCACACTTGCCTTTTTCTTTTTGAGCAAGCAGTCGCGTTGGAGCGGTCACATGCACATCCATAGATGACGCATAAATAACTCTGCTTTCTGTAATGTATGATATTAAAGGCGACGTTACATTAAACATCTCAAAAAATAATGTTTAGAGAGAGATTGAAGACACAATGTTTTATTGCTCCCATTAAAATTTGTCTGCATCTTTGTGGCTGTGTTTACAATTATCCAGCAGTAAAGAATAATCAATCAGCAAGAATTGTCTCACTGCTTGTAATGTGCTTACCGAAAAGGCTGGGTTACCAATGTTTTGATGGAATGGCTGTATAGAGTAGCCTCTGGAATTTATGCCAAAAAATCATTGCTCGCACATGCGTTTTACTTGAGAAATAGCGAGGTGAAGGCAACATGTTTTACTTTCACGGCTTTCTTTTTAACTTGTGTTCAATCAAACTGCCGTTAGTTAACAGCCTTTCAGTGCACTCTATCACGTAAATAACGTCCGCCTGGACATATACTCCACCTGCAGAAACTGCACTGCTCTATCTTTCACGAAGCTAAAAAAACTACAGAATAATTTGGAACATCCTGTAGTATTGCATTGCTCAAATTGTTAGCACTAAGGCTGCAAACATTACCCCCATCATTTTCTGCACCAAAATTCACTACACAGCACTAACTCTTATTCCCAACTTTTTTCATTACCCTTCCAAGTTCCTGTCCTGCACGAAGCTGAGAGAAAACATTCATTTACGAAACCAATAATTCAATGCTATGGTACCACGGTGGTTTCACATGATTACCCATCACTTCCTGATTTGTGCAGATGATGCAGTGATGGTTACAGCTAGTCCACTCACGAAATAGGATCATTTCAAGCTTGCACCTAAGAGACGGTTTGAATGCGCGACAGGCCCAGAGAATCCTCTGCAGTGTTAAAATCCTCCGTAGACTGTCCAGCAGTAAATGTAATGAAAGAATGCTTTGAAGACACACTTTTCTTCTGAGCAGTGTCCCTCAACCTGCTCTGTGTCTGACATCAAAGCTCATTTCCAGACCCGATGATCAATTGGTCAATGCTTTATACTTTGCACAACACTTCTATATCTTTAATATGCAGGAATTGGAGCACTATTACTCTGCAAATTAGTTTGTCCTGCCATTATGTGTTTGCCTCCAGGTTTTCTTGCTCACTATTGCATTAAGTCGTCCATCAGTACACCGCCCTGCAGTTCACTTCATTAACAGTGTAAGTACCAATAATTATAGGCAACTGACACACACAAAAGAAGTCCAGATTCAACTGTGCTTTGCCCATATTTGTACTTGAATAAAGCATAAATGTGTGTTTTGAAGAACTGTATGTTTTGTGTGCTTTGCGAAATGGATAGCATTGATAATAAATAAAACATGTAACGAGATAATGCACTCACCAGATGCAAATATTTTTTGCATCAGGCTCTTCTGTAGGTCAATGTTCAATGCACGCAACTCCTTCCCTTCAGCTTTCAGGCTTTCGTAATCGTCTGCACCGCATGCACAGGTATTGCAAGGCGTAATATCGGTGTCCCGTTCCCTCTTCTGTGCAATTTCCCGTTGCAGATCATCCAGCTGATTTTTCACTGCATGCAGGTCACTGTGCAATGTGTTGCACGTTCTTTGCACGCCTACAGCATCATCCGACTGCGCCTCAATGTCCTCCAGGAGCTCCGTATCGTGCTTCCTTCGAACTTCTTTGCGCAACTTTTTAGTCGGCTGCGCTACCTGCAATTCGGAATTTATTGAGAGCCACTGCAATGTACTCACATTTTAGCAAACCAAGCAAAACTGTGATACAGCTAAAAGAAAAGACAGAGTTGGGCTATTCTGCGACAAAAAGACAGTAGAGGTATGATCAGATGCCTATGGACAGCCGTACTGTGACGTTATAAATAGGGGTGCATTGCTTTTATGAGTCGATAAGTCAAGAGTGACAAACGGGTGAAGCATATTACAGTTTGGTGCGAATAAATATGTCTTAATTCTTAGTTCTCATATTAATCCACTACCCAATGATAGTTATTCCATGGCTGCATGAGCATTTAAGGGCACAGGGTAGGCTAAAATGGGGAAAAAAACAGAGTTTTGGTTTTCTATTAACAAGACATAATCAACCCTTTCTGAACAATATTTCGTCACTTTCTGCCCTGCAGTAGAGTCAGAACAGCCTGGTTTTTGCAGCCAAGTAGTAATATGTCCTGTTTACTCAAGTAAAACTCTCGCCTAGGCTAGTTGGTTCACGCTTGAAGATGTAATGAAAACGGTGTAACGAATGAGGACAACGGTTGACCACTTTTGTCCTTGCTGTTTCCATTACATGGCCTATTTCCTCAAAACTTCAATTTAGTCAAGTCTAGGCTAAGAAAAAAAGGCACAATGTGTATTTTATTGAATGCTGGCATGGCTTGCTCAGCACTTTTTCTTCCTTCGTATGAGGCGTGCAATTGTTTCACTCGTATGTTAGTTCGAAATTCGCCGTTTAATAAGGTGCAAGGTGCGGATAACATGCACAAGGCGATTGAGGCAAAGTACTTCCGCAATGCTTGCAGCCAACAGAACGGCTGTCGCATGCTTTGTTATGAAAAATTGCGAGATTTGGGCCAGATGGCGAATGCGTTTTGCGCATAAATATTCTCTCAAATCAGTTCATGCCATAAAGTCTGCTTTCCACCAACTGCACAACCACAGCTTCTCAAAAAGTGTTTTCATGAGCGAACACAAAAAAAATTGCCTGCTATCCTTTATTTCCGCTGCCCCAGCTCATGTGCTTCTGTATAGATGGCAAATGCTGGGGCTAGCAAATATTTTTTTTCCTTTTATTTTTATTTTAATAAAACCACTTACTAATACTATTACTACACAAAATGCCTACGTGCCATTTAAACACATTATCCGGGAGTGCGCGCCAAAGGATATCTTTCTTCAAGTGCTCTTCTCAGTATTGCCGTCTTAAGACTCAGCACTCACATTCAGTGATAGCAGCGCGACTCGAATTTGCATCCTGGGACATTGCCAGCGACAACCCAAGGAATCTAGAATACCGCCTGGGTGTTACCGTATCAAGCCGACTTAACACAAACCTAACAGTCACACAGATGCTGTCATTCAGTCCAATGTTTGTAGTAAATGGACTCCCTGTATTGCAAGGAAAATACTAAGTCACTTGTGATTATTTCTAAAAACACCGTGATGTGTGTCTACTACAAGAAAGCACACCTTACCACAACGCTTTCAGCGCTCATCAGAATGGTCCTGTTCTCGCCAAAACTGTTGCTGCTAACAGTCTGCCTTAGGGACAAGATGCAACTGTTCGTGGTTGAATCGTCCATGGCAGATAATGGCAAGTTGGCCACCTAATCAGATTCCCAGCGGTACAGGAGTGCTGGCACGATTTGTGACGTTGTGGTTTTTATGGTTTATGGGGGTTTAACGTCCCAAAGCGACTCAGGCTATGAGGGACGCCGTAGTGAAGGCCTCCGGAAATTTCGACCACCTGGTGTTCTTTAACGTGCACTGACATCGCACAGTACACGGGCCTCTAGAATTTCGCCTCCATCGAAATTCGACCGCCGCGGCCGGGATCGAACCCGCGTCTTTCGGGCCAGCAGCCGGGCGCCGTAACCACTGAGCCACTGCGGCGGCTTTTGTGACGTTGTGGTTTGCACGAACGTAGTCAAGCAAGTCAACATCCAGCCAGCTATGCAGTCACGACGTATTCATGACACTTCACTATCTAACTCATGAGAAAGCATCCCCTGTTATCAGAGCGCTAATGCATTATTCCCGTCCAACATCAATTACACCTATGTATCCCTTTCAGTCTGCCATTTAAATGGCTGCTTGTGTTACAACCACTTTTTGTTGCCTCCTTTGTTTTATAATATACACATTCGCACACTTCAGATTTCGTTTCTTGATAAGCATATTGTTACGAGGTGGCAAGCGAAGGAACAGGAAGACATGATGACAGATGAAAACAAGATTTAATGGTTTGCGGGCCTAGTACGAGCGCTCCGTCCCGCCCCACTGCCTTCTTCATCTTTGCAGCAATATGACCATTATCCATTTATACTATGAATAAATAACACTAACTCAATTTATTTTATTTAAATTTGATCAAGGTTTATCATCAACAGAACATATCAATTAGTAGTCTGAGATGCTAAGGTATAATTTAAATGTATGTGACAAATATGCTGCAGTAACAGTACCTTTTCCTTGTTCTTTCTTTTCAAGGTGTTCACTACTACAGGCCTTCTGCTCCTGTTTGCAGTATGTCTTCATCTCTTCTTCAGTTTCTGCAACTGGAGGACAGTAATAACGCATAACACTTGAAAACTGAGAATGGGTCAACAAACAGGGGGCAGACTAGTGACCATTTGTTTCCAAGCTTTTTTGAAGAAAGCAAAGAAACAAAATAGCCATGCGACTCCAGTACTAAGAAAGACTAGACAAGCTGTGCTACTACATATTCAAGGCTTCTTGTGATTTAAGCTTACTTGAGTGGCTTCTTTTGCCCTTTTTGCATAATGACTTTTCATAACTTGACAACTACCAAGCTGAGACTCATTCAAAATTAGAAAACAAGCACATTTACAGCTTAATTAACAGAGTATCATTCGAATATCATGTGACTCGCATTACGTTACCTGAGCTCATCCTTCCATAAATTACACTGCAACACTAATAAAAACTAATTATGGAATGCAAAATGATGGCAATAAACAACAATGTATTTTATGGGCCATACAATGCCTGCAGTTTTATGTTCTGTTATCAGAATGCCTTTTAGCAATGCATTAAGAATTAACTCAAGTTTATACAGTACATGACAATGTGGCATAAGGCTGCTTAAGCTTTACATTCTTATGCCGTATGGTCCCCTTTCACTAATGAGTGGAATAAAGAACTTGAAAGATTGCAGAGAAAGATATGTTTTTAACAAACAGGCTGATGGAACAGCTCAGAGATTTAAACTCACAGGACTGCTAACCCTTCAAAACAGAGCCGAACTTGTGTGCCTTAAAATCATGTGCCAACTTATACACAATCGCCTAAAACTAAATACTTCAAGGTACCTATCAAAAGCACAGACTAGACAAACACAGTGTAATCTAGCTCTCTCTCTCTCTCTCTCACACACACACACACACACACACACACACACACACACACACACACACACACACACACACACACGCACGCACACACACACACCACACACCACGCGCGCGCGCGCGCACACACACACACACACACACACACACACACACACACACACACACACACACACACACACACGCACACGCACGCACGCACGCACGCACACGCACACACAGTTATTGCCGTGAGTGCCGTAAGAAAGCTTTCAGTAGCCTTAATTGAGATCATTAACAGCACCGAGGAATAACTCAAAGACAAAAGGCTACCACTGTCCACCATTTCGCACAGCGTGCAACTATCTCACTTCAAATCGTAAAAAAAGCAAAGAAATGGATTCATGCAATGGCGTTATTTTTAGTCTGAAGCTCCATATGCGACTGTGGTCAGCCCGGACGCGTGCGCAGTGTGCAGAGCGAGCGTTTAATTGGCGACAGGTCGCTACGCGCGCGCTGCTTTTTTGTAATTATGAGCAGTACCCTGAGCGAGGTTTATGAAATACCTCTGTCATGTGGACGCACATACATTGGTCAAACAGGGCGCTGTTTGAATAAACGGCTTCTAGAGCACAAAAGATTCCTAAAGGGCGCCATCAGCAGTGAATTCGCAAAACACTGCAGAGAGCATGGATGCGCTCCACAGCTTATGAACACAATGGTCATCCCGTCGTATTTTGATCAACGGACCAGGGAGATTGAGGAAGCCTTCAACATCCGACGAAAGAGCGACATATGCGTCTGCATACCTTCAATAGCGCTTCGTGACAGAGAAATTGTTTATCTGTGTGCGATGTCTTAATATTTCACCACGTGTACATCTTACGCGTTTTTCATGTTTTTCTTTGGCTTCTTATACGGGCGAGATGTATATATTCGACTAACGTGCATTAAAAATCTTCTTGTTATTCAGCGTCGTGTCCCGCCTCTCTCTTTGTCTCGTGCTGCGCTGCTCCCGTCACAAGATCATGCACCTTGTTAAAGCCGATTTCATGTAAACAGGTAAGTCTGAATGGTCTAGCCAGCAAGCATTCACGCGAGTTGACAGATGTATTACCCCACCTGTAACGTAAGCATGTGCCTGAAATTTGGCACATATGTGCGCTTAGATGCCTGAAGTCTGCATGAAAAAGAAGAAATAATTTCTTCTTTCTTCTCTCTTCTTTCTCTTCAGTCTCTGTGACAGGTGCTAAGGTTTAAGCCTTCCTAATAGTACCGAAAGAAAATTGTTCACTGTTCATATGTTCCGGCAGAGATCAGGTCGAAAACTACAAAGAATACCGTGGGGAAGAAAACCCCACTATGGACAGACCCATCACGAGGGAAGAAGTAGTAGAAGCGATCAGATCGGCAACGAAAAACACGGCAGCAGGATCGGACAAGATCCGGAACTCCCTGATCTGAAATCTCAGCGACGATGCAATCGACCAACTAACCAAATACCTCAACACACTCTGGCAAGAAGGAAGAGTTCCGGCGAAATGGAAACATGCCGTCGTCGTAATGATTCCGAAGCCAGGCAAAAAGCTACAAATAGAGAACCTCAGGCCAATATCCCTCACGTCGTGCCTGGGAAAACTCTACGAGAAAGTAATCACCAGAAGAATTCAATCTTATCTGGAGAAAGAGCAACTGTACCCGGACAGTATGTTTGGATTCAGGGCCAACCTCTCTACACAAGACGTGCTACACCTACTCAAGAAGGAAGTGCTCGAGACGATGCCAAAAGCGGGCGAATACGTGGTCATGGCCCTCGACCTAAAAGGGGCATTTGACAACGTGAGCCACGCGGCCATCATGGAGGGCATAAACAATACCAACTGCGGGAAGGGAACCCACGACTACATCAGGGACTTCCTAAGCAACAGAAGAGCAACAGTGGGCCTGGCCGCGCCCTAAATATTCTAACAGATTCTAAAGAAACGTGCAAAAACTACACGAAGGGCAGAATTAGCAAAACGGCCCTCATGATACTCAGCGGGGTAGCCCCTACCGAGTTAAACAAACCCAGACACAATCTGATTTGGATCCCAGTCCACGCGGGGGTAGAGGGAAACGAAAGGGCAGACAGCCTAGCTCGAGGCGAAGCAATCCGAGCAGGACAGTCTAACGCCCCGCAGTTCCATCTGCTAGCCTGCGAGGGGGGATACGCAGAACTTTTAAACTTACACAGGGGGATCAGAATCAAATATCCTCCACCACACAAAACTCTGACAAAGGAGGCCACCATCTGGCGTAGACTACAAACACCTTCTCCAACCTACACATACTCAACAAAATGTTCCCATCACAATACAGGGCCACCTGCCCGTGGTGCGGAGCCACACCCACACTTTGTCACATTACTTGGGAGTGCGAACGCAACAAAGCATTCCACAAACACGAACACCCGAGTGCGGAGCAATGGGAGAGCCGTCTCACCAGCAGCGAGCTCACGGCCCAACGGGCCTTAGTGAGGCACGCGGGCGATGCAGCACGGCGCAGTGGAGCCCTGGAATAGGGGCCCACCCATGCTGAAGAAAAGACTCCGATCGCCAGCGCCAAGAACGAAGACGACGGAGCTTTCGATTCCGCGAATCTCTTGACTGTATCAATAAAAGTTTTCACTCACTCACTGTTCAGGATGAAGAAGCAATTTTAAACACGAAATTGTGCTGAGCTTGCATAACGCATTGTGCCATGCGGTTGTTGTGTAACTGGTCTCTACGAGAAGTCACCCTTCTGTATACTCGGCACATACCTGCACCTACCTGCAGTTCCACATACCTGAAGTTAAACGGGCGCCAGACCTTCCGTTGCTGGTCCCACCGACTGGAGAAAGCACTCTCGTCAGAGAATACGACCTCCCTCCAGCCTGTTGCCATTCAGTGCTGCACCGCTTGCGCAAAGTTAAGGCGCTGAATGCGCTGCCTGGTGGTTAAATATGGCTTCTGAGCCCCGACGCAGTTCCTGAGACCTGCTCCGTTGAGACGTCGTCGCATGGTCGATGGCGATACCACAAGGCCGAAGAGGTCGCGTATTTCCCGTGCATTCAGGAATGGGTCCGCCACAACTGCGGCGACGATGAGCCTATCAGTATAGTCATCCGTGAGCCTAGGTCGACCGCTGCGCTCCGCGTCGGCAAATTTGTCCACCTTCATCTCGATATGCATGAATATGCGATTAACGATATTACGGGAACGCCCAGTAATCGCGCAAATTGCACGTTGAGATTTGTCCTGAAGATCCAGCTCAACTATTTTTCTTCTTTCGTCGATTGCCACCGGCGGCCACATTTTGGCAATAGACGTAGCTTGGCATGGGACAAAGGCTAATGTAGCCTTGAAATCGCTGTATGATTAAGTGGCAAAGATCAGTGGTGAGTGGAAGCTGTGCGATCATTCACAGTGCAGAAATTGTGCGCAAAGGTTCGCCGTGACAGCGGCTCACGATAAAGATTGATTGATAAAATAACCACGCCTCGTTTCACCGAAGCCCTGTCTCGCTATCAAGATGCACGCATCTGTAGCTAGCTTGTACCGTTAAAGCGACTTTGGGGCGTGCTTAAAACTCGACCAGAAAAAAATGCATCTTCGCCGCAGTTATGCACGGCTCAGAATTCTCGTTGTCCGAATTTAGCGCACATTCGTACGCATTTACAAGGCATTAGCAGTGAAATGGTGCAAAGGACAACTGGCCCCTGACGAAGGCGACATTTCCTTCTACTTATTTACTACTACTACTGTACAGCTTATTAATGCGAAAGCATTTACTAGGCTATGCGGGCAGCTGAATGTGTTAGCAAAAAGTGAGCGCAAAATGTGGCAGCAAAATGTGGAAGCAAATTGTCTCGCCTGATGTGACGTCATTAGCTGATGGCATCAGCAGTCATGTCCGAATGTGTGTGACACTTGGTATAAGAAATGTGCATTAGTATTAATCGGTCATTAAAAGTAGCCATTAATTAATGACCGTAAATAACGAACAATGTTAATCAGTGACGGTAACCAAAGAGGATAATTGACCTAATTAATGTCGCTAAGCGAAACCATGTGGCTTAAGAGTGTGACCTCATCTATACGCCGATGATGTCACGCCTACAACCGATCAGAGTACTGCAACAAAAAAGTACATATCGTCGAATGGTAGCATCGGAGATCGAAAAGTGGGGGTCGGATCTTAACAGAGTGGGTAAGTAGGTGTACTAATGCTTTCGCATTTCTCCAATGCAGGCTCTACAGTGATCTCTAAATTTTTTCTAGCGCATCCTTATTAGCTGCTTTCGAGTTGCTTCAGCTACAGTTACATTCAAAATCACCAGCAACGCACCTCGTTTAATGGCGAATCGTTTTAAGTCATGCTATAATCTTCAATGGTGATTTTTCAGTCCTAACGCTGTAATTATAAAAACGGCAACACAGCATTTGTTGTCCATCGTACAACATCATCGCGCAATTAGTCGGCGGGGCGACACAGTTGCTTCATGCTGTGCATTTGTGACAGAACTCCGTGTTCTGCAGATGCTCTACCTCCTTTTTCTTGCTGCTGGTGTAATTGCCGTTAATGGCAACTTCGCCAAGTATTAGACGAATGTTACGTACAAATTCTTTATTTATTACGGTAACATAGAGCCTCTGAATGCTAGACAATTTTAATGCTTATTTGAAGGGGTTATTCGAAGCGACGACCCACAGTGCCTTGCATTTTGCGCCTCGATGTATTCGTCTCTGCCTAGTGTTTCGGGAGTGGAGGGGAAGCCGCGCGTGCCTTGCAACAGCATGCCGATACAGGCACGGCATGGAAGTGTAACTGTCACGGTGCGCCTAAAACGGAGGAGGATGGGAGCAGTTCGCCCTGCTTTACCTTCAGAGAACTGAGGCACTTTGCGATGCGCGCGCCGCCGCGGTGGCTGAGTGGTTATGGCGCTCGGCTACTGGCCCGGAAGATGAGGGTTCGATCCCGGCCGCGGTGTCGAATATCGATGGAGGCGAAATTCCAGAGGCCCGTGTACTGTGCGATGTCAGTGCACGTTAAAGAACCCCAGGTGGTCGAAATTTCCGGAGCCCTTCACTACGGCGTCTCCCATAGCCCGAGTCGCTTTGGGACGTTAAACCCCCAGAAACCAAACCTTTGTAATACGCGCTTTCCTCTGTCGCGACCGTTAGCTGCAGGGCAGCCGAGCGGCGCACTAGAAATTTATCAAGCGTGATGAGCACCCGGGCGAGAGCGAGGGTAAAGTTTGTCGTCACTCGAGGCACTCTCGCAGCGAGCGTGCGGCGCGACATAGCAGCGCCGCGGTTCGGCCGCGCCGCCGCTCCCGCGCCCGTAGCCGTGGTCTCTTCACTTTTGCTCACCACTGTACATGCCCGCATTCATAATGCCTCTTGAAACTGCGCTATGACCTACCTGACGCACAGTTTCGTGCCTATCTTGTGAGCTAGCAATGTAATTTAGTTACGCAGGGCAGATTGCTCCTGATTATCATTTTTGGCTAGCGTGATACTCCAAGTATGCTGATTTTTACCGTGACCTTGTTACATTTTCTATACTACTGCGCTGAAAGCTTTTGAAAATGGGCCATTCTATGCCAAATGTTCCGGACGTTGCACTCGACCATCTCCGATTTGTTCAAAAGCTTTGAGGAAACATATTGCATTGTGTGTAATCAAAGGCGCAAATATTTGTAAAAAAAAAAAACAATTGTTCATGAGGTGAGCTCAGTTTCACCGTTTCGAAAAAGCGTGAAACCCGGTAATGCTCCAAAATCGCTAAGCAATCAAAATTTTTATAATACACTATAATTTTCGGTGCCATTTGCACAGATTCTTGCTTTTAATGATGCAGGTCATGTATATTTCGACGTCTTATTTTTTAGAATTTAAACAAAATGTAAAGGTTATCCTATTTTTACATCTTTTAAGTACCAACTTCCTCCTGTAAATTAAAAAAATATAGACAATCTTGCTTTAATTCCTAGATGTCTATTACCTACAACGTCCTAGCTGATGAAACAGGATACGTCCAGGTGAAATAAAATACTGAATTTGCATGAAAACGCATGTTGAACCATCAACACTCGTCGATTCACCCTGAGGTCTTCCAGGTAAACATACAAATGATGGCGGATTCAGTATAACAGTTTATTTCCTTTCATTTCTGGAATTTTATTTTAGGTGATTACTGCTTTTTGCCATAAAAAATTTTTGAAGTTGATCTTTCAAGCCGCAAGTTGTATCTTCTCTTAATGCTTCTTCACTGCAGAGCGCGGCACATGACATGACACATTTATGCCCAGATAACTGTTGCAACTTGCCCTCACTCGCAGTCGTGCATCTTTAGTGCTCTAGCTAAGGTAAATATCGCATGACATATAGCGCGTGGTATGCGGAAGGCGACATCGCTTTCGAAGTTCGAATCGACCAGCTATGGCGCCAGGCAGCCAAGAGCAGGAAAACGAGGGAGTTCAATCTGCTGTATTTCGTGGACGAAGTGGAAGGAAAGACCAGCCGAAGTGGCAACCGTAAAACCAGTTCTCCGAATGATAGCGTTTCAAGTTATCTGAATAAGATAGCGGAGAGCGTGCGCCTCGGAGCGCACCTGATGCAGTGAAGTCCTCGAAACGGTTTCCGGTAACACGAGACAAACTGGCGGTGAGCGCGGCCCGATCGCGTGGAGTTGCCTCGCTCTTGCATGAC
The DNA here is from genome assembly GCF_052857255.1 of Amblyomma americanum. Classification (NCBI taxonomy): domain Eukaryota; kingdom Metazoa; phylum Arthropoda; class Arachnida; order Ixodida; family Ixodidae; genus Amblyomma; species Amblyomma americanum. The sequence goes on along the minus strand of NC_135500.1, from coordinate 73,902,107 downwards.
CAAACACACTGCGATCGCGACACCGGCGTGCAGCGCTGCCTCCTCCTCGTGTCCTCTACATATCTGTCATGGCTTTGACAACAATGGGTGAGTGCGGCATGAACACACTGAATAACAATCTCACTTGTGCATGTACTGACACGGCAGTGCTAAGAAAACCTTTTCCCGCCAATATCTATACTATGTTCTGATGCTTGTCTGCAGTGGAAACTTTATTTAGGGACGAGAACTGTAGATTTCGCCTGGTCAGTGTCGAGGGGCTGTGCTCTGAGGTGAATAGGCTGAAACTTACCTCTTAAACTTAAACTGAGGCTTAAACTGAGAACTTAAACACTGAGAACTTAAAAATTACCTTAATTAAAGCTTCAAAAATGAACGGTAATGAATAGACTTCTCCAGTAAACCCATCATTGTTTCTACTTTTACTGGGACTACCTCAGAGTGAAATAAACAGATGTTTATTTTTTTTTATTTAGATCGTACTGTTAGCCTCATCGGAGGCTGTTACGGGAAAGGGCGAAATTTTAACTTTCTGCAACTTCAGCATTTGATTTCACTTTGACGCATTGGTTCTTTCGCTCTAACATTGCAGCATTTTAACAGCGTTAACGAACTAGTGGAAGTAAATTTTCTAAAAAATTGCAAAATATAATTTTTGCGGTAAATTTAATTAAAAAAATATTTATACCGTCCGAAAATGCATGACCTGATGCATATCTAAACCCAGTGTATGTTTGAATGTCATTAAAATATTTGCGTGGTGTTTTCTAAAAATTTGTGTTTAATTATTGAGCAGTCCTTGGTGTCATGAATTTTCGAAATATTCAAACTGAGTTCACGAATTTTTTTGGCAAAAATATTTTAAGTTTTGGTTGCACACGTTGCAATAATTTTAGATCATTTTTTTTCTAAAAAAATTGAAGATGGTTGAGGGCAATGCCTGGGACATTTAGCATGGAATGACCTGTGTACTTTTTATGTTACAGCTGGTTTACAAAGGCTGGCAGTATTCATGAAATAAAATTACTTCGTGCTTGTTCCTTGATCCACTCTGCTCCCTCTTGTCCGTTAACATTATACCAGTCATTTCCCTTTCCGTAGCTTGCCACACTGTCCTCAACTTGACGCCAATGCTTTTTGTTGCCCTTTTATGTATAGTAAAAGGGAAGTGCACTCGTCTCGACACCTTCCGGTGGTGCATGCATGCAGCCCGTCACGGTTCGGAACTTGGAAGGGGGCTTAAAACTTGTGACCTGGCTGTACTCAAGTATGAATAAATTCATACACTCTTTAAGCGTAGTTTTATTTGAATATTTATGTGTGGCATATTTTCTGCTCAATATTGTTACGTGGCAAGCCAAGGAAAGCACAACATGACCGAATGAAGATATGATTTAATGACTCAAGGGCCTAGCGCGAGCCCTCCGTCCCGCGCCACTGCACTCTTCTTTGTCTTCATAACATGACCCCGGTCCTCAGAGCGATCGTCCCGATCGATTGCTTGAATTACGAATGGTGAGGTGACGATGAGGATGATCAGGAAGGATAGAAGAAGATGAAAGGCTTTCCACAAAGATAAAGGAGATGATCTGGTGGACGGTTGCCCCCGGAGCTTCAGGTCCAGCGGTAGGTCACCCACTGCCGAAGGTCAAGGGTTGAGGGATCGCCGCACAGCCTGGGCGGGGGTGCCGTCTTGGTTCGGGTCGTAGTCGGGTCATCGTACGTCAGGTCCTGGTCGTCGTGTCTTGTGTTCGGGGCTGGGGACGGGGCGGGGGGGGGGGGAAGCGGCTGGTTGATTCTGGTCAGTTCGAGCTGGGGTTGGGCCGGGCGGCGGAGCCCAGGTCACCTCGGCCGACGACGAAGGCGAGCAGAAGGCGGCGATGCTCCGGGGACTAGGATGACGATCAGTACTCAGCACCTCCACCTAATGTTACGTGGTGGCAAGCCAACGAAAGCACATGATGACAGAATGAAGATATGATTTAATGGCTCAAGGGCCTAGCGCGAGCACTCCGTCCCGCGCCACTGCACTCTTCTTCGTCTTCATAACAATATATTTCTGCAAGTCTATCCATATTAGCCTATTTTGAAAACCTTTTATTATTACTATGAAACTGAACTTGGCCCAGCAAAAGCTAGCTGCTATCACCTGTCCTGAAGGCATTTGAAACTGCAGTTGAATATAAAAAATTTACTTTTTAACAATATTGCTTAAAGAGGACGCATCAGGAGGCAGATCACTACTTGGTGCTTCCTGTGTAAAGGACACGTGAGGTGCACAAAAGATCCTCGGTGGAATTGTGCACGTGGTGCGTCGACAGGGGTGCGTCGTCGTTGTTGTTGTTGCCTGAAAGATGATGGCACATACCCACGGTGGGGGTTTGGCCAGGGTTTGGTGCAGAACCAAACAGGGAAGGTGTGTCGGACAGTGGAGCGCTGCGCGTGCCAGCCCAGCGTTCCGCGTGTGTGCATGCGAAGGGTGCGTGCGAGGCGATGGCGACAAAGAGCGTGGCGAGAAAAGCGAGCCAGAAAAAACGTGCCAGAAAAACGAGGCGTAAAAGAAGGCAGGGCACTGGAGATCGAATCATTGAAGTGTGGAGGTGGCAGCCGTCGGACGTTGGGTCTGTGCTGCCGCGGACCTCCCTTGGATCACTGCCGCAAGCCTCCTGCTTTCCTTACAACCGTGGAAATGGCAGCCGATGGATTGAGGGTTCGTTCTGCCTAAAGACGCCTTTAGATAGCCTGCATTTAGCCTCTGGCTTTTCAGGCCACAGTCGACGGGATCTGGCTACGATTCTCCTGCTGCTGACAAGTTCTTCTTGACGATCCAGGTAAGGCATAGCACTGGGATGGAGTTCAGCAAGAACCCTTCTTCCAGCAGACATGTCAAGCCATTTAGAAGACACGCAACGTTGACCATAGGAGCACAGACGATACCGGCATCTGCAGCTGCATAACAAAGCGCGACCAATGAAAGACATTCTTGATCCTTCAATAAGTTGTTTGGTGGGCACTGGAAATATCTCCATTCACAGTCCAGTTCATTATTTCCCGCATGCTCTCTTCAAGGACCGTAGCCTGTTCCTTGCCAGCCACTGCTGTCCACGGCGATACTTAGGCTTGATCCAAAGCTCGTACATGAGCACTTGTCTTCAATGGCAATGCTGCATTCCCTTTTTTGTGTATGGTATTGTCAAGGCTCTTGTCCAATGCCGTGCTCCTGACCGCATCTCAGGATGAAGTCACAGAGGTGGTTAAATCCAGCTTGCATGCAATCTTTGATAAATTTTTTTAAGATAAGGTCATATTCCATCAAGAGCTGAAAGAGCATGAAAGTTGGATTATTTACCACCATATCAATATCTACCAAAAGTTAAAGGTGCATGTCTCATTCACTGGCTATCATTTTCAATGCAAGTGTGCAACATACATACCATTGCCCCAAAGGGGAGGAAAGGCTATTGCTTCTAACGCGGCCATTCTCTTCAGCTGCTCATTCCTCTCCCTGGCTGTAGTAAGCAGCCTTAACTGGAGGGCATTCTCATCAGAGGTGGCGCTTACAGCTGTGTTAATAAGAGACGCCTTTTGGCTCTGATGGGACTCCGGCGTCTTGCCTTATACAATCACGTGACTGTAGTCATGCAGTGGAAAAGATGTAGTATTAACACTCACACTACAGTAAAATAATTTCAGTAAATAGAAACTATTATTGCACTGCTCATGTAATGGCTTAATATAATCCATCAGCTTCAGTAGCTAAAATCTTTCAACCTATTAGCTAGTTTCACAAAACTGCCACATACGTCAAGTGCACTCGAATCTACAAGCGACAGGGACATGGCACGGTGGTACAATGGCTAAGACATTCTGCTTCTGAGCACAAGGTAAAGGGATTGAATCCTGTTTGTGGCAGCCGCATTTCAAAGTGACTAAATGCAAATGCACTGAAATGCCCCACAATGTTAGTACATGTAAAAATGCGCGGGTTATAAAAATTAACGCGATGTTCTCCACTGCGATTACCTTCCAATGACCAGATGCTGCTTTGGGATGTTAATCCTCCCATACACTGTCAAGGAAACAAACGAGCCAATCGTATGCTTGTTTCAAACCATATGTCAGAGCCTAGCTTATTATTTGAGCATCAATTCTTTACCTGTGTGTTCAGCATTCCCTGGCGAACTAAAAGGAAATGATATACATACTTAGACATTCAGGAAAGGTTATTTTTATGCTTAAAACCGCAAGTGCAGCTAAAACGTGTGGCTTCTGCAGTGCATTATTTAGGCGTCTTTGTTTTAAGTACAATATGCAGCATAACTGCTCTGTACTTCCGATTTATGACCTTCGTCCAGCAGCAATCCAGCAGTGCAGCATTCCATTCTCACTCCTGAAAGAAATTTATATTACTGAGATATTCTCTATAACGAGCAAACCGGCATGAAAAAAAAATTGATGGTGAGGGACCAAGAAGGATGGTCAGAAAAATATGCCAATCAATATAAGACAGCAGTTACTTCCTTACACATCACTTCTGATGTATTATTATTCTGTTATTGGGGTAAGCTATGAAAGGTCTGCACCAAAAGACTAGTTATTCATTTGGTAAAATATAATGCACATAAATGAAATCTCCAGTGTAAAGCAATAATTTCTATAATCTCTGTCTTATATTATCTTTCAAGTAAAACAAATAGCAGAAACTATTCAAGTTTGACTATCAGGCTTCTTATATTTGTACCGAAATCGCAAAGCTTTCATTATGAAAGAAAGCTCACATTGGTATTTGCTATGAAATTTCGCAATAAAACAGTAAACATGAACAAATGAACGAATCAAACGATGGACAGAAGAGACGAGGTACACAGCACGACTAGAAGTAACAACTGTGCTTTAATGAAACTAGTCCATCACCCAAGAAAAACAGCCGAGCATGCATATTACGACAACCAAGTCGCACACCAGCAAAGATGATCGGCAGAAAATCAGGGCGCTAGCGCCGGTGTGAAAGGAAATTTAGCTCCTCCTGCATTAGATATAGATGCTCTGCTGATGCAATTATCCCCTTGCATGATGATGGGATGGCTTCAAGAATTTCGCGCTCCACCTTGCCCTTTTCTCTATATAGAAGACTAATATTAGAAAACTGTGGGTAGCAGCCGCAATCCTAGAAGTGGCTAGGCAGGTTTGCTCAGACAGTGGGGCTCAAAGAGTTGTGGTGCTCTCGCAGTCTATCACTGATACGCCGGCCTGTTTGGCCAATGTAAACTTTTTCACAAGTCAGGGTAATCTTGTACAGCAAATTTATCGTACATGTTATGTAAGTCTTGATGCTGCGTCATAGACTCTGGAGGTCTGGTTCTGCTGCGCGCAACATGTGAACAAAGCCTTCAAAGTTTGCATGGCGCAAAAAATACGACGTTAACGCCTGCCTCAAAGATATTTTCGAATTACTAGAAAACCCTACACACATATGGCATCACCTCAAATTTTTTTTTCGTTTAGTTCCTATTCGGCCACCCATTTTCACATCTCGACTCTTTATGATTTGCAGGAACGTTTCTTGCAACACATTCAAATGTACTTCTGATGACCAGAGGATTATTCCAAACGATCAAACTGATTATCAGAACTTGATTTTATGCTCTTGTGACAACTCTTCTTGGACACGCCACTTTATGCCAGAACTTCCTAGGCAGGGTCGTCTTCAGTTCTTTGATTTGGACTTGTGCTTTGGGAACGACATATTTATTGGGGCTACAGCCCCAGGTCGGAGCAGCCTCTTCTTAGCTGTGAGTCGGACCGGTCGAGGTTGCTGAATGACGGGTTGGCAGTAGCTTGCATCACCTCAGCTGTTGAGAAGTCATCATTACCGTGTTCAGGCATACTCGGCGCATATTTCCAAGCTTAAGGGAACTGAGTTTTAAATTCTCCACATCGCCCGCCTGTCGGAGCGCGTTCTGACTCGGTTTAGGCAAGAGTAGAAATGGTCGGAAGAGGCTGAGGGTGGTGGCGCGACGTCGGAAGGTGGCCGCTATACCTTGACTTCACGGTATTTCGCACCGATTAAAGAAAGTCGCGGCGAAGATTATTGTTGCTGTTGCTTTCACAGCTAAGAACAATGTTGGAGGCCTTTTCGCCGCCGCTAAAAGGAGGCTGGAAAAGAACCGGGGAACCTAGATTACAGTGCACAGTATTACATAAATCTTGATCCACCACTTCTAAGAAGAATGTTTATCATTTTCCGCTTCATTGCGGAATGAACTATTACGTGCGCCTGAATGAGCATCTTAACCCGTGTATGGGGAAGACGACATTTAACCTGGCACTGCACTGCCAATCTCGCGAACGTAAATAGCACGACGACCAGACAGTTCAGTATATAGAGGTCGGTATATATGTCAGATAAGGCATAAACAAAAGGCAATAGAATCACTGCTTCTTAATTCGTTGTTCTTCCACCTATTGAGCAGGCAGGTTTTAGCGTCGTAGAGAATTAAAACTAGAAAGTAGCGCTTATATCGCAGCTAATCAAGTGCTACGTTACGTACATCGTTCGGCTGTGGAAACTGAAACAGAAACAGCATGCGAGAGAAAAATAAATTATAGATTATTTAGCGGCCGTTGCTGAATACCACGGGGAAATTCATATGTACTAACGCCTTGCGCATAATTATAAATATGAAAACATGCAGCCGTAATTTTGATGTGCATGCTCCCTTAAAGAAATCTTCAAAGTAGAGCCGGACACGGCGTCAAACTGTATGGTGCAAAACTACCAGGGTACTGAAGTCTGCTTCAGTGGAGGAATGCGAAAGCATTGCGTTTTTTGCTGCTGTGGCCTGCAGGCGTTTGAGTACTTGGTTCTCTTTTGCGACTATATTCTTGTTTTATACGACTGCTTGCTTCTTTCCTGGGACTACTTCGTTCCCTTTTGCGACTAGTTGCTTCTTTTATGAGACTGTTTGCTTCTTTCCTAGGACAACTTGGTTCCCTTTTGCGACGATATGCTTCTTTTATGAGACTGCTTCTTTCCTAGGACTACTTGGTGCCCTTTTGCGACGATATGCTTCTTTTATGCGTCGGTATGCTTCTTTCCTGGGACTACTTGGTTCGCTTTTGTGACTGTTTGCTTCTTTTACGCCACTACTTACTCCTTTTCTGCAACTGCTTCTGATATACTGTTACCATCAGGCCACCGCTCTTCAGACTTCGATACGCCGTGCTATACCGGTTCAGGAATTCTTGTTACGACATACTGCATTGCCTCGGCACTTCTCGTTGCGACATACATCATTTCGGTAATTCTGGTTTCTAAACACTATGGCACTTCTTTATATCTGCTCCTGTTCGTCGTATCCGATTTTTGGTTAGGACATACTGCATCCTCTCCTTCTTTATACCCAGTGTTGGCGGTAGCGCGTTAGAAGTAACAGCGTTACCGGTAACGCGTTACGTTGGTGTGTTAACTTAGTAACGTACTCTGTGCTTAAATGCCTCTCAACGACCGTTGTTGCGACTCGCATGGATGCCAGAAAACACCTGCCCTTGACGACGTACCCACCTAAAAGACAGGCGGAATAAAAATAAACACGAAACAAGTGCACGAACACGTGTTCCCACACTTGCCTTCACCTACCTTCCCTTGCCAAAGCACCCGCAAACAAAGCGCTCTAAAGAGTGCAAGCATGCCGGACATTTAGGAATTGCACATTTTTCAGAATCACTGTAAATTTGTTCTGCGAAGTTTTCTTTGTGAAGTTATAATTGATGATATGTCATTTTTTGTTTGATGTCACATTCAGAAAACTGCTCCACCATGTGTCAGAGAGTTAGAAGCCATCACACGTAACTCTAAAGGCAACTTGAAGCCGCTATAAAATTGCTGAGCTGCTGCATATTTGTGCAAAGTATTCTCGTTAAATCAGGGTTTGTCGAAAAGTCTTTGTTTGAGATAGGAGTTTTATGTGAAATATGAGCTTTGTAAAAATGTTGTCGTGAGTTCTTAAGGTGAATTCTCACTAATTAAAATTTATGACCATGAAGTAACGGCAAAGTAACGAGCGGTGCTTTTTTCGGTAACGGTAACGCGTTATCTTTTTTGTAAGTAACGTACGGCGGGAACGCGTTACTTTTGTTAGCATAACGAGTAACGTACTTAGATCTCTTGTGGTAACGCCTGCAACACTGTTTCTGCCTCATTATCAAAATTGTTTCTATGACGTAACACGTCAGATGACTTTTGGCACCATGATCTGAGAGCGCTTCCTGCGGATAGCGTTTTCAGCTGCGGAGCCATACAGTGCTTTCGCATTAATAAAGTACGTAGACAGTTGTCAATTTCCACCTTGAACGCGGGTCGTTAGACGATCTTGTACATGTTTGGGAAAAAAACGGGGAATTAACCGATTCTTACGTCGCCGCGCACGTGGAAGTGTGTGGCGCGAAACGACTGCACCAGGTGTCTGCGCATATGCGACTGGGTGTATAGTGAGGAACTCGAGTGAGCCACAGTGGCAACCATCGTGCCTGATCCGCTGAAGCACGATTGGTGGCCCCGAGAGGGAACGTTGGAAACAAAAAGCTGCCAAAGCAGCTTTGAGTCTTGTAAGGGGTCGAAGGGATGGAAAATGGCCCACTTCCCATCGGGTAGTGCCGTGCTATTGCCTCCACGAGTCGCAAAAAGGGGTCACTACAGCGCTCTTTTTTTGAGTGACAGCCACCACACCCGCCCGAGGTAAGAACACTCGGTGAGCTGTAGGGTGAGCTTCCGCCCACTCCTGATGAGCTTGGCCTTTACTTTCTGCCAGCAACCCTCTATGTGCTGCATGTGGGCGCCGGTTGCGGGACCACGAAGTTCTTGGAATGGTTAACGGTCTTGTGAGAAAGGCTCATGGTGACGCCGTTTCCGTCAACGAGTCCTGGCACGCACCGATAAGCCGCCCACTCGTCGCAGATATTGGTAGTTCCTGGGCGAAAGTTGGCTTTGATGATGCTGCCCAGAGTTGGCGCGTCTCTCAGCCCGACTTTGAACAAACGCAGCTGCTTTGTGGCGAAAAACCATTCCATAAATTCAGGACCGTCGGTCCACAACACCGCCGTAGCTGTTTTGTCGATGAAGCAGCACGTTGTCGCCGGCCATAAGCCGACTGCGGTTGTACTTTCGCCTTGCTCTCATCAGGTATCCTTCCACCTGTATTTCTTCACCAGAATTACCCATCGGAGGCGCTCGCTGAAGCTCCTTGCAGCAAACCTCACTGACGTAATTGGTCCCGTCGGTGCACGTTTGCTTGTATATTTCCCCACCCTGCATATCCCTTGCGACGTAAATTGGCATCCCTTTGGCCATGCAGTGCGTCAGGTACAGTACGTGCGATCTTGATAACGACGTTTGGACGACCCAGACGATCCTTACTGGCAAAAAAGCTTGCTGAGTGTCCTTCACTTGCTTGTACAGCAGCGGTCCTGTGCAAGGCAGCGGTGCCGTGAAGTTGATACAGCTGCTTGTGCAATCTATTGCATCGAAGCATCGAAACTGGGCCCGCTTCCCTTTAGCCGAAGTGCGGTAGTAGGTGACAACCTCGCCATCACAGTTCGGCGGCTGGTCGTTAAACCCCAGCTCTCCACAAACTCCACAATATTTCGATGTGGCCGGCCGGTTCATGGAGGCTGCGGAGGGCTGGGGTCGCGTTACAGACGACTGCAGTGCCAGGTTCAACCTCTTCAGGAACGCTTTTTGGACCTCGTCGTCCTCTGTTATGCGGCCGATCTCAGCGATCTTTGGGTCCTTACGGATGGAAGACATCAGAAGGACACGCGCTCGCGAAACAAGACAACAAATAAGAAACAGTCTAAAATTATTCCAGTGGGCACAGTTGCAGTGTTTAAATAGGCTTTAGATACGGGTATACCCTAAACCCGATGGCAAAGAATGGCAGGGCATGATGTGCTATGTGCTAAGAATGGCAGGGCTATGCGGCTATGTTTGGGTTTCATTTGGCTCACAGCTTCTGGGGGTAGAGAGGTGCGAGGGGACAGCTTTGTCACCGTTAAGAGGGTAGATACCAAGAACTTAACGAATTAGTTAAGAGATTAGAATATTGCCTCCGCATGCCGCCACAATTTTGACGCTCCGCTCAGTCTCTTTAGCCTGTTCCTGCCTCCCTAGGTAGAGTTGGAAAGGTGTTGAGAAAAAGGACACTCGACTATGAGGGATGGACAATACAGCAGGAAGGGCGGGAGAAGGGCTTCGGGGAAGAAAACTTTGCATGAGCCGTGCAACCTACCCTGTTCTGAGAAACAGGATGTTTCTCAAAAGCAGGGTAACATCTCTCCTGGAGCTAACATGCTGACTTAGATTAACACCTCAACAAACCTAAATGGGTGTACTGCCCTCTACCTCCATCCTTTATGCCGCCTTTTTGGGCTGGGCTGCTTTTATTGAAGCTCCTCTGTATCCTTTCACACCTTCTTCGGGCTGGCAGACAAGCTGGTGCGTGCTTAGAGCCTTCTTTCCCGCATACGGCTGCATCTTTAACCAGCTTTCCCAGAAAATGTGTCTTTTTTCTGCTACTTCTCTATTTTCTGCAGTTTTCACCACGTTTCAGCTACGTCATCTTTGGGTCCTGGAATGGCTTATCGCCAACCGGTTTCCGCTTACACTGCGGAAGCTAGCCTGTAAGACCGAAGATGATACCTGTGACGTCACGTGTTGTTAGAAAAAGAAACATGAATATCTTTTCTCACATCTAATAAACACCTGTGTCCTTGTAATGATTATTTCCAGTTCTGGAGCAATTTCCTTTCATTACCTCGTCCCAGGTGACGTAATTGTATGTCACTTTACACTGAACCACATCACTAGCACAATAGCCAAACGGGCGAGTTGGTGGTACATATTGGTGGAAAACATCACTAAACTGTGACGTTGCTTATACGTATCAAATATTTTCAGACGTAGTTTAACAGTGCTGACCTCCGCTGAAATGCGCTATACGAAACACAACAACTTTATCTTAATAAAAATGTTGAAACGCGACTTGGAAGTGGAACTGCACGACGGTTTTTTCGTTGCTGTTCATGTTTGTGAGATGCGTTCAGAGGGTTGTAACCTTGAAAATTTGGGTAACCTCCGGCTTGCTTGGGCCATGACTCAGGGTCAGGGTAGGAAATGCACGTCGCTGAACGCCTATAAACACTCGTAACAGAAGGTTTGGAGTAAATTTTAATTAAAAGAAGCCAAATTTTCAACTCCACGGGGAGGGTAGAATGGTTTACAACACGCAGCCAGACGTTTGAAATGGTCAGGGTATATATGGCGGCAGATCCGGACCACACGCGTAAAATCGTTAGCAGAATATGAATGACGGAGCTAGAGTGTATTTTAAAGGCATTCCAAGGTTATGACTAATATACATATAATGTGCATCGTGGCACACATCGATCAGAAACTTTGAAATTAACGGCAAAGGTTCCAACTAAATTGTGGAAAACAAAAATGTCCGTCTGACTGTTCTGAACTGCGTAGTAATCTGGAGCCAGGACAAAAACAAGAGGAAGGGGCGTTATTGCCTTGGCCACTTGCTGTTCCTCTATGCCTCTAACCGATAGCATCACCCTGTTCTAAAAGCCTCTATTATCTAGCGACTGGGTTTCGAGCCAGCTCTAGAACTCATTTTTTCGAGAACTCTCATTCGGTAAGATTTGCAGCGCATAGCACGTATTCATGCCCACAAACGTTTCCTGAGCATCGAAATTACGAGCAACCTGGATTTTCTCAACTTCTGGAGGTGCGACCAGCCATTCAGGGGTGCACTGTGCAGGTCGCACAGGGAAATGTAAAGAACACGCTCCAGTTTTAGGCTGCATACTTAGATCGAGTGCCAAACAATCAGGCTGTTTTTACGATCTCCGTGTCCCGCAAACTTTTGCGTTCGCCTGTGCTCCGTTACGTGCGCATACATCGCTGTGGTGCAGATTAGATGCGGCCGATTTTTTATTTTATATTCAGAGCGCTGACTGCGACTTTGTGCCGGATTAGACAAGCATCTGCACTAAGCACCTCGCGAACGTGTATAAAAAAGCAATTAAAGCGCATGCGAATTACTATGCTGAGCCGTGTCGATGACACCAAGAGGCCTTGAGGAAGTGAAAGGTATCAACGAGTATTGTGCACCATAACTGCCTCATAATAACCTTGGTTTGCACTACCCATTGGTGTCCTACGCTCCACTGATGGCAAAGCGTTAATTTGCGCAATAAAATAAACTTCAACTGAAATAAGCCCTTTAGACGGCAGGAACAACGTATATTTCTAAGCCTTTAATGGGCACAAAGCCAGAGGAGGCCACTTGTGACGCTGGAAAGCACAGCGCATGAAGCAACACATGAAGCATATCTGCCGGTGGTCGTGCACAAAACGCAGCGAGGACTTGAGAGTAGTCAGCGCGGCCACCCAATTCGCCTTCACTGTATCGCACGGTGTAAGACTATAGGTGTTGACACTGGCCGCCCGCCGCGGCGGAGAGCGCGCACAGATTGTGTTCGCCCTCTAGTACATGCGCCGACCGCAGCGGCGCGGGGGCGCTGCGGAGCAGAGGCCCTTCGCTTTCGGTGCGGCAAGCGGCGTGCCCAGAGCCGTATATTCCCTTCTCCGGCGTGCCCTGCTTTAGGTGCCCTTTTAGGCTGCGTTGGTCGATGTTTTGGGCTGAGAGAGTGCATCACAAGCTGTGAACACCACGATCTCAGCTTCCACGTCGTCAGCTTCCATCGTGGACGAGCAAATTTTGCTAGAACTAGCTTTTTGTGTCGCGGTTTGGCACAAGCCGGATTGACAGTTGTGGAAACGCACGTGGTGGCGCGGGCCGACGCCATGGACGGTCGTCGCGGCCTATGTGCATTGTGTCTGTGATCTGTTGTTTGTTGCTGTGACACACCTGTCAACTTCAGCCGGGTCCAGAAGTCTGCTAGACGCAATTATGGGTAAGAAGTGCTTCGTACCCAACTGCAGTTCGGGCTACCGGAGTTGTCCGGATCAAGTTTCACTTTTTAAAGCTCCGTCGGAGCCTGCTCGCTTAGAACTTTGGCGCCGGGCAATTCCCAGAGCAGATAGGATATTGCAACCGAGCGACCACGTCTGCGCGAAGCACTTTCCCGAGCATATGATATCAAAATCGTACTATGCCGAGTTCAATGGCAAGGTACATTTAAATGCACCGAAGAAGATCCCGGTGGTGTCGGCGAATGCTGTGCCCAGTATTTTCCCCGGGTGTCCGAAATATCTGACAAAACCGACAAGGTCAAGAAAGCCTCCTAGAAAACGACAGTCTACGGCCACGTGTGGCGATCAGTCAAGCAAGCGGCCCGCTCCCGCCGCTGTCGGACTGCCCGTTGGGACGGTCTGTGAAAAACAAAAAGGCACCGATCCATCATCGAGCCCTCAGAAGAAACTGCAGACATGTGAGTGGAGTGATCAAGGAACGTGCCCTTCTCCCACCATGGAACTTGGAGGCACCTCCTCAAGTGCCACCTCCGTCTTCCTTGGCGTTCATGACGTTAAGGTTTGTTCTCTTCTGCACTGCTCCGGGTACTTAATATTCTAGGTGCTTAGTGTTCCCTGTGCATAACTTTCTGCTAACCGTATCGGTCCTCCCGGCATGCCATAGATACCTATAGGTGCCCCTGGATAACGAGATACAGTTGCTTGCAATACAGGTTAATAGTAACTGCCCAGCCCAGGACATTAAATAATTTAGCTGTTGTTAACATACAGCATGATTAAGCCCTTAGCTTTTGAAGCAGTCCGCGAAACTTTTGCCTGTAGCTTTTTGGGTTTGGCTGCTTTTGATAGTAGCATATGTTTTATAACAATACCTTAAATCCATTTCCACTGATATAATTTCTCTCATTTTTCGTCAGGACAACCGCACGAGTCCACATCAGGGTGGTCCAGATGGATTGTGTCACGTCCAGACTGAAGCACCATTGGCAGCATGCAGCAGCCTCGGATTAGTCGAGGAAAGTCACGAGGGAGTGTCTGTCAGCGGCCAAGATGAAAAGGAACCGCTCACATTTTCATGTCTCTCGAGCTATGTATCCAGCATTCAACTTCCAGGAACCTCGTGGGCAACACAAGTTGTTGATAGCTTTGGTGTGGAGGCTGTAGTCTTCACGGAAGTGGCTTTGGCGAAGAAACGCGACCAGGCACCTTTCCTGAGGAAGTCATTAGATGCTACAGTTTCATCCAGCGGAATGCTGTCACTGCGTGCCTTCATTTATGGTCACCCTATAACTGTCAGCGCCATAAGCTGCGATGTTGTTCCATGCGGCCTAAGCGACTTGGAGAGTGTGATTCACAAGTTTCACAACCTGCACGTATGCGCTGGTGGCCCCGGTGGCGAGATGTACCACAACATCCAACCCGAGTGTGCATATATCGACGCATGTGGCGTGTGGCGGCACAGAAACTGCATGTTATTTTCTGAACAAGCAAGTTGCGACCGTTGCGAAAGATTGAAAGGCACACTCCGGATACATTACTCCCGTATGAAGAAGAGAGGAGAAATGAAGCACATTCGTCTTTTAAGCAGCCCTTCCAAAAAAGCCCGCATTGACCTTTTGCGGAAGGCAAGAATTTCCTGCTACAGGTCCAAAGTGCGACTTCTAAAAGGAAAAAAAAAGCTTGAGGCGGAACTGAGCAAATGCAAAGCCAAGCTTAAGCAATTAAGCGATGAAACACTTGACCGCATTTCTCGTGATGCGAACCTTACTGAGGCACAGCAGCTTGTGTTAAAGGAATGTGTGGCTGCTGGCAAGACTGGTTCTAAGAAGGGACGACGATACTCGGACAGCTGGATCCTGCTTTGCTTGCTCCTTCATATCAGGTCACCAGCAGCCTACAGGTTCGTGATGGAAAACGAAGTGCTCGCATTGCCGTCAGTCCGAACAATACGCCGGTATGTCTCTATGGTGGGATTTAAGTCGGGATTTGACAGCAAGTTCTTTTCTGCTCTGAAAAGGAAAATAGAAAAAATGGACGACTTCAAGCGACATGGGATTATCATGTTCGATGAAATGCAGGTTAGAAAAAGTAAACGTGTCAATTCTCGCACGATGACATATGTAGGGCTGGCAACAGACGCTGGAAACGCTGATGAGCTCGCTGATCACGCCCTCGTTTTCATGTTCTGTCCTTTTGGCGATAGCTACGCTCAACCTATAGGGGTGTTCGCAGCAAAAAATGCAACCAAAGGCTCCATTCTCGCTCAGTTGCTTCTCCAAGCTATTGTGATGCTCGAAGAAGCCGGTGCAAAGATTCATGGGTTTGTCTGTGATGGCGCGTCAACAAACAGGAGCATGTGGAACATTCTAGGTGTTAATGGAAGCCTCAAGGAGAGCTGCAACTCGTTCACGCACCCAGTTGACCCTGAAAGAAAAGTTTTTGCGTTTTCTTACACTCCACACTTGTTTAAGTGTGTGAGAAATAGACTTAAGCAGCAGCGATACTTGAAAAACGAAGGACAGTGGATCAAGTGGGAGTACTATGCTGAAGTCTACAAGGAAGACGTTGCCAACGCGGGGGGCCTAAAAGTCTGCCCGAAAATAACGCACTCTCACATATACCCGAGTAACTGTGAGAAGATGCGTGTGAAGTTAGCCACCCAAGTCTTTAGCCGCTCCATGGCGGCGGGTATTCAGTTTTATCGGGAACAAGGTATCCGCAAACTCATAGGCAGCGAGAAAACTCAAGAATTCACGTTGTTTTTAAACAATTTGTTTGATGTACTGAACAGGCGATTTCCAGCAGAAGGGATCACAAGGAACAGCCGAGACCTCGCAATTCTCAAGCATGGAATTGACTGGCTGGACAGCTGGGAAAGAGAACTGGAAAGTGGCAACATTATAAAAGACATGTTCTTGACAAAGAGCACTTGCGAGGGACTTCGAGTCACATTGAAGTCCACTTTGGATCTTTGTGAGGTGCTGCTTGATTGCCACAACTTCAAATATGTCCTAACCAACAAAATGAACCAAGATCCTATCGAGCGGTTCTTTGGCAAAATACGGTTGGCAGGAAGCCAGAATGATCACCCTTCGATGCCCACCTTTATGCAGCTTTACCAGACGCTGTCGATCTACAGTATCCTTAAACCTCCGAAGTATGGCAATTGCAAAGTCGTCGAGGGTGAGGAACCATTGCTGGATGCGTCATATTTCAGGGCCCTCATTAGAACAGACGACAAAGTGGCATCATGCCCTGGATTCATCAATCAAATTAAAGAAAAGCTAGACGATCTAGTTTCAGTAGAAGACTGGGAATGTGAAGATATCGTTCGGAAACACAAATCAGACGGAGGGCAAATTACAGACTGCATACTTTATTATGTCACCGGTTTTTTGTGCAGAAAGACGCGAAGAGTTACCAGCTGCGCTGCTTGCTTGTCAGCCTTCAGCGTAAAAAATAATTCTTTTGCTGAAGCAGCTCTAACAAATGTGAAGACCAGAGGGGGTCTTACCCACCCTAACGTCAACATATTTGACCTTCTAAAGCATACGGAGCGGTTTTTTGTTGACTATGCAGACTGCCACACGGTGTACTGGGACACCATAGACGCAGTGATAGATACATACACGATGACATTCCCATGTGCTGATCACAAGGAAGAAGTACTCGCACAGCTCCTCCACTATTACGTCAGCATGCGTATGAGGCAGCATTGTAAGCACACCAATGCAGTCATGACAAAGCAGTGTCAAGAAAAAAAGAAACAAGCCAAGCTGTGCTCATCCTAGATGATAGAGGATGATTCGCTCAGTGTATCGTCCAAATAAACGAATGCAGTGATCATCACAATTGCTGTCACGGTCTTGGCTCTTGATTACACGAAAGTAGCCCAGTAGGTTGTGATTCACTGTGTTTTGTGGCTGCGGAGTAAGTATTTCTGATGCAGACGAAATGCGGAAACGTCCTTGAGGTTTCTGTGCAAATTAAAGAACTCCAGGTGGCCGAAGTTAACCATGTTCTCAACACGGCGGTCATCTCGCAGCATTGGCGCAATACACTGCTCAAGCAATGTTTGAATGTACGCGTAGGCTCTTCAGGCCAAATGTGGGCGCGTTGAGTCCGACCTTTTATATTTAAGAGGCAGTGTAGTTAACTATGCTCACAGCAGTCGTGCGGATGAAGGAAAAAAAATTTGCTATGAACGCATTTCGATAACGAGCTCGGAAGCAGCACAGGGCTGCGTCCTCGCTGCTGTTCCGCCCATTCATGCAGTCTCAGCAAGAAAAACACGAAGTAGCCCAAAATTATTTGGTGTCGACAGCAGTTTCAATCCTTCGTTGTCTTGCCGCACTTCACAAAGCACGCGTACACGCAGCGGCACCGAAAGATCCCGTGGCATCTGCATTACGGCTGCCGAAGCTCGGCGACTAGGGGCCCCGGGTGCGTAGTGCCATCTGTCAGCGTTCGAGAGAAGCGCAGGGAGCGGCGAACAAGTTCTGGTCGCGCCGCCGAGCGCAGTGTCAACACCTAAATGTATTCTTAAACCGTGCTGTATCGTCATAACTGCCACGGCGGCGTTAGAGGGCGCTGCTGCGCAGCGCCCTCTGGCCACTGAAAAGCCTACAAACTACCACCATAATCTTGTGTGTTCGTCCGCGCAGGTTTTTTCGGAGAACTCGGACGAGCTTGACTCCTTTTTTTCCTTTCTTTCTTTCTTGGGCTTTATAAACAAGCGTCAGGCTGTGACGTCAAAAAGATGCTGCGACGCTGGCGTCAGCAGTGACTTTCTTTGTGTAGGCACACGGCTGGTCTCGAGTGGAGCGCGCGCTTCTCTTCTTACGGCCTTCGCAATGGGGTGTGTTTCCGCCTCCCACCACACCTCGGTGGGGTCGCCACTGCTCCGTAGCTGGACCGTCGTTCACGCGGAAGGAGAATGCGTGCTCGCTCCTAGTTCGGCCTGCGTCAGTGGTAACCGTCAAGCCTTTATATTTTACCTCTTGAGCTTTACGCAAAGACCGCGTAGCCAGCCCCTTTGCCATGGGAGAAATCTGAAACAACGGATTACCGTTTGCGCGCTCTCTCCTTTAGCCCGACTGTATATGGTCGAACGTATATTGCCAACACGTCAACACGTTCTAACCTTATATTTGGCTAAAAAGCAAGGCTATCAGCTTACATAGTTCGTCTTTCGGCAGGTTCTTTGAGTGTGTAGAATGATATGCGGCATGTAATACTTTAATGGCAAATTTCAAAGAGTAAAAGATTCTCCAGCTTACGTATAGCTCCTGAAATTTCAAGCGCAGCTGTTTTAATTTTGCACAACAGCGGCGTTATCAAAAATTCATGATGCTACGCAGCAAAACGTATGTCATTCGCGAAGGGAACGGTTGTAGACGGAACCCAACCCTGGCCGCAGGAACAGAACATGTTGCACGCACGCGACGCCCAAGATCTCCTCCTGGAAAAGCATTTTGAAGTTTGGCGAAACAATTAAGTCAGTTGTATACAGTAACTGCAGGCATGAACTAACTGCCAGCAAAGCAAAATTAATTCGAAGCTGCGCGCTGTCAACAAAATCGGCCTTTACGAGCGAACAGACTCATCTGAGGGGCGATGACTATAAATGCTTTCCATTATTCTCCTGCATTTCTGTAGCCTCGTCATCGCTTTCAATAAACCTCCCGTGAGCACGAACTTTCCTCACGTCATTCAGGTTACAAAAAAACAAAAAGAAGTTTTCAGCAACCTAAGGGGTCCACTAAAACTTACAGCAATGCGCGTTATACCAACTGGCTTAGCTTACAATTGTAAGGAACTAAAAATTAACATCTGCGATTCTCACATATTGATAAAAGACCCCGAACTGCATAATCTGAGATCTTTTGCAAAGATATTTAAGCCAAATTTTTTTAGGCGGCTTCAGGACACGCTGCAGGTTGAATACATGTGGACAACAATAAATGGCGTTCTTTATGTTAGCTGAAGTCAATCACTGGAAATATATACTCTGAAATTGCAATACTCTACACGTCAATTTCTGTGGCAGCATACGCAGCTTTTACTGGTTGCCTCTGTAACGTTCTGGTAACGTTAGTCAGGCTAGAAGACAAGGAAGCTTGCGTCCAAGTCAAAAACGGTTTATTGGGCGAACTCGTGCCCTCAAGGGGAAAGAAGTTCGGCGGCGCAGCGACAAAACAAGTGCTCGGTCAACTAAGGTTTCCTAATGCGCTTACCACAATTTTGGACATGATGAGAGACTTGTGTGTGGCTACAGTTATCCCAGAGAAATCTGGTGGCCTCTCGTTGTACAACAAAAGCGGAAAGGCCGCTTGCCATTAGCTTCAAGCCCGGAACAATGCATTACAATTCTTCTTGACACTTACTCGCACATTAGTAATTAGCATTCTTTTGAGCTATCGATACAGGCCTCTCGTTCAAAAAAGTTGTGATGTATATGAGGGTGAAAATAAGTAAATTCAAGACGAGCGAAAAGCGATATCGGTTTAATTAAGTACTATATACATCTCAGCAATCAGTTCATTTGACAGTTCAACGTTGGTGTACATGAGTCTGACTTTCAACTTTACAAGTATCGTCTCAAGCCACCAGCTACGGCGCTATCAGATTTACGGCTCACAAGAGTAGAGAATATGTTCCTCGATATATTACATTTTTATGGGACGATCGCAACGGTTTCGTTCACCGAGATTTCATTATCTTTCCCTTAGCATTAACTTGTCATTTAATCACTGACCATGATACATACGCGAGAATCTGTGCAGAAGTGGACTGTGGTGAAGATACGCAGCTTAAGCATCTGCATATTGTTTTCATTGATTTCGGTGCTGCGCTCGCCATGAGGCCAGCGGGCTACAGCGCGAAACCAGGCAAAAACCACTTGCCGCCACAGATGCAGGCCTGGAGCCAGCGGTGGTGTCGTCGCTCCTCTAGTGGCGGCGGGTGGCGAAACTATCGGAGAAAAACTCGCATTTCTTCCGCGTTGAATGCAAAGGACGTATGAAAGAGCGCGCGCTCCTCCTCGAGACCGTCCGTGGTAGGCAAAAAGCGGGACCTTCCGCATAGGGTGCACCACGCTTGCGTGTTTTTGGGCACAATTCACGGCGTGCCGACAAATTGTGGTGCGGTTGGTTGAGCCGCAATGCAGAGGAAAGTAAGAGGCTTAAGTTTCCAGGAGTGTATTGCAGTGAGATAGGCGCGAAAGCCACAGGCAGTGGCCGAGGGACCAGACAAGTTCGGTGATGGATCGGCTTCACGGCTAATTATTACCGCCGAGCTCGTGGGTTATTACGCCGAGCTTGTTTTTCCCCTTGGGTTATTTATTATATTGCGTTCCTGCATCCAAATCTAATAAGCTGGTTCGTGTCTCAGACTTCGCATCGTTGCTGTTCGGTCGCGTGGTGAACAGTGAAAAAATCGAGTAACGCCTGCAACTCGATCTCATTCAGTCGTGCTCTCAGCATAAGTTTAGGCGCGATATTCCGTGTGCTTTGGATCTTAATTTGAACGCAGGGGGCCATTTTCAGATGCTTATCACCCGTACAATGTCCAGAGCATCACTTCGCGCAAAAGTAAAGAAAAAAGGTGCCGTCAATTGCCTTCAGTGTTCACACCGTGCCGCGCTGGAATAACCACTGGACTCGGGCAGTAGCAAGCACGACGGTTTTTTCTGTCTTCATTTTCGCGAATTTCAACAAGTGCGCCATTTCAATGCAGGTCCAACGACGCTTAGGATCTCGACAAAGCCGCGCAGTGTTATTCTCCCAAAATATACGAATTTTCACATTTTAGGTCGATCATAACCTGGCTAACACAGCGAATTCTACGCCAAAAGCCACTCCAATCAAGCAGAATGCGCACAAATGAATAAATTCTAGAACAAGAAGCAAAATTTTATAGCGTAGCAGAGTGAGCGTAAATTTCGTCTGGAGCTCGAGGAAAACGTCTATGCATGCGCTCGTGGAGCTCTCGAATCGCATTTGCCTTATTGAAAGCAGCTGTATTGTTCATTAATTTCCAAGGCCACCGGAGTGAAGCGGCTAGGCGAAAATAGGAAGCACATTGCAGAGTTCGTCGTGTGAGAAATGATTCGCGTCGTGCATCACATCGTCCTATCTTGCACTAGCGATCGAATATGCTTTATCGGCCTATAAGTTGAGAACTGTGGATGATTAGTTCGTCCCCATACCTCGCGCTTTCACCTGCCGTAACACTGCGGTATTACATGTCGCCAACTAGGAGCGGAGAAGCACCCGATGCAGCGCTCCGCCTACTATTTCCGTCTGGCGAACAGACTGAAAAAATGGAGAACTATTCTCCGAGCATCAACAAAAAATGTTTCTAACCACAAGCGACGCGCACGCTTTGAAATATTCGCATACACCAGTTGGTTTCGAAGGCAGCGTTGCTTGGCGCAGTGTAGGTGCGCTGCGTTTTGCCTACACCCTGCGTCGCTGTCTACCGCAGCTCCGCCTTTGTTTACAAACATGAGGCTTGTCTTTATCTAAAGCATTCCTGTTCTGTTTGCTCCCCCTTGTGGTGCGATTTCGTAGCGTTTTTAGGTGCCTTTGTAACCCACAAAATAAAGTGGCATGCCAGGCGACACCCAAACGTTGCCTCCCCCCCCCCCCCCCCCCCCCGCCGGTAGCCGCCACCCCATAAGGCATTGTTCGCACCAAAAGACAGGTGGCTCATAGGAAGATGGCCCCGCCTATTCATGACTATGTGGCAGGACAGCATTGTTTCTTCCCCAACGAATGGGTGCAATGACTCAGGTGAGGATACAAGCAGAGTCCTTCAATAGCTTACAAGTCAAGTAAAGAGATGCAAATACACTTTACGGAGGCCGTCGAGCCAATCGTGTAGAGCGATTGTCATGACTTCCCGGTTAACCCCCTTTCGCTGAGGCACTTACCGGTCACCTGCGATTTCACCGTATACTCGAGGACAACTGTCTATGCCTGTGCCAATGCTCACAGCGGGAAAAACACTGTCGCCTTCCTTTTCCTGCTTTGCGTCTGGCAAGGGCTTTCCGCCTTTATCTCCCAAATTCTCTTCCCCGCGAGAAGTAGCATGTCAGCCGTTTTTAAACGCCGGCTAAGTTCTCTTTTTTTCATTAAACAGCTTCTCTCTCTGTCTCGATGTGCGGATATGAGCATACACATGCAGAGAAAGAGCCAACGAAAACTTTCAGCCTTCGACTTGTGTAGCAGCCTCCACAGTGCACAAGTAGACCAAGGAGGACATAATATGCTGCAGTGCTGTAGGTTGTTGTACGCACCCCAAGGCCAGTTCACTAGACTTGGCTAACCTTGGCCGTGTTTGCCTCTTGGCAGATGAGTTACAGGCTTGCATGGTTTAGGGCATGGAACATGCGCCCTGCCCTAATTTGTTTTCCTGATTTTTTATATAACTTGGAGAGGAAAATGTGACCAAGGCATGCCGAGCGTCAGGTGGAGAGACAACTTCTTGAAAATTCACGGAACAGTTCTGGTGATCGCTTGCGCACAACAGCAATAATCGGAGGACATTAGTTCAGTTTGCTGGGATGACACACTAAGAGGTAACCAAAAATATGCATTCGTATAAATAGCTCAAAAGAGGAATAAACAAGATAATGCACAAATTGTATATATGGAACCATTACTGCTTATCAATTTGGCATTGTACTGCATCTAGCACGCTGCTAGGTGATGGCAAATTGCAAGCAGTCCGTGTATTGTGCAGTGTCAGCACACGCTAAAAAAAACCTACGTAGTCCGATATATACCAACGGCCACTGATCATAGTTCGCTTCTCGATCAGATTACCGCTTTCACCAAATGACCTTTTGTTTGAAGGTACCGAACTCAATCTAACAGCCCCTTGCACACTGCAAGAGCTCATGATGCTTTGTGGGCCGCTGCGCAGGCTACTGGATGAACCCAATTTCTTTATACGGCAGACATTGCCATAACAAGAGCTTCATTTACTTTACCAGAAGTGTGTATTTCCATCTTCTCTGAGGCTAGATAGAATATCTTATGCTTGATAATTTATTTGAACGCTATTTAATCGAATAAAAGACAGCATGCTTTGTCTTGTAGCGCCAGTCTTTTGCTATTGATTCTGTTGCATCGATGGCACCTGGAATGATACTCGGTGTCACTGGGATGTCTGCCAGCCGTCAGCGTACTCACCTGACGCAAATGAAGCATTTTTCTAAGGAAGCGATAAGCTTTAAGGAGAGAAAGGACAAATTGAGAGCGAATTGTTTCATGTGTTTCGACCAGTGCTTTCGAGTTTTGGATAAGGAGAGAGCCTGATAGGAGGTTCAACCAATGCAGAAAGGTCTTGTAGCAAACATTAGAGCCTCCTGCTGCGTTACTCGCCTTGTCTCGTGTATTTTTTTAATCCGACGCAAATATTTTTGTGTATTCGTCGCTCCGAGAATTGTCTCAATCCACTTTTTCCTGCTTGGGGTGTACGCAGGTGTGCCTTTCCTCCCTCTGCTTTTTGGTATTTCCGGTGCAGGTGTCACCGTTCTCCGTTCAACGCTGGCCTCTCTGGTACCACTGGGGCCCGCTTGAGCTGAAAATGAAAAATTTGAAAGAAAACAAACATATGTCATCTTATACAACGAAACCTAGATCACAGATGAGTTACTATTAGGGTGCAATCACATGGCTACCATTTAGCGTTATGCACTGCCATGCCACTTTTTAAGAAAGTATTACAACAAAGAGCATTCAAAATTTCATGAAACATTGAAAGAAAGCCACAACCCTTACAAAGTAATGGTTTCTATATTAGATGAGAGCTTTCTGATGAAGATATCTGCGCTACACAAGCCACATTTAGGAAAACGTGACTGTGGCCAATTGTATTTCCTCCTCTATCTCGTACAGCTGTTGCACCTTCGTTTACATGCGCCACATAAGGCTGGTGGCGCCATTCGGAACGCCGGAAAACGGCACCCACCTTCTGCTTAGGCTGCGTTTGTTATCTGCAGCTTTGATGTTTTGTATTCAGTGCAGGTGGCAAGGAGTGTTGCCACCCCACAACCCAACGGCCGATCACCGCTAGCCCCTTTTCGGTCCACCCCCGTCTGGGGATTAACGCGATTCATAAGCTGTCCTGGTGCATTTCGCTCCAGCGAGAGGCCATATAGTTGAGAAGAGTAGCATTTATTTAAGCGCGGCTACGATACAACTGCCATCACCAGTGCTCTCTATATGTTGCAGTTTTATTTATTACAATACTCCAGAATCGTTTCACTTCAAGCAGGAGTAAGCATAAAAAAATTACATACGCCACACAGTAAGCATCACATCAGGGCATGAAGTGAAGCAAGTCAGAACAGACACTAGTACAACATCCTCTCGCTGAGAGCCATAAATCTTCGATAGCCCAGACTTTCTCAATGTTCTACTCAATACGATGGCAGCCGCCGACACATTTCATTTACTAAGTACTAGGCAGTTCACCATGCCACTAAATTCTTCATGAGCGTTGCACGCTGGCGACCCGCTCACAACGTCATCTTCGTCATTAAAGTCAGCTGACGCCAGGCAGCTTGTTTGCTCTCGAGTACACGCGCTTTGCCGGTAACAAATAGAACACTAAATACTGACGACACGCAAAATTATCCAAAAAGGGCTAACATGAGGAAATTTGCCACCACTTACAGATATCAAGGACTTCCGCGGAAGCAGCTGGTTCGCCGTCATCCCATTTAAACATTTTTGCAGTGCCCCACATATCATTAATGACGCCAGGCTATGCCAGCAGACGGAACCTTACGGCTGTATTCTTCATTGGGCGTATTGGATACACATCCAGTTTCTCTTCCTGTGTCCATTTGATGAGAATGTGATCCATTGCCAGCGATTGTTAAGTGTGGTTCTGGCTTGTTTTGGTTAGCGGCTATACAAGGATACAAAGCCATCGACAAGGCCGATGGTCAAATGTAGCAAATAGATCTGTGACAAAAGAGTTGCATTTGACCTATATTTCATAATTTCTTCTCTATTGAAGCCGAATAATGACTTTCAAAACTTCCATTTTATATTTGTAGAAGAACGAAAGATTGGGCAACTTGGTACTGCTTAATAATTTTGCAACAGCGCAACACAAAGAGGACAATAGCGAGAAGAGACAAAGACAGCGCTGATATATTTGTTTTTATTTACATTTTTATATATTTACTTCTTTTCTCAACTTTTTTGTTTTTGTGCTCCTGTTTTGGTTTGATTATCAATTTTTGCCATGACCAACAACTTCAGATGCTCAAATCAGTATATTGGCTCTGGTTGACTTTGCTACTCGGTATCCTTATCCCGTCGCCTTGCCAAAGATCTATTCAGTCACCGTCGCAGAAACTTTGGTGGAAATGTTCTCGAGTGTAGGTTCCTCGAGAGAGATCCTGTGCGACCAAGGGTCTTGTTCCACACTAGAAAGGATGGAACAGCCTAATTATCTTACGGTTAAGCACCTCAGCACGATGCCTTACTGCCGTGTGGGCCAATTATTTGCGCTCTTTGAAAATCATCTTTCACCTTTTCGTCTGACGGCGGGCTGATACTCTTCATGGATTCGTCAATAATCGTTCACGGCAATCTCCTATGTTGGAGCTACAAGCCCCGTGCGCGTGAGTCTCCTGCCGTTCACGTCCGCCCACTCCAACGTCGACAATTGACAAGTTGCGACAGGAGCCCTCAAAGATGCCATCACCAAATCGTGAGAACACCAGGTGCAGAACAGTTTCCACTCTCAGATGGACCACTTGAAGTCAGCCGGACTTCCAGAATCAGTTCTGTTCAGTTTTGCGGAGGGATTACTAAGAGGTTGCGGGAACGCTATAGGTCACAAAAACTGAAACCAAGTAATTGGAAAAACATTGCGGTCGTGTTATATGTTCACCAGGTCTCCCATTAGCATAAGCTTGTCGCTCACAGAGTGGGTGTACACGTCTTTTCTAGCGCGCTATACAAGATGCAGCTTCGCAGAAAATTCAACTTGCCAGGACCTAGTGGGGTTTGGTTTGGGGAGATAAGTACGTTCTCCCCACTCAATCACGGTTCAAAGCCTCCCGGAACCCACCCCGTGATCGCGTACGCTACCGAGCGCACGCCAACCACGGCGGGCCTTGCTCTGAGGGAACAAAGGAACGACACATTGGCTGACACAAACAGGCATTTATTGCTACAGCAGCAATAACGCCAACTAGCAACAAGGTACGCTAATGAATCGAGGTCGTCCGACTCACCAGCAAGGTTCCGAGCGAATGTTCGCCCACGCTACGGGAAGGAATACTCCGAAGGCCGGACGGGACGAGTACAGGAGCCTGTCTCCCCGTCGCTTCCTCGCCCCGCGGCGAAGAGCAGAGCCGCGAGCGACACGTCCGCTCGCGCCAACGATCCCCGCCGAAGAGCCCCATCCCCCCCCCCCCCTATCCCGCGCGCGGGCTTTGGCAGTCTCCCGCGCAGCGATGCTGGCGCCCTCTCTTGCCAGGTAATGTAACTGACAAGGGAATGCGTTCTTCCTCGAAGTGAGACTGCCGCTGCGCGGTGGCTCGCGGGAAAGCAATCAGGAGGCTGCAGGGCAGGTTCCCACATCCCCCCAACCTTAAATAGACCCACGCGCCTGAAAGTACATGCTATGGAGAAGTCTCCTGGTCTTCCTGTCCTTGAGGCACGTCTTGCCGCGGAGGTCACGACGACAGCGTCCACGCAGACTTCCGCGGTGTTCCGAAGGCGGCGTGAAGGTCTCCGCTGAGGCGGCTCGCATGGCCCGCGGACTACCGTAACCGCAGGCCCGCGAATAGAAGGCCGGTGGGAAAACTGCAGGCCAGGGTTCTGCAGTAGTCGCCAGGGCAGCAGCAGCCGGAGGTGACTGCTGACTGGTCTCGCCACAGCTGTCCCGGGTGGATGCGGCGAACAGGATACAGGCCGCACCGTTGCAGCAGGTGGCGGCGAGACGATGTGCACAGGACAGCAAGCCTGGGTGCCTCCACCGGATCTGCAAAATTGCCGAAACGCTCTCGGCGTGCCTTTAACGTAGGTCACGGGAGGGGAAACGGCATCCGCAAGGGCCTCGTGGCACAATTCCTAACTCGCTAGCAAAACGCGTCGGCGGCTGTGCAAACGCAAAGTTCGAGTGAACAAAGCCCTTTCTTGAGTTGAACGAGACTGCTCAGTTCGTGCGAGGTTACAAAAAAACTGGCTGGCAGCAAAGTGCGCCCCCTCTCACACCACGGTCCGGTGGTCGTGTCTCTTCTGACGTGGTGCACGCAGCTCCGAAAACCATTAGGCCTAACTACCACTCCGACAACGACCGTGAACACAACAAAGACCCGACACGGGTTACGTGCGCGCAGCCGCGAGGAGACAAGCTTTGTGGGGTGGTCCTACCCCACTCACTGCACAAAGCAGCTTCTGAGCACCCGGTGCCGAGCTGCAATACCAGCGAGCTCGTAGCGGCACCCGTGGCCCCAGGCCACCCGGCTCCCGGAGCCGTGAATCCGAGTCGAAAAAGAGACAGTAGAGAAAATATATACAGAAACTCGGACCACCCACGCGGCTTCCGTACTCACTCGCTTCGGGCTCGGCGACTCCGCGGGCGCTAGGCCTCGCGCTCCCTCGATGCGGACCAATGGATTCTCATGAAGGAACTCCAGGGAAATCAATTAAAAATTTGCTGAGCATGTCGAAATGCTCAAACATGCTGCAGCAGAATACACCTCGCACTCAAGAAAGCATGCCGCAGGTCCTAGCGATCAAAATTCACTCTAGGCCTAGCACCTGTCAAGTCCGGACAAAGAGCGTTCCTCGAACCGAACTGACAGTCGTCCAATGTTCCAAGAGCGGGCCCCACGTTGGGCTGCCAGAAGTGGGGTTTGATGTGGGGAGATAAGTACGTTCTCCCCACTCAATCGCGGCTGACACGGTTCAAAGCCGCCCGGACCCCACCCCGTGATCGCGTACGCTACCGAGCGCACGCCAACCGCGGCGGGCCCTGCTCTGAGGGAACAAAGGAACTACACATTGGCTGACACAAACAGGCATTTATTGCTACAGCAACGATAACGGCAGCTAGCAACAAGGTACGCTAATCAATCGAGGTCGTCCGACTCACCATCAAGGTTCCGAGCGAATGTTCACCCGCGCTAGGGCAAGGGATCCTCCGCGTCCCTGGGCGGTACGAGTACGGGAGCCAGTCTCCCCGCCGCTTCCTCGCCCCGCCGGGGAAGAGCGGAGCCGCGAGCGACACGTCCGCTCGCGCTGACGATCCTAGCCGAAAAGCCCCATGCCCCCTCTCCCGCGCGCGGGCTTTGGCAGTCTCCCGCGCAGCGATGCTGCGCCCTCTCTTGCCAGTTTATCTAACTGACAAGGGAATGCGTTCATCCTCGAGGTGACTGCCGCTGCGCGGTGGCTCGCGGGAAAGGAAACAGGGGGCTGCAGGGCAGGTCCCCACAACCTAGAAAGATAGTATGTGGCAATAGGCGTGAAAAGCGTTTTGTCTCTTGCCGTACCTTCGTAGCTTATGAGATGTAATATTCCTGTAGCCCGTGTGTTAGTTGGACGGGACGAAGCATCAATGATCGCCTCAGGGAACATGCATCGTCGCTTGAAGATATTCTTCCCAAAATCAACCTACAGCTCTACTATAAAGAGTGCAAAAATTGCGTTCCACTTTTTGAGCAGTCCGCAATCCTCAAATGCAACTCCGAGAGATGCACCAGGGACATCTATGAACCCGTAGTCATTAGGCGCAAAACGGTCTCATGTGCAAGCTGACATTTGATATAATTGCATCGCCATGAACTTGGCATATCTTAATTCAATGATGACAAGCCTAGTGCTTTTGCTGTAGGTTTTGTTGCTGCCCCTTCGCTGTCACCAGGCATCTGTCGCCCTGTGTGTTTATACACTCACGTACCAAATAGAATCAGTTGGTAGGCAGCACTCCTCTGTATCTGGTGCTCCTTGGCCTCGTCTTTTTGCGCTGTGTTTGTTTAAGATGTTCTTTCACCAACTCGCCCAGCAATATACTTTGATATCTTCCAATATTTGTCCATATTGTACTTCCACGCCTTGGTTCCTGAATGCCTGTATGACTGCTGAGGTTTCGACTAAATGAAATGCTTTCTTATAACCTAGGGAGGCTATAAATGGGGGTTGGCATACATTCTGCACATTTATGTATCGCCCGATTGAATTGCATGAATATGGTCTATCGCCTATTACCCTTTCCAAAACCCTGCCTTGCTTTTTGGTTGAGTTCAAAGGTAGTCCCGATTTGATTAGCGAGCAATGCTGAAGGCTCTCAGCCTTTTTTTACGAGCATCCTTTGTCTAAACCTGCATACACTGACTAACTTGGAAATGATTCCCGTTTCTCGCACTGCTCCGCCTGTGCAAGGGCCACGCCGTCTTGCTGTTCACTGACATATAACCTGCTGCCGGGTGCATCATCTGCACACGTATTCCTCTATAGTACACGTCTGGGAAAGTGCTCCACCCTACACAGTCTCCCAATTTAACACTACCCATATCCTTGGCCCAAGTGGTATCGCAGGTAATCGGCGCGTTCATGCGTAGCGAGGGAGGAAACGCCCGGGCTCCTGATGATACCCAGCCAAGCTCAACCATTCTTTTGCAACTGGTCTGTAGTTCTTCAAAAGACGAGGCATTCGATTAACCACATGGCACAAACGCTTCTGCTACCTCCGCGTCAGCCGGTTAATTTAATATTAATGCTAAAGCATTAGATAGCTTAATCTCAAGGTCATGTCCGCAAAAAAAAAATTTCCACACGAAACGGCACCATTCGACGTAGCAAGTGACTAATCAAGCGATGAGGATGATGATACCCGAGATTGATGTGACATTATGCTTATTCACGTGACAAAAATGTAATGTTACGTCTTATCAGGTGGTGTGACAACGCTGTAATTGGACGTCATACCATGTCCTCCATCCCCACCCTCTAATTAATAAATTAAGTGATGTCATCACTGGCTGACCTCAATGTGGTGGTAGTATTGCCGAATACATTCCCATAATGATGCGTTCGCAACTGCGTCCTACCCGGCCTCTGTGTCTTGGTAGCCCGGAGGTGGGCCATCGTTTGTCAAGGACGGGTCTGTCTGCAATTAAGGTCATACTGACCGAAACACCACATGTCATTATAGCAAGCAAATAGCAACAGTGGGCGCGTAGCGCCTCAATTGATACGTATACTTTTGATCCGTTATATATGTCCGAGTATAGCGGCCATCGATGTGGGACCCCCCGGGGAGCCACCATTTGCATAAAATTTGGGGGCCACCCGCTTATTGCAAAATGTTCGAATTTGTGTGAATTACTTGGCATGTTCCTGAGGATATAATTACTAAATGAGATGAAGCCCAATATATGGGAGATTCGCACCGACGAGCTTTCCGCTCCAAACCATGCATTCAGAGGACCCTTGGACGGTCGTTACTGCCGTGCCGTCTGTCCCAGGGGTACTGGATGGTGTCAAACGATCCGTTGTGTTGTGATGCGCACGTTTATAAAATTGATTAACTGATGTAACGAGAAAATATAGCCAATATAGCGAAGGTGGCTGTAAATCGCAATAGTAGTGGAAAAACCATGGGTTAGTGGCGCTGCTTGTACATGTTTGGATGTGTATGAAGAGATGTTTGGATTTGTTCTCCGTGTTTGCTCAGCACACCGATGTATAAAGAATAGAACGTTCCTTAGCTAACATCCTTAAGTCGAACACTCAGGCAGTGTTGACGTAGAATATTTTTTTTATCCACAAGCGCTTAAAATACAAATCGTTCTTCACGCATTTTTTTTTTGTTTTTACGGTCAGCTAGAGAAACAGCAGTGAGTCGTCTGCGCGCTCAGCAGAATGGGGGAAATGGCAGGTAAGAAAAAATTTCCACTTTCCTAAAGCCTCACAACGGCGAAGCAATGTCGTAAAGCAATGTGGCAAGGTGCGTTCAATGTACCGTCATTGTGAGCCGAGGGCTGTTTTGCACCAAAGTTCGCAACACTCGGTGTCCGCAATTCTAGGCGTTTTGGTCCGAGATATTTTAGTGGGGAACTTGAGCCTTTCATAAAAACAAGTTTCCAAATATTTTTCGTTCAATTTCAAATTGCTGGACACCCTTGAAGGATCCACGAGATTAAAATGTAATTGCTAATTAATGCAAAATTTTGCAGGATGCAAAGAGTGCCTGCCGCATATGTCCAAAAAGGAACATTGAATTCCGACCCCTGCTTGCTGCGGACCAAAGATGCGCTGATCGATGTAACCGCACGTTCTGTTACTCTGCTTTCCTGCTACGAAACGGTAAAGATGTGAATTTGGAGCAGTTGTCAGCGTAATAGTAAGAATGTTCGCAATCGTGCAGTTATTACGCATGAAATGAGCCTAGAGGGCGACGCACAAGGCACGTGTTTCTTGAGGAAAACTGGCGAACGGTTGACCGGCGGCCGTTCGCCGCCCATCAAGCCGGGCTAGATATCTCCGCCCGGCGGTTAGCCGCTGGCCGGAAGCGGCCTACGTGGGCTATCAGCGCGGAGCAATCAAGGCGCGACCGCGTCTAACTTCCGCCTGGTTCTGAAACATAGCCGCGCCTGTCGAAGCGGAGAGCAGGGCTTGTCGCTTCACGACGAACTCATCGTCTCCGCAACACTGTGCCTCACGTTCACGGCGAACAAAACTCCCAAGAAGCTTTGGTTTTTTCGGAAGATGCCCACACCACAAAATTTTAGCGATGAAACGCACCAGATTCTCAGAAGTAGTAAGTGTTTGATGTAAAATAAAAACGGTGGCGGCACCTGAGCTGGGGCAGCGGAAATAAAGGATAGCAGGCAGTTTGGAGAAGTGAAAGGACAGGGTGAGGGGCAGTAAGAAAGGATAGAGGGAGAGGTGATAAACACGCTATTTACATAATACATTTGTCCAAGTAGCGCTCGTGCAGAGTCAGAAAAGAGAAGTGAGGCGCTCGTATTCTAGCTGCGCCGAGCCCATTCGAGAGCGCGGGTGCGTGCGCATGCGCTGTAGTAACCAGCCGCCGTCCGTTGCGCGATGGAGCCGGTCGATGTGATGCAGTGCCCTGCGCGCTGCTTGGAGCTGAAGCGGCCACGCTCCTGCCTCGGCCAGTTTTGCGGCGCACTGCGAGCTCTTCGGCAGGCCGAGGCACACGCGGGGGACTTGCGGTGCTGGAGCTCCAGTTTTTTCTAGCACGGTTTGGGCACCAAGACCAGCGGCAAAGCGTAGAGTGCCGCAACCAATGCGGCGGCGTTGTATAGTCGCAGCTTGGCTTGCTGGGAGATGCGCTGGCCTCGAGCCGTGACCTTGTGCACTGCGGCGGTGATACTCTTAATCAGCAAAGAGGCCTTGGTCGCAGCGGGGCGGAAGAAAAGGCGCCGGTTGATGTCCAGGCCAAGGTACCGCACCGATTTACGCTAAAGAATTGGAGTCCCGTCCAATGACAGTAGTGAGAGTGGCGCAAGGTGCGCGCGCGAAACTCATGCCATGGCCACAGATTTGTCCGCGCTCAGCGACAGACCGAGGCCCTGTAAGGTGGCGTCGATTGCTGTCAGCGCTTCCTGAAGGCAGTCCCGCCCGCTGAGCGCCCTGCCCGGTGGTCCCCTGCGCCACAAAGCAATGTCGACTGCGTATATGGGCATGAACACATGATGTGGGCTGCTGGTGGGGAGCGAGGCCGGCACCACCGACACTGTCACATTAAACAGAAATAGTGATAAGACCAGTTTTGGCGGTAACGCGTTACAAGTAACGGCGTCACCGGTAACGCGTTACTTTTTCGGTAACTTTGTAACGTACTCGTTATCATTTCGGAACTGTAACGGGTAACGTACTTACGTTAACATTTCTCGGTAACGTGAGGTGTCACGTTTCCTGATGTGGATGTGATGTCTGATTTCCTGATGTGTGGATGTGAGGTCCGATTTCCTGGTGTGGATGTAATGTCTGATTTCCTGATGCGGATGAGGTCCGATTTCCTGATGTGGATGTGATGTACAATTTCCTGATGTGGATGTGACGTACGATTTCCTGATGTGGATGTGATGTCCGATTTCATGATGTGGATGGGATGTCCGATTTTCTGATGTGGATGTGATGCACGATTTCCTGAAGTGGATTTGATGGACGATTTCCTAATGTGGATATGAGGTCCTATTTTCTGATATGTTGGTGATGGCCGATTTCCTGATGTGTTTGGGATGTCCGATTTTGTGATGTGGATTTGAGGTCAAATTTCATGATGTGGATGTAAGCTTCGATTTTGTGGTGCGGAGGTGATGTCTGATTTTGTGATGTGGATGCGGTGTCTGATTTTGCGATGTGGATGTGATGTTCAATTTTGCGATGCGAATGTATGCTGGTGAATGAAAAATGATGAATCCTGCATGCTATAAGGATATTGATCAGGTATAGCTTTTGAGAATTTATTTTAAAACGGTAAAATATATTGTTACAAACTGTCCACGATGTCAGTTGATTTCTCGGGAGACCATCGAGGAAAGGCTGGATCCAATCTGTTGTCCCGACACTCCTTGGAATTTGGAGCTTGTGAAGCCTGAAAAAAGAAAAGCAAAACTAAGTATACAGCAGTTCTAGCATGCAAAAGCTCGGAATTCAGCTTCAAGGAATCAGGTGCTTGCGTTGGGCTCGGATTGTGCTTCAAGACCACAAACAACACCTATGCAAAAAGGTATTCATAACAAAGAGTGGAAGAAGCAAAATGTGCATTTTACATCCCATTACCATTTCATCCATTTAATAAAAGCACAAGGAAACATAGAAACTTAACAGGATAATTAGTGGAAGGAGCGAAATGTGCATTTCACGTGCCATTACCACTTCAGCTTCAACGGATCAGGTGCTTGCGTTGGGCTCTGATTCTGGTTCAAGACCTCAAACAATACATACACAAAAAGGTATTCATAAAAAAGAGTGGAAGAAGCAAAATGTGCATTTTACATGCTATTACCATTTCATCCATTTAAGAGCAGCACAAGGAAACATGGAAACCTAACTGGATATTTAGTGGAAGGAGCAAAATGTGCATTTCACGTGCCATTACCACTTCATCCATTTAAGAGGAGCACACGGAAACATACCAACTTAACTGGATAATACGAAGACTTAATTCTCTTCGTATTGCATGCTCCACAGTAGAGAGTTTTAAAGTGCCGGTTATCACAAAAGCTTTTTCCAAAATGCTGCACGATATCCTGCAGGTTATAACATTTCGGGTGCTTTCTAGTAGCTACTTAATCTGACTAAAAAGAGGCAAAATGGGCAACGTTCTTTATGCAAGGAAATCTTACAATGTATCAATTACTTACATTCTTTAAATTTCTTTCTTTCTGAGATGAGAGTAAAATGCCCCAGTACACATTTTCTTCATTGAAGTGTCAACTCTAAGTTTGCCGTAAGACTCCTTAGCGATGCTCCGACCGCAGAGGATATATGATGAAATACACAGACATACCGATAATGGCACCAACGCTGTCAGGATCAAGTGCCTCTTTCTTTTCCGCGTCTCTGTTGGCATTGCTCCCTTTCCCGTGAGCGACTTGCCACGAAATTCTTCCAAAGTAAAGACATTACGCAGGAGATGCCGGGCAAATTTGCACGGTTAGCCTTGGCAGTGGGTTAGCAAACAGGCGATGACCGTTTTTTCCACACAGATTCCGTTGCCGATTTTGACCTTTGAAATCAAGTTTTAAACAATACCTTGATAAGCAGGATAGCGCACTTGCGAAACACGACATGAAATGTGAACCTTTTTCCTTCAGCTAGGTCGTTATTTAGGGCTATCAATAAAGGTGCTTCTTTACTCAAGGTGGGAATACGAGCAAATGTGTGCTTCCTTCTCCTGAGAGGAAAAACTGGGATCTACCAGGGACAGCATTGAGAGAGAGCAGCCATGTCTATGCACATGGCAACAACCTAGCGTGGGAAGTTGTTGTGTGTTGGATTTTATGACACTTAGGCAACATTAGGCCATCATGTGCCAAGCTCGAGGTATGGAGAAATTTCCTGGGTAGTTTTATAGAAATGTTAAAGATCTTCAGTGATAGAGTGCTCGCGCAATTAGAACTACCCCATAAGGAGAAAGGAAAATAATTTTAGAAATTGGTACTATTAAATGTTTTCGAAGGAGGTCAGGTAACCTCGGTGGCCATCCTTGCCCTGCCAAGGATCTCGAGGCTCCCAACTGATCAAAAAATGACCTCAGCCTGCTTCTCAGGCGTGAGAAGTGGCTGAGGTGTACTAAAGTTAAACAGACCAGTGGGTGAAAAATGTTGAATTTTTGGAGAAATCCCGTTTCTCTCAGAAAACTAAAGCGCACGATGTAACAACAATTGCATTATCTCCTAAAAGCAGCATAGGAAGAAAAGCAATGTATTCTTTATAAAATTGAGCAAAGTACTTTTTTCTTACTTTTTCCAGTTTCTCACAAGAAAATAAAGTGCGGTTGACCGTAACTTTGTCTCCGCATTCTTCGCGAATAGGTTTATCTTGTTTTGTCAGCAGAACAAAACATTGTCAGTAGGACAAAACAGTAGGACATTGTGTGTGGGCTGCGTGTTTCCTATACGAATACGGTAAATAATCATCCTTAAAACGTTGCTGCTGGGTGAAAGATTTCCATTCACCTATAATTGGTTTTACATTGTGTAGCTTATTTACTTGGTTGTTCCACTCACACTTCCATTTCTGTCTTATATTACGATTAATTAAGTTAGTGCAATCGTTTAATGGTATGTTTACTTTCTTGATTTGCTTATCATGAGCTTGAGCAGCGCAGAAGTCTGGTCTTTCGTTGCCTTTTATGCCGATATGGCTAGGTACCCAGCAGAGTTTTATATTTTGTCCTTCAGCTATCGCTGGTGTTATGTTGTGTATGTCACCGAGCAGCGCATATATTGCATGTCTAAAATGAAGGGATGTAAGCACACTTAGCGAGTCTGTGTATATAATACTGTTTGCGAGGTTCACGTTCACTATTTTTGTATGGCTACAAAGATGGCGTAACATTCGAGAGTGAAAATGGAGGCACACTGTTTAAGCCTTACGTTTTCATTCCAATTCCCTTGTTTCACTGCAGCCGCCGCGGTGGCGGAGTGGTTATGGCGCTCGGCTGCCGGCCCGAAAGACGCGGGTTCGATCCCGGCCGCGGCGGTCGAATTTTGATGGAGGCTAAACTCCAGAGGCCCGTGTGCTGTGCGATGTCAGTGCACGTAAAAGAACCCCAGGTGGTCGAAATTTCTGGAGCCCTTCACTACGGCATCCCTCATAGCCTGAGTCGCTTTGGGACGTAAAACCCCCATAAACCAAACCCTTGTACCACTGTGCTTCTTACGAAATCATCTCTCTTTGAACCATCTGTATAAAAAGCTCTGAAAGTACTGCATGTGCTGCAGAAGCTCGTAACAAAGAAACAAAGTGAACATTCTATACAGATGGCATGAAGCTGGTACAGTGTAAAAATAGATATAAATGGCAGTCTCAATAGAACACAGAAAAAAATAATCTACACTTATTAAAACCCATCATAGAAGAATGGAAGTCATGCTGTCACCAAAAACGTTTCATCTTAGTTATTTTATGCCGTCTCCGTATTGGACACACACACCTAACACATAACTTTCTAATGACAAAACAAGATCGATCTTTATGTGACAAATGAGGAGATGAGCTGACAGTAAATCACATCCTATTCGCGTGCACATAACTCGAACGGCTAAGTAAAAAATATTCTACTTTATTTTACAATGAACGCATTCCCTTCCACCCCAATTTACTTTTCGGAGATAATCCACTTTTAAGAACTTCCACTTTTTCTAGTTTTCTGAAAGAGGCAGTGTTCTTAAACAAAATATAATATCACTGAACTATTAATTATGAAAAATTCTTACATTGCGCTTTGACGTATTTTAGGACACACTTCATCCATTTTGTCAGGCCTGAGAAGAAGGCTGAGGTCTACATTCGATTGGTTCGGCTCCTCGCTGTCCTTGTCCGGACAAGGACTTTCACTGAGGACACCCAGTTCTTGAAATAAAATATACTATGCCTTTGGCGCATGATAGCCTGAGTTGCTTATGCGCCATAAAAACCAATACAATACAATACAATGATTTGTGTGAAGGAAAGGCGGGTCCTATGACAGTTTCTCCTCCACCGTGGCAATGAAATTTTTTGCTAATTTCGATCTCCACTAAATTTGAAAATGGCTTTTGGGTATAATACGCCTGCAGAGAAATAGGCCACAAAAGCTGCTTGTCATACATAAATATGATCAACTAAATTCTAAATGTTTGTTACATCTCATATTTCTCATCACATGATCGCAAAAAAAATTCTATAGCAAGGGCTGGAGAGGCAAGTGGAAAAGGAGGGCGCCTTTGGCCACGCGTCACTGCAGCAGTTAGTGAAAATAGTTTTTGTTTTTTTGCCGCGTGTCCGCTATTCCGCATTTTTTAAACGACCAAGGCAGTGCGGTGAAGCTCGGGGAAGGGCACGTATTCATCACTTAAGTTGGCAGTAAATCATGTCCTTAGAAAATATGCGGAAAAAAAGTAGCCTTTAAGGTTATTTCGCCTTAGTGCTGAATAAACATATGGCACAGAGAAATGCTAGTCGGGGCTACACTTCGCCGTGGAGTGACACAGCCATAGCAAACTATGTTTCCACACTTACGTCAGCGAACCTAGACAACGCTATAAAAGATGAGGGTGGGCACGCACCCTCGCTCTTCAGTGCATTGCAACCCTCAAGGACTGTCCACATGCGCGAGCAAAGGAGGTGCGGCTCCTCTTGCTTACGCAGTGAAGTAGTTTTCGTGGAAGATGCTAGTGCAAATTAGAAAAAAGTCATCTGCCCCTGCACTCCTCTTTGTTGTTTCAGTGCCTCCCTACGAAACTGTGTTTGCACTCCACCCACGCGTAGTGCAGACAAACGCCGTGCTACGTTTCAGCCTCTCTGCGTGACATATCTTTTTTACAATGAAGGTGGAGCTTGGTTCTGGGGCAATAATTAAACGAAAAAAGAAAAAGGAACGAAAAAAAATAAAAATGAAAGTGTCGGTATGAATAGTGGAGCACATTTCGCGTTCACCAGAAATATTCTATTGCCCTCACATTTCTTTTCTTCTTCGCTCATTGCTCGTGAGCTGGCTCCGTCATGGGCTTTAATTATCGCCGCGGCACTATTCAGTATTAGGGCTCTCTCCAGCAGCCTCTCTCCGTGCTTATTAATTAAAAAGAGATTTTGTTCTTTGTTTTGTTTTCTTAGTCTCGTGACCTCGTGTACCCGCATGACAAAAAAAAAACGTAACTGCCTTCGTAACTGTTCGCTCATTAAAAGAGGGACTGTCTAATCGATGTTTACGCGGTCACGTGCTGTCGCACGTGACCGAGGTTTCAAACTGCGATACTGTCAACTAACAACGAATACGTGAGCGAAATTATGTGGAAGGCAACAAGTGAAAGCTACATACAGCTTCTAGTGTTCCTAGCGCCGGGTGCTCTATCACCTTCAGGATTGTAGCATTGCTTTGTGCCATCCATCTTCTTGTTTCTGCAAAAGTACGCCTCATGGCGTCTTGCAAGCGGGAGGTGTTTTAGTCCTGCACACCTTTTTTTGTTTCTTTTTTCATGAACTGTTTAAGAACCTGGACCGAATGCTCGTCTTCTGTGTCGTTAACAAGGATTTCCTAAAGGATAAAAACGTTACTGCCATCGTATTCTTATTGGTCGCACACAAGGTATCACAAATGCTGTCATTCTAAACTTACCACTCTTTAGTTGCCACTTTTGATGCCACTTTTCTTCGACGCCTGTAATTTTTCATCGATCATTCTTGGTTTGGTCCCAGCAGGGGGGCGTCTGCAGATTGCAGGCGTTGGTGAGCACTTTTTTGAGTGAGCCTGGATTTTGCTGAGGTATAACTCGAGCAGAGAGAAGACACCTGCCACGCTTTGCGATAAATGGAAACTATGCTTTCGTTGCTCTATAGCTACCAAACTGAATAGTTTTGAAGAGAACAATCCAGATTCCTATATTGCTTGGACACAGGGTCCATATCATCGTTCACTCCATGTTTTCATTAGATCAGCCCATCTTTTTTTCATTTACTTAAGCATCTTCCTCATTTGTCATTTCATAACATTTATGCCCTGAGGCAATAAACATCGCTTGAAAAAAAAAAGAACTTCCATTCGTTACGAGCAAAAATTCATGAGTTAAAGACAATGCAACCAGTCTGATCACTTCACTGCCACGTAACGTGTATCCTGAAGTAGTGTTTATGCAATGCCGAACAAAAGTGCCAACAAGTGGCCACAAAAGTCTTCCGAGCAGGAGAAACCAAGGACAGCTTAGCTTCCTGGCTGCCTAGAGGCACGGCCTGGTACTGCGGAGTGGATTATGTAGGTTGCACAGGTTACTACAAAGGACACCCTTCATCTGGTGGTTGTATGCTTGGACGCCCAAGCAGTTAAGGTTTTTATGACTTCTGCACACTTGCAAATTTTGTGGACTCTTCTTATGACAATACAAATGTGCGGTGCCCTTGCAGAGAACACTATAAAAAAGATTAAAATGCGCCTGCCTGCCTGTACGCGTAATATCAAGCTGGAAATAAGAAAGAAAAGCAGCTGAAAACACAGAACCATCTTTCTGCTATTTACACTCATTCACAATGAGCACCATGTCTGTTGTTGCTACCTCAAGGTTCCAGTGAAGCGTATGTCCGTTATCAGGCCAAACATTATGTCACACTCCACACTTTAGAAATAACAAATAAACCTGTCTGTAATAGAATCCTTCCCTGCTATAAAGAGATATTGAGTGCTTTCCAGCCTGTAAGCTAAGCAAACTTTTTCCTGGAGCGTGTCATTCATCATATTTCAAATCACCAGTCAAACACCCATTTTTGCAGAGACCTGCTCGTACAACCAGAATATTATGCGATGGCCATCACGCCATGCCCCCAGCACGTGGTAGAAAGCAAGGACGACAAAAGGCACGTTCTACAATTGCACTTAACGCATGCAGGGGCATAAGGAGCAGATGAACATTCACTAAGAACAAAAAATTTGTGGCTGGAGTCCCTCAGTCAAAGACCCAGTTGGCCCGGCAGCAGTGTGGTACTGACCGGTAGCTGCTGGTGTTTGGGTTACAAGCTCCCCCTACCACTGCTGAATCCTTCGGCTTTCTATTTTGAGGATGTGTTCGTTCTTTTGGCATGCCCAGACCGTATTGTATAGATTGTGGTATATCTCGCCAAAATTGGAAGATATTGTCTAAATAGTTTGCTGGATATTGTGGCCTATTCTGGTGGGCAAAACCGTCGACTTAACTGAATAAACAAAACTTTTTCATTACTCAGTGTCTTGTGCCCTTGTTAAAAAGGGAGCTAAGCTCAACCAATACACAAGCCTACCCAAGCTCAGCTCTGTGCATTAAAATGCACGCTGCTGACTTCATATGCGTGCACAGAAGTAGAGGCTACGAACTAAAACCAGTTCTAATGAATGCTCAAGTGGGGAATTCGAATTGTAACAAAGTGACGTACCTATGATGGCTTGCACTTTCACGGGGTCCAAGGCCTTCCTTAAGGATGCCTCGGGCTGGGCATTAGATTTCTTCCCAAATAGAGACTTCCCTTTCAATTCTTCAACTGTAAACAGCTGCCGCATCAGCCCTCTCGCGAATTTCACAGGGGCTCCTGTGCAGCTGCTGCGCAGCTTTTCAAGGGTGGACTCCTCCATTAAAACACCGCCCCAATGTCGATATGGAAATGAAACGTATAACAACTTAGCGGCATGAAAAGTCAATCTAAAAAATGCAAGCTGATGCACGCAAGTTACATTTGCTACACCACGTGCTTCAGGGAGGACTATGAAAAATTTTCGAAAGTAGGCTTTTTGGGGTAAAAATATGGATTTTGCTGTATAATATTGCTAGTGTTGGCAAACATCGGAAAGCCTGTGAATTGTCTGAAATAGTAAGCTGGCTTACCAATTTCTGATAGTTTGTTAGTAATAGCCATATCAGTTTTTAGAATTTTGAAAACTCTATTAGCCTTGGCACTGTGGGTAACAAAATTTGGCTGTATTGTGCAAAAACATGCACTTCCGAAAGCATGCAGGCAAGCAACCCCATCCAGTGCATGTAACTAGCGGAAAGCGCTAAATTTTGTCCAGCCACAGCACCCAGGATAATAGTGTTTTCAAAATTCTGCAAACTGATATGGCTATTAGTAACGGCCCCGTCGCGGTGGCTCAGTGGTTAGAGCGCTCGACTACTGATCCGGAGTTCCCGGGTTCGAACCCGACCGCGGCGGCTGCGTTTTTATGGAGGAAAAACGGTAAGGCGCCCGTGTGCTGTGCGATGTCAGTGCACGTTAAAGATCCCCAGGTGGTCGAAATTATTCCGGAGCCCTCCACTACGGCACCTATTTCTTCCTTTCTTCTTTCACTCCCTCCCTTATCCCTTCCCTTACGGCGCGGTTCAGGTGTCCAACGATATATGAGACAGACACTGCGCCATTTCTTTTCCCCTAAAACCAATTATATATTAGTAACGAGCAGCTATAAATCTAAAATTGGAACTAGGCGCCTAGGTACTGGTTAAAATTTAATTATGAACAATTAGTAATAAGCTTACTACTTAAGAAGGTTCACTGGTTTTGTGGCGTCCGCCGACACTGGTATCCCACTAAAACCATATTTTTACCCCGAAAAGAGTATTTATAAAAAACTTTGAGTCTTCACTGAACCACACCTTATATAAAATAACCCCTTATATGAAACATGAAATATGAAAAATAGGATCAATAAGCGACAAAAAGCAGTCAGAAAGTAATCATGTAACATCGTGGACGCTATTTCGTAGAGCACATAGGTTCAGTGCTGCAGGCTGTTGGTGGCAGTAAGACAGTCGGGCATGAAATGAGGTAGCAGTGGCTGACCATAGTCGAAAGGAAGGAAAGACATTTCGAAACCCATAAGGGTTTCTTGTCGATAATGAGCAGGACAAGAATGGTGGAGAATTTATAACTGGAGAAGGTGACGTAAAGTTAGGGCATAGATTCTTGGATTGGAGCCGGCGTTCTTGTTGCTTGCATCATCTGGATGAATAGCGATTCCAGCAGAAGGCTCCTTTCGCTGAATAAGATAGAGGCATTTCCCCAGTCAATCTGGTGGCCAGTGCCTTGTGCATTGCTCGCCACTGCATTTGTGGCATGTTTGTGTTTTGTCACATCACTGTGATGCTCCTTTATGAGTCTTGAGAAGTTTCCTGTCTCACAGCTGTAAGCATGATTACAGTTCAGGCATGGTATCGTGTAGATAACTCCTGGAAACTTCATCTGGTAGTCGGTCTTGGTCTCGGTCGATTCATTAGTTGTGTGATGACCCCCATAATGCGCAGGTCCACACGGGACGGAGAGGCAAAGAGACACCGTATGGCTCAGCTTAAACAAACAGATATATTCAATAATTATACATGATTAAGATTCAGAGGCTGGGGCGTCCGAGCTTACGTGCCGACGACTTCATGGGGGCGATGGAGTGGCTCCGGAGTTGGGCTCGAGCGGTTGCTGGCAGAAGCTGCACGCCGTCGGGCTTCGGCGCTGAAGGCCCTCTTGGCGAACGATGTCGTCCTGAGCGTCTCTCTTCCGTACTG
Source organism: Amblyomma americanum (assembly GCF_052857255.1). NCBI lineage: Eukaryota > Metazoa > Arthropoda > Arachnida > Ixodida > Ixodidae > Amblyomma > Amblyomma americanum. Next base: position 73,859,373 of record NC_135500.1, on the reverse strand, counting down.
CTTGTCGATTTTTATATCCTCTTCTCCACACTCCCTAGGGTGAGGACGCCCACGCCGGAGGGGAAGGAGGGGGGGGCTAGGGCTTTCACTTGGGCGCACAAACATACCACCGCACTTATCGTCTCGCTCCCCTCACGTGTTGAGTCCGAGGGAAAGAAGGTTGTCTTCGAGGTAGCGCATAGCGTCGGCTGTGGTAAGGCGCGCTCTGGCCCGCTGACAGTTCCCGCGGGTCACCGGCCTCCATTCTCCATCCATCAACTGACACTCGCTCCTCAAGGTAAGGCGCGCTCTAGCCCGCTGACAGTTCCCTTGTCCTGGAATGTGCTCGGGAGGGCCGCCCCTGGAACCGCCACGCCAATTGGGGAGGATAAAGCCCGTTTCCCCGCGGCGGCGGCGGCGGGTCCGGTTGGGCTTAAACCCCTTCGTTCTGGTTGTCACTCTCAACGAGCATGGCTGGGTAATTGATGATGCCTGTCATCTGGGTCTCCGTCTACGCCGCGCCGTTGAACGTGGAACCACGTAGCACACACAAGGAATGTCACACTCGCTCACCCTCCAGAAGAATTTTCTCCGAACATTTGAGTCCACGCAGCTCCCCTTGTCTTTCTGAATCACCTCGCACAGTGCGTCCGACAAAACACTTTTCGCTGCACTCAACACCACTGCACAACACCATATGCCTCCGCTGTCATAACTGGCGTCTCCAGGGGCAGCACTGATCTTCTTTTACAGATAAATATGAAACTCAGCACCCAAGCCTCTCCTTTCTAGTCCAAACTGGACGAAATAAATTTACCACAGTTACAAAGGAGCTCCCACTTCTAGCACGATCACGGCACAGACAAAAATATAGATAACGAAAGGAAGTAGGGCAGGTTCTGCATGCGCTCCGCATGCTCTCCTGTGAAGGTGTTACTTAATGACAGAAAGGTTTAACTACCAACTCCGATAACTTAACACATAAGCACATAGCAATGTTATGAGCTGCGGCATTACACAATTCTAACCAGTTCACAACTCCGCTCTGTTTACGCCATTAGTCCGACTTAGCTTTCCGATTTCGCAGCGGATATCGGCCTTCATGAGTCATACTAAGTAAGTCTGTGACCCTTTGTCTGCTTTGGGACTCGCGAGGGCTCGTGGCAGGAGCCTCTCCTGGCGTTATCTGCGCGGCAACCTCGCGCGCTTCTTCTTCTAGCAATGCATGAAGTAAATCCGGTGGCATTCCGGCCGTCACCTCTGGCGCCTGCCGAACAAATGCAGGAGAGGGCTTTTCTTGCGAACTATCTGCGCGCTCCGCTTCACTTCTGTCCCCATCAAAATCCGCGCTTTCCCTTTCCTCATTTCGTGAATACTGAACCGGTGCCGACTTGAGGCGATTTGCGTGTATCCTTATCAAGCGCCGGTTCACGTCTCGGACTCTGAAGTTTACCGGAGAAAGCTTCTCGACAACCTTGCACGGTCCTCTCCACTTCGTCTGGAACTTACGAGCTAGCCCAATCTGCCTTTGGCAGTTTTCAATGTACACGCTGTCCCCCACATTAAACGGCGCGTCTCTAGCACTGCGATCGTGCACCTCCTTCCTGCGCTTCGCCGCTTTCTTTAAGGCCTCCTTTGCGATGTCCCTCGCCACTTGCAAGCGCGATTCTAGCTCCACCTTATAGTCGTCCAGTGAAGCGTATGGGACACGACGGGGGCCCTCTGGCACTTCACTAGGCTGGTCCGGGTCTCGGCCGTAGAGAAGAAAGAATGGCGATTCGCCCGTGCTCTCGTGTGCTGCGGAATTGTAGGCAAACATTGCATACGGGAGCCACAAGTCCCAGTCCCGCTGGTCGCGCGAAACAAAATGCGACAGGAACCCGGCCACGGTTTGGTTCAGTCGCTCCACTGCGCCGTTGCAAGCCGGATGGTACGGTGTTGTCTGCTTCTTAGCGATCTTAAGCAGCTCGCAAACTCTCCTCATTAGCTGCGACACGAAGTTCGTTCCCCGATCTGTCAGGAGTTGCCTCGGGGGTCCATGTCGGAGCACGATCTGTTCGACAAATGCTCTTGCAACCGTGTCTGCCTTCTGATCTGGGAGTGCTACCGCTTCCGCGTATTTTGAAAGGTGATCGACAAATACTAAAATGTACTTGTTTCCGGAAGTGGTCGTGGGCAATGGGCCCATTATGTCCATACCTGTCCGCTCGAAGGGAGCCGAAACCTCAGGGAACGGCGGGATTGGAGCTGGTCTTCGTCCCTTGGGTGTTTTTCTTTCGAGACAGGAATGACACTTCGCACACTAGTCTCTAACATCCTGTCGCATGCCACTCCAAAAGTACAAACGCTCTACACGCCTGCGTGTCTTCGCTACGCCAAAATGACCGGCGCATGGCGCATCGTGAAACGCGCGAAGAACCCTTTCTGTCCACGACCGAGGTATGACGACTCTCTCCCAAGCGGTTTTCTCTGGTCTCCCTTTCCTGGTTGGCCTCGTGCGCCGACACAGGGTGCCGTCTTTGCCAATGAAATAACCTAGCTGTTCGGGGTGAGACGGTGCGCCCTCTAAGCTTTCGATTATTCGCTTCAGGTCAGGATCTTTGCACTGCTCTGTGCGTAATTCGGCGGGGTCGACTACGGGGACAAGCTCATCTATAGCTGCCACGGCAGCTGTGCGGCTGAGTGCATCAGCATTCAGATGCGTCTTTCCTGACTTGTGCTCAACTTCAAAGCAGTATTCATGCAGGTGTAGATTCCATCTAGCGAGTCGCGAGCTAGGGTCCCTGACACTCATCACCCATTTCAGAGGATGGCAGTCTGTGACTAGCTTGAATTTGCGGCCGTAAAGGTAGCATCTGAAGTGCTTTACTGCCCAGACAACGGCGAGGCACTCCCTTTCCGTAGCTCCGTACTTTTGCTCTGTGGGGCTCAGCTGTCGGCTAGCAAAAGCAACGGGATGTTCTTTGCCCTCGATAACCTGAGATAGCACGGCACCAACTGCGAACTTTGACGCATCTGTGGCCATAACGAAGGGCAAATTAAAATCCGGGTGGCGCAACAGCGGTGCACTCATTAGCTTCCTTTTCAGGGCCCCAAAAGCATTCTCCGCGTTTTCGTCCCAGCGAAAGGCGACATTTTTGGCTGTTAAGGCGGTGAGCGGCTTAGCTAGCTTGGCGAACTCCTCTATGTGCCTTCGGTAGTAACCGATCAGGCCGAGAAACTGCCGGACCTGGCGGACGCTAGTCGGGGATGGAAAATCCGAGACACACCTTAGTTTCTCAGGGTCCGGTCGCACGCCGTCAGCTGAAACAACGTGCCCGAGGTATTTCACCTCGTTTTTGAGGAATTGGCACTTAGAGGGCTTCAGCTTGAGACCCGCTCCTCTTAGTCGCACCAAAACCTGCTCAATATCGCGCAAATGGTTCTCAAAACTGTCACTGTATATGATAATGTCATCCATATACACGAAGCACAGCCTCCCCAGAAGACCTGCCAGGATAACATCAGCGGTTCTCTGCCAGACAGCAGGGCTGTTGGCCAGACCCATCGGCATTCTTTTCCATTCATAGTGCCCTGAGGGCGTGTTGAATGCCGTTTTCTCGGCATCTGCCGGATCCATTGCTATCTGCCAGAATCCCGCCGCCATGTCCACTACCGTGAAGTACCTGGCAGAGCCCAGCTGAGAAAGCGTCTCCTGTATATTGGGGATGGGGTATGGATCGATGCGAGTTACGGCATTTAGTTTGCGGTAGTCCACTACCAATCGATACGAGCCATCTGGCTTTTCCACCAATAGTGCTGGTGCTCCCCAGGGTGACTTTGAGTGTTCGACAATGCCGCGATCAATCAGGTCCTGCACCTGCCGCTCCATCTCCTCACGTTGGGAGTAAGGAATCCTGTACGCACGCTGGTAAACGGGCGATGAAGTGCCGCTTTCTATCCTGTGCTTTATAACGCCACAGCAGCCCAAATCCAGGTTGGACGCGGCGAATACTTCCGAGTAGTCGTTCAGCAAACCAGCCAGAGCCTCCCTCTCCCTGGATTTTACGTGCGAAAGATCGAATGACACCTTTGGAGCAGCCGGAGGACTAGCATGCTCTACAGTTGCGAGTACCGTATCGGTGGGCTCACGTTTCTCTATCGCAGAGGTGAAGAAAGCCAATGTTTTGTTCTTGGGAAGGCTCAGTGGCTGCTGGCTATAGTTAACCACCTGTAGGGGCACTCTGTGGGCGTCATTAACTGTCACGAGGCACGCGGCTGCCTTCAGGCCATTGCTGAGAGAGTCGACCGGCTCAAGCACTCCCACGGCGCCGCTCTCTACATCTGAAGGCACAAACGCGTACAAAATGTGCTCCGACCAAGGAAGGACGACCGCCTCCTCGACCAGCCTGACGGCAACCCGCGAATATACCTTCTCCAATGATCCCACTGTTTGACGGGTGTCAATATCAGTAATGCGAATCTCAGCCCCTCTCCTGTTCAAAAACAGAACTTTTGAGCCGCCCGCATTAACCTCTTCCTCAGAGAATGAGACTACTACCTTCCCTTTTCTCAAAAAATCCTGCCCTAATATACCTGACACTCCGTTTGGCAGAGACACCGTGTCCGGGCATACGTAGCAGGGGTGCTCCAATGCAATTCCGCCGAGAGAGAAGTGTAACCGGTAGAGTCCACTTATGCCAAGAGGATCCCCCGTTATGCCTACAAATTTGGTTGCCATACCACCAGACGCTTCCAACACCTCGCGGTCCCCCTTCCTTCGAAGCGTGTTAAAACTGCTCTCCTTAAGCAATGTCACCTTTGACCCCGTATCTATCAACAATTCCATGCAACAACCATTTAACTTGCAACGCACAACAGGGCATGCCTCGTCGGCCACACAAACTACCACCACCTCATCATCCACTGCTCCCTCCCCACGCTCCTCAGGCTGGGGAGGACTATCTAGTTTTTTGTCTCGGTATCTGGAGCCCCGCTGTAGGCTTGCTTAGGGCGTGTCTCGCCTGCTTCTCTTTGTGGCTCCCCACGGCGCACGTTTTGGCAGAACCTGGCGATGTGTCCGCGACCCTGGCAAGCGAAGCATACGATTTCTTCAAAATCTCGCATACCGCGCCTGTAGCTTTGTGGCGGTCTCCGGTTTCCAGCGAATGGGCGCTGTTGAGCGCGCGCTTCAACCTGGCATTCTACCTGCTGAGATAGCAGCTGTTCTAAGCGATCTAACCGCTCTGTCAAGAGAGCAACCTCAGGGTTGAGCACCGCTCTCTATATGACGCGTACTCTCGCTGCGGCTGTCGTTAACGCCTCATTTCGTTCCTCATCCAATGCGGCCTCCACGGCTTGGTCGAAATTGCTCGGCTTGCGCGAGAGCACGAACCGGCGCACGGGGTCTTGCAGACCAGCCACGAACAAAGCGGTCATTTCCTCTTTAAGTATATCCTCCGCGTATTTCTTCTTTAGCTGGTCTCCTTCCTCCTCCCTGCTTAACGTATCGCGCGCTAAGCGCTGAAGCCGCGACGCAAACGTTCGCACGTCCTCCCCTACCATCTGTCCAGCGTCACGGAACCTCTGTACCCGCACGTGACGTGGTTCAGTGTCGAAATGCTCAAACGCGAGCTTCTTAAATTCCGCAAATGATTTTGTGGATTTTACTTTTTCGTCTCGCCATGCAAAATCATGAGCAGCTCCTGCCATCTTACACCTCGCCATTCCCAGCATTTGAGCATCAGACCATCCCCCCATTTTCCCAATCTCTTCTAGCATGGAAAAGAAATCGCAGATTGGAACCCCTGTCTTATCTTCCGTAAACGTCGGAATGACGCTTCCTAATGCCAGCATGCTTGCTCCGAGCGACGGCTGTGGAGTGGGAGCTCCCTCAGATACAGACATTTTTTTTTCTCAAGCCCTCCGGTGCCTCAAGCCTCTCAAATGGGGGTAAGAGTCCCACAATCAGTCCCGTGATTCCCTTTTGATTACAATTTTGAAGTCATGAATGTCGCAGCATTCAGAGGACATTTGCTTTGAGACCCCACTTCTGACACCAGTGTGATGACCCCCATAATGCGCAGGTCCACACGGGACGGAGAGGCAAAGAGATACCGTATGGCTCAGTTTAAACAAACAGATATATTCAATAATTATACATGATTAAGATTCAGAGGCTGGGGCGTCCGAGCTTACGTGCCGACGACTTCATGGGGGCGATGGAGTGGCTCCGGAGTTGGGCTCGAGCGGTTGCTGGCAGAAGCTGCACGCCGTCGGGCTTCGGCGCTGAAGGCCCTCTTGGCGAACGATGTCGTCCTGAGCGTCTCTCTTCCGTACTGCTTGTCGATTTTTATATCCTCTTCTCCACACTCCCTAGGGTGAGGACGCCCACGCCGGAGGGGAAGGAGGGGGGGGCTAGGGCTTTCATTTGGGCGCACAAACATACCACCGCACTTATCGTCTCGCTCCCCTCACGTGTTGAGTCCGAGGGAAAGAAGGTTGTCTTCGAGGTAGCGCATAGCGTCGGCTGTGGTAAGGCGCGCTCTGGCCCGCTGACAGTTCCCGCGGGTCACCGGCCTCCATTCTCCATCCATCAACTGACACTCGCTCCTCAAGGTAAGGCGCGCTCTGGCCCGCTGACAGTTCCCTTGTCCTGGAATGTGCTCGGGAGGGCCGCCCCTGGAACCGCCATGCCAATTGGGGAGGATAAAGCCCGTTTCCCCGCGGCGGCGGCGGCGGGTCCGGTTGGGCTTAAACCCCTTCGTTCTGGTTGTCACTCTCAACGAGCATGGCTGGGTAATTGATGATGCCTGTCATCTGGGTCTCCGTCTACGCCGCGCCGTCGAACGTGGAACCTCGTAGCACACACAAGGAATGTCACAGTTGATTCCTAAGCTTGCTGACAGGCATGCAGGACATGTACACAACACTGGTCATCAGATTGACCGCGACAATGCTTCTATCTTATATAGAGAAAGGAACCCGAGGATGCGTCTTCTGATAGAATCGCTACTCATTTACAAGACGCAAGCGACTTCAAACAAGAACGCCGGCCCCATGCCAAGCATTTATGTCCCAATTTTACGTCACATTTTTCGGTTATAAATTTGCCTCCGCTCTTGGCCTGCTCACTGTGCACAAGAAAGCCATAGGGATTTGATTTTTTTCTTTCTTTTCGACTAGAGTCAGGGACAACTACTTCATTTCATTGCATTGCCATACCTAACCAGACGGATTTCAGTCTAACACTCGACTACACAGTTAGGCATGCCACGCTGCCTCTGCACCTGCTTTATGCAAGCCAAAATGTCGGCCACTATGACATCAATAAATACTCCCTATTCCTCTCATCCCCCTCATCTCCCTTACAAGACTGCAGCTTTCCTAGTCAATATGACTCCTGTGGCCCGGGATCAAACGGATCACCATGTCAGATAGACGGTGTTCAAACATGCTTTCAGTTGTTGCACAGTTGGTGCATACAGTAGAACCTCTATTGTACAACTTTCAGCAGACCGCGTGAAATCGTCCTATAATTGAAAATCTCGCACAAGTGAGGCATTTGCGCATAATCGAGTCCACTAGTTTAGCTTTCAGAAATAAATGTTCTTTTCCCCGCATTATAAAACTGCCCATTTTTGTTCTGCAAGAATTAGTTCGAGACGGCGTGCAGCTAGGCTTTTCGGCGTCGAAGTGGCAGCTTTAGACGAGGAATGTTAATGCTCCTGTCCCTACGCGGTAAGTAGATGTCACAAGCGCATTGAAAAGGGAGGATTTGGACAACGCGACTCAATTGTCTGCTCCGACCCTTTGAAGACTGTTTGTGGCGTGCAGTATGGCTTTCTTTTCTGACTTCTGCTCAGGCTTCCCTAGAATGGCTGTCAGTCTGCGGCAATGCATGCGCAAATCTGCAACACATCAAAACTCCACAGCGGAGTGATAGTGCCTCTCCTGAAACCTGGAAAACCACCAACTTCCGCTTGTAGCTATAGGCCAATAGCACTTACAAGCTGCTTGGCCAAATCATATGAAAGTGTCCTGAATATAAGACTAACATTTGTCCTTGATTTTGAGCTTGACGGCACCTCCGCTCCGACCCAACTGGGGGAAATCGGCACTCACCTTTTCCTGTCTTCCCCTTCATCTTTCTCTTTCCTATCCCTTTCTCATAACTCCCCTGTCCTCTCCTCCCTTCTTGGTTTTTTATTGCTTTCCTGGCGGCTAGGGTTAACCTTGTGTGGTGCAGCTACCTTGAATTGCCCCATATTTTGTTATAGTCCGGGCGTACAGCTGACGTGGGATGAACTTGCTTGCAAGATCCTGTCCCGTCTGCTTGTTGAGCTCCTGTTGGGTGGCTGTCACCACAGTCGAACAACACATTTTTTCATGGCTACCTCTTTCCCGCCAAATGATCGGCCTCCCAAAAGAGGGTGGAATGAGACAACTGACTTCTTTCAGAAAAAGATGGTAAGCTTTCTAAAGTACCATGGGGTACACAGCGAAGTTGAAGACACATCAGCATGAATTTTGTCCCCCTTCATAGTATCGAAGTCCTTGAAAGCTGCCTTGGGCTCAGGTTACAATGTAACCAAACTGGCCAGCGGTGATTTGTTACTTGAACTGCAAAATAATGTAAAGCATTCCATCCAAACTTCCAAACATTGTGACCATAGGGGAAATCCCTGTTTCCATCACAGCCCTTGGCCACCGCGGTGGCTGAGTAGTTATAGCGCTCGACTGCTGGCCCGAAAGACGCGGGTTTGCTCCCAGCCGCGGCGGTCGAATTTCGATGGAGGGGAAATTCTAGAGGCCTGTGTACTGTGCGATGTCAGTGCACGTTAAAGAATCCCCAGGTGTTCGAAATTCCCGGAGGCCTTCACTACGTCTCTCATAGCCTGAGTCCCTTTGGGACTTTAAACCCCATAAACCATAAACCAAACCATCACCGCTCATAGATATCTCAACACAATCCGTGGAGTAATCTCTAAGAGTGATCTCCTTCATTTAACAGAGGCAGAAATACAGGAAGGAGTTGCGGAGCAAGAAGTAATGAACGTACATAGAATCAAGCTCTCTAAAGATAACAAGGAAATCCGGACCTAACATCTTCTTCTGACTTTCACATCAAGCACATAGCTAGAAAAAAAGTGGGGTACTTGAAATTAAGTGTACGCCCATACATGCCAAACATCCAAAGATGCTTCAGATGCCAGAAATATGGTCATGGTTAGGTCAGATGTCGCGGCCGCGGCACGTGCGCGAAATGTGCTTCAAAAGATCACAAATCAAATAACTATGATGGTACACCTTGTTGACCAACCTGCCAGGGGGACCATCCGGCATATTCCAGGGCATGTATATCCTGGAAGAAAGAAAAAGAAATCATAGCCATCAACACCGAAGAAAATATATCTTTCAAGGAAGCACAGAGGCGATATGCAGCCTCACAAGGCTCATTCCCAGGCAGCACAACAGTATTTGTCGAACGTTGGGCTATCATTGGCAAAAATTGGCATGAACATTGGTCCTACACTGGCGTTTAGGCTGAGCGCTACCAATTTGACACATTGGCCTTACTTTCATGCCAGTTTAAGGCCAACATTCGGCCGATCAAGCGGCCAACGTAGGCCTGCGTTCGTTCTGCGACATGGGCCAATAAAGGTCTCACACTGGCATCCAGCCTTCGAACATTGGTTTGGTTTGGTTTGGTTTATGGAGGTTTAACGTCCCAAAGCGACTCAGGCTATGAGGGACGCCGTAGTGAAGGGCTCCGGAAATTTCGACCACCTCGGGTTCTTTAACGTGCACTGACATCGCACAGCACACGGGCCTCTAGAATTTCGCCTTCATCGAAATTCAACTGCCGCGGCCGGAATCGAAACCGCATATTTCGGGTCAGCAGCCGAGCGCCATAACCACTGAGCCACCGCGGCGGCTCCTTCGAATATTGATAACCGGCTTTCTGCAACATGGGCCAGTAAAGGTCTAAAACTGGCATCCAACTTTCAAACATTGGTATCCAGCTTTCGAACCATGGCATCCAGCTTTCGAACCATGGCATCCAGTTTTCGAACAATGGTATCCTGCTTTCGAACACCGGCACATGCAAACCCGGCCGCTGGCTAATTACCAGCATTTTCGATTTAGTCTTCGAAAGTAACCAGGCTGCATGGCTGTCTTCTTGCGCAGTAACAAAGATATATAGGGTAAGAACCCTGGGATGCCCTCACCATCCAGAATTCGCCCTTCGGGAATTAAGGGCTCCCCTATTCAACGGAGATGCAAACCTTGCACCCTGATTAATTTTGGCAAACATGGTACAATTCCACCTACCACCCCGTAGGAAGGTAAGCAAGAAAATGTCAACCAAATGTATTCAAAAAGAAAATATTCAAGGCATCTGTGAGGTGCTTGATGTGGTGTGCCTATAGGCAGGGCTAGGGAAGGGGGCGGGACTTGGGGTGGGTGGCCGGGCTTGTGGTGGGGTGCTGGGCAGGACTTGGGATGAAGCGCAGGGCAGAATTTGGGGTGGGGTGTTGGGCAGGAGTTGGGGTGGGGTGCGGGGCAGGGCAAGGTTGTGTGGCAGCGCAAGGGTACGTGGCAGGAATTTGGTGCGGGGCAGGGCTTGGGTGGGAGGGAGGACTTGGGATGAGATGCTAGTCTTGGGGTGGGGTGCTGCACAAGGCTTTAGTGGGAGGTACTTGGGGTGGGGAGCAGGGAAGGGCCAACAAACAGGGGAAGAGCCAGCACTGTGCTCTCCGGTGGCTGCCGGGACGGCAGGTTGGAGGCGCTGCCTAAACGCCTCGGCATAACTCCTGTTCCTGCCATATCCTCGGCCAACTGACCCTGGCAGCCACATATAAAGCCAAGTGCTTCAGGCAGGTCAGCCGCCTGCCTTTCGGTAATGGCACCAGTGTAAAACAAGTTTTCATTAAATACAGCATTTAGGGGTGTGCGATAGTAATGTCTCAACAGCAAATAAAACAGCGTAGCCAAAAACAAAATTTAAGAGGAATCAAATACTACTACTAATATTTACTTCTAGTAATAATATTCGTAAAAAATGAGCAGTCGTGCGAAATATTGAAGCACCAGGGATGGTGCTATGTTAACAAAACGAAACGCTAATGCCAGGCTGATAAAAAATGCAAGCCTAATCTCCTCTAAGTGGCGGTAGCATGAAGTCGGCATATTACCTCTTTAGCCATAATGCTATACGTACGGGGTATTTGTGAGTAATGAGAATAAAATTGAGGCCGCACCTCTGAACACGAGATTGGTGCCAGCTACATGTGAGCCATAGCCTCAGAGATCTGCCATTGAAGCATAGTCGGGTCAAGGTTCGGGCTAGTTGGTAGTCAACATGAGCATCCATAGCGCACAAAATGTCGTGTCCCTTGGATTTTGTGCGCTATGGATCCTCACATCAAAGCATGGTTTTCTGACCTTGTTCGAGCTCCTACAAGGCATTTTTTCCTTATAACTGTGCTGCAGAAAATATCATTTTCCGTGCTGTCCCTTAAAATTCATCTTTCCCTAATGCACTCATGACGTAACATAACAATTCATTAATGGTTATATTACAATTTGAGATTTCCTGCCCTTTGTCCATCATTTGAAAGAAAACCATGCCACTCCTATCACTGGGCTTGAGCCAATACCGAGAAAGGAACGTAGGAAAGAGGTAGCAGCAAAGCGCGTGGGAGGAATACGGCTTCACGGAGACGGCGAGCGCGGGAGAAAATGGCGGTGCATTTTAAAGCGAGGTCAGCGCATCCGAGGCAAAACCAATCGCAATCCTGACTTTTCTATGCTAAAACCGTAAATAACTGGCGTTTCGATGACAGGCAAGACGCTCCTCATTAACGCAAGTCACCGCAGAGTGCATATCGGCGAATAAGATGCCGATTTTGGCTCTACTCGCTAAGCCAAACGACGGAGTCCAATGCCGACGGAGCGCTTTCTTCGGCCGTTTCTCGGTTCTTGTTGTTTCGCCATCTTCGCGTTCTTGTTCTGGGCCCATTGCACTGCGGGCCCAATGCAGTTCCCGCAGCGGCGTGTTCGCTTTCCCGTTTAGACTTTGTCCCAACTCCTGCGTTAATCGGCGACATGCCTAGGGCAGCACAGCCAGGCCGAGCTCATGAAAGCGGTCGCCGCCCTTTGTCTGTGCCGCGCGGCGAAATTTAGTCATTAGGTGGCGATGTATGAGTCCTGTGAGACCACTACACAAGTAGACTATACCGCAGCACTGAAGTGTGTCCCACGCCTACCAATTGCGGCAGAATGGTTTATGGCATTGGTGTAAGCCCTGCTTTTGAAACAGCCAAATAAAAGTACAGAAGGCCATATTCGAACCTTGTGCCAATTATTCAAAAGCTTTCCAGCAGTTCAGAACATTATAACAATTCCGAACAAACTATGTTTGATTGATTTGGATGATCCCACAGCTAGGAGGGAGCTCGTTTCACTTTTGAATCATATGGATATTCGCATACCCCTAATATTTGTGGCACCACATAATACTATCTGCAGGCAGCAGAAGCACACAAAATGAAAAGTATACCTGTCGCCACCTTGCACAGCGTCATATTAACAAAGGCTTTTTTGCCTTTGCGTCTGTGAAGGCTTAACTGCTCCTGTACTTTCACCCCCATGATGGTCGTCATAGCATTGGCCCTCGCATCCCGCAGCGACCTTCCGCCGATGCGGACCAGGTTCCTCTGCTTAAAACATAAGAAATGCGACGCGATTCTTCTTTTTGGTCATAACATCATGTCTTCAGCCATCGTAATCAAGAGCAGGCTACCTGTCAGCAGCAAACAAGGAAAATAGCCCCAATAGTGTTAATTTAGCGTGCAAATTTTTTTCACCAGCCATTTAAAAGGGTTTCAAGGTCAACCTTTTCTAGCAAATAAATAATTAAAAGTAGCCCCTTTTATGAAACTCGCACAAGGCAGAAAATATCATTTTCTATGTTGTCCCTTAAAATTCATCTTTCCTTGATGCAGTCATGATGCAATATAACAGTTCATTATTGGTTCTATTAAAATTTGAGATTTCCTGCCTTTTTCCATCATTTGAACGAAAACCATGCCACTCCTATTACTGGGCTCGAGCCAATATCGAAAAAGCAACGTGAAGTGCAGCGCTTCTTTAGCCAATGATGAAGGGAAAGAAATGGTACATGAAATGGAATGGAGTCAGTTCAATATGTAATTTGTTGCGTTTCTGAGCTATAGCTCTGTTCAACAGATTTGAACATCAAAAGGATGGCCTCTTCTCTGCATTCCAAACAATTATAAGGCAATCTGCATGCCTTGTAACCTGCTTTCCATGCAGTAGTAACTCCTTTGTCAAGTTCAGGAAATGGAAACCGAAAGAAGTGCAGGCTTTACTTGGCTCATCTAAAACACATGGTACACAACATACTATAATTGCCAAGTAATTACGTATTGCCAGCTCTGACTGTGCAGCATTTATAACAGATGATTCCTGCCCACGCACTAGCAGGAGAAAAGCTTACGCAATATGCAAGTTTAACAGGCAGCATTCACATGAGAATAAAGGTCCCTTCTGCAGAAACCTTTCATTCAATAACCAATGGAGGCAAAATTCTTGAGGCCCGTGTACTTACGATGTTAGTTCAAGTTAAAGAACCCCCAGTGGTCGAAATTTCCGGAGCCCTTCACTATGGCGTCCCTCATAGCCTCAGTCGCTTTGGGACGTAAACACCCATTAACCATAAACATAATTGGACTACAAGTCAAAGCACAAAGTTACATTGCTATGGTCTTATCCGCTTGACTGACGCAGGCGTTGAGGGTTGCAATATATGTGCAGCCAGTTAACACAACTTTGAAGCTAGTACTGCATTAGGGCTTATTAACTACATTAAAACTGCAGTAGCAACTCTTTTTGCAGCATTATTAGCAACAACAAGAGATGTGTGTGTAGTGTGATGAGGTCTCTTCAGGACCAGAGAATGTTAAAAACGAAAAATAGGAACTTCCGCTTTCCCGCCAAACGCATCACATCTATTGGCACAACACCCGACTGACGAAGTATTTGGCGTTAAACACCTGATAACTCAAGAAGTGCCTTTAATAGGAGCCTTCTCTTTAGAAAAAAAAAGCGTTTCAGTCACAAATTGCACAGTAGCCGTTTTCTATGCTGAATTTTCAAGATTCAAGCATTCATGAATTTGAACCGTTTCCGGTCATCTATTGGGCATCGCCCGACAGCGGAAAGTGTGCATTTGGTCAGTTATTGGGCGTGGCCCAACAGAGCGTTCTGCCTGCTATTTCTGTAGGAAAAATTAGCTCTTCATCTGGTTGGAATTACTGTAGCCTGCAAATTGGCTATTTCGTTTTCCTCCCAATGTTAACACGACCATAGAAACGCAAAAATATTATTTGATCATATGGTTTTGAGGGCCTGAATTGGTAGCCAAAAATTACGGCACGACTTCCATTCCAGCAGGCTTGTGTTATGGAAAATTGTGTAATGACTTTGTAGAAACCGAAGACTATGTGCCTCCTTCGACAAGGATTGCATTCAGTCTCCATTGACAGAACGATAAATGCGGCAAATTGGAGGCGCATTTTTTTGCAAGACATGCGAGAGGTAGCCTGACTTCCACTCAGAAGAGTGCTTAGAGACGTTTTACGCGCTAAAGAAGTTCCGCTGATGCCCAGGTGAAGCTGATAAAAATGCTTTAATTTGAAGCTAATTTTAGGAATTTTAACCTGCGCATGGCTACCAGCCACGATTGATAAGTCTCCCCAAGTCATGGCGCACTCGGCGCTGTTCGCTGCCGAAACTGGTAGTGATTGTAGTAAATAGCGATCGGGTTCATTGTTCGCAATGCGCTAGACAAAATTTAGTGATGATTATTGATGATGATGATTATGGATTTTTATGGCGCAAGGGCAGCTATGGCCAAAGAGCGCCATGTCACAAGGTATTTTTCTTTTTTCTCAAGGTGGGGTCAAAGACCCGTTTCCCAAGCGTTTCACCCTAAATAAGCCGAGCACCAGACCAGGGGAAAGCTTGTACCCATTGTATCACCGGTGGGTACCCGGCGGCACTGGGGATCGAACCCCGCACCTCCCGCATACGAGGCGGATGCTCAACCACTTGGCCACCGCTGCGGTTATTAGACAAAATTTAGTATTCCTAATTACTAAGTGGGTATATAGTCAAGAAAACAGCAATTAAAGTATGGTATTGTGTTGTTTTAACAGTAATGCCAGTGGCAAGCTTGTCGTTGTAGAAATGAAGCATGTGGTGCCGCCAACATTATGCGAGAAAGAACCTAACGCAGAATCCTCGGAAATTACATTCTTAACCTTCAATGCGAGTTGTGCTGAAAATTTAAAGGTTTATGATCTTGTTCAAAGCTCGGAAGACGTCTGGAATGGCGAAAAAACACAAGCCTTGCATTCAAAAATGACCCCGCAGTTGTTTTCTGTCCTCATATTATGTCGTTCACACACACGTGCGGTGATGAACAGCCAACTTATGTTAATGCGCGCGAGGGCAACGGACTTGAAGGAGATAAGCTATCTGACTTTTTCTGCATGGCTAGAAATGAAAAATTAAAGCTGTAGGAGCTTGAATGGCAATCATTGCACTGTAATGAAGTAGCACCCGACACAGAATTCGTTCAGGACAATTACTATGCTCTCGCAGTGCGTGCTAACCACTTTCTTTCCCTAAAGAACTGAAATAAAAAGAGAAGCATACTTTGTTCTAGTACAGGCATCCATAACACCGCTTTCCAAGAATATCTGTGCGCATATCCTAGAAGTCAAACAGCTCGTAATGTGGAACGATTTCAAAGCCCCCACTGTGCTCATACATGTCCGTAGCGCGGTTGTCGAGTTCCTGTCCTGGGTGCAGAAAAAAATACTCATCGGTAGGCGATACAAGGTAGCTTTGTCGGTGGCGGAAAAAAAGCTTTATTGTGATGCTTACCCGCGGAAACAAGAAGTGATCCTCGATAAAGAAGCGGCTGATCAATTTTGGCGAACACCATATTTTCTTCGTGCCAGCCTATGTGCATCACATCCCCGCGTTTGTACGAGCATGCATCCATAGTAACGTACAAGCCAGAGTACAACTTCTCTTCCGATGCTATTGGGCCGAGCTCATTTACTACCGAACTGGGTAATTCTGTC
Organism: Amblyomma americanum; assembly: GCF_052857255.1. Classification (NCBI taxonomy): domain Eukaryota; kingdom Metazoa; phylum Arthropoda; class Arachnida; order Ixodida; family Ixodidae; genus Amblyomma; species Amblyomma americanum. Next base: position 73,843,234 of record NC_135500.1, on the reverse strand, counting down.
GGATCGACAGGCATACCGTGCCCGGTAGTTAAGCTCTCCTTCAGAACATAACGTGAGATATTGTAGCACACTCGCAGTTGATGCCTCTCGCGCATGGTTCGGCATATGTTGCGGAAGTTTTTAGAACGAGTGGCAATGTTCTTGAAGTGGGCAGGCTTTGATTCAAATCTCATGCTCCAGTGCCATCGTGGAAGGCCGAACAGGGATATATACCTAGGGTAGTGAATGACATAATGAAGCTTAGGAATTAGTTATTTTGTGATACCGAGCTGCGAATTTTTCTAGAAAATGTCTAATTTGAATCTGCAAATAAGCAATGCAGTACTCAGGTATCTCCTCCGCGAGAATAATGTTCACTACCTCAAGTAACTTTAGATATAACTCCCAGTCTCCATTGCCTTCCGGTACAAGGTCACCGAAGCATTGCGGTAGGAGCCTAAGTAAGGAAAGCTTCTGGCTTGCGGTTGCTTTGAGCACGCAGCCTTTTGAAGACACGCTTATAGCTACGAGGCGCTTTTTCTTGTCGTTGTGCTTCAATTAAAAAGTCGTTATTCTTTCCAAATGCTCGACTTTCAGCACACCCGAAGATAGCAGGCCCTTCAGGACATTCTTTAAGACAAATGCTATCCCGCCTTTAAGGATATCATGCATGCAGTCGAAAAGCAGCTGCTGTGTCACATGAAAATCTTGGATTTGAAGGAGGCAAGACTACTCTGTCACGCCGTACAGTTTTCCATTGCTTTTATCAAGCTTCAAAGCAGCCAAGTGACTTTTATTTATAGCAGCTTTCCGGACTGTCACATCTTCCTCAGAGTGCACATTGTTCAAGTTGCTCTCACGCGAGGCAGAATCTGCAAACTCTCCCGTTCAAAAAACATAAACGGGATCCTCCTATTTCGTGAAGAGACAGATTGTCCCCGGCAAATCCAACAACAAAAACGCCAGCTTCTATGTGTGAGCCATCAAAGAGGAATTTAAAGCCTTCGCGGTGTAGTCTTTGAACATCTCTAATCAAAGGAGCAATGATTTCTGAAATTTCAAATCTCTGAACGTCGCCATACTTTGCGAGCAGCAATAAGTGAATTGAGTTTAATTTGCTCGGATACTTCGATTGGACGTTCAGTATAGAAAAATAGATGGCTAATATTTTGTGAGTGCCCGCAGCAGACCCAAGTCGGGTGCATATCTCGAACTTGTCTGTGTACAATAGGAGAAGAACTGTATTCGCTTCACTGCAATTAATTAAAATATAATTTCTTCTGAATTCTCCATCAGAGAAGTCCCGAAGTCTATCGACAGGGCCTGATTTTCTTTCATCTAAAACTGATTCAACTATTTCCTCTGATTGCAGAAGTGCTTCCAGCGTCGCCTGCAAGGGCACGTTGTAGCAAACACCACAGCCCTTGGCGGTAGTGCCTCCACCGAACTTTACTTCTACTGGTTCACCATATCTCAACCTTTCTTTGCAGAATTTCAAAGTGGAATGTCTGCCCTCAAGGTCAGCCCAAAGGAAGTCTATTACACCCTCATCCAAGGCTTCTAACGCTCCTAGAATGCTTTCTTGGCGTTGTTTTGCTACATTGCGCAAGCGGTTAAACATTTTTGATAACAAAAGTTGTACAAATACTTTCATGTCGCGAAATAAGCCCAGAAGAAGGCGCTGCTCAGTAGTTTTCAGATAAAACATCATCGAGTAGTCTTTAGCTTCATCCAATTCTCGATCAGAGTTAATCAGGCGCTGCTACAACTGGAGGGCGGCCAGTCCCATCGTGCGTTAGTTCTGGAGCTCTGAGGGGCACAGCTGCTTTCGTTGCAACGATGGGATGGTAAGGTCTCGTCTTCAATGCTGGACACCTCCGCTACGTTGCTGAATTCATGCGGCGAGTTCTTCTTAACGAGGTCACCGTGCTTTCTATAAAGGTGTTGTCTGTATGCCAGGTACGACTTGTACACTGATGGACAGCCTTCAATTCCACAGACGACTTTAAAATTTAGTTCCTCAGAGTGAACAAGTCCGATGTGGTTCACAAAGCACAAAGTTACTGGCGTAATAGGGGCAGCTTTCACAGTAAAACACGATAGTTGCCTGCACTCTTCACTGCACACTTTCTTTGGTTCGGTCATGCAGATTTCGAACTATTATTTTTAAACAAGGCGGCGAATTGACCATTTGCGGAAATCAGTAAAGTGCCAACTCCAAGGACCCTTCGTGGGCGTACACGCTCAGCGTCGGCGCTCTTGGCGTAAGCTAAAACCGGTCTGCGCATGCGCACTGAAGCAGACGCCAGCGAACCTCGGCGAGGCGCTGATATCTGATCGTCTAGATATCGGCGTTAGCGCACGGGCGCTCGCGTATGCGTCGGTTCTGGGTCCGGTTTATAGCAATGGGAGGATTGCGGGGCTCTCGGTGATTCTTCTTCCTGACTTGAAGCTCTTTCAGATTCCCCGAACTTTTCTTCGTGGTTTACGTTGTCCTTTCATCGCAAAAAACCCTTCTTTTCACGGCTTGAAATTCTCTTCGTAGGTTCGAGAAGGAAAGCGAGTGAGCACCACAACAGGAGCACTCATGCGCATCTGGGAGGACAATCTCTCGGCTCTGCGGTCAAATACGTGAAATGCGAAAATATACAGCGCCATGGCGGACTCCCTAAACGCTGGCCTGCCGGCAGGCGAAGCGCCGTATTCAGCAAAACAGATCCGGCAGTAGCTGGAAAATCTCAATAAGCACTACCGGTAAGTACGAAAGCCAATTTCATATAATGGTGTAGTTTACAAGCTATTTTAGTGGTTTTTAACGCTGGTATCCGGTGCGCTGCACGTACGCACAAACATTCGCCGTGCTGCTCGGTGCTTCGTCCGGCATGACAGCTACTTTGCTCTATATTACATTACCTTTTTTCTGGCTGACCTGTGATGTGCGCGGATCGTTACTGCCCTGAACTCGGCTCATTTGAACTGACCACTTGTATGTCTACTAACGGTAACCGCGTCAAGTGCAGTGCTTTTCGGCAACGTCTCCTGAATTGACTCCTATATCGTCGAATTGGTGTGCGCCAGCAGCACGCAGGTCTGTTTCGTTCTTGATGCTCTTTGGAGCGTATAGCATCTCATGCATCCGCCTGGCAGTGCGAACGTCGCTGAGGTAGTTTGCACGCGCCGTATAATGACGATAACCGGCGTTAATGTTGAGAGTTCGCGCAACCGTAGAAGGTCCTGCCCCGAGCTAGCTTATTTTGCTACGTTTTTCGCAGCCTGTTAGCGGACATGGTCGGCGATCGCGCGGTATTAGTAAAACTGGAGGCTGTATAGAACTGGTATTCACTTCATATTTTCCGTCCCAAATCAACAGCAAAGTAATCTCGAAGTGAAATCAGGTACCTGCGCTAGCACGGTTGACGCTTGAGATGTGATACTTTATCTGCTAAATGTGCAGACCAGCATGCTTGTCCTCCGACTCTGCACCCTTTCAGTCTATACAAAGACAGGCGGGAATTGTACTTCTTCCATACGGGTAGCCGGTTCTTTCTTGTTTATTTGCCTTTAAACGAAACACTACCCACCTATAAATTTTCTGATGTAAAGTTTCATGGAATAAAACTGCCTTTGTTTCTAGGAAGCTGAGGAGATCGGGCTCAAACACCGGATCAAAAGGCATTGAATGGCCATTTTACTGGCTGCTTCACTCTTTTCTTGGAGCGCTGCCAGTGAATGACAGTAGCCGGGTGCAAGAAAGTGTGAAGGTAATCTAGTTTCACTGGTTCAGAAAAACTCAATCTTACAGTGCCTGCAAACATGTATATTTTCTTCAAGTATTGTAATCCAGCATGACTAACACCGCTGCAAGAAGGAAATTTGTTTTTGTCTCGGCAAAGTGACGCATTATAGCCATCACAGCTATGTAGTTCGAAAGCACTACACAACACAAAGCAAGTGACTAAAACTTTGAAAAGGTATGTGTCATTCGCTTTTTCTTTTATTACAGACTGCAGAATAAACTCATCTTAATATAAATGCACTTTGCTCCAAAGCAGGCAGTGAAAAGAGAACATGAAAGAATTCGAACATGTTCATGAGCCAACAAGCAAAGAAAACCGGTGGGAAACAACAAAGTGAACAAGATGAGGTGATACATAGCTCTCTGAAGTGTTTCCAATAAGCTGCACATGAGTTGATTGTTTGAATGTCATCAAACTTAACACAATTACAACACACTGCACTGTGCGCTGTGAGAGATCTTTGCTGTCAGTCTGTACTGATACTCTCCAAGACGAACAAATTGCGGTACAATAAATGCATTGCATAATGGGACTGTACAACTTTTTCTGCACCCCGGTTAATCCTAAATCTGCCCTTGTGTCCGCTGTTTGCAGCAGCTGCCCGCAGTTAAAGGAATAGAGTGCGAGTATTTGAATTTTACAAAACATGTGGCAACCGTATTATATTACTTCATAGGTGTTTCTTGAAAGGAATTTAATTTAATCAAGTATAATGTCAAATATTTCATAAAAGGAAGAATTCACACTGCATTTCCCATAAAAAAATGGCTTGTGAGTTGGAAGTCGTCATTTCTATCTTTTTATCCTGCCCATTTCTCTGAGCTTTCTTGATAAGTTATCAATATCTGTATTTTGGTCCTTGCCTAGCAGCTAGGTTTCATATCCTACAGCTATGTGGCATACATATTTATAGTTTTAACTTTTGCTTGGTATTGGCAGGTGCCACAGGCTCCTGAAGATAGAGCTGGAGAGGTTATTGCAACCTTTACACTTGATGCCGAGCATTGTGCAGCTGAAGACGCCATTGCCCAGCCCATAGAAAGCAGCGACAGCACCACAAGGCGCCGAAAAAGACCTGCGAGCTCGCTTTTGCAGGAGCTGCTGACAATGCAGCAGCAAGCCGATGACCGGGCAGCCAAGGCCGCCAGAGAAAGTACCCAGCTGCGAAAGCAGCTCTTGGAACTGCAGAAAGAAAGCAATGGGATTCAAAGAGGAATGCTTGACGTCATGAAATCGTACTTCACACCAAATAAAAATCAGGAATGAAATAATTTGTCCCCTCTGAAATAAGTGATGTTTTACCAACTGCGATAGACATTGCAGCATGGTCAAATGGTTAAGCTGAATCTTTTTTAACTACTGCAGTCTAATTTGTCCACATCAATAGTGATGCGGCACTCACTTAAATATTTTAAAGTTCAGAATGCTTATCACTATTTTTTCTGAGGAGTGCCAGGGAAAGATGGCGGAGGAGGCAGCCGGCCGGTTGGGGCAGAGAAAGCACACATGAAGGTCTAGTGGGCGGGGCGTCCTCTGTGAAGGCAGGCTTCAAGCGGTCGATTGAAATGGTGTCAGTGTGTCCATGAATGTCGACAATGAAGAAATTCGATGTTCTTTCGAGTACACGGAAGGGGCCGTCGTAGGGGCGCTCAAGCGGCTTGCGGACAGAGTCTCGGTGAACGAAGACGTGCGTGCAAGTGGCGGATTCGGATGCAAGATGTGAAGATCGTCGAGACTGACGTTGTAGATGTGTCGCCCGAAGATGGCGGCGAAAATAGCGGAGCTGTGTCACGTAATCGGTAGGGTCCGGACTTGTAGACGAACCGGTAGATTCGAAAAATTCACCAGGAAGACGCAGGGGCGAGCCGAAGACAAGTTCTGCCGGGGTGAAACGAAGATCTTGTTTCAGCGTAGCACGGAGGCTGAGCAGAACCAGCGGTAGGGAGGCAGTCCAGTGGGTGGTGTCGAGTTGGGCTTTGAGGGATGTTTTTAGCGAATGATGGAAGCGTTCGATCAAGCCGATCATTCTGCTGCTACACATGCAAGACAGTTTACTGTGAAGCAAGGTGCTTTGCCAGGGCATTTCTCATCGCCACTCCCGAAGGCTCCTCTTGAATGCTTGTGCAGGAAGGCTGTGGTCGTCGTCCGTCCTCTAGACGGACTACATCCAGCCAGTTGGCGTCGCATCTCTGTCATTTCCTCACAAATATTGTGGAGTACGCAGAAGCAGCGAATTACTTTGTTCACATTGACAATGTCGCATTCAAGGCCCTTAAGCAGTATGCGAAAACCTGCCTTGAGCCACCCGAAGGCATTTTCTACCACACGCCTGGCACTTGAAAGATGAAAGTTGAATGCCTGCGTAGCAGAATCAGTAGTGCCAAAATGCGGGTATGGCTTCATGATGTTTTTTTGGAGTGGGAAGGCTTGATCAGCCAGCAGCAGAGGTAAGCGTGTACTCCTTCGGTGGTTTTGGCTGCCATCTTAAACAATCACTGCTCAGAATCTTTGGCAGTTTCGATTCCTCAAACACACCTGCGTCATGGTTCCTCCTAGGAGATCCGCGGTTTGTGTAAAGGAATTTGTACCGTTGGTCAGCAACAGCCAAAAGTATTACACTATACCACCTCTTATAGTTATGGTAGTCCACTGCATGCTCGGGAGGTGGACAGACTTCGATGTAGTGCTCCAACAGCTTGAGGGAAGCCTGCAACTGCAGAAAACTGCTGCAGGTGTTAGGCTAGTTCGTGCGTCCTCTGCATTCTCACGTACCGAAGTTCGAGAAGTCGCACAACATCGCAGAACTCCTTAACAATCATATTAACTGAGGAGCAACTGACTCCAAACACGTTTGCCTCAATTCTTTCGTCCTCGGAAGTCGCAAGACGATATATGGCTATCGCCACACGTTTATGCAGCGGTATTGCTGTCCGCATATTTGCGTCCAGCCTCCTCATGCAGTCACACAATTTAAAATGTATTTAAATGTGCCTCTTGTCATTCTGAAGTCCTCCCTAAACCCAGCCTCTGGGAAGTGCGGAAGCGTTGCTTCGTACCATGAAGCTTCGCGCGGATACGCCCACACACTCCGCTCGCGAGAGCACAGCCTTGCAGCCAGAGTTTGGAGGCGCCGGCACGTATGTTCGGCTCGTTCTTGCTCGGCTTGCTTATCTTCAAGTTCGCCAAGAATGGCGAGCTGTCGCAGACGTAGCTGCTGGATTTCCACTTGATAAGCGGCGAACACAGCGAGGAACTTGCTCTCTTCCTCGCCGCCCGGCATAGGCTTGCTCTGAGCCATCGCTATATATGCACGACTTCCCACCGACGCACAGCACAGTCAACAGTTCGTGTAGTAAAATACACTTCAAACACGAAGAAAATGATGGAATAGAATTAAAATAAACTTAAAACAGCAAAGTGCACTTATTATGACACGACAAACAATCTTAAATTCAATAAAACGAAAACAACGAGAAAAAGAAATAGCTCAAAGTGCCGATGCGATGGCAAGCGGCGAAGGAGGATTGCTTTGGCTCTAGCATCGGCTACGGTGTCGACCGCGCCCCGTGTTGAGACTACCTTCATGTTTTGTCTGAATTCGGACAGCCTCGGGCAACAAGTTTAGATGCACAGGCGATACCAAGCTTAGTTCACGAAAAGGACTTCTTATCACAGTGTTTTGTTAAATGTTTTGTATAGCACGGAAATAAAATGGGCCTTATAATTGTGTCTGGAGCAGAATTCACGTGACCAGCGCCGAACACGCCCATGGGACAGGTTTTCGCGTGTAACACCGCCAAACTTAGTTTAGCGATAACCAAGGTTATCTCCGCTTAACTATGGTTACGGTTAACCGCAGATAAGTCGGCCGTGTAACTAGGGTATAAGTCGTCTTCTCTGCAGGGCTTGTTTATCAACCAAAAGGTCACGAACCAGACGGCACACACATTTTTCAAGCTAATGAAAACTTCGGATGGTCGCACTAGGCCTGTAGCAGAGTCTACAGTCCATTTCATACATCAGGTGCAACGCTGTCAAAGCTAGCGTTTTTGTTTGCGCTGACTGCATCCACGACCAAAAACTAGCGTGGTCCTTGTGGTGAGCGAAACATACTAAATGCTTTGCCTGCAGGCTTACTTCATGACACATCTGTCATGAACTTAATTAAATGCCCTCTTATAGCAGACCACATGCTGCCGATTTCTCGTGACTAAGATCACTCGGTCACAGAACAAGCACGGAGTAACACGCCTCTCTTTATTTACCCGTGCGGTCTACTTCCGTACCTTTAACAGCGTTGCACCCGGTTTATGAAACGGAGTATAAGCAGGAAAAAGAGGGAGACAGTCTTTTGTCACAAGTGGAGGGGGGGGGGGGGGTTGTTTCTTGTTCTGACTTGGGGTGCGGGCAGGGGATTAGTATTGGAAGTTGGAGCAACGGTGTTGTTCAGCAGAAAATTTCTTAAAGTTCAGTATGACGTAGCTCACTGCTGCCAGCACAGAAACAAAGGCCCATTTCCTTCTATTTCCTGCCTAGCCTCTACTTTAGAGCATGCTACAGAAGGTTGACTGCAATCCTTCACTCTTTCGGCGACTCTCTCGGGGCCATCTTGAAGTAAACTGGCGACATTTCTGAGTTTACTCAAAAGGGGGAACCTGGCTCTTTTCACTTCCCAAAATAATGCCAGAGCGTCTTCTGGGAACGAGAGCTTTTGGTTGGGAAACAAGCCTTGCGTAGAAGGTGACTTACAGATTTCTGCGAAGGGTCCATTCCTCAGCACGCCGAAAGCATCCCTCCGATGTTAGCTGGCAGCAGTTCTGCGGTCTCTGAAATTTTCACGCGACATCACGGGCACCATCTGTAGGTGCAGCAGAATCTAGGCAGGAAACGGTCCACCAATCCTTACGGTTTACCCCTGGGCACCACTAGCAGAGTCAATGAACAACCCGTACTCCTACCCCCATGGACAAAGGACTGTCTCCCCTTACGTGCCTAGCCTCTGCTGCATTGCCTTAAAAACTAAACGCTTGGCTATAAGCGGATTGGGAAAATTGCCAGGCTTTCGCCGCGATTTTGGACTTAATGATGGCGGCCTTTATTACTACGGTTACTGATGCACGCAATCAAATGACCGTTGGAAAGAATTTTAGCAGGATGAGGACGTGGTTTGCAGAGGAATGCTGCCAGACGGTGCCTCTTAGTTGTAGTGCTTATTTAAAAATAAAAATTAAACGCGTACCCACGTACACCTGCGTGAGCAAAACATATAACACTAACTCTTCGTTTACACTTTATTTATTTCTTTCATAATACTGTCAATTCCTTTTACAGGGATTTCTACAGGAGTCGGTAGAAGACTGCAGATTTTTGGTAGAGATATTCGCATCAGCGTACAAAAAGGACAACGAAATATGTAAAGAAAGATAATTGAACAATGCAAACAGAATTGACTGGGGGAAAAGGTAACGCACAATTAACTGGTTTCGGATATATATGATGGCACAACAATAAAGACTAGCATGTGAAAGATAAGAGCAATAACATCATACACAATTCCTCATCGCAGATTACACCATACATGGCAAACAAAAAAACCATAGGCACAGTAACAATAGCATCACTTTCTCAATGTGGACAGCACCGTTTGACCAGCAATTTCAACAAATTTGTCAACAGTAGGCTGTTTATGGTTTATGGGGGTTTAATGTCGCAAAGCGACTCGGGCTATGAGAGACGCCGTAGTGAAGGGCTCCGGAAATTTCGACCACCTGGGGTTCTTTAACGCGCACTGACATCGCGCAGTACACGGGCCTCTAGAATTTCGCCTCCATCGAAATTGGACCGCCACGGCCGTGATCGAACCCGCGTCTTTCGGGCCAGCAGCCGAGCGCCGTAACCGAGCAGCCGAGCGCAGTAGGTTGTGCGACCACCGTCTTGGCTTGATCATTCCACTCACGAACAGCTCGCGGGAAGAACGAAGAACTGAATGTGTTATTAGTGCAAAAAATATTCTTGGATTGTTAGGTGACGCTTATGACGGGTTTCTCTGGCTGTGGAATAGAAAATATATGTGTTAGACTCCACTTTAACCTTATTATGTAGGGTGAGATACAAAAATTTGAGCCTGTGCAGAATCGCACGACTGGTTAATGGTTTGGTTTATGAAGGTTCAACGTCCCAAAGCGACTCAGGCTATGAGGGACGCCGTAGTGAAGGGCTCCGAAAAATTTCGACTAGCTGGGGTTCTTTTTTATTCGAGAAGTGTGCCATGAGGCATAAGTTGAAAATGGAAAGGGCGGAAGGAATGCACGGGATTGAAAGTTAAAAGAAGGAGTGAAGAACCGTTGCGCTGAGGTAGTCGCAGAGGTTGTTAATGAAACGGTTGTCCATTGTCCACTTCACGAAGTCACTTTCGCGGTTCCACCGCAGGCCCACCTCCCTGAGGAGCCGTTTTCTGATAGCAGCCGTCGCTGGGCACGTCCACAACAAGTGCCGCACATCACATATGTCCGGTGCAGCGCTACAGTGAGGGCACCTGTCAGGTAGTGGCAGATCTTTGGCACGCCACCGATGACGGACAGATGGTGTCAGAGCCGCCCCTGCCCGAATCCGGCGCACGGATACCTCCTCCTGCCGAGTAAGACTACGGGGGAGAGGGTGCGAACACGGAGGAATTAGAGCGCGTGTTCGCTGGCGCAGAACTTCGGAATCGGAAACGTGGGACAGGAACGGATCTGGGGGAAGAGGGGGAGGTGGCGGATCGTCTAATGTATGAAGATGAGTCATAGCATCCGCTTGAATGTTATGTGGATCCTGGGCATGGCCGCGAATCCAGTGTATGCGCACAGGACATGGATACTTTGCGCAGAGCACATGAATAGATTGTGAAATCTGGAACGTTCGTCGAACAGCCTTAAGCTGTTTAAGGGCAGCGCGGGAGTCGGTGTAAATGTGAACTGTATTGAATGTTGGAACGAGCAGAAGGGAAGCAATGGCATTGTAAATGGCTTGAAGTTCCAATGCCAGGGGAGTGCACGTATCCGCAGTATACGTCGCGCGAGAGTTGAGATGCGGATGAGATGGACTATACACAGCAGTAACTCCCCTCTCTGCAGAATGAGATGCATCCCTGTATAATATGCACCCTTCAGGCAGATACGCTGCTGATACCGACGGGGAAACAGTGGGGCGATTGTCAGTGAGCTGGCAATAGGAACACGGTGGAAGTGTCTTTAAACGATGAAGTTTGAGAGACTGTTTTCGAGCTCTATTTGCCACCCGTTGGTCGATGATTTCACTGAGTGTATTAAGTTGGGCGAACTCCTGTAGCACAGGTATGGGTGTTAAACGAGGCAGATATGTTATGACGCGCATAGCCTCACGATTGATAGCTTCAAGGGAGTCCCACTGTCTGCGGGTGAGACGTTGAAATTGAGCCTGATATACTATCCGTGGCTGAAGGATAGAGCGCACAAGCTGGCGGGCCGTATGAGCACGTGCGCCACCAGAGCGCATAGCTATGCGACGAATGAGACCTAGAGTAGCGTGAGCCAATTTACGGGTGGCTGTCAGCCACGGGGTGCCAGTCCCAGATGTATGGAGGAGAAGACCAAGAATACGAACAGTTTCTACCTGAGGAATCAGAGAATTATGTACCGACTGATGAATAGACGCATCTGGATGACAGCACCACAAGGTGATATCATCGGCATATGCAAGCACGCGGATAGACGGGATGGTCTCTAGGGCTCGAACAAGAGGAATTAAAACCACATTAAATAATGTGGGGGCGATAACGGAGCCCTGCGGCACTCCTCTATTGGAAGTGAAATTACCAAAGGGCTTTCCGTGGACACGCACGCTGAAGGTTCGATTTGCTAAAAAGGCGTGAATGGAGAGGAGGAACCGGTGAGGGAGACCACGAGTTTGAAGGGAGGCAAGAATGGCAGAGTGAAGGATGTTATCATATGCCTTTGTTATGTCTGTAGCGATTACGGTTCGTACAGGGTGACTCTGTGGAGAGTGGTCAAGCACGTCAGCAGCCAAAGTAGCAAGGCCGTCCTCCGTTCCAATTTGTGGGCGGAAACCAATTTGGGAATCTGGGTAACAATCATGGGATTCCAGTCGCCATGATAAGCGTGCGGCTAGAATGTTTTCATAAAGCTTGCAGATGGTAGGCGTAATGGAAATTGGACGAAGAGCCGAGAGAGATACTGGAGGCTGACCTGACTTGGGTATTGGAACCACAATAGACTGCTTCCAGTCTCCCGGCATGACGCCAGAAAGCCACACTTCGTTAAAAGTATCAAGTAGGCTTTCCAAAGCCCTCCCTTCCAAGTTACGGAATAAGGAGTTAGGTATGCCGTCGTGCCCGGGAGTAGTAGTAGTTTTTAAACGGTCAATGGAGGCCAGCAGCTCTGCCATGGTGAGGTCAGAAGTAATCCCATCGGGGGGCTCTGTTACAGACAAGTCAGGTGGAGACGTAGCGTTGCAGTCATAGTTTGGAAAAAATTGACGGGCCGCTTGTTGTGCAAATGCGTCCTCATCCACATTGAGCGCGAGGCGATTGCTCTCTGTGTAATCTGCAACCTGAGAAGGGCGCTCCATGGCGTGAAACGCTCTCCAAAGATGTCGATTGCCCTGCGTAGAGGACAGGCGGGCACACCATGCAGCCCAGCGTTGCCTGCCTAGCCGCTTTGCATAGCGCAGCGCCCGTGCGGTAGCGCGGTGAAGAGTAGGAAGAGCCGAAGGGTCATCGGGGTGACGAGTAGCGTAAAGATCCGCCTGGCGACGAAGAGCCCACAGATTCAAGAGATGTATGTCCGGGTTTGGGTCGTCTTCATTTACAGTAGTTGTAATAGTGTGAGTAGCGAGAACAGCAGTTAGAGTAGACAATGCTGAAGAGGGGTTGAATGTAGATAAATGATTGTCTTCGCGTACAGAGTCTCCATGATGTTATTCGTACAGTGCGGCGTATTTTCCGTAGACGCGTAGGCGTGAGGGAGATAAGAATAGGGCTGTGATCGCTACCCCAAGTATCAGAATCAACAGCCCAACGAGGGTTACCGGGGCCTAACCACCAAGTCAAATCAGGTGAATACGAGCCACCTCGTGGGCGGGTAGAAGTATTCGGGTGGTTTAATAGTTGAAAGGATTGATCCGAAAAGCTCCCATGGATGTGTGAACCCCTTGAGGAATCCGATTGGTAACCCCACGCAGTGTGTGCGCCGTTGAAGTCACCACCAACTAGAATAGGGATACCCGAGTTGGTAGAACGTATAAAACGAACCCATCCCAGATTGGGAGATGCGGAGCCAGGACGACTATAAAAAGAAACTGGAATAAGGGGTGTGCGTGCAGGTTTTACGAGAAGGGCGACAACCTCTTAACGTGTGTTGCACCACTGTGAAAGGTCGAGCGGTGTGTGCGGAACTGAACTGTGAATATAAATCGCAGATTTACCTGGGCTGAGGGAGGAGGCGGTGCAACGGCGATCAGGGATAGATGGTGAATGGTATGCGCAGAAACCTGAAAGGCGTGGGAGTGCATTCTGCTCTTGCAGTAGGAACGCCCATGCCCTCAGCTTTCCGTCGCGAAGGTGGATGTTCACTTCAGAGGCCTTATTAGCGAATCCTCGACAGTTCCACTGCACCACCACCGATGATGATGCGCTATCCATGACGAGGCTGAAGAGCTTCCACGATGAGGGATGTCACCTGCTTCATCAGCGCTAATATCTTATCCACTGTCGGGGTAGTCACGGCTAACAGGTGGTCGGCACCTGATTGCGGGCCAGTGCTTATTCTAGGTGATTCCTCTGATGATTGCTCCCGAGTTATGAGAATTCTTCGAGAGGATTGAGAACGACGCTGTTCCCGGCGCTGGGTGAGTTCGTCTAGTCGGCGGCGAGCCTCTGCGATTGCATTGTCTAAGCTGTGTGTTCATCTGTGGTATCCACATGTGATGGATGCACTGGACGTTTTGGCGTACCATTTGATCCGGGAAGGTGAGCCGCTTGTGCATATGTACGCTGGCAAGGAGACGTATGGTGAGCAGCAGGCTTCAACATGCAATGACATCGCACAGCACACAGGCGTCTCGAATTTCGCCTCAATCGAAATTCGAGCGCCGTGGCCGGGATCGAACCCGCGTCTTTCGGGCCGGCAGCCGAGCGCCATAACCACTCAGCCACCGCGGCGGCTACGGCTGCTTAATGTATGAAGGTTAATCTCGGACAGCATCTATGTAGGCGACTCGGCGCGCCTGTATCTATTAGATAAAAAGCGCGGCTTTTCATGGACAGCCTCGAGAGCAGCTATTTGATTTTGGGCATACGGAAACCACACCACGTTCGCATTTTCTAAGACGACGTATAATCGTCACATATTTCTAGAGCTTGACTTCTTTTGTACAGTATTTCAGGGCCCGCTTTTAAAGCATTAGCTTTCGCATCGCCTTCCTTGCCACGTGCTCTACATGAGCCCACCATCCAAGATCTGATGTTATGACGACTCCCAGGTACTTATATTGAGTGACAGTTTTAAGGATGGTACTATCACAACCGTATGGAAAATTAAATTTTGATTTCTTTTTTTGTTTTTGACATTGAAACTGTTTTATCAAGGTTTATGGCCATTTGCCAGGTTTCACACCGTTGGGCTATCAAGGCGAAGTCTTTATTAAGGCTAATTTGGTGTTGTTGGTTTTGAACGTCTCTATTCAGGACGCAGTCGTCTGCAAACAACCTAATCTTAGATTAGATCTGATTAGCTATGCCGTTTATAAACAACAGGAAGAAGACAGGAGTTGAGACGGAACCCTGGGGTACACTAGAAAGAACTGGCAGAATAACAGGAGTTTGGGAGCCGAACTGAACAAACTGGCGGCGGTCAGATAGGTAACAGCTGATACAACGAAAAACTGGTTGATATCCTAGCACATGTATAGGCTTTTGAAGTAGTTTAATATGGGATATACGGTCAAATGTCTGAAAAGTCTAAGTAAATTACATCTATTTGTGTTTGGTTGTTAATTGCTTTGGCGAAATTGTGTAGAGTCTCAACAAGCTCGGTGACGGTAGACAAACCAGCTCTAAATAAGCCATGTTGACAGGGATGGAGGACATTAGACGCCTCAACGAACTCTGTGACGGATTTTAATATATGTTCCAAGATTTTGCAGCAAGTACACGTGAGAGAGATAGGCCTATAATTTGACTGACAAGAAGTATCACACGATTTGTAAACGGGCACTATTTTTGCTATTTTTAATTCTGCTGGAAGGCATTGTTCGGTGATTGTTTTATTGTACACAAGGCATAGATACCTGCTCACCCCAGCTTATTGCCACCGAAGCTGTGGCTAAGTGGTTGAGAATCCGCCTCGCTTGCGGGATGTGCGGGGTTCGATCCCCAGTGCTGCCGGGTACCCACCGGTGATACAATTGGTACAAGCTTTCCCCTGGCCTGATGCTCGGCTTATATAGGGTGAAAGGCTTGGGAAATGGGTATTTGACCCCACCTTGAGAAAAAGAAAGTACCTTGTGTCATGGAGCTCTTTGGCCATAGATGCCCTTGCGCCATAAAAATCTATAGTCATCATTATACTCTTTATTGCCGCGCCACTCTCCAGCTGCGCCTACTGTAGAGAAAAATTTGGACCCGACAGAACCTGGAAACTGCGCAAAAAAATGCAGCATTTCAGAGCGAAATACCTACGCGTGTAAGCGATCGCGTATCAGGTTCAAACTTAGCAAACGTTATAATTTTATTACAAAGGATAGCATATTTGTTGCTTTCCTTAATTGATAATACTGGTACTAATTAGGGCTGTATATGATAAGGAGAAGAATAGATTAGCTGCAATGGACCTCTTTCCTGTGGCGTCCGGCCCATGCGCCACAAGACATTCAAAATTGCAAGATCGCTGACTTGCAGGAAGATCTTTCCAGCCAGTAGTAAGTGGTTTATTAAAATAATAAAAACAAGGAAGGAAAAAATTTTTGCTAGCCGCGGCATGTGTCATCGGTACTGACGCACCTAAGCTGGGGCATGGGGAAATAGAGGATAGCAGGCAGAATAAAGGAATGAGATGAAAGACAGTTGTGAGGAAACTGACGCCAACCAATATTTTAATTTTACCCAACGTTTCGGGACCAATTCGGTCCCTTCTTCAGAGGTGACTAAAGTGGGCCAGCAGCTTAGCACGTGCCGCATTCCACTAACCTACGCGGAGGGGAGAGTTCCTGGAGTCCTATTCACCGCCGCCTTTCTGAGCCGGATGTGCCATGACTCCACATGTCGCCTCTTGAACTGGTTTGGCTCCAGCGCCAACACGATCACCTCCTCGCAGGCTATCCGGTGGTCGGCGCACTCGCAGTGTTCGGCGATGGGGTTAGATTCTGAATTCATTAGCCCGATGTCATTTTGTTTTGCCTCATTCTTTGGTGGAGGTATTTTGTTTCGCCGATGTATGAAGCCGGGAACTTTGAGCATGGGATTTTCTAAACGACACCCGGTTCTTTTTCTCTGAAGACGCGGTCTTTCGGTCGTGGTAAGAAACGGGTTTATTGTCGAAACAGGTTTGTGAGCCAGGTAGATTTCATGTTTTCCCAGAATGTGTGTGAGTGCCTCGCTGGTTCCCCTCAAGTATGGAACCACAACGCGCGTGCGTTTCGTTGTTTCATCCTTGGCTGTTCTCCCTGTCCTCCGAGCCTGACGGCGACCAACGCGTTGAAGACGGACTTCCGTCGAAGATATTTTCGTCCAAATGAAATGAAAGAAGTGAGGGGTCAGGAAGAGAGAATAGGGGAGGACTTATTTATTTCTTTTTTTCAAGAAAGGGGGAGGCTCCCCTTAATCGGCGTTAGAAGGAAGTTGCCCGAAGGACATAATAACCACTGTATAAGCAGGGGTGAAAACGCAGTGCGAACACGAGGAGTAAGTTGAGACAGAGAGAGAGAGGGTTTATTGATATGAAAGGCAGAGAGGTTGGCCTGAAAAATAAATATCTGGACTGCTACTCTGCTCTGGGGGACGGGAAGAGGAGATAAAAGAAGGTCACGATGGGGGACAATGATGATGGGAGGAGGCAGATGAAAAACTACTTTAAAAAAAACAAAAAAAAACAAGGCACACTTTCTGACATCACAAACGCGAGACAAGGTCCGTGTCGTGAGACAGGTTCCCTCCAGGGGAAGGCATTGTACCTTTCTGATATGTGCCCTTTACGCCCGTTTTCCGAAACTGATGGGAAGCGTCTTGAGTTCAGGTTTGCCCCTCTCCATTCCTGAAAAGATTACAATGGAGGACGACTGACCCATCTCTCTTCACGCTAATCCCAGTTTTGGATAGATCAGGAAGTGAAAAGCAGTCTGTGAACGAGGGTGCTTGTGAACGAGAGAAAGGAGAGAGAGCGAGTATACTTATTGTGGATAAGCTAGAGACCAGCGCTGGTACAGGAGGCGAACTTGGCGCCCTAGAGTCAGTAAAAATTTTGGATTCACTGGAACTTTTGGCTACTCATTGTGTCCTTTCAACAACGTCTCTCTCATACAGCTAAAAAAGCATCTTCCCTCTTCCTTTTCGAACGACAATGCAGAAATGTGAACAAGGGTTTTCATTTGAACAATATGTGCTATACTGCAGAGGGTGCTACTATTGCTCAAGTTGTCAACTGACCACTTGCAGATACCAGTAAGTCATCGTTTCCGGAAAGCTAGTTTTCCAGCTAAAAGGCTTCGTACCCAAACGATACACTCACATTCTTTTTGAGAAGGAAAAATCCGGATGGTCGCGCGCTGTCTGCAGCAGAGAGTAGGCAATTAGAGGAAAATGCCTTCGTCGCCGATCCGTGGTATGTGGGTTGTTCATTGTTCGAGCTACAGGTGCAGAGAGGTGAATAGAAAAAGTTAGAGTGCCGGAAGTTAAAGCTCAGGTGCGATGAATTTTAGCGCCAGGTACAAAAAGCAGTCCCGCCAGCAATATGGCGGTACGTGGAAACGTGTATAGCAAGAAGGAAAAGAGAAAGAAGGGCTTGAGCAGGAGAGAAAAATCATGAATGAGAAGTGCACCCTTCCTTGCTTATGAAAAACACATCTCCTATTGCTGACATGCTGACTTGGAGTGAATGCCCTTGTAATGCAGCCCTTTTGAAATATGCTGTTATGCAAGCTCCTCTCCCGACCTTTTCACACTGCACTCCTCTCTGGGGGGTAGCATACGAGTTTTTACCTGCTAGGTGGCTTCGTCCCGTGTCTCGCTGCATGTTTCATTAGCTTGCAGTTCCTACATCCGTATATTCTTCACAATACAGTTTTCACCAACGTCCTAGCGGCCGCCACCTCTGGGGCTAGATTACGGCGGTGAAAGGCAATACGTTTTCCGTAAATCGTTTATCGCCAAACTTTATCAGCGTACGCAGCGGAAGGTAGCCAGTGCGACCAAAAATGACTCCCGTGACGTCACGGCTTGTTAGAGAAACAAAGTGAAGCTCTTTTTTCACATGTAATTAACTGCTTTCCGTGTTGTTAACACCTGTATTCTTGTAACTATTATTTCTACTAATATTGAAGCTTATTTCCTTGCTTTTCATAAACTCGCCCAAGTTGATGTCAGTGGAAACCACTTTTTAAGAAACTACATCACGAGAGCGTCACCAACACATTGAAACGCTGTTCAAGCGTATCAAAACGTAGTTCAACAGAGCTGGTCCTAGTTGCAGAAACTGCTTTATCTTAATAAAAGTAGTGAACACGAATTAAAAGTAGATCGACGCAATACTATTTTTTCGTTGCTGTCCATCGCGCTTGCGAGATTCCTTCGGAATGATTGATTAGGATGAGAGCAGGAGATAAGAGTTCAATCGTGACCGCTTGAGTAGCCTCCGATTTGCTGAGGAAATAACTAAGCGTCTAGGGAGGAAAAGCCCATGGTTGAACGTCCGTATAATTCGACACAGAAGGTTCGGAGCAACACTACATGAAAATAAAACTTATTATAAACTGGCCGGGAATCGCAGAATAGTTGTCACGGAATACACGGCCGTAGGTCCGGACCACAGGCATGAAATCGCTAGGAGATTATGAATGAGGGAGCTGGAGAGCACTGAAAGGCACTCTAAGGTTATGTCCAGACCTGGAAACAAGTCTTCCACACACCGATCAAAAACTTCGACGCTAGCGAAAAGGCTTCAAATTAACTTGTGGGAAACAAAGATGTCCGTTTGATTGTTTTAAATGACGCGGAAATCTGGGCACCTTTACCAGACAAACAGTATCTATGCATACTTTGCATGCTATGCATACTTTCAGGTTCTGCACTATGGCATGCAGGTAGTTGGAACAACCACGCATTTTTTTAGCAAAGCTGCGTGAAACCTTCCCTCTGAGACTGGTAGTGCTACAATCAAGACAAGAGGACAACACCACATAAGAAAAACACGAGAGCACCGCTAGAGACGACCGCATGAGTGATCTCAAGGTGTTCTTATGTGATGTTGTCCCCTTGTCTTGATTGTAGCGCTCCCCAGTCTCAGTATATACGACCAACTAGCCCCTACAAAACTTCACTCTGAGAAAGCTTCGTGGTTCGTCCCGCGTAATATTGGTGCACCCTTCTGAAGCTTCCGATTATATCATGTTCAAACATGCATGAACCGTTTCCATTAATGGCAGTGTTATTACGTGCAAGCCCTAGGGTGTATATGTTTTTGTATTTAAAACAGGGTTTAAAAACTGGTTTCAGAACCCTCACATGCATTCTTCCAGCTGAAGCACAAGCCACCAAATAGCATGGAATCAATTTTAACGCAGCAACCCACCTTCGGCACACGCAACCAGCTTCCAGGCGCCCTTTGCAATAAGCTGGGCGATAACTAGTTGCACATAAAAGCTCGGAAAGCTTTTTTAGCAACGATGAGCCAGACCATCACGTAGTACTATATTAAATAATATATTTCAGAGCACATTTCTACACCTATCGTAATTCTACACCTATAGTAATCTTCGAAAATGGCAATATTTAGGCCATTTCCCTGACTCTGCTATCATTATTGGCCGGAGCACGCTGTGAACAACGTAGGCTAATAGTGTAAAGCTGAAGTTGTTAATAGCGCAGATTTGTAGTTTTCTCGAGATGGAACGTTAAAAGCCAGTTCCGACTATGGCTTTGCGGCGTCAATAAATTCCGGAAGTATACCTTGGGCATTTGATCGAATGATCGAATTACATATATATAATATAATTCGGATGTCGAACCGAACTTCATTTACTGAAATGATCGCAACTACACCAAATAAATCTATTTGGTACTTTTGTCACGAAACACAGAAGGATGTCAGATAGCATAAGACATGTTAGATTATTCAAGTTCACGGCAGGCTAATATGCGAAAGAAACTGAAAAACTCACTAAATTTAGACACGAGCTAGTTAGAAAGGACTTAGAGCCTAGCTAGCTTCCACACAGTTTCACTCGCCCACGTGATCAGTGCATATAAGCGGTGCGTTATTTCCTGCTTTCTCTGAACTGCTGCCCCTGACTTGCCCAGCTTATTAGGAGCAGAAAAAATAACCTTCACGCCATACTTGGCCGCTATCCTCTTAGAACGATGCGACAACGCGTGCACATAAGACATGACAATTTTTTTCTTTTCAACATTTTCTTTTCAACATTTCTTTAGGGCTGTCGCAAACATTTAAGTGCTCTTAGAATCTTATTTGAACCAGCCACAAGTACAGAATCTAGAAAAACGGCCTCCCTGCATTTCAAGGGTTGCACTGCAAGACTACGAAACATCTGATGTACAAGACTTTTTACGGCCATACAAATCCTGTTACAATTCCGAATTTCACAAGCTTAGAGTGACAAGACGCGTAGTTTACAAAAGATCTTTCGCTCCTGGGAGCGTATCGTCAGCATACATGGTTCGACAAGAAGGTCAAATTCATATCTAAGAACTGCAAGACGTTCCTCTGAGGGAACTCATGTGTAAACTTCAGTCCAGACCCATGCCGTGAAAAAACATCTAGTAAAGCAGGCACACATTCAGTACCCAAAGACATAGCTAGAACCAGGAAGTCGCCCACATACCGAAAAATTTGAGTAAACCTTCCATTTAAGTCACTGTCTACTTTCCTGCCAACATAACTTAAAAAGACGTTGCTAAGAAGTGGAGCAATTTTGGCACACTCCCGACTTTTGCTTAAAAACTTTATTTTTCCATGTTACATAGGTGTTCTCTGAATAAAAGGATAAAAGTTCCAGGGAGGACCCAATGCAAATGGCACAATCATTTTGGAATACGCACTCATCATTTTGCTCTGAGATGCAATTCTGAACACACTGCAGAATTTGATCACGGGGAAGAGAATAAAATAAAATAAATGAACTAAAATAAAAAAAGACACGAATCTTGCAAAACATTGAAGTCTATGAAAATGCGTACCATTCTTTGACGACACAGAACTGTTATTTCTTTGATAGTGACAAGTCTACCAGAAAAATCATGGAAGCATCATCATCCGAAAATCTAATGGTTGCGTTAGCAAAACTTCTTTAATTTTGTACGCGAAAGAAATGACATTGCTGCACGAAAGGTAGCTTGCAAGGCAGGTACAACAAGTGCGAGTACTGTGGCATTTTTTTGTTTTTTATCTCAACATCGATGTATGCCTGTGCGCTTGTGTGTCCATTTTTGTAGGCATATATTGAGATCTAAATTTATTCAAACAAATCAGTTGTGAGGTCAGCGCCGTGTTTGTCTCCTCCTCTTTCTGCCCCAGTTGTATAGCGCTGTTTGAATTTTCTTGTCACCATGAAACACCAACTCGCCCAATCTGCCGTCCTTCTACTGTATTTCTTGTCATGTTATTGCCAACCACTTTCGCAATGCAGCTGAGTCTAGGCAGGAATTCTTTCATCCCACGTTCGTGTTATGGGGGTGAACGGCAATGAATGGGAGACGCTGGAGAGAGGGTACCGAGGCAGCTCTGCCTGACGTGGAAACTCCCCAAGGCAAGGGAAGTACCTCTTCCTGCCTAGTCTCTGATTCATCCAATGGAGGACCACGCCCGTGATGTCACGTACGCGAAAATTACCTATAAATTCGGGGGCCTCTTGCCTTGGAAACCACCAAGTCGTTGCGCAGCACGACATTCTCGGTTATTCTCTCGCTTCCCAGCCAGAATGGCAACTGTGAGATACTTAGCGGTTTTTAATAATCATAAGGAAGTTGTAAACGTCGGAGGCGCTCTTCGTGAAGACGACGTGCGAGAGGCCCTCCTCAACACCGATTTCAAAGACATCGTTTCCGATTCTTTGAGGATCCAGGTAAGAGGCATGCCAGCACGATTCTGTACCAAACGCTGAAGTTTTTTCGTTTGTTTTCGTTAGCTTGTGTTTGAGATCATCCGAGCAAGATATTGCGCCTTACATACACGCTAACTGTGCCCTTCGTTGGCAATATGCATGTGTGATGCTAAACTGGGAGTTACAGGGAAAGTCATTTTCAAAAATAATATTTTTCAGGTAAAAATATAGCTTTTGTGGCATGGTATCGACGGCCTTGGTGGACACCAGAAAACCGGTGAATCATTTTAACTAGTAAGGTGGTTAACTAATTTCCAAAAATCAACTTGTTAACAAGTAGAGTTAGGCGCCTGATTGCAATTAGAGATTTTCAGCACGTCGTTAGTAGCCGTCATACCAATTTTTAGAGTCTCGAAAACGTGATTACCGTCGCCGCGGTGGGTCGACAAAATTTGGCTGCATCGTGCGAAAATACATGCGCTTTCGAAACCATTCAGGCAAAACAACTCCTCCAGTGCATGTAAATAGTCGAGATAACCAAATTTTGGCGAGCAATCAGGCGCGAAAGGCAAATTTTTATCTCGAAAATCCTATTTTTGAAAATTACTTAAACCCGCCGCGGGGGCTTAGTGGTTAGGGCGCTCGGCTACTGATCCGGAGTTCCCGGGTTCGAACCCGACCACGGCGGCTGCGTTTCGATGGAGGCGAAACGCTAAGGCGCCCATGTGCTCTGCGATGTCAAAGCACGTTAAAGATCCCCAGGTGGTCGAAATTATTCCGGAGCCTTCCACTACGTACGGCACCTCTTTCTTCTTTCACTCCCTCCTTTATCTCTTCTCTTACGGCGCCGTTCAGGTGCACACGGATATGTGAGACAGATACTACCCCGTTTCCTTCTCCCCAAAAAAGAAAAATTGTTTTAAATTACGTAGTCTTCTTTGTATCAGCCGGTAAATGTGGTCTGCATGCGCTTTCACATACCGTGTTCTCACGGCAGGTGCCTTGGTTTGGTACTTTGTGGAAGCTGATCCTCCTCAATAAGTTTTCCAGTTTAACCAAGTTCTCAACCTGGCGCACATCGTGCTGCATGTCACTGTCACTGTAAAAGGACATGCAAGCCGCTGTGAGAACGCAAGATATGCCGTACCGAAATCAGTTTAGATAATCGCTTGCTTTGTGATCACGGAGTTAATTAAAACAGGTCTAGTTTATTAGGCACCTATGCTCTCGAAATAAAACACCATCAGTCGCTGCCAGTTTATTCTCTATTGAAGTCTAATGCTGGCGTGTAGATCTCTTATAGATGTCTTAGTTATGCAGGGTGATGATATTATTTACAGCATGTGCCGCCCGCGGTGGCTCCGTGGCTCTGGCGCTCGGCTGCTGACCCGAAAGACGTGGTTCAGTCCCAGCCGCGGGGGTCGAATTTCGATGGAATCGAAATTCGAGAGGCCCATGTATTGTGTGATTCCAGTGCTTGTTTATGGACCCCAGGTAGTCGAAATTTCTGGAGCTCTTCACTACAGCGTCCCTCATAGCATGAGTTGCTTTGGGACCTTAAACTCCCATAAACCATAAACCAAACCTTATGATGCGGCGCTGACGGGTTCGTATGGCGCTACGTCATATTATTTGGGTTTCTGTAGTGTATACCCTCTAACTTTTTTCTCGATGTAATAGAAACGTTTGTCTTTCAGCTTTGCGACAAGGAGTTTGAAGATTTTGTGGACATAGAAAGCGGCATGACAGTCCAGGAACATACCAAATTAAACCTCATTGTTGACCCTGGTACTGAAAATCTAAAAGCACCTTCAACACCAGCAGGAGAGAGGTAAAAGAAAACGTCTTTTATGTTTGCGACACCCACTTTTTTCACGGCGTAACATGATAGCAGTAATAATTTGGCATTGTTTCATGCATGTAGCATTGCAATCACCAATGACCATTCATTTTTCGGTTGATTTCTCACTAAACAGGCAGGAGCCGCAGCCTCTGAAAATGAGAGGAAGTTACCGCCTGCCAGAACCAACACACCTAGTCAAGGGCCACCTGGAAGAAATTGCCCAAGGACAGAAAATTACTTCTGATGCGTGGCGCATCATAGTTCGATGGATGCATGCTGAACTTTTGTCGTATGGACCGTACGTATAATAATTTCATTGGGCTTATATGGCACGTAGCCAGGGTTTGCAGAATTTAGTCAAGCATACTGTCATATACCCTCTGGCAAACGTTTGTTAACCATTTCAAAGTACCAAGGCCGATATAATGTGTACCAAATACGGACAAAAAAGACAAGCCACTGATCAACTAAATAGAGCGTTTTTACAACAAATGCAAACTTAGTTGCTACGAATGAATGAATGAGCTGTTTAGTTAGAAAGGGAGGCTCAAGGCCGTTTGTTGGGGAATTGGGTTGCTACGAATGATAGTCTTAGTTTCTTTAATTATTTTTAAATTATTTTATTTCACTACACCCGTGCTCGTTGTTTTAATTTTTACACAAATGCAACTTACTTCTCTTAGTTCACACTGTCAGAAATAACAACTTTCTGTTCCTATTTTTCTGCATATACAGGGTGTTTCACCTAAGACGTTACACAGTTGTTAAAAATAGCCTGTTTCAGATAGATGAACGCTTCTTCAGCATAACATTGTCAGCGGTATAGCACAGAAGAATAGAGCTGAGACGTGATGACTGGCGGGCTGATAAATATCGAATATTTAACATTTTAATTATTACTGTTGGTCTCCTCAATTATTGAGAACTGCGTCGACCTCCAAAAATGTTCATATCAGTTCTTAGAAGTTTCAAAACGCGGTTAAGCTAAAATGTTGTACGTGGCCCGCCGAATTTTGGTTATTCTCACAAGTTAGGCGCACTGTAGAGGCTGCTTTGCCTGCAAGCGTCTCCAAAAAGCATGCATTTTGATTCGGTGTAGCCATTTTTTCGGGCCACAGCGCCTAGGGTAACCGCGTTTTCGAAGTTCTAAAAACTGATATGGATATTGCTTACTGTAGGCTACACGCCCCTCAATAATTAATGAGCCTGAAGGATAGAGTTAAAGTTAACTATTCAATATTAGTTAACCAGCCTGCTAGTTACCACATTTCGGCGGCAGTCTGATGTACTACGCTGCTGATAATGCTATGACGAAAAAGCCCTCGTCAAACTAAAAGCCTATTTTTAAAAGCAGTATGTGTCTACGACTTCCGTAAAGAGCGCGAAGGGATAGTTAATGTTTCTTCATAATATATAACTCTGCGTATACCCATAAATGACGATAATAGACATGCTGTAAACGGCGAATTTGAGATCTTTTCAACTTGTACGATGCTGATAGAGTTACTACAAGGTAGGGGACAAAATTCTAAGTCCTTGAATTATCTGCATTATCACTACAAAACTGCATGCAATAGTTTCAATAACTGTGCTCTATATATGCACTTATTGTGAACAAACAGGTACCCAGGCGGCCTCTATGCGGAGGCGGCAAAATGCCTCGTTTTTAAATACTCTGCACATCGAGACAAGACCGTATCTGGCATTGTAAGTAAAGCTTCGAGTGCTTCAGAACTTTAAACAATGCTTGTTTTACCCCACTGGTTCTCTTATTAGACTTCTGTTTTTACTGTGCGCTTTAGTGAGTGGTGTTGGTATCGGAAGAGATGCGATTTTTTTTCCTTTTTCTTTTATCGCCAGGGGTCCTGGCAAATGGCTCTCAAGAGCAGGACGAAAAATCGTCGGCATTGAAGAAGTTTAAGCCAAGAGAATGGAGGTGCAAAACAGGCCACTCGCCAGCATGGTGAAGGGACCGAAGAGGTCGTTATCAAGAGTGGTAAGCAATGGTTAGTAGAAGCGCAGTATGCCCTCGATTCTCGATTAGTAGAAGCACAGTATGCCCTACTTTACTTCAAACCGGTGATATACAGAAAACCGAATAAGCTGTAGGCGATGTAGTGTTCATGGCGGCTCTTCAGAATTACATATCGAACGTGTTGATTTAAATGACTACCTGTACTTTGCTTGATACTTCCGGCCTAATGCCCTTTTCTCTTTACCTGCCGTTTTGCATTCCCATCAAATACAGGACATCCCGCTAAATGACGGGGAAGACGAGGTAGCAGTCAATGCGCACATTAAATACATGAAGAAAGAAGCAAAAAAATAAAAGGAAGCACAGAACCCACAACGCCTGCGCGACGCCATGCAGCGGGCATAGACGGAGCGAAGAAAGTTGATCAGAACAACCAACGCCGCTGTGCAAGGGGTGATTACAGAATACCCAGCATTAGCGGATGCTAAAGAGGTATGAGCAATTTGTCAGTACCTTCAAAGCGCATGTTAAGGCATTTAATTTGAATTTATTTTAAAATAAGAAGTATCAACATTCGAATATAATTCATTACATCTTGCACTCTAACGATCCATAGCGAACAGGGCATGTGATATTTAGGTTCACACCCTTATAATTTTCAGTTGAACGAGTAGTTCATGCGGCTGACTGGACAGTGCGCGGACAAAAAACATTCCCCAGTATTTGAACGAGCACGCAGAAGCCCAGAACCGCAAATCCCTGAAAATGGAGAGTGCTTCGAGCGTTGTAAAGACGTATGAGGCCGCTTGCGCGTGGGCGCTGGAAGATGACAAAAAGAAGTACCGCATTTTCTCGACTGAAATGTATCTATTGATAGGCTAACAACAACTCTTCCACAATTCATTTTTTTAATGACTGTTAAATCCTGCATTCCAGACTGCTTCGCCAGCGCGGTACTGAATTTGATTCCGCTCGTAGCGGAGAACCTGAGGCGGCTGTTTTGCCAGGTAAAGTTGGATATTGGGCAGAAAGCTTAGGATTATGATAACAGCTGTTTTTCTCTTTCTTTCCGGTGCAGGACCACTGCTAGTATCCCTCCGTCTTCGAGTGCCACCCGTTCGCGTTCGAGCCCTGCGCTGCTGCAGTGGAAGGGCGGAGATTACAGGCAGACGACTTGCTCGCCGCCATCTCTTGTGTACTAGAGATGTACTGGGTTTTTGACTTACACCATAGAAGCGACCTGCAGCATACATTCATGGTTCTGGAATATGCTTTGGGTCTCCCCGCATCACTGACGCCTGGGGTCCTGGCCACTAGGCTAATCACTTCTTTGAAAGATCAGCCATGAAGTGTTAATATCAAGCATCATTGTAAATAAAATCTAGAGATATTTTTTCCATCCGATGCATCATTTTATTGCTGTCCTGCCTTGGACAACACGCGCGATTTGCGTTCTGCTAAACGAAATTTAACAAAGCTAGCCACACAAAGAAAGGAGGCAAATTTGGCGCCGTTACTTTCTGCCCCTGTGCAATGCATGTGCGGAGGGAGCGCTGACGAGCCGACGTGGCCTAGAAAACAACCCGGCAAGCCGACCAAAACAGCGTTTCCTTCTCCTCTCTTTTTCTTTCGCAGCGTGGGTGCGGACAGCTGCGTGCACGGCTAGGAAAGAAGCGAATAAAATCACTTTTTTTCCTCACGTGACGAAAGAAGCTGGATTTTAGCGGCATTGGAAGCCGCAGCCAAAGCCGAAGGCAATCTCTGCCACCAGCGTGGCCATCATGGCCGCGGTACGATAGGACGTTGGGCGCAATTTTCCTTCATGTCAGGCACAATTCGGCGTTTGCACGGACGTTTGTCTGCTGCCTGTGGCTGCTTCGAGTCCTGCCGTGTCTTTTTCCACTGTTCCCTCTGTGTCGAACGTGTTCAGTTCAGGATGCTTGCTGCGAAGACGGATTTGGGTTGCAACGATTTGGCGTGTGCGGCTTCGTGAGGCCACCAGCGAGGGCGGATCGAGCACGCGAGAAGAGTGGAGAGTTGCTTCCATGTTGACCTTGCGTCGATACATGTAAATAGTGCATGCAAAAGCGTAGATTGGGCTTGTTGTTGTGAGTTCGTCTTGAAAGCATCGCTAAAGATG
Source organism: Amblyomma americanum (assembly GCF_052857255.1). NCBI lineage: Eukaryota > Metazoa > Arthropoda > Arachnida > Ixodida > Ixodidae > Amblyomma > Amblyomma americanum. The sequence continues at coordinate 73,815,194 of NC_135500.1, read as the reverse complement.
GACAACACGAGCGCCTCCGTCTTTCTCGTCCCGTTCAGCAAGGCGGAAATTTGGGTGAGTTGGAAGTGTTCATCATTTTTGCTCAGTGTGCAACAAGAACGGGACACGAGGCCAAAGACAATCAAGCAAGCGCTATCAACTGTTTTTTATTGTTTGTCTTTCGTCTCATGACACGTTCCTGTTGCGCTGTGAGCAATAATGATGAAACTTTCTCGTCCCGTCTTTCGCGCAGTTATCAAGACGAAGCTGGGTGATTCCACGCGAGATCAAACCGCCTAAATATATCAAATTTTAAGTTTTCTTGACTCAGTAGGCCAACAGTGAATTTGGTTTTGTGAAAGTCCTAATATTTAAGAAGAAAAAAATTTAAAGCACACCTGGCAGAGGCAGCGTTTTAAAGCACAGCTCATTTTCGCAAATTTGCCATGACATAAGAATCTAGATGTGAAAGTCATGATGGGTATATTTCTCGTGCTAAATGTTCAAGTGAGAAGAAATATGTCAGGCTTAGTTCCGCAATATTGAGGAAGTTGTTTGCTGGAAAAAATTTCGAAGACGACACGTCTCCTAAACGAGACTATTTTCAAGAATTTTTTCGGCGCAAACTTTAAGCACGTTTCCTTCAAATTTGTGCAATAGATAAGCATTGAGGTGCTAAAAGGGTGTACTGACTTTCATTGTTGTATAATATAGGAAAGTGCAAGTAGTACTGCCCTAAATTTGGCGATTTTTAACGTAGTAATGCTTTTCAGAAATCTTAGTACAAAAACCGCAAAAAACGGGCCTTTAGCATTTAGGTGAAGGCGAAATGAGTCCGCCGCAGCCAGGGTCGAACCTGCGTCTTTCGGGACTGCAGCCGAGCACCGTAACATCTTAGCCACCGCAGCGGCTTTGAACCGTCTTTTTATTTTTGTTGTTAGGAAGCTGCTCGCCTCGCATGTCGTGATAACAGTACGGCATTCCTCTAGAGCGCACATGTCCTGTGGTATTTGCCCTTGAAATTTTCACTGGTTTTGCGTAATCATGCATGCAAGGCAGTGGCACTCGACTCGCAACTACATGACGCAGTAGTTGCGACGGGCAATACTGCCATTTTGGTAGGCGAAAGTTAAAATGGAAACAGTTGTCAGCTGTACTGGTTGCTCTACGCCGCTGGCAGACAAAACGCGGCGTCACGCTGAGAGGAATGTCGCGCCGAATCTCTACAATATACTGATGAAGCTGAAAATATGGGCGCGAGTACCTCGGAATACACATGTGCTAGAACTCTACAAAATGGAATTGTGTAAAGATAGACTGCTTCCCAATTTCGAATACAAACATTTTCGTTTACTGGGGTCACTGAAGAGTTCGTTAATTCATTTTAGTTATAATTAGGTTCCTAACTATGACAAATATCATCTCACTTTGTCTCACCTTGGCTGCATAACTTATACTTGGAAGTGGACTTCACGCACTTCCAAAGCATCACTCATGGTTAATGGGGGTTTAACATCCCAAAGTGACTCAGGCTATAAGGGACGCGAGAGTGAAGCGCTTCGCAAAACTCGACCACCTGGGGTTCTTTAACATGCACTGACTACACAGCACTCAGTTCGGATAAATTTTTATAAGTCTATAAAGCTAAATTCTGAACACTGGGCATATTAAAAAATATGCCTGATGATGCAGTCTGTCTTTCTAAATGTGGGGCATCAGGTCAATTTAGCACCTTTTGCTGCTAAAGCAGTAATAGCAGCACTCCTCCCCCATGACAATTATGTGTCGTGTGATGCCTCAGCATGTACTAAAAACATTCATTAGAGTAAAAGCATCTAAGTAATCATCGAGGGTAAATGCAACTGCTTTTGCGTAATTGTTGCATCAGATGTCTGACTGTGCCATAATTCTTTCCACGCAATACAATTTAAATGTAGTGCTCTACACATGGTACTCCCAAGAAATCAAGGAAATAAAGGGCTGAAGTCTGGTTTATTAAAAGTGCACTAAGCAGTGTTTAACACTGGCAAAATTGAAGCTTTGCACCTTCATCACTTTCGGTGCTAGCGTGGTTTACGCTTTTCGTAAAAAAATGGTGCAACCCGAGCTTCAACTTGCTTGCAGTGTTCTTGGCATCCTGGCTCTTCTTTCTACTCTCTTTTAATGTGACCCAGGATATGAAGTACACTGTCGGAACACAATTAAAACAGGCGAAAGCATTCATTAAAGGCTATTGCCTATCCATGCTCAGTGATGCCTAGTGGGCTGAGCCGCCACACTGCAGTATGCAAGCAGCAGCGCTTATGGTGGCTTTCCAGAGCGTAACTGGCTGTCGGAAAAGCAGACGCGCCCTCCAGGTCGAGCCACTGTAATATATTCTAGTTCACTATAACGACGTCATTGTAGCTGTTACAATGCTGCATGTGAAATATAATGCTGTGGCTTCCTAGACAGTACTTCATTGCAGTAAATTTATATAAGCCGGCCGGTTTGCATTAAATTGTGTTACATATTTATGGTGATAAAGACGGCAGGCATTTTTCTGCGGATGACCTACATCATCGTGTTCACATTTAATGCAGGTTGCCAGGTGCTGGTTTTGCTGCTTGCCCTACAAGCAGTGCCACTACCACCACTGCTCCAGGCCCTGGCCCTTTTTCTCTTGGAAAAGCTGGGAAAGCCGGGATTTATTCAGTGAGTGCATCATTTGGAACTTTCATATATATATTTCTCAACACATTAAATGTCATTAACACATTAAACACTTTGCTTTTAAAATGAGCAATGTTCAGATGTTTGTATGTGAAGACTTGTGCTTGCAGATTTATTGTAGAAGATGCCTTTGTGAAAGGCTCGTTGGACTGCTTCGTGTGCTTCCCTTTGGTCAGAGTGGCTGAAAAACTTTTGTTACTGTTGTCGCTATGTCAGCAGAATAAGCATTAGAGCATGGTCTTGCGTTACCAGCTTGTAACAGCTGATGGAGAGTTTGCAGTAGCAGTACCAGTTTCTTATTTGCTGTAATTTTTATCGGTACTGTAACATACTCCCATGATACTGTGGTCTGATGGAGGATATCAGCTGATAGCAGTGTGAACTAATAATCTACACATAGAGACTAAAACTGTTCGTGATCTGTCATTCACAGTTTATGAATATTGGAATCTAATGCTTTTTATGCCTTTGTGATTAAATTACCTTGATCCAGTCTATGTAATTCTAAGGTACAACGAGACCATTCTTACCAAAATTGAAGCTTTTGTAGGCTGGCGATGACGAAACAACAAAATACAACTGTAACCATGGCCAGCCGGTTAAGTAACTGCGCGTGTCTACAGATAATTTTTGGCGTGGATAGCAGAGGCTTTGCTACGCCGCCATTCACTTGAGAATCATGGCAACCAGTCTTTGGGTCTGTACGTCAGGAGTTTGCATACAGTATCTGGATCATGAGTTTCATTCAAGTATTAGGAAACATAAAAATTCAATCACTTCAGTCCTCAATTGATTCTGGCTGCCGTACAAATGTTAATGTACCGAGAAAGAACCAGAGATTGTGCCAAGAACACTAATTAGATTCTAATTAGCATGAGTGGGTAGAAGTGAAATTCATGAATCAGTCACTCCACTCCAAATGTCCCACATATTGCGCTGAACCGTTTCCAGTTTGTTGAAGAAAATTTATTAAAACTGGTCCCAGCGTGCGTTTCCTAAGCTAAAATATCTTTCACGAAACAAGTTTATTTGAGAGGTGATCTCACTTTGAACATTTCGGAATGGTGTGAAACTAGGCGCTGCTCAATAGTGATCAAAAATCCAAATTTTTAAAAACACTGCACAAATATTTTAGTGACATTTGTTCATATTCTGGATTTGGATATGATTTACATTGCGGATTTTGGGACTGTATAAGTAGCTGTATGCTTAAATAAATTAAAAAGTTTCCTGTTCTGACATTAAAAAATATCAACTTCCTCTCAGAATGGCCTTGATACCAAACTAGATTTCTATTACCAATAAAAATGTTAAAGATGATGAAACTGAACGCGTTGAAGTGAATTAAAATACTGATGTTACAGAAAATTGTGTTTCGGAACATAACTAATCACTTTTTTTTTAATTCGCCCTGAGGTGGTCTAAATCAAAATACAGACGATGGCGAGTTTAGTAGAACACATTATTGGCTTTCATTTCTGAAGCTTCAATTGAGGTGCGTTTTGTTCAAACCGAGGAATAAAATCTTAAGTCAAGCTCTCGTGCTGCAAGTTGCATCATCTCTTAGCGCTTCATCGCGAAACACAGCACCTGTCATGACTCATTTATGGCCACATAACCACTTTAGTTTACCCTCACTCACTGTAGTGCATGTTTATGGCTGAAGCGAAGGCAGGTATCGCATGACATTCGGCGGGTGGTATGCGATAATTGAGCTTATTTTCGCTTTTGAAGTTGAAACGAACCCACTATGGCATAAGGCAGCCAAGAGCAGCAAAACTATGGCTTTCAGCGTGCTGTCTCGCTTAAGCCACAAGGAAGGAACGGCCACCGGGCACTATCGTAACACCAGTCCTTTTAATGTCTGAATAAGATCATGGAAAGCATGTGCCCCGAGCGCACGTGACGGTACGAAGCCCTCACCATGGCTTCCGGTAACGCAAGACACGCTGGCGCTGGCACGGTCCGATCGAGTGGAGCTGCCTTGCTCTCGAGTGGTCAGACATACTGCGACCGCGGCACCGGCATGCAGTCGCCTCCTCCTTGAATTCTGTATACTCTTTTTCTTGCATAGCAGACAACGCTGCCAAAGCTAGCATGCCTTTTTGCAAATGTCAAGTCCGTGCCCAAAATGTAGTTCACCATGCACATTTTGTGCTGTAAATCTTAACTATCGTGGATTACTGCCTCCTGCCTTTCGTTTTACCTCTTGCCACATTTTTGTCCTGCGTCTCAGCGAGACTTCGGGAAGTAAAAATGACATGTAGTGATACGATACGCATCTCTTAGGGCGAATCGCATATACACCATCCGCGCCTAAAAAGTAGTCTTCACTCAGTAAAAATGATAGCCAGAGGTCGTGAACACTAAGCGCCTCACAGCGTTGAGCGTGGTTTTCAGTGATACAAGTTCATTTTATACCGCTTTGTCTTTGTTCAAACACTGAGCGACGCTTTGACAAGAAAAAATATGTGGTGTAGTAAAATGGTTTTTCGGCACACTACACCCGCATCGTTGCCTGCTATGTATGAAACGGACAGTGTGGCATGAACACACTGAATAACAATCTCGTTGATGCACGTGCCACCTCGGCAGCGCAAAGAAAATCTTTTCCCACGATTATCTCTTTGTCTACACAATGTCCTGATGCCTGACGCAGTAGAAACTTTACTTAAGATTGGGAGCTGTGCTGTTCTGTGCTCTGTGATGAAGAGGCGCAAAGAGACACCGCTGCTCGCGGCGGACGAGCTCAACTTCAAAACTTTTATTCTGGCTTTAAACAAAAGTCACCTCAATTAAGGCTTCAGAAATGAAACGCAATAAACTGTTCTACGAAACCTGCCATCGCTGCTGTTTTTACTTGGACCACCTCAGAGTGACATGAACGAGTTTTTATTGTCCCAAACTCACTTTTATGCGAACTTCAGCATTTTATTTCACTTGGACTCATTCAGTTGCATGAGCTATAACATTTTTTGTGGGTAATACACATCTAGGGAAGCAAGATGGCTATTTCTTAATTTACAAAGAGGAGTTCATATATTTAAATGCCAAATAGTAGAATTTTTACATTTTATTTAAATTAAGAAAATAAATATACCACTCAAAAATACAAGATCTGAATTGTATCAAAAGCCAGAATCTTTGCAAATGTCATTAAAACATTTGCGGAGTATCTTCTAAATATCTAGATGAGTGGTCGATCATTGAGTGGTACCAGCCGCCGCGGTGGCTGAGTGGTTATGGCGCTCGGCTGCTGGCCCGAAAGACGCGGGTTCGATCTCGGCCGCTGCGGCCGAATTTCGACCGAATTTCGATGGAGGTGAAATTCTAGAGGCCGCGTACTGTGTGATGTCAGTGCACGTTAAAGAACCCCAGGTGGTCGATATTTTCGGAGTCCTTCACTACGGCGTCCCTCATAGCCTGAGTCGCTTTGGGACGTTAAACCTGATAAACCAGCCAAACCATTGACTGGCGCCGGTTTCACACGTTTTCGAATTGTTTAAACTGCGCTTACCTCATGATTAAATTTTTTCAGTACCTGGCTTATATTTCACGCATTGCAAAAATTTTACATCAATTTTTTTTAACAAATTGGATATGGTTGAGATTAACTCTGGACATTTGGCTCAGAATGACTCATCATTGACAGAGTAAAATAATGCTTTGGGTGAACTGTGACTTCTTACACACTTAGCTTTCCTGATTGTGACCAATGTTTCCACAGTGCTCCTTTCTCTTGAGGTGGTTATTTGCATTTGAATTTTATTTCTGCTCAGTCATAATACTAGTAAAGTAATAATTTTTCCCAAAAAAATCCTTGGTTTCTGGTTAACCAAAGTTTCGGCACTGTTACTCTAAAGTCATCACTGTAAAGAGACGCAAAGTACCTTGGTTGTGACAGTGACCAGTGCGACTGGCTGCAGGTGCCAAAGAGAATAATAAATATTGCAGTCAAGGCTGAAAAAATAAAATGTGAGAGCAGTAGCTTTGTATAGCCTGCCCCTATTGAGTGCACCCACCCTATCACATTTTCTAAAGCTCCCTCCCGTCGGCTGCTTATAGCCTAGGCGCGAGTGCTTTGCACTAACACTGGACAGTAGGTAAGTGCAGGAATTATCAACAGAAGGCCTTAACCCTCGTAGAAGTGGAGTTCCAAGTGTGGGCACACCGAGCAAGCAAGTGCGCTACAAAAAATTCACCTTAATGGGGATTTTTTGTGTGAAGTACAAAAGTGAAGTAACACAGCACTGCAACATTAAACTAGCTACGTGGTGGCACTAAGGCAGGGAAAAGCCCTTGTGGAGTCATTTCACTGCTGATGGCGGCCCAGGCATATGGAGATGTTCTTCAGTGCGGCAAGCACACCAAAAAAAGCCTGAGCGCCATTTGATGTCTATTTTTATCATGTAATCTGTCTCGTCACTACCTCCTTTTTTGCGGCTTGTAATTGGATATAACCCGAGAACGAGGCGGAAAATGCCCATTAAAAGATGCCCTCCAACCAATGGCATCGATCGATTCTCACGACGTCTTGGTTAATCTCCTTAGACCTGCTAGTGTGACATCACAATGGGGTGGGAGATGAAGGGGGATAAACCAGGGCTTAATCAGACTGACAGTGACATCACGGTCAGTGCTATTGGTTGAAGGGCCTTGTTTGAGCGGCATCCGCTGCTTTGTTCTTGAGTTGTCTCGGACTGTAGGCACTAATTTTTGTGTCTTCATGGCACACATGCTCGCGCACCATATTAACTGCAATGCAGGAAGCCCTCATTTAGCTGTAATATAAAATGAATTAATCTCTATGTAGCTATTGCAACGAGGTTATGGTATATAGAAGCATCTGAAAATGCTCTTGAAGAAGCAGTGCCACTCTTACGTTATATAGCCATAGTTAAGTTATTGGTGCACACATTAAGTTGCCTCAAAGCATGAAATGGTTTTCACCTATATGCAGCGGTTGATGTCATTTTGTGATGGAACCTTAATTTGGCACAATGTTTTTGCACAGGTACCTATCTGAATTAGTTTTTCCGGAAACGAGGGATTGTGAGAACTAATTTTTTGTGGTGGTTCATTTCTTCCTTGCTTTCACGTAAGAACTTGAGCACAGGTTGCAGAAGTTTTGTGAATTTTGTAACTCAGAAACTTCACTTCTTTAATGTTACTGCGTTACAAAATTTCTCGTCTTTGAATACCTCTTTATGTGTTGTCTAAGTGTATTAAGTTCGTGTGTATTTTTGTGTTCTGCCCAGGCCTGTCCTGCTTTCTAGTCCTCCAGGATAAGAAATAGGTGGACTTGTGAGCAGTTTGGCTGTAACCTTATTTAAAATAAAGGCCATTTTTTTCAGTTGTGAAAGATCTTGTTCTGTTATTGTACTGCGCCTAAACCAAAACATGCAACTACTATACATTGTACATGCCTGCTTCTTGTGTACACATTGCACCACTACTTTGCATGATTAGAAGGCCAGTCATTGCATTCTGGAGAGAAATATTACACCTAGTTTGAGAATTAAGTTTAAGCCACAACTGATCATACATACCCTTCTGCAGCTGGCTTAAGTTTTCACTTGTAAGGTGTGAAAGTGGGCTTCATAAATTAGTGTTGATTTATGTCTTAGGGGGACTACATTATCCATATTAATGAAGAGCAAGGTTGCGCTAGGCCAATGTAATGCATAGCTTGTTATTGGTGGGATAACACTAAGCTTTGAAAGGATACGTTTATGCTTTCAAATGTAACACCTTTACGTTTTAGGTCAAATTTGCACTGTTTGGCCAAGTATAACATTGTGCCCTTTAAAAATATCAAATAGGCTTCTCATAAAGGTGTAACGCCACTCTTAGGTGGCTTGAACTTGCGCTGTTATTAAGAGCATAGCTTTATGCTGCTGAGAAATTAGTTACGTTGTGTGGAGTAAAACATACCCCTTGTCAAAAAGTGTATCAATACTCTATAGGCAGCCTTACGTTGCACTGGTATTGATGACAAAACTACGCTGCTGTGGGAGGAAAAGTTAACCCCTTTGGACTACGATAGTCTTTCTGAAAAGGTGTAACTACAATCTTAGGCAGCATAAACTTACTGTAAGTGTTTGCAGCGCACACGAAACACGGACGGACAGAAAAGGGAACGAAACACAGCGCTGACTTTCAACTGAGCTTTATTGGAAAAATGAGCGACTTTTATACAAAAACTTTTAACATGTGACTCAGAAGATGTCAAAACGTCCTACTACATGTGCCATCTCAAATCACTGATACTCTAGATAAAAAACCCTGAAAAAACACGAATGGAAAACACTGAAAGACAAGTGCCGCCTAAACCACCTAAAGGGTGTCATGATCAATAACGGTGAAGGAACAACATTCGAAGAACCTACCAAAAAACTATGATACCAAAATGCAAAAGCAGGGTGAAGCTGTATATGGGCTCCCGTTGTCACAAAAAAAATAAAAAAAATAAAAGAAAAAAGAAAATACATTGACAAAAACAGGGCTGAAACGGTATAAAACACATTAACTAAAACAGCATAAGACCCATTATTTAAAGAGTGTTGAAATTTACAGGTGCGCGCCTGCGGCCTGCAAGAATCCAAGTTCTTTATCCAAGAGTACTAAGGACACAGCGCTGACGCACATGTCCCCTTTCTGTTGGATGGCTTTTGCCTCGATAATCTCCCTCGTGGTCTGATCGCTGCTTCTACCTAAAATCGTAGTGTCCTGGAACCGTGGTATGCACTTATTGCATTCGCTGCAGTGTACAGTGAGATTTCCTTCTCGTATGTTTCTCTTGCGCAGATTGTCATAATTATTGTTGTTTTCTCGGAGTCGGTCGTTAAGGCATCGGCCCGATTGTCCTATATAGACTTTCCCGCAGCTTAACGGAATCTGATACACCACACCCTTGGTACAAGGTACAAACGGAGACCGGTATTTTTTGGAGCACTGCACACGTGGTGTACCACACGTCTGAGTAAGCTTACAAAGCTTTGACAGCTTTTCCGCGGCTGAAAACAATACTCTCAACTTCACTTTTTTGCCTATTCGTTTCAAATTGTGGGAGATGCTGTGTAAATAGGGTACTACAACCAGGTTCTGCCTCAGGCACAAGTTCCTCCCGGATGACGTCAAGGCGATTCTAGGAGGGTTCGCCCCCTCGTCAAGCCATGGGATACGCCTCATGAAGATACTTCGCTCCGAGTGGCGAAGACAAGCAAGGATCTACAAAAATGACCTGTATGTGTTGCTACGCACCACCACACCAGAACGTCAAGCCGACAGGGATTTCAAGGCGTACCTTCGCATCGCCTCACAAACGACAGAGTTCATGTGGCAGCAAGCGTTGCAGTATCTTCGGAACACAGCCCCGGAGAAGCCTCGCACGGTTCGAAGGGACGTCACTACTATTGGAGATGTCCATCTACCTGAGCACGTGAAGAATGTCCTGGCATTGGGCCCCAAGTTCGCCGTAGAACCTCGGAAGACGGCACCGGAGTTGCTTGCCATGGTCCATCAGGTCGCGAGGAAGGCACCAGACAGTGAACGGAGCAGATGCGTTTCGGAAGGAGTGGACGTGCTTCTTCGTCGGGATTCGACAAGAAAACATCTACCTGTGCGGCAGGTGACATCCTTCTTATGTGAGAACCAGCTGCGTGTTCTTCCGGAGGATAAAGAAGGAGGCCTTGTTGTGTGCTCCAGGGAAATGTTCGGACTGAAAGCCCTTGACGCCATCAGAGGAGTGTTCCGTGAAGATTCTAAGGTACGCTTACCAAAATTGAAACCAACAGCCAGAACATTGTGTGAGAGGCTGAACCTGACCCGTTTAGGCCGAAGTATTGACAGCTCCGAAATCAATAGCCTTCATTTCATGTTTTCCGCTAAGACGCACAAGCTCGGTTGCCCTTTCAGAGTAATCGTGTCAGAAACAGGTTCATGGCAGAAAGCAATTTCCCAATTCCTGCAAGCCAAGCTGAAGACCATCCCTTTTGATGATCCTTTCCAGATTAAGAGCTCGGTAGATGTCATAGGGTTTCTGGAAGGTCAGAATGACAAGAACTTGCAAGCATGTTCTATAGATATTAAGGACTTGTATTACTCTCTTCCGCAGGAGTTACTTTCATACCTTGAAAATAGCATCGACAAATTTGGCTCTGTAGCTTTCCAGAATGCAGTTGGGATGAGTGTCAAGTCATTTTTAGAAATGCTTACTTTCTACCTTGGATCCACTTACGTAACTTGGAATAACGAAATATATTTGCAAAAACAAGGTGTATACATAGGTTCTTGCTTGGCACCCATCCTCAGTGACATTTTTTAGGCCATCTTGACAACATGTTGATGTGTCACCTGGCAGAGTTCAACGCCGTAAAAGTGTTTAGATATGTAGATGATTATTTAATTCTTTTTGATGATAGCAATGATTCTTTCCAGGCAGATGTAACGCAAGCATTGTTAGTCTTTCAGAGATTGTTCGAACCACTCGTATTAACGCATGAGCTGCCGACTAACGACACCATCCGGTTCCTAGATTTATGTATCACGTGTACGAGAGATCATATCTGCTGGACATACGATCCGCGAGGCAAAAAGTGTCCTACCGTTCAACTCGGCACATTCTAAACTAGTCAAACATTCCATTATTAACCTGTGTTTGACAAATGCTTTGCAAAAATCCTGTCCACATACCATGGAGCGCAGTTTTTATCAACAGACTGCAAGGTTGAAAGAAAGTGGTTATCCGGAGCAGATCATAATCTCGGTGGCTGAAAGAATCTATAGGGAAGTGAAGAGTAAAAGCAAAGGAAGTATGAAAGCTTCGGCTGAGAGTCAACAAAAACGAAAGCTGGTTGTAGTACCCTATTTGCACAGCATCTCCCACAATTTGAAACGAATAGGCAAAAAAGTGAAGTTGAGAGTATTGTTTTCAGCCACGGAAAAGCTGTCAAAGCTTTGTAAGCTTACTCAGACGTGTGGTACACCACGTGTGCAGTGCTCCAAAAAACACCGGTCTCCGTTTGTACCTTGTACCAAGGATGTGGTGTATCAGATTCCGTTAAGCGGCGGGAAAGTCTATATAGGACAATCGGGCCGATGCCTTAATGACCGACTCCGAGAACACAACAATAATTATGACAATCTGCGCAAGAGAAACATACGAGAAGAAAATCTCGCTGTACACTGCAGCGAATGCAATAAGTGCATACCACGGTTCCAGGACACTACGATTTTAGGTAGAAGCAGCGATCAGACCACGAGGGAGATTATCGAGGCAAAAGCCATCCAACAGAAAGGGGACATGTGCGTCAGCGCTGTGTCCTTAGTACTCCTGGATAAAGAACTTGGATTCTTGCAGGCCGCAGGCGCGCACCTGTAAATTTCAACACTCTTTAAATAATGAGTCTTATGCTGTTTTAGTTAATGTGTTTTATACCGTTTCAGCCCTGTTTTTGTCAATGTATTTTCTTTTTTCTTTTATTTTTTCTTTTATTTTTTTGTGACAACGGGAGCTCATATGCAGCTTCACCCTGCTTTTGCATTTTGGTATCATAGTTTTTTGGTAGTTTTTTCGAATGTTGCTCCTTCACCGTTATTGATCATGACACCCTTTAGGTGGTTTAGGCGGCACGTGTCTTTCAGTGTTTTCCATTCGTGTTTTTTCAGGGTTTTTTATCTAGAGTATCAGTGATTTTAGATGGCACATGTAGTAGGACGTTTTGACATCTTCTGAGTCACATGTTAAAAATTTTTGTATAAAAGTCGCTTATTTTTCCAATAAAGCTCAGTTGAAAATCAGCGCTGTGTTTCGTTCCCTTTTCTGTCCGTCCGTGTTTCGTGTGCGCTGCAAACACTTACAGCATGAAAAACCAACTAGCCCAAGAAAAGACGACTCTGACCTATATTTCAAGTACATCGGGCTCTGTCTCTTCTCTTTCCCATCCTTCTGTCTTGGTTAGTCTCGCTGCCGTCGCCATCTGCAAATCACGATCTCTTTCGTTCTGCCTCAGGCACAAGTTCCTCCCGGATGACGTCAAGGCGATTCTAGGAGGGTTCGCCCCCTCGTCAAGCCATGGGATACGCATCATGAAGATACTTCGCTCCGAGTGGCGAAGACAAGCAAGGATCAACAAAAATGACCTGTATGTGTTGCTACGCACCACCACACCAGAACGTCAAGCCGACAGGGATTTCAAGGCATACCTTCGCATCGCCTCACAAACGACAGAGTTCATGTGGCAGCAAGCGTTGCAGTATCTTCGGAACACAGCCCCGGAGAAGCCTCGCACGGTTCGAAGGGACGTCACTACTATTGGAGATGTCCATCTACCTGAGCACGTGAAGAATGTCCTGGCATTGGGCCCCAAGTTCGCCGTAGAATCTCGGAAGACGGCACCGGAGTTGCTTGCCATGGTCCATCAGGTCGCGAGGAAGGCACCAGACAGTGAACGGAGCAGATGCGTTTCGGAAGGAGTGGACGTGCTTCTTCGTCGGGATTCGACAAGAAAACATCTACCTGTGCGGCAGGTGACATCCTTCTTATGTGAGAACCAGCTGCGTGTTCTTCCGGAGGATAAAGAAGGAGGCCTTGTTGTGTGCTCCAGGGAAATGTTCGGACTGAAAGCCCTTGACGCCATCAGAGGAGTGTTCCGTGAAGATTCTAAGGTACGCTTACCAAAATTGAAACAAACAGCCAAAACATTGTGTGAGAGGCTCAACCTGACCCGTTTAGGCCGAAGTATTGAAAGCTCCGAAATCAATAGCCTTCATTTCATGTTTTCCGCTAAGACGCACAAACTCGGTTGCCCTTTCAGAGTAATCGTGTCAGAAACAGGTTCATGGCAGAAAGCAATTTCCCAATTCCTGCAAGACAAGCTGAAGACCATCCCTTTTGATGATCCTTTCCAGATTAAGAGCTCGGTAGATGTCATAGGGATTCTGGAAGGCCAGAATCACAAGAACTTGCAAGCATGTTCTATAGATATTAAGGACTTGTATTACTCTCTTCCGCAGAAGGAGTTACTTTCATACCTTGAAAATAGCATCGACGAATTTGGCTCTGTAGCTTTCCAGAATGCAGTTGGGATGAGTGTCAAGTCGTTTTTAGAAATGTTTACTTTCTACCTTGGATCCACTTACGTAACTTGGAAAAACGAAATATATTTGCAAAAACAAGGTGTATGCATAGGTTCTTGCTTGGCACCCATCCTCAGTGACATTTTTTAGGCCATCTTGACAACATGTTGATGTGTGACCTGGCAGAGTTCAACACCGTAAAAGTGTTTAGATATGTAGATGATTATTTAATTCTTTTTGATGATAGCAATGATTCTTTCCAGGCAGATGTAACGCAAGCATTGTTAGTCTTTCAGAGATTGTTCGAACCACTCGTGTTAACGCGTGAGCTGCCGACTAACGACACCATCCGGTTCCTAGATTTATGTATCACGTGTACGAGAGATCATATCTGCTGGACATACGATCCACGAAGCAAAAAAAGTGTCCTACCGTTCAACTCGGCACATTCTAAACTAGCAAAACGTTCCATTATTAACCTGTGTTTGACAAATGCTTTGCAAAAATTCTGTCCACATACCATGGAGCGCAGTTTTTATCAGCAGACTGCAAGGTTGAAAGAAAGTGGTCATCCGGAGCAGATCATCATCTCGGTGGCTGAAAGAATCTATAGGGAAGTGAAGAGTAAAAGCAAAGGAAGTATGAAAGCTTCGGCTGAGAGTCAACAAAAACTAAACCTGGTTGTAGTACCCTATTTGCACAGCATCTCCCACAATTTGAAACGAATAGGCAAAAAAGTGAAGTTGAGAGTATTGTTTTCTGCCCCTGAAAAGCTGTCAAAGCTTTGTAAGCTTACTCAGACGTGTGGTACACCACGTGTGCAGTGCTCCAAAAAACACCGGTCTCCGTTTGTACCTTGTACCAAAGGTGTGGTGTATCAGATTCCGTTAAGCCGCGGGAAAGTCTATATAGGACAATCGGGCCGATGCCTTAACGACCGACTCCGAGAACACAACAATAATTATGACAATCTGCGCAAGAGAAACATACGAGAAGGAAATCTCGCTGTACACTGCAGCGAATGCAATAAGTGCATACCACGGTTCCAGGACACTACGATTTTAGGTAGAAGCAGCGATCAGACCACGAGGGAGATTATCGAGGCAAAAGCCATCCAACAGAAAGGGGACATGTGCGTCAGCGCTGTGTCCTTAGTACTCCTGGATAAAGAACTTGGATTCTTGCAGGCCGCAGGCGCGCACCTGTAAATTTCAACACTCTTTAAATAATGAGTCTTATGCTGTTTTAGTTAATGTGTTTTATACCGTTTCAGCCCTGTTTTTGTCAATGTATTTTCTTTTTCTTTTCTTTTTTCTTTTATTTTTTTGTGACAACGGGAGCCCATATACAGCTTCACCCTGCTTTTGCATGTTGGTATCATAGTTTTTTGGTAGTTTTTTCGAATGTTGTTCCTTCACCGTTATTGATCATGACACCCTTTAGGTGGTTTAGGCGGCACTTGTCTTTCAGTGTTTTCCATTCGTGTTTTTTCAGGGTTTTTTTATCTAGAGTATCAGTGATTTTAGATGGCACATGTAGTAGGACGTTTTGACATCTTCTGAGTCACATGTTAAAAAGTTTTGTATAAAAGTCGCTTATTTTTCCAATAAAGCTCAGTTGAAAGTCAGCGCTGTGTTTCGTTCTCTTTTCTGTCCGTCCGTGTTTCGTGTGCGCTGCAAACACTTACAGCATGAAAAACCAACTAGCCCAAGAAAAGACGATTCTGACATAAACTTACACTGCCTTTCAAGACGTAACCCTACACTATAGAGAGTAACGTTTACACTGTTTGTCTTGGACCCAAATATAGTCTTTTTGAGAAGGTGTAACTGAAGTCTTGGGCAACATGAACTTACACTGCTTTAAAGGTGTAACATTACACTAGAAAGAGTGACGTTTATACTGTTTGTCGTGGACTAAAACATAGTTTTTCTGAGAAGGTGTAATTATATAGTCTTGGGCAGCGTAAACTCACACTGCTTTTTAAGGTTAAACTTTACAATGGAAAGAGTGTAACGGTTATACTGTTTGTAGTGGACTAAAACTTTAGTCCGAAGCAAAAAGCGTAATATTATCCTCATAAAGGTGTTAGCTCAGCGACAAGCAATTTACCTTCCAAAAAGACTAAAATCACTTTTTTTACTGCTGTTTTGCCTACCATGCGAAAGTCGCTGCTGACATCAGCGCCGCCGCATCTTCATGACGTCGCGGGGTGAAAGAGGTCTGTACACCATTTTCCGAAAAGAGCAAGATACTCTCCAACACCACGCATTACGAGCGACCCCACTTCCTTTCCCGCTTTTCTGTGGTTGCCTTCTCGCTCTGGACTGATAACCCGGCACACGGAGCAACGTACATACGTGCGTGCGTTTGCTACAGTAGCCCGTGTTAAACAGACATTTGCCTTGGTGCAATGAATGGTGCAATGCCGTACACAATTGCATCGTTTTCCTGCCAATCCGGAGTTGAATCGACATTGGTTGGCGTTAATTAATAGGAGAAACTTCATACTATCACATAGCTCACGTGTATGCCCTCTGCACTTCGTCCATGGAAAGCGCTGGAGAATGAGCCCACCACCTTAGCTGGGTCTGGGATACGAACAAAAGGTACGTAATAACCGACTGGTGATTTTCTTCTTCAGCACTGTGATCAAACTCATTGAGGTTAAAGCTGATGCACAGTCAGAAAATTACTGTTTAACCAACTATAAACAGCACGCAGCAAGTCTGAACGAAAACCCGCCCTAAGGAACTGCCCATCTCACACCATCAGCCGTCTTAGATGTGTTTTCGCTAATAAGAGTCCTTAAAGCCTTTTATTTTTGTAGCGAAGGGTCAGTCGATGTTGCACGCTTTTGACTGCACGACTTTCCTGACGCTTGCTAACGGAAGTGGTGCCTTTCTGATTCGATTACAGTGGACATTTCTTTGCGTTCAGTTGATCCACGGCCGCAGGCGCCTGATGCGCGAAGACTGAATCCGGCCAAAAGCGAAACGAAAAGTTAGCATATCAAGTGTAAGCATAAAGGCTTTGTGACACATGTAAACTTTGTTTTCATTTCAGAAACGAGACAAGGACAGCAATGTACTAGATAAAGCATGCGATACATTACTAGGGCCTGCAAAAAATGTAAGAATCTTTTTTTATTTTTCCGGAGACCGGTCGTAAAAGCAGCATTAAACAAATAACTAGGAATGATCTAAAATGGCAGCATAAAAATGATCTCTCTGTTCAGGTTCATTGTGAAACTAGATAGCTTAGCACCAGGCCTGAGCTACCTAAATAGACAAGCTCAGCATGGTCACATACAGAATTTTGTTTTTTGCCCATGAGCACTGATGTTGCTTAGTGCATTTCTGCATGTGTGTGTGTGGCAGTAACTTGACATGTCAGTATTACGATTAGATAGATAGATATTCTTTATGCAGACAACAATGTCTCGGTGCAGGGGCAAAAGGAAGATGTGATCTGCCTGTCGGGGCCCAAGCAACCGTCACACAGCTCAGAATAGGCAGCAACAGGAACAAGAACTTTATGCAGTTATTACATAGAGATGCAACTTGTAAAACAAAGTAAACTTGAGAAAAGTGCATACTTTTGCAATGACTAAGTTATGCACTGAATAGTTACAAGGTACGAATGAAGTCAGAAATGCAGAAAATTTACACTGTCAACGAAACAGCAGAAACAATGAATATTTCTATCAACAACCCATTAATAGCTGGAATAAGAGAGCAGGTAATATGAGGCATTCATTGTTAAAGATTTCTCGGACCCATATTTCTGAATTTTCATGGCCTGTGTATGTTTATTAAGAATACTGGGAGGTAAATAGGAAAGCATTTGGGTACCATAGTTCGTTCGCACAAGTGGCTTTCGGTAGTTGTGTCTTAACTTATAAGGTGCATTACTAGTTGAGTGTAATTCAAGGTATCTGAATGGACACAATTTGCATTCCTTAGAGATATAACAAAGCAATTTTAATTAAAATAATCTATCCACCTTTAGAGCGGAGTGCTCAAAAAGTGCAAACTTGTGTGATCATTATAGGCAAGATTTTCGACATATCGTATGACTTCTCTGCAACATTATTGACCTCATAAGGTTAGTTTTGTACACCCCAAATCAGTAAACAATAGTGAAGATGCGAATGAATTACGGTGTAATATAAATGCCACATCAGCCATTTGGTAACAACGTTTCTAATTTTATACAGCACACACAGTGACCTGGATATATTGGCAAGAATCCGATTAATATACAGGGTCAATTTCAAGTGTTCTTCAAAAATAACACCTAAAATTTGTAGAAAGAAACGCGTTCAATTAAACTGTTTTCGAAAGTAAGCTCAATTCCAAAATCATCAATCTTGTTGCGAGATTTAAATACAATAATCTTTGTTTTACTAACATTTAATTATTTTTTATTTATATTGAACCTGATAATTCATGTAACCATACATAATCCTCAGCCTGAATATTATTAAGATGCAAGCCCGAAAAAACACACTAGTATCATCTGCATAAAGAATTACTGTAGGAGTTCTTGGGATGGCTAAAATATTTCATTATAAACAATAAAAATTAATGGACCCAGGATTGACACTTCTGGGACACCACATATTATTTGGCCTTGTTGTGACTGATGGCCATTCTGATATGTGGACTGCACGCGACCGGAAATGTAACTGCGGATCAGTTTTAAGGCAACTCCTTGAATGCCATAAAACGGTAGCTTATAAAATAATATGCCATGTTTAATGAGTCAAAAGCCGTTTTGAAATCTAAAAAACTCCGACTGTGTACTGTTTGTCATCCGTATTAGAAAATATTTTCTTCTTTTATACTGAGGAGTGCCATTTCAGTTGACCGCTTCTCACGAAACCCGAACTCTTCATTGGCAAAAATTTGTCATCAAAGCACTTACACAGTCTAATTTTGATCAAACATATAGCAGCTTAGAAAACAAAGAAAGGACAGATGTAGGTCTGCAGCTATCTATACTGTCGTAAGAGCCACCTTTGTGCAAAACAACCCCTCTGGCAATTTTCATATCGTCTGGAAAAATGCCCTGAGCTAACGCTTCGTTACATATATGCTACAAGCGCGCGCTGATGAGATCAGAAACAGCTATAATAGGTTCGGCCGTAATTTCGTCTGCACCTGAGGCAGCGGATTTATCTAGATTTTAAGGGATGCTGTAGGCTGCCTGTTCTTGCATTTGAAACATTACCATCTGCTGCTTTTCACATTTCACTCTCCTTCGACCATTTACTTAGATCTATTCATTTGCCAACTGAGAAAAAAATGTTCACCTTCAGACTGCTCTTTGCATTGCATAGCCCTCAGTAGTAAATGAATTGTTCGCGCACGAATTATTGTGCTGTCTCGACAGTTGCTTTCTAACAACGAAGACATGGCAACACATCTGCTCCCAAATAACAATGCAAGCATGCATGCAGCTGCACACATAGTACATTTATCATATTGTGAAAACTCATTTTTGCACTCTCCTCTCTACAGGTGTCTTATGACACTGAAGACGCTGCAGATCTGCTCCCAACCTTCGAGAGTAATGTAAGCATGCATGCTGCTGCGAATGTTAACTGAATTGCCTCTTACGAACAATTAGTGTGCCCTGTTTCTATTTCCGGGCTGTAGCTTCTACTACATCTCGAACAGCCGACCTAGCTTCTGGTTGGAACGTAAATGGGGTGGTGTGGTTTCTATGTTTACATACATTGATCAAATCATGCGAACTCATTTTTGCACTCTTTTCTGTACAGGCGTCTTCCAACACTAAGGGCACTGCAGATCTGCTCCCAACCTCTGACAACAATGTAAGTAGGCTTGAAACAGTACAGTGTGAAAAAAAGCTCACAGTCCTTTTTTCGTGCGTTAACTGGCTACCATTTCAACGCACGGTTACCGAAATGTATGTATGTACTGGCGAAAGGCTTAACCAAACTCATTAACATTCTATGAATGTGTTAATAGGTTCTTCCATTTGCCACTGATGATACCTGACATGGCCTGCCCATCAGGAATAGTTATTTTATGTATCTGCCCAGGCACTGAGCCTAGAAGCATGTGGAGGATTCTAGGCACAGATTCATTAATTTATTTTTCCCCAGGATAGCGTTCCTTTTCATCTGAATATTTCAAGCAGTTCATACAGCAGTGGACTAAATGTAAGCTCACAGGATATCCGATGTTTCTCGGCCTGGCTACAAATGAGACAAAAATCACTACTGGTTTTCTTTCCTGAAAGGTTGATGCTATGTCAGCTGGCATGTTGGCCTCGGATGACGAAGACGTGAGTGAGCATGCAGGTCTTTTCGTACATCATCTCGACGAGCAGCAGATGCTAAATGGGTGTATTTTGTGTGTCCACAGGAGACGGCCGACCAAAGAAAAGCGCCAGATAAGCAAACAAAAAAGTACTTCTTTCTTCCTAACCTGAAATGTGACCTCAAAAATAGCCTGAAAGATGACTACGCTAAATTTATCGTTGCAGGTCGAAACAAAAGAAAGCTCTACGAAATGGGAGACAACACCAACTGACCACTCATATGCATCAATGAATCACTGTTTAAGCTCTTTCTTCGTCACTAAATGTATTCGTTCCCAATTCCTAACGCCCCTGGACATACTCTTCTACACAGGAGTTTCAATAGCAGTATTCAACAAACTTGTGAAACTGCAAGCGATGGACGCTAAAGTTTCGAAGACTATAATACCCTCTTTACACGGGCAGCCTTAACCGTGGTTAAGCTTAACTGCACTTAGTCGCCCACTGAGGCGTAGTATTAAACAGTGTTACGTTGAAAAGAACACATAAGAGGAAAAACGTTGTTTCTTGTGTTAAGGACCGCTTAAAAACTTTTTTCTTTGTGCTTGTGGCTGTCGTTAGCCGAAATATAAAAACAAGTTCTAAACAATGATCACAGTCGACTTCGTAGCCGACTACGCGTTCTACTTGGCTACTTTAGCCTCTTTTCCCCGTCACTGCTCGCTGCGACGCATCACTGCTCACTGCTATCGTTTATTTTCGTGGCTTTTCTTTCACAGTGCGTGCTGTGCTTGTGTAGTTAAGATCCCTCGGACGTCTTGTGTGTCAAGCCTATGTTGGCCTTTAGCAGGCCTGTCGTGAACCAGGGCGACGCTCAATTTTGGGCTGCTTTCGGGGCGCATCAGGCAGCGCTACAACGCCTGAAATTGTCATGCTTCAAGAGACGAGGAAGCGACACCGGGGTCGGCCGAACCTCTTTTTTGTGGCGGCGGCGCACCTGTCCGTCCGTGAGCGAAATCTGTCGGCGTACCCGCGCCCAGACTCGTGGTACGAGACCACGCTTCCACACCTTCCGTGCAGCGGACTCCGAGAAATTTTTCGGATCAACCGCAGCACATTCCGGTACATGGTGTCTGTTTGTGGAAGCATGAGCCGACAAGATACCAACATGCGGAAAGCGATTCCGCTGGAGAAACGCGTGTTGATCGACTTGTACCGCCTCGCAACATCAGCAAGAGAGCGGACTGCTGCCAACTTGTTTGGCGTGAGCACTGCGTCAGTCAATTTAATATTTCACGAATTTTGCAGCGTGGTTGTGGAGCAGTTGGAAGCACGATTTGTGCATTTACCAACACCAGCTGAGCTTCACGAGCACATGTGTAAATTCACAGCAATCACTGCGTTAATTTAATATTTTACGAATTTTGCGGCGTGGTAGTGGAGTAGTTGGAAGCACGATTTCTGCGTTTCCCAGCACCAGCTGAGCTTAACGATGACATGTGTAAATTCACAGCAGTCTGTGGTTTCTCTTAAGGTGTCGGTGCAGTGGATGGCTGTCATATCGAGGTGTGCCTCCAGAGCAAGGACCTGCTGAATAATACAATCACAAGGGGTGGTACAGTGTCGCTCTACTTGCTGTCGTCGACCACACATACAGGTTCCAATGCACGAATGTTTTCAGCCCTGGTAGGAACAATGACCCGGCACTGTTTCAGAAGCCTCGACTGCCAGCTACTCTGGCTAGTGAGCTGTTCCGACAAGAAACGTAGCTCATTGAAGGTGTGGGAGTTGGCACAATCCTTCTTGGTGATCAAGCTTTCCCCTTGGAGACGCACCTGATGCTGTACCCCTT
Organism: Amblyomma americanum; assembly: GCF_052857255.1. Lineage (NCBI taxonomy): Eukaryota > Metazoa > Arthropoda > Arachnida > Ixodida > Ixodidae > Amblyomma > Amblyomma americanum. Next base: position 73,793,278 of record NC_135500.1, on the reverse strand, counting down.
CCAGGTGCCTCTGGGTCCCCCTCACAGACCTTTAACTACCGGCTGCCGAGTGCCAGATTTGCTGTCGAAAATGCTTTTGGACGTGTCAAGGCACGCTTTAGAATGGTGCTGAAGGCCTTGAGTGTGACATTCACAATGTCAGTTATGTGATCCGTGCTGCTTGTGTGCTGTACAGCATTTGTAAGCAGCTCAATGACAGCTGTGACTCAAGCTAGTTTGGTGTGGTGCAGAGCGCTGATGAAAGGCGGACTCAGCCGGTGTGCACAAGCAACCGGGAAGAGACGTCAGGTGTGGCCATCGGTGCGCCCTGGCCAAGCACCTTGCCTTGAGCTAGAACCCAGTCCTTGGGAAACTTAAGAGCAGCTAAGAAGGACACCTCTACGAGGAGGGAACAGCCCTGAACAGAGCTACACACACATTATTGAAGGAGCAGACACTGGGTTCGGCTCACCTTAAATGGCTACCATTGCACGCACATGATGCATACTCTCTACTGGGGTGAAGGTTATGAGCGTTGCAACTAGTGTAATTTTCGTAACCTACATCTTCATAAAATAGGTTTGGTTTATGGAGTTTAACGTTACAAAGCGGCTTGGGCTATGAGTGATGACGTAGTGAAGGGCTGCAGAATTTTCGACCACATGGGGTTCATTAACATGCACTGACATTGCACAGTACACGAGTGTGTTGCATTGCGCCTCCATTGAAAAGCCGCCGTCGTGGCCAGGCTTTCAGAAAATAGTCGCATTATATAGCTAATGTGAATTAATGGTTCATGTTAAACAACAAAACGAAGTGGTTCGTCCGAACTACTAGTACTCCTTATGACAAACAAACCTTCACCTACATGCAACCATCTCTAATGAACTAATAATGAAGATTTCATTACTTCCTGTAAACAAATCACTTTCTTCAAACACTTTTGCTCACAGACGATAGTAAAATGCCAGCATGAGCTTTCCATTTTTATGATTCATTCTTGTTGAGCACTGCTGTTTATGTTGCTGTTTCATTGCCATTGTACATTTTTCATTGTTGTGTTTGTGTCACATGGTCTGTGTATTGGCAGCTATTCTAGTACTTGCTGTTTGCTTATAATTATCGTGTATAACTGACCATCGTCTTGCCACATTGTCAATCAGCAACTTGTTCGTACCTTGTCAAGCAGTACGGGTTTTTAGTTTTGCACTCCTACTTCTCAAAGCAGAAGTACTTGCTGAGGCGTTAGTTGGTAAATCATAAAGTTTAATGACACAAAGGTACAAACACAGCAGTGGCGCTTTTTCTGTCTGTGTCTTCCTGTGTTTGTTCCGTTGCGCCATTTAACTTTATTCTGAAAGCAGTATAGTGAATGAAATGCATTCACTATATAGACCTTTCCAATAAGGGCCCCCTGGGTATCATCATATTTTTTCGCTAGGCTGTTGCATGCACCTGATGCTAGCCCAATGGAAGCGGATACCTCTGACCGAAAAAAGCTGTTGGTACTTACAATCATATTACAGTGAACATTTTATATTTAGTCGAAGATTAAGCAATAGTTCCGAGACATTTTTTCCTTTTGCTCATGAAGGTAACCAAATCATGTCGGTCACAGGTGGAAGCTTCATATTTTTGCACACATCATCCACACGCAAAGCAAGCACAAAAATGTGACGCATATGTGACCCAATGGTGAGAGCTTTGAAAGACTTACAGTGTGATAAATTTCATTACACTCCCATCCCAACTCGTTAAACCAAAGTACGCTTTCTGTGAACAATTTCATGTCATTACTATTTTAATGTTGTCAAATTTCCCCACTGTTCTATAACTTGCCCCCCCCCCAAGAAAACCAGTTATGCAGGAAGAAAAATAAGAGCATTGTGGCAAACAGTTCCTGGTGAACATGCATCAGCCATTGGTTCTGAGTGGAAGAACAGGTGGAGTGTTACTGCGAGAGCAGCAGCAATGTACTTGCAAGACTTCTTTGATATTGCGCTTGTGTACCCCGGCAGTGTAAGCATGGGCTCTGTTAATAACTAATACTGCAAGCTACCATGGTAGCCAGCCAGCACAATACACTTCACTGTATAAAACACAATACAAAACTTTCAGCAGTAAAAAATCTTTCATATCATCACGTGCTGTAATATCAAATAACTTCCAGCTGTTTTGATCACTCTTTATTGAGCGAGTCATTATTTTCTGTGTTGTCTAGAAATTTTGCAAGAAGTTGCACCATGCTTGATTTATAGCATTCGCTTCCTTCTGGAGGCGCATCATTATCTTGCGCATTTTGTGTGCCTTGCGATCGGCCTTTGCTGCTGCCTCGTTTTCTCCTTTATGAACGGCAACTAGCTGCTCTATAGCAGATCCTTGTCGCTTGTGGCGCCTCTTTTGGGTTTCCCTTCTTTTGGCGCATGTTCCAGCACCAGCACTGCTGCTTGCCTCTGCTGTGGCACTGCTGCTTACGCCAGCACTGGCTCTGCTTGTGTCGCCGCTGCTGTTGCCTGTGCTTTGCAGTACAGGTACTGCAGCACTGGCACTGCAAATGGGGGAGCTGGCTGGAGGTTGTGAGAGGTCGTCTCTTCTGCTTCCTTCAGGCAGGCTGTCTTCCCATGAGAGGAGCACTTCTGAGCCGTCTGGTGCCTCATTGACAACTGGCAGCTGCACGTGATGAAACATATAAGACAACATGTTATCATCTCAGAAAAGAGGTTAAATGTGTCCTAATGTAATGCAATCATCCGCTTCCACAATATATTACAAAAACACGAACTTGTGATGTCCATACTGGAAATAATTCAGCGGTTCAAATTTTTGTTTTCCTGAGCATAACTAAACAGATATATGAAGATCCAGACATGTACATCAGCTTTCCATAGCCCCAACTTTCACATAGACCAATGGGTTCAGTTGTTTTTTCCTGAATACTGTTGCGGAGTTCAGTCGCCTTCTTTTAGGTTTATGTGACTCGAAATATTTTGTGAAAGAGTTGGAGGATTTTTGTGCGGCTCCTAGTGTTGGTGTTGTGATGAATGTTGGAATTTATGTTCTTTAAATGACATATGGCTGTTGCGGCTAATGGTTTTATGGCTTTTATAATTGTGTGCCCTCCTTCTTCGGCCAAAGTTATGGCTCGCAGTATGTATAAATAAATAAATGAATGAACAGCTGAACAAAACAATATACCAAGCTGATCAAAGTCAATAACAAGCAATATGTTAAACATTTGCAAGCATGTGGGGCATGGTTGACCAAGGGTAAACCCAGTTGATGGGGTTGAGTTGAACAGAAGTACATGGAAGGTGAGGTGCGAACTCTGGCACGACAAGGCGCTGCGATTTGAAGACGCAAGTGCCATTTCCGCTCCCCACTGCCATTAATGCCCATAGTTGTGGGAGTTGCTTATTCTACACCCCCCCGCCCCATTCCCGAGTCTGTCCAATGGTTCCAACGGAAGGATGGCTGGGGTCAGTTGGTTCATCATTCAAGGCTTAAAAACAGCACGAAAAATGGGATGATACAAAAAGAAGGAATAGACAGCACTGAACCTGCAGTTGAGTGTATTTTATGTGAAGTGGCAATAAATACAGAAAGCATGCACAAAGAGCTTATATACAAAAATGCAATACAATACAGATATTGTATACTTCGAACGAAAACAGCGCAAAAAAGGACAACCACAGAAGAGGACACGACACAAAGAACGCTTCTCTTCTGTGGTTTTTCTTTTTTTACGCTGTCGTTCATTCCAAGTATCAATCGCCAACTAGCCCACCACTTTGTTTTATTGAATTACTTGGACATCACAGATATCACATAGAAATTTATTATCTACTTTGCTACTTCCCTTCAGTGTCCCTGTAGAGAAACAACAGTTCGCAATAACAGCTTGTGATCCACAGGTTGCTATCTTACTCCACTGTATTCAAGCCCAGTTGCTAATATAATTAAACCTAAAACTGTTTTTAGAGGCTAATGAATAGTATTGCCTTTTCTTGCATATGTTTTTTTTTCTCTACTCACATTGTCTCTGCTGTTTGCCATTGTTGTGCTCCTTGTTTCTCTATGTTGTTTTGTTTACACCTACCCCTGCAATAGCCCAATAGGGCTGCAGTGTGTACAAATAAATAAATCAATGAGCATCTACAAGAGAGAAGGATGAAGGTGAAGCGGCATGTGCACAGCTACCGGTATGTACCAATAACTATCGATATGTAGAATTGCTTGAAAAAAACAAGGATTTATGGACGAGCAGAGGAAGTTGCTTGGCTAGTTGGTTCACGTTTCATGACAAAGAAAGGCAAAAATGTAGACGTGGAGGCCAGTGCCCATGTTTGTGGGAGTGGTTTACACAACTGCTTGAGTCTGTTCTTTATACTCTATTGTTGCTCAGCATTTTATAATGAGTATAAGTTCCGAACTGAGAACTGAGCAGCAATAGTATTCAGAAGTGATCTGAGCGGCAGATTACACGCAATGGTATAAATCACAAAATACCTCTAAACTTTCCTCGAATCGCCCATTATCGTTGATGGGAAGGCAGCCGAGGAAACTGGAGCTGCGAGTAGAAGATCCATGAGACACCAGGCGATCAAGTTGAAGTGCCTGTCCGTCTCAGCTGCCTGGACAAATAAAAAAGATGTGACCTACTAAATTTGTTGCTAAAAAACCCATTTCAAGGTTGTGATCACAGAATTTCTCTCAGTGGATTAAGCTTCAATGTACACATTCTCAATGCACGAATAAAATTTCATAGATAAGTGTCTAATGCATGTGCACAGGTACTAGTGAAATTAATGCATGCAATTTACATTTGCAAAGTGGCTAAACTACATCCTGCTATTTGCTGCTTTGCAATTGAAGCCACGACTGTGCATTATGGTTCAACTATTGTCATTCTAGCAATATCTTACTTGGTTAATTTCTAAATTTATTTCTTTCACATATATTTCCCAGGCTGCACTGTGTATACTACTACACAATTGCTGCTAGTACACACTGAAGCCTGGTAAAGAAATATGAAATAAATCTAGAAATTCAATTAGCTACATTGTTGCTCTAGCAGGTGGCCAGAAATAGTGACGCATACAGCAATGCTGTCAGCGCTGCAGCTCGCAATTTGCAAATAAACACGACGAACAACACGTGTGTAACGAGGAAGATGTAGTTTGCATGCAGCGTCCTGCACGCGTGCACGAGTGAAGATTTATAAGTGCTGCGTATGCTGCTCCTGCCTGAGGACATTACTCTCGAGTCCTTACTACCTCAACAATGCATTCTCAAGATCGTTTTCGACACTCCAGAACTGTGCGACGACGGCGAACGGAATCGACGCGCTGCTCCAGCGACAACACATGCTACTGTCGCACATGCGAGGCTGACTTAAGCAGTTCAGCTGCACTATGAAAACAGCGCTAAGAACCCGACGGCACGAGCATCGTTCGGTAAAGGTCGCAGTTACCGTATTTCTTGTTGAGGTTTTTCATTTTCAGCTTGACTTGTTTGCTGGTGTATGGGCCTTGTCCGGGCTGCAGCCCGGCGTTCAGTTCCGCTACAATCGCAGCATATATCCGAGCGTTGCGCGTGTTATCGTATCAGATCCGTATCAGATCCGTATCAGATGCGTATCAGGGCCGTGGTTGTTGAATCAGGCCAGATGACACAACTCTGGGAGGACCAGTCGTTCGACGTTGGTGCTGCCACGGGCGCCGCTATCTTGTCGGTTAAGGTAGCAAACGGAGGTCAGCAAGCTCGGTTTGGGTAGCTGTGGTTAGGTGGCGTAACTGCAGTTTCGTCTGCCGTGTGAGCGCGGCTAACTATAGTTACGGGGAACCGTAGTTACCTTAACTGTGCTTAAGGTCGCCCGTGTAAATGCGGTATAAGTCTCAAAGAGCAGCTACTCCTGACGCTCATGAGGCTTTGATTTGATCTGCTGTGCGGAGACCTTCCAAGGACGTTTGAGAATTCCGTGTTAAGTGTGTCGAAAATGGCTGCAAATATGCTGTGCCACTTAGAAGAGCAGCTATTTATGACAGGATACCACAGAGCTTCGTTATGTGGTAATGGCCGTACCACATCCATCTTTGATTGTTGAGAGGTGCTGCTCCAAAGACCCAGGAAACGTCTTGCTAGAGCGCGGAGCTATAGCCCATACAAAGGCTCCAACACAGTGAAATTCCTCACTGTAATAGCACCCAATGTCCTTATATTGTTTGTGTCAGAGGAGTATGGCGGAAGAGCATCGGATAAGTACATTGTCAGAACATGCCGCGTCAAAGATTGCCTCCTTCCAGGAGACCACATTATGGCTGACAGAGATAATCCATGAAATAAAACTGTGCTAGTTGGTATACGTTCATGATGATAAATTCAGGCGCTCACATTGACACAGAGAAGAGAGGACACAACACAGAGCGCTGACTAACCATTTATTGGCCGCCAGCCAGTATAAATACTGCCCTGGTGGCCTGGAAGGAAACAAGCACGCTTGATTTGCGTGACATTCCAAATCGCCAGTACATCATGCACGTGTCAACAGAGGATTTAAGCTCGATCCTCACATTGCATCACAGGGCTCAAATATGGACACACCGGCCTTCACTAGAGGTGAGCGCTTTCACATTTACAAGAGAATACATTACATCTTTTTTTCCAAACTCTAAGGGCTTTGATCTTCACTTTTAGGACCTAAAAGTCCCAACTTTCCGAAGAGGAAGAGACAAGCACAACGAGAATCGCATCAATGCGAATACACATGGAAAGAGCGATAAATAGGATAAAAACTTATCGAATCTTCAAGTATGCCCTTGCAATCAAGTCAAGGAAGCACATAAACAAAAGTGACAGTGCAACTTGAACGGTATTTTATTTAAAAAAACGAATAAAACAGACGTGCACACCTGCATCACGGTAGTCTGAGTCACATTTGAAGCCAAACATATACATAACATACTACTAATATGAAACACATTTACAAGACTCTGTACAGTGGTATTAATTTTAAAACTGGGGCAAGCAACTGAGCTTATTAAAAAGACTCTGCAAGACCTTCCGAGGAGAGGAAATCAGCTTGCTCAATCACTGCATTGTGTTGTCATGAACACCTGAGCCAAGTAATACACTTCTACAAGGAGCAGAGAAATCACAATCACGCGTGAAAGTTGGCGAGCCCTTCCTGGCGTCTTTTTCATGTTCGCACCCTCCTCTCTCGCTCGCATCTACGTATACATGTTGAAAGATGGCTGTTGGTTAGATTCTTTCAGACGTCAGGCAGCTACCAGGGCCGCGGCAAATAAGCCGCGTAGCTCCAGCGGCTCAGGAAGCTCTCCCCCAGAAGTAGGGCTGGCGGAGAGGAGCGCCAACCTTCCAGCGTGCAATAAGTGACGAAAGGAGAGGTAAAGGCGCGAAGACGCTGAAATTCAAATTCTGACTACAAAGCGCATTAAAAAATTTTTCCTAGACAATATTCGTCAAGCGTCGTGCTTTAATATCCCAGGCATACCGCAATTTTATTAGGGCCCCTTTCTGAGCCCCTTTAAAATGACTGCTGCATCACTGGTCAAGCTGCTGTTACTGCCTGGGCAGCACTTCCTTTTCAAAAACGCTCTCTACAGCATTTATATGTGTGTCCATGCACACCAAGCAACATACCTAAGTTGTCCACATGCATATATAGGTAACACATCGTACTGCCTATTATATTAAGATGGAGCTCTGCCTGAACTTGATAATAGTACTTGTGAGTCACCTTTAATGCACGAGTGGCATCTAAGCAAAAGTCTGCCTTTATCCTGCCGTAACTAACTGATTTGGACGGATGTCTTGGAGTGAGTAGAAGCATTTCACTTCAAGCAGTGCCGGAGAATGGCAATTGCAAAGAAGAAAACCATCTTGACTGCCCCCAAGATAGGGGCATTAAGGAGGTATCATAAGGCCAGAGTCGTCTAGCCTTCCATCTACATGCTGACCTTTAAATGTAGTAAACGCACAGGACATAGCAAGTGCTTCACACTCTATGCCATACCGGATGCAGGGCTGAAAATTGGCTTAGCATTATATATTCTATCCACTAATAATGCGCAGTTCTGTTGCTTTGAGCGGCAGACTTCGTTGAATATGGAAGTAGTTTTTCTACCCTTCTTATGGCGAAACCACACATTACACTGTCTTTGTTCTTTTGTTGCTGCTTCGATATTAACAGATGCGGAAACTAATTTTCAGCTGCTGTAGCTCATTGTACTGATTTTCTTGGCCAGCTGCAATTATACTGCCCAGGTTGAGGTGGCAAAGGGGCCTGTCCGGCGTTGTCTCTAATCCTGACAATTATCCTGGAGTACTCCTGGTACCAGCTGCTTTTGCATCCACCTAAACAAGAAAAAAAACTAAACTTGTAAATAAACGCCCTTGTTTGACTGGTAAAGAGAGGGTCCATTTTAATTAACGACAAAGGGATATAAAGACTGTGACTGCTTGCAACTTAATTATCGAAGTTGCTTCTTCGTTCTGTGAAAGGCATGACCTGCCAAGAAAGAGTTACAACCTGAAGGTATCCGAAGACTTTTTTTTCCAAATTTTTATGGCGCAAGGGCTTCTATGGCAAAAGAGCGCCATGGCACAAGGTATTTTTGACGTCTCAAAGGGGGGGGGGGGCGGGGTCTACGACCCATATCCCAAGTATTTCTCCCCAAATAAGCTGAGAACCAGACCAAGGGTAAGCTTGTACCCATTGTATCACCGGCGGGTACCCGGCGGCACTGGGGATCGAACGCCGCATCTCCCGCATGCGAGGCGGATGCTCAACCACTTGACCACCGCTGCGATGTTTCAAAATACGATCCTATGTTATGTTTCGAATGTTTTTATGAAGGTTCTACAAGTTTTCTTCAGTCATGGGGGCTAACAATTATTTTGCAGCCAATCATTTTGAATGAGGCAGCTAACCTAAGCACACAAAAATAAAAAGCATGTCCTAAAGTCAAAGTGAAGACATTTGATTGGTGCATTGTTTCCACAACTGTAAAGCTGACAATTTTGTCATTGTTGGCTTGCGGAGCTTTCTGACAAGAAGCATGAACTTTCGCTCATATAATTTTTATAAATACACCAGATTCAAGTCTAATCTTGCATGTTGTGTTCTACCTTTCCTGGTGAATGTGAAGACTGCCGAGATGGAGTCTCTTCATTGTTTTGGATGGCCGGCTCTTGCATCTTTATCCTTGTAGCACGTATTGTTGCTTCACGAAGGGTACCTGCATGGTATGCTGTATCTGTAGTTGCTCGTTATGTAAGGCCTTGAAAACATAATAAATAATTCATTATAAGTTATGTTCCATAGAATACTTTTATACCCGGTTTAAAACTGCATCGCAAAAGAAGTTGTTTGAGCGAATGAGTACCGACTATACACTGCTATCTGCAAGCCCAAGCAACTAGTAAATTTAGTTTAGAAATAATGCAGCTCAATGGAATGCACTAGTCAGATTACCGTCCAGGTATATTTAATAGGTCCTGGAACGGAGACTTGTCGACGTGGTCGAGAAGGGCTTCTCTGCTGCCGAAGTGTTTTATCCTCCTAGTCAGTCTTGGCTTTTTGGGGCTTTCCTGCTCAGAAGTGCGCTGAAGTCTTAATCCTATGTCATTAACCAAAGCTGGTTCTAAATTTCTTTTCGTGTCTCGGTTCCATACTGTTGTGACATCTGTGCATGTGTGTCCAGTGAGGCCATGTTGCACCGCGATGTCAACATTCCATAACGGCGCACCAATATGGCTGCACACTCGTGCCTTCCCTGTCATGCAATTGCAGCCGGCAGTCAAGACCTGCCCTGTTGTTCTGACGCAGGCCCAGGCTAGCCATGGCTTCTTGTTAATCGCCTTGTATGGTCGCACTTCTGCTTTGAGGCACACAATGTCTTGGCTCATTTGGTAGTAGAGCACTTGCCCAACCCACCCAATCTGCACATAATTATATGAGTCCCGGCTCTTGAATGCTTCGGCCTCCCTGAGGTCACAGGCTTTAGTTTTGATGAGGTAACAAACAATGTGGAGACTTTTCAGATTTGGCCATAACTTGGTATCATCGTACCATTTGTCCTCAAGGCTTCGCGGGTGTAGGTGCAGCCATCTTAAGCAAAAAACAGCATGCAGAGAAAACAAGAAGGGACAAAAGCACAGTACTGCATGAATGGAGCTGGCACCACGAAGATTAGCCCGAGACGAAAATGAAGAAAACCTCTGGCAACAATACTAAAACGATGTAAGACATGGTCGAAACTAAAAATTACGTCATTCATTGCAACCTTGCTTTGGCTGAAGTCAGATCAGATGCAACTAAAAAAAAAGTTGACCTCCTTGTTGAGATTAGATGTAAGCATGAAATGGATTGCTGGGAGACCTACCAAACTCAAGGGCATCTCATTTCTGCTTTGGCACGTGACTTTTCTTACTGCACAGCTGAGGTGGCCGCCGAGAAGTGAGAGTAATTACATTTTTTCTCAAAACCAATTTTTCACTGCACACTATGAACTAAGTAATGATAAACAAACCAAACTAAAAATTGCTGCTGACTGACACTAAGTGTACGGTGTCTTTGTATTTCTCTGCTTTCAAGTTGCACTTCACCACGTAAAAGCTTAGAGCCAGTGCTTTGCAACGGGCTTGTTGTTTAGCAACCTATGCTTCCGGGCTATTTTGTTCCACATTTGTAAGCTTTCAAAGATAAGGCGCTACGTGCAAAAGCAATGATTACATGCAGTGTCTTGTCTTTTTCATTTAAATACAGTCTTGTTTGTTCCTTACTGCGAAGGAAAAATCCATATCGGCAAGTTACCCGCTGCAGTACCACTCGGGACCTGGATGATGGTGACAGCTGGGTAGAGTGTCTGTTGTTCCAGCAAGCACTCGGTAAGAACGGGGTTATTGCCATGCAGCTAGTCAGCCAATTTTGGTTGTTGTTGTAGCGGGTGGGGGGTATCAACGGCGTCAGCAATCGCTTAGGCAAACGTATTTTGCTGCGAACGTAACTTGCCAACCCGACGCAGCGACTGGCTGTGCTACCCATTTTGGAGACGCTGCGTTCGTCAAATCTTGATTAGGTTGGCCTCCGCGTTTTCCCCTCGGCTCGCGTCAGTTTTCTCATTCTGGTTCAAGGCGACCATATCGCATCGACAGCGAAAGCTAAATGCATTTCATGTTAAAAGAACAGCCCTGTGTTGCAGTCACGCATGTCAAGGAGCCGACGACACGGGCGCCTCTGCAAAACAGATATGAACGCGCAACAGAGAGCAGGTTTGCTTCCGTAAGCGGAATAACACTCCCCTGTGGAACCCACTGCTCAGTAATAGTACTACACAAGAACTTCAGCATGTGCGAAACGAGTGTTGCTGACGACTGACGACAGCGGAGAAGATTCGAAGGCAAACAGCTACCAAAAAATTGGCTCGTATTCGCACTTTCAGCCCGACGCGCGCTGCAGAAGTTATCTAACTCAGCTAATCAGTTTAAACGTGCGTATTAAAGCGAGGACAACGATTGTAAAAAAAGAAAAATGTCTAGAAGAACGATCGCTGTTTTTTTTTATTTTCAACACACCGTGATCTTTATGAAAACTACTCGTGATGCTGATCGTAGGCTCCGTCGACGCCTACTTTTCGCTTTCTCCCGGCTGATTGCGGCGGGTGCTTGTTGCCCCTAACGCCATATCATACACGCAGATATACGTAGAACGAATCGCGATATTAATGTTTCCGGGTTGGAGCAAGACAGGAATGGGAAATCGCAGCGCGAAACCACACAAAACATCGCAAGCAGCCTTCAGGCTTGTCTCAGAAGGCCAGTTTATCAGTCCAAGATGGCGCCTAGCGTCGGCGCCAAAGCAGGCAAGCTACGGCAATATGGCCGCCCTCAAGCATCGAAAGTAAAATCGTGTATATGCTCCCAAAGCTGGGAGACCGAAGCACAAAATAATCAGCCCCCCCCCCCCCCCTCAAGGAGTGGTGGTCAGAGAATGGAGTTTTTTCCAGTAACTCATCACTCAGCTGCCGCAAGGAAAAGCACGTCTTCCGGGTTGAGTCTCCTGAGCTCCCTCGCATCTTTTCTGCGAAAAGTCATTTACAATGGTAGGGTGGGTGTATATAGTCCGTTTCCTACATCAGGTTCAACGCTGTGAAGGGTACGGAAGTAGTCCGCACGGAAAAATAAAGAGAGGCGTGTTACTCCGCGCTTGTTCTGTGTCCGTGTGGTCTAAACACGAGAAAGCGAAAGCATGTCGTCAGCAATAAGTGTGCATTTAATCGAGCTCGCGACAGATGTGTGATGTGGTAAGCCTTCCGTAAAAGCATTTTCTATGTTTCGTTCACGATAAGGAACACACTACTTTTTGGTAGCGAATGCAGGCAGCGCAAAGAAGCACATTGGACAGTGTTGCACCTGATGTATGAAACGGAGTATAGGCTGTAGTTAAAAGCAGAGTTGGTTTCGCCTCGCCAGAACAGATAAGTGTCAGTCATCTTTTGGCACGCCTTGAGCACACCTCGCCGTCGGCACTTCGGCCGGCTATTCAGTATTACGCGTTACTCCTCCATAGCCTCACACAATACAAGCCTGGTGGCCGTGTATGAGTGTGGACGACTTTTGGACGTCGCTGCCTGAGTGAAAAGCTTTTTGCGGGGTCATTGTTTGCGCTCCCAGTGTTTATTTTGCATTTGCTTTGGTGTTGTTGCTTTTACTTTTCTTTAAAGCATCCGGCCGCTGCTTCGTTGAAAGAGAAGTAATGCCGCATAACTATTGTATTGTTTGTTTGTTCGAGTTCAAAGCCGTTGGCGCGCGGATAATATCACTATGTTACGGGAGATGTGATCAGCGTTATCTGGAAGGATTGCAGCCAGGCGCCACTATTTCAACACCATTCTGGATTGTTGCTTTTAGTGCCTTATCACGAAGGTTCCTTTTCGATTACCATCGAGCACGTTTTGTTTCTATCGCCGTCGCCGAATTCTTCAGTCACATTTATTGTGGCAACTCAGCACAATAACGAGCTTGTTTCAGTTCCATGTTGATGTGCTCGTCTGTTTTTTACACTGCATTGTCACCACCTCCTGACAGTAATAAACTAAATTACTGCTGAAGTACCTCATTTCATGCCTCCGTCACATCTTATAATTCTACAAGAGAACAAATCAAAATTGGGAAAAAGGTTGTCATGTGTGGTTTGCACAAGCACTGAGTTCAGCCTGTTTTTATTCGTGGTGACTTTGAGCAGAAATTTGGGGACTCACAAGCGACTCCATTGCTGTTTTGGACAGAGTTATTATTAGTGGTTTATTTTTAAATAATCAAAATTACAATTTACATGTGGGAAACATTCACGTGACGTCACTTCCTGCGGCGGAAGCCGACGGGTGCCATTTTGTGGTGCACGCAAGCAGACCGAGTTTGCAGTAGGCTGCACCTCCGAGCAACGCTAACCGTGTCGACGGGTTTCGCTGTGAATTAGCCGCGTGTACCCTGTTCGAACTTCCGCGAGTAGTTTAATGGCCGTCTTTTCTTGTTTTACTTGTCGCACATGTACGTTCAGCGCACCTTCTTCGTCCTCCGCGCATTCTATCCGCGCCCGTCCGGCATCCGATGGTCATCACTTTGTGCGTGTTTGAACTACTTTTAACAACTGACTTGCCCTGTGTGCGTCAATGATGGCGGCGTGTACTACAGAACAGACTGACAAGCACGACTACGCGTCATCCCTGGGCGGCGACGATCGCCGTAGCTACAATGCTAAGGTAGCGAGGACCGGTTGCGACCCAGTGCAGTTGACTGCGGCTGACTGTGTGAACGCATTCTCACAGTAGCCCGAGCTTGACTTTTCGGGCATATAGAGAGCTTGCACGAACGCCGGCAACGCTATGCATTCTGGGTAGTCCGACATCTTGTCTTCCTTCGTAGCAGCCGACGCAGGTAGCGCTCGTTGGTTTTTACGGTCCCGTAGTGCGTGCAACAGTCCTGGCGTTATGGTGTACTGCGCGGTTGTGCGCTGCACCAGCAGAACCCAAAGCAAAGCGCAGAAACTGAAGACAGGACATGCCGACTGCAGGTTCTTCAGCATTCCAAAAATACGCCTGCACTAGTGCGAGAAGGCAAAGCAGCTTTCAGAACGACGCCGACACGAGTGGCTGGCACGTATTAAAATGAGTGAGATTGACGCCAATCGAGACAAATATCAAATCTGTGCACTCCACTATGTTTCAGGTGCGTACAACGACCTCTGACATAGTGCGAGTTTGTTTTTTTACTTCTGCGCCTGCGCTTTACCTTTTGCGAAACAGGCACCTCGTGACGCGTCTCTTCCTAGTTTTTCCTAAACATGCCTCTCGAATGTATTTGAAAGTTAGGAACTGCTGCCGAAACTGATCAATCTTGGTTAAACGCGTACATTTATTTGCTAGGTCTACCGTCTAAAATTTTCGACGATTCCAGCCCCGACTGGACCCCATCGCTGCACCTGGGTTATGCCTTAAAAAGACCAGATCAGTCGCGCTATCATCGTCGCAAAGCACGATCCCATCACCAATTCAATTATGCTTGTAAGCCCGCTATGTTTTCTACACTGAAAAATTGTGTTTTCCGTTGTTCTGCATTCCGACTTTTTTTTTAGGTGCGGTTGGTGGATCTGCCCGCGATGAGCCTGCAACAAGCGAAGACACGTCCATATGCGATGAAGGAACTGAGCCGATGGTTTGCTCTACAGCTGGTAAGCGTGTCAAAGGCGGTAGGCGTAAATAATGAGGCAAAGTTTTCTCTTCCAGCTTTTTTTTATGTTTTAGTGTGCACAAGAATGTTATGCAAAGTGATACGATTTATGGTTCGTTTAAAAATTTTTCGGAGGTCTTCTCAAACCTGGTGCCAAACAGATGAAGCCTGCCAAACAGACTTGGGAGCTGCAGACATCAGGGGCCTGGAAGACAAAATTTCAGGCCTCAGACAACAACTTCCAGCATCTGAACAGGCTTCACGTTCAACGAGTTTTACTAAAGAGGCACTACAAGGCTGTGACGACAGAGTGGCATTTTACACTGGGCTACCAACATTTGAAATGCTTCTTTCATTATTTAAGCTAGTGAACGACCACATATCTCATTCAAGAAAATATTCCCTGACACAGTTTCAGGAAATTGTGCTTTTTTATTGATTATGAGGCTAGGATGCCGGTACCAGGACTTGGATTACCGATTCAGTGTGTCGCTATCAACAGCATCCAGGATCTGCCACAAATGGTTGAATGTATTCTTGCATTGGATCGGACCTCTTGTGCACTGGCTGATAAAGAGCAAGTAATGAAAACAATGCCCGCTACTTTCTTCGATAACTTTGGTCTAAAGGTTATGGTTATTCTCGATTGCTTCGAGGTTTTCATTGACAGGCCAAGAGCTTACCCCCCTCGGGCGGAAACAGGGTCCTATTATAAACGCCATAACACAATGAAATTTCTTTTGGGACTGAGCCCACAAGGAGCTGTGACGGCTGTTTTTGTCCAAAGCATATGGCGGTCGGGCAAGCGGCAAATTCATCACGGAGGAATGTGAAGTGCTTGACCTTCTAGAATACGGAGACGTTGCACTTGCTGACAGTGGGTTCCTAGTCTCCGAAAGTGCTGGACAGTGCCATGCAACTCTAGCTATTCCAGCCTTTACTAAAGGAAAGAGACAGCTTTCAAGCGAAGACATTGAAAGGACTAGAGAGATATCAAATGTGAGGATACACGTAGAAAGAATCATCGGAATGGTACGCAACAAGTGTACCATACTAAATGGCAGTTTGCCAGTTGAAGTGCTGAAATTAAACAAGTATGGTGAGTGCCAAATTCAGAAAATCACACGCGTATGTTGTGCACTGATCAACCTGTGCAATTCAGTAGTCTTCATTAGAGTGAGAATGCATGTTCATTGCAGAAGCACAAAAAGCAGTCTGAATGAGGCGTTCATAGAGCGCCTCAGTCCGCTTGCCAATATTTCAACAAGTGGACTTCTCTGGGTCTGGCTGAGATGAAGACAAGTTCACTTGTTGAAACAATGGCTTGTGCACCAACACGCCACCTCAAGCCCTGTTTGTTTGCTTTGATTCTGTGCTTCAGTATCCCATTTGAGCTTTTTTCTCTTGTCGTCTTGATGGGCTTTGAAAGTCCCCTTGGCTTTTGTGTGCTAGCATTTTAACGGCATGGCAACGAGCCTGCAAGAATGTCCTTACTGTGTTTGCTTTCTTGTGTGTTCCTTATTTATGTGTTGTTTCATTGTTTCATCTGTATCCATATGGGCAATTTTTTAATCTATGTTCATGACACTTTCTTCTGCACAATATACACCAAAAACTTCTAAAAGCATAAGTACCCGGTCAAGTAACCATGTATGTGCTTAGTGAATTTGATTTCCGCGGTAATATATCCGATCTGAAGGTTGTTATGTGGTGCCTTGCTTCTTTTTCCTTCTCTTTTTCTGAGCCATTCGAATGACAGCTACCACCCTGTTTTTGTTTCCTTAATGATAATTTGCAATATGTGTAAAACTGTTTTAGGCTGTCCTGGTCGTGTCTGCTAGTGAGTGCACGACAAAGTACAAGTGCTCTAATAAGCAATAAAAGTGAAAAAACGTACTTACTTCAAAGCTCTTTGGTTCTACTTTTACTGTGAACCCATGAGAGCTTGAATTTTTGTGCCATGACATTTGTGTTAGGATAAGCATAGCGGGGGGATAGAAGCGTTATCTGAGTGGATGGGGTAGCAAGTTTAACGGGCACAGCACAGGGTTAATTAGGGGGATACAGGAGAGGCCACTGCACTGCAGTTGATGCGTTAGGTAGATTATATATGCATACTGCAGCGGTGGCCTAGTGGTTTACCATCCGCCTCGCATAGGGGAGGTGCGGGGTTCGATCCCCAGTGCCGCCGGGTACCCACAGGTGATATAATGGTACGAGCTTTCCTCTGGTCTGGTGCTCGGCCAATTTAGGCTGAAATGCTTGGGAAATGGGTCTTTGACCCCTCCTTGAAAAGTCGAAATTACCTTGTGCCATGGCGCTCTTTCGCCATAAATGCCCTTGCGCCATAAATTTTCACTATCATCATCAGATAATATTGGCATACAAATGCTCAGTGCATGTAAAATTACGAATTGCATGCCTTGAATCACACAACTGCAGCGCTTAGTACTCTTTACGTCAAATGAAATGTGAGCAAGACAACTCCAATGAGTAAAGAAAATTGAGATTATAGTTTACGCAGATTAGCTATTAGCATACTGTATACCAGGCGCGCAGCCCGTAATTTTTTTCGGGAGTGGCGAAAGGTAATTTTCGAGCTGGAAAGGGAGGGAGAGGGCCTCAGGCCTCCACTTGAATACGTGCCTGCAGTAGACTCATTCAGTCGTCAAGGTACAAGAAATTTGTGTTTGAGTTATCGGAAGTTTGCCTTAATGTAGTCCTATTAAATTATATGTGCGTTGTGGATATCTGCAGGCAAGCAATATTTTGAGACCTTTTTGTAGCGAGAGCTACACTGGGCTACCAGTCTAGCATTTCGCGGTACATGGGAGAAGCCAGTTGAGCGCATGCGCCGTTACCATCGCAACTGAAGAGGAGCAAAGGGCGGCCTGCGCTTCCCTGTCGCCGCGCGCCCACTCCACCGTCAAAGCAGAGCGTGACATCACGCGGCTGAGCAATTGTGCGCATGCGCCGATAACATGGTAACCTGAGAGATCCCAACGCTGCGCCGCGTTCTTCGTCGGCGCCTCGCCGCTCTATCACCCGAACCCCGCGTCGCATGCGCAGGATTGCGCATAAATGGCAGAGATGTACTGGGCATTTCTATCACGTTTGGCATGCATGCAGAGGAGAGTCCAGCCGCTGCTAAAGGGCGGTATAGGTAAGAGTCGGTTAACTCTTCCGATTCAGAGCCAAATAAGAATGCTGGAATCTGTGTGTGCGTGAAACAAGGTATCACCGCTGTCAGGAATCTCCATTCAATCGCGGTGAGTAATGGTGAAGCCTTCTGTGCTAGGCTTCTGGAAAGCGGCATTATCATCCAAGGAGTCTACGCGGCGCCCTAGAACATCTGTTAAGCAGGCGATAGATGTGGTCGCCACGTGTATACCAGCCTACGGCGCGGTTACACAGTTGTGTGGAACTTTGGGTGACTTCACAGAAAACAGGGCTCTCTTAGTAATGAAAGAAAAGTTTGTAATTTGGAATCGGACCCTCACGTCCAGACTACAGAATGACGAACTACTATAGGCTCCGTGCGCTGCAGTTTGGCGCGTGCGAGTGGCGCCACCTGGTTAACAGCGGTGGCGAAAGGCGGACGCAGCCAACGCAGCTCTCTGGTTCAGTTCGCAGTGAGCAATGCGAGCGGTGAGGTGTTTCGTCCGAAGGCGAAAACAAACTGAGATAATTATGGGTGCTCAACCTACTGCTGTGTTTATCAATGTCATAAAAGCTATGAAAACACTGCAGCCAATGTACCGAATATATTTTAACGCTTTACTTGGATGTCGTGCATGCTCGCTCATGCACAGAGGGTCTGCTGGAAATGAATGCACTGTGGAATTAAATTAATGAGTGTGAACTGGGAAAGGGTTTACACTGACTGGGGTGTTTTGAACGTGACATCATTGGTAGGAGTTGCTTTATGTTTTTATGTAAAGGGAAGGAATGAGCTCAGTCAGTCACAGGAAATGGTCTACAGTGAAGTTCTTGGAGCTAGCATCTGAAGTTCTAGTCTTCGTTTGGTATGCGCATCTGTGGTTCAGTGCGTCAATTTTGTTTATAGTTTATTTTTCGTGCGTGTGTGTATGCTGTGAGAGCGACGCCTTGCTTATGAGAGTGCTTATGTCGTTTTTCCCAATGTTCCACCTAAGCGTTTGTGTATTTATTTTCATCATTCTATTTCCTACAGTGGTTTAAAAATTTGTATCTTTATTTGTTGCATTTCTGAGATCTCAAATCTTGTCCTGGACGAATAAAAAGAATAAAAGTGAGTGGTTCAAATTTCCCTATATATATTTTTTGGATTTCACAACATCGCTAAACTCTTAATTTCTGGAAATAATCTTTTGATTTTAATGGGGTTTATCGTCCCAATGCAACTCAGACTATAAGCGGCGCCATAGTAGGAGCCTCCAGATAATTTCGACCACCTGGAGTTCTTTAACGTGCACTGACATCGCGCAGTACGCGGGCCTCTAGCATTTCGCCTCTATCGAAATGCGACCGCCGCAACCAGGATCGAACTCCAGTCATTTTGGTCAGCAGCTGAGCACCATAACCACCGAGCCACCGCGGCGGCGTTTCTAGAGTTAAGTATATACCAAAAAAATGTGACCAAAATAATTCATGCAGTTGGTGCCTTCATGAAATTCCTGAAATGAAAGTCCTCTAACTGTGGAAGATAATCAGCAAGAAACCTATCATATTTATGTATGCTTAGAGCTATGCTTCTCTGAGGTGAATACACAAAGTAAAGCAGTGTCGATCCTGCAGGATATAGAGCACTATCATCTGATCACTATCATATATATATATATATATATATATATATATATATATATATATATATATTGTAGTGTGGTAATCTTCCTTCCCCTCGTCACCTTCTCCACCTTCCCCTCGTCGCCGTTCCCCGTCCCCACTCCGACGTTCTACCGGCACCGTTGAGGGAAACTAACAGTCGCAGTTCCCGGGGCAAGAACTGCGCTTGGTTCGAACTCTTCAAGTCCTCGGTGTTCTCCCACTAACGTAATTCAAGTGTTTGTCGACGGCGTCGCAGTACTCGCTCTAGTCGACACGGGCGCTGCCGTATCAGTCATCAGTGAAGCTCTTTGCCGTCGTCTTCGTAAGGTGACCACCGCACTTTCCGACTTTTCGCTTCGCACCGCCTCATCACAGCGCATTCATCCCTCAGCGGCGTGCACGGCCCGTGTTCTCATCGAAGACGTCTTATACACCATCGAGTTTATTGTACTGTCTCGCTGCTCACACGACATCATCCTGGGCTACGATTTCCTTTCCACTCATCATGCCGTTATTGACTGCGCCCGCGCGGAAGTTTCCTTTTTACCTCTTTGTGATACCGTCTTGTGTGACGTCCCTACCCGGCCTGCAAAACTCCTCAGAAGTCCTCTGTTTCGTTGCAGCCGTTACCCTGCCCTGCTCGTCCGTTTGACCGCGTTGGCATAGATCTCTATGGCCCTCTTCCGACTACTCCTGCTGGAAACCGGTGGATTATTGTGGCAGTAGACCATCTGACTCGCTACACTGAAACATCACCGTTACCCTCTGCCTCTGCAAGAGACGTTGCTTTGTTCATTCTCAACAACTTGATTCTTCGCCACGGGACTCCGAAGGAACTGCTCAGTGACCGCGGACGCGTTTTCTTGAGCGACGCTCTCGAGGCCCTACTGAAAGAATGTCGCATCATTCATCGCACCGCTACTTCTTACCACCCTCAGACGAATGGCCTGACAGAACGCTTCAACCGTACTCTGAGTGACATGCTGGCCATGTACGTCAACGACGCTCATTCCAACTGGGACCACGTTCTTCCCTTCGTAACCTACGCGTACAACACTGCGATACAGACCACCACTGGATTCTCTCCCTTTTTTCTTCTTTACGGGCGCGAGCCAACCTGCACAATGGACGCGCTTTTTCCCTACCGCCCTGATGTTTCTGAATCGACGCCACTCTCGGACGCCGCCCAGTATGCAGAAGAATGCCGTCAGCTCGCTCGTTCGCTCACAAAGGAAAATCAATGGCAACAAAAACACCATCGTGACACTGGTGAGGCGCCTTCATATACGCCCAACTCCCTGGTGTGGCTCTGGGTTCCTGCCACAACCGCCGGCCTGTCAAAGAAGCTTCTTGCTCGGTATCACGGTCCATACCGAGTGCTTCAAAAAACATCTCCTGTGAACTACGTAGTTGAGCCCGTTACGCCATCTGCGGACTTGCGTCGCCGTGGACGCGAAATAGTTCATGTGGACCGAATCAAGCCCTACTACGATCCGTCTGTCCTTTCGGCACCATGAGTCGCCAGGATGGCTCCTTCTCTGCCCGGGGGGGAAACTGTAGTGTGGTAATCTTCATCGATATAACCACTGACATGCGTCGCGTGCTGCCGCTCTCCAGGACGAAGAAGTTGTTCGCTGCCTTGCTCTTTCGCCACGCCTGACGCTTCGCTGCGAGTCTCCCCTGAGCGGCTGGAATCATCTGGGTTCACCGAATAAACACACCCCTACAATATATATATATATATATATATATATATATATATATATATATATATATATATATATATATATATCTGTGTGTGTGTGTAGTAAGTTTGCTTTTTTCGCAATTCTAGCCGACCATTCACATAGTGGATGTCACAGTGCATGTAAATTACATAGCTGATTTCATTATCTGAGCCAATTGGAGACTTGTTTCACAAACTGTAAAGGTACTTAATTAATCTCAATAAGCTCAACTGCGCTGCCTGATATTGCAGTGCCGTCGGGACTGCAACACAACCATGGTTGCTCGCAATCGGTGATCAGCCCAACCTGAAAGCAATTGAAACGAAATGTAGCAGCGGTGGCGTCAAGGCTTTCAATGCGTTGAAATCCGCAGAGAAGCAGGCGTTGACTCAGAATGACATCGCGGTCAGTGTGAGTCAGCTATGCGGCCGCGCTGACGCGAACGCATCGGGCATGGAGGAAGGCGCAAGGCCACCACGGCCAGTCTCGAGGGGCGCGCGGTCTGCCCTCGAGAGACTGGCCGTGACTGAGCGTCCGGTTAATGCGGCGAGTGCCACGAGGCGGCGCTGGCGATGTGGTCGCTGCTGGCGCCACCATACCAGCGCACGGAGCCCATAGAGCTTGTATACTAAAGAGGCTCTACCAAATCGAAATACTGTATCGACAAAATTGAGACCGCTGCATGCTGCTTCAAAGATCATCGGGCAGTCCTCGTCTCTGTCAAGCAAAATGAATAAAAGATCTTTATACACAATGTCTTTCATTGCCAAACATAAAGTGAGCACAAGAAGTTCTGCCAGGGAAAGGTACCTTACGGTACGTATATCCTGGCATAGCCGAGCTAAGCCACTGCCATTTTTTTTATATGCACCAAAGGCGTAAGCAAACAACCACACTGGATGGAGGGCCCTTATTAATTAAACCAGCAGTCTCCAACTGTTTGCATGCTTGAAAAGAAAAGGTATTGATGCACGTACTCATAGCATAAGGTCTAGGAAAGTTTAATCAAGATCAGTGTAACATAAGAGAACTTCTTGTTCGGCTAGTTGGTAATTGACCATTGTACTCTAATTCGCCAAAACAACACACACACACACGAGAGAAGAGGACGGGACATGTGCTCTGTCCAGTTCTATTCTCTCCTGTGTGTGTGTGGTTTTGGCGCCTTTAAAGTACAATGATCAGTGTAGCAGTTCGAAAGTTGACCCGTCAACGCATTCAACTAAAGCGCTTAAATTAAAACGGAACTAGATGTCTAAACAAGTACCTTGGTATTGCATAAATACCGCAGTTCAGCACTACGCAATGACACTGTTTAACACCACTTTGATGACTAGACTAAGGCAACCTCACTGCGGACAGCAATTGAGCTCTACACAAGTGAAATGATTTGAACAACAAATGATGACACATTTTTGACATTTAACACATCTATTTTCAATTCTTGGTTGCTGATATTGAGCACAGGTTCGATCCCAGCTGTCGCCGCTGCATTTCGCCTCCAAGCAAGAGATACTGTGTGATATCAGCGCATGTTAGAGAACTT
Source organism: Amblyomma americanum (assembly GCF_052857255.1). Taxonomy (NCBI): domain Eukaryota; kingdom Metazoa; phylum Arthropoda; class Arachnida; order Ixodida; family Ixodidae; genus Amblyomma; species Amblyomma americanum. The sequence goes on along the minus strand of NC_135500.1, from coordinate 73,770,472 downwards.
CAGGTGGTTGAAGTTCATTCAGAGCTCTCCGCTGCAGTGTCCGTCGGCTTGAGTCATGTCGGAACGTTAAATTTCACAAACCAAGCCAAAATTTCAGTAAGTGCCAGCATCATCTGTCCATCTACAATCATAAGCACATTTCTTCACTATTTGCACAAAACCATTGTTTTGCTATCGAAGTTTGTTTCAACCCTACATACTTATAGTGGTACCACTCTACTGGTATGTTAAGCCCATCGCAAGCAATCATTTTGCCTTCTTTTGGTCCTTTACATGAGCAGAATTTATTGCTCCAATTGTCAGTGGAAACAGACTGGCTGCTTTGGCTATGATCTTCCTGCATGGTGGCAGCTAAGGCTGCATTAAGTTGGTCTGCATCTGCAAGTTGATTTTCAAGGCCTCTGGTAAACCAGCGACTAAAAAGCTCTGAAACTTTGCGAAAAAATGCTTCTGCGACTCCAAGAAACTTTGTTGTAAAGCAGTTGTCCGCTTGCATCCTCTCAACACTAATTTCCTTATTCTTCCACAAAACAAAATCACAATACTTGCGCTGCCGCACAAGTAGCTTGGTTAGCATCTGGCAATAGTAGCGATGGCTTCTGTTTAGCCAAAGTGATCCCTCATTTTCGAAAAGAAAGCTCTTCACTTGTAAAAGGTCAGATAACTTTCCAGCACGAACAGACCACGGGCATTTCACCTCTACGAGAGCTTTGCCGCAGCATCGGCACTCGTTGAGCATATCACGCGTTGCGGCAAGAAAAACATGTTTGCTGGAAACCAGCGGCCCTGACTCTTAAAACATGACACCATCATGAGTTGTGCTGCATAGCAGTTTGTTCGCTTTCAGGGCATTCGGCTCATTATCCTTTCCATAGCGGACTGCCGGAGATGAAAACCTGTTCTCATGTGGGTAGCAAAGCCGCTTCACAAGGCTGATAGACGGCTTGTCAATCTGTGTGTGGCAAACATCGTAAAGAGTTGATGCTGTTATGTGACCAGCTCTGTAAGAATATCATTTGGTGCTGAGGCTTTGTTTTCTTTTCCTCCTTTCTATGCTGGACACAGCTTTTTCATTTACTTCCAGTGTGGCATACATTTTGCTGCAGTGAACGAAGAGTTGATCGTAAGTTAGACCGACCGTAGTTCTGTCATACAGCAGATGCAGATCTGCACCCTTGCAGCTTCGTACTGCCGGCACATAAAGGTCACTGTACCGCGGATTTGTGCTTGCCACAGCCGGTCGTTGCCCTGTCTCGATCACTGAGTCAAAGAATTGTCATTCAGCGGCCGCCGGTGCCAGCACGGTTGGTCGTGGGCATGGTTCCGGCGCAATGCCTGCGCTCTCAGGTTTTCGTCTAGGCGGCGTTTTTTCATGATCGACAACGACAGGTCGATTTCCGGCACCGGACGCACAGCAACCTTCTTCATGGTGGCCGGCAGCCAGACGTTGAGGCTGCCGGTGCACGATTGTTCTTGACGTGCGCGCAGACCACACTCCACATAAAATAGCAGGGCAGCAACAAGCGAGCAGGCCTCTCCGTTGCCGGCCATTCAGGCGTAGTGTGCCGACAGAATGTGGCCGTCGCTTTCTGCGAGGACCCACACGTTGTCTTGACGAGTTGCTCAAGCACAAAAGCCACGTAATAAAGCAATGTGGTAGGCTTGTATTGAAACTTGGTGACAATTACTATTACCAGGTTCAAGGCCAGATGTTTGCATAAAATGTGACATATGCTGACTTTGTTCATTTGAACAGGGTGAAAGACATATTTAAAAAATTCACCGAAATGATCCTTTATCAAAAATACATTAGCAAAGGCTGAAGAATTTTTTTCACGCTGTAATCCTACTGGAGCTAGTGGGACACTGGTTCACTCGACTGGATGAACCTAGTGAGCATTTATGAAACAGCAGCATTGCAAGAGCCCTCACAAACAAAACGGGCAATGCTGTAACTGCAGCTAAAATGTCGTGCAGAGCTGCAGTGTAGTGCCAGTATATACAGGACTCTATAGAATCGGCCAGAACACTGGCGTGCACCCCTAGTTACAAATGGTGTTAGAAGCGAAAAGAGTTGAAAGTGCAATACTTTGCTTGTGCGCTGTAGTTAGTGTGTGTACTGTGGCGCATTATGCGTGTGCTGAATGGTGTGTTATGTGGCGTATTGTGCGTGTGCTACATTGTGTGTCCTGTGGCGTTTGTAGTGTCGCACTGTAGCATATGTAGTGTGAGCACTGTGACGTATGTAGCGTGTGCACTGTGCCGTGCGTAGTCTGCGCACTGTGGCGTGTGTAGTGTGTGCGCTGTAGCATGTGTTGTGTGTGAACTGTGGCGCATGTTGTGTGTATCGGTGGTTTTGTCAGATTCTAGTGCAAGCAGGACGAAAACCACCTGACAAAAAAATGTACCTGAACCGTGCACACTGAGTGCCCTAAGTTTTTTAACCGTTAACTAGTACTTATGTTACTTCAGTCAAGTAACTGCTTTGTCCAGACCTTATTTTTCTCATATAAAAAGCTGAAATGACTTGTGCTCCCAGTCAGCATGACGTGTTCATGTAAGCTCTTCATGAACACTGCCGAAGTTCGAGGGCACTTGCCTTTGTGCATAAATAGGCACCAGCATGTACTTATTTAAAATGTTAAGATATTTCCTGCAGTTATTTGCGCAGAAAACATGACTCTTTTGAAAGTCCTAAATAATTTATTCATTCATTCATTCCTTCATTATTTTTTCCAGAAGAGATGGATGGTCTCCTGGGCTAAAAGCTGAGTAAGCAGCTTGACGGGGCCCAGGAGACCGTTACATGGCAAGGTTGCAAAGGGGACAAATTAATACGCACATATCTAATCACAACAGTGTACACCACATATGCAAAGGGGGAATATCAGAAAATAATCAAAATACACCACTTGTTTTGGTAGGAAAAAATTACCAGATAAATCATCTTCCTCACAGTGAAACATGAATGCGCATAGATAGTGAGACCTAGTAACAAAATTCCGCACTTTAAGCACCCATTTGCTACAGCTAGTGCGATGCCTTTCAGAACCCACCCAAGCCTCCTCCCATTGGCTGTAGCTTGCGCAACACTCCACCGAGCTGTCCCCAGCTTACCAGAGTTACTCCCAGGCTTCATTCAAGATTCTTGGTTGGGTTTGAACTTGTTAAGTAGCGCTTTCGCACTAAAACATTGACTAGCTGGCAGTCTCGGTGCATGCTAATAAGAATTCTGCGCGGAAGAAATTATTCTGAAGTCCTCTGCTACATAGTCTCATACACCAAGTGCAGCTTCCGGATTTTAAAACCCCATGCCCTACCACAGCGTCACTGACCTCTGTGTGAACTAGTCCACAGGGACTACAGAGTTGCAAAAGTTCGTACAGAATCTTGTTATTTGCGCATTCGCAGCTTTTAGACGTCCTCAACAGTTCCACTGGAAAGCAGGCCTTCAGTATTGCATACTTGTTTCTCACAAGCCCAAACAGTCAAGGATAAGGCGCACCTTTTTTCCTAAATTCCTGACAAAAGTCATAGACATAGCTTTCATAGTCTGTTCTTTTTAAGGCCATTGGATAAGTGGCTTCAGCCTGCCGAAGAATACGTCGAGCCATTTATCGCAGACCCTAGACAAAGTTGCCTGCGATACACCGAACGTGTATGCAATGTCTTGCATGCAAAGCCCCAGTCGAAGACGCATCAGGTGTGCCGTCATTTCCTCAAATATCGTAAGAGCATTGATGCTAGTGTGTGGCACGTGTTGCTACACAATCTTAAATACCGACATCAACGCCACGAATGATTGAAGGCCACTATAGAATGCCACTCGGTAGTTATCGTGTTGCAGAGCCTCCTGTGTAAACTTCATTTTGTCTGACGCAACTCGAAGTTGATACGCCTATGCATTTCTCACATGAAGTTCTTGCTCAAAGCTAGCGATGTCTGCAGTATTCAGGTCAGTCTGGCACTCTGCATTTGCGTACATCAATTAAAATGTTACAAAACATCTTCACAACTCTAAAACGTCATACTCCCCCGCAGGGGGGCGCCTGCAGTTTGCAGGCGTCGCAACGGTGAGTGGCGACACCGCGGGTTCCCGAGCATCCGCAGGGACATCTCCGCAAAGGGATGATGGTGAACTGTGCATCACCACGGACCCGAGCACCCGCGCCTCGCCGTGCGTGGCATCGCCGTGTCCGGGGAAAAGGGGATCCTGGTGGTTGAGCCGATGCCGAGCGTTTGGACTCTTAAGGCCCCTTGGCGGAAGCAACACACCACTTTGGCCCCAGCTTCCTGCAGACGGCACCTCCGGCCTGACCCGACCGGGGGGAATCGGCAGTCGCCTTTTCCTATCCTCCTCTTCATCTTTAACTTTCCTATCTCTGTCTCACAACTCTCCTATATCCTACTCACTCCTTGGTTTTTCCTTTTTTCCTGGCGGCGAGGGTTAACCTTGTGTGACCAACTACCCTGAGTTGCGTCTTATTTGGTTATAGTTGAGGTGTACAGCTGGCGTGGGCAGGACTTGCTATCAAGTTCCTGTCCCGTCCCCTTGTTGGACTCCGTGGTGGGTGGCTGGCACCATGACCGAAAAACAAAGTTTTTTTATGGCTCCCCAACTTTCAAAACCCGATCGCTCTCTCAAAAGAGGGCGGAACGAGGCAGACGACTTCTTTCAAAAAAGAAAAGTAACTTTCCCCAAATATCATGTGATCCACAGTGAACAACAAGATAAACAGGCAAGAATAATATCCCCCTTCCTTGTGTCAAAGTGCTTGACTGAAACCCTAGGCATTGGCTATAAGCTGTCAAAAATGGCCAGCGGCGACTTATTGCTCGAACTGTGTGACAATGTCCAACATTCTAAGCTCTCCAACCTAACGTCCATAGGGGAAATCCCGGTCTCCGTGACTCCTCATCGCTCACTAAACACTGTCCGAGGCGTAATATCGGAAAATGATTTTCTTCACATAACTGAAAAAGAAATGCTCGAAGGGCTCATCGACCAAGACGTCATAGATGTCCACCGAATCAAAATCCGGAAGGACAACAAGGAAATAGACACAAAACACATGATCCTGACGTTCAACACCAGTACCCTGCCCGACACAATCGACGTGGGATATTTGAAAATCAATGTACGACCATACATACCAAACCCTCGCAGGTGTTTCAACTGCCAAAGGTTCGGCCACGGCTCACAGAGCTGCCGCGGTCGTAAAATTTGCGCAAAATGTGCCTCTAACGATCACCAGTCTGATGTATGTGACGCAGCCCTGTGCTGTCCAAACTGTGAAGGAGAACATGCTGCATACTCCAGGGCGTGTCCGTCCTGGAAGAAAGAAAAAGAAATTATCACCATAAAGACCAAAGAAAACATTTCTTTTAAAGAAGCGAGAAGGCGTTTTGCGCTTACAAACACATTCTCCTACACAGCAAAACAAAACTTCGCTGATGTGGTGCGCAGGGGCGTAGCACCGCAAAGCACTCCGGCACCTGCCAAGGCCGCTCCCACCGAGCCTATGGCAGGGCCATCCACGCCCCAGGCAGGGTCAGCGAAAGCTGCCCTGTCACTGCCAAAGCAGGGACCGCCGGTCCATGGGTCGGCATCCCGCAGGACCTCCCCCCGTCGGGAGAGGCCTGAAACTAACAACCGCGGCTGCGCGGTCCTCCAGCACCTCTGTTGAGGTGATGGATACAACACCCACTCCGCCTCCATTACAGCGGCGGAACAGCTCTCTTGAGTGAAAAAAAGACAGGCCCCTCATAACGGGCCCACCTCATAAGTAAATCTCCTTTCATTTTCTTTTAAAAACACAAGCATGGCTTTTTTAATTCAATGGAATTGTAGAGGACTTATGCGGAATTATAGTGACATAACACATATTTTAGGGTCAATGTTACCCATAGTTTTATGTCTTCAGGAGACCAATCTTGGTCCACAACATGTGCATATCCTGAAACATTATCAAACTTTTAGACGCGATCGCGAGCAGGCAAATCGACTCTCAGGAGGCGTCGCAATTGTCGTCCAAAGCGGCGTCCCTGCTCGAGAAATAAAGCTCAATACAAAACTAGAGGCGGTTGCAGTCAGCATCGTCAGCTATAAAACACTAACAATCTGTTCCGTATACATTCCTCCACATTTTACATTAACAGTTCATGATCTAGAAGAATTGATAGATGAACTTCCAGAGCCATATCTGGTAGTTGGGGATTTTAACGCTCACTCCCCTTTTTGGGGAAGCGAGCGCTGCGACTCTAGGGGGCAAACAATCGAAGATTTTATCCTCTCAAATAACATCTGTCTTTTAAATACAGGAAAAGCAACTTATTGTTGCCCAAGCTCGGCAAAAATGAGCTTTCTCGATTTAGCTTTCGCATCACCATCGCTTTTTACAGATTTTAAATGGGATGTTTTAAATGACCCTCTGGGAAGTGATCACCTACCTATTATCATCAGCCTCTCATCGTCTACTGCAGTCATCCCCACAAGACCACGGCGCTGGAAACTTCACCTCGCCGACTGGTCACTTTTTACAGCAAGTGCCACACTAGAAAAAGAATTTTGTGAAGATCTCAGCATAGACGAAATTAATGGAAAATTTACTACATGCATAATATCGGCCGCTACACTAGCCATACCACAAACAACAGGACTCGTACACAAAAAACATAAAGTATGGTGGACACAAGAATGCACATTGGCAAAAAAACAACAAAATAAAGCTTGGGGCTCTCTGCGTCGGTATCCCACAGCGGAGAACTTGATTGCCTTTAAGAGGGCCAAGGCCAGAGCGCGATTCGTTCGGAGAAATGCCGAGAAATCCTCGTGGCAGAAATATGTCTTCTCTATAAACAGCTCAATAACCTCAAAAAAAATGTGGGAAAAAGTTCGAAGATTCAGTAGTGACCATACCCCTTTCACACTTCCTCTGTTGACTACACCCGGGACACAAACATCATTAGAAGAACAGGCCAACATACTAGGTGAGCATTTTGCTGAAGTTTCCAGTTCGTCCAATTACACAAACACGTTCCAGAAGTACAAAGCAATAGCAGAAAAACAAAAACTTCCATTTGCAGCAGGTATGCACGAGGACTACAATCAACCCATCACACTCCAGGAATTGATCAGGGCATTATCTTGTGGTAAAAAGACAGCAACAGGCCCAGATAATGTGCATTACGCTATGCTCGCCCATCTCTCTGAGGCTGCCGTGCAGGCATTGTTGAAATTCTTTAACAAAATATGGACAACTGGAAATATACCTGAGGAGTGGAAGAAAGCAATAATAGTACCTTTTCTGAAACCCGGAAAACAACCAACAAGTCCTAACAATTACAGACCGATAGCCCTCACCAGCTGCATCGCTAAATCTTTCGAAAGCATAATAAACACTAGACTGACCTTCACACTTGAATCTCGTCGACTCTTAGATTTACATCAATGTGGATTTAAGAAAGCATGCTCGACCACTGATCACCTTGTCCGCCTAGAAAACACCATCCGAGAGGCGTTCATCCACAAACAGCACTGTATCGGTGTCTTCTTCGATTTGGAGAAGGCATATGATACCGCGTGGAAGTTCGGCATCCTCCATGACCTAGCAGATCTAGGGATCCGCGGCAGGATGCTGAACTGCTTGAACGACTTCCTGACTAACCGCACATTCAGAGTCCGTCTGGGAGCAACTCTATCAACGACATTCGCCCAAGAGAATGGCGTACCCCAGGGATGCATTTTAACTACGACACTCTTTATAGTAAAAATGAATTCCTTGGCCAAAGTAATACCTAAGTCCGTAATGTATTCAGTTTATGTAGATGACATACAGATAGCATACACTTCTTCCAACATACTGTCCTGCGAGAGACAAATACAAATCACACTAAATAAACTGGCTGCTTGGGCAGAGAAAAATGGATTCAAGTTCTCCCCTCAAAAAACAGTAGCTGTTTTATTCTCATTACGACGAGGCCTACAGGTCGATCCCAATCTGTGCTTGAATTAAACCACACTGCCAGTCAAACAGGAACATAAATTTTTAGGCGTCACTTTTGACAAGAAACTTACTTTTCTGTCACACATTAACAACCTGAAAAAGAAAGCATCCCAAGCCCTCAATGTATTAAAGGTACTCTCGCGAAAACGGTGGGGGTCCGATAGAGCATGCCTATTGCAAATATATCGCTCTTTGGTGCGCTCCAAGCTGGACTACGGGTGTGTGGTATATGGTTCGGCAAGAACATCCTACTTGAAACGACTGGACCCTGTTCATAATCTTGGTTTGCGCCTATCAACTGGAGCTTATAGAACATCCCCGGTAAAGAGTCTTTACGTTGAAGCTAATGAGCCCACACTAGAGGATAGAAGAGTCACACTAACATGCACGTACATCCTAAAAACCCGTTCTCTCCCTAAACATCTCTGCTATCCCATTGTTACCAAGTGCCCATCTAGGAGATTATTCAATAATAAACCACATTTTATCAGGCCACTAATAATGCGCTTTGAAGATAAATGTGAAGACTTAGCAGTGCTGGACGCCCTACCTAATATTGCACAAAGACATGAATATCTACCACCATGGTACAGCCTTCCTTCAGTGTGTGACTTCACATTGACACACTTAAACAAAGAGAAAATACCACACGAGCACATACTACAAGAGTTCTTTGCACTACAAGAAAAATATGACACTTACACCGAATTTTGCACTGATGGCTCAAAAACAGAAAGTCATGTCGGAAGTGCAGTAATTCAAGGAACAAATGAAAAAATGATACGATTGCCACAGTATGCATCGGTATTTACTGCGGAGAGTTATGCCATCTTTGTAGCTGTAGAACAAATAGTAAAACAAAACATAAAAAATAGCATCATTTACACCGATTCATTCAGTATGCTAAAAGCGCTGCATTCTACAAACGCTGCTGAACCCATAATAGGAAAAATCATACATAACATAGGTAAAATTACAAAGCAAAAACATAACATTATATTCTGCTGGGTCCCTAGCCATGTTGGAATTTTAGGTAATGAGAGAGCAGATGCTTGCGCAGCACAAGCTAGAATTGGCCATATAAAACAAGTTAACATACCACAGAGGGATTTTTCTAAATTACTGCACAGTAAACTCAAGAATAAGTGGCAGATTGCATGGGACGAACAAACAAACAACAAACTACATTCTATAAAACCTGTTTTGGGAGAATGGAGATCATGTACACATCAGGAGCGTTTCATAGAAGTTATTTTGTGTCGACTACGCATTGGACACACACACCTTACTCACAACTTCTTACTGACAAAAAAAGGCAAACCTCTCTGCGAAATGTGTGGCGATGAACTCACGGTAAACCACATTTTAATTGTATGCAAAAAACTGGAACATCTGAGGAAAAAATATTTCACAACATTGTACAATGAATACATCCCACTACACCCCATGTTACTTTTAGGAGATCAAGCACTGGTTGATTTTTCTAGCATTTTTAAATTTCTCAGAGAAGCCAATGTTTTATACAAACTTTAGATATAAAAAGCGTAACCTTTAACAAAAGCTCTAACCGTGGTTTGGCGCATCATAGCCTAAGTTGCTTTTGCGCCATTAAAATCAATATAACTAACTAACTAAAACGTCATACTCTGACACTATAAGAGAACATAGCATCTTGAATGGTATGTAAAAATATCTAAATGGCAATAATTGCATTTCAATTATATCGGCACAAAATGTGAGATAACTTGTGTGGATGGCATAAGGTCAAAACGAAAGTGCGGAAAATATTTAAGATGCCGTGCTCATGACATTAAGATGAAAGAAGAACCGAAATCTAGTTCGGACATTGACGTTCGCCTTTCTTTAGTATAGGGGCACTGAGCCACTTATTGCATAAGAGGAAATGTTGACACTTAGGGAGAGAAAAAATCTGCCAGAGATTCTGCACTTCGCTTCTGCTTGAGCCTCACGCTCTTTGCAAGGGCTTTATAACTGCTCAGGATAGAAAGCATCGCCCTTCAACCCTACCACAGTGATATTCATCATCATCAACATCATCATTTATTTTCCCTTAAAAGCCCCAATGGCGCATTACATAAGGGGAGAGGGAACAAATGGTAATAATGGGTCACAATGATAAAACAGAAATATAAATGGTAAGCACAAATAAACACAGTAAACGCATTGAAATTACCAAGACATTAAGTAGGTAAATAAAAGGAAGCTTGCAAATGTGATAAAAGAAGCTTGGAAATGTGATAATAGTAATGTTGTCCCATTGCAAGCAAAGCCGCATGTAACAAAGGCTGTCATAGAACCCAATGGCTTCGACAAAATGAAGGTGAACTATGCCTTCACTTTTTTTAGTGATGAGGTTCTCAGAGGGCTGTCTGCATACAAAGATGATGTTGAGAATATCTGTGGCACCGGCTGCACTGAAGCGACAGTCTCCTTTATACGGAGCATGTCAATGCTCATTTCTGCCATGACGTCAATTTTCAGCAGTGATGCTATGCGTCCAAAATCACAAGCTCTCAGTGAAGTAGAAAATTTTCTCTCCTACTTAAATGCTTGGGAAGCCGAAGTAAAGCTGGGCTTTATCAGTAAAGCAACTGCGGAGGGGATGCGTGCCTCATTAACAAGCACAATATCCATTCTTGGCTACATCACAGGAAAGTTGGGCTATAAGTATTTGCTGACTTCACACACGAGTCAGGACCCACTAGAAAATATTTTTGGAGTCCTGAGACAAATGTCCCGAAGCAACGACCATCTGACTACAACACAATTTCTACTTTCAGCGAATTGTCTATCCTTTTTAAGCTTAGCGAAAGCACCATGCAACGCAGCTGTGCCACCGACGATTATCAAGAGCCTATTGGATAAGAAGGAGAACCCAAAAGAAGTGCAGTCATCATCATCATCATCATCACATGTGCTTGTTAGTCCTGTGTCTCCATAAAGCAACACTGCCTGCACTCTGAGATCATTTTCTTTGTCCTTACACCGATCACGTAGTCTCTCTGACGGATAAGATATAACAGCGCTTTAGACAGGAAAAACATGTCTCATTCTCTTTGTCCCGTCTTAAGCTCTGTTACATCCTCTCAGTCGATACGTACCAACCAGCCGGCGTCAGCCCTCTTCTAGAACCGTCTTTCTTGGGCTCTGGTCAAAGCATACCTGTGGCAATGCAGATACACTTTGAATAAGGGTGAATAATGTATGCACTCCAAGCATAAAGAAGTAAGTTTAAGACAATACTAGTCATTAGTAGCCTACAGAGCTTTTGCATGCTTAGTTCTCAAATGTGTTTTGCTTATGCAGCTAGTTCATTCAAAAGACATCTGTACGCTAAGCTAGAAAAGTGCAGGCGCTTGCATAATTACCTGGTTCCGCATGCACAAGAACGGGCTCTGTTACCTATGTGTAGAAACGTGAATGTAGAACAATTAAAAAACTAAGAAAAATGCTGCTTTCAATTTGTCATAATTAAGGACGAGGAAGAAAAATCTAAGATGAGAATGAACACAGCAAGGTACAGAGAACAAGACAAGGAAGGTACATACAGAGCGTGACAAGAAGAGAAAGATGGAGTGAGTTATGTCAGAGAACACCACAAAAGTACAGCTAGGGTTATGAAAAAAATGCACAGTCATGGCTCAAGAAAACCGAACAGACAAGCATTGAATGAGGAGGAAGTCACTCCATCTCTTGCACTAAAGGATGTTTCATCATGGCTACGAGCTGATGTCACATGGGTTGTGCATTTCCACTGCACTACCAGCAATGCTGCAAACATCTGAGCAGTGGCAGCTACGTCAAGAACAGGTGGAATGTTGACCTTCATCGTTCCTGTTGATGCTTTGTACCTGTGGCAGCGCCTCGGAGGCAAGTTGACGGCAGCGAACCTGAATTCGGTAAATGACAATAAGACAGATAAAACAGTGACCAACTGGCTCTACGCTTTCTGACCTCTTGTTTGCTATTTCCTCAAGCTTAAGCACCACGAAACCGTTATTTTCTATTGAAAAATGTTTGTTAGGCTGCCCTACGAATGGGCAGGTTTTATGTTGCCTTTAGCATCCTATCTCCTACCCACTTGCAGAGGCATGAAGCGTACCGAAGCAAGCAACAAGAGTTCTCCTCACTATAGAAGTATTTAGTGCTTGAGGGAGGCCAAAATACTCCATTGCATGGGTAAAAGCCACACGAACTTGCTTGATTATACACTGCCAGCATGCTTCCCTACCAGAACAATCGTGCTACCGGACAACACAAGTGAAGAATATAAAACGAAGCAGAAGTAAATGGAAGTGCTAACAGCTGATTTTTCAACATAACTGCAACGCAAACTCGCGTGCTAGCAATTGACAAATCTATGCCAACAGAAGGGCCAAGTCACTTACCTGCGTCAGCATTTGCCTCTTCGCTTTGCGAACCAGCAGCAACAGCTTCCTCGGATGTAAGTTCAGTGTTGTTTTCATGAGCTGCAACGAACAATTTTATGTCATGGGTCAGGTGTCATATTACGCTGTTCTAAACTACCAGTGGCTCGAAAACAATCTTATTGCACCTGATGAGGAAGATTCTGTGCTGAAGGTGGTGACTGCTGCGTCACCGGTGTGCTTGCCAGCAATCGCCGGCGCTTCTGCCGATCATAGCGGCTCGCATCGGTCGTGCCACCGGCGTCAAAGTAACCAAGACGAAAATTAGGCGTCCAATCTGGATTGAAATCGTCAAAATGTTGAGCCGCTGCACCCGGACAAAACGGAGAAATCATTTCTTAATGGTTTTCTCAGCGCACAGCACTCGGTCATGCAGACAGGGAAGAGGATTATTGCGCTGAAAGAACTACGACGATGCGCAATCAACTCGGCCAGTAAAGTGCGAGTTCATGATCTGGATGTGGTCAAAACAAGCGACGCTACATTTGCAGCTAAACTTAGTTCGGTCGCACATTTCAGCATGCAGGAAAATTGCATATGAGGCAATCACTTAGGCGACGAGCGATGTCAACTATATAAAGCCAGAAATAACCACTATACTTCAGTTGGGCAATGTAAACGTGGGAGCACTTGTCCGAGCGGTGCAATCCCAGGTGAAAATTTCCTGCTGGGAATCTGCTGGTTTGTACTGGTCCCAGCAGCAACTTTGCTGGTTTCGGTCTGGGCCTGCTGGTCCCAGCAGCCCACTTGCTGGTTTTGGTCTGAACCTGCTGGTCCCAGCAGCACTACTTGCTGGTTTTGTGTTGGGAACTGGTCCCAGCAGCAACCTTGCTGGTTTTGATGTCTGAGTCTGCTGGTCCCAGCAGCACCACTTGCTGGTTTTGTGTTGGCGGATTGGTCCCAGCAGCAACCTTGCTGGTTTTGTACTCGATCAACTGGTCCCAGCAGTAAACCTGCTGGTTTTGTACTCGGTCAACTGAAACATATTGTTGCTTTTAAAATCAAGTAGCCGGTCGTCAGAAGGGTTCTACTGGTCTCAGTAGAGAAGAAACCGGCTTTATATTGAGATTATTATTTACTTGCCTGGAGAAAAACTGATCAGCTGGGAATTCAACCTGGCGTGTATTGGATTAGATGACCTAGCTAGTTGGAAACCAACTAGACATGACTAGTTTCATTCAGAAGGTGTGTATTAACAGCCATTTGGCAACTGCTTCAGCGCTTGAAACTTGAGTATTTATTGGGAGACAGGTGTAACTAAATAAAGAAACACAGTGACAAGCTTCTGCGACAAGCTTCATGCACGGCTAGCAGTAAAAGTGGAACTTCGCCTTGTGAATTCCAACTCCAACGCTTTTCTTAAAACGATACTTCGTCAATGGAAGATCATGCCTATCAAGAATATATAATATCAGTCTTTGAAGCGCTTTGATTGCCTTCCAAGACAATCCACACTCAATGGCAAAATTCACAGTCAGTGCAAGGAAGTCCTCAACAGTTAAATTACTGCATTGCGTCTGATCTGACGTCTCAGGGTGCTCGGAAAAGTCAGGCAGTTGCGTGTGATTGCTCGACGATGTAGGAGTTTCCGTAGGACCTGACCAATTATAGCTGCTGCCATAATCATCCCCATCATGATGCGTGGCCTGTGGTGATGTCTGCGCTGGTGAAGATGACCGCGTAGGTCCTTGCTCTGGCGAAGCTTAGCGTGTAGATCCTTGCGCTGGCGATGGTAGCAGCCGCGGAGATCCTTGCGCTGTTGACGTCGGGTGCGTATCCCCTTGCACTGGCGACGATTACCGCGTAGGCCCTTCAGCTGGAGACGGTGGGTGCGCAGACATCCGAAGATAACTTCTGGTGGAAGTCGGAAGACCAGCATCGCTGCCTGGGTCAAGACAACGCCGGCACCGCTTATTCCTGCGGCCCATTCTTTCAGCTCACTGTGACAATAATACCACGGCCACCATCCGAATAGCACTTGAACGTCGACCGAAGAGAAGCACTAGGCGGGGATTGCTGTTGCTGCTGCAGGATTTGGATATGGGGCTTTCTCTTTGTATCGGGCGGCCCTTACAAAAAAAAAAAAAAAACTCGTGTCCTAGCCTATTTTGCAGGAGGCCCTACAGTTACAGAAAATATACTAGTTCACTGCACTACAGTCGTCGAGTTGAACGAAGCGTCTAGTTGGATTTGGATTGGATTTAGACAACCTGGACTGGTGAAAATGCCGATGTGGCTATCCTTCAAGAGCTCATTGAACTGATTTACGAGTAAATTAGCAAATTTAATTACATGAACATGCCACTAAAACTTAATAAGTAACTGTGTATCAATTGTTTTGTTTTAAACCAGTTTTGAAAAACTTGCTTACTTACTACCTTTTTTCTTGTCCGAAGTTTGTCGCGTCGATTTTTGGAGATAGCAACATTGGGTACCTGTTTACCTTTCTTTTCCCCCTTTTCCCTGTCTTCTCGGAGTGCACGGACGAGTATCGATCCCCGTCTCTCGGTTCTATCATACTGTGGCGGCTTTTAGCTTTTTAAATTACTTCGCTAATCCGAACTTATTCAGTTAATTAATCTGCGGCTGATCTGCGCTTGCAGAGTTATTAGTGATCCTTGGTGTGCATCACGCTCCACAGACACGTGCGATGTTTGCCGTTGTCAGGTTCGCGCACGATATAGATAAGAAGTTGTACGTGATTCCTGCAAAGGATATTACGAATTTCAACCCGAAAGACAACACAGACTTCAATACGCGGTCTGTGTATACCGCGTTCTGGAGAGATCCGCTGGACGGAAAGGACAGCAGTCACTACAGCACCCAAGTCCTGATGCTAGGAGGTAATGGCTCAGTTTTGTGCACCTTAATTGCATGAGATTTTGCCACGCGAACTGGGTTACTATAATATATGTGTGTGTATGTCTGAATTTCTCACTGCAGAGTCGGAGAAAGAAATCCAGGAAAGGATGAAAAAAAAAAGACTTGCAATGCCAAAAATTCTAGATTCGCATGATTCTTCAAGTGAGACATGTGAAGAGGAAACAGCAGCCCAAAAGAAGAAGGTGTGCTTGCATTGTGCAGTGTTATATCTTGTCTGATTGTGCAATCTCGTGAAATTTAACCTGCGATGTGTTGTAGTGTATGCTTGTTGCAGCACATCCTGTGTTTTTAGTTTTTTCATTCTTTAGAAGCAAAAGCGAACTCTGCTGGCATCCAAAAACGCAGAGTATGATGAGACCATGCTAAAAAAAAAATATGGACGATGCCAGAAGCAAAACACTGGCAGCTCAAAGCCGCGACAGCCGCCAAGTGGTAAGTAGTACGCCTGCTTAGCTATAAGCTGCCTTATAATTATCAGACACCTTTAAACGTCAGATTAAATCTGAAACCGTGAATGATAATTCTAGAAGCGAGTTGGCTAAAGTTCTTTAGTTATTATAGCAAGTTGGGAGTTATGTGCACTATGCCCCTGCAATCACCTGCTGGATCCTACTGTCACACCCCTCCTTCCTTTCATATGGCAGCTATCTCTGCAGCACCTTATTAACTGTTGTAAATACTTTTTTGCAGCCACGGTCAAGCACTGGGGTCTACAAAAGGGCGTGGACGTGGACCCCGTCGTAA
The DNA here is from genome assembly GCF_052857255.1 of Amblyomma americanum. Classification (NCBI taxonomy): domain Eukaryota; kingdom Metazoa; phylum Arthropoda; class Arachnida; order Ixodida; family Ixodidae; genus Amblyomma; species Amblyomma americanum. Next base: position 73,754,391 of record NC_135500.1, on the reverse strand, counting down.
AAAAACATCAACAGGATCCTCAGCGAGAAGATTCAAGATGTCGTAAAATCCAAGAGGAAGGATATATGCAGTGAACTGTCCATTCACATGAGAATAAACATGCTAAACTGCACAAGACAAGTAGATCTTCTTGCCCTGTCTTGCTGTTGAGAGCATGTAATGCATTAGTATGCGCCAAAGCAGCAAGTGGGATTCTGTGTCCAATGAGCTGTGTTTGCTCGGCAGTCTCGGATGAGCAGAACTGGCACGTTGGTTTAGCTTGGGTTCATCGAATTCTGCGTGAAGGAACTAGAACAATAGAAGTGACACCAATACCATACAGCTCTGTGTTGGTGGTATTTGCCTCGTTTCTACTGATCTTATTCTTTCACACATTTTGAGAGGTCAAAGCTCATTTCAATGCCTGCTGGCCCCACTAACACCTGCTGGTCCCAGCAGCGCCTGCTGGTCCCAGCAACGCCTGCTGGTCCCAGCAACGCCTGCTGGTCCCAGCAACGCCTGCTGGTCCCAGCAACGCCTGCTGGTCCCAGCAGCTGCTGGGAATCTGCCAAAATCCCAGCAGTGTTGGGACCAGCAGATTCCCAGCAGGAAATTTTCACCTGGGATGCGGAACGAAAACCGCAAATGTTTAAAGCAGGTACACTGCTTCGCCGGCTATGCTGGTGCTCTAGCGCAGCCGTACACCAGTGTAGATGCGCTAATATTTTCTTCTGCAACGCACCGCTCCACCACTATTCAGACTGTCACGGAAGACCATGCTAAAAAGAGGCCAAGGCGCAACTGTTCAACGATGAGCTTTGAAATAAGTTACATGATTACCTGAAATGAACTGCCTAGAACAAACTTGGTACTTGACGTCCGAATCGAAATCCTTCCTCTTGATTCACATCAGCCATTCGCGCTGGAGTCTTTCCGAATACAGCTGCGCATTCTCACATTTGTTCACGCGCACTTTCGGCACTTTGAAGAGCATAAGGTCCGCTTGTTGGTTCTCAATATTCTGTTTCTTCGTTTGAATACGACTACTGCACCCAATGATTGCGCAACACCCCATGTAACCGCGGTTACAGGTGTTAGCACTGCGTCACTAACACTGCGGTACGGGTAGTACGGGCGTACGCGAGCTGCACCGCAAAATGGCCGCTAAACGCAGCATGCGTCAGTTTGTTGACGTAGGTGAATATCCCCTTTAAGGAAAGATGGGCGGGGACCGCGCCACCCGCTTCTGCTCTTTCTGTATATAAAAACGGTAGCACAGCTCTACGAACACCACCCAACCACTGTCTTCGACCAATTGTCATGACTTTACGGGTTTGCAAGCCAAAATTTCCTATCTGATTTCCATGAAAATCTCATTATGCACACTGCTTCGCTATAATATTTTTTGCATCTCTCTCTATTTATATATCGCCCCTTCAGAGAGTGTTTCTCATTGAAATATGCGACTTTTGGCAGCGTGGTGCAGGAACCGCGACTAGATGTGGCACATACCGAGGCGGCTCTAAAACAGACGAAGAACGCTTGACACATGCGAAACTGGTTCAGAAACAAATCTAGATAATTTTGCCAGCTAGGCTATACCCCATTTGACGTCACGCTGTTTACACCACGGAGATGTCTATTCCGGAGTAGGCGGCTCGGAAGCCCGCGAGTTCCTTTCTGCAGAGAGGGTCCACTCACGCTTACCCGCGTACAGTCGACAGCACCTGCACTCATAACGTGAACATTTTGGCAGAGATCTGCCTGGTCGGGAGAAGAATGAAACAAAAAAGAGTGACACTCGACCAAAACTTCATTAGAACCGACGTTTCTATGTCAATCCGACATCTACTGTTTTCACTCCTTAGTAGCCGGAGGCGAACGCCAGAATTTGCTTCGACCGGTTTTCATGACGTCGCAGTTGCAGTTCAGCAGAGGCCAAGCAGGTAAAGGAAGGAGACGGATCATTCGCCCCTTGATATGGGCTGTGACACTGCAGTAAATAGAATTTTGCGAGTATAGCGTGAAATCGCAGGTTATTGGCAAGTGCCTACGTGACAGTGGGTTAACCACTACGCCATGACAACAGGTTTACATGAACCGGATAGCGTCGGGTCGAATCGTTGTTCGGGCTGAGCAAGGTCAACCCAACTCGATCAGTGCGTATATGCATGAACTCGATTTTAGCGTTTACATGAGCTCGGCGCGTGTTTACATGAACCCAGTAACCGGTTTCAGACCAGACAACTCGCTCAACTCGGCCCTGTCGGGTTCATGTAAACGCCGCTATTGGCTGTAGGGCCTCCTCTGATGTGTATGTGCACCTGTATTCTTGGCTTGCGTTGCCACCTGCACCCCTGCGCTGGGGAAGGAACAATGCTATTCTCCCACATCGTCCTGAATGCGGAGGCTTCTTCCTGTGAGTAACTTGTGTTTTGGTGCCAACAATGTCTTATTGTGCGTGACGACCAAAGATGGGGAGCTTTTGGATGTCGCCTTCCATCCCACTTCCTTTTCACACCAAATGCTCCAGCAAAAAAAAGCAGAAGACCTTTAGAAATACAGCACAAGCAAGATAAAAGGAAAGATAAAAGGCAGCCCTCCAAGAATTACAATCTGCTCTTCGTCATGAGTTCCATGAAGAACTGGTCACGGAACTTTGAGAGCTCCACCACAACACCATCAATAAAGGGCATGATATTGTTTACCAGCTGCCAGGAGACAGCAGCATCGCAGGCAACCACCGCGCAAACGAGGCTGCGCGAACTGCTTACCACGAGGGCGATTTTGTGTGCATTCCCATCTCGAGAGCCGACGCAGCGGGTAGGCTGCGACCACTGGCGCGGGACATCACGCTGGCCGGGACATCAAGCCAATTTTCGAATTCGCGTTTAAAAACCTTTGATTTAGATATGAAGCTCTAGCTTCCATCTTGCCTATCAAGACGTGAAGCAACTTTTCCGTGTCGGCTGTGGCTTGGTGTAGCCTTCACGAACCATTACTCTTTCTTAACCAGTATGGCTGATAGCCCTGCATGTGCCTTAAAAAAATGTCTTGATGGGCAAGTTGTAACTATACATCTTTGGTTACAGGCGCGAAAACAGACACAACACAATGCAGAAAGGCAGCCCAAGCAAGATAAAAGGAAAGATAAAAGGGCACTCCGTCCCGTCTTCCTGCCTTGTGTCTGTTTTCGCGCCTGTAACCAAAGATGTCCTGCATTTCCGGCAGGGGGGCGTCTGCACCTTGCAGGCGTTGGTTAGTGGCGACACCACGGGTTCCCGAGCATCCGCAGGCACATCCCGCAGGAAGATGACGGTGAACATTGCGTCACGATGGACCTGAGCACCGGCGCTTCGCCATGCATGGCATCGCCGTGTCCGGTGAAAAAGGGATCCTGGAGGTTGAGAGGATGCTGAGCGTTTGGACCTTTAAGGCTCCTCGGCGGAATCAACACACAACTTTGGCCCCAGCTTCCTGTAGACGGCACCTCCGGCCTGACCCGCTAGAGGGAAATCCGCAGTCGCGTTTTCCTATCCTCCCCTCCCTCTTTCACTTTCCTACCTCTTTCTCACAGCTCTCCTATCGCCTACTCACTTCTTGGCTTTTCCTTTTTTCCTGGCGGCGAGGGTTAACCTTGTGTGACCAACTACCCTGAGTGGCGTCATATTTGGTTGTAGTTGAGGTGTACAGCTGGCGTGGGCAGGACTTGCTTTCAAGTTCCTGTCGCGTCCCCTTTCTGGACTCCGTGGTGGGTGCCTGGCACCATGACCGAAAAACTAATTTTTTTTATGGCTCCCCCCCTTCAAAACCAGATCGTTCTCTTAAAAGATGGCGGAACGAAGCAACAGACTTTTTCGCTAAAAAGAAAACAACTTCCCAAAGTTTTATGTGATACATAGTTAAGTAGAAGGAAAGCAGGCAAGAATTATATCCCTCTTCCTGGTATCAAAGTGCCTAACTGATGCCTTGGGCCCCGGATATAAGCTATCGAAAATGGCCAGTGGTGACGTATTAATAAAAACCTGTGACCATATCCAGAGCTCCAAAATCTCCGACATTCTGTCTATTGGAGACATCCCAGTCTCCATAACTGCACACAGATCCCCCCAACACCGTCCATGGTGTCATCTCAGAGAACGATTTCATTCACCGTACCGAAAAAGAAATGCTAGAAGGTCTTGACGACCAAAATGTCACAGATGTGTATCGAATTAAAATCCGCAAGGACAACAAAGAAATAGATACTAACCCCTGATTCTCACATTCAGCACAAGCACATTACCCGAAACCGTCGAAGTCGGATACCTTAAACGTCCGGCGCTACATTCTAAACCCACGCAGATGGTTCACTTGTCAGAGACTCGGGGATGGCTCACTGAGTTTCCGCGGCCCCAAAACCTGTGCGAAATGCGCCTCCAAGGACCACCATTCAGGGGATTGTGACGCAGCACTGCGCTGCGCAAAATGCAAAGGAGACCACACAGCGTACTCCAGGGCGTGTCCGTCCTGGAAAAACGAGAAAATCATCACCAGAAAGACCAAAGAAAACATTTCATTTAAAGAAGCGAGGAGGCGTTTTGCGCTTACCAACACATTCTCCTTGACAGCAAAACCAAACTTCGCTGATGTGGTGCGCAGGGGCGTAGCACCACACAGCACTCCGGCACCTGCCGAGGCCACTTCCTCCGAGCCTTTGGCAGGGCCATCCACGCCCAAGGCAGGGTTAGGGAAAGCTGCCCTGCCACTGCCAATGAAGAAAGAGCCGGTCCATAGGTCGGCATCCCGCAGGACTTCCCCTCGTCAGGGTAGGCCTGAAGTTAACACAACCGCGGCTGCGCGATCCTGCAGCAGCTCTTGTGAGGTGATGGATTTATAACACCCAGTCCGCCCGCTTTACAGCGGAGGAACAGTTCTCTTGAACGGAAAAAAAGACAGACCCCACATAGTGGACCCAGAGCATAAACAAACGCCTAAGCGTTCTCACCCCAAAAATAAACATGGCATTTTTTTAATTCAGTGGAATTATAGAGTACTTATGAGGAATTACAGTGACACAACGCATATTTTGTGTTGTGTTGTGTTGGATTTAATGGCGCATAAGCTACCAAGTCTATCATGCGCCAAGCTCAAGGTATCAGGAATTGGTTTATGCAGAATTTTACAGCTGAAATCTTATGACTACGTAGATAGCTTGAAAAGGTATTTCCTTCTATCCAGTATTCAGGGAAAAAACAAGGTTTATAAATGGCTAACCTTAAAAGTTGTAAAGGAGGTCAGGCAACCTCATCACCCGTCTTTGGCTGGGCAAGACTGGAGGCCCCTAACCAACCAAATAAAACAACCTCAGCCCTTTCCCCCGGAATTAGAAAGTGGTTGAGGTGTACTAAAATACAGACTAGTAGGTAAAATATTTTAGTCTGTTGAGAAATCCAGTTTCTTTGAGAAAGCTAAAAACAAATGATATATCAATAATTGCATGATCTCCTAAAAGCAGTGCAGGACAAAAAGGAATACATTCGGTATAAAATTTAGTCAAGTAATTTTTCCTTTGTTTTTATACTTTCGCACAAGACAATACAATATGGTTAATCGTAACTTTGTCTCCGCATTCTTCGCAAACAGGTTGATCTTGTTTTGTGAGTAGGAAATTGTGCGTGAGGTGCGCGTGTGCAATACGAAGACGGCAGATAATCACTTCCTTAAAACGTTCCTGATGGGTGCAGGACTTCCATTCACTTATAACTTGTTTCACAATGTGTAGTTTGTTTTTTACTTCGTTGTTCACCGTGGACTGCCATTTCTGTCCTATGTTACGATTTTTTAAGTTAATTCAATCTTTTAACGGAATATTTACTGTCTTTATTTGCTTGTCACGTGCTTGAGCAGCGCATAAGTCTGCTCTTTCATTGCCTTTATACCCGATATGACTTGGACCCAGCCGAGTTTCAGGTTTTGTCCTTTAGCTGTGGCTATTACTATGTTGTGTATGATATCACCAAGTATAGGAGTGACTGCATTTCTGGAGTGGAGCTGTAAGTAGACTAAGCGAATCGGTGTAAATGATACTGTTTTTGAAGTTCTCCTTTACTATTTGTTCAATGGCTACATAGAAGGCGTAAAATTCTACAGTGAAGATTGATGCCCACTGTGGAAGCCTTACTATTTCACTGCAGTTCCCTTGTACCCCTGCACATTCGACGTAAACATCTGTTTTTGAGCTATCTGTATAAAAAGTTGTGCAAGTACTGTATTTTTCTTTGAGTGCAAAAAATTCTTGAAATATATGCTGTTTTGGAGTTTGTTTTTTGCTGAAATATGTAAGAGTGAGATCACGGATTTCCGGGAATTTGTACCATGGTGGCAGTGGATCTCGTCTTCCAGCAATGCCAGGCAATGTGTCTAGTACACCGAGATTTTAGCGCATATCTTCAAAACGCAAGAGCAGTGGCCTGGTACTTTGCGGCCTGTTGTTAAACAACATTCTGGATGGGAACTTAGAGACTATTTGGTGACAGATTTGTTTTGGTAGTGAACGGAATTTAAGCATGTACAAACACATGAGCATCGTTCTTCTGTCTGTAAGCGATGGTTCGTTCGTTTCTACATACAGACTGCTTAGGGGCGACGTCCTGTATGCACCAGTGGAAAGACGCAAGCCTTATTTAAGCATCGGATCCAGCCGTTTAAGATACGATCGTCTCGCTGAGCCATAAACCATACATCCATAATCTAAGGTAGAGCGTATTACAGAGCGATAAATTTGTAGAAGGCATGTCCTATCGGAACCACAGTGTTTTCGGGAAAGTACTTTGAGTATGCACAGGGATTGAGAGGCTTTCTTTTTTAACGCATTAATGTGAGGCAGGAAAGTAAGCTTTCTACCAAATGTTATACATAAAAATTTATGTTCATTCTTTACCGGTAACTCTATTTCGTTAAGGTGAAGGGTGGGATCTGTATGTATGCCTCGTTGTTATGAGAGCAGAATTGCCCCTGACTTCTGTGGAGAAAACTGGAAACCATTTTATCCGCCCATGCTGCCAGTTTATTGTCAATTGTATTTGTCTTTCACATGTGGATACATTGGAGGGTGTACAAGCTATTTGAAGGCCGTCTACACAGGCTGAGTGCACAAAGGACCTTGGGATTATTTTACTAAAAGAGTTCGATTTTACAACGAAGAGGGTAGTGCTTAAAATACGCCCTTGAAGTACTCCATTTTCTTGAATAAAGTTCCTCAAAAGGGCTGAGCCTACCGGATATTAAATGAACGGTTAGATAAAAAGTCTTTAAGGGAGTTAAGCATTCTGCCACAGATGCCGAGCTCGGCTTAGTCCTAAAGGATACCGAACCTCCAGGTTGTATCGAATGCTTTTTCTAAATCGAAAAATACGGCTAGACAGTGTTGTTTGTGGATAAAAGCTTCTCTGACAGTATTTTCAAGACGGACTAGGTGATCTGTTGTGGAGCATTCCTTTCTAAAACCACATTGATGGAGATCAAAAAGTTCGCCGGATTGCAGGACAAACTGTTCCCAATCGAGGCCTCAGAATACCAGCTGTAAACAGGCTCACGACCTGTTCACGTCTCCCTGCCTGACACCCTTTTTTATTGGAATCTTTATTGACTTTATGGAGGGCTATGGTACCTGTGCAGTTGTTATAGATAACTTCCAGTATTTTGACATAAGACTCTTCTACACCCTGATTCCGCAATGCTTGCATGACTGCTGAGGTTTCCACCGAGTCAAATGCTTTCTCAAAGTCAATCAAGGCAATATGTTGGGGTTCGTAATATTGTGCACATTTCTCTATCATTTGATTGATACTGTGAATGTGGTCGATTGTCGAGTACTTAACTAGAAGGCAATCTGCATAGCAGTTTCAGTGAACTGTAATGTATCAAAAATTCAGAATACATTTCCTGTTTTGCCGCTCATAGACATGCAAAAGCCTACAATAGACTTGAATGATACAAAAGAATAATACCACCCTACACATACCAACCATTCTCCAACCACTTGCAGGAGTGCAAAAGCATCAGAGACAGTTTGTTCAGTGCATAAAAAGGGTGGTGTACCATATTGCACTGACATGTGGAAAGGTATACATTTGTCACACCAGAAAATGCACAGATGAAGGCTTTGTGAATGCAAAAGTAACGAGGCACAACACTGAAATAGTCTTTTTTGCGTGTGCACTGGCATGACTGTCCCAGCAAATCGTAAAAACTGCTATTCTGAGAATGCATGGATGAAGCCAGAAGCAGGGATCATGAGGTCTGCAAGATTATAGAGGCACATCTGATGCACGAAGAACGAGTGGGGTGCATCAGTGCACAATCAGTTAATCTTTTGACCAAAGAAATAATGTCCCTTCATCACAATAGGATGCAGAAGCACTGTTTCTTCTTTTTCTTTAGTAGTCCTGCTATATATGGTATATATGCCTAGCTATATAGTGCTATATATGCAGCCGTGCTGCAAAGAAAATTAAGTTGAAAGTTAGCACACGCACTTTGTGCTGTCACTGTCTCATGTCCTTATCAGTCTGTCCATTTGTCAATAACATTTTTTTTTCATAAGTTGTTTTACCCTCACTTATCTTAGCATTCCACTCACGAAAATGATTTCCCAATCAGAGTTAATCTTGCATTTTCTTTCAAACTTTATTTCTGTGAAGCAGAAATTGACACATACCAATATAGAAGGGCTCGTGCGAGTTTGACGAGTCCGACCAGAACTCCGTGAGCTGCCTTGCAACTCCAAGCAGGACGCAATGCATATATTCCACTGCTTGGCTACACACCAGGTCAAAGTGCTTCAGGTTCACTAAAGGAGATGGACCCTTGAGGCCATTCACGGTCACATTCCAGTCGAGGGCACGGTCCATATCTTTAAGCATGCCCGCCGATGTTCTTGCAACTCCTGTTGACTCAAGATAGCGGCGAGCACCTGCAATCATTAATTCTTAGATGCAAGGTATCACACACTTACTACAAGGTTTAAATACAAGGTGAAAAACCAGTTGAGTGCGGGAAATTCCTCGTGCTCATTTTGAATGGTTAATTGAGTTACCTCAAAATGCTACAATGAAGCTGACGAAACTTGTTAAGAACAGTACTAGACATCAAATACATTTCAAGCACAGGGCAAAAATACAACCTTTGCTTTCCTTTTTCTGAACACAGCTTTGCTTCTTGCATTCTCAGCATCACTTTTAATTGACAGCTATGTTTCATGCATTACATTTAGTAATAGGAACTCGGAGGAGTGCCTGCCACGAAGCCGCTTGGTGGCATGTCTCAAAACTCGACCTTTTCAATGGGTTGCACAGTGCTCATCGCCTCAGGTCTCTTGTGAATGTCCCTTAAACGAAACCCATACTGCTTTATTCCATATGAACCAACCTGCCTAACAACACATCATGTGGATCGACAATTTGAGTTTATACTGTAGAAGCATTTTCTGGCGGGCTTGGCCTAGTTTGGCTGCACATATGCAAGCAGAATCACTTGCAGAATTAAATGAAAAAAAATCATACCTGCGACTTGTGTTCCTGATGTAAGGCACCACGGGCAGCCAAACTTTCCATCGAACTGGGTGTGGTTTCCCACGGCAGCCCGAGCTGGAGCATCTACTGTACAACATATAGCATGAACATTGGATTTGACAGTCTCAGAGCAAAACTTCCAGACAACTGTTCCAACTGCATTCAGTTCCTCAATAAACTTGTCCATGAAGACTGTTATATTGGGGTGCGCATGGCCAAACCAGAGTCCACCTAATACAGGATGCTGGTGCCGAAGCTTTGGCTGAAACTCATTAACAACAAACTGAATTGGCCACACAGAAGTTCTTGAAGATTTGTATACTGGGCTCCCGTCTGTGTTGATAGTGATCGTTAAGTCTTGACCAGTGATGCTACCAGTGCGCCTAACCGGGTTCTTATAGAGGCGACCATAGTGACATCTCTGATCTGATCAGTACATTGGAGCATTTCAATTTTTTCAGCTCATTGTATAGTGCCTCTTTGCATGTAGAAATAAGCTGATGAAGCTGCTCCTTCACATTCATAATGCTGAAGAAGCATCCATTTTCCTTCAGCACTGAAACTCGAGGTTTCCCTGCAGAGTGCACAGTGGAACTGGTCCATGCCATGCACTTGGTCCAGCACGCTGCCACAGTCTGCACAGTAGTAGTGGTGCTTTACATGACGATTCAATTGCGGACTCCATAGTTTCCAGAGCAAATACTTGCTCTTGGGCAGCACGTTGCCATTAAAGCCGAACAATGCGTCGATGAGGCGCAAAAGGCCGTCAACGGTGTTCCACGGGAGACCGTGGGCGACGACGAACGCCACGATCATGGCGATCGCTGCTGCCTTTGTGGTAGTGGAGCCAGGAAGAGTGGCGGTGCCATACTCTTGTAAAGCTTCACTGAGTGCCTGGTGCACATTTAAAGTTGGGCCAGGTCCGCAAGGCTGAATTTCATTTTCGCTGGCACACGGCGGCATGTCGGGAATAGCTTCCACTGAAGGGTCGCCAGTACTGTGGTCCGTACTGCTCGCCGGGGACGCAGGGGGCTCTTCGTTTCCGGAATCATCGCCGGTACAAGGCGGCATGTCGTGAACACCTTCCGCTGAAATGTCGACAGTACTGTCGTCCCCAACTTCTGCGTTCGCAGCATTGCCCGCTGAAGTCGGCTCCACGGCGGAACTAAACAGTACTGTCGACCCTTCAGCGGAAGGTATTCACGACATGCCGCCTTGTACCGGCGATAATGCTGGCACGAACGTAGAAGTTCCTGCACCTGTGTCTTGTGTGCCAGGAAACGCAGGATGGCCGTCATATCCTGCATCTGTCAGATTTTCGCGTAACTGACGCCGACGGTAGTGGCGAGTCGATAGTGGCACATCAAATGGTTGGCTCTCGTGAAGGTACGTCTTTCGTTTCTTCCGTGCGGAGGGGCCTTCCATAGCTCAAAAACTGGACGTGTCTGCACAGAGCGCACTTCGTACAGATATATAAATCGAATACACTCAGGTAGAAAGAATGCTTGCAATATGGAGCCTAGTCTGGCGGTGGGGAGGGGAGAGCGGGGAAGGGGGAAGGAGGTGTTCTTGGAACCCGTAATTGTTGGACCGGTTTCGTTGGAAAAGATGGTATTAAGCATGGTTTTCATATGCAAAATAGTTAACTTTTAGAGAAAATCCCCCCTACCTCTCTTCCTTAAACCTACCTCCGCTTCAGCCAGGCAGATAAATACGATTTTTTTCTCCTGCTGTTGATGAGGCGATATATATAACTCGTTTATTTAGTAAATTCATCATTCGACGGCGCTTTTTTTAGCTTCAGGGATATATATCAAGGCAAATGCCAGCTTACCAGATGGCTGCTTGTTTGCTCTGTCTTTGACTACGCAGGAATTCCACATGAACCGCCCTGGATTTGAATGGCACTGGAAAGTCTGGAACGCATGGGCGGGAGGCTTTTAGCGCTGCACTTTATGTCGAACTGCGATTTCGTAACAGTTCACACTAATTATTTCCCGTGTCAGGCGTAATGCTAAAAGCCTTGCGCCCGCGCCTCGCGGACTTCCCAACACCGTTCATATTTAGCGCGCACGCTGTCGGGTCACGTGGCAGGACGAAGACCTCCGGCATGTTTGCAAACAAACGAGGTGGCGCTGCAGTCGCTAGCGGGCTCGTGGTAGGCAAAAGGTCAGGGAATGTCGTCGCGGAGAGGTGTTGCGCACGGGTTTTCAAGGCTTGTAGGTGCGTTTTCAGTTTCTGCGAATCACAGCAATGGTTGATGTTTTCAACTTAGTAATTTCTTGAAGTACACGAGCTCGCATTAGCCACGTGCGGCGTATTCAGAAAAATAGTTCGCCACTGTGTATTGTATATATAGTTTATAGTAAACAGAACGCGTTTCTGGCGTTGCATGATTGCTACGCTAGGCACTGAAAAAATAGGAAGGTTTTGGCACTCTGCTCTAGCCATAATGATTTTACATCGGGACAGTAGTGAGAGGATGTGCTGGCGTTCTTTCGGCGGAGAGGGAGAGAAAAACTTTATTTGGTTCATTAAGTGTTTAGCGTTCGGTCTTCGTCTTCATCGCTGCAGACTCTTGACCTTCAAATCAGGGTTGGGCCCCTAGTCCAGAGCTCCACTGAGTCGCGCTGCTTCGCTTGCGTGCTGCACCATTGCCCTTTGGGCGGCGAGCTCGCAGCTGGTGATCCGGCTCGCCCACTGCTCCGCACTCGGTGTTTTGTGTTGGTAGAACGTGTAGTTTCGCTTACACTCCCAGGTTATATGGTAAAGCGTGGGGGTAGCCCCACACCACGGGCATGTGTTCCTATACTGTGTAGGATACATCTTGCTAAGTATATGTAGGTTAAAGAATGTTCCCGTTTGCAGCCTCCGCCTACTAGCTGCTTCTTATTTTTGTTTCGGCGGAGCAGACCTGCACTCACCGTCTGCTGACATACGTAGGTGTCGCACTGTGCGAAAAGTGGGGACAGCGTCGTGTCCTCATTCTCCTGTTTTTATCCGCAGGATCACGCACCAGCCAGGCCGACTTCTCTCTCCCCTTGTTAAACTGGTCGATTTGGTGAAAATTTTTGATTTCTGGAAATATTTTCTTTCTTTGCCCTGGGGTGCTCGGTTTGCTTGACGAAAACTTATAGCAAAATATTCAGTAGAAATTTATAAATTACCCTTTCTAGATGCGTGGTCGGCGAAAATTGTGAGGTAATTTCTTTGATTTCTTTGAAGCTTTCTCTAAGTTCAGTGCGGCATTTCTTTGACCAAAGCGCAAATAGGAGGACAAAAACGAGGGAATGAACGTTAAGGTTCGCTTTCTGACCTTTCACATTTTCTGCGATTGGCATCACTCACATCCGGAATTTCGTAACGCATGAAAATAGGATGATTCCATTTGTCGCAACCGATTCCTGAGACATTAAGGAGTGTAATGTATCTCTCGATTTTCCTACACGTGCAGTACGTATTATATTCGTTATTTTTGTAAGAAATGTTTTCATGTAACTATGCATGCATACGTATATGATCATCTAAAAAAAGAACTAATAGCGTCATCATACAGAACAGGGCTTTGTGAACATTCTGGCATAAAAAAAATTTAGTACATTCTGCTCAATTATTTAGATCTTGACGGGGGTGTTAATTATAATTACCCAAGAACTACACCAAGTATAGGTAAAAATAAAGAGCATTACTGAAACCAGCGTAGTAATTTCATATCTGAACCAAACTCAGTTACATATATCGCGTGCATAAATAACGAAAACACTTTTCATTGCCGCGTCCCCTCTCAATCTTGCCACGTGTCAGTAGCACACCTGCGGCTGCTTCTTTCCAAACAAGCTTCGCGATCATGGACATCACGAAACATGACAGATGCATGATGCAATGAAAAAGCATGTGGCTTTTAGCACACTTAAGGTACGTTATTCTAAGCATGCCAACGTGACCACGCAAGAACTTACCTAACTTCTTTCTACTGTAATCAAATAATTACGTCGTCATATCAAGAAACAGTTTCAAGTAAATATTAAATGCCATAAAACGTGCCATTAAAACATGCTGTGCTATTAACAAAAGAACGCATTCCTTGGGGGCGAGTGAACCTGCCGGCGCCTCGTGCACACCGGCTCAAGGTGACAAATACGTGGCAGGTAAATATGTGCTTTCTTTTCCTTGCGCAGTTATAAGCGTACTATGCCGATGTTCAGGTGAATGAACGCAGTAACTTACATGCTATTAAGTACATTGAGTGTCAGTGCCGATCGACTCCGAGACTTCGCGTTTTTGTGCCGCGGCCCATTCCCTGTTAGCCAGTTTCATAATGCGGTATTTATCGCGAGAAGCCTATCGGGGCTAATTTAAATGTCCTTTTATGCTACTATATTCATACTATATGCTACTAAACTATATAATATATACTATATGCTACTATATCCAACAGTGACGCAGCTGATCAATACATGCTGCTTCTGCAGTGTGCAGGCATGATGCAGCCGCCGGTAGCTGCAGCAGCTGCGGTAGGCACGGGCAGGCGGAAACTGTTTTGCCTACCATGCGAAAGTCGCTGCTGACATCAGCACCACAGCATCTTCGTGACATCGCGGGGTGAAGGTCTATAGCTCCGTCGCGAAGCCAAATCCATCCATTTGCCCACGTGCAGCCATCGCACTTCGGTCCGCACTGTTTCGCTGGCGTACCTCACTTTGCTCATCTTCTTTGTGTGGTGCGTCGACAGTGAGGCCTTTTTAGCACAATGCCTCCGACCGCTCCGACCTACGCGTAAGTGGTGTATAAGGATGGCGGCAAGGCGATTGTCGCGATTAGTCTCATTAAGGACTATGCGCCCAGCGACATAAATGATGTGCAGAAAAACAAAAAAGTATACTGGCGCTCCGAAGTCCCAGGCCGCGAAGCTGAGGAGGGCCACTACGACAGAGACGTCGTCGACTTGGGACATAAGTGAATCAATGGAGCATGCCCTTTTTCGAAAAAGCCTCTTCTCCCTGCTTTGCTGCATGCATTGACACCCTGCACCAATTGGCCACTGTTACTGCTACGAGTTATAATCGCCTTTCGAGACTGGCAAAGCGACCGTGCGTTTTAACACAAGAAGCAGTTTTGCTCTGGGCCTAAGCAGTGTTGCTGAATAGCGGGAAAATTAGAGCGACAGAAGAAAATCCCACATGCAAATGTGGAACATTTTGCGATCACGGTAAAACTGCTACTTCGGATACGGCTCTCAGTGACAAGCTAGGCTGCGGAAGATATATCCTAGAGCAGCCGGTCGTTGAACCTGGTTACACAGCATTAGCTGTGGTATAGTACTTAGAATGTATGTGAAATCGAAATGATGGGTGTTTCAACTAAGATGTTCTTAGATTTTTTAAAATAGGCTTTCTGAATCAGCAGAGTGATTATTTTCTTCATGGCATTATTGTCAGCGTTGTAGTTCATCAGAATACAGCTTAGACTGCCAACTAGTGGGCTGCTAAAGTAGATAACTTTTTAACTGCTACTGTTAGCCTCCTTATTTATTGACAGGTGTAGAGACCACTGTATGTAATATCAATATCAGTTGAGACTTTCGAACACGCAGTTACCCTCGGCGCTGTGGTCCAACAAATTTTGGCAACACCGCGCCAAAACAAATGCGCTTTCAGAGTAGGAAGTCTAGCAGTAATTGTTAAAAGTTAACTATTCTATATTAGTTAACCAGCCTACTAGTCTGCTAGTCAACTGTATTCTGATCCCCTACACTGCTGACAATTATGCTATGATAGCATTGCTCTAATAACTAAAAAAAGGCTATTCTTAAACACTGAGAACACCTTAGACATAACACATATGCTGCTGTATTTTGTTAGGTGAGAGCTTGCATTGATTTCCGTGTGCCTCGATCAGATGCAGTTTCTAATCTCACAAAGCAGGAACTTCGAAGGCATGCGAGAGTTCCCTGACCGAACGAATGTAAAGAAGTACATTTAAATTATGCATACATTTGAACGCCGAATTTAATGAACCTTCACTGTCTTTACTGGTGTGCGAGTTTAGAAGAGAAATCGAGTGTGCACGCGTCAGTACTGTTGTGGCTGTTGTGCACATGTCGCGAACCGTAAAATCTTCAGAGACGGGGCTATAAGTTCATTAAAATTTACTCTCTCGCAGGAGTCACAGGCTCCTAGGGAGAGCACGTGGAAAGTCCCAGAGATGTAATTTTAAGAAATTTCTCAAGCATGTTTCTTTTCTGCCTCTTGCATATGGTTGAAGATGTTGCTTATATTTTGTCAAGTTCAAAAACAGTTTTGAATCACAAGAAATGTCTAAATCCAATGTCCTTGTTCTGTTCGTTCCATCTGTATAGTATTAATAATTACAGTAGAAACACTCTCCACAATGCACGTTATCATGAAGATATAAGCAAAACAGTAAGCTGAGGTTTTCAATGCAAATAATGATGTTTCCTCACCTTCTGGTTTTAGTTCTTAGAGTTGGGTGTGCGGGCTCAGAGGGGCGCTTAGTTGATCATAGGCTTTGCATTTAGTTTTAATGTATTCTTTGCTGCTACTTACTCCAACATTGTTATTTTGGAAGAAATATTTTGTGGAAATAAAAGGGAAATTTGGGGCCGAGAAGAGGGGACAAGCCAAGTAACTGAGCAATATGGTTACTCTGGGCCTAACCTCATTGGCAGGGACCACCTGAACCAGGGGTTACATAAAGGCAATTCACATACAAGGGATTGAGCGGTGTGGTGAAAAATTTTCACCTTGTTGGAACTTCGTTGCTCTGGCCGCTTGGACCGCTGCAACCACTTGAAACAGGTTTTTACACCGTAGCAGCAGAACTCTGAAGCATTTTCGCCTGCATGTGAAAAGGGCTTAAGAATACTTTTCCCACATGAAAAAGAAGGCAAAAAAATGGGGGTATTTATTTTTTGCTTCCCACGTGAAGTCTTCCTTGCTTGCTTGTTTGTAGTATTTATTCCAGTGGACTCTTCTTCCTTTACCGTTGAAACAAAAAAGAAATACCTACACATTCCTGTTTCACAGTGACCAAAGCGGACCTTGCAGCAAGGATGGCTAAGCGCCTTATGGCTGTCCCAGATGATGTTTTTGAATGCAGCAGCGCTCATGGGCACACAGCACCCTCCAAAGTGGGGAATTCATTCCTAATATGAAATGTGCATCATGCTGTTGGTATGTTAATTAGATACTGCACATATTTTTCCTTCATTTTCTTTTTCCTACTCATTAGTTTGACCGAAAAGAAAAAAAAACGAAGTTGGCTGCACCAAGAGCGATGCAGCGGAGCCACGCAGCAAAAATACAACCACGCTGTAGCATGCCCGATATCTCGTTTGTCTCACATTTACTTGTAGTGCCATGTTTTTGTTTCGATTCTAAGTCGGCCGCTCACTTCAGATTTTCAATTTTTGAAAAATAGGTTGACTTACAATCGTGTAAATACGGTAGCTGCGGTAGCTAGTCTAGTGGACTGAGAGAACAAGTTTTTTCTCTCTACTGGCTACAATAATACATACTGCAGTCATTAGAAAAACCTAAATTATCTGCTGTCAACTGTGCCTAGTCTCTCAGTTCAGAGGGGAACGTTACAGCTCAAGGAATTCTTTTTTATCCAGTAACAGCCAGTGTGACAAGTTAATGAAAAATAAAACTGCTGATCAGTGTATGGTGGCCCGTGTTGGCAGTGGTAGCACATTAAAGAACTAACAGCTGAATGCAGTCGCAGCAGAAAAATTGGCTGCTCTTTTGCTGTGAAGATGCAAGTAGAAGAATTAAAAATTAGGGTATCTTAGACGAACATTAGCTCAGGCTCCGAAAGAAACCAGGTTACTAATGCACAAATCCCTGATCCGTCCAATTATTGACTGTGCTTGTTTCTTTGGCATAGTAGCAGCGCAAAAAACACAAAACAAGAAGAACGAGACACAGAAACAAAGACGCTGCACTCAGGAGAGCAGAAAGTTGGGCTAGTTGGTTGAAATGCATACTGAAGAAGTTGGCGCGGAAAAACGAGGTTGGTCTTTGCTTGTCTCACTTGTTCTCGTTTTCCCGCGCCAACTTCTTCAGTAAGCAATATATTAATTTAGTAGCCGCCGCGGTGGTGCAATGGTTAAGGTGCTCGGCTGCTGACCCGAAAGGCGCGGGTTTGACCTCAGCCGCGGCAGTAGCATTTCGATGGCGAAATGCTAGAGGCTCGTGAACTGTGCTATATGTCAGTGCATGTTAAATCCCAGGTGGTCGAAATTTACAGAGGCCTTCACTATGGCATTCCTCATATGGCCCATTAAACCCCCCATAAACCATAATCAATTTAAGGAACACAAATGAAACACATACTTGCAATGTATTTTCATACACACAATGATCGGTTTATTGAATACAACTTATATATGCACTTCAGAACCAATAATTTTCATGTTTACAATGCAGTTTAGGAGCTGCAAATAAAACTACTTAAAATCATAATTAGCAGCCGACCATGCAGCGCTCGATGAAATGTGTTCCAAAGAAACTAAATACATATATTTACAATACATACATACATATGCATGTATATACATATCATCATCAATATATGTTATATTTATATATATTACGTATATATATATATATATATATATATATATATATATATATATATATATATATACATATATATATATATATACAAAACAGTCATCTCTGATCCTGCAGAAGGCATAGGGAATTTCTTGTTATTGATTGAAATTGAGGTAACATTTTAGATACTTGATAATAAGAATAAGGAAAGAAAAAAATAAACACATGTATTTTTTAAATACATATGTATCACACTTCCGCAACAAACGAATCACTGGATAATATAAAAAGTGAGGAAAATTTGATTCAATGCTGCTATGAAAAGTAACCATGAAATGGAAACAGAACTACAATACAGGACTGCAGCACAGATATGTATTTCTACCACTGCCTATCTTGACACGGTAGGATACAAACTAGTTGTCTCGAAAGTTGTTGCATCTAAATTTAGCACAGCTGACAGCTCAAGGAATTCTGATCATCAATTACTCCACAGCACACTTGCTGGTATGAGTTCAGTTCTTGAAAAGGTATGTATGGGCTTGCCCAATTAGCTCACAGACAATTTTTTTTCTTTGACCGCCCACTGTCGCCACCAAATAAGAATGTTGCAATGTTCTTACCATTAAATGAAGCATATGAAACAAATACTGGCCTGTCATCTAGAAACACATCCAAAGAAAGGTTAAATTCAGGTCACAATATCATGACAGTAAACTGCTCTTGAAAAATACAAAACGGTTCACAGGGTTCGTACAGACTCAAAATGGGCAAATTCAAGGATATTCCTAGAATTTGAAGGCCCAGTTGGAGTATTTCCAAGGACTCAACGCAATGCTACATGCAGCAGTTTTCAGTACCAAGTACCAATTTCACTGAACAAAGTCGAAGAAAAAACATTTCAAGGAGCACCTTGTATTGCACTAAACCAACATAATATATGTTCCGTCTTGAAAAACATCCATTTTGCAAAACTAATAGCAACTTCAGGGGGGCGCCTGCCGCTTTTTTTTAGTCTTCTGGCTTAGGCTACACAGTTCCTCAGTCTTGCTTCGTGCAGCCTTCCTCAGACTATTTATCTGACCACGTATTTCAGATCATTAGGTGCTTCTGCCTTTTCAGCATACGTATCCACTGAAGACTGGAGGTCAGCTGTTGTTGTTTCTAGTTTCTTTTTCTTTTTCATTGTGTCGATCTCTTCGTTGATGCAGCGCTTGCATCTTTTGCTTCTTTTTTACTGCTTCCAAATATGCAGCATACTACTGCCGAGCAGATGATACAGCAGTTCTCAGCTCTTTTGTAATAGAGACATTAAGAACTCCCCCTGAATTGTCCACAGCGTCGCATACAATACGTTACGAAATGTACGACAGGTCTTTCAGGTTTTCTACACCAACCTGGCAGTTCATGCTAAACCCCCGCTCTACAGTGGCCTGTCCGTGGCTGTGCACGAGCAAAAGCTTGACAACCTTCCACAGTTCCCCATATGACGAATTAAACTTCATCAGCTCAGACAAGAACTCGTCCAACCTTTTTACGTTCTTCTCAAACATTCGCAGGTTATGCATCTCTTCCTGTAGGAACTCGGTGTACTGCCCCAGTACAGTGTCTCTTTGCTGCTCAGACATTCTGTCTGCTGTAATGAGGGCATCCGGCACTCTTCTGAAGCCGGCCAGGCACTCACCTGGTTTAGTACACATTTGTCGTGGGTCCAGAAAGGACAAACTCCTAACAATTCGATATCAAAGTGGACTTCTCTCAAGCACCTTTTTTGTCACACTGATCAAGAAGTGTTTGCATTCTATGCGGAACTGGAACGCGTCCTTCTGGCTTGCTTTAGTTTTCCTGACAGTCTGTTCAGCGGCATGGCCTACATCCACCTTTTCAAGTGGAGTGCGGTTCTTGGTGCTTTCAATGTCCACTATCAGCAGACCGGTGACTCATTTTGCTGAAGACAAGACCAAGCACTTCAGAAACTTCGTCAGTAGCTTCCTGACCAGTTTCCAAGTCACTTGCAACAAAAAACACAATCCATGGGCTGATCCGTTTGGTACTCGGTGAGGAATGCCTTGAGTGTCATGGCCACACCCAGTGCACAATGAAGCTTTGCTAGCAGTAAGACATCACTGGCAAACTCACGCAAGTTGTGAAATGATCCACATTTTGGGGGGCTTACTTTTCTTCCTTGCAGATGCAATAAACTTCTTAATATCACACCACAATACCAAGGCTTTCTCTATCACAGGGACATTCTTCAGCCACCTGTGGGCAACAAAGTTCAGGGGAAAAGTCTCCTGACTGGTAACTGCTGAGAAGTCCTCCCTCCTTGCAGGAGAACCATGGAAAAGTGGACTCAGACTGGAGAGCAGACAGTCAAGTCCCCACTTACTTGCTGTAACACCTACCCTGTAGGCGTTGTGCACGGTGTGGAGGCCACAAGTCCAAATGTCCAGACATTGAATTTGGTATGCTTGATGCAGGCAATTTTGAAAATTATTGAGTAAATTCAGGTTAACAATGGGACCATCCATTGAAATCTGAAGAAATTTCTCAAGCGAGAAAGGCTTGAGCGCACTCAGCAGCTATCCTTGGATGTGCTCGGATGTCGAGTGCCCCATAAACACCGAGGTATAATACCTCGTTTCCACCTTGTGAGACGAATTCCAAAACTGGATGTGCACATCCAATTGTTTCCGCTGGAGATAGTTGTTTGTGGACTCGTCAGAGTACCACGTAGTAATCACAATCTTTTATCGCCTGCTGCAGAGCAGATAAAAAGAAGGGCCTCAGGCCATGGCACGTCCCATAGGCACATTTTTTCTCTCCACAAGAAAATGCTTTGGCCACGTCACTGTCCAGGAACATACGCTGGAATAGCTGGCCTTCCGACGATGACCGATAGGAGGAATGCGATGTGACAACCTTCAAAGTCTGCAGAATCTCTACGTTCGTCACCAGCTCGTGTACCTTGCAAGCATCGTCTAGCTTTCCTGATTGCGAAAGAGGCAGGACGGCTGACTGTTGCCCCGTACATGGAACTAAATAGCTTTGCACCGAGCAGTTGGCTGCAATCTCCATGATGCCAGCATGCTTAGCACTCTTCATATGGCTCTTCAACGCTGACTCGCCCATGGTGGCGATATCGAAGGTGTTGCTGCAAGGCCTGCATCTTGCGCAGTGCTCACTCGTCGTATCTGGTGCAGTCCAGTCTTTGTAAGCGTCGTGAAGCCACACGCCTTGAAATTTGCTTTTCCAAGGCATTTGTTTGTAGTCAGATTACTTCAGCCGCAAAAAGTCGGGTGCAGAACCGATAGCACAATACAAATGCCGTCAACCACCATAAGAAAGCGTCAAGATCGGACTGGATTGAATCGGCTCAAGTTGGCTTCAAAGCCAAGTGGCTCCAATGTGGCTAACCGTCGCGCAACATTGGCTATATTCGCACAAACTGATTTTTTATGCCTCAAATGCATATGTTAAAACACGATATTGAAAATACAAATATATTAACTGTTTTTTTCTGATTAATAGCCATTTGCATGTCCTACGCTAGGAATTCAAGAATTTTCAAGGAGCAGCAAGAACTCTGATTTTCAAGGGCCTTCCAAACGTAATATTCAAATTCAAGGACCTGTGCGCACCCTAAGTTCAGTTGCTAACAACGCACTCTCAAATTTAGGCACACTTGCAAGGCTTCCAGAGCTCTTGTAGTGGAAATGTGGACCTGTATAACATTTCAAATAAGCCATTTGAAAACTTAACATTACACATTTCAGCACAAACTCTAATATGTGTGCATAGCACCCCCCCCCCTCCCTGCAATTTCTCACACTTTGTACTCTGTCCTGGGATGAAGTCAGAAAGATAGACGTGCTATACTTCCTCCTCACTCAAACTGGCACAGATTGAGATCAAAATGAAACCAAGAGTGTCCCCTCCCCAGCTGTGCACTAGGGTACGTTTTGCATTAAATGTTGTGCAGCCTCGGTGGCAGTGATATTCTGCTACTCAGCACGAGGCTGAAAGTTCAGTCCCAGCGGCAGGAAAATGAACAACTTTGCATATAATTCAGGACACCAGAGCTGCGAAATTAACGCCGTACCTTCATTACAGCCCACCCACATAAGCAGCTTATTTGCTGCGCAGTTCACTCACAAAATTGCCTAGTGATAGAAGCATCTCGAATATGTTTAGTCATTTCTAAATAATAAAATCTTTATCTTTCGGCGAGTCCTCCCTACTGTCATAGTCAACAGTGGCTCAATGGTTGTGGCATTCAACTACTGATGCCCTGGTCATCTGATAGCAGCAGCTGTATTCGAATGAAGGTCGAGTGCAAAAAAGCGGTGTGCTGTGCGTAGTCAGCATGTGTTAAAGAAAACTAGGCTGTCTGAATAAGTCTGGTATCCTTTACTTCAATGCAATCCACTTTTAACGACATTGAAAAAAAAGGAAAATTTGATGGTTATAACTGATTATCGTTATATCTGGACGGCAAAAGAAAAGAACCCATGCATTCCATCATGCATGTAGGAATTACCCCATGAATGTAAGGGCACAGAGTGTCTTGGCACTCTGCCAAGTTTGCCGAGCCAGCCACCCCACCCCCTCTGGAGCTCCCATCAAAAGATAAACAGGCAGCGATGTTATCACCATAGAGCATCTTGGTGCGCTGCCAAGGACTGTGATGCAGACAGTGCAAAACGGGGAACGTGCAAGGAAAGGGAACACTTAAAAAAAAGTAAATTCTCAACCATCTTGGAGGGGGAACAAACTTCTTAGTCAGACAGCGTTGCACGGCAGTAGCTAAGCAAGCTCCTCCCTCCAGCTATTGCGTCGATGATAGCGCTTGGTTCTCATGGCCATAGGTAACGCTCCCCCACGGATTTTGCCCCGCCGGTCCGGTCCTTTCGGAGTTTGTACCACGTTCAGTTCAAAGGATTTCAATTCTTATCACGCTTTCAGACAAAGTTTTACTGTAAACACCATCTTGGGGGCCAGAATCCTACCGTCGTATCCCTTATTTCACCAATAATTGTATCGTTAGATAAGTGATATATCGTTAAATCTGGTATCATTATAAGTGGATTACACTGTACAGCACCTCTCATAGCCCAGGTGCTGTTTCTCGCTCTCTTCCCCCCAACTTCCAGCGTGCGTCTCTCGAACCCTCGTGTTTAGGTGACGCGGCTCCTCTTTCCGCTCACAGCGCGATTCCTAGGACGTGATCGGTGCAAACACCAGAAACATCATGATGCTATTCGCTCCTCTTTTTGTATATCACTTGTTTGGGGCCCACAGTAAAATTGCGTGGGTTGTTCTCCGCTCTTTGTGAATTCAACAGTTGTGGCACTCCAATATATGGCAGCAATGACTTTCAGCTTTCTGCCAAGACGAAGAAGTGCATTCGTATAGACTAGCTGTACAGTTTACTTTAAATTTTCAAAGTGCGCTGTTAAAGGTGAACTAAAGAGGAATCGGAACTCGTATTTTTACTGCAAGAACTCATTCTACACGTTCCGGCCATTCTTGGAAACTTCGAATTATTGTCCTGTGTGGCTGATTGCCCTAATTATATCGGATTAAGCATCCCAGGCTCCCACATTTTTCTTGAACTCAACGCGGTAGGTAGGCGGAGTCAACCAACGCGTGGAGTGTCATTAGCCAGTCCAGTGGCGGCTTCGCTTTCGCTTTTGTTTTAAGTTTCTGTGAATAAACAGCTTCAGTCACAGACAATACAGGCACAGATTATGCGCATGGAAATAAAAATACACGTGGACTCTTTGATTTACGTGTCACTCCGCCGATGGCAGAGCGGCAAGCCGCCACGGGACTGGTCTTTGGTTGACTCCTCCTACCTACTGAGTTAAAAAAAAGGGCGGGAGCCGGGATGTTTAATTCGATTTAATTAGGGCAATCGGTCGCACAGGACAATAATTTGAAGTTTCTAAGAATGCCCGGAACGTGTAGATAGAGTTCCCGTGGGAAAAATATGAGTTCAGATTCCTCTTTACTGCGCCTTTAATCACGCTCAATGAAGTTTGGCAGCTTGCAAATGTACAGCCCCTCTTCTTCCGCAAATTCAATCCACACATGGCGCATAGAAATCTTTCAATTTCAATGCAGTAATAACACCTGAAAGAGATCGAAAGCATTCCATGATGTGCGGAGGTAGCTTGCGCTGGCTTTCCATGCAAACAACCCTAGTGCACAACAAAATGCATTATCTGGTTTCATTTTCGGTAACCTGAAAAATGCGGTTTATAACAGAGAAATCATTTTCTGTTGTGAAAATAGATGTACTGTTGCTCTTCTTTGCCCTCTCATACCTTGTGCTGTGCAGCACAGTGGAGCGGAAACTAAACCTAAAATGCTCCTCAAGAGAAGGAACGTATCCAAAGCTCAACATAAGGCTGTTTCTTCTGTTGAAAGCACGGGAAATGGGTCACAAGCTCCAAACATATGAGTTGCCCACACGTGTGGCATTCAGAGTGAGTGGGTGCCCCAGCATTGTGCATATGAAATTTCTGGCTTGCTCCTGAACAGTGCAAAGTGCCATAGCCAAATCCACTTGCTGCAGCATAATCATTCTTTCAATGACCTGGTCAGGTGCCCCATTTGCTGATGTTATTGCTCTAAGCACCCTACCATTCCCGGTTTCAAAAACAAATGCCAATGTGCCCACAGTGGCCCGAAGTTCTTAGCAGCCTTCGCCAGGTGGAGAAGCTGGCGGACGTTGAATGTCACCAGCCGCGCTCCATACAGTGCTGGCATCCGTGACACGAAGTCCTCTAGTAGGCGGCCTGCCCCAAGATAGTACCAACATCTCACTGTAAAAATATCTAGTGATACCAAAAATGTAACGTGTAATTTAGGTGCGTTCCATTAGTAATATCAGATAAAGAAAGTAATTAGGTGAACCACAAGAGGACAACTGATAAGTACTTTCTATAATAAGCTGATAACCAGAGAAGGGATGTTGAACACTGTGGGAACATACTACAGGAAATGCAAGCTCATACGGCCGAGTCAGGCTTGAAACAGAAACACGGTATTTAATAATAAAAACAAACATGAGATAACTTTGGAAAAAAAAGGATTGAGCCCACTGCTATGCGGCGCTCATGAAACCATGAGCTTCTAAACGTCCTTTTAAGCATAGCATTACTTGGCTCATGCTTGGCATGAACAGAATGTCTGTACAGAATGTGTCTGCAGAATGTGAACGAAATATGGATGGCCATAGAACAATGAGCAGAGAGGAGAACAAAGAGAGAGAGGGGAACCTCTCATGGTGAACAACTAGCTGTCTAAATGGCATTCTTTAGAGAATATGCAACTGCAGCTGGAAACTACTAATCCTGATTGTCAGAAAAGTAATTGAAATGTAGAGTATCGTGGTCAATAGACTGCACTGACTGCACGCTGAAAGCAGCGCTAGTCATTGAGGCACCCTAAGATAGACAATCCTGAATGCTGCTAAAAAAAACTGAGCAGCTGCAGAGTGCTGCCACATCAACTCTTAGAGAAAGACCACCACTAAGCACAGCAAACACAAGACTAGAGGCTGTGGCTCTCAATGGCTAACAAAAATGCACTTTTTTTCAGCAAAAAGACTATTTAATTAAGCTTTCAGTACCCCTCAAGTGGGCAACAACATGCAAACACTCAACTTTTAAAGGGACACTGAGTGACAAATGAAGTAGGCCTGTATAGATTAAAGCAGATTAATAAAAGTGCAATGGGAAATCTTATGAACTAGAAAACATTACGAAATTAAATGTAGATATCACCACCATCAGTCGTTATCAGATGATAACTGCAATGATATGTAGGCAGTTTTCTCTCGCATATCCCTAGGTGACATTGCCATGTGCTTCATGCAGTGACCGCAGAGTCCTTTCCAGTCAAGTCGTCATAAATTTGAATCAAGTCTCATTTGCAGGTTCGTCCTTAAGCTATATCAGACTACATTAGTACATCCTGCACTGCCACCACTTTAGTGAAATATTCAAGAATGACACAATCTATAGAGCAAGAATCAGAAGCAGCACAAGTACTACAAACCACAATAAACTGTTCATGACAAACACCTGCAGACCATAAGCACAAGGCTCTCCTTGCTTTGAGATGCCACATTTTTTTCCCTGAACTACCAACAAGTACTTTTGGCGCCTAGCTTCTAATACTGCATTATACAGCTAGGCCTCACCTGCATGATTTATTTGCTGCAATGTCAGCTCTTCCAGCAGTAGGGTGAATATGGCTTCAACCAGCAATGCAAAGTGGTTCAGGTAGCGCTGAGGTAGTATGCCCAAGCAGCAGGGCAGGGCATAAAAAAGCAACCAATGCCGCCATTCGCTGGCTTTCCAGTGGCACTTGTCCTTGAGCGAACGTGGCAGACGAGTGAATGAATGAGGTGGCTTTATTGCCAGCAGCCTTCTGTCCACTTTGGCCATGGTTACGGGGCACCCTGCACAAATAAAAATGTTGTGCACTTGGCGCTGGTGTGCACGTAACAAGGGCAATGGCTTATCACTGTTCACTGTTCTAGTCTAAAAAGCAGGTTTCTAACCATAGCAGCTGAAGCTGCATGCACAAATTTTGTGGGCCCTTTTAAGCATTACATCTCAACATAACAGCAGGACATCATGTAAAAAAAGGGCACTGAAATGACGTCAGGCACTTACGCTGCATAGAAAACATTGAGAAGGGTAACAGAGCAAAAAATCTCTGCCTTTGTCTTCACATGCTGCAAAACAAATTCACACAAACTGGCTGAGAAGATGGCACTGGCTGTTGTGAGGCAGAATTAGAATATAAGTGAACCAACATGAAAGGCGTTGGATTAGGTTACGTTCCAGCATGGCACAACATACCAAGATGTTATGTCGCACAGCTCACCATTTCAAGGTGAAAATTATGACACCACTTTGTTTTGACATAATTCAAGCTCTATAAATGAATTTTTTCTGGATCCACTGTCATAAGCTTATGGAGACCCACCGTGGTGTCTCAGTGGTTAGCGTGCTCGGCTACTGAGCCGGAGTTCCCATGTTCGAATCCAACCACGGCGGCCACGTTTCGCATCGATGGAGGTGAAATGCAAAAACGCGCCCGTGTGTTGTGCGACATCAGTGCACGTTAAAGATCCCCAGGTGGTCGAAATTATTCCCCAGCCCTACACAAGGAGCCCTCTTTCTTCCTTTCTTTCACTCCCATAGTTTCTGCGCCATTTCCTTTTCTCAAAAGCCAATTTTGATGTTTATGGAATGCAATATCCGATAGAGAAATTAATTGCACTGCTGTTTTTGCAGGCAGCCTGAAATGTTTAAATTAGAAGGTGCAGCATTAAACTTCAAGTGATATGAACAAGATGCTAAGAAATTGAACTTTTCGCCAAAGTTGCATTCTGCAAGCTGTTGGTGATTGCTTACAACCAATGCAATATGAACCTCTACTGGCGTTCAGTGGCACTGCGTGGCTTTCATGCAAATCATACCCAGGTTCCTTTTTTTGAGCTGCACAAATGCCCAACTTTCTGGGCACTCAAGCATGCCAGACTGTTCTTTCTTATGTTTTAAAACTATGAACCTCCTCATGCTCATAAGTCCCTTAGTGCTTTTTCGTAAGTTAGTTATTTTTCATGTCTAATTTTGATAGCAGGACCACACCTTGTTTTAGGAGCCAGCTGAATGAGCATTGCAACTTGAACATCAGAGCTAAGCTCCATCATGTCAGCAGCTGAACTAAACGGCAACGGTTAATTAATCCTTTCTGGTCATGTATAGTTCCCCACTGACTCTTGCAATGGTCAGCATTCTTTTGGTCTTTCCAGCTCCTCGCAATGAAAGGGAGTGCCACATCATGACTTGGTTATAAACATTTATTTAAAGCCCTGTGCCGAGCCATGCCGGACTATACTAACCACACGCACACTTTTCCACTGTCGGGTGATGTAGTACAGAGTATTAGAAAATTTTTTAAGGTTACTTAGCGCTATAATGTGTAGAACTGTAGCCTTTTTACTTTCTCCACTACTTACCAATGTAGAACGGTTGCTGAGAGTTTGCTGAATCAAACCACTGGTCAGTAAGGCATTTCGTGACCCCAATGAGCACACAATGCATATACTCCACTGTGTGGCCAAACACAATGTTAAAGTGTTTCAGGTGATTCAGTGGTGACTGCCCTTTAAGCCCATTCACAGCATCTTTGATCTCCGCAAACTCCATGTCTTTCGACATCTCCCCTGGGGTCCGCTCCTCACCGACTGTAACACTCATGTACCTTTGGGCCCCTGTTGAAAGGAGAGAAATAGTGTGCATGCTCGATTATTTGCCTGCAGAAAGCAGAATCTACAGGAATTAAGCAATGCCTGCATTTGTTTTATGCACTAAACTATTATGAGCAAAAGTAATCGATCCAACGGTCCATGGTGCGAACCATATGCCACGCTGCATGCTGGCGCTGCCTGACGAAACGTTCATATTGTTGAAAACAGCCCAGTGTGCCAATCTTGACACTAGGAGCACTTCGTCAGGTAGCACCCACATGTATACAGTGCAGCTTGGTTTGGAATGCAGACTGAAAGCCCTTACTTTTGCTTATGACAGTTCTCTTGCTCGGTATAAGTCTCTCACGTGACATTCGCATCATGTGTCTAGATGGGGAATTTTAGGCCCGCCTTCAATGCTTTGCACCTCACATCTGCTGTCACGAATAAGTGTGGCACATCATCTATATCACATGTTTCTAATGGCAATTTTTGCAGCAGCCAGAGCTTTCATAAAGTGCACTGACAACTTCGATACAAACTGACCGCTGCAAATGCAACGTTTTTCCTTAGCAGTATTTGAACACCGCTTCAACTTATCCATTTTTTGGTCATAGCTAGCTCAGACAGAACACCCTAAATTTTTTTTTTATTTATTTATTCATACTGTTAACCCTCTGCATGAGGGTCATTACAGGGAGGGAAACATATATAGACACAAGTGCAATTCTCTTCGCAAAAAAAAAGAAACACTCAAATGCACAGAATTACAGATTTGCACAGCAATCTTCCAGGAACGCGTTCACACCTATCACAAATTTTTCTACAACTGTTTGGTCCACAACGTCACTTGGTAGTTGATTCCAAATTTCTACAGCATCGGGAAAAAAGGAGTAGCGATAGACATCAGTACGTGTAATAATAGGTTGTAATACCTTACTGTGATTTTTCCGAGGGCAACGCTTCAGGGGAGGTGTAACATAGTGATGTTTATTAACTTTGACTTTATCATTCATTATCAGAAAAAAAGTTTCAATTTCTGCTTTGTTCTTCTTACTTCTAGTGATTCTAACTGACACTCTTTTAGCATTGCTGTGACTGAATCAGTGCGGCGGTATTTAGAGCATATAAAACGTGCTGACATCCTTTGCAATCTTATAAGCTGTTCAAAATTAAGATATGAAATTATTAAGCATATCCACTAAGTTAACATACATGCACAAGTGTTCAGCTAGATGCAATGACAAATTTGATCAACCATACCTTCGTGAAACTCGGCACAATTGTAGCACCAAGGGCAGCCGAAGAGACCATTAAACTGGACCACGTTGATCACAGATGCTCGGGCTGGCGCATCCACGCAGCAGCATAGTACATGAAGTCCTGATGACAGCAATGTATGACCTGCCTTCCAAGTAATCTTGCCAAACTGATTGATCTCTTCAACAAATTTGGTTAAGAAGGTTCTCATGTACGGGTGCTGGCCGAACCACAGCCCACCTAAGAAGCAGTTCTTTAGCCTGTCGCAAGGTGGCAGCTCGTTAATCAAAAACTGGATTGGCCACACATATGATGACGATGACTTGAATACGGGGCTTCCATCTGTGTTGATAGTGATGGTAAGATCCATCCAGCCAATTTTGCCGCTCTTCCTCAACTCCTCGGCCATAGATCCACTTGTGATGTCCTGCAACAGTGCGGCTCCTCCTTGCTGAATGACTGCCTTTAAGTTCACAAGTCTTTTAAACAATGCAGCATTTGATTTTGCAAGCAAACATTTCATCTGTTATTTCATATCTAACATGATGAAAAAAATGTCCCCTAGCTTTTAGAACACAAAGTTCCGTGCTAACCTCGCAGTCCAGGCACCTCATTGATGACATTCCGGGCACTGACACAAGCACACTGCCACAGGTGTCACAATAGAAAAACCGTTTCACCAGCCTTTCCTTGCGCGACGACCAAAGCTTTCGGAACACAAACTTTGACCGAAGAAGTACATCACCTTTAAAGCCAAACAGACCATCTATGAGGCGCAGCAGATCATTCAGGGCCTCCCAAGTGAGGCCATAAGTGACGACAAACGCCATTATCATTATGATCGCGGCTGCCTTTGTCGTTGTGGAGCCCGGAAGTATTGCTGCCTCAAGCTCGGCAAAGTCCGATGCCAGAAACTCACATTCGCCGTCGTCGTTTTCGGTTTCTCCCGACATAGAACTGCTGTCTTCGGGTGTTTCGCCAAGCCGGTCAAAGTCGTCTGTTTGGAACAAATCTTCGTCATCGGCATACGAGCTGCCGCCTGCCTGCTCATCGTGGGCACTCAAAGTAAACGAGGCTGGCTGCGCCGCTTGTAATGCTGCTGGTTGCTCGCCACTTGGAAGGTTCAGCAAATCGCCCACAACGTCTCCGCCGTTGACATCTCCGTCGTTGGCAGCTGAGGCAGTTGACGTTGATGAGGCACAATGCTGAGCGTGAAGCCGCACTTCTTGCTGCCTCCTGTAAAATGTGGTCTTCGGGACAACAAACGGTTCGTCTTTGTAGAAATAACGCTTCCGTCGTTTCTTGGTCACATCCCCATCTATAGTAGTCTAAGAAAAACTAAATGAAACAGACAGGCAAAAAATACCAAACTATAATGAGAGAAATTGAACAAAATGGCAGCAAAAGGTGACAACAAAGTGACCACTGCTCTATCGGTCTTGACCGGTCTTGACTCTTGAAGTCTTGATTGTCTTGACTTTCGCCCTCCGGATACAACCGCGAAATGCGCTGTGCAAAGCACTGTAGCAATTTGAAGTCCACTGGGTACCTGCAGTCGGCTTTGTTCTACCCAAAAAAGAACTGTAAAGTTTATAAGTATTCATTAAAATATGCTCCGCGTGCGCGCTAGAAAAAATTGCCTTTTCAAAGCATGGCCATAACAAGCCAAAAGTATCCAAAGCTTCTAGCTTTCGTAGCTGTGTTAGGTATTAGCTGCAATTTTTTGGGGTTCCTAGCTGCGCTGCTTTGTTGGCCTACAAAAATATTTTTTTTATTATGGAGCCGTTGCTCGCATACGTGCTGTAAAAAGACGGTGAAAAGGCCGTCGTGCCAGTCAGCCTAATTAAAGATTATTGCCCAAAATCCACAAAGGACTTGGCGAAAAACAAGTTGGTCTACTGGCGGGACAAAGACGCTCCGCATGGCGGTGATGAAGATTATTATCCTGGCGACATAGAAGAACTGGCTGGTAAGTGACAACAGTATTTTTGTCCACACTAAGAAATCCGGAAAGCAGTCGCGTTGCTACGCTTGTAGGAGGTGTGCAAATTTATAAACTATCGCAGCACGCGTGACGCTAGTGCATGCGGTACAGCTGCCTTTGAGGGTACCCCTCGCGAGTGCAGGCGGGCGTGACAAGAACTGGAGAGACCAGGAAATGCTAGGCTGTTTGCCCTCGCAATTTCGTCGGGCAGAGATTTTTCTGGAGAAAACCCCCAACAGACTGTCGCTAGCAATCATGATGACAGCGGTTTTGTCACTTCATCACAAGTCGCTATCGGGTTGCAGCTTTGATTGCAGGTCTTGCGCGTCTTCAACTTTCCGGTAGTCATTCCCACCCGACCGCGCACGTTGCTGAGTCAGCCTATTGTACTCGTCTACTCTAGACACATATGAAAAAACACGTGATCAACAAATGTACAGTGTTGAGCCATGATTACTTACGATACTCATAGATATAACATGCGTGAGTGGACAAGCTAACACATCAGGGAGGGCGCACTGCACGTATTGTGACAACACAAGCCGCCGCGGCGGCTGAGTGGTTATGGCGCTCGGCTGCTGGCCCGAAAGACGCGGGTTCGATCCCGGCCGCGGTGGTCGAATTTCAATGGAGGCGAAATTCTAGAGGCCCGTGTGCTGTGCGATGTCAGTGCACGTTAAAGAACCCAGGTGGTCGAAATTTCCGGAGCCCTTCACTACGGCGTCTCACATGGCCTGAGTCACTTTGGGATGTTAAACCCTGATAAACCATAAACCATATTGTGACAACAAGCGCACTATGTCAGATAGCACTAACAAACAAATATTCTATGTTCCTGTCCTCCCTTCACTTCTAGCAGGGGTCTCAAACCCATTGCTATGCAGAACGCATTGAGGAAATTTCGTCCCCCATGGGCAAGGAGAAAGGGATCAACGTCATTGTTGCATCATGCCCCTGGCTTCCTGCTTACTTAATTTCAGCTTTGGCAGAGTGTAACTCGCATTCAGCAGCCAGCTATCTGTGCCTTGCATGCCGAGAATACTGACGTTTTTCGAAAACTGAAATCGGCATACTTTTATCGGTTTATTTTGGTTTTATCTGAAATGTCGAACCCATACGTGTAAGTGACGTGCTCAAGTAGCCTAACTGTTTGCAAACAGAATGGCTTTGGTTCCTGGAGATTACACAGTGACTCTATCCAAATATGATAGGCAGGAGAAAACAAACAGCTGGACCCTTTCGCACAGCGGGCAAGCAACTGCATCCAGGACATTGGCGTGCATCGAATGAGACTTCTACTTTTCATACGTGGGCTGGAAGCCAGGTGTTCGCGCTGTCGGTGCAAGAACACACTAAGGTGCGCACACCCGCTTTGCTCGATGAAGAAAAAGATTCAGCAATATGGTAACAGGCTTTGCCATTCCCTGTCATGCAGATGCAGTGTGCAGCGATTACATCGCCTCCGCTCTTGGCCACCACCCACGCAGTAGTTAGCAGAGCCTGGTTCTGTCTTTGCACACGATTTATCTGCAAATAAAATGCACGATCAGCTCATGTTAAGGTGCAAAAGAAGCCGTCTAGCCTTTTTTATCATTACTACGAGGTCAGCCGACACTTCCTTCACTGACAGCTCGCGCACCCAGCCGCTCATTACAAGTTGTAGGCCTCAGCGCCTTCCACAACTTCAGTTGCTTTTGAGTAACGAAGCTTTTTTCTAACATCAAGAACTATTGGATGTCATACATGCATGACACAAGCCTATGTCCTGGACGCAGACGCTTGCCTGCAGTGTGAAAAGGTCCATCCCAGTTGTTTTTGTTTTCGCTCCATAACGTCGTCTATCACATTCAGATAGTGTCACTGCATAATATGTAAAAAGTGAAGCCATTCTCTTTGCTAACAGTTAGGCTACTTGTAGCACATCAGCACAGCATGTTCCTGTAGCGGCTGCTGCGAGTGTAGTGGGCATCGGCTAATGAATACAAGATGGCTGCTCAACACATAGCATCACGCTGCCGTCTTTCGTGCATACTCCTTATAGAAGGTATTCACTGAAGCAGTGCTACCAAGCGGTCGAACGTCGCTGCGGCTAGCGTGCATTGTTTGGGGCCGTTTTGTGCCAGTTCGCACAGTTTCAAATATACCGTGAGGCACCTGTTAGTGATCCGAACATTTTGCACGTTTTCAAATGCATCAACGTCCACTTTCTATGTGTAATACTCTATGTACATGAACTTTGCAGCAGAATTCTTCTTTGCCGTGGTATAGCCACACTGCCTCCCAGTCTTGAAAAACACTGTTGAGCAGCAGAAGATGAAAACACAAAGAACAGAGACGAACATCACGGGCGCCATTTCGTCTTCTGCTGCGCTGCTGTGTTTCTCAAAACTATTAATGAGCAAGCCCATAAATCCACACTACTGCCTTTTAGTGTTGCTTTTAGGCAGCCGCCCTAGCTTGTACTGCAACTAGAGAGCCAAATTAGCAAGCTGCGTTACACGTAAGAATGTACACGACTTGAAGCTTTTTTGTATCGGTTGGTCCTGTCTGCTACTCACACGGGACACAACATTGATAAAGAGCGCATGATTACCAGCTCCAATTACAAAACTTAGCAGCACAGAAAATCGTATTTCCATCAGCTGTAGTCCAAAATCTGTTGAAGCTTAACATATGCTGTCAGCAGAAAGTCAAAGCATAATACCTGCCTTATTTATGTGACAGAACAGTGAAGCAAAAACTGTAATGTGCTCACAGCATGAACAGCAGACCTAGCGAGAATGTTTCGCAGTTTTGATTGTAGCAACATAAAGCTGCTTCAAATGCACATGGCCTGGAGTCTAGGTTCACAGCAATGCCATGTGCAGCGATTCCGCTAGCTTGAGCATTAGCATGTAACTTTCAGTAGATAGAGATGACAAGCTAGCTACTAGCTAACTGAGCTGGCACGTTGCAAATTACTTACCCCTTCAAAAAGTGGCACTCCAGTCCTCTGCAGCCTCACGCACGTCTTTTTGTCAAATATTTGCATTATTTCAGAGATTTGTACGGTTTAATTTTTTGACCTGTCGAAAACTCAAGCCATGCACAAGACAAGCCTCGACATTAGTGAATTCAACTTGCAGCAGCTGTCCTGCACGTCGCATACCACACCTACGCCTCCTCGGTCGTATAAGTTTGTTTTCACCAAGTGGAATCTTTTTAGGGTGTCCACTATTTTCTGTTTCATGCAGTTCATGGTTCAGCCTTCATGAGCTTTTGCTCCTTTTTCTCTTTTTTTTCTATTTCTCTCTTTTCCATTTTCTTTTACTGGTTGATTGCTAGGTTATCATTGTCATTTTTTTTTGCATTCTTTGAGGATTTGTGCATGCATGTTGTTGCTTAGTGATGGGATGTTTTTTCGGTGTTCATTTTCATTCAGTTTTAAATGTAGCACCTTTCCTGTCCTCTCCTTTCTTTGTCCTGTCAAAGTGCTCGTTTTTTTATTGAGCACCACTGTGTATACACTCTGTCAAATGTGTTTCCACGTCAGACAGAAATTGTCTACTATGAGACGCGAGCGACATTTAACTTGCAAGCAGTTCAATGCTGCGGCTGGCTGCAGTGGCAGCGAACTTGACTGTGAACATGGTGAATGCCGCGCCAGATGCTAGAACCTCTTGTGGATGACGTCACGTGAACACCTCCTATATGCCTGTGCCTGCAGAAGTTTTAAGAACACAATGATCAGGCTTAGTATCTCATCAGTCTATGCATGCAGTCAAGAACATAAAGTTGTGATCTGTGATCAGCACAACATCCAGCAGCATGAAAACTCTTTATCTGTTGTGCAGACGTATTGTGACCTGTATGCAAAATGCACTACGTTATTAATATTCACAGCTTTGTCATGTTAATTACCACTTCAAGCATGCACAATTCTGGTGTTGGACAGCTCTTAATAGGCACAAATTATTTCTTCAAGGTAGAGATTAACCTGGCATCACTCATGTATAGAATGGCAAGCTGCTCCAACATGTATTACATAAATCCATGGCTGACAATAATATTTAAAATTGTTCTGCTAGTTGTAACTGCTTTGTTCATATGTTGTATTGTTTTATGAGTATTATGTTTAATTGAGATGTCTATAATGCAGCAACGGCAGAAGAACTGGCAAAAAAACTGAACAAGCGAAGGATCCGGTGGCCGAAGCATGTGTTTTATGAAGCTGCTCATGAAGCTGCTCAGCAAAGTGTTCAGGTATCCGTCTGTCAATTTGCAATACTTCAGTGGCCAAGTTATTGGAGCATCTGCTTCACATGTGGGAAGTGTGGCATTCAATTCTTAGTGACGCCGGGAACCTGTTGTTGATACAGTGGGTAAAAGCTTTCCTCTGGCCGGGGGCTTCCCACATTGAGTAAACAGTCACTTTCATTAAATGAAACAACTTTGTAGCATGGCACTGTTTGGCCAAAGCCGACCTTGCATCAGGAAAAGTGTCATTAGCAGCAGCTCTTTCCTCTGTTCTTTGCTTTCGAATATTTCGTAGTGCATCTTATGTATTTGCTTGCCTATTTTAGCTGTGTGCTCCATTCTGGATTGAAAGATTGAAGTACAAGCGAGTGGGGAGATGCGCAAAGGAAAGGAAGCAGCCTGTGTATGATCAGTATTCGTAATTTATTCTAATGGGCTCCAGTCAAACCTCGGTGGGAGGCTTATCAGGCCTTTCTGACAATAATGTCAATTTGTAGCCTAAGAATAAATCGGGAACTTGAATCCTTGCCGACGGACTAATGCTAGCTTTGGCAGTTTTATCAATCCTTGACCATTAAAGACCTTGTACGTAACAGTAATCTGTGAGTTCAACTCTTGCTGCTGATTACACTTGGAAGTCCAGCAATTATTTGAGAATTCAGGGAAAATAATAGAGTTATTACTCACTGTGCACAAGCTGTCTGTAAAGAGACACTGAATGGGAATACTAAGTTAAAGGGGCCTTGACAGCCTATTTTCACGCATACCCTGCTTATCGCATTCAATTCTCAACTCGTTTAATTAAAATTCCCCCAACTTTCAGTTGATTCTGTGCGGCAAATATTTTGAAAACGAATTTTTCTGTTTCTTCTGCGAACTGCTTGCTGGTCTGGCAACCTCTGATCGCTGACGTTAGAAGGGCATGCGCACCCCGCGTTGTCTTCTGCGCGCTGTTGAGGTGCTTACATGCACATCATAGACGGCGGTCGCTCGAAAACTTTTCTTTTTTTTTGAGCTTATCCAAATAAAATACATTTTCAGTGTTTTCTTTTCGGAAGCCGTCAGCTTAGTACGCTAGCTGAGAAATCCTTAGGAAAGCAGACTTGCTCGTGGCACTCCTTTTCTGATTGTTGAGGAAATAGAAATCGATGGACCCCTGCTTTATTATTTACGCTCATAAACAAGTGCATTGCATGCCTTCGCCGATGTGCGCCGTGAAAGCCGCGTCGTTTTGTAGCTGGATACCAGTTTCTTGTCCGCTATTCATCGGCTTGATAATTAAACTCAAACTATCACAAGGTAGCACTGGAGTAACCTTCAGGCACGAAAGGAGCAGAGAAAAGTGCCGAATGAGACGACTTCCCGCTGCATGTGTGCATTTGTAAGTTGAACATACATTCCCTTCGGCTCATAGAACCCTTTTGCAGGAACCAAGCCGCTTGCAAAACCCTACGTGACTCGAATGTTTTCATTGCCCACACCGATGAATGGTCGCCGCCGTCTAGATGAGTGCTTGAAAATGATAGTACATCATTTAGCGTTTACTGAGCGTGCGCATTGCGGCCTAGGAATGCGACGATCACGACAACTGTAGCCCCGCGCTGGGATTGTTTACATAGCTGTACGCAAACAGTACTGCTTGGCATAAAACTCAAAGTGGGCTCTCTTTATCTTAAATATTACGTAGTATAGCTCGCAAATTGTAGCTTTCCCCGTCTACACACTATGATAACACTGCAATAAGCACCGCTGATGCTATATCGCCTGCTTGAGAAACGCCTCGCATAGGACCGGCGCTTCCCGCTATGTTCGGACATTACTTGAATTAATGAAAACTACCAGATTTGTTGTCCACAGTCGACGCCGACGGCTGCTGCCGGCTGCCTTCAGCACATGCTGTGAACACCGGGTCACATATCGACACTTCCCCTTTATTGTACTCGCACCCTGCGATGTAGGCAGTCGTCGCTTTGAGGGCACTGTAGCCAAAGCTAAGCTCAACAGCTATTTAAGGTGCTAAAACTCGCGAATTCGCTCTTTGCAATCGCCGAAATCGCACACACGAATCCTGCGTACTCGCTAGGCCTCGTCACGAAAGGGGCCGGCGGTCCACCGTCGACCGAAATTCAAGATTATGGCAAAAGTTCCTCACTGATTAGTAAGAAAGTGTGAAGCTATGAAATGCAGCCGCTCGGTTTGCTTTTTTCGATGTGGATAAGGTACACAAGCGCTGTCTTTCAGGCCGTCTATTCACCGGGTGTGAAGCTTTCGCTCGGCCGCACAAGCCTAGGCGACGGCGATGAGTGGCACCGTCGTGCGGCGTTTTCTGTATATGTCGCTTGCCTCGCCGATAGGTTCTATGCGCAGGCACCAAATAAAAGCACATCTTCGCTCGTGCACGAACACCGCGCGTATGTCGCCGTGGCTAGCATCAGGTCCAATAAGTTTTTAAGTTCTTAAGTTTACAAAAATATGTCATATCAACTAGCCCCCACCACACTCTGCCAGTTCCTACTACGTTCACTCTTTTTACATTACTGCGATACGGGGTCGTTGGTCCTGCTGGCGTCGTCGTCGGTCTAGATTGACAGACTAGTGCGTCAGCGATGGCATTTGCATACCGACCAGCCAACCGATCGCCGTAGCATCGGCCTAGTGTAACCGGACCCTATACCGAAGAATAACTGCGTTACTATTATTAACGCTTTTGCGGCAGCAGTCACACATATATGGGAGATGACGGCTACTTCGATCGATCGCGGAAATAAAGGGACAAGAGACCTCGCTGCGCACAATGCAGCAACGAGAGCAGACGACGATGCTCCATCTATGCGCTAGTGACGTCACGAGCGCATTCAATATGGCGGTCGCTGCCGGTGGGAGGAGTTTCGGAAACTGAATCATTAGCTTTTGTATTAGTTACTGAAGCACAAAACAGCAATATAAAGAACGACCATATCATGGCCCCTTTAAGCTAGACAGGTTAGTTAGTGTCTCGGGAACATTACCAAAGTTTCTTCTGTGCGCAAGTCTGCTGTGTTGCCAAGAAAACCACAAATAAAATATTCCTGCATTCAAATGGTCTGCGAAATCACATAACAGATGTCACTACTGCACCCCGAAATGAGAATTCAGCATTATGGTGTTTGGCTAGTCGGAGGCGCCACTTCAGATGGCCGGAAACAAGCCGAAAGCATTGTTGTGGAGGTTCAAAAAAACTAAGCTGGTTTACGATTCTGAGGGATGGGAGAGCTAGTAATCCAGTGACGACTGTGAGGAAAGAAAACCCTCGTTGACTCAGGTCTGCCAGCTAAGTATGGCAGGAATATAGAGCGCATTATTACAAATGACTCTGGCGGCTACCAGCTGGCTCTCGCCTATCTGCCAGCACTATCCCGGCATGGTGCCTGCCATTTCATATGGCCTTGTGCAGACGAGACTGGCATTTCAGCTCTGCCAAAACACGCTGACCTTTCTCTGAATGCTCGGTTGAGGTATTTAACTACAAATGAGGCAGTGAGTACAGCATCCTTTATTTTTTTTTCATTTAATGTTACCTCTCCACATTTCATGAGAGTGAGCATAATGATTTGACCAAGCATGTTCAGGAAACTGCCTACTTCAAGTATTCGAGGGTCTCTGGCGCTGGTTCATCGCAGACTCGCGAGTTTGGTTGTTTATGCATACGTACCACCGTTTCAATGGTGAGGATTTTATCCTTCATAGCATGCCCGTACAGGAGAAAACAATACATTTTATAATTTGAGAATGCCGCAAGCGCGCGGAAAGAAGCCAGTTCATAGGCTTAACCGAGAACTGAACCCCTTGACTGTCTGCCGGGCAAACAAAACAGATTGTAAATCTGTTTCAAGCATACCATTCTAAACATGCTCACAGCATGGCTGCACACAGGGTGGATGCACAGAATGCAAGGTGAAAGTCTCTGTAGTGACATTCGTGTCTCATCTTTCTGTCCATCATCTGGTTTGCGCTGTTTTTACAATGTATTTCACATTCCTGACTGCTCTTGCCACACTGCTTTCTTCATATTTCAATGTTAGATGTGCACTGATGTCAGAATAGTCTTAAAGCCGTGCGTCGAACCATTCAACCAATTGTTGCTGGCGAAGCGGACACGCCACGAGCTTCAGTTTCTTGAATCTGCATGGGGTGTTACCACAGGTGCTTCACTTGAAGGCAATTTTCTGACTGTCATCATCCTGAGATGTTAATCTATCAATCTATCACAACTTAGTGTTCCCATCTGGTTTCCCTTTAATAGTGACATTAAAAGGCAGTTATGTGTTTAAATATAGTTACATCACCTGTTGATTTGCTTCGTAATAGCAAAATCATCCACAAATAAAAATTCTTCACTGGTTGATAATGAGTTTATGGCATTAAAATGTTATCTGTTTTGTCGAGATGCAACCATGTGGAGTCAAAATGGTCGCAGAAATTTTCTTCACCTCATTCGCATAAAAGCCTTGCGTAGGATGATGCTCAGAGTTGGTTGGACAACACTTCTTGTTTTTTGTAGTCAGAGAATTGCAGACTACTTGCAAGTTGGTTATGCTGTTTGGAAAGTACTTCTAGTGGGCCCCATGGTATGTGTGCTGAAAGCAAGGAATAGCACCATAATTATGGTTATTCTTCCATTTTATCTCATTCTTAGAAGTTAGTTTTTTATGGGACTGGAAATTCGCCCATGAATGTGCTCTAGAATGATAGTAATAAGATGTATATGTTCCTTTTCATTTCAGCAGGTTATGAGCCAAAAACAAAAAAGGCCCAAAAAAAGAAGGCTTGCCACAAAAAGCTGGTCTTTGCTCTTGAAGAAAGCTCTTCTTCAGATGAAGAGCTCATTGATAAGAGGGCACTGGACGAAAAAGAAAGAAATAGAAAACGTGCAATTGGAAATTAGGTCCCTTAGGAAAAAGCTGTCACAGGAACGCCAGCGAAACTATGACCTGCAAGAAGTGGTCATAAAAGGAATTGGTGAGGCACATAACTATTTGCATCTCAAGAACAAAATTGGTGCATGAGAGAATCAGTGCCAACAGTGTTTGCTGAGGTGTTTCTTTGTCAGCGTGGCTGCTGTTAGTTCCACGTTTATAGCAACTATTCTTAGCAAGCATGTAGTTGGGCCTGTTAGAGAACATTAGGCAGGGGCAATGCATGCTTTACTAAGATGCCCTATCATAAACGAGGTGGTGAGCCTTGTGAAATTTAGTTGTTTGCCTCAGGGTCTTGATAATATTTTCATTGCTGACTTTCTGGTGGGTAAAATTCAAAACG
The DNA here is from genome assembly GCF_052857255.1 of Amblyomma americanum. Lineage (NCBI taxonomy): Eukaryota > Metazoa > Arthropoda > Arachnida > Ixodida > Ixodidae > Amblyomma > Amblyomma americanum. Next base: position 73,713,225 of record NC_135500.1, on the reverse strand, counting down.
TTGTGGCGGTATCTGCTGTGAGAAATTCCGTTTTATCTTTTTGAGTAGTATATGAGTACAGGTGGATAGTGGAATGAGTGGTGGTGTGTAGTGCATAGAAGAATAAGTGGCGGCTTCCAGTCAGTGATGATGCAATCAAGATAACATGACACATCTATTTTGCCTCATTTCCAAACGGGCATCACGTTTGGTGCTGGCATTGTCTTTGCCTGAGGTCTAATTCATTGCACGTTTTTAAAGGGGGACCCACATAGAGCGAACTTGCACTGCAGAACGCCAACGCTCTTCCGCCGTGCAGCACCACAAGCGGCGGAAAATGGGTGGCTGCCGCCAGACCGCTGCTGCAAGGATTTAGAAACGGCGTGATTCCATATCCTTAGTAAAATGCTGAAAAGAACAGCTGTGCATTTACAATTAACCTATTGATTCTATGATGACAAAGAGGACGAATTATTCTTTGTGACCCTTTACTGAACCAAAATAGTTAAACTATTTGAACCTCTTGCGCTTTCTGACGTCAACCGACGTGTAGTGGCTAAGCCTAGCAGCTTTGCAAATCCAGAATTCTGAAAATCTGGCGCAATTCATCGCTAAAATTTTGTGCTGCGGGCATCTTCGGACAAAGCGAGAGCTTCGTGCGACTTTTTGCCGTGAACGTGAGGCACAGTGTAGCGGTAACGACGAGTTCGTGGTGAAGCGAGAGGCCGCTTCGGCAGGTGCGGTCATGTTGTAGAAGCGGGCGGTAGCCGGACGCGGTCGCACCCTGATTGGTCTGCGCTGATAGCCCACGTTGGCCGCTTCCGGCCAGCGGCTGACTGCCGGGTGGACATATCTAGCCCGGCTTGATCAGCGGCGAACGGCCGCCCCGCCGGACGCCAGTTTTTTCAAGAAAAATGCTCCATGTGGGTCGCCCTTAAGACTCCTTGTTGAATTGGAGCTTCACGAATAGCACTGTGTCGTAATTAGTCATTCACCCCACTGGTCAAACAGATATGCTAAGGTGTGCTTAGAATGGGAGGTGTGAAAAGTGCGGTACATTCACCATTGAGAGGAGTAGCCTGCTTGCACATGAATGTCACTAGGGCAAAATCAAGAGCTGTAATCTAGGGCGCTGGCACCATGCTAGCGGGGAGGCAGCTTGGAAGTATGAACAGCATGTGTGCACACTTGGTTAAGTTGGCGATGTAGGTATCTCATGTAGGCTTGTGATATGGTGATTCGTGAGTATAAGAGCATGACGGTGATTTTGCTCGATAAAATGCATGACACTCAGCACCTTGAAGAGCCGAGTGGCGCCTTTCGCCATTGAGGGATTTGACAATGTCGCTCTGTATAAGGTTGCGATTTCGAACTTTACAAAAGTTTTTCTCTTCGTCGCACCTGTCTAAAAAGATAGGGTTGCTATGTTTACATACAAGTACCCTAAAGGAGACGAGTGTCAGCAAGAGAACTCTCTCATTCATGAAAGATGCAGTTTCAGCATGTTTATATTTACTCTAAATAAAGTGAATGCTCCTGAAATGAATAATAATTGCCCATGCTGTGCTGTAATTCTTGCAATATTTAAAATAAAGTAATTGGGAACTGCATGCAGTCTTGATGTGGGTATTTCTTTTCTATAGGCAGATGACTTAAGCACAGAAGTAAAAAAAGCACAGTACAGCAGATGAAAAGAAATGTTGGCACAGTGTTAAGTGCTCTGGGATTAATGTGGCATCCTTTAGGACAGCAACTTGAGTTCAGACATTTTGAGAGTTAATTCAGTATATTGCAGCTGATCATGCACACTACCAACGCAATGAGCGGCCATATTTTTCTGCTGTACAGGGATTTCTCTCCTATGTGAGCTTAATCTCGAACTGAGCTCAAAGAAAAATAAAGCCCTTTGATGTGTGAAATCCGCAGTCGCAATAGTTAATTTGTAAAAAGGTTTGAAGACCTCAAGCTGCTCTGTTTTCTTGTCAGGTCATTCATGCATTCAAGGGCCAGTTTTGCCTGGACGGTTTTCACACCTCCCCTGCTATACACCCCAGTTATGCAGTCTTGCTGAGTGCATTGGTATGCGATACAATGTATATTTCAGTATGAAATTGGATAAAAAATAAGCAGAAAACTTAGTGGCTTGAAAAAATGTTATTTTCATGGCCTTCTTGGATATTTTTTATTAGAAACAGGCTTGTTTCTTATGTTGCACACAAGCGGAATGTACAGTGTCTCTGCTTATGGGTGCAAAAGAAGATTACAAAGGCCATCTGTAATGGCAGAAATTGAGAAGTATTCATTATGTGAACACTCAGTTTAACATGTTGCACAAATCGCATTTTTTGTCTCCAGATTTTGCGGTTTGTTTTCATCATTATTGGGTTTTCACTTGTGACGGGGTGTTGAAACTATCTGTTTGGCATGAATGCAAGTGCTTTCATTGTGCAGGAGAGGTGCAAGAACGCCTGAAGAAAAGAAAAACCTGCCATTGCAGTGAACAGCAACAGGTATGTGAAGTGTAGTGAGATTCAATACTGGCACCTACAAGGGCGTTTTCAATTTGTCTTGTAGGTGTGCAACTAGGACATACCGGCCACGAGGGAGCCTGAGCTAGGCTCAGAATCGCTTGGGGCACGAGACGTGCCTGGTGAAGGGCTGGCAGAGCTGGCTGCAGCTGCACCAACTGCAGTGGAGGCTGCTGCCTTCAGCAGTCCGTGCCCAGCACAGCAGGGGCTACCAGTGCAAGTGAGTGGCACACATGATATATGCAGTTAACCACCATTATTACTTTGTAGTGCCAAAAGGGAGGTAATGGTATTTGGTGCACTGAATGTTGTTCAGTTAGTATGACAAGTCTTCCAGTGTGACGGGTAGAAGGTCAGCCCATTTGCCCTGAGTAATATTTTCGTTGTTTTATCAAACTGAGTGTTCATTATAATTATATGGCTGTTATAAGTAAGCCTGATTGTGTTGGGAAACAAGTTCTTATTTAAATCACTATTTTTCACGAAAGAAAACTAGTGGCCCTAACTATAGTTCGTGGAAACATACATTGGCAGTCTGTTTTTAGAATATTGAAGTCAAGAGTTTGACGGAAGCCCATCTGGTCGTGATGATGCATGACAAAAAATAAATGATGCCGACCAAAAGAGCGAAGACAACTACATTATGCCTTCCACGCGGCAGCCTTGTTCACAGTGAGGGCAAAAGGTAGAGTCGACGTCTTAAAGGGGTCATGACATGGTCTACCAACAAATCGTGGTTTTACATTGCAGGTGCTAGCCACAACGTTGTTATGCATGCCTAAAAAAGATGCAGAGCTGTACTTGCGCATTTGAAGTGGCAATTTCAATTAAAGTTATCAGCTCTAAGCCCCTCCCCCTGACAGCAACAGCCATATTGAAGCAGCCTGAGCTATGTCATAAACTGACAGTGCCGTTGTCTGCTGCAAGACTGCCGCGTGCACGGTTGGTGCGGAGCAATGTGTTCGTTCTTCGTTCAGCCCTCATTGTGAACAAAGCTCCTCTGTGGTAGCTGAAATATCTAGTTCGTCATTCTTTTGGTTGGTGTTGATTATTTTTGTTGCGTTTTTAGAAAGCAAGATGGCATGCAGCTCATCACTTTCCAAATTTAATTTGCCATTTGGCAGGACATTCTTTGTGCCCTGTCAAATATGTCCTGTCTTTCACTGCAGTGGTGAAAAATCCTCTTATTATTTATTATTCCTGGGCTGCACTTCACATGCAAGGTGTGTTAATGACTTGTGTGGGATAATTGATTTTGCTGTTGATCTGTTACTTCTCGAATATCATTAAAATTTTCCAGTCTTCCTTATCGTTCGTGTCATTCATGCACTGCCTTGTGGTTTACAATGAAACTCATTGTCTTCCTGACAGTTTTGCTCTTCACCTTTCTGTTTCTCCAGTGGTTTCATATGCGGAGCTGTGTATTTAATAGCCACATATGCAGTCATGCAAGGCTTTTTTTCAGTTTTGGCTGGTCACGGGCTTGAATAGAGTAATCTATCTTAGTAACTAGTTTTCCTGAGAATATGCACGTATACCCTTTTAATTACTCCACACAGAATGAGGAGATGGATAGCTGGCATCTCCTCAAAAATACATTTGTTACAGCGTTGGTTATTACTAATAATTCAAAAGTTATTCTAATAGCAATGCTCGAGTTCTGTATGGAGACATTTTTGTAGATGGTTGGCTGGCATTCGATGTTCGTTTGGCTGGGAAGTACTTAAAGCTGTAACTGAGCACTTCACTTTTTTGGAAGTTATTTCAACAATATGCGCTCCACCGTGTCATGCCAGCTATTTTGTTTGTTTACATATTTCAGATTTGTGGTTGACTCTGTCCTTGGCTTGGATTTTGATGGCTAAACTTAAGTGCTGCAGAATTGCCAGAAATAATATTTGAAGCCTTAATATTGCCCAGAAATGTTCTTAACAGCTTTTGAAACAGTACGCAACAATTTCAAGCACATTTTATGGGCGCTCATGTCTTTTAATTAGACTCTTTTTTCACCAATCGTCATTACCATAATTTGCAAATGACATTATTTTTTACCGTGTAGGACCAAAAGATACCGAATGACATTAATTTAGTGACATTAAAGACAAGAACCCTACATCTGTGCACCACCACCACGCAGATCCCATCGCATCGATCACCCTCTTCAAGTTCTGCACCTATGTGCCGGTGCCAACGTCTTTACCAACTCATTATTTTGTCGAGTAGCAACTGACTGTAGACGGCCTTCCCTATCATATCGCTGCCATAACTTGCCAATCATTGTTTATGACTGCTGTCACTGGTGCACCATTATCCCACCCTTTATGTAACACCCCATTTGGGATCTTTAACGAAAATAAACTGAAGTGAAATTTGTTAGTATGGCAGGGGTACTAGACTACCTTATCATTCTTTACTCAATATGAAACCCTCATGCCTGCTTATTGCAAAGGTGCTGTCACATAACTTGCTTGCATAGCAAATAACCTAACACTGTGACCAACTTTAATTAAAATTTAAATAAATGATAATAGTGCACTTTACTTGCAGAGTTCTTGATTAATACCTGTGCACAATAATTGGGAACTGAAATGACAATTTTATTTTTGCAGGCGCAGATTTATGTGCCCACTTCATCGGCAATCGCCCAGGAGCAGCAAGGGGCTCCAAGAGGAGGCGACACACAGAATGGCGGTAGAGAAAACGAGGAAGTACAGAATGGAGATTTTCATTTTTACTCGCAGCTTTAATGATTGGAATAATGTTCAGGCCATCAGGTGAATGAACAAAGCCTGAAAATCAGGAAGAGCTTGGAAAGAACATTCAGGTCTGATAATCGTCACCCATTAATTTTGTATGTTGTTGTTAGTGGTGTGGATGTACGAAAAGTTACTACAGTTAGCGTTAATTATGCCTATGTTATCATAGAATGAATTTTCAAGCCCAGCTCCACTGAACGAAAATTTTGTTGAAGTGAAAACAAGCCTGAAAAATGGTTGTTTGTGGCAAGAACTTTGTTGCATTGTCTTCTATGTCTAGCGAACAGGGAATTAGATTTATTTCGCTTGATTTCTTTTCAGGGGGGTTAACTGGAGATGGCTCACAAGAGAGATGTGCTTGTATAGAACTTTTATGGGCGTATCACCCGTAAAAGAAGCTCGAAAGCAGTCATAGTGACAGGCACTTTTTGTACCTGTTCTGATGAGGAACTGTAAACAAGATTAAAAAATGGTAATTCTTAGGGCTGCACTGATGGCCTGCATTTCCTCAGGCTTCGGAACTGTTGTGGTCTACAATTCATAACTTCCTCTTATTCCTTATCGTAGCCCAGCTGCTGCATGCACTATGTTTAGCATTAGCACTGTATGAAGCTTGAAAGTTTTTGTTGATTATCAGTAACCAATATTTTACATGATGATGCGCTTTTTCTTAGTGTGTCTGACGTACCTTACTTCAAAATTTTTTTTAGGTGCACTTGGCCTGTGGGGTGACCCTCCCTAGAGGGAAATGGGCTTACCTGCAGACACAGCCCAAAGACTCTCTCTTTGTGCGGGAAATGGCAAAGGCTCTATAGGATATGAAAGAGCTTTACAATAGGAGCATAACCGGTAGGCCCTGCCACCGTTTTCTGCACAAAGAGGGAGTTCCTGAGCTACCAGAGAGGCGGGCTCTTACGCCCGAAAAACTCAAAGCTCTCCGAAGAAAGGTTATTCATTGTAAAGTATTTCTCTGCATGTTACTCTTTTCTCATTCACATATTTGGAGACTATAATGCATTAACACTTGGTCCTTGGAGTTGCATATAATACGAAGTTTATTTGACAATTCTATAATTGTAGGTACAAACCTGTAACTAACCATAGGGAAATAACTTTCTCTGCTATGGTGACGACACTTGTAACCCTTTGAAAGCATATGGTGCAAGGAACAGTTTGTAGCCTGTTATTTCTGAATCAATATAGTAGAAAATAATTATAACGGTTCATTTTTTTCATCTTTCTGTACCATAAAAAGCGCATAGAGTGCATCAATCTTCAAACATTTGTGTACTCAGTTATTTTTACTGTTTTCAGCGGCCTTCGAGATGCACATGGAAAAGCATCCCAGCAGCAAAACGAGGGTGGAGCGCTTGCGCAGCATCAATAGATCCCTTGGCGACATGCTGAAAGTGCTGAAAAATTGAGCGGCTACATATATAAATTAAAGATATTTAAGTACTTTGCTTAGCTGTACATTTTAGCAGCACTTACACTGGTAATGAGTGCTGTTCATGCATGTCAACACATACATGTAGAGACATATACGGAGAAAAGTTTGCATGATGTGGGTTTGCAGAAAAATATTTCTTTAGGCGAAGCAAGGCAATCAAAATCATTGGATCATGAGGGCACATACGTGCTCCATTTGAAATAATACCAGCTAAATGCATATTGAGGCAATGCAGAAATATATTTTTTTCTCGAATCTGCATCCCACAAAATTTTGTCTATATACTGTACATATTTCAGTCTCACTGTGAATTTTTACTTCTGCAAACAATAATCAATACGCATATAGAACTGTATAGCTGCCTCATATTTTGCAAAAGCTGCATGCATGCTGTTGCATATCCACAGTGTGCAATTGTAATCCGGGCTGAATCGCCATCCACATGGTAGTGCGGAGTCCGCACAAATATGTGGAGTCCACCGCGTACGGACTGCTGTGGAGTCCGTTCAGTTCAACTGTACGGAGTCCATAACAGACGGAGGTCCATAAGAATCCGTCAAGTACGGATGAATGCGGATATCCGTACATTGTGGAGTCCGTAGTTCCATAATTTCGTACGTATGGATCCGTTTTCTCCGTTGTATGGAAATTTTCGGCAGGGTTGTTTCGTGTGGAATCCTTACAAGGTAACAGAGATTAGGAAAATTGAGGCCATCCAAAGAAAATCAGTTCGTTTCATATGTAATAAATATCGCAGTGATTTCTCACCCTCTTCTTCCCTGAAATCATTACAAATCACTACCCCCGCTACTCGCCCGCAACTAGAATCGTTGAAATTTCTGTGCTGTGTCGCTAATTCGCACTATGGACTCTCAAGCGACAAGTACATCACGAGTGCCATACGATCGCCAACCAACAAGAAGTTATCGTAATTTTTTACCTTGTTTTGCTCGCAGTAATGTATTTAAATAGTTTCTTTCAGCGCACCATCAAGCACTATAATACATTGCCCGGTCCAGTGTGTTCCCTCCCTATTGAGAAATTGATACAGGCCATAATTTATTCATCTCTTTATTTACTGTACCCATGCTCCTAATTTGTGCATTTTTTCTTATGTACTCAACTTGATGTTTTAATTTTTGTTACCATATGTTTAGTGTTTGAATGTATATGTCCACTCCTGCGATACCCCCTGTAGGGTCTGCAGTATGTACAAATAAATAATGTAATAAAACATGCAATAAAACTACTTTTTAGTTTGATATATCATACTTCAGCTATGCACTGCCATGCCAGAGTCCGACTCTGGCCATGCTAAGGCAGAGAAGCTTAAGATAGTGGTGCATTTTCATAAGTTGGCACTGTGAATGCATCGTATTTTCTATAATTTGACCTGTTTATGCATGAATAATGTGTGTGCAGCCAGTGCTTTCTAGATCTGAGATGGGTTGCCCACTTGGCCCAGACTGGGCTTCATCTGGGCAACCAAGAACGGCTGCCCACTCGAGCCCGACAAGGGCCCCACCAGGGCAGCAAGTTTTTTGCTGCTCTAAAGAAGTTGGCAAAGAAGGACTGTTTTCAACAAGACGGTATGATAATGTTTGACGAAATGCAAGTCCGCAAGAGTAAACGTGTCAATTCAGTACAATGACATATGTAGGATTGACTTCACAGACAGCAGACTCAGGCTAGCTTGCTGACCTTGCTGTGGTGTTTATGTTTTGCCCTTTTGGTGACAGCTATGCCCAACCAATTGGAGTCTTCGCTGCCAAAGGTTCAACAAAAGGCACCGTTCTTGCGCAATTTCTCCTTCAAGCACTTGCGCTGATCGGAGAAGCGGGTGCCAAAATTCATGGATTTGTTTGCGATAGGGCATCGACCAAGAAAAATATGTGGAGCACACTGGGTATAAGCGGGAGCCTTCAAGACTGTTGCAACTCTTTCACCCACCCAAGTGACCCTACAAGAAAGATGTTCGCCTTTTCGGATGTGCCACACTTATTTAAATGTATTAGGAATCGCCTCAAGCAGCAGATGTACCTGAAGAAGGAAGGCGAATGGATTAGATGGGAAGATTATAGTGCACTTTATAAGGAGGGCCAGGACAAAGCTGGAGGCTTACGCGTGTGTCGAAAGATAACATACAGTCACATATATCCAACTACTTATGAAAAAATGTGAGTGAAATTGGCAACGCAAGTGTTCAGCCGCTCTATGGCATCGGGCATTAAATTCTACAGAGAACAAGGTTTGCACTGTCTTAGCGACAGTGAAGCAACTGAGGAATTTACTTTTTGAATGATCTTTTCGATGCACTAAACCGAGGTTTTCCGGCTGAAGGCATTACAATGCAGAATTCAGATCTTGGGGCCGCGGCATTCAATGGCTTGACATCTGGGAGAATGAACTTGAGTGCGGCTTGATAACGAGACATGTTTCTCACTAACAGTACCTGTGAGGGCCTTCGTGTCACATTAATATCACCAAGAGACCTTTGTAATGTTCTCTTGGAGGATTTGAATTTCAAATGTGTTTTAACAACCAAGATGAGCCAAGAGCCAATTGAACGCTTCTTCGGAAAGATAAGATTGGCTGGAAAACAAAATGGCAACTCCTCAATGCCTACTTTCTTGCAGCTGTATCAGACATTTTCTATTTACACCCTTCTAAAGCCGCCTAAATTTGGCAACTGCAGAGTAGTTGAAGGAGAAAAGCCACTCCTAGATGCATCAGATTTCAGGGCTCTGATAAGCCCAAACTATGTCAAAGCGTCATCAGCTGACTTTGTAGATGATGTGAAGCAGAAACTAGAGAGCCTTATCTCCGTAGACGACTGGGAATGTGATGACATCATTAGCCAAACAAAAGGAGGAGCAGAAACTGAAGTTGAAGACTGCATTGTCTTTTGTTTAGCAGAATTCATGACCAGAAAAATGAAAAAATTCACGAACTGTCGTACATGCAAATCAGCGTTAAGTTCAGAAAATAGCAGTACCGCTGAGGCAGCACTGATAAATGCAAAGGACACAGGAGGACTTATACATCCAAATATGCATCTTTACAACTTACTGAAACAAACTGAACGTTTGTTTGCAGCATATGCAGACACAGACTGTCTACTGGGACACAATTGATGGTGTTCTTGACACCTACACTATTACTTTTCTATGTGATGAGCACAAGAAAGAAACAGTGGCGAATATTTGCCGCGAAACAGCCGTGAATATTTGAAAGAGCGAAACAGCCACGAATATTTGCAGTGTTTGTTCGTTTTTCAAATCTGCCGCCACACCACTTTATCGCTCTCTTTGCGACTCAAGACGCGACTAGATTTATCTCGATTGATCGCAGCCAGACAGAGCTGATTCTACGTTGTTCCGTAATGTTCTAGTAACTTTGCACGCTTTATCTCGAAAGTTCGCTATCAGCTTTAAATTGAGCACGGCCGACGGCGGCGGGCATTCTGTTCGACGACCGCCGAGCACGCTTGTACCTTCGCCGCCGCAGAGTGATTCAGTCCATTTTGGGTGCACGTCAGCCCCATAAACCGTTTTCTTCTAGAAGACCCTTTTGTCCGTCTTCATCGCTGCTTCGACTGCCGTCACCACTGCGTGACAATACCTTTCACTTACACGTACTCCCACACCACTGAACAAAGAGGAAAAAGTAGAAACTGGAGAACGTTGAAAGAGAAACGAAGAAAGAAACAAAAAAACGGCGGGAAAATAGCACCAGTTCTTGGCTGAAGAATACCGATCTTCAAAATATTTTTTAAAACACAGGAGATGTTACTAAAATGAATTTAAAAATGAAAGAGGCAATGACACAAAGTGCAACAAGGAAAGCACGGCAGCAAAATTCCTCCAGAGAAAGAGAGCTAATAGCTGTGGACCCCAATGCATACCCAACAAATCACAGTTACTAATATTTAGGAAGAAAGAAGACCATGACCCTGTTGTAGTATTTGTGGGGAAGCTCAAATTCGAAGTGCCACTTGCGAAAATCTTCGTTAATAGACGCCAAGGGCAACAACGCGCAAGTGATTAGGCGCTTGCAGGCAAAAACTGAGCAAGTGGCTAGGCTGATTACTAGGGTATCAAACTACAAGCATAGACTAAGAAAAAGAGACCATAAAGTTAATACAGGATTTTATTGTGAGCAAGATTGCTTACTCACCACCTTATATCAAATATAAGAAAATTGAGACGAAAAAGCTGGACGTCATAATGCGCTAATAATATAAAAGGGCACTTGGTATGGCGGTCAACACAGGAAAAGAAAGATTAATATATGTGGGCATTCACAACAGCGCAGATGAAATTACTGAAGGGCATGCGATATCGCAGACGATACATCTGTCAGGAAGCAGGACAGGAAGGGACAAACACGATAAGCTAGGGCAACCATGCATTTGGTCTACGGCGGACAGAAAGGACTTGGGAGATCAGCTTGGAAACAAGATCGAGGTGCAGCCTACTCCGAGAAATATGCACCCCGAATATCATACGGAAAGAAGAAAGGCTAAGATGAACTCCATCACGAGACGTAGAGTTCCATTTTCTGGAATCGCATCTTATTGGTTGGTATTCACGTGCTCGTGAAAACTTCGTGTATCCAACCGCTCTAAAGGTTCGCTTTCGCAAGCGCCGAGGTGACGACGACATCGACAGTTTGTCAGAGCGCCTCCTCACCTAGAACCAGTTTTCGGCTTCGGCCAGGGAACAATGTTTTTTTTTTCTTCATATAATAATAATAATAATAACTTGTTTATTTCCATCAGTGATGGGGGAGACTGCGGATAAAAGCCGCTTGACAACAAGTGACTTGACTGAAGCCCGCAGCCTCCCTACAAAGCAGGCAGCGATAGGACAACAAAAAAAAAACTCGCAGAAAGCACAATATTCAAAATTAATGCACGCACACTTGATAGTCACAACAGGTAAACATAACAAAAGGCAAGATAACACAGATATACAGTACATTAAAAATAAAGTTTATAAATTCAAAATTTACCTTAAAAATAAACATGGCGGGAAATTAAACCGCATCTGCTGATTCAGCTATGCGATCGAGGTTGTATTGACGAGTACCTAAGCAGCAACCTAGAAACGCAAAAAAATGGCACGGGAGAACCAAATTAGCAACAATAGCGATCTCTACTGGCGGGCCACTAGACCCGCCAGTGCTGCTTAGTTAGGGCTGTCGTACGATCGTTTTAGGCGGCTTCCGCCAGGCCTGCTTGTCGAGCGGACCGCCAGGCGGACGTGAGGCGGAAAGGTGTTTGTACGATCGCTTTGGCGCTTGCGAGCGAGGCGGATTGTCCCATCATGCTGATTGGCGCACATCGCCTTCTCCGGCTGATGGCAACATAGCCGGTACGAGAACGTGGTCACGTGGTACTTTTTTCCGCTCTTGGGCGATCTGCACCTAGGCTGAGGCTCGGCATCACCATGGTGTGCGTGTTGAAGTCCTTGCCGTTGTCGGCGGCTCTCGTCAGCTACCAGATGAGTAGCTCTTGTGTAGAGATTTTGCGTGGTTACATGGCCAACACAAACAGGGCGAACTGGCAACTAGTCGCACAATTCGTCGCTGCCGACGCAATCGTCCAGCTGCAGCTGCAGCGTAGGCGCAGCGTAGACGACGTCTTCTGCGAGATCGGCGCCAACTGGGCGAGCACTTCACGTTAGTCCGGGACATGGGGGATGGAGATGGCAAAGATTTCTTCCAGTACTTCCGGATGTCTGTGGAAAGGTACAGTGCGCAAGTCCATACCTTCCTTGCCTTTTTTGTACGTGTGTCCGCGTTGTTGTCACATGGACGCTTTCGACGGGTGCATATGCTGATACTCGCGGTAATGTGGGAGCGGGGAAGCGCGTTTTCGCATCATGTGAACACTTTATAACAAGTAAATTTAGTATATAGAAGCAAGCATAGAATGAAAAACGTGTTCACGCGCGCAAACATTTCTATTACATAGGCATTGACGTCTTTGCATCGTTAAGTTTAGTGCAGCCCACACTGCGTAGGCCGGCTCGAGTGTGGTTCTCATGGAAAAAGACAAGAGTTGACAGCGGTTCCTTAAGTTCAGGAGAGCACGTTGTTGGGCGAGTCGGTCGTACATACTTAAAGAAGGGAATTGCGCTAAAAAAGACATGGACGAGAAAAGACAAGGACGGGCGCAAACTCGCGACTGATTTTATTCAGAAAGAACACAAATATATATATACCTAGATTCTTATCCAATCATTGCCTAAGCGCACATGCCAGGAACGTTTTCTCTTTCTTATACAAATTGATACTAGAATCGCTTACGCATTCATCACCTGACTTATCAATGAAAAAAGCATATGCGAGTTCACGTGCTACCTGGGTACGACTGCGCCTTAAGATTTTTGTTCTAGCCAGCAAAGGCTGGCATGCTTTATCAGGCGTAGCCAAAGGGCATGCGCCGCAATGTAAGGGCAAATTTGACCCTTTTCCGTTAACCATAGAAAGCTTATGTTCCCTTAGTCGTTCATTTATACAACGGCCCGTCTGGCCGATGTAAACTTTTCCACGTGTCAGGGGAATTTCATACACAGCCCCGACAGAACACCTGACAAACTGGGTGGCGTGACGTTTCATGCAGTCTCGCACGCATTCCTCGCCGGAGACAATCCGGGGGCACAAAGAGGCCAACTTGCGCGGGGCAGAAAATACCACCGGCACACCGTAGCGATTGGCTACATTGTTTAGGTTGTGGGACACCCTATGAATATAGGGGACAACCGCCGGTCTGGTCTTCGGTTGACCGCCACCTTCTTGAGGTGTTCTAAGTTTCAAGCTTTGCAGAAGCTTCTCTGCCACAGCAACCACAACGGAAACGGGAAAACCAGCTTTCTGTAACCTGCCAATCTGATTGTTGAGGCTGTCCTTTACCAGGTGACCACATGATTTCCGCAGGGCTTCTTTCAGGCACAGCATAACAATGGCGCGTTTAACCGTCTTAGAATGAGCAGACTCAAATGGCAACAGGTCTTTCCGGGCTCGTGGTGAGTATATCCAACACGTGTGATCTGGTGTTAAAGTGATGTTAATATCTAAAAACTGCAATCTATCTTGTTCGGGTAATTCGTGGGTGAAGGTTAGACCCCTCCCGTGTCGTTTAAAGACAGATAAGGTCTCTTGCACGGTAACCGTGTGCGTCAAACCGGGTTGCTTCTTAAAAATCACCAAATAATCGTCCACGTATCTAAAAACTCTCAGAACTATCTTGTCGTCCAAATAACACACCAGATCACGATCAATGCTGGCCAAGAAAATGTTAGCCAGTACCGGTGCCACACAAGACCCGATGGAAATGCCCTGACGTTGAACATGAAAATGGTTGTGAAAAGTTACAAAAGTGGACTCAAGATAAAATTCTAGTAGCTTCATGAAATTGTCCACGGTTAGGCCACTAGTATTCTGAAAATCTACTACACCATTTTCGTCGATGCAAGACCTAACTGCACAAAATAGGTCATCGTGCGGTATAGAAAAGAACAGGTTTTCTATGTCAAAAGAGACAGCGTAACCTAAAGATGAGGAACCCTGTAGGAAAGAAACCACATCACCTGAATTCTTTACAACAAAAGGGTCTTGTACAACTAAATTGTTTAAACACTTTTGGAGAAAAGAGCTAATCTCTCGTTGCCACGTATCCCTTTCACTCACAATACACCGGAACGGCTTGTCATCTTTGTGCGTCTTCACGGTAAAAAACAGCTCTAGGCTATTGCGTTTACAGTTGTTAACAGCTCTTGAAAGTCTATCTAAAGCTAAGTCTTTGCACAGTTCTATGGCTTGAGCCTTCACCTTGGAAGTCCTCACGTTTTTGGTGACAAAGTTCCTTCCGACGGCTTCAACGGCCTTGTTGTGCACCATCCTTTCTGGTAGCACGGCAAATCCTCCCTCCTTGTCTGCCTGTAGAAGCATCAGCTGATGTTCTTTGAAGAAAGAGACGACTTCTTCGGCGTCCCTTACCACAGTAGACTTTCTTCGGCATGCAGATACTTGAGGCTTGGTGGCCGTCCGCAGCAGGCAATTGATCCCATCAAGAAGACACCTTTCACGGTCCTCTTCACTAGCTTTGCGCGCCACTTGTCGATTCAACGACAGCAACTCGTGCGCTGGCACACTAGGCTCCATGCTGAACTTAGGTCCTTTCTTTAGCACTTCGGCTAACTTGGGTGGTAGTTCCGTGTCGCCCAGAAGAGAAATCGCACAGCCAAGACTTTTTTCTCTAGGCCTGCCTTTTGGAAGCCGCAGCAAAAGGCACTTCCACCAAAATTCGACCGCTTGGGAAGTCTGGCGCCGATAGGACTGTAACCTGGCTTTACCTATCCACTCGGAGGCGTGCAAACGCAGCCAGTGATTTAGAAGTCTGATTTGGCGCCACAGCTCCGATCTCAATATCTTGCAGAGGCGCTTCAAATGACCGGCAGACGGTAACACGTGGCCAAAAAGAGCTGTGAATTCTATCGGCACTAAATTCTTCTTGAGGCAATAGCCGAAAAAACAGGCACGGCAGGTCGCAGACACAATGGAGCTTATCAAAGTAGGTATATTACAGTTTGACGTAGAAACACAAAAAAAGGGCCCACTGCAGAAGAAACGTAATTCAGGAGAGCACGTTGTTGGGAGGGAGTTTGCGCGAGTTTGCGCCCGTCCTTGTCTTTTCTCGTCCATGTCTTTTTTAGCGCAATTCCCTTATTTAAGTTCCTTAAGTTTGTTGCTTTTTCAAATTTTCTGGCTTGGCCGCGCATGCAGACACGGCATCATGCGTTCAGCAGTGCCGCGGTTTCAGCAGTAATAAATGTGGGCTAATACGCGGGCGATACAGCTTGCATATACCAGTGCATTTCGACAATCGTTGCTGGGTGCACCATACAGCTCCGCATATGCGGTATTTGAACTGAAGCAGAATTGACATCTGAGCTAGTTGGTTTTTCATTTTCAAAAATTATAAAGCGCACTTAGGACAACAGACAAGAGAGACCAAACCACACAAGCGCTTACTCGCAACTGCGCGTTTATTCGAGAAACACACAAAAGGAAGAACAATCACAAGCAAAACAAAAGCCATCGCGCAGGCGTGACAGGAAAAGTGCTCATACAGGTGCGTCAAGATAACAAAACTCTCTTTCATGCAAAACCACCATAGGGTCGGCAACACACGTGTGCTGATTCTTACGGATGTGATAGGCCTCTGAAATCTCTCTGGTTAGCTGATTAGGGTGTCGGAACAAGATTTTAGTTTGGTCAAGCAAAGGCTTGCAGCCGCTGCATTTTGAACAGTGCTTAGCGAGATTAGATGAAGGCGACTTATTCAATGACAAAAAATGCTCTTGCAAGCGCACATTAAGGCAGCGGCCCGTTTGACCGATATAGGTCCGGCCACAAGAAAAGGGAATGTGATACACCACTCCTTTTGAACATCTGACATAGCGGTTCTTGTGATTCACAGTGCAGCACCGCTTTCGTTTATCACATACACCGCTGCTAGAGCGCGCAGCAACCTTCGCACAAACACTACTAACTTTCTGAGGGGCAGAGAAGAGAACATTAACACCATATCTGTTACCCACGTTTTTTAGTTGATGAGAAAACCGATGAACATAAGGTATGACTGCAATATTTTTCTTTTTCTCCTCAGAACCCTTCAAAAGTGACCTATTGAACTCTTTTACTTTTTTCAGCACCTTGCTAGAAGCTAGAAACAGCACGTCCTCTGGAAATCCAGCCAATCTTAGTCTGTTCACTTGCTCGCAGAAACTTTCCTTCATTTCGTGGGGGCACGACTTGAGCAAAGACGATCCTAGGCAGGATACAGCAATGCCGCACTTCACAATTTTTGAGTGATTTGATTGATAATTTAAGAGTGGTTTATCAGACCTCGGAGAATACCTCCAGCACACATGATCCTGCACGAAATGAAGTTTTGTGTCAAGGAACTGCAGGCAATCCTTTGTAGGGGTTTCAAAGGTGAACTGTAATCCACGCCCATATTCTTTAAAAATCTTAATAATCTTAATAATGTCCACCGCCCTCCTTGTAAATTCATGTCGGTCAACAAACACCAGGTAATCATCGACATACCTGAAAATCTTTTTTGCAAGGCCACTCTGATTCTTTTCAATATAAGAGTCAACTCGAGACAGGAATATATCACTGAGGACGGGCGCTACTTTGGATCCGATACAAACACCTGTCTTTTGAATAAACAAATGCCCATTCCAGTCCACAAAAGTAGAAGCCAGATAAAACGACAGCACTTCTAAAAACGAAGGAACAGAAATACCACAGGCATTGACAAAGCATTGTTCATCACTATCCTCGGTAATGCAATCACTAACAAATTTCATCAGTGTGTCATGTGGCAGCGAGTAGAAGAGGTCCTTAACATCAATACTAAATGCAGACGCTCCTTTAGGATTATGATTCTTAAGGTAGTCGACAACAGCCAAAGAATTTGGCGTCTGATATGGGTCCGCTAAGGTAAGGCCTTTTAGGTGCTTTTGCAGGAAGCATGAAACTGCATGTTGCCAAGTCGACCGCTCAGTGACAATAGCACGGAAGGGTATGTCGTCCTTGTGCGTTTTGGCTGAAAAGAAGACTTCGAGCCTTAGGCCTTCAGCCTTTTTAACGCTAGAGCGCAAATTCTCTAGGTTTAAACGCGACAAGAGTTTCAGAGCATTTTCCTTGACCTTTGTAGCTTCGACTTTAACAGGTCTAAAATGTGCTTCCATTGCCGAATAAGCCTTTTTCTTAAATAAGTGTTCGGGTAACACAACGAAGTGCCCCTCTTTGTCGGACACAACTACCCGCTGCTCACTGGATGTCAAAAAATCTACCATAGGCTTCAGGCAACGGTTGCTCTTTTTCCCACCCCCACATCTTTTCATCGCATCTACACATTCCACTATGCACCTAGAACGGTCCTCCTCAGGAACTTGCCTCGAAATGCCTCTTGCAGTTGAAATCTTTTCCACCTTATGAAGGTTTGGATGTAGGCAAAACTTCGGTCCGAGCTCCAGCACCTTGCGATGAACATCAGGAAGATGGCCTCCTCCTAAGACCAGCACTTTCCCTCCAGGGGGAGAAGTTTTCTTTTTGTCATGCACCCAAGGGCGAGCAGCGTTCCATAGGAAGTCGATATTCTTGTCCGCGAGGTCGCACCACTCACGATAATGTCTGTGATGGCTCGGAAGATCCCCGCAGGCCACACGCAAGCAATCCTTGTAAAAGCGGGAATGACGCCACCATTCTGAAGAAAGGATGCGGCATATCCTGCGGCTATGGCTCTTGGACAGCGGCAGCCCACCACACAAAGGTTGCAGTTCCAAAGGACAAATTCCACGCTTGGCATTCCAGGAGGCCAAGCGCGCCTTGTGCGCACAAACAGCTATTAAAGCTGCCAGGATGGCAGGATTATTCAGAAGAGGATTAACACTTACAGAGGAGCTCAAGGTACTAGAAATGAACTGAAGCAGAATTGACATCTGAGCTAGTTGGTTTTTCATTTTCAAAAATTATAAAGCGCACTTAGGACAACAGACAAGAGAGACCAAACCACACAAGCGCTTACTCGCAACTGCGCGTTTATTCGAGAAACACACAAAAGGAAGAACAATCACAAGCAAAACAAAAGCCATCGCGCAGGCGTGACAGGAAAAGTGCTCATACAGGTGCGTCAAGATAACAAAACTCTCTTTCATGCAAAACCACCATAGGGTCGGCAACACACGTGTGCTGATTCTTACGGATGTGATAGGCCTCTGAAATCTCTCTGGTTAGCTGATTAGGGTGTCGGAACAAGATTTTAGTTTGGTCAAGCAAAGGCTTGCAGCCGCTGCATTTTGAACAGTGCTTAGCGAGATTAGATGAAGGCGACTTATTCAATGACAAAAAATGCTCTTGCAAGCGCACATTAAGGCAGCGGCCCGTTTGACCGATATAGGTCCGGCCACAAGAAAAGGGAATGTGATACACCACTCCTTTTGAACATCTGACATAGCGGTTCTTGTGATTCACAGTGCAGCACCGCTTTCGTTTATCACATACACCGCTGCTAGAGCGCGCAGCAACCTTCGCACAAACACTACTAACTTTCTGAGGGGCAGAGAAGAGAACATTAACACCATATCTGTTACCCACGTTTTTTAGTTGATGAGAAAACCGATGAACATAAGGTATGACTGCAATATTTTTCTTTTTCTCCTCAGAACCCTTCAAAAGTGACCTATTGAACTCTTTTACTTTTTTCAGCACCTTGCTAGAAGCTAGAAACAGCACGTCCTCTGGAAATCCACAGGATGACAAAGAGGACACCATTTTTCAGTATTGCTATCCAGCGGATGTTGGCAGGTTGGGAAGGATTGACAAGTGATACATAGCCAGCGGAGATCTGATGCCTACACAGGTCCCTTCTTTTCAGATTTCCGGCAGTCCGGTAGCAACAACTACACAATTCGGGGGAATACACTGCGAGAACAGTTCATGCAGTACCTTCTCAGTGATCATGGCTGTGTATCATGGCAGAAAAGTACTCGAATCTGGCTTTGTACGTCCTAAATAGCAGGGTACACTTGCCTGGAACATGAACTCTCTGTCGCCACTGCCATATTCCGGCCTGCACCTGGTTCAACGGGCTCTTTCAGAGGCGCTAGGATGGCCTAAGTTCAGGCCAGGCGGCCACATTTGGTGCCCTGGCCTGGCTGCAGAGCTCGTACTGCATCTGCATTCGTTCTGTGTGCTGAATTTAGGAATTCAAGCAACGTCTCGCTTGCAGTGGCAGCACAGCGCTTGGACGCTACTTGTGTTGAGCACTTTAGGCTTGGTTCCCATGTCTTCAATCTCTTACGTGCTGTTGTTCTTGCTGCGGCCACCAGTTTTTGAACAGAGCCTGATTCAACAGGTCCTATCAGAGGAGCTCGGATAGACCAGGTCCAGGCCAGGCAGCCGCATTTGGTGCCCTGGCCTGGCTGCAGAGCTCGTACCGCAACTGTATTTG
This sequence comes from Amblyomma americanum, assembly GCF_052857255.1. Lineage (NCBI taxonomy): Eukaryota > Metazoa > Arthropoda > Arachnida > Ixodida > Ixodidae > Amblyomma > Amblyomma americanum. The sequence continues at coordinate 73,693,479 of NC_135500.1, read as the reverse complement.
TTCCATCTGCATTTGTTCTGTGTGCTGCATTTAGGAATCCAAGCAATGTCTGGTGGCAGTGGCAGCACAGCGCTAGGAAGCTACATGTGTTCAGCACATGTAGTCTGGGTTCCAATTTCTTGAATCCCTAACGGTGCTGTTCTTCTGCTGCCGCCACCAGTTCTTGGGCTGAGCCTAGTTCAACGGGCTCTTGGTTCAACGGGCTCTTTCGTCTCGCGTCGGTGTGATTCTCAGTCTGCCTTGTGAACGTTGCCTGTAGGTTTTCTTTTTTGTGTGGCATGCCTCATAACATCATTTCATGTGTTTCATTCATTTGTCTGTTTGTGCCTGTGTCCGTTGATTTGTACCTCTGTTTTTTTCCAGGCGGGTGGCAAAGGTCGCTGTGAAGCTGTATGGAGATGTTGCAGCCCACAGTGCATCCGTGTGCATATTCTTTTCCGAGATTGTTGCCAGTGTATATGCCACTCCTCTTGATCTTTGGGCTGTGCCGACTATAACCTTGGCCGGCATCATTGTTTATGATGCCAAAATTATCTGTTTGGGTGTTTACGTTTCCGCCTTCCTATCCTTTCAACGGCTGGGAAACCAGACCATGCAGTGGCACTCTCGGCAGAACCTGCCCGCTAGAGAGCGCGGTCTCCAGGTGGTGGATAGGAGACCTGTTGTCCGGCAGTGCAGTGAGAAGCACAGTCTACAGCAGTGGTGCTTGCACCTCGCGGACCAACAGGCAGATGCAGTTTCTCTTAGGAGCGCCGCAGGCAACCATTTTACCGAGTCCTCTCACCTCACAAACTAAATAAACATGCGGTTTGCAACATCTATTGCTCATGTTTCAGATTGTTTCTTTATGAATGAAGCTTCGTGCTCTGGTTTGCTTTAGTGACACTCGTGTAGCGTCACATGTTCTCGTAAGCTTTGGAACACTTCGCATAGTGAAGGTTCCTGATAATGGGTGTGTACAGCAAAATCCAATTCAAGAGAAGCTCGTAAATGCACACTTCTATGAGTGTATAAATAACAAGTGTTCCAAGGTGCTGTGCTGTGGACTGGGCACGTTTGTGTGGCCATGAGCAGCGCATCAGCCTTTTGGTTCTTTTGACACTGCTAGCTGAGAGCCTGCTGAGGTGATGTTTAACTGCTACGCTCATAATGTACATAAAAACATTTCAGTGACCTTGCACCATGCTCTTTTCAAAGATGTCACAGTGATGTTTATGTGGCACAACATTTCTATCAAGGGTGACAACCTTAAGCTATTTGTGTGCAAACTAATGTTGCCACTCTGTAGCACCAACCTCCATAGGCTAATTTCTGCAACTGTAGTGCCACGATGTGCCGCCAAGCTTGGTGTTCTTGAAACCAGAAAACGTACACTAAACCGCTTCTACATTTATTGGTGGTCTGCAAGGTGAAAGCAGATTGGCTTGGGTATTCGCTGTTTTCATTCATGTATGAAGGTCACACTGATAAAATGAATGGTAACGGACTACAAAGAGGCGGCACATGCAATGTATTCAGTTTTAAGTTTCAGAACAACTTTACCATATGTCCACTGAAAGGGGTGGCTTGAGCACTGCAGTGCGCCTTATGCCTCGTCATGTTGAGACTGTACAGGCTGGTAGAAATTTTTAATTTCTTTTATTAAGGCTGCAACTTGGGCAGATGATTATGAGCATTTCATCTGCTATTCCAAATCTACTCTACCTTCGGGGGATTCCCCTGAAATATTGCACGAATCGTGCTTTTGTATCAATGATTCCAAGTTGTTGGCAATTCTACATTTGTTCATGTTGTCTTCTGGTTTTTATTAGTAATACACATTCGTCATTCAGAATAATTTCGAATTCATACGGTTTCAACTCAACCTAAATTGACTTATTGTTATGCAGCGACACAGACAGACTTGTGATATGCAAGACAATTGGTCTTTCTGCTCTCTTGGCTCTCCAACAACGGGTACAATGCTTTCAGATATGTGAGGTAAAGGATGCGACGCATTAGCGCAGCGATTTCCTTCAAAGAACATGAACTGAAATATATTAGCAGGCACCAACCATGTGGTCAGTGCCAGTGTGATTTCAGCACTTCTTTGACAAGGTTGCCCTACGATCTCCAATGTGACGAGTTATGCGTCTCTCACAGTAAAGCATATTTTGGAGCGGTATGTTCACTTCGTATACCCATGTAACAATGTAGCACCCCAGTGATATCCGTAGTGCCTTCAGTGGTGGCATCGTTGTAAGGGTGTGTAACGTGGCAAACGAGAGATGAGCTTTGTAAGTAAGGCAATTTGTAATTACGCTTTGGTCTACACTGATAGGCAATATGGTTACAGGACTCATTTGGCATTTTGGGTTCGGATGTGAAGGTATTTAATGCGGACCTCCGCGTGAAGAATTTGCCTAAAAACAGCCTCTATGGCGTAACTAATTGCGATTACATTTGATCAGGCTTGTGTACAAATCCCACCTGCCAAGGTCTTTCAAACAGATCCCATAAGAGGGGTTGCACTCGCTACCTAGCACGTTGAAATATATGGCCCAGACAGTTATGTTATGTATGTTTTGTAACAGTAAAAGCAAAATGCTCAAACGCTTTCAAAATAACGACACGGTAGCGTGGAAATAGCCCACGTAGGTGATAAAAGCACACAGCTAAGCATGTCAGCCATATGCAGTTCATAGACCTTTCTTCCGTTGCCAGACTGCTGCTCAACAGCTTAAAGAAGGTTCCTATGGTTTTGCTTCTGACATATTTTGCAGAGGGCGCCAGCTCGCACTGCCTTTCGAAAAGCTGGCTGTCTGGGCGTAAACGCATGCGAGCGCCGCATGATCACTGGGTGCAAGCCGTCACATTCATAAACAAAAAATTGGATTCTGCTTGTTTTGAAGCATACCGCTGGAATGGTGAACCCCAGTCAGGCACAGTATCCACGGATGCATTGCATGATGTAATGTTCGTAAATGTGGTAGAGTGCATTGCATCGCTTTATATCGGGTTCATAGCACGTCGTCGTGTCCGTTTTGAGTTGTGCTTTCAATTACAAAAACCATGCGGCAACTAGCCGAAGTTCTACATCGGCTTCGTCCTTGATGTTACGTGTGTGTAAAAGGTTGTCACCTTTGATCACCACCGTGGAGGCTACTCCGGCTAGCGAGGTTTCTCTCTGCACAGAATCCCCTCGAATAGTGGCAGAATTGAAATATTTTGCTGCTGCGATGGGGTTGCTTTTGCCTCGTTCAAGTAGCAGACTTGCTGCTGGCAAGACCGACAGTGCAGTTGCAGCCACATAACCGTGGCTGCGAGCATAATCTTCGCCGTTCCGGATTTCCCAAACTCCTATGCCCGTTTGCTTGCAGAGTTGGATACCAGAACTAAAAGTAAATGCACATGAAAGAAACGCAAAAGTTACAAAAATTATAGAGTTGAAGCCTTAGCTTAGGTACATGCAGGATGCTTTAAGCGTTTTATTTTATTGCGGTATTTTATTGTGGATAGTATGCGCACTACACATGCTTCAGCTTTTGAGTGCGTTGCTAGTGTTTCAATGACGGTTTTCACGTGCTATTTACGTTGTGCGCGAGAGATTCTTGTCTGCGCGCGCGGGTTTTTTGTCTGCACGGTTGAGTGAGGTGCAACCCGTTGCCATGGATTCCGCGTTGCACGTCGTCATCATTGGTGACAGCCAAGTGAAGCTCCTAATGCGGACAAGGTTGTATGTGCCCGCGAACATGTCACAGAGTACCGCTCCATGCGCCGAGCGCAGAAAAAAATTCGTCTGCTATACAGGCAGCTTTTGCAAAACATGCGCAGGCGCTGCTGCGTATACCAGGAGGGCGGAGAGATTTGCGTTGAGAAAGCAAGCGCGAGAAGACAATGAAATATTTAACGAAAACCACGCTTTCTCCAGCAACATGACGAAGCACATTGCACACGCAACGGTGACGTCGCACGGCGAACTGGTTTCAAAGCGAACCGTCTCGTTGGATATACCCCTTGATGGGTTGATTCCCCGCTGTGCCCGCGCGTTGAACCTCTGGGAAGAGCTTCCCTACTAGTGGGGCACGAGACGGAAGGGGAGGAGATGGACGCATGTACTATGCAGTAGCACTCGAAATTGAGGCATGCTACGATCTGTACATGACAGCGCGAGCGAATTCGGAAGCACATAGCTGCGGTATCAGTAGCGCGTACCGATCCCATGGATGCCGAGATGGATGCGCGCAATGCTAACACTGCCTACAAGGAGCATTTAAAACAAGGAATGTCAAGCTCTCAAAAAGTAATGCTGCGATGGTCATACAATTACAAAAGATAAAGAAATAACTAAAAAAACAGTTGATGAAGCCTGCACTTATTGGGAGAAGCTCAGAGGGCAAATAAGACATGTGGGAAATGACATTACGGAGGAACATGTACCAGTGAAGAGCCCCAAGAGGGAAGAGTTACTGGATGATGAACTGAGGGGACTAATCACAAGAACCGTCCCCATAATAGGACAAAGGTGCGAAAAGGCCCAGGGACAGTACCTGAAGGCATTTCAGAGGTTATAATCGAAAAGAAGGATGAGTGACAGCCACCATGGGTGAACTGTTGACACCTACTGGGAATTATTGTATGCAGTGCTGCCCAGTTGGATGCTAATTAAAGCGCATGCATTTGAACACCGAACATGTATATTAATGACAATGGGACAACAGCTGCTAAGCGGTAACTGGCAAGTATGTTACGGGGGGCCAGCGTTATGAAGTAAGAACCAATACGTACAGCATGCACACATCTGTATACACACGGGTTCCTGCACTTTGTAGCCATGGGTTTGTTCCACATGGTTCTCTGTGCTGCTGTATGATAGCAGTGATGTCGGGTGAATATGACTCATTATTTTTAGCTGGTGAACTTTTATGCAATCAAGTACATGTGTATAATGAGTTTCCATTGTTTGCAAAAGCAAATCAACATCCTGAGCAAAGTACATTAATACCCCTGTCACACGGGCACTTGTAAGGCCTTAGAAATTAAGGTCCTTTGCCCCAAAGGCGCGTGACGCGCATCTACACGGCAAAGCGTCGATACCTTTGCGATAAAGGTCCGTAGCAATAAAGGCGGCCGTCAGCGGCCTTAAAGTTGCTTAAAGGAGAACCCAGACGGCAGCGCCAGCTAGCGAGCTCAAAGAATAAAAAATTGACGCAATTTTAATTTTGAAACCGTAAAAAAATATCTAATTTATCTTATTTAATGGTTAATTTTGCGTTACAGTGCACTTAACCGTAGAGGAGGCTATGACTAAAGACATCCACACTGCTAAGAAAGGACTTGAACGCTTTTCAGCAGCCGCATCGACACACACGTGCTTGCGCATCTCGGTTTGCTGTTTTTTCTTCGTTTGCTCTTTGTTGTGTGCGTGTTTTGAGTTTGCTTGTGTGCACAAAGACACAAGCAACAAAGCACGCTTCTCGAACACAACGAGGAGCCGAACGGAAAAGTGCGCTTACCGTGGTCGGACCGAGAACGATGAAAAAAACAACTTTGTTTCAAAATATCCGTTTCTCACCGTCAGAACGCTCGTTTATTATCGTGATAGCTACTTTTTCCAACATAAACGAAAGCACTCTTAGCTGAAGTGCTACCGTCTGCTTTAATTTCATAATGTTACTAGCGCCGCTTCACACACAGCGGTGACTTTTGGCATTCACGGAGGCCGCGTTCTAGCTCCTTTAGATTTGCCGTGTAGCAGCGTCGCTGCTCCTTTTCGGTTTTCCTCATTTAGTGCAGTAAGACAACTTTACGGCAAAGGCTGAGAAGAAGTCCCGTGTGACAGGGGTATAACACTGAAGCTGGCTGCCTGCATGCCACATAACTGCAAGTAAAAAAGCAATGGTGTATATCCGACAATGCTTTGCTGGCTTTGAGGAGGGTGGCCTTGTGACATACATTTTCCCTCTCAGGGTGACCTTTGAATGGAATGGTCATAACACAAATTAAAAATAAATGCTTGGCACATATAAAACATCTGAACATGCTGCAATTTCTGTGATCGAAATTTTTGGGATTCTGATTCACATCATACGTAACTTGTGTCCAGCGATAACATGCGACAACTTAAAATAGAAATTGAACGTTGTTTATTGACTTACTTTGGATGCGAACTCAATGCAAACAAAAATATTTGTTCAGGAGATATATCCGCATATCTAGCACGGAAAAAAAAGAGACAACCCACAACAGTCACTTCGTTGGTACTGCTAACTGTCCAAAGCGATGTCACGAACGATGTCTGCTGGGCTGTCCTGCAGAAGGAGTGTAGAGCAGATGCCTGCGCGTTCTTAGAAGCGAGTTGTATGGATGCTTAGTCTATGCTATTCGTTCTGACGTCAAGGTTACCTAGGCAACATTGGTTGTTTCATCTGTAGAAAAAGCATCTGCTCCTGCTGATGTAGACTGCTTGTTCATGACCATTAATAATGCTCTGTCACAGATCACTTTTGCCCAACTTGGTTCTTCAGCTGTGGGAAATCCTGTATCACCTGTGTATCATTCTTCTTGTGTCCCCGTTCAGTCCTGCCACAGTTCAGTTCTATCTGCATCATCGTATGTGTTGTCAAATGACAGCAAACACACTGCTGTCTCTCATTGAACAAAAGGTGTATGTATATTATGCCTGCATCGAAAATTCACCTTATTTTAGCACGTTGCTGTCAAATATGAATGCATCTATATAGGAGCACATCACAAAATTCCCAACATTTAGGAACATGGAAGAGCAATGGTAACTGCAGGTGCATGCAAATTCACAGAAAAAATTACGAAGCAAAAATACTGATTTCTGTTCGTCATGTTTTTCAGGCCATTACAAAAGCCGGAATAGAAGTACCACTGCGATGCTTTAAAGTGGCAACGGTGTGCATCACAGGGCTAAAGTGCACAGTGTTTATTCTGCAGTAACAGCAGGCAGACCACTTCTTTTTACCAGTGCTTCCTGGGCTGCATTTCTACGAACATTGTGCAAACGAGTATGCAGCATTGTAAGCAATTGTGGGGAGTTGTGTTGAGGGGCATTCAATGGTGACATGTAGAGAAACAAGGTGGCGTTCTGTTGAGGGGAAATCAATGTTGACATGCACAGAAACAAGGTGGCGTTTAGTGGTTGCGGCAACAAAGCATTATTCTTAACTGCCCCATGAATTAAAAACAAAGCGGTTGCTCAGTACTGCAAAAAGCCTACATGTGCCTTCCGTAGTAATGTATACATAATTAGATACAGGAGTAAGTGCACCGGCTTACAGGTTAAGGGAATGCAAGAACCGATTTTGAAGGCTTGCATTGCAAATCCTGGCTCCTGCTGGGATGGAATGCTTTGTACAGGATATCGAGAACGAGATGTATGATGGCGCAGGATAGAATGAAATGAAAAGTAAGCTATTCAAGTATGTTTGGGGCATACATGCATACGTTCGCCAAGGCCGCAGCGGTGGTTCAGTGGTTATGGCACTTGGCTGCTGACCTGAAGGACTCTGGTTCGATCCTGGCCGCTGCCGTCGAAGTTCGATGGAGGCGAAATTTCAGAGGCCTGCATACTATGCGATGTCAGTGAACGTGCTGCAGCCTAATGATGACAGCTTTTATGTTTAAGATGCACCAACTGCTCAGTTAGCATTATCCTCAGTATCCGTGAATATATAACAGTTACATGCATAATCATACACATGTACAAACCTCATTCAGCCACATCATGAGATCTGTGCATTGCTCTGCTGAACAGAACAAACAAGCAAAAAGGAAAGGCTGGTTAACAGAGATGGGCGCACTAATGCATGTTTACCTTCTAGGTAGATAGAGCTAGCTTGTGCAGTGTGCACGTTAGTCCAACTGCTAATATTGTGTACTTCTGCCCCGATATTGCTTCAAATAAATTACGAAGAAAGGTATTGATGAACACGTTATGCCAACGACAGCATTTTATTGGTTTGCCGAGGTGACCGAGGGAGTGCACAACAATTTTAGTATGTATCACACCTTAGTGGTCCTAAATGGCATACTTGAGTGGCGAGCTTTCAAATGGTGTGCCAGGTATGAGCTCGAAGAGTTCGTCATTTGTAGCATCACTTCTGTAGTGACCACTTCGAAGGACAGTAAGTTGCACAGCCTTGTGGGGTGCAAGATAATTGCAGTATTTCATGTCATTAACAAAAATGAATCTTGAGATGCAGTGGCACGAGCTAAGAGTGTTAGTGCGGCCAGTGTAGAAGCAACCACGAATTGGAACAGATTAGCTGGTGGCGTGTTGGTAAGGAGCAAAAAAAAAACCTGCAGTTTCGGCTTAAGATATTTAAAGATGCACGTTAAAGTAGTCCGAGAGAATAAAACAAGCGGCTCAGGCTTGAACTCATCCCAGGAAGCTTGATTTGTGGCATATGGAATTACAATACCCAGCCTGTGGCTACACAGGAGTTTTGAAAGAGACTTGGAAGATGATAATGCTAAGGACATGCAAGCGACCTAGGCTGTGGGTGGTTTTACATGGTGACGGCACGTTACTCTGTTCTCTTATTAAATGCCACGTAATGGAACAAGTATGCAGTGAATATTCCCTGCTCAGCAAGCCCTTATAAGTAGGCACAGTTTATGCTGACAGTAAAAAATGTTAGTGCACACTGTCTTCGTAACATTGGGAACTTTGCTATTCAAGTGCATGCAATCGGATACTCTGCAGAATTGCAACACTGGTATTAATTGAAAAATGGCTGACCACGGTGTCACCAATCAAGAATTGTTAGACGAAACATTCAAGGTTAGGTTGTAATATATGTAATAAAAAAGCTGAGGGCCAAAGGCAAGGCACTGCGCGATGCCCGAGATTGCAGGAAAAAAGCACCATGAGTAAGAGTTGGTACGGGCAAATTATCGACGCTTGGCTGGCAACAAATAAATCCAGTTAAGAGTGATTAGATGGAAGTTAAAGCGTGACTGAATCAGCCTACGCAGATGAGGAATCCTATCACATGCTTTTTCAAAACACAGAAAAAATCAAGGCGGAAGTTGCAGTCAAGGTGCAAGTGCATGTCACGAAGAACGAGAGCATGTTGGTTATTACAATGATGCTTTCTAAATGCGTGCCAATTCTGATGAAACACCTTAATTATGCAAAACATTTTAGCAAAGCAATAGTACATAATATAATTTGATTGCTGCACACACCAATGGCAGAAATGGCGACAGCTGCTGGGTGATCATTGGTAGGACGCATCTAGAGGGCAAACTGTGCCGAGGCAGGAAACTGTCTGTACAGCGTCCAATAAATATATGTTTACACTGGTGGGTCACTGGCGGCCAACGGAGCTAGAACTGCGACCTTGTGCAGTGGCCGTGTTCTTTCCCATCATCTGTGTTCCTAATGCAGTTTTTCCACCTACAGAACGCTCACTTATTTATTTATTTATTTATTTATTTTTTTATTTATTTATTTATTTATTTATTTAATACTGCGGACAAGCTGTATGTCCAAGCAGGAGAGGGAAATACATACAGAGGAAAAGCAAAGCAAGTACGATAGTATCGAACAATATAGACGCCACAAAATAAACAATGCAAAAACACAATTGAAAATGCGGTTACAGTGCAGCCATAAGCCAGCAGGGAAGATATCAAGAATGATTGGAAACCAACGGAGAGTTCTGCGGTACGGCATTTCATTCAGAAACATTTCTTGGAAAAAATAAAACTTGTATTTATGCGTGCAAAATAGGTTCCAAGCTTTGGGTATGCTAGTGGCGCGAGGCTCGTCTAGAATCACTAGTGATGTGATTTTCGCGTCAAATACCGAGTCGAGAAAAGCATAGTGAATTAAGGAGATTGAGACAGACTTTCTTTCGTCTATCTGCAAGTGTTACAAAGTCTGCAAGTTTCAGCATGGCGGAAGGAAAGTCTAGCCGCCTGTAATGGTTGAAAATAAAGCGAGCCGCAAGACGCTGCATTTCTTCTAGTTTTTGGTGTCATCTGTAGTGTAGTGGTCCCATAGAATGCAGGATATTCGAGAATTGGCCTTACAATTGATTTATACGCCTTCAGTCTCAGGGCTCTAGGGCAACCGCCCATCCAAAACTTGAGAAGTCCTAACTTTTTGTGGGCGGAGGAACATGTATTATTGATGTGTTTCGTCCATTTGAGCCAAGACGTTATTGTGACACGTGGATACTTATATTCTTTTAATCTCTGATGGCATTGTTATTTATGTTGTTTGTAACATTCTGCAATGTGCGCTTTAAAAGTGCTGTTAGGTGAAGGCAAATGTCTTCAACCACCAGACTCCTACGCCACAAAACACATTCTTCCATCAGCTTTCATAGTTTCCAAAGATGACGTTACTTCTTGTGTCACATAGTTAGGGCTAACAAAAAACTATTGCTGCTGACATCATGAGGACTAAATAATTAGCCATAACCTTCTCTATGCAGTGATGCCTCGGTAGTGCAGAACTCATGAATATGGACAAGAATTAGGGTAATTTTTTCGGGGGACTATACGTTTTGAATGCATGTACGCCTCACTACTACAGAAAGCCGCTGATCGCACAGTGGACAGGGTGAAATGCATACAGCCAATTGTTGTACGTATTGAGGCGAAAGCCTTTAATGGTTCATACTTGCAGCCATGACCTTGTCTGGTTTCGGTTCATGCCCGGTCTCAAGTCATGTCGCACCGTTGACATCATCAGCGGAAAAAAAATCGTGTACGGCGGGATTGGAACCGCCTTCCTTGCGATCCACAGCCGAGCGAACAAACGACCACGCAGCTTCCTGCCAATGCATATGTAGTTCTCCCTTCGTTCTCTGCCGACATTAATACATGTCTGGCGTAAGGACGCTGGAGAGTGTTTGTGGACAGCCGTTGAAGCAGACGGATGCGCCTGAAATGCCCTCCAGTGTCTCCAGCCTTTGAGATTAGCAAACAATTGTGTGCTTAATCAACATCTTAACCACACATAAGTGAGACAAGCAGCAACACAGCACTAAAGGTTTTCACCTCGCCGCACTTTAGTTCAACAAAGTGCCCCCTGAATTTTCTTTTCTCGTGTTAATCTGCCCAGCAGTGTGAACAAAATCTCAGCTCTGTTAACAAGACAGTAATGTACAGCGCAAAGAGTGTTACAAATGTTTTGTTTTGAGCGGACAAGCCAAATACAGACTAAATCATATACATTTGTTGCACTGGGTTCTTCATGCTGTTCTTACCTTAAACCCATGAACTGCCATGCACACTGATTGCTCCTGCTCACACTCTTTCTGGTTGCCAAAGCACTTCTCTTTCTGGTATCAAAATCTTGACCACGGCTCGACCGCACACTACCTTGTACACATTACTCATTTCACAACACAAATGAATCTGCAGAAAAAGAAAAGAACAGAACCACTTGCTTACTTTACAACTTTTATAACCTCAGAGATGACTCCCCGCAGCCCACAACAGTAAGTTTAAATGCAGCGAACTGAGACAAAAAATGCAATGCTCTGGTTTCAGGTGTGCACGTTAGGCATAAACTGAACCTGGTTCCAGTGCAAAGCAGAGAATCAGTGATTGCTAATGGCCACAACCTTTTCAGCCGATCCAAGCAAAAAATAAATGGGCTCAATTTATATCTAGTGTCAGCCTCAACTGATCCACAGCTGCATCGATACCGCAGGGCTCGCAAGAATGAGTGAGCATTGGTATTGCAGAGCCAACCACCTTGCTACAGAGTATAGCACATTTCAAGGAATTAAAAAAGTCTTGTAACTGTTGTTTGAGAACATGTGCAGGAATAGTGCTGCCATGACCACGAAACAGATGTGATCGGATAAGTGTTGCAGGCAACGTATCTGACAAGTGAGGAATGTACAATTATGAATTTACTTATGAGCAAATTAATTTCGGCCAGTGGAAAATGCATGAAGGGTTAAGAAAATCCCGGAAGCATACTACATTGCCGACACACAAGTTCTTGCAGGCCAACCAGTGCTGTCACTCTCAGCAGGCAAATAACCGTGTTAATAGGCAGTCACAAACAAATGAAGGCAGCAGATAAACATGCAAATGTGCACGGATTACATCTCTTGCTGAAAGCTTCGATAATGCCTCATCAAATAAACTAATGCAGCTGATAGCGTTCAGTGCTCCTGCTGAGCAACTGCTCGGCACTGACAATATCGAGTTGGCAAACAGGCCTGGAACAAAAGCATAGAGACAGCTTAATCCACTTTGGTACCTTTGATTTGCGGCACACACACACGCATACAAAATGACAGTGTCCCCGAACTGACATTTGCCGCCGATTTTTTCACATAATGCCGCTGGCACACTGTCGCAACCCGCGCACCCATGATCATAAAACGTACTACTGTATGGTGCACCAAGACGTACAAGACTGGCAACGCTGCTGTTGTCGCAGCAGAAAACACTGCGACGGCCATGCAACCAAGATCGTGCCAAGTCGCACACACAGCAGTTTGCTATGTAGCAGAAAAAACGTCGTGGGCTCGCCTCGGTCGCGATCACTGCAGCCATCGCAACGGACGCGACCAGCTGCACAGCTCCAAGTTCATTTCAGCATTTTAGCTCCAAGTTCATTTCCCGCGGTCACTTAGGAGCACCCGGGGAGCACCATGCCGCAACACAACAGATCGCAAAAAGAAATTTGCAACCTCTTGAGCCGAGCCAGTGGGTACGGGTGCTGTCTCGGCGTATCGCGTAAGGTGGTCGACAGCTGTGATGACCCAATGGTTACCTCGATTGGAGAGAGGAAGGTTACCATATAAGTCGATGCCGACGACTTCGAACGGCGTGGCGGGACAGCGAAGGGGTTGAAGGAGGCCAGCGGGTGGAGAAGTCGGCCGTTTGCGACGTTGGCACAGGAGGCAGGAAGCGACGTATTTAGCAACGCTTGAGGAGAGGCCAGGCCAAAAGAAACGTCGCTTCACGCGGTCGTAGGTTTTGTGGAAACCGAGGTGACCGGCAGTAGCGTCATCATGGAGAGCCGCTAGGATATGGGAGCGAAGCACCCGCGGCACGACTGGGACCCAGCGAGTTCCATCGGGGCAATATACGTAGCGGCGTAGGATGCCATCTTCGAGCTTGAAGTTGCGTAGCTGTCGGCGCAGTCGAGCATTGGGTGGTCTCGAAGCGCCGGTAAGGTGGTCGATGATGGGACGGTAGTAGGCGTCGGCTAGTTGCTGCGAGCGGAGAGCGTGTTTGTTGTCGGAGTCGTCAAAAGAAACTGCTGTGATGTGCGTCGGAGAGGGTCGGCTTTGGTCAGAAGAGGAAAGGCATTGCGTAGAAAAACAGCAGGCTGATTCCGAAAGTGGGCAGCGAGAAAGCGCGTCAGCGTCTTGGTGTTGGCGACCAGATTTGTAAATGATGTCGAAGTGGTACTCTTGTAAGCGTAGAACCCAACGGCCAAGACGTCCTGACAAATTTTTGAGCGAAGACAACCAGCAAAGGGCATGGTGATCGGTCATTACTGTGAAGTGGCGACCGTACAGGTAAGGGCGAAATTTTTGGGCTGCCCAGACGATTGCTAGACATTCCTGCTCGGTAATGGTGTAATTTTTCTCTGATGGAGTCAGGGTCCGGCTGGCGAACGCAATCACTTTCTCACGCGAAGTTGCGTCGCGCTGCAGAAGTACAGCGCCGAGACCGTGACCACTGGCATCAGTATAAAGAATTGTTGGAGCGGTGTCACTAAAGTGGCCAAGGACAGGGTCCGATGTGAGAGCGTGCTTGAGGTTGGTAAAAGCAGTGTCGCACTGGTCAGTCCACACGAAGGTGCTGTGTGCTTTAAGTAGCTCATGAAGTGGAGCAGCAATAGTTGCGAAATTTCTGATAAAACAGCGTAAATAACATGCCAGGTCGAGAAAGCTGCGCAAATCTGCAGTCCGTTGAGGACGAGGGAAGTTCAGGACCGCGATGATTTTGTCAGGGTCTGGACGAATGCCGTCGCGACTAACGAGATGTCCCAAAATTTTAATTTCCTTCTGTGCAAAGTGGCACTTCTTGGTGTTCAGCTGAAGGCCCGCTGAAGAGAGTCACGTGAGAACCTCATTCAAGCGCGTGAGATGGTCTTGAAAAGTTGAAGAAAAGATAACAATGTCATCCAAGTAACACAAGCAGGTTCTCCACTTCAGGCCACGAAGTACAGTATCGATCATTCTTTCAAATGTGGCTGGTGCATTACAGAGGCCGAAGGGCATTACATTAAATTCGTAAAGTCCATCCGGAGTTGCGAAAGCAGTTTTTTCTTTGTCGGCCTCGTGCATAGGTATTTGCCAATAGCCTGAGCGTAGGTCTAAGGAGGAGAAATATTCGGCGCCTTGGAGAGAGTCAAGGGCGTCATCAATCCGTGGCATCGGGTAGACATCTTTGCGGGTAATTTTGTTAAGCGCACGGTAGTCAACACAAAATCAGACCGAGCCGTCCTTTTTTTAACAAACACTACTGGTGAGGACCATGGGCTTGTTGAGGGACGAATAATATTACGATGTAGCATATCATTTACATTTTCTTTAATGACCTTGCGTTCGGAGAAAGAAACCCGATAAGGTCGTCGCCGTACAATCGAGTTCCCTTCGGTAAAGATGCGATGGTGTGCAACAGTAGTCCGGCCGAGTGGTGGGGAAGTTGCATCAAAAATGGCTTGGTGATGGCGAAGCAATGTGAGCAATTCTTGGCGTTGATGCGGCGTGAGGTTAGGATTAATTGTCTTTGATATAACGGTGGGGGAACGTCTGAGGAAGCAGGCTGCTGATGCAGAGGGGCGGTGAGCACCATCAGGGACATAGGTTGAGCATCCACTACACAAGGAAAGGAAGTTCCTTTAGGCAACACGAGGGATTCTCGTGAAGTGTTCATGGCTGTTATGATCGCTGCGCCGTTGCAGAACCGGACAAGACTGGATGGGAAGGCGATTCCACGCGCGAAGTGGCGATGAGATGGTGCAATGAGGACGTCCCCATCAATGATGCGGTCGGAAACAACGGTAAGGAGTTTTTCGCACTGAGGAGGCAAAACTGTATCAGCTGCTGCAGTGAGGGAATGATGGGAATGATGTCCGTCGGAAGAATCACTCGAAAAACCACTGTCTGTCATATGGATGACACGGTCGCCACAAGAAATTAACGCTGAAGCTGTAGACAAGAAATCCCATCCTAAAATCATCAGATGCGCACAAGGTGAGAGCACAGCAAACTGCACATGGTGGCGGACACCGTCGATAACAACGCGCCGGGGACCGGCGTCATGAGAAGTTGCGGGAGAATGATCGCACCCGTGGCGGCAGAAAGGGCTAAGGACTTGGAGCTCTTCGCGGATGATCGCTCGAATCAGTGTGCGCAGATCGATGTCAGCAGAGGGCAAGACCTTAGCGAGGCCGGGCTGTGAGAGGCCAGGCTGCAAGCCGCAGGACTGCAGCTGGTCGAGGCGTTGGCACGTAGTAATGATTGAATCGACACTGGAGGGATTTTGGGCAAGTGGAGTGGTAAAAGCCAAAAAATTGATTCCTTTGAGTACGTGGTGGACGCGGTCAGTTTCGGGCATGGTGGGACTAAAACGCCGGCAGAGCGCAAGTACGTCCTCAACGTAAGATGCATAGGATTCATTGGGACCTTGGAAGCGGGAAGCGAGCTTTGTCTTGGCGACAGCAGTTCGAACAGCTGGGTCGGCAAAGTACTGAGGGAACTGCTGTTTGAAGGGGACCAGTTAGTGGTATGCGGTTCGCGATTTATGAACCAGTTTCTGGCGACCTGAATGAGGAAGAAAGAAACGTTCGGGAATTTTAAAGCGTCGTCCCACCGGTTGTAGGCACTGCAGCGTTCGTATGTGTCGAGCCAGTCGTCCACGTCTTCGTCGCGACGACCAGCGAACATCGGCGGGTCGCGTTGTCGGAAGGGCGCGGTCGGTGGGGGCGGTACAGGTGAGGCCGAAGGAGAGGGGCCGGCAGGGTCTTGGTTGTCTTCGGTTGGCATGACGATGGTGGGAGGTGGGAAAGAGCTACCAGAACGTAGCTCCAGCGAGAGGCAGGGTGTAAGGCAGCAAGGGGATCGAGTTTCACCTCCACCACTTGTGAAGGAAGGCCAGGCCGCGACGGCAAGACGTTTGTGAAAGAAGGATAGGCCGAGACGGCAAGATGGCTGTGCCTGGCGTTTTTTAATGGCGGACCCCGAGGCACGTGCCACAAGCGCAGCCGCGGGATGATGATGATGGTATGTACAAGAGAAAGAAGATGATCCCTGGAAGGCTCACATTATTATTATTATTATTATTATTATTATTATTATTATTATTATTATTATTATTATTATTATTATTATTATTATTATTATTATTATTATTAAACAGGCCTCCAACAAAATCATAGAGAAAGCTTAATCCACTTTGGTACCTTTGATTTGTGGCACACACGCATACAAAATGACGGTGCCCCCGAACTGACATTTGCACTGCGCAACGATTCTTTCACACAAGCTACATAATGCCGCTGGTACACTGTCGCAACCCGCGCACCCATGATAATAAAACGTACTACTGTATGGTGCACCAAGACGCACAACACTGGAGACGCTGATGTTGTCGCAGCAAAAAACAGTGCGACGGCAGTGCCGTCAAGATCGTGTTAAGTCGCAAACGCAGAAGTTTGCTATGTAGCATAAACAACGTTGTGGGCCCTCCTCGGTCGCGATCACTGCAGCCACCGCAACGGACGCGACCAGCTGCACAGCTCCAAGTTCATTTCAGCATTCGGAAAACGGCATGCGTCGCGAGTTTTTCTCAGGTGAACATATCGCTGACTTGACTGGAAAGCACTCGCACCGACCATAATCATTTTCACTACGCGGACACTTGTCGCTATGCTGTGAAACTTGCGCACGCACAGGAAAATAACTCGCAGCAGGAATTACAAAACGCTTGCAACAACCACAAACAGCTCCAAATAAACTGCTTTCCTAATGCGCGTGACACAAATAAAGAACGTGGATCACCAACTCTAGTCGGGTACAACTCAAGAACGAAGCAGCATATTCCCCTCAAAAGCAGTCCTCCAGCCAAGCGCATCGACCGAACAGCTTTCTGCGGCTATGCAGCCAAGGCTAAGCTATAGAGAGAAGGCCCTTTCGGTCCTTGTCGTCGCGAGTGGGGCTTCCTTTATTCGTGCTGTTGTGGAAGGGTGATGGGAAAAAGAGAGTCGGAACAAAGAGGGTACCGTCTTTGCCCAAACGGCATCACAGGTGGGGTGATATTTCTTCGGGATAAGGATGCGCCGCACTGGAACAACGCACTGTTTCCTTCCCTCTCTTGTTTAGCCTTCGCTGCATAGCCACAGAAAGCTGTATGGTCGACGTTACTTTCTGGAGGGCCTCTTTTTAGGGTATGCGCGACTTCATGCTTGAGTTGTACATATAGTAGTGTGGGCAAAGAAAAACAATGAAAAATAATGCTGCCCAGCCCGCACTAGCTGAGGCACAACGTCAATACAGTGGAAACTTGGGAGCGTTAGTGATACATTGTCGGTATAATTGCACAGCGCAAATTACTTTAAGCAAGCGAAAAGGGAAAGCGGACACCAAAAAAATTTTAAAGGTGTGATATCATGCAAATTATTTCTGTTTTGCTTATGTCCTATGTATAGATTTCTGGCGCTTTTTTTTTCAATGAGCCTTACAGTTCAAGTCGGCGCCTTTCTTGTGTCCTTTCGTAGCCCTGGTCTTTTGCGCGTGCAATCACTTCGTCACTGCTGATGAATAGTAATATTAGTAGTAATCGGAACACTCCAGGCCTACAGTGTAACCTGTCAACTCTAGCGCTAAAAAAATATTTTTTTATCAAATGATATTACATATATGATAATACATCTATAACAATGACCGCTTGACAACTTCAATCAACGTTCGACGGATGCCTGTCCAACCTTAGAAAGTAGGGTTCGTAAAGAACAAGGTATAGAGAAGTGGGCAATTGCCAACTTCTGTTTACTCTTTACACAAATCGACATTGCGCAAGAGGCGCAAAATTGCCGCCGACAGGGCTAGGACCGCAGGGTGTCGAAATGTGTTCACATCAGAAAAAAATATTCGTACATGCAGCGGCATTTGGAGCAAATTCCGATCAATCTAGACAGAATTTCGCCAAGGTTCACAAAATTGCAGTATATATGCATATCAATCACGAGACCGACTCAGCAAAAAATTGTACAAAGAAAGGGGGAGGGGTGCAGGAACGTTGCCAAAACGGGGGTCTACTACAAAGGGATAGTTCTGTAGGCACTTAGGGCGTCCCCCTCCCCTCTCCCGCTTGCACACTCAACTACGTGCTCTTGTTTATGCTAGACGTGCGTCTTTCTTGTATCCAGTTTACATTATTAGGTTGCTTATTGCATCTAGAATTTTCCATCGCGTGCTGAAATGTATATCTTACTCGCCTTGCCCCGATTTGTGTTATATCAAAAATGAAAAAAGGGCGCACGCACGTGCGCGCGCGTGTTTTTTCTCCCGCGGTGTTTTATTCGACACGGAAACGCGATGTCAAGAGTGGCACGCTATGGAAGAACGTTGACAGCTGCTCCCCTGTCTTGCTTCAGCTTCCCGTGATAATAAACGCGATAAAAGCCGAGTCCATGCATTGGTATTTTCCGACCGATATGGGCTACTGTTCATTATTTGAATGCAAGCAGAGTATAATGCCACCGATAAACGGTCAAAGCACTCAAAAACATGTTTAATTAGACACGTGCTACGCGTCCAGGACAGCAGGGAGCTCGAGCGAGGAAGACGAAAAACCTCTAGCCCCTCGAGAGCGCAAGGCACGGCAAGTCCCATCTAAAACAGTTCGGCCGCGGCATGGTGCCACTGGATTGATTGGGACTGTGGCATTACTCCCCCTCTCTGAAGGGCAACGACTCGGTGCCGTAACAATGAGAAGCACGAAGACAAGGGACGGCGCATGTGTCCGGCGGCTGGTGTGGACAGGCCTGAAGTGCTAGCAGGCGTGGTACGGCTTCATCCGTGCGACATGGACGACTTCGAGGGTCGGCCGTCTAGAGGAGCGAACTGTACCCTGGGGAAGAACTTCATAGTTAACCTCACTGAATTGGCGGAGTACCTCGTAAAGGCCAAAATATCGGTGTAGAAGCTTTTCGGAGCGCCCACGCATGCGTATTGGGCTCCAAACCCAGACTTGTTCGCCGGGCTGGTAACTAACAGCTCGGTGGCGGAGGTTATAGCGACGAACGTCGAGGGTTTGCTGGTGCCGGATGCGCTGTCGGGCGAGTTGACGGGCGGCCTCGGCGTGACGAACGAATTGGGCAGCACACATAACAGATGAGGTACTACTAGTCGGGAGCAACATGGCGTCCAGCATGGTTGTGGCTTCGCGACCATGCACCAAACGGAATGGAGGGAAGCGTGTCGTTTCTTGTAGAGCAGTGTTATAGGTAAATGTGATGTAAGGGACTATGGCGTCCCAGTTGCGGTGGTCTGCGTCAACATACATGGAAATCATGTCCGCGATCGTCTTGTTTAGCCGTTCGGTGAGGCCGATCGTTTGAGGGTGGTAAGCGGTTGTCTTGCGGTGACTGGTGCCGCTCAGGCGCATAACCTCCTGCGTAAGGGCCGAGGTGAAGGCCGTTCCTCTGTCAGTTAAAACGATGGCGGGTGCACCGTGACGAAGCACAATATTTTGAACGAAAAAGTTCGCAATTTCGTCAGCGGTACCACGAGGGAGAGCTTTAGTTTCACAGTACCGGATGAGGTAGTCGGTGGCGACCCCAATGTAGCGGTTACCCAGCGAGGACTCCGGAAATGGGTCCAGTAAGTCCATGCCGACTTGGTGGAAGGGGACTTGTGGCGGATTAATATGCTGCAGTAGTCCGGCTGGCTCAGTCGGCCGCGTCTTGCGACGTTGGCACTCATGGCAAGTTCTGACATAACGCTGGACAATTGAAGCAACCCTGGGCCAGTAGTACTTTTGGCTTATCCGCGCCAAAGTGCGAGAAAAACCCATGTGACCAGAAGATGGGTCATCATGGCACACCTGCAGGACTTCGTCGCGCAAGGCCGCAGGTACGACGAGCAGATAGGCAGCTTCCGTCGGGTTGCAGTTTTTCTTATACAGAACGCCATCGCGCAAACAGAATGACGACAGTCCACGTGAGAAGATTCGCGGGGGTGACGCAGCGCTTCCTTCAAGAAACTCAATGAGAGGCCGTAGTTCACTGTCGTCCCTTTGGTGTCGAGTGAGGACGGACGTGGAGATGGCGCCGAGAAAAATAGAATCGTCGTCGGGATCAGCTCGGTTGTCCTCGATAGGAGCACGAGACAGACAGTCGGCATCACTGTGCTTCCTACCGGACTTATAAACGATGGTGACATCGAACTCTTGAAGGCGAAGGCTCCAGCGTGCAAGCCGTCCCGAGAGATCTTTGAGGTTCGCCAGCCAACACAGCGAGTGGTGGTCACTGACGACCTTGAAAGGGCGGCCATATAAGTACGGGCGAAATTTGGTCACTGCCCACACAACGGCCAGGCATTCTTTTTCGGTGGTGGAATAGTTTGCCTCAGATCGTGACAAGGTGCGGCTCGCGTATGCGATTACGCATTCGAGACCATCCTGCCACTGCACAAGTACCGCACCGAGGCCGATGTTGCTGGCGTCTGTGTGCTGTTCAGTGGCAGCTGACTCGTCGAAGTGTCCAAGGATGGGCGTACTTTGGAGATGAGTTCGGAGGTCTTCAAAAGCATTCTGTTGTTCCAGGCCCCAGAAGAACGGTTCGCAATTTTTCGTGAGGTGGATGAGGGGCTCAGTGATCTGGGAGAAGTTCTGCACAAAACGCCGATAATAGGCGCAGAGACCCAGAAAGCGGCGCGCGCTTCGCTTATCGGTGGGCACAGGAAAAGCAGCCACGGCGGCTGTCTTATCGGGGTCGGGGCTAACCCCTTTAGCACTCACGATGTGGCCCAAAAACTTCAACTCTTCGAAAGCAAAGTGGCACTTGTCGGGCTTCAGGGAAAGACCGGCCGACCGAATTGCTTCGAAAACAGTTCGGCCGTGGCATGTCGCCGCTGGATTGATTGGGACTGTGGCAATGTTGTATTTATTGCTCAGGGAACGCGCAAGAAACGTGAGTACTTTCGTGTTGAGCCCTCCCTTTGGTTTCATGGGTTGGTAGCAAATCGTTTTGAGATTTGGCAGTTGCCATGCATTCACACATTCGCAGCAAAATAATTGGCTTCCGATTTTTATTCCATACAACACCGTGCACTGCTTGTGAAGCAATTTTTTTCTGTAGATACTAAATGATTAGACGCATCGGCCACATCGCATTCTGTCGGATCTGGAGTGTGCCATTTTTTTCAATGAATTTTCCACACAAATGATGTACGGCTATGCATGCCGTATGCGGACAAACAGACCAACATCCGCCTAACCTCTAGCATGTCAAGCCATGCTATCATGGTTAGACGACGCGTTTCAGAACACGCAAGGCGACACGCTAAAGCAAGCTTGAAATGAAAGCGGAACAAAAGGGCCTCTCACCGGACATCCGGATACCTATATTTCCTGGACACAGGGTCCATATCGTTCGCTACTAGATTTCACTACATGAGCCCACCTTTTTTCATTTATTTAAGCATCCTTCTCATCTCTCATTTCATAACCTTTATGCCCTGAGGCAATAAAAATCGCTTGAAAAAAATGGGCGTTGACACGTCGGATGGGTCTGGCACCCGGATGGCACGAAACCATTCTTGGTTGAGATACGGGCCCAATTCATTCTCGAAACGCACCACCTGAGGACCTCTTCGGTCGCCACATGATAGAGATGAAACAGGCGTCAAAAAGCAAGACGTTTCCAATTTGTGCATTTTGTACCTGGCGCTACCGGTCTACCCAGCCTGCAGGAGGGGCGACAGCTCTTGGGAAAGCTGGAAAGGGAAGGAGCATACCAGAGACGTATACCGGTGTACCGGACGCCGGCTGCGCACGCGCAGTGGCTCTGCCTTACCCCAACCATGCCACTGCGCAAGCGCAAAAGGGTTCCGGTAAACCGGTAAACTCCTGCGGTAGTACATCTCCGGTATGCTCGTGAACGCCTCTCGATTTTAGCTAATTTTAGCTGTTCGGCAGCGCCACAGTCGTCATTTTTTTGAACTTTGATCATTTAGGACATGTGCACTAGTGTAGATAGCGCTACTTACTACATTTATCGCATGTCGCTGCTTTATTGCTATTATTGTTTTTATTTTGTGCACTTTGTAGTTGATTCAGTTGATTAAAAGAACGAGAGCCCAATAATTCAAGAGTGCATTTACAAGAAAAAAAGAAGCAGCGGAACGCTTCAAGAGCTTGTGCCATCCATAAACACAACAAAAAAGGTAGCTAACATAGACTAGACAGTGCACATTCCCAAAAAGCCGTAGAGTAAAGACGATGCTTAGACATGTAGAGCGAAGTAGTAAGTTTCTTCACGCAAAATCTCAGAATTCTTACCTGAACAGTATAGCATTTTGTTTTCAACTATTTCGACAACACGCTAACTTTGATCAGGAATAACTTTTAAAACTAAATGAGGCAGAAGAATGATATTTTGTCAAACGAAGGACGATTACACGATCTCAAACTGTACAAAAATTTTCCGCAGGATATTGCATATCCCAAAAGTTATTGCAGATTGCATTGTTCTGCCTTCTACGTTTTTCAAACATGCGTGGCTAATAAACTAATGTATACATATATTTCTAAACGCTTAAACACGCTGATTAGCTTCCAATCTCAAAGTATCTGGAAAGATTTTTGTCAAGGTGCAATAGGTTTTTTACAAATTTGCATTTCCTGAGATAAGTTGAGCTCAACTGCCATTTTTCAGCTTTGCGTTTTCTGTTACAGTTGAAACAAATTTGCAGTTATCGCTAAACCACATGCATCTTTTGAAAGCAGGGAAAATTAGCTGTTTGGAAATATCTGAACCATGCTTATGAAGCTAACGAGGGAGAGGCAGTCGACGTACAAATAGCACCAAAAATGTTTTCCCTTTACCGTCAGAGCGGGACCGCCACCATAAATGAGGACCTTGTATGCGGAAGACTTGCTAGAATGCTGATGTATCAGCCTGGCAAGTGCATTCCAAGGTTCTTCACGACATGAACGCCAAAAACATGCAGGAAAACGAAACATTTGTCGGTTATGACTATCCTGCAAAGCGTACCGACGAAACGAATGTACGTAACTATCCTTGTTGCCTACAGCAGACGATGGAAAGTATTCTTCAAAGCGTTTCCCCAGTAAACAGAGGTCGCCACCTAGCAGCTCGAACTACCATACGCCGTCTAATCTCGCTGTTATCTGTTAACCAATCTTTCAATGATACCTTGATATGGGAGATAACGGCACCGTTGAGGCAGACAACGACGTTGTTGAAGAACTGAGGAGGTACGATGGACTCCGTTGGAACAGGAAAATTTGTTGCTCTCGGCAGCTTGAAGTATCACTGACGAGGCTACGCTGCCGCATCCCCCCTCTAAATTTCTATTTACACAAGTCGCGTTTGGCGCTCTCTCCCCTTTGTGCATTTTGCCGTGAGCCAGAATCTATTGAACATTTTTGGCTGTATTGTCGCCGATTCAACTCACTGAGAAAAAGGTTGCTGGAGGAGCCCTTGCAGCATCTTGGCCTTAGTTTGAGCAGCCCGCTCTTGCTATCATTTGGCGCCACCACATTTGGGTTCAGCCACAGATCTGTTTGCACCGCTGTTCAAAATTTCCTGATAGAATCTCACCGACTGCCTTGCTAAGTGTTCCAACCTTTTCTTTTCTATCAATTATTACATTTTGACTAAATCATTAATATTTAATCACTCTCTTTATTATTATTCTTAAAATTTTAAAATCAAAACACTCATCCCTTTTCTGTTCATGACGAAAAATTCACCGGTGTTGCACTCCCACGTGCTTTTCCTTTTTGTAAACTGCGTTCAGGTGAATAGCCACCCGATTCTTGGCCGATCCCCTAGTGTGGGTATGTGCCATCTTTTGATAGGCTAACAACAACAACAACAACAACCGTGTTCTCAGGAGCACATCAATACGAAGATATGGAGAAGAAAAAAAAGTTCGACTTACAACTTCGTGGAAAATGAATAATTTACTGGCTGACGCCCAGGCGCTGCTAGCATTTGTTCCAGCGGTTAATCCAAAGGCTCGTCTTCTTGAACAACTATGCGTGATTTTAGTTCCAATACTTGAGCGCCGCCATATTTGTTTTAGCCGAGCGCTGCCTGGGGCCGACGCGATCATGGGCAGATAATCTGCAGTTCACGGGCTGCAGGCGAAGCAGCGTGTTACCTCTGGAAGTGTCTTCGGCCAGTTTTATTCCTGCCAAGCCTAGAAGTTGTGCGTGGGGTTCGACTCGTGTTCATTCTTCTGTGTGCTAAGCCACTAGCGTCTGCAACAACCAACTGGGAGCAGGCGACCGTGCTTCGATGAAGGCTAAGAGCGGCATCGGTGAGTGCCATGCTCGCAGTTCACGCGAGTAGTTCTCGTCGCCTGTTGCCTGTAGCGCAAACTTAGCATGGTATTGCATTATGGAAAAATGAAAGCAAAATGCCTTGAAACTCAAGATCGGGGAGAGGAATAGAACTAGTTTTTTGTGGAGCATAGTTTATCATGAACGCTTTCGCTCTGTGTTTGGACATGGTGAGTATGACAATTTAGATGCAGAGCCTACGACAGAGCACTCTGTTCACAAACTGAACATTCGGGAGACAACAGCGAGCTATGTGACCGAAACGGATCCACGTCTGATCATTGCAATGTGTGTTTGCGGCTATACGCGCAATGAAATTGAAATTCCGTCCCTCCTGCCTACTCCGCTCTCGCTTGTACCCACTGATTCAGAATTTCCGGAAAATTTGCAATTACACAGGTTGTTAGGTTATTACGCTAATGGAACGCTATTACCGCTCACTAGCAGGTCGTTTAGCAACACGTGCGTTGAGAATTCCAACTTTATTCGGGGAGGGGCACTACTTAAGTCGTAGCGTTTGTTAAATCTCTGGCACACTCATGCGTCGTTTAAATAAGTTGACTTTTTAGTCTGCATTCGATATGACTTCAGCCGAATGATTTATTAAAATGAACGGCAGAGCTTACCTTTCATTGCATGGGGTGCGTTCTTTACTCTCACGTTGCTGTGGCTGCATTTTTGCTCACTCAGCAGATGGGTAAAAATTCGTGTCGCCGCTTCCATTCATCCCACTCTGTGCACATTAAATTAGGATTCTTATACTAAAGGCATTTTTTTAGGTGGGGGTGCCTACACGTTTCCGACATTCGGGAAAATGTTGGGAGGCGAAACGAAGTTGAGACCACATTTGTGAAATCCTTACGTTGCGTGCTTCTCAATTAAAACAGCTTTGACAAACCATCTAAAAGCTTGATCTCTTAAAGTTATCTGCAGAGTATAGCTTTGGTAAACCAGGCGCTGTGCTTCGTCCCGTCCCCGATATCAAGCACAGGCAGTCAGTTTCTTTCTGACTGCATTTCATTCAAAAATTGCGCTGTTGTATGAACTTGTTGTTGGCGCAGTATGTTCTGTTAACCAACTGCGTCCATGGCCAATGCAACTCGGGGCCGGCGGCAAAGCGGTGAAGAAATAGACATCGCGGATACACTGCTACCGGCGCATAACATGGTGGGCCCACATACTTGCGGCGTTTTTTTTCCTACTCTCGTCGACTACTGCTGCAATCGGCAATAAAACATTGATGTCCAGAGGATCTTGCCGTTCCTTACAACATTGCAATTTCGTTACGCAGAAGAAAATAGGCACTTGACCGGTGGCTAAGCAGTCGGACGTTGCTCCGCGCGCCGGATTAACAGCATAGTGGAGGATGGCTAGAGTAGGGTGTCGCAGAGCGCAGGTTTTTGAGAATATTTCTCCTTGTCCTGCGCGCTCCTCCTAAAACGCTGAATACGTAGCGGCAAGAGAATGATGGGGCTTGGCTGGGTATCATCAGGAGCCCAGGCGTTTCCTCCTCGGGCTACGCATGAACGCGCCGATTACCTGCGATACCACATTGGCCAAGGATGGGGGCAGCGTTAAACTGGGAAAATGTGTACGGCGGAGCACTTTCTCGTACATGTGCCATCATGGAATACTTCTTAATTTGACAGATTGACGCCAGCGCGATGAGACGTCAGTGGATAGCAAGTCGGCCTGGCCCAAACACAGGCAGGTAGGAGCAGTGGCGGGGGAACGGGAATCATTTTCGAGTTGGTGTATTTAGGTTCTGACATAGGATGAACGAAAAAGGCGTTGAGAGCCTTGAGCGTTTGTCGCTAATCGAATCAGGACAGCCTTAGTACTCAATCAACCAAAACACTAAGGGTGCTTTCGTAAAGGGTACTAGGCAATCGAATTGAGCTGTGCTAAATGCATAGAATGTATCTCACGACTGCATATAGCCTTCATAGATTACAGTAAACGATTTGGTTCAATCGAAACCTCGGCAGTTATAGAGGTATTCCGGAACAGGGGGATGCAGAAGTACCATATAGAAAAATATTGAAGATATCTCTAGCGGACGCAAAGCCACCATTGGCTTCCATAAATTAATGTAAATCTAAATAAGGAAGGACGTCACGCTGGGAGACGCGATCTCTCCGGTGGCATTCACCACTTGTTTACAGGAGACTGGGAAGTATTGGGGTTATGAGTTTATTGATAATACCTTAGCAATCTGCAATTCACTGATGACCCTGACTTCCTAAGTACCTCAGGGGACAAATTCCAAAGCTGATTAATTATCCAGAAAAACAATGCAGAACTAAGGGCCTAAACATTGCTAATTCTTCTTCGGTACCGGTGCTAGCTGCGAGTCTCGGTCCAGCAAGGACACCCAGTTTTGGATACTGAGAAAAAGTGACAGCCTGACTACAAAGTAGCGAAGGTGCTCCTGGAGTGAATACAGTGAATGCAACATTGATGTTTAGAAAAGTGAATGAATGTTTAACTGTCTCGCAAAGCAGCAACAGTTTGTGATACGTAGCAAGACGCTGGAAGTGTTAACGGTTGACTGATAATACCTCAGCAATCTCCATTTCAGTGATCACATTGGCATGCTAAGAACATCAAAGACAATCTTCAAAGCTGATCAATTGTCCTGAAAAACAAGGCAGAACGAACGGTCATAACATTGTTAAGTATACTTCGATACCGGTGCTAGCGGCGAGTCTAAGTCCTCCGAGGGCACCCACGATTGGATACTGGGGAAAAGTGGCAGTATGACTGCTCGAGACGCTGAGGTGTTCCGGCGATTTACAGACAAATACGGTGAATGCAACATTGATATGTAGAAAACTGAAGTAATGTTCATTTGTCTCGGAAGGGGGCAGCAGTTCGTGACATGTAGCAAGACGCTGGAAGTCTTGATGGTTGATTGACAATACCTTCGCAATCTTAGCGCCGACATTGCAGCGTGCAAAAAGTGAAGAGAAGAGAGGGAAAGGCGCGAAGACGAGTAAATTCAAATTTTGACTACATATAACTCAGCTTCCACAAAACGCATCTAAAATATTCTTCCCGGAGGATATTTCTGAAGCGGCGCCCTTTAGCATCCGCATTTTGTTGAGACCTATTTTCACAGCCCCATTAAAAGAATCGCTCGAGATAATGCCATTCCATCTTTCTATTGTTACTGTCGAACGCGCTTAATTCAGGAGCATTTCATCAGTGATTAACATGCGCCATTTATACAATTTCAGTTTGTATTGACATGAAAAGTGCTGCGAAACACTAATCAGAATCCCAATATTCTATTCGTTCTTCCCCATACTACTGCTGCTTCGGAGGTAATGACACGCTGTTTTCGTCCATACCAGTTTTGCAAAAAACGAACACACGCAAAAAAGATGTTATGGTATCCAAATTTTCAATATTATTTGAAAAGTGTGCCCCATACTATTCCAAGGGAGAAGCGGCGCGTATAGACAAAGCACTAAGGTTTCGGTTTTGTTTTCCCGAAAACATTACGGTTTCTAAAGCGCCAATGGAGAATTCAAGCTTTCAACCAATTGCCCCATGTGGTCTTGGATGCCAGATAAAGTTACACACGGCAAAAGCGCAAGCGGTAAAGATACGACCGTCAAATGGGTTTCTATTTCACGTTTTACCCACTTTACCAAGATGCGGTGGAAAATCATTCGGGCTGAAAACAACTGTGTGCGCGGATGTGTCGGTGTCGTCGGCGTGTTCTCTCGTGGATTACGCTTTCATTCAAATCAAACTTAATCGTCCACTTACGGGAAGTCTACACGATTATTTTTTTATTCATTTGGTCTTCTTAACCACACTAAGCAGAGCTGTGTGTGCAGAACAGGTTATGTGCGCAGCGACGAACTTCCTATCCTCGTTTGTATATAAGCGGCGTTATAAGCAGCGGAAGCCATCGGGTTCTCGAATAATGCTACTTATGCCTGTGCCTCTCAATGATATGCGAAATGAAACTATTCTTTAGTCAGCGCCGCGTGAGCTCGATTTACTTGGCATCACCGGCAACACACACTCAATTTCTGAGGTGGATTTTTAAAACTTTACATTATCCCCTGTCAAGCCCGTTGTGCCATTGGCGGTGCGGGCCGGGCAACATTATTTTACTTTACTTTTCCTATGCCCACACTAACATATGTCCGGACCACGAAATGCTGTGCATTCAGAGGTGTGCATTGCTTGTTATGTAAAGACGCTCGCTCGGTCCGCGTCGTGGACAGCGACGTTTCGCCAAAGGTGTTTTGTAACGCTGTAGACTGGAGCACGGGAGGCTTGTCAAAGTTGTAGTCAAGCGGCGCTGGAGGAATGCTGATAGAGTGATGGTTGAATAAAAGTCCTTGCCGGCGCGAATGGCCAGCGTGTCCAATAACCGCGAAAAACCTACGAGCTGCCCCCTTTCACCTTTCACCAGTCTTCTTGGAAACGAGAAACAACGATATAGAAATGCATTTCGGCTTCGTGTTCCTGGCCGCCGCCGCATTCGTGATTCGTGCGGGTTCCAATCCTGCACCGTTTTCAAAGAACGTTCGGAGCTCTTCATATCAAGCACCATCCTCACGGTCACGGAGGTCACCACCATCAGTCCTTCCCTGGCCATGGCCGCTCGGCGATCAGCACTAGACACTGTGCTCGCTGCCGATGGTTCGTCTCTCACGGTCCTCATCTGCCGCGCGGTGGATTCCTGTAACCAGCATCGGTCCTAAGCAAGACGCACTTCCTGCCAGTAACAGCGGCCACTCGGATGGCATGGCTTCTTCGGTAATCATTTCTTCGCAGCAGGTTCTCCGCAACATTACGCAGGAGTCAGGACAGTCGTTGAGCGCCTTGTTGAACCAGTGGTTGCGCACTGCAAAACGCGTCACTCTCGCTGAAATGCACATCGCAGTTTCAAACCGGCAACCAACACCAACAAGTACCTCACTCTTACCAGCTGCCTCGCCAGCAGCAGCAGCAGCAGCATGTGCGCAATCTCTCGGTCCGCACGCACCCGCTGAAACACCCGAACTTTACAGTCATCCCTTCTCACTCTGCACACTACAAACGAATCCTGCGCATGATCCCGCAAAATGGCGTCCAAATGGTTGGTATCGATTCCTGTTATGGTTCCTGCTGCGCAAGTCGGCTCAGTGTTCCAGTTGTTCAACCTTAGGGCCACAGTTCCCGTTACTGACAGTCAGGGCCAGGCAGCGACGGCCGTTGAGCATTCCACTGCCCCTTTCTTTGCGACTGCAACCGTCCCACCTGGCTCCACCGTCCCGACTGGAGCTGACGACGCACTCTCGCAATGCAAGGCGGCCCTGCATACAGCCCCTGCCACGGAGGTGCTCTCCTCGGCAACCTTTACTGCGTCTACACCTCTCACTTCTGGGGCTGCCACTTTTCCTGCTATTTCTGATCGCACCGCTACCACTCCAGCGCCTCGGCGATTGGAGCCTACTACTGCGGCTGTCACTTCGGAGCCCTCTTCGTCCGAGCTGAAGTTCTGTCCACAGACACCCAAAGACCGCCCCCACCACACTGCACTTTTAAGGGACGGGTCATTTTCGTTGTGGCGGCCTTCCACGTGCGCCCAGCCCATAATACGACTTTGCACCAGCATTTGCTTGAAATTTCCAGGAGGCTAGCTGCAGACTTACGGTTCTGCGGGGTTTACTTCTGGTAGCATAAATTTCCAGACTATCCCGACTTCCCGCTTTCCTGACTCCGTAGCAGTGAAGACTGCTACGAGCTGCCCGTCTCCCCTGTCGTTGCGCGTGCATGGATTCCACTATCCCTGTTATCCTAGACGTTGGTCGTTGCCGCTGGCCTGCGGGCACGCCATTTTGGAAAGCTGAGTAAAGGTCACCTCTACAAGAGGCGGCTTGGATTTTGTTCCGAGTGGCTCGTTCATGAGCCCCGCTCACACGCGCGCACAAATTTCTCCAATGGAATTTGTGTGAGAGGAACAGTATGCCTTTCTGATCTCAGACTGGTACATATTGAAAGCGCCAATGTAACTTGGCGCTTAATTGCACCACGACTGCCATTCAGCTCGTGCGCTGTTATTATGGCTGCGCCTTTTTATGAACACGCTAATAGTTTCAATGAAGTAGCTCCTACTTTGAACCTGTTCGTCGCTTTCGTTAATTTTTCTAGCAGCTTTAATTTAGGGCACCTGCACGCAAGAACCACTTCTTTACTGATCAGTTCGGGCTGCTAAGTGAATTTCGGAATGCTAAGTGCTAAGCGAAAAACTAAGTGAATTTGCGACGGTATTTCATCGCTACAATGCGTATGTTGTCTCAAGGTCACGTCTGCTTTTGAAACGGCGCAGCTGCAGCCGTTATGTTCTGTTTGAATTTTTCAGGATAATGAGCGCAGCATGGAAGCGGTGCCACCCGCTTGTTTCTAAGAGTGTGCGCTGATCTATGAGTAAGCTGTTTCGTCTTTGTGCTTCCAGTTATGGGTGCAAAACTGTGGTGAACTGCTCTGCAGTCTGCCTGGAAGTTTTTGCATGGCTTGTGCCCGTTTTATTATCGGCGTACGTACTAGGTTTCATGCAGGGTATTTTGAACCTTGTTTCATAGCGGGTATAAGGATCAATACTGCCATATTCTCCAGGTGGGATCCCTTTGTAAGGAGCACTGAATGTAAATTTTATGGGGTGCATTCTCAACAGCCCGTAACGAGTTAATAATGAGTTGTACAATTCTTCGAAGTTCGCTGTTCCAATTAATGTAAAGGGAATGCCATACAGAGATCATTATTGGCAGTAGGCATTCAGTGTAGAGGTAGAGTGCTCAAGGGATTATGGTTCTTAGTTATAATGTTTTATGAAAACCACATAAAATTTTTCATGCATATTTACTGAAATGGTTACATCGGCGCAATGGCTTGATGGTTATCGTGTTCTTCTGATGGCCTGAAAAATGCAGGTTCGATCCAGGTCTAGGCAGTCGCATTTTGATAGAGGCCTGTATACTATACGATGCCATAGTACGGTAAAAAAGCTCAGGTGGCCTAAATTATTGCGCAACCTTTCACTACAGCCTCTACTATAGCCTGAGTCACCTTGGGTTTTTGAACCCCATAAAACCAAACCAAAAGATCAAGATTAGCTTTCTACATTGGGATAGCCAAGCTTGTGGGAGTCTCAAAGCGATTCAGGCTACGAGGGACGCGCTAGTGAAGTGCTCCGGGAATTTCGACCACTTGGAGTTCTTCGGGGTGAAAGTTTTTTTTATTCAGTTCCTCATAATATTTTTTTCTTTCCGCTGTACAGGTCAACATGCCCAGGTGACCAACTGCACACAACAGGTCGCATGAATGCTTCTGATGAAACTAGTCGGACCGTTATTTTCAACATTTATTTTAATGTGGTGCATTTTTATGGTGCATGTGTTGCAAATATCCCAGCTTGGATACCTTGGAAAGAAATTAAATTTGTAAGTATATTGAAATATTTTAGACTTGCTCCCTCGGTTAATTGGAGAGATATGAAAAAGGCCCGTGCTTCTAAAACCTTGCACTGAAACTGGTTTCACTTGCATTGGCTATCGTCAACGAAGAGCACGAGTGTGAAGTGATTGAACTGGGAATACAAGAATGTTGTCAACGATGTTATGTGTGTTTGAGTAGGCTCTTGTATATGTGCAAACGCGCCACGCTCAATAATTATATTACTTTTCCTATTTTTCACCAAATAATATTTTGTTAAAAACAAAAGTATAGACATCACACTACAAACAGGAGGAAAGGTTGCCGAACGTGTATGAAAACGGGGCTACGCGCCGTTGTGATCCAAAGGCATTGAAATGCCTAGAGGTTGCTACAAATTAACAGTTGAGTCGCAACCATGGTAAGCTTAAACACATATATTTTTTAGCGATTAGCGGTGCGGCCAGATGGGCAGCTTTGGGACTAATAGTGGTCGTATTCTGTCAGGCTGCTATCGTTGGTCACAGAACTGAAAAGGTCCTGTACCTTGGCGTCAAAAACAAGATATGAGCAATGTGTGGCCAGTCTACACAAGGTGCCACCCCGAAACAGCATCAGTGCCACAAGAAGTTGCAGGGAAGCTCAACGAGCATGGAGCAAGCTATTGTTACTGAGGGCTTGAAGAAAAGCGTTCAGCTACATGGCATCAAATATTCAAAACTTATTGTTGACGCTGATACCAGCACTTACCGGTCTATCATATTAGCAGCACCGCACCGCAACCACCGGGTTGAAAAATTTGAATGCAGAAGCACCTACTTCGACTCGAAACTATGTAGCAAAAATCGCAAGATCGCCCGGAAGATGCGCCTAGAAACTATTCCTTCTGAAGTTAAAAAACTCTCTTCTCCAAGCAGCTGTGCGCCTAAGGCATAGAGTTGCAACAACAAAAAAAGTTAGAAGCTCTGAAAACACATCGTTTTCTGAAAAACTACACCGGGTTTTTCACGGCATTAAGAAGAGCCTAACCATGCCTTTGGAAGCCGCGCCAACTACTCTGATTACTTCTCTTTCCGAAGCAAAGCTGAGAAAACATATTTCCTGAAATTGAAGAAATTTGTTGTTCCCATGAGCAGAGTGGCTGCAAACGCGGCGAGTCTAATAATGGACGTTGATAACAATACAGCCGAGCAGTACAACTCTATTGTGGCAAAATTTGTTGAAGGAAAGCGAATAAACTATTCCTTGAAAGGATCCTGCAAGACAAGGTGTTTGGCAGCCTCTATGTCGCTGAACTGGCGAGGTACCTACCGCGAAAAAATCGCGCCCTGGATTTCCGCAGGGAAGCTTAGAAGGTGCACAGCATCATTTGTGAAGGCAATAAATTCTAGGGGGAATTCAAAGCGAAATGTGCCGAAAAAGAAGCTATCAACCACCCCACGCTGCCAGCGCGGAGAAAATGAGTAACATATTGGTGCCGATGTTGATTACGGCGTACGAGACGTGAAGCATGACGCATCTGCTTCCGGAAACTTCCTGAAATCGCTTTGCGATCGGCAACCAACTTTGAAGACCGACAGCAAGCAACATCATATCAGAGTGGATCCACTCTGTAAGAGCTTGACAACATCATTGTTTGGTGGTGTTTGTAAAATTAAATCACAGACAGAATGTCGACGGATAGTTGGCGACATCCTGTACATGTAAATACCTTCTGAAGTCATTCGGTATAGAAAAGAACACGAGTGCTTGGCACTCAAACAAGTCTAGAATGAGTGAAACGCCGTGGTGAAGGAGTGCGGCCTGTTTGTTGACCAAGAAAATACCTTTCCTGGCTCTTCCTCGGACGGACTACTCAAGTGTCCGTACTTGTCAACTGTCAAGTGTCAGTCAAGTCTCCGTACTCAGCGAGAAACCTTACTCAACTGGAAGGAGCTCGCGCCAAAAAAAGTAACCTGCTCTGAGGAAAACAAGGACGAGAGATTGCAGCTGAAGAGGTAAAAAAGTGCAAAGACGGCTGAATATTGATCGCCGTGAGAAGTGCCTGTATGTGTTGTGGGCACAAAAAGGCATCAACAGTGAGGTGATTTCCAGGCACCAATCGCTTTAGCAGGACGAGATGTTGCTGCGGCTCAAAAAGTGTTATATATACTGCTTGCTGCCAGAGCTAGTGGACCCAAGGATGAGATGTGGCCTTCCAATTTGTGAGTCTGATTACACTATCGAAGTAGAAAAGACTTGCTTGCTCAAGCGATCTTTGAAGGAAACGTCTAAAAACGACGATAGCCAAATAATAGCCTACTGCACCCATCCTGACTAGAACGTGTATTTCGCTTTTCCTTCTTCCCCTGCCTCCATTACTCCGTCCCGCACAACACAGAGGAACAGCGTTCACTGCGCAGCTGACACAAGCCATCCTGCACTATAGCAAAGCAGGAGACACATATAAAGCTGCATGGTGGTGGTCGTTGGGGATTGAGGGTCATTAGGGGGCAGCGACTCCCTTTTCGAAGAAGAATACAGTGGCGTTTGACTCATCTCCCCTCGTGCTAACCTCTTCAGTCAACAGAGCAAGAAGTGAAAAGAGGGTTTGTGAAAAACGGTTTTTGGTTGGAAAACATGTTCCTGTAAGTCAGCGTGCCTAGAATTTTGCGAATTGTCTTCCAGAATATCATTTCCAACCGAAAGCGCGCGTTTGCAGACAAAAATCTCGCATTCTTCTTCAAAAAGGGAGTGGGGAGATCTCCATTCATCTGTATGAGAAGGAATCTGTTGAAAGGACACAATAGAGAAGGGGTGTGAACGGGAAGAGTGAGTCGAGACTGGAGCTGGTCGAGGGAATGTGTCATTGTAACCTTTTGACAACTTCCCGTAGGCTCTGTCTCGAAAGCTGCATGGTGGTGGCCGTGCGGGGTTCAGGTTCATCTTGGGGTAGCCACTGCCTTTTCGAAGAAGCATGCAGTGGCGTTTGACTCATCTCCCCTCGTGCTAACGCCTAATTCAGTCAGCAGAGCAGAAAAAGAAAACGAAGTCTGTGAATGGGGGGCTTTGGTTGGAAGAAACCTT
The DNA here is from genome assembly GCF_052857255.1 of Amblyomma americanum. NCBI lineage: Eukaryota > Metazoa > Arthropoda > Arachnida > Ixodida > Ixodidae > Amblyomma > Amblyomma americanum. Next base: position 73,658,433 of record NC_135500.1, on the reverse strand, counting down.
CTCTCTCTCCGTCTCAAAGTTTGAGAGTAATCGATGCTACCGTATTTAAGCGAGCCGGCAGTGCGAGTTGTGCAAAGCAACATGTCTACCGCTGCTGTTAGGGTAGACCCGGACATCGTCACTTTTGCCTCTATTCTCAACGATGAGAAGGCCGTGGATGTGTTTTGCTGGGAATACGGGCTGCTCCCATCAGCGCCAAAAGCCCCGCCATCGGACCCGCAGCGCTGCGGAAGACTTCTGAACACCGAACACTTCTGGGTGGTCTGCGGAGACCTGGGCTTCAACCCCGGTAAGCCAACCTGCACGGGCTCTGTGGTGACACGGATGCGAAAGTGTCCGAAGGGTCCTCGGCCCACCTTCCGCTGAAGCACCTTCCGGAAAGAGCTCTCCCAAAAAAACAGGGAAGCTGTCCTTCACGGACGTCAGGCCACGGCCACCTTCTTCGCTTTCGGGGATGCCGCCGACCGGCCCCATGTGAAGATGTCTCGGTGTGAAATCATTTGGCTTATGTCCGCAACAGCCAAAAGAATCAACGCCACTGTAGCTTCTGAGTGGAGCCGGGGGAGGTTTAAGCTCGGAACGGAGGCCCGCACGGATTGGACAAACTTCATTCGGGAAGTTGTGGCCAAGGACCTGCTACAGAGGCCACGCATGGGTGGCCCCGGGGAGGAAGTTCAGGTCGAAGAATCCCTGTTCCGCGGTCGCCGAAAGGCGAACCGGGGTCGTCTGATGGCTGGGGACGGCATTCCAGGCTGTTTCAACGGAAGCTACGGCGGTGTGGAGGATCGCGAACGCTGGATTCTCGGCCTGTATTGGGTTTCTATAGGAGAAAAAAAGACTTTTTCAAGTCGAGAAGCGGGACGGTGGCACAACCTCAAGGCAATAATCACCGACAACGTCCTGTCGCGGACGAAGGTAGTCACTGACGAATGGCGGCCCTACAATAACAACCTGGAAGCTTTGCAGGACGCGGCGGGCGACCTAGACCTCGAGCATGACACAGTGTGTCACGAAGTCAACTTCGTCGACCAGACCACCGATGCGCACACGCAAAACATCGAGCAAGCGTGGCAGAAAGTTAAGCGCGTGCTGGTGCGCACCGGTGGAAGCAGCCGCGCACTCCGTCAGTCACACCTGAACTGGGTCTGGTGGGCAAGCGTAAACGGCCGGAGAGTGCAAGGACCCATTCTTTCGATTGGTCGAAGCCTTTGCGCGCCAGTACCCCCAAGCGTAATCACAGGGAACGTCACAAACGGCCCTTATCAGGGCCATCCAATTGGGGACGTGGCAGAAATCGCATTGTAGTCCCAACGGACAGCTGATCCCTCTTTTCTCACTTATCAGTATGTCATTAAAGTTATGAAGTCCTCGCAATTAGGCGATCTGAGCTGTATTATTTTACAGTCTGGCCACGTAAAAGTGCGGATAAAGCGAGTCGTTCACAATAACGATTCGTGAAAAACAAAGTGGCCACAAAAGTAAAGGTAATTTTTCATGTCTGATAGCACACTAGTGAGCAGTGAGAGATGGAAAATAAGAACAATCTTCGGACCTCTAAGATTATTATCCTAGTTGCCACAAGCGTTTAAAGAATGCGTTGCAGTTTGAATCTCCAAATGCTCTATCAGATGTTCGCAAAACCTGTTAGGGCGTGACCAGATACAATTCCTACTCCTGCAGTGTTCACATTCCACGAACTGCTAGTACTCTCTACACTCAGCTGACACCTTCTGAATGCGGCTTTTAACTCAGCATGAGCTCCAGAGAGCTTTCTTAACCCAGAGAAAAAAAAAGAATCTAGCCACTGCGGAATGACTGGGCAATAACTGGATGCACGCACATGACGTAACTTTATCGCAAACGCTGCTTCTGACGAAGTCCGAATTTCGTACTTTTCTCGAGGGCTCACCATGCTTAACATTCTGCGATTTCTTTGTTCTCACCAGTAATTCTGTTTAGCACTTCCTAGTTGAGTGAAAGTCTCAATTTGGCGTAAATGTGTGCATAACACATTTATTTGAAGAATAATACGCCGTAACACGCTCGCTACAACCGTGCACCGTCAGATTACGCCAGGTGTACCCACCTGCGCGAGACATCACACGCCAACTGAGTTGCGTGAATGCGCGCATATCTAGTGCATTTCAAGTATACCACGTTGCCCGCCTGCGAGAGACATCATTTTCTAACACAACTGAGTTGCGCGATTTCCTTTCTTCTGAAGAAACCAATTAGACAACCGGCACGGACGTGCTCTCTCGCTTGGCGAACAGGCGACGGCCGCTCCAAACTGCTCTGCTCTAACGAGCTTGGCGGTTCCGGCGCGATGGCACGAGAGCGAGGCAAGAACGTGAGAGGGGGGGGGGGGGGTGTATGTGGCAGTCGGGCCACATTGCCACATTGGGTTTGACCTCATAATCTGGCAACACTGGGAATTTAGTAGTCTGGCAACACTGGAATAGCAGAAAACGGGTACATCACACGAAACTCTACCCGTCACGTCGCACCCACAGCGATTCTCTAACACAGTACAGACGAACCACGATCAATATAGCCAATGGCTACACCGCAGGACGAACGACTTTCGCTCGCGATCACTGCAACCGCTGCAACGAATGCGACTAGCTGTAGAGCTCGAAGTTCGCTTCGTCACCTCGCAATCAGGCCATTTCTCAAATACAGCAGACACGCGTGCACACGAACCACGATCTGCTGTACAGCTCTAAATTCATTTCAGCATTCGGAAAACAAGGCGCGCGTAGCAAGCTTTTCAAACATAATTATACCTGCAGGCGATATCTCTAACTGATGCCAAAGCGTTCGTTCCGACCGCCATTACTGCACTCACACTTGTCACAGCGCTGTAAAGCTTGTTGTATGCACGGGAAATTCACTTTGTGGAGCTGCCTCACGCTGCTTTCCGTGAAGATCCTAGCGCGAATAAAGACCACTTGAAACTATCACAAACGGCTCGAAATAAACACTTTGCGAGACCGGTACTGTTACGTCTCGCGTAGACAGCGTAGATGTGAAGGCTGCTCGGACAATTTAATGTAAGCGGCGGCAAAACAACGTAAGGGCCGTCGTACGATCGTTCCTGAGCAGCTTCCGAAAGGCCCGCTTGACGAGCGAGCCGCCCGTTTTGGGCCGCCAGGCGGACGTGAGGCGGAAAAGTGTTTTACGATCACTTTGGCGCTTGCCAGCGAGGCGGATGGTCCCAGCATGCCGATTGGCGCGGCCGGCATTGCCGTCTGTTCAATAACCTCCGGCTGATCGCAACCTAGCCGGCGCAAGCACGTGATCCCGTGATACTTTTTTCCGTTCCTCGGCGATCTGCACCTAGGCTGAGCTTTGGCATCACCATGGTGTGCGTGTTAAAATCCTTGCTGTTGTCAGCGGCTCTCGTCCGATACCAGATGAGTAGCTCTTGTGTAAATATTTTGCGTGGTTACATGGCCAACACAAACAGGGCGAACTGGCAATTAGTCGCACGATTCGTCGCTGCCGACGCAATCGTCCAGCTGCAGCTGCAGCGTAGGCGCAGCGTAGACGACGTCTTCTGCGAGATCTGCGACGTCTTCTGCGGCGCCAACTGGGCGAGCACTTCACGTTAGTTCGTGACATGAGGGATGGAGATGGCGCAAACTTCTTCCAGTATTTCCGGATGTCTGTGGAAAGGTACAGTTCGCAAGTTCATACCTTCCTTGCCTTTTTTGTACGTGTGTTCGCGTTGTTGTCACATGGACGCTTTCGACGGGTGCATATGCTGATACTCGCGGTAATGCGGGAGCGAGGAAGCGCGTTTTCGCATCATGTGAACACTTTATAACAAGTAAATTTAGTATATAGAAGCAAGCCTAGAATGCAAAGCATGTTCACGCACGCAAACATTTCTATTACATAGGCATTGACGTCTTTGCATCGTTTAGTGCAGCACACACTGCGTAGGCAGGCTCGAGAGTGGTCCTCATGAAAAAAGACCAGAGTTGACAGCGGTTCCTTAAGTTTGTTGCTTTTTCAAATTTTCTGGCTTGGCCGCGCATGCAGACACGGCATCATGCGTTCAGCAGTGCCGTGGTTTCAGCAGTAATAAATGTGGGCTGATACGCGGGCGATACAGCGTGCATATATCAGTGCATTTCGACAATCGTTGCTAAGTGCACCATACAGCTCCGCATATGCGGCATTTGTCTGTAGAAAATGCCTGATATTCATGTCATTAATCAGTTTAATTTTGCAGCCAAGTATTTCATTTCGCTCATGTCATTGTGCAGGTTTGACAGTCTCGTGGAGCTGCCTAGACCCCTAATCGAGCCACGTAGAAGCGCTGTAGTCAGTTTGTCGGCCGGAGAGAAGCTGACATTCACGTTAAGGTGGGCTAGTGTTACATTTCTTCATCGTTTTGTACAGTGCCGTGAAGTATAATGCCATGAACAGTACATATTGCATAATGAAAACTTAAGAGGAAATGCGCATGTTGGGCCTTTCCTGTAGTGTTCCACGTGTAGGTAAAAATTGTCATTTATTGTCCACTTCTGGCCGACAGTTAACAGTAGACAATTTAATGTGTAAAATGTATTGTTCTGCTTGTGTCCTACATACGTACAGCTGGAGGTGTAGCCTTCCAATGGCAGCCAGTTTATACTTAACTGCATTTTTTTAACTTTTGCGATGTAAAAGTGCTCATAGTATGATTCTTCGAACATGCTGATGATTAGCTCCTGTGAGCTGCCTAAGTGTGCTCATTCTTCGAGTGTTCCAACAGCTTTAGCTTAGAGCTAAGACTGGAGTATCGCTGTTTTCAGTCGATTGCCTTCGTTTTATCATGTTTAGAAAACACAGTTTCTGCACCACTGTGCTCACTGGCGCATTCCAAAGTGCCCTTATGTGAGGTTAACGTAAGGCTTCCTTTTCTTCACATCTGCGAGTTGTATCTGCTTCAGTAAAGGAAGTGCAATGCTTGTGTTATCTCAACCCCTCAGAGTGGCAAATGAAATTTGATGCCTGACTATTAGCACAGATATTTCTTTCAGTGATCCATGTTCGGGCATTGAACCTTATGCATTCAATCTCCTGAAAAACCTTGCTGGGTTCTCGTCCTCGACCGCTTAGCCCATGTGCTCACAGATTTGTTCAGCAGCAGACCACTTCTGTTATGTGAGGTAAAGGTGAAGCGGGCAGCAGTGAGGTGCAAGAAACCCAACAGATCAGTCCTGTATTGTTGCTCGTGACAAGGCTGCTGAAGAAGTAGTTTAGTGAATACAAGAATAATGCTGCTGGAGGTGTATTTTATGATCAACTGACCTGTTCGAGACTCATCTGAAGGTTGGCGCCATGCCTGTGCTTGCACTGCTTGCTTACACCCTTCAACAGCATAACCTGTTCTTTTTTATTCATTTAGTGACATATGGGCTTAAATATGTGTTTAATGTATGTTCAGTGTTTCCCATTCATCCTTCTCACTAAATTTTCTGTACTTCATGTACCGGGCACATGGTTTCACGATGAGGATCATAGCAAAGTCCTACAGGATCTCCGACAGCATGGCAAGCCGTATAGTGAGGCAAACCTGCTTTGCCTTGCGGCAAGTTCTCGAGCCCTTGTACCTTCCACACCCAACAGCTGCCGACTGGACACGAATAGCTGCCGAGTTTAAAAGAGAGTGGAACTTCCCAAACAGTATTGGAGCAATTGACGGCAAAAACATTAATATAGAGGCGCCTGGCAACTCTGAAAGTCTATTCCATAACTACAAGGGCACTTTCAGCACAGTCTTACTTGCTGTGTGTGATGCCAAACATCGGCTCACCTTAGTAGACATTGGAGAGTGTAGTTCTCGTGGGGACACTGGCTTATTCAATGACTCTGACTTTTGGAAGAAGTTAAAAGCAGGCCGCTCATCCATACCAGAGCCAAGACACCTCCCAGGCATTTTTTTAACACATCCCTATGTCATGGTTGGAGATGAGGCCTGCCGCCTCTCTGAAAATCTCATGACGCCTTTCCCAGGAGCACACCTAAATTCAGAAAGAAAGATATTCAACTACAAGCTTTCTCGAGCTAGGCGAATTGTAGAGAACGCATTTGGTGTTTTGGCTAACCGGTGGAGGATTTTTCGTCAGGGCATCAGGGCCTATACAATATCGATGGATGCTATAGTATATGCCGTTGTAGTATTGTACAACTACCTGAAAACACAGGATGACGAAGAGGACACCATTTTTCAGTATTGCTCTCCAGCGGATGTTGGCAGGTTGGGAAGGATGTACAAGTGATTCATGGCCAGCGGAGATCTGATGCCTACACAGGTCCCTTCTTTAGATGTCCGGCAGTGCGGCAGCACCAACTACACAGTTCGGGCGAGAATAGTGCGAGAACAGTTCATGCAGTACTTTCTCAGTGATCATGGCCGTGTACCATGGCAGGACAAAGTAGTAGAATCTGGCTTTGTACGTCCTAAATAGCAGGGTACACTTGCCTGGAACATGAACTCTCTGTCGCCACTGCCATTTTCCGGCCTGCGCCTGGTTCAACGGGCTCTTTCAGAGGCGCTCGGATGGCGCAGGTTCAGGCCAGCCGGCCACATTTGGTGCCCTGGCTTCGCTGCAGAGCTAGCACTGCGTTGTAAATAGCCATCTGTATTTGTTCTGTGTGCTTAATTTAGGAATTCAAGAAATATCTGGCTTGCAGTGGCAGCACAGCGCTAGGACGCTACATGTGTTGAGCACTTCTAGGCTGGGCTAGGCTGGGTTTTCATTTCTTGAATCCCTAACGGTGCTGTTGTTCTGCTGCCGCCATCAGTTTTTGGACTGAGCCCAGTTCAACGGGCTCTTTCAGAGGCGCTCGGGTGGCACAGGTTCAGGCCAGCCGGCCACATTTGGTACCCTGGCATGGCTACAGAGCTCTAGTCTCGTGTAGATATGCTTATCAGTCTGTCTTGTGAAAGTTGCCTGTAGTCTTCATATTTTTCGTGTGGCATGCCTCATAACATCATTTGTTTTATTCCTTTGTCTGTTTGTGCCTGTGTCTGTCGGTTTGTACCTGTTTCTTTTCAGGCTGGTGGCAAAGGTCGCTGAGAAGCTGTATTGAGGTGTCGCAGCCCACAGTGCGGCCGTGTGCATACCCTTTTCCGAGATTGTTGCCAATGTATATGCCACTCTTCTTGACCTTTAGCTGTGTCGACTGTCACCCTGGCCGGCACCATTGTTTATGTGTCATAATTATGTGTTTGTGTGCTTTACGTTTACACCTTTCTATCCTTTCAACGGCTGGGAAACCAGACCATACAGGGGCACTCTCGGCAGAACCTGCCTGCTAGAGAGCGCGGTCTCCAGGTGGCGTACAGGGGACCAGTTGTACGGCAGTTCAGTGACAAGCACAGTCGACAGCAGTGGTGCTTGCACCTCGCGGACCAACAGGCAGATTCAGTTTCTCTTAGGAGCGCCGCAGGCAACCATATTACGGAGTCCTCCCGCCATACAAACTGAATAAACATGCAGTTAGCAACACCTATTGCTCATGTTTCAGATTGTTTCTTCTTAATGAATGAAGCTTTGTGCTCCGGTCTGCTATAGTGACACCCGTGTAGCGTCATATGCGCCCGTAAGCTTTGGAAAACTTCGCATAGTGAAGGTTCCTTATAATGGGTGTGTACAGCAAAATCCAATTCAATTATTATTATTAGAAAATCTCGTAAATGCAGAACACTCCTATGAGTGTATAAATAACAAGTGTTCTAAGGTACTGTGATGTGGTCTGGGCACGTTTGTGTGGCCATGAGCAGTGCATCAGCCCCTTGGTTCTTTTGACACTGCTAGCTGGGAGCCTGCTGAGGTGATGTTTTAACTGCTACGCTCATGACCTCCATAGGCTGCTAATTTCTGCAACTGTAGTGTCGCGCCTGTGCCGCCAAACTTGGTGTTTTTGAAACCAGAAAACTTACACTACACCGCTTGCACATTTATTTACAGTCTCCAAGGTGAAAGCAGATTGGTTTGGCTGTTAGTTGTTTTCATGCTTGTATGAAGGTCACACTGATAAAATGAATGGCAGCGGACTACAAAGATGTGGCACATGCAATGTATTCAGTTTTAAATTTCAGAACAGCTTTATTAACTGAAAGGGGTGACTTGAGCACTGCAGTGCGCCTTATGCCTTATGTCTCGTCATGTTGACACTGTGCAGACTGGTAGAAATTTTTAAGTTCTGTTGTTAAAACTGCAACTTGGGAGGATGATTATGAAAATTTCATCTGTTATTCCAAATCTACTCCACCTTGGGGGGATTCTCCTGAAATATTGCACGAACTGTGGTTTTGTATCAATGATTACAAGTTGTTGACAATTCTACATAAGTTCATGGTGTCTTCTGGTTTATATTAGTAATACGCACACGTCGTTCAGAATAATTTCAATTTCATACAGTTTCAACTGAACCTAAATTGACTTATTGTTATGCAGCGACACTGACAGATTTGTGACATGCAAGACAAATGGTCTTTCTGCTCTCTTGGCTCTCGAATAACGGGTGAAATGGTAGAGAAAATAAGTTTTCAGATATGTGAGGTCAAGAATGAGAAGCATTAGTGCAGTTATTTCCTTCAAAGAACATGCACTGAAACATCTTAGCAGGCACCAACCACGTGGTCAGTGCCAGTGTGATTTCAGCACTTTGACAAGGTTTTCCTACGATCTCCAATGTGACCAGTTATGGGTCTCTCACAGTAAAGCATTTTTTGGGGCGGTATGTTCACTTCGTGTACCCATGTAACAATGTAGCACCCCAGTGATATCCGAAATGCTTTCAGTGGTGGCATCGTTGTAATGGTGTTACGTGGCAAACGAGAGATGAGCTTTGTAAGGAAGGCAATTTGTAATCACGCTTCGGTCTACACAGATAGACAATATGGTTACAGGACTCATTTGGCATTTTGGTTTCGGATGTGAAGGTATTCCCTGCGGACCTCCACGTGAAGAATTTGCCTAAAAACAGCATCTATGGCGTAACTAATTGCGATTACATTTGATCAGGCTTGTGTACAAACTCCACCTGCCAAGGTCTTTTGAACAGATCCCGTAAGAGGGGTTGCATTCGGTAGCTAGCACGTTGAAATATATGCACCAGACAGCTATGTTATGCACGTTTTTGTATCAGTAAGAGCTAAGTGCTCAAACACTCAAAATAACGACACAGGAATTCGGAAATAGACCACGTAGGTGATAACAGCACACAACAAAGCATGTCAGCCATGTGCAGTTCATATACCTTTCTGCCGTTGCCAGACTGCTGCTCAACAGCTTAAAGAAGGTTCCTGTGGTTTTGCTTCTGACATACTTTGTTAGACCAAATCTGCAGATGGCGCGCCCGCTCGCACTGCCTTTCGAAAAACTGGCTGTCTGAGTGTAAACGCAAGCGAGCTTCGCGTGATTACTGGGTGCAATCCGTCCACATTCACAAAAAAATGGGTTCTGCTTATTTTGTAGCATACCGCTGGAATGGTGAACCGCAGTCAGGCACAGTATCCGCGGATGCATTGCATAGTGTAATGTTCGTTATAGTGGTAAAGAGTGGATTGCATCGCTTTACATCGGGTTCATAGCGCGTCGTCGTGTCCGTTTAGAGTTCTGCTTTCAATTACCAATCGGTTTGTTCCACACGGCTCTCAGCGCTGCTGTATGATGGCATTGATGTCGGTTGAATATGACTCATTATCTTTAGCTGCTGAACTTCTATGCAATCAAATACACGTGTATATTGAGTTTCTATTGTTTGCAAAAGCAAATCAGCATCCTGAGTGAAGTACATTAACACTGAATGAAGTTGGCTGCCTGCAAGCGACATAACTGCAAGTAAAAAATTAATGGTGTACAATCCGACAATCCTTTCCTGGCTTTGAGGAAAGTGTCATTGTGACATATCTTTCTTCACAGGGTGACCTTTGAGCGGAATGGTACATACGCTTGGCACATATAAAACATCTGAACATGCTGAAATTTCAGTGATCGAAATTTTATGCTTCTGATTTACACTCTACGTAACTTGTGTAGTGTCCAGCGATAACATGTGGCCACCAAAAATAGAAACTGAATATTGCTTATGGCTTACTCTGGAAGCGAACTCAATGCAAACAAAAATATTTGTTCTAGGGGCAAATCCGCATAGCTAGCACGAAACAAAAAAAGAGAACCCACAACAAACACCTCAATGATACTGCTAACTCTCCAAAGCGATGTCACGAACTGTCTGCTGGACTGTCCGACAGAAGACGTAGTGTACAGCAGATGCATGCGCGTTCTTAGAAAGGAATTGTATGGAGGCTTATTCCATACTATAAGTTCTGACGTCAAGGTTGTGGGGACCTGCCCTGCAGCCCCCTGAGTTTGCTTTCCCGCGAGGCACCGTGCAGCGGCGGTCTCACCTCGAGGCTGAGCGCGTTCCCTTATGAGTTACATTAACTGGCAAGAGAGGGCACCAGCATCGCTGCGCAGAGACTGGCAAAGCCCGCGCGCAGGAGGGGGGTCTTCGGCTGGGATGATCGGCCTGAGCGGACGCGTCGCTCGGGGCTCCGCTCTTCGCCGGCGGGGCGAGGAAGCGACGGGGAGACAGGCTCCCGTACTCGTCCCGTCCGGCCTGCGGAGTTTATATCCCTTGCCCTAGCGCGGGCGAACATTCGCTCGGAACCTTGCTGGTGAGTCGGACGACCTCGATTCATTAGCGTACCTTGTTGCTAGCTGGCGTTATTGTTGCTGTAGCAATAAATGCCTGTTTGTGTCAGCCAATATGTCGTTCCTTTGTTCCCCCAGAGCAAGGCCCGCCGTGGTCGGCGTGCGCTCAGTAGTGTACGCGATCACGGGGTGGGGTCCGGGCGGCTTTGAACCGTGTCAGCCGCGATTGAGTGGGAAGAACGTACTTATCTCCCCAAGCCAAACCCCACAAGGTGACCCAGGCAACATTGGTTGTTGCATCTGTAGGAAAGGCATCTGCTCCTGCTGATGTGGACTGCTTGTTCATGACCATTAATAATACTCTGTCACAGATCACTTTTGCCCAGCATGGTTCTTCAGCTGTGAGAAATCTAGTATCACCTGTGTATCATTCTTGTGTCCCCGTTCAGTCCTGCCACAGTTAAATTATATCTGCATCATCGTATGTGTTGTCAGATGAAAAAAAACGCACTGCTGTCTCTCATTAAGCAAAAGGTGTGTGTGTATTATGCATGCATGAAAAATTCACCATATTTAGCACGTTGCTGTCAAATATGAATGCATCTATATAGGAGGACATCACAAAGTTCCCAACATTTAGGAACATGGAAGAGCAATGGTAACTGCAAGTGCATGCAATCTCACAGAAAAATGACGAAGCAACAATACTTATTCCTGTTCGCCATGTTTTTCAGGCCATTACGCAAACCGGAATAGACATGCCCCTGTGATGCTTTAAAGTGGAAATGGTGCGCATCAAAGGGCTAAAGTCCATTGTTTTTATTCCTCAGTTATAGCAGGCAGGCCACTTCTTTTTACCAGTGCTTCCCTTCCTGGGCTGCATTTCTACGAACATTGTGCAAACGAGTACGCAGCATTGTAAGCAAGTGTGGGAGTTCTGTTGAGGGCAATCAATGTTGACGTGTACATAAACAAGGTGGTGTTCTGTTGAGGGGCAATAAATGTTGACATGTACAGAAATAAGGTGGTTTCTAGTGGTTGCGGCCATAAAGCATTATTCTTAACTGTATAATGAATTAAAAACAAAGCGGTTTCTCAGTAGTGCAGAAAAGCCTACATGTGCCTTCCGTAGTAATGTATACATAATTATATACAGGAGTAAGTGCACCGGCCTACAGGTCAAGGGAATGCAAGAACCGATTTTGAAGGTTTACATTGCAAATCCTGGCTGCAGCTGGGATGGAATGCTTTGTATAGGATTTCCAGAACGAGATGTATGATGGCGCAGGCTAGAATTAAAGGAAAAATAAGCTATTCAAGTATGTTTGGGCGTACATGCATACGTTCTCCAAGGCCGCAGCGGTGGTTCCGTGGTTATGGCACTTGGCTGCTGACCCGAAGGACTCTGATTCGATCCTGGCCGCTGCGGTCGAATTTCGATGGAGGAGAAATTCCAGAGGCCTGTATACTGTACAACCATCCTTCTACCGTCACTAAAGTCACCTCTGGAGTGCCTCAGGGCTCAGTTCTTGGGCCGCTCCTGTTTCTTGTCTTTATCAATGACCTTCCTGTCGGCATTTCATCATCCATCCGTTTGTTCGCAGATGATTGCGTTCTTTACCGCCATGTTAGCACTACGAACGACCACTCATTGCAGCAGGACGACCTGAACTTGATACAAAGTTGGTGCTCGACCTGGCTCATTAAACTGAACGAAACTAAATGCAAGTTTATGCACGTGTCCCGTAAACGATCTAACCTGCACTTTTCTTACACGCTAAACAGGACCGCGCTATCTGAAGTTGAATCCTACAGATACCTCGGCATAGAAATAACAAGTGATCTTAACTGGTCGAAGCACATAACGTCCCTTGCTGCTAGCGTTTCTAAATCACTAGGATTCATCAGACGATCGCTCACATTTTCTCCCCCTAAGGTTAGACTAATGGCATACTAAACTTTCACCCGCACTAAACTTGAATATGCATCGAGCATTTGGAATCCCCATCAAAAGTATTTAACACATATGTTAGAGGCCATTCAAAATCGAGCCCCTCGGTTTATAATATCAAATTATGATTCTCGGTCGAGTGTTACTAATATCAAATCCTCTGTTGGTTTACCTTCCTTGGCATCCCGTCGTAAGATAGCAAGACTCTGTCTATTTCATAAACTTTATTATAATTTTCCCCAACTGCGTGAGAGCCTAATTATGCCCCCTTTAAGATCATCGCGACGTTTGTATAATTGCCGTAGTATTCAACGCATTCATGGTTCAACCAATGCGTTCAATTCCTCGTTCTTGCCAGCTGCCATAGCCGAGTGGAATGTCCTTCCTGACAGTGTTGTGAATGAAGTTAATTCCCTAAAATTTAAACAGATGTTAATTGATTTATTCCCCAAATAATTCCTGTTGAAGGCCCTTTTTCTTTTGTTTACTCATTTACTTGCTTGTTTTTCTTTTGAAGTGTTCACAGTTGTATCTACATGTGTTAAGTTTATGTTCCAATTTTGTTCTTTGTGACATGATTACTGTTCGCCCCCCCCCCTTATGTAATGCCCCCTGGAGCCCTTAAGGGTAAATAAATGATGATAATAAATGATGATGATGTCAGTACACGTGCTGCATCCTAATGATGACCGCTTTTAAGTTTCAGATGAACCAACTGCTCTGTTCAGTTGGTATTATCCTCAGTATACGTGAATATATGAGTTACATACATGAGCATACACATGTACAAACCTTACTGAGCCATATTATAAGGTCTATGTGTTGCTTAGCTGAACAGAACCGACAAGCAAAAAGGAAGGACTGGTTAACACAGGTGGGCGCACTAATGCATGTTTACCTTTGCAGTGTGCGAATGTAGGTAGATAAAGCTAGCTTGTGCAGTGTGCAGGTTAGCTCAAATGCTAATGTTATCTACATCTGCCCCGATATTGCTTGAAATAAATTACGAAGAAAGATCTTGAGGACCACGTTATGCATAAGGCAGCATTGTATTGGTTTGCCGAGGTGGCCGGGTGACTGCACACCATTTTTAGTATGTATCACACCTTAGTGGTCCAAAATGACATGCTTGAGCGGCGAGCTTTGAAATGGTGTGCCAGGTAGGAGCTCGAAGAGTTCGTCATTTATAGCATCACTTCTGTAATGACCACTTCGAAGGACAGTAAGTTTCACAGCCTTGTGGGGTGGAAGATAAATGCAATCTTTCGTGGCATGAACAAAATGAATCTTGAGATCCAGTGGCATTAGCTAAGAGTGTTAGTGCGGCCAGTGCAGAAGGAACCACATATTGGAACAGATTTTCTGGTGGTGTGTTGGTAAGGAGCAAAAAAACCTGCAGTTTCGGCATGAGATCAAGAGATTTAAAGATGCCCGTTTAGTGCTGTGACACTGGGCTTCGAAAAATAGTCCGAGAGAATAAAACAAGCGGCTCAGGTTTGAACTCATCCCAGGAAGTTTGATTTGTGAAGCTTGATTGGTGGCATATGGAATTACAATGCCTAGCCTGTGGATACACCGGAGTTTTGAAAGAGGCTTGAAAGATGATAATGCTAAGGACATGCGTAAACGTTCCAGGCTGTGGGTGGTTGTACAAGGACTTATAGGTGAGAGAACGTTACACTCTGCACCTTATTAAATGCCGATTAACGCAATAAGTATGCAGTGAATATTCCCGGCTCAGCAAGCCCTTATAAATAGGCGCAGTTTAGCTATGCTGACAGTAAAAAATGTTAGTGCACACTGTCTTCATAAAAGTGGGAACTGTGCTATTCAAGTGCATGCAATCGGATACTCTGCAGAATTGAAAAACTGGTATTAATTGTAAAATGACTGACCACGGTGTCGTTAATCAAGAATTGTTAGACGAAACATTCAAAGGGAGGTTGTAATATATGTAATAAAAAAGCTGAGGGCCAAAGGCAAGGCACTGCGCGATGCCCGAGATTGCAGGAAAAAAGCAGCATGAGTAAGAGTTAGTACAGGCAAATTATCGACGCCTGGCTGGCAGCAAATAAACCCAGTTCAGAGTGGTTAGTTTCAAGTTAAAGCGTGACTGAATCAGCCTTCACAGATGAGGGATACTATCAAATGATTTTTCAAAACCCGAAAAGAAATCAAAGGGGAAGTTTAAATCAAGGTGCAAGTGCATGTCACGAAGAACGAGAGCATGTTGGCTATTGCAGGGATGCTTTTTAAATGCGTGCCAATTCTGATGAAACAACTTAATGGGGCAGAGCAATTTGGCAGAGCAATAGTACATAATATAATTTATGATTGCAGCACACTCGAATGGCAGAAATAGGGCGACAGGTGCTGGGTGATCAGTGGCAGGACGCATCTAGAGGGCAAACTGTGCTGAGGCAGGAAACTGTCTGTACAGCGTACAATAAATACATGTTTACACTGCTGGGTGAATGGCGGCCAATGGAGCTAGAACTGCCACCTTGTACAGTGGTCGCGTTCTTTCCCATCATCTGTGTTCGTAATGCACCTTTACCGCGTCCACAAGGCTTATTTTGCAACGTGCTCTTTAAAAGTTCTCTCGGGTGAAGGCAAATATTTTTCAACCACCAGACTCCTATGCACCAAAACGCATTCTTCCATGCACCAAAACGCATTCTTCCATCACCTTTCAAAGTTTGCAAAAATGGCTTTGCTTCTTGTGTCACATAGTTAGGCCACACAAAACTTTATTTCTGCTGACATCATGAGAACTAAATAACTAGCTATAACTTCAACTATACAGTCATGCCTCGGTAGTACAGAACTCATGAATGGCGGCCAACGGAGCTAGAACTGCCACCTTGTACAGTGGTCGCGTTCTTTCCCATCATCTGTGTTCGTAATGCACCTTTACCGCGTCTACAAGGCTTATTTTGCAACGTGCTCTTTAAAAGTTCTCTCGGGTGAAGGCAAATATTTTTCAACCACCAGACTCCTATGCCCCAAAACGCATTCTTCCATCACCTTTCAAAGTTTGCAAAAATGGTTTTGCTTCTTGTGTCACATAGTTAGGCCACACAAAACTTTATTTCTGCTGACATCATGAGAACTAAATAACTAGCTATAACTTCAACTGTACAGTCATGCCTCGGTAGTACAGAACTCATGAATATGGACAGGAATTAGGGTCATCTTTTCTGGGGACTATACATTGTGAATGAATGTACGCCTCACTACGACAGAAAGTGGCTGATCACACAGTGTACAGGGTGAAAATGCATACAGCCCATTGTTGTACGTATTGAAGCGAAAGCCTTTAATGGCTCATACTTGCAGCCATGACCCTGTCTGGTCTCGGTTCATGCTCGGTCTCAAGGCATGTCACACCGTTGACATCATCAGCGGAAAAAAATCGTGCACAGCGGGATTGGAACCACCGTCCTTGCGATCCACAGCCGAGCGAGCAAACGACCACGCTACTTCCTGCCAACGCATATGCAGTTCTGCTTTTTTCTCTGCAGACACTAATATGTGTCTGGCGTAAGGACGCTGGAGAGTGTTTCTGGACAGGCGTCGAAGCAGACGGATGCCCCTGAAACGCCCTCCAGTGTCTATAGCATTTAAGGTTCACAAACCATCTTAACCACACGTCAGTGACACAAGCACCAACACAGCACTAAAGGTTTTCACCTGCCCGCAATTTAGGTAAACAAAGTGGCCCCCTGAGATTTATATTCTCGTGTTAATCTGCACAGCAGTGTGAATAAAAACTCAACTCTGCTAACAAGACAATAATGCACAGCGCAAAGAATGTTACAAATGTTTTGATTTGAGTGGACAAGCCAAACACAGACTAAATCATATACATTTGATGCACTGGGTTAATCATACTGTTTTTACCTTAAACCCATGAACTGCCAGGCACACTGATTGCTCCTGCTCACACTCTTTCTGGTTGCCAAAGCACTTTCCTTTCTGGTACTAAAATCATGACCACGGCTCGGCCACTCACTATCTGGTGCACACCAGTCATTTCAGAAAACAATTAAATCTGCTGAAAAATAAAGGTACAGAACCGCTTGGTTACTTTACAACTTTTATAATCTCATAAATGACTCCCCGCAGCCCACAACACTAAGTTTAAGCGCAGCGCACTGCGAGACGAAAAAGGCAATTCTCTGGTTTCAGGTGCGCACGTTAGGCAGAAACAAAACTTGGTTCCAGTGCAAAGCGGATAATTTGTGAATGCTAATGGTCACAACCATTTCAGCTGATCCAAGCAAAAAAAAAACGGAATGGGTTTAATTTATATCTGGTGTCAGCCTCGAGCGATCCACAGTTTCATCAATACTGCACGGCTCGCAGGAATGAGTGAGCATTGGTACTGCAGAGCCAACCACCATGCAACAGTGTATAGCACATTTCAAGGAATTAAAAAAGCTTTGTAACTGTTTGAGAACATGTGCAGAAATAGTGCTGTCATGACCGTGAAACAGATGTGATCGTATAAGTTTTTCAGGCAACGTATCTGACAAGTGAGGAATGTACAATTATGAATTTACTTATGAGCAAATTAATTTCGGCCAGTGGAAAATGCGAGAAGGGCTAAGAAAATCCCGGAAGCATACTACATTGCCGACACACAAGTTCTTGCAGGCCAACCAGTGCTGTCACTCTCAGCAGGCAGTTAACAGTGTTAATAGGCAGTCACAAACAAATGAAGGCAGCAGATAAACATGCAAATGTGCACGGATTACATCTCTTGCTGAAAGCTTCGATAATGCCCCATCAAATAAACTAATGCAGCTGATAGCGTTCAGCGCTCCTGCTGAGCAACTGCTCGGAACTGACACTATCGAGTTGGCAAACAAGCCTCGAACAAAAGCAGAGAGACAGCTTAATCCACTTCGGTAGCTTTGATTTGCGGCACACACACGCGCATACAAAATGACAGTGTCCCCGAACTGACATTTGCCGCCGATTTTTTCACATAATGCCGCTGGCACACTGTCGCAAGCCGCGCATCCATGATCATAAAACGTACTACTGTATGGTGCACCAAGACGTACAAGACTGGCGACGCTGCTGTTGTCGCAGCAGAAAACACTGCGACGGGCATGCATCCAAGATCGTGTCAAGTCGCACACAAAGCAGTTTGCTATGTAGCAGATAAAACGTTGTGGGCTCGCCTCGGTCGCGATCACTGCAGCCATCGCAAAGGACGCGACCAGCTGGACAGCTCCAAGTTCATTTCAGCATTCGGAAAACGGCGTGCGTCGCGAGTTTTTCTCAGGTGAACATATCGCTCACTTGACTGGAAAGCACTCGCACCGACCATAATCACTTTCACTACGCGGACACTTGTCGCTATGCTGTGCTATGCTCCATCACCCCACCGCGTCCACTTCACCTACCGGACTATGACTTCCGCGAATGGGCCGTTCTCCTTCGCATGCGCATAGGCTGTGTCTGGACAGCCGAGAGCACCCACCGCCTACGCGGTCTAAGCACTGCCCTTTTGCTCCTGCCCTGCTTTTGCTAACCCCAGGGTCACAATGCACCAAGGCTTCAGGAAACTTGGCCTCCCATCCAACAGCTGTGAGAACCTGCTCTTCCCCTTCGGCCCCCGCGAAACAACGCGACGCGCCCTGCGGCTGTTCCTTGCATTCATTCAGCCCGTCTCTAGCTCTCTTTTTTTCCCTCGCTTAAGGCCGATTCACACGACGGTCCGTTCGCCCGCGGCCCGCGCATTGCGTGTTCGTGCGCCACTAAAAACTAGCCTGCGATCCGATGACGTCAAGCGGATGGGACGGACCAAAAGAGCAGACGACACCCTCGGTACAGTGCTCTAGAACATTGGGCAGTGTGTTATCCGGGCTGTGAAGCAATGGAGGAGGCGAGGCCGTCGCAGCGATGACAGGCGCGCTGGCGGCCACGGGGCGCTGCTAGTAATGCCTGTTTCACATGCAAGCGAACCGCTCGCGAACTCTGCGGCCACGGCGCGTACACCCTCTCTCAAGCGGCGAAGAAAGCCCCAGCGGCTGGACTCGCCCCGCGCCCACCGACCGGAGCAGACGTGCGCGGATGGGCTCCCGCCCGACCCCGAAAGCTGCGAGTATCTCTCCCCACCATCGCCTGCTGTGAGCCGGCTGCCCCGACCGCCTCCCTACCGACCCGACTGGTTTCGGCGTAAAACCTGCTTGCCGGATCGACGGCGCCGTGGTATGAGGGCCTTCCGCTCGTCTCGCGCCCCTCGTTCTCGAGCTTCGTGTTGGTGATTTTCATCGAACTGATTTCCTGTGAGGCTACAGGACCACCAAATGGCCACTGGGTCGTCGTTGAGCGGCGCGACACCGCTATGCGGCACCTACCCGAATGCATACTCTCCAAACCCGCTGCACGACGACTCCGAAATGGAGTCCTGTGACACTTCCCCACAGAACCAGGATCTTCTGTCCTCTTCGTCCGTGGAGAATGCGAGCTCACCTCTTGGCGGTGGTCCAGGCTGGCAGCACGCACTCAACAAGCGACGGGCAAAGAAGCTCCGCAGACAGGCCAGGCAAGCCCAGAATCCATCCACTCCGGACTCTTCTGCCTCCGTTGGCGGAAACCCGCCGAACACGTCAGGACAGTCATCGAACGCAATCCGTCAACCGGGCACTCGCCGTCCCAAGCTTCAGCCCCTTCCAAAAAATGATATAAAAGTCGTCATCCGACCGACACGTGGGCTAGCGCTCAAGACCTACCCGACCCGCGTCATTTCGGCGGCGCTCGTTCATTCCTGCCGAGACCCGACCAAGGTGAAAGGCAAATACATACTCCGACCTCATGTCGGGTCCAACATCCTCGTAATCAGCACCCCGCACGAAGAAACAGCGGCGGAGCTCTGTACGATCACCCACCTCACCCTGGACGAGAGCCCCCACCCCGTGCGAGCGTACGTCCCTTTTCCAGCTACCACACTCCGAGGGGTCATTCACGGACTCGATCCCCAGGAGACACGCGACACCCTCATGGCGGGGGTGCGCATCAGGGACAACCGTATCGAACTGTTAGACGCCAGAATCCTTGGCTCTTCAACGACAGCCCTTCTCACGCTCGAAGGACCCCAACTCCCCCGATCCGTATACTACGACGGCTGCGAATACCCGTGCTTCGTGTACAGGCCAGCCAGGCAATTCTGCCATATATGCATGCAACCCGGACATCGCCCGGACGTCTGCCCGACACCAAAAGTCAGTCTGCCGCCTATGCGGGGCCCAGGACCCGCCCATAACACACCAGTGTCAACCCAAGTGCGGACTGTGCGCCGGCCAGCACGAGACGGGGTCTCGGGAGTGCCCAAATCGTCTAAAACCAGCCAGAACACCACGACCCGCTACTAACAAAGGCGCCAAGAAGACGACTCACCAGTCCCGTAAAGACGCGGGACCCAGGATCTACAACAACAGATGGTTCTCATCGGACGACGAGGAGACTACAGGTCGTAGCCAGAGCAGCAGCCGCTCACGGAGCCGTTCCAACTCCAGACCCCGGACGAAGACACCAGTCCCACCCCCAGCCCTTCCGGCCGCGGACGAGGGAAAACGAAATAAGAAGACGCCACCACAAGGCCAAAAGCAGACAGCACCTCAAGGCAGCAGGCGGGCGAGCCAGTCTGGGAGCCGTTCCCGTTCAAAGACCAGGATCCCGGTGCCGCCCCGGACCACACCGAAACCGGCGCCAAGGAAAAACAAGCCGCCGCCGACGACGAAACAGGTGAGCTGGGCAGAGAAGGTTACGGCCTCCCTTCCTCCTTCGTTAACTGACTCCCGAACTGCTAAACTACAGGCCTAAATCACGGCCCAGGAAACCCGCCTAGCAACACATGAAAAGCTTATAGCGGATATCAACGCCAAACTAGATCGCCTCCTCGCGCAAAAAGAATCCCCTGTCCCTAGCCCGACGTACGTCACGCAGGAGCAGCTCTCCCGATTCGCGGAGCGTCTTGACCAAACAATCCAAACCGAGGTAACCTCCCAACTCACGCACTTCCTTGAGACCAAAATCGAACCGCGCCTTGCTCGTATAGAAGCGCAGATTGAACACGTTCTCAGTACACAAACACAAAACGCGGTGGACATTCAGTCCCTCTGGTCTACGCAGCGAAAGCGTGCCGCCTCGAGCGACTCGGGCCCCACCCGAAATCGGGGTCGTGCAGAATCGACCAGCAGTGAGGCGGGCGTTTTCCTTGCCCCGCGAGTCCATCAACATGGCCCCACACCCTAGACAGACACCCACCGAACACGTCGAAATTTGGCAGTGGAACTGCAGGGGGTTCCGACGAAAGTTAGGTCTCCTCAAGCAGTTCATTGCTAAAGCTCCTATCAGACCCGATTTGATATGCCTGCAAGAGGTCAAGGCCGACAGAGACCCCTCCGTGCCGGGATACTACATGGTCGTTCTTCCCCTCATGCCGACGGTTGCAACCCTGGTTGCAAAAGATGTGACCGTTGTCGAGCACACGCTACCTGTGCCGGATGTAGAGCACTTAGCGGTCGAAATAGTGCCTAATAAGCGTGGCCGAAAAAGCACATTCGTCGTAAATATGTACAAACCACCGACCCCAGCGAGAGCTGACCACAGATTTCTTAACGGCGGCCGTGCAAAAGGCGCAATCTAACCAACTTGTCGTAGTCGGCGATTTTAACGCCCGGCCCAAAGACTGGGGATATCGCACCAACTCGGCAAGAGGAGCCTCAGTGGCTAGGGCGATAGCAACTATCGACCTCGAACTCCTCACCGATCCAGCCTATCCGACACGAGAGGGAAACAGCGTCACGAGAGACACTTGTCCGGACCTGACCCTTGTCAAAAATGTCACCCATGTCACATGGACGAATTTCGGAGAAACTCTAGGAAGTGATCACTGCATCCTCAGTACCTCGCTCACATCGACGAAAATTCGCAGAAACCTTGGCCCGGCACGGATAACTGACTGGACTAAATTCAGACAATCAGAAATTTCAGAGGGCGCCATCGAGTCGCTCTCGGATTGGTGCGACGCCATAAGACAGGCGCATGCTTCCGCCACCGATAGTACAGCGTACGCCGGAATCGCCGCAAATAGATCGGCACCTGCTCAAGCTATGGCAGCAAAGAATCAAACTAGTGCGACGGTGGAAGCGTCAACGCCTGAATCGCCCCCTAAAGAAACGCATCGCAACACTTACAGAGGAGGCCCAAACGTATGCCCTACAGCTTTCTCAGAGGAATTGGCAACAGTTCTGCGAGTCGCTGAGAGGCACGCTGGGAACATCGCGTACTTGGACTATCTTGCGAAATCTAATCGATCCCACGAAGTCCAAGACTGAATCAACTCGTACGCTAAAGCGCATCGCTCATCTGTTCCCGGGAGACGATGCAGCGCTGCTCCGAGCCCTGGAAAACAGATACGTCGGCACAATGCCGACACCGCCGAGCACGGTCGAGTACCGAGGAAATCCCAATTCGGCCTTGGACGCTCCCATCACTACGGCGGAAGTCTACGCTGCGGCCCGTTCGTGCGTCCTGTTACGTTTCGCCTACGACGCGCGGTATAGCCGGCGCGGATGCAACGGACGCCGGGGCTTCGTTCAAAGTGGCGGTCATTTTGGGCCCGTTCAGTGCTGCCGTAACGCCTCCCGCCAAGCGCGTCCAGGCAGGTTTCAATGCCACGTGTCGTCGTGTGTGTGTGTGCATGTTGGTGCCCACGCTTGTCAAAGCGCGGCAGCCGGGGAGAGGAGCTCCCCAACTGGGAGGCGAGGAGGTCTGACCGGCGCCGGCCCGGCGGACGCGCACGTCACGTCTGAACATGTCTGAGCGTCGCGGTATCGGGCGCCTCATCCAGAGCCGTTCCTTCTTGCCCTCGACTCCGAGGGTATAAAAGCCGCTGCCCCGGACGCCAAAGAGAGACTTCGATTTCTTCCTTCGAGTAACGTGGTCGCCCTGACCGGCTGCTCTTTTGCGATGCCAGAATAAACAAGTTGTTCTGTTGCCAGTCGACTCATCCTTTGCCGGGGCCTTCGGATGTTTCCAGCTGTGCCCCAGGCCGCCAGGCCAACGCTACCCTTGGGGCTTGCAACCCTTTTGCAACAGTCCGGAATACGGCGGCGGGCGTGGACCGCATCAACAACGCAATGATCCGGAACCTCAGCAACGCTCAAATTCGAGACCTGACAAAATATATCAATGATTCGCTCTGGGAGCACAACGTCATCCCTGAAGAATGGAAACATTCGGAGGTGATCGTAATCCCCAAACCCGGGAAAAAACCTACAATTGAAGCCCTCCGGCCCATCTCACTTACATCGTGCCTCGGCAAGTTGTACGAACGAGTAGTGCAAACAAGACTGCAAAATTATTTAGAAGAAAACAACCTTTTCCACCCATCGATGCTGGGATACCGGGAGGGTCTCTCTGCGCAAGACGCCTTCCTCCTTCTGCATAACGAGGTCCTTGTCGGCATCCCGAGAGAATGCGAGCACGTCATCATGGCTCTCGATCTCAAGGGAGCTTTCGACAGCGTCTCGCATGACGCCATCCTGAACGAACTGAATAACCTCCACTGTGGTGAACGGGTATTCCAATACGTGAAGAATTTCCTCTCGAACCGCACGGCCACGATTGGCATAGGCGAAGCACGCTCTGACGTCAAGAGCATGCCCAACAAGGGCACGCCGCAGGGATCCATCATCTCCCCGCTCCTATTTAACATCGCCAGCAAATCGCCCGAATGATACGCCGGGTGGCCAGGAACAGAAAGGGCATGCGAGAAGAAGACACATTAAGACTGGTGCAGGCGCTTGTCCTCAGCCGCATCTCTTACGGTCTTCCGTATCACACACTTCTCAGACAAGACTTCAATAAAGCGGACGCGTTGATCCATACGACATACAAACACGCCCTCGGACTGCCCCTGTATACGACCAACGCTAAACTCGAAGCACTGGGAATTCACAACACCTTCGACGAAATCAGAGACTCTCTCCTCCTGCACTGTAAAAAAAAATGCTCCGCAGTACAGAGAAACCCGCTGGTAATGCGTTGCCGGAGGGTTTTCCGCAACATGAAGTATGGACTAAATGACAGAAACAGAGACTCCGTATGACGACTGTCACATTCTTGGTAACGAAAAGTTACGCCATGCTATGCACGAGACCGAAATCATTTTTTCACAACGAATGCTTCTGTTTTGTTCTTATTGAAGTTTCCGCAATGTGTATGCATACGTCCTCCGTTCACTCGGAAGTCATTTCATCTAGAGCGGAAATTATCTGTATTGTAATTATGTACTTTCTGTAGTACATGAACATGCGTCTTCGTATAGCTTCTGCCCGCAATGTTCACTGCAGATATAGCCGCCCAGGTGCCGAAGAAATAAGTATTATGTACAAGGCTTTCCTTTACACATATTATGTATTGCATACGTACAAAGAATGCAGCTTAGAATGAAAGAGTGGTAAGTGTTTGGGTGAGTACAAGTACATACGTTTTATTTTCATGGCAAACTACACACATTGTACATCTGCACATTGCTGTCGGATCCATCTGAAAAGCATAAAAAAAATCCTCATTTAGTGGTCACACAACTCCAAATATAAATTTCACAAATACATTTCAACCATCCGCTATTGAACAATCGGCTTTCGTAGAAGCTTTCAAAAGCCATTCACTGAGAACCAACCCGATATAACTTATTGCCCAAAGTTCATTTCACATAACAGTAAACAGTAAAAACCACAGGTCCAGAAAGAAGCAGACAAAATGCGCTTTCCCGGGTGGCACTGTGCGCATGAAAGTCTTTATAGTTGTTTATCATTTTGTGCAAATAGAAAGTAGCTCAGGAGGGGGCCAGATGCAATTCAATGCAGGTTCCTTTCTGTACATAGTACTAAATGCACAACTTAGCGAGCAAGGAACATTGGTAACATCTGAAAAAGGCGGGACGCTTGCCGAATTTATCGTCCATCCAATTTGTTATAGGCAAGACAAAACGAAGCGAAAGTCCCGCACTCAGTTTATATCCAGTTCCCGGGCATGCCCGTTGCGGCAGATTAAGACGCTTTTTATTATGACACAACCCGGAAGCACATTTCCCCCAAACTGCATGTTTTCACTCATAGTTTTTATTATCTCAGCATGTGCAAGAAAATGTACTAATATCTGATGTCAGTGAAAATGCAGTCACACGTACCGGAAGCAGCTCACTAAGGCATTCCAATATCTCTGCAGTATGCCTCACGAGGAACGGATGCTCAAGTTTCAAAAAAGGGCTCTTGGCAGAAATTTAACCAAAGGCAGTTGCCAAGTGAACCTTTTCAAAATGATGACCCAGAAAGACGAAGTGTCCTCATGTGTCTGATGCAAAAGAAGGATGAAGGCATGAGTCTTTCTGCTTTTTGAACAGCTGTGATACGTTTTTTACTGGTACTGCTTGGCGCAGCTTCAGTCTCCTTCTTGACATTTTGTGAAATAATTATATATCTGCGAAAGGTCTCACCAGCAAACATTTTGGCACTAATGGAGAAGCAAAAAGACCCATGTCCTAGGCCTTTTTTTGTGACACTAAAGGAAGGCTTCCCTTTTAGGGTCATCGATTACGAAGAGGTCCATGTGGCAACAAACTTTGAGAGAATTCCTGCAAGGGCTCTACGTTCTGATGCTTCAGAATTTCTCGTGAGGTGCCCTGTATCACAACCCCTCAGTGAGCTGTTACCAGCCCTGTGAGTGCACTGACACTTGACATCAAGGGTATGTACTTTTCCTCGCCACATGCAGCAATGATGTATATGTCAAGCGAAAGCATAGATTTCTAAGTGCAATTCCAGATTGCCTGCGGAGGAAAGCAAAAGAGTGGCCATGCTCAGCTGTTACCTTTGCTTCTTGCTCGAGTTCTACAGTGAGTACTACGTAATGACAGGTGTCTGCATCAACTCATTTAACACTCGTCCTGTGCGACCTCCATCTTGCATTACATGACAGGCAACTTTATAACACCCTTCATGCAAAGAGTGTCATCAGGGTCGGTGTGTTCTGTCAGTTTCCTGGTCCTGTGGTTTGTGCTGTTTTCTACTCTTAAACTATTTACTGCCTTCATTCTCCACTCCATGAAGCCTGAATGTGCTACACTGGGCTGCTCCATGCGTCGTGGAGCAGCCCAGTGGCCATTTTTTTTTCATACGTCGGAGGCACTCAGCTCGAAACCCATGCTTACTATATTCAGCAGACAAGGGTACATGTGAGACACATCATTATTAACTAATTCTCACAGTGGTATCTGGTGCAAGAATATCTAAAGACTACTCCATTTTTGCTTAAGTTTTCAGATACACTCTTAGATTAAAAACATAATTTGGCTACATTAGCAGAAGCACAGCACCAAGGTACTCACCAATTGCCTGAAGCACTGTACGCAAGTTCTCGTGCCATCATGAATACAGCACACTGTCCACGTCTTCATAATGCCATGTCACTCCAGCACTTCGGTAGCAAAATTTTCCTTTAAAAAAGAGTAGTTTTGTTTATGTTAAGACTGGTCATATTTAATTTTACTATATACTATGTACTTCTCATTGTACTGCCCCAGACTAAAAAATACCAATGATCATGCTTTGAATTATGTCATATATGATCACCAAATTTGGTGTAATTAATATGTTCTTAGAAATTCTGATTGAAATAAATCTGACAAAATATTATATCAGAAAATGTGGCACAAGGAAGAAGGACGCTAGCTAGATAACCTGGACGAATGTTTTCAGTTGCATGCAGCCATCGGCACCATTGCACACAAAATGTACAATAAAGTGGGTTTTACCTTTCCAAATAGAATTTAATGCTGCAAACATTTAAGTAAAAAAAATTTCAACCTTCCATTCCGCATAAAGGAAAGAAAATTCCTCTGGTTTTTTTCACAAGCCTCTGCAAGTACACAATTCAGTGAATCTACTCTACAAGTATTTCAATCTATCAGCACGAGACAGGGACGAGAAAAGAAACAAAACAGGCACTGACTCGCAACTGAAGTTTATTGAAGTGAACAGAGAGTATACAGAAAAGCCACACACCACAAACTACACAATTACACATAAGCTACATCACAACATAAGTAAAAGATTGCCCTTAACATTCCTCTCATCTAGACAGTCCAACCCGCTGCATGTTAACGCTATGGGCAGCACACTCACACATTCGTCACCGAATCATAAGATGTGTCTAGCCTCGATAATTTTCTGGTTAATCTGCTGTGAACGTAGCGCCAAAATGCGTGTTGCCGAAAGGAATGGCTAGCAGCCTTCACATCCCTTGTAATATGCAGATAAGTTACAACCCCTACCGATATCCAAATACCTCTCGTGCTCCTGGAGTCTTACATTGATGCACATTCCAGTTTCACCAACATAAACACAACCACATGATAATGGTATCCGACACACCACATACATTTTGCAAGGCACATATATGTTGCCACATTTCACTCAACACATGTGCTTTTCCCTAACGAAATTCACAAAATTATTAACAATTTTACAGATTGTAGACAACTTATTAGGGGCCGAACACACCATTTTTACGTCATACCTTCTGGCCACAGTTTTCAAATTTTGCAACAATCTATGTATGTACAGTAACACAGTCAGTCTTTTGGCATCTCACTGGCTGGCCCCAGCCTGATCATGCCAGTCCCTGCGAAGGGGTTTCAGCTTTTAACATGCTAAAGGAAAGAATGGCACAGCATCAAGTAACGAGGAAAGCAGGAAAGCACACCCACGCACAAGTGCCAATCCTGGAGCAGATACAAAATCCAAGAGCGCGTGCTTGACATTCAGCGTTCACAGTCAAGGAAACGAGGAAACACGGATTTGAACGCTAAAGATTGAACGAGCCCGATCCTTGGCTGCCAACGCTGAATGTCAAGTACGCGCTCGTAGATTCTGCATCCGCTCCAAGGATGGCACTTGTGCGTGGGTGTGCTCTCCTGTTGTCCTTGTTACTTGATGCTGCGCCATTCTTATCTTTAGCATGTCAGACCAACTTGCCCAATCTTATATGCTCAGCTTTAACAATTTATCGCACGCTTCTGCAATAGCATGGTTGGGAAATCATGCTTTCATTAGCCTTAAAATCTTCTCTTGGAAACCAGTTGTCACGCTGTAAAAGCATGGCTTCACCAATACCGAGCCTAGACTTGACGACGCAATGCTATCTTTCACTAGGTTAGAATCCTTCGACCAACTGTCAAGTAGCTGCTTAACACTCCGGGGTGAATATCGCTAGCACACATGGCGTGTGCAGAACATCAAGGTAAGGTTCAGAAACTGCAGCTCTTTTTGTTGGGACATTTTCTCCAAGGTAAACTTAAGACAAAGGCCTTGCTCCTTAAACAAGTTCACAATATGTACAGGTCCTACACTATCGCAACCTTTGTAAAAGACCAGAAAATCATAGACGTAGCGAAAGATTTCCCCCCCCAGCCCATGGAATTTTTTTGGCAATCATTCCATCCACCCTGCTTAAGAGAATATTGCTTAGCACAGGGGCAACCTTCGAATCGATACATTTAGCAGACTTTTCAACATATGCTGCACTGTCATACTCCACAAACATGCTCTTCACTTCAAATAAAAGGAGGCAAGTGCCAAAAAAGACTTATGTTACACACCCGTTCCTAAACACAAGCTCATCGTTGTGCTCCGATATACACATTCATAAGCTTTTCACAAGATCTTCATACGGGATAGAATAAAATAGTTCTACATCGACACTAATCACAAGACAATCCGCTGGACTGTCATTCTTAAGATACTCAACCACACTGCGAATTGAGTACAAGAAATTTATCTTCAAGATGCGAAGTAGACAGATGCTTTTGCAAATAACCAGAGACAATTTTGCATGAATCCTTTTCTGAAATTTATCTGAAGAGCATGTTATTGAATAGCATTTATTTAAAGAGCATGTTTGTAGAGTAGCGCAGTGCGGTATGTGTTCTAAAGTCTCGAATATGTAGTGGTTCGAAGGTTGACCTTGTGCTAAGCGATATTTTCTTGAGTAGGGTGGATAGAATAATTGTCCAGAATGTGCATGGGCTGGGGAAAAAACCTTTTGCTATGTCGATGATTTTCTGGTCTTTTTTAAAGGTTGTGATAGTTCGGGACCTGTACATCTTCTCAAGTTGTTTAAGGAGCAAGGCCTTTATCTCAGGTTTACCTTGGAGCAAATGTCCGAAGAAAAAGAGCTGTGGTTTCTGGACCTTACCTTGATGTTCAGCACACTTCATGTGTGCTGGCGAGTGTTAAGCTGCTACCTGGCTACATGTCGACCATTCCAAGCTAGTGAAAGATAGCATTGCACTTTCTAGCGCGGGCTCAGAATTGATGAAATTATGCTTTCACAGCATGACGACTAGTTTCCAAGAGCAGATTTTAAGGTTAACGAACGCAGGATTTCCCAACCTTGTTACTGCAAGAGCATATGATAAATTGTTAAAGAAGCTGAGACAGTTTTGCGGTGACCGGCACAATCAGGCTGGGGCAGCCAGCGAGATGCCAAAAGACCAGTTGTGTTACCGTATGTACATAAATTTTCGCACAATTTGAAAAATGTGGCTAGAAGGTATGATGTAAAAGTGGCTTTCTCGGCCCCTAATAAGTTGTCTAAAGTATGTAAAATTTTAAGAATTCTGTGAATGTGGCTCGAGAAAAGTACATGTGTAGAGTGAAATGTATATGTACCTTGTAAAATGAATGTGGTATCAGATATTATCTTGTGGTCTGGTTTACGTAGGTGCAACTGGAAGGTGTATGAATGTAAGACTACAGGAACACAAGAGGGTAGGGGCTTGGCTAGGTGGTTGGGGTAACTCTGCTGTACACTGCACGGGATGTGAAGTCTGCTACCCTTTCCTTTTGGCAACACGCATTTTGGCAGTAAATTCAGAGATTAAATGGGAGATTATCAGGCTAGACACATCTTATGACTCCGTGAAGAATGTGTGTTTTGTCTATCGTGTTAACATGCAATGAGTTGGACTATCTCGATCAGGGAAATGTTGAGGGCAATTTTTGACTCATGTTGTCCTGTATGCTTATCTGTAACTGCGTGGTTTATGGTATTGCTTGGCTTTTTATATAATCCCTGTTCACACCAATAAACTTTAGTCGCGAGTCAGCACCTGTCTTGTCTCCTTTCTCGTCCCTGTCTTTAACGCTGGTGGATTCACCGCGATGGCTCACCTCTGCAGAAATCCAAGGCATGACATTTTCCTCTTCACACTTGTGGTTCAGCGCATAATACGGCAAAGGCTTTTCGATTCCAAGGAAAGTTCATGGCTCCATTGAACACTGCCTCCTGCTTACAAGACAGAGCAGCAATCATTGTAGATTCTACCTGTGACACAAAGAGCAAAGTTTTAGTTTGAGTGGACTAAACTAGGAAAGCAGCACAGTATATCTATAGCCAAATAACTGAACTGAAAGAAATAGAGGGTAGTGTAATAGTGAACACACTGATATATTGTGAGATATATGCATGATATATTGTAATATCCAACACTACTACCATTGCCTTAGCCAACTACTTCATAAATAACAATAAATGCAGTATCACAAAAATACTGATAACGTACTATTAGTGTTAATCGTAGCAGTGCAGATTCCATGAACAAAAAAGGGCCCAGTGCTGACTGTCGTTTCCACAGCAGCCTTGTGACCAATGGCCGGTGTAAAGGAAAGAGGAGGAATGACTGAAAAGAGAAAGAGCCAGGGGGAACGAAGATAGGTATAGAAGGGCTTAGGGTATGGTAGGCAAATAAGGTTGTTTAGACAGTGAGCACAAAATAAACATTACCACACAAGTGAAGACATACAAGACCAAACATATATATCTTTGTGCAGAGTGGCAAACTTGATGCCATTTAGCCCAAAATATGTTTTCAATAAAGTGATTATAATTATTAATAGAATAACTGACCGAGTGAAACCAAAACAGGGATGAACAAGGAAGTTGTTAATATTCTGGCAGAAATTAAAAGAAGAAAATGGATCTGGCCAGGCCATACAATGCAGAGAATGAATCACCAATGGTATCTTAGGGCAACAGAATGAATTTGATGGATTTTAATGGCACAAGGGCATCTGTGGCCAAAGAGTGCCTTAGCACAAGTTAATTTCGTCTACTCAAGGTGAGATCAGAGACCCATTTCCCAAGCATTTCATTCTAGATAAGCAGAGCATCACACCAGGAAACAGCTTGTGCATTGTATCGCAACAAAATGAATTTCACCCTAAGGAAAATATAGCAGGAGATAGCTGATTATAAGCTCACTAGATAAGATTAGGAGATTTCTGATAGTGTCGCATGTAGCTGGTGCAAGACACAGATAATTAAACTGGAAAAGGTCATTGTCCTGAGGTGAATGTAAACTAAGCGATGAGGATAATGAAATTCACTACACTAGAGCTGTTAAGAATCAGCTCAAGTTCCATGCTTCAAGATGATGCAAGTTTGCTCAGTGAAAAAAAAGCATAAGTTCACCCAAGAATTTGTATCTTGGCGGTATCAGGCTGCAGGTGCAGATGAATTAATCCTGCCTCAGAGAAGAGCTACATAGAGCACAAAAAATTTTAGGCCAGTCCTACACTGACAGCTGTTAATAAATATTTTAAAACTGTTTTTCATTGCACAAACAATAATACTGAGTTTGTGTTGGTCATGTGATTATGTTACTGAGGCTCTCCTAAAAATTCTAGCCAGAGCTAAAATACAAGCTTTCTCAACTTAGTTTCTATATCAACAATGAGAACATAAACACATGCAGATTATTCAAGTAGAAGTTTTATTCTTCATGACGTGCCCTACAAATTTTAAATTATACTGAAAAGTAATAGAGTGGAGTGCTTGTGCCACAAAAACTAAATCTCAACAACAAAGAGAACACAAGATAAAGGCAACAACATATTGCCCAGAATTTAAATGTTTAACAGAACAAATATGAAAAGAAAACCTTTCCACAACTGGAACAAAACAGCGTGATACCGAGCACATATTTGAAAATTGTTTCATCCAAATCACCAGTCTGGTGCTCCAGCACTCGTCAGCCAGCATGTCATGAAATGTACCATAGTTCTGGTAGCTGTAAAGAGTATACAGCTGATCCGGCATTTTGATATGTGAACAGTAACCCTCAATGACCACCAGGCTGAATACTTTCAAGAGGCTGTTCTAGTAACAAGACTGCAGTTGAACACTTAGCAAGTTATGCTGGTGTAATAATGCAAACCGTTAATCTGAGGGTTCGCTACCACGCAACTCTGTAGTAACTCTTAAAGTGTTGCAATCGAATGAAAAAAAAGGACTGCCTATTATATAAACAAAAGTCAAGAGGCTGCAATGCAATGCCACGACAGAAGTGCTGCAATACAGCAATAGCGATACAATGTACACTTTAAGCAACACAATGAAACATGATCTTTTATCCTTAATTATCAGAATTTAAATATCAGTTTTCCTTGCTCTCTTGCAAAATTAAGTTTAGATCATGAAAGCGCTCAAAAAAGACAAGGATACAGAAAGAGATTTCCACACAGTGCGCTTACTTCCAGAGTCTTTTTGAGCACATCCCCTATCAAAACATGGTAACCCAACTAGTCTAAACGCTGTCGTTATTCCAAAATTAAGCCTTTCACAAAGTGGGAGCCCCTTTGCCCACACAAGGTGCACCATAACTAATCCAACACTTTTTTCATGATATGTTTTCTCTGAGAATAAACACTGCTTGAAGATTTTGCAATAGTACTTGTCTTTTCGATTCTACAAATGTATCATGCAAGTGTTCAATGAAATGACCATCTGCCCATCTTGATCATTGCTCAAAATCAGGGCATAATGCACCATGAAGGGCAGACTCTGCTTGATTTTTGTTTTCCTAACGAAGCATGTACGTGCAACCCTTCTGCTGTCTTGTATGCAGCAGGTTTGTCTAGCTAGGCGAACTGTGGTTTTGCTATAAAGATGAAATGATACTTTGGAAGTGAATGGCTTTCTAAAATGCATTTAACATACATACCGGGGCTTTAACAGCACCTGGTGTAAGCAACATCAGTGGGGGGACCGCAGGAGTGGCCTAGTGGTCCGAGCATCTGCCTCGCAAGCAGGAGGTGCGGAGTTCGATCCCCAGTGCCACCTGGTAACCAGCGGTGATACAATGGGTCGTTTCAATGGCCAGTTTAGAACTTGAAATAACCATGCTGCAATATATACAAAAAATGACTTGTGTGCTCTCTCTTACATAGTTAATCATATCATAGTGTTGGTAGTACACAAAATGCATGTGCGGAACATATACATGCACTGTTTTTGTTCATATCTTACCCGCTATGTGCTGTTATGGCATGTTAGGTGCTGGGAAAGCAACAGATAGTGAGCATTGTTGTGTTGCAGCCTTTCTTCTGGTGGAATTTGAATCATGTGAGGTGCAGCTGAAAGAAATTGTTTCATACATAAGTATATTTCATGCAACACAACAAAAAGTGCACAGCCCCATCATGAGTTGTGGTTTAAACTAACAGCAAGCTTTTTACTACTCTATTTAACATATGATGCAAGTCAGTGATGCTGGAGGCACAAAACTAAATACTGTGAGGTAACAAGAGCTAGTATGGACAATCATGCCTTTAAGAGATATTGTCAATATATATTTTCCTGAATGAACTAAAGTTATCCTTAGAAGCATTCAGAGGAAGATAATTTTGCTAAATGCCTTTTGCCAGAAGAGGCCTTTTATAAACCAGTTGCAAATGAAAAGAATAACTTTAAGACCATGCTATGCATGCTCTAACGCCAAAGTAGTTGCATACAAGCAGTATACTATGCCCCTAGTTTTATGGTGGGCCTGTACTGCACAATTTTCACGCAAGGTAGTGGAAAGTATGTGCCATGAAACAGACCTCTGCTTACTGAAACTGGCAAATAAATACTGGGTTTTTAAGGCAGGAAAGAAGTTACAAAGTTCCTTCTGCAGGTTTTGAACTTCAGGTCAGTTATTTGAATAATATCAATCCCTGACCTGCAATGATTGAAGTTTTTAGCAAATAACATTTCCATTTTAACAGTGGAAACGCTCTTTTATTTGAGGAACGACTTTTCAAAAGCCTGCGTTTCATGGTGGCTGTCAAGTAGCCCTGATAAAGAGAAACCAGTCACGACACACAACCAAGCCCCCGTAGCATATTTTCAACTATACCCTCATGATATAGCTTTAAAGTAAGTGTTAAGCAATACAAATACAAATCCCTTGATTTCCTTCATGGTTTATCACTGGGGTATACATACAAAGATAACCGTACAAGATGTGGAGTGCATGGTACAGAGAGAGTAGGCAGATGGTTTCTGGAAACTCACAAAGTGAACAAGGGAAGGAAAAATTTCAAGGTGCTTGCCAACGTTTCGACAAGACAACTTGTTTTCTTCTGGGGTCAACATATACAAAGGAAACTTAGAATCTCTCAAGTACAGGGTTGTCCACTCTTAGTGCGAACACGCGAGCACATGGCTGTGCTCTTTGGGCCACTGTGTCTGACATTGCCACACATCGAAGTGTAACAGATGACACGAAGCACCACATCCAGGTGCATCTCCTCTTGCGCCATTTTGCAGCGATGACTGGCTGCGCCGCACACAGTGGACCTCTAAAGATTGCGGCGATGCACTCGCATGTTTCCACTAAATGTGGCCAGCTCTGTACATTCCATAATTGGCATAATTATTTGAAAAGGCCTTGCGCATGGTCAGAGGTTTCCCAACCCATAATTTCGACCTCCTCTCCTGCTTTCTTTAATTTATCGTTATACTTTAACCTTATGCCCTGCACCTCCTGACGTCACTTCTCGGAACCTTGGCTGCCACATTCCTCCCCCTCCCCCTTCTTTTTGCCTTTTCTCCGAACCTGCCCTCATTTTCTCTTTTTCCTTCAAATTATTTTGCCCCCCCTTGGTATTTTATTCTGCCATGCTGCTTAATTCCTTTATCCTAGTTTTTCAGAAAAAGGCAGCCAGCCATACCAAGCCACCTGTTGCGGCTGGACATAAAGCCATTCAAGCCCACTATCCACACTCCATACCCCAAGATTCGTTTCTACTGAATTGGGCTTTTTTGTTTTCACAGTTTTGCAGGTCAACCGGTTAATTTTCTTTAGCAGCCATCATGCCTGGTCAAGGTTCACGCTCCCCATCGTAACACCCTTCCCATATCGCACCCTCGTCCCACACAATAGGCGTTTCGCCTCGAAGTGAAAACCTTATTTAAACCCCACCAATGATGAACACTTTGCAGACAAAGACAAGTCCTCTTGTCGAAACGTCGGCAAGCACCCTGAGGCTTTTCCCTTCCTTATTCAGTTTGTGAGATACCAGGGACAGGTGTTCAAGCAGCCATACCACACTAATACCCCTGTCACACGGGCACCGCAAAGGCTTTGAGAATCATATCCAAAGGCGTAAGGAGTGCAGCTACCCGGTACAAATGTTGCGCCTTTGTCGCTAAGGGCCTTGGAGGCGAAGGCGCTCAACCGAGACCTTCGGAGCCCAAAGGCACGGCATTCGAGAACCTGTGATCGCAGTACCATCCAAAGTCAAAAAGTAAAAGCAATAAAAAAAAAATAGATAAGCTAGTAATGTTTGAAAACATTTTTTTCAAATACGAAAGGTGTGTCTGGCTTTGGTTTTTGTACGGGTGTTTATGTTTTATGTTCAAATTTCAAGACAGTGAAAGTGTTGCGGCAACACCGAGCGCCCATGGTGGCCAAGGCAATACACGTACAAAACCTGCTCCTGCTGATGAGAGTAGCTGTTGCAGTACTTTTAAGGAAGCAATCAGAATAAAAAAATTGTCAAAGCTCAACGAATGAACAGAATACACCACTTTAATTTTAGAACACTCACTTCAGCCACCTCGAGTATAGCAGCGGGTGCGAAGCCTGAACGACTTTCACCTTTGGGCTGCACCGTGTAGCTGCATCGCTGCTCCTTTAAGCTTTCGCTCCTTTGGTGAAAAATGGTGCCTTTGCTGGAAAGGCCTTCGAGGAATGCCGTGTGACAGGGGTATAAAGCACATTTTTTACTGGCACAAAAGACTCAGTGCCTTTAGTTCTGACAACATTCTGAATCATGCTTTGGTGGCTTAGCATATCAAAATACTGGACATGACAAAATCAGCTAATTAGTGAGGGCTATTATTTGCTATAGGTAAAATTATAACATTCTCCTAAAATAATGAAAAGAAACCACCAGCACTGACATCAATGTACAATTTGGCTGTAAAATACTGACATGACAATATAGTTACACGTAAATTCCCTTTTCGCACTTCAAAACTGCATGCATTATTTCTAGAAAGTGCGAGAACAGAAGCTCATACATAGTGCCAAAGAAAAGAGTGCATAATAGTACTACTTATGAGGTGTTTATCGGCAACTGCAATGAGCAAGGCTATGTAAATGGCAATCCAGAGTTATTATGTGTCTTACGAGCGCATGCACATCGCAGTTTTGAGTCTGTCGAGATAACACATGGGGTAAGGTATTCCCTGTTTTGCTGCCGAAGGCAAAATCGTCAGCGAGTGGAGTTGCCTTGCTGTTTACTGTCAATATCTACTGCTCAAAGTAAAGGAAACTAGGGTATAAAAAATACAGCATTTCATATTATGCTTTGGCCAAACGCAGTGAGAATGAAACAGACTAGAGACTTGTCTTATGATGTTTGCACTCTTTACTTTGCACCAGAGGAAAATAAATTTGTGTACAGTTGACCTACTGCTTGCCACAGTCCTAGAAGAAATGAATCCAGGTCTCAGAAATTCTAGCGAGAGAATACTGATGCTGCATGTGCATTTCTCTGAACTGTTCTGAAATATGCAGAAGTTACCAATTTTTTTACTACCTGATTACATACTGCAATCTTTGCAAGGAATATGAGGTTAACGGACTGGGAAAAAATGTCAGGAATGTTACCTTTGGTACTCGGCACTTGGACAAACAAATGAACCACTGGGCGTTCCCAGGAGCTCTGCTACCAGGCACCCCTACCAACAGTAGTCAATTTTCCAGATCCAAAGGAGCCATGCAAATGATTGCCGAAAAGTCAAGTTTAAGGACAGCAGATGCATGAACACAAAACAGTTTTCCAACCAACTTTGTTTCAGTGTGATAAATGGTTTCAAATCTCTAGACTATATCTGGTAGTACACAAATTATCAGAAGACCATCTCCCGCTCAGAATCATCTCAAAACACATTCGACACGCAGTACCAACATGGACAGTTCGTGCTTAATTGAATCGAAAATTTACGCTGATCGACCAATGTTACTTGAAATAGAAACAGAAAGCGCATGCACATTGTACTGATGTTATCGTGAACATAACATGCGACGAGACGCAGGGTTACAACACAAACAAAAAACCGCTTTCAAAATTTGAGAACAAAAGGCTCACCTTCTCACAAGTTCGCCAAACCGGAGACGTTGCCGAGTGGCTGCCGCCAAAGTCACTCGCAATGCACAGAAACAATAAAAATGCAGTGCCGCTGACTTTCCTTGAGCAATTCCAGTCGATTAAACTTCCAACTGTTCGCACCGACTACCTCTGCAAGCATGTCTACAAGTCAGCGGCGCAACCACGCCATTTGCAATTTACAGAACTACACGGGAAATTCATAGCGCCATTCGCGTATTCGCGCTCAAGCTCACGTCGCTGATGTCGCAAATTCGCACAACGGCACAAACATATAAGATGTATTTAATTTTCGGTAGCTTTTTTAGCTGACAACTTGAATCGCTTGATATATTGTTTTTTTTCTTTTCGTTGCATGAACGTTACTACCACCAGCGGCAGCGCAGCTTGGCCATGGCTAGCCATGGCGAAGTCGAAGCGCTAGCCGAGCCCGCAGTCGGAAAAATGTGCGC
This sequence comes from Amblyomma americanum, assembly GCF_052857255.1. NCBI lineage: Eukaryota > Metazoa > Arthropoda > Arachnida > Ixodida > Ixodidae > Amblyomma > Amblyomma americanum. The sequence continues at coordinate 73,620,839 of NC_135500.1, read as the reverse complement.
AGTTAGCGCAGTGTGGAGTTGAATGAACAGGCGCTTTGGAATGGGGTTTTGTTCTTCCGTGTTCGCTGCGTGCGTCCTGCGCGTTGTGTCTCTTTAGTATGTGTGTGTGTATGTGTGTGGCCCGAACGCTGCATTGGAGTGTACATACAACAGCTTGCTGTCCCGTGCGGCATCGGTGCGTAGTAAAACGATCATGCAGAATGTGCGTTACAATGCCAGTGGCCCTGCACGAAAGAGGAGACTTGAAGCCGACGGAAAAGCTGCTCTCCCTCGTGGGCCTTCAAGAATCTGGCGAGTAACAGTCGACGCACGTTTCGGTGGATGATTCCGTTTACCACGCCAAAAAATTCAGCACTGGCCAACAGCAATGATGAACTGCTGCTGCATCGTCACCTGTGTGATGTTTGTGACAAGCTTGTTGGATGTGAACGTGGCCATGAATGGTATTCGCCGAGCAGCGGCCCTCAGGGCGTGGCACCAGTGGATACCTGAAGACGATTACTGTTTGCCCGCGCCCTAGCGCCTCGCATTCAACCGAATGCTTTGGCGTTAATTATTTATATCGGAATTTCACACGTAGTTGGACTCGCAAATATTACAGGGTACAGACGTAGCGTCGGAAGAGCACCCTTTTTCATTTTTTTTTAGGGAGGGGGCGGGGGAATTACCGTCTGCTTAAATTTAATGTCACTAATATTTTGAGCTTATTTTCTAAACAGGTACCGTGGTGGCAATGTAAGCAATGTATTTACTGGGCAGAAGTTTATTTATTTTATGTTGTGTTGGCACAAGGAAATGATTATCATTGTACTGTGGTGCCATGTTCAAACAAAACACATCATTGTACACTCTCTTTGCAGAATGTCTAATGAGGTAATAAATTACTGAGCAGCGAGTATGCACTGTGGTAAATGCGAGGAACGTTACTGAATTACTTCACACTTGTCATGTTCTGTTGTCGTTAGTGATTACGTATGCCTTGGTGTCTGCTGCTTTCCAGTGTAGGGGTCGAGAGGCATGTCGAGCTCCACTTAGCAGCTTTTTTCCCTTCCACTCTCTACTGGCCAACATGGTAAAATAAACTCAACATAATGCGTGATTGCTCAGACCTAAATTAGACTACCATTTCACTTATTTACTCTCAGGGCCGATTGGCATCGAAGAGAGGAGAGCGACTAACATGAATACATGTGTAGGCAGATTAATTAAAATGATTATACACAGTAGACTTGAAGGCATTGGATGCAGTGGTGGACATGATGAAGGCAGAGAAGATGTGACAGCTGGAAACGTAGAATAGTGGAGAACGCTAGCAAAAAATTAAGAAGGCGCAGAAGACTGAGGCCAGAGTTAAAACTGTAGTTTAACAGAGGAAAGCACCTCCCAGCAAGCCAAAATGTGCACATGCAAGCAGTTATGTGAACACAGAACATAGAAAATGAAACTCCTTTTTGGACAGAAGGAAAGCTAAGGCACATTGCTTATTGTGATGTTGCTTAAAAAGTTGGTGTCTAGTTGTTGCCCTTCATATCGGGTCCTTCCACACCCAGCAACTGAAATGCCATCAAAAAGGAGCATCTCCAATCACTCTAATTACATGGGAGGTACACATTGCCAGATGTCAGAGGCTTGGTGTCTCATCTTGCAGACTAGCTAGTTTGCCAGATTTAAACTTTACCGCATGTAAGAGGCATGCGGTAGCCTTGAAGGGGAGTATTTCATAACTGTGACAGCATATTGTACAGTGCTGGCATGCTTCATTATTTACATCGCAGTAATATGCGAGCACAGGCCGGAAAGTTTGTAAGTGAACAGAAAAAAACAATGTTCATGCCATATCTTAGCCACATTCTTAGTATTGTTTAAAAAGTGCAAATAAGGAATTCCTCATTTTTTTGTCAGCTGTTCCTTTCTGTGCATTGATATTTTGCAAGTTATCAAGGTTCTACAGTCTTCTGTGCCTATCGGCTGGCCCCCTTGTTTGTTAAAGGTACCGAGTACACAATGGGTCGTGTCAGTGCAAGCTAAGTAAACGATGGATAGAAAATTCGTGCTTTCAGAGTATTTTCAGAAAAAACTGCTATTATTTCCTACTCAGGATGGGGGAACAGCATCGATGGCGCACATCCTCCTTGTCACTGCCGCAATTATGGCTGCTCGCTGCTTTTTGGTGGCGTTTCATTTATCTGCAGGAAGAGCAGGCATGAATGGGCGGCAATAGGTACCTACTAAATTAAACATTGCATTGAGCAATATGTTGTTGTGTCGGTGCTTTTGTTATCCGTGAAGGAGTTGGTGTTTTTGATTAATGGTTGTGCATCAAATATGTAACTGCTACATTGCACTGCATTCACAGATTTGTTTGCCCATGTTTTGGTTTTCTCAGTGGTTCATTTCCTTACCAAATGGCAGATGGAAATTCGGCTTTCAACTTGTGCACTTTCATCATGTTTGCAATGTACTTTCAGCTGGTGTTCAGTTTCACTTTGGAGAAGTTGTCCAACCATTGTCTGTGTCTAAATGTTTTCTAACAGCTGACCTCATTACGCAACATTTCTCACAGAAAGCAAATGTTGCAGTAACATTTTTATTAAGTGTTACTCTATCATGTGGCTAGCAACGTAGCGAAAACATTTTTTCATCAAGTCAGCTTTTAACATTATAGCAAATTAAGGCCTTTGTTATTTAACGTTGCTCACAATTTGTACCAACCACTCAACCTTGAAGCAACGTAATGCGTTATCACCCTTCCTCGGCTCTTCATTGTGTTAATCGCATTAGACATGCTCACAGTCGTTCGCCACGCTAGTTTGCGGACATTGTTGGCTAAGAGTAAACCAGACAAATAAAAAATCGGACGTCATGTGATGCCTACAGTCCTCGCGCCAGCAGTTCATCGTGTAAAAGTGGCGTCACATCATAAGCATCTTCTGTTTTTGCTTCCTTTAATCAAGTTATTAGTGCGTTTAGTGCAACACATAGTCGATGGGGTCAACCGTCCTGTCGTGTAAAGTTTTGATCCCTAAAATTGAATGTTTAGTATTTTTCCCTGCAACGACTACAGAGGAACACGGACGTTTCCTTCAATGCTGGACTGAATATACGGTCATTCCCTACGTTTCCTTGAAAGCAGAAGTGGTTCTGTTTTTAAAACGTACATAGTCTACGTTATAGGTACGGAATTTTTTTACAGTGTGGCACAACGAGAGCGACTCCTTCGCACGGAAACCGGCAGGCAGATACTGAGTAGAATCGGCTTCCCGGCCGATATCCAAGTCATTGAGTCGACGGAAAACCTTTCACCTAAATACCGCAATAGGGTTCATGTCAATCCATTGCCCAAGAACATGTCACGCTCTCACAACGAGGGCCGACGCAACGCTCGGATCGACTACCTAAAGCGCACAGTCGCCCGCAGCTCCAAGACTCTATATGTAGACGCCGCCCTACACAGAGACGCAACGCGCGCCACGGCAGTGGTGGTGGACTCGACATTCCAAGAAGTGGCCAGCGTTTCCCTGAGGCACTGCACGGTCACCGAAGCTGAAACGGCCGCGATAGTGCTCGCCGTCCAATACGGAGATACTCACGGCAAAGAAGTACAGATTGTGTCGGACTCACAGGCGGCATGTCGACTTCTTCTCGCAGGAAGAATCCCAAAAAAGTTAGCCAGATTTGCAACAACCTCTCCTGTACACAATTCCGAACTCAAACACGAAATCACGTGGGCTCCGGGGCACTCGGGGCTCGAGGGAAACGAGGTCGCGGACCTGTCAGCTCGAGGGCACACCAACCGAGCGACAGACACCCCCGACCCGGATACCACACCCGAAATCCCCACTGCATACAGTGCACGGCTCCAATACTTTAGGATGCTTCGCCAGCATTACCCCCCACCGCATAAACGGCTAAATGCTCAGGAGGCACGTGAATGGAGACAGCTCCAGACCGATACCTTTCCTAATCCATATAAGTACCACATTATTTTCCCAGGCCGTTACAAAGGTTCCTGCCCGTGGTGCGAAGAACGTCCCACAACCTACCACATTACAAGTGGATGCGTCGGACCAAAACCATTACAGCTAAAATTCCCTAGAACGAAGGAGCAGTGGGAGGCCACTCTACTCAGCTCGGACCTTGCCATTCAGCGAAAGCTGATTATGCAAGCCCGGGCAGCAGCGATAGCCACTGGGATCCTGAAATGAGGACACCACCCGTTCTGCAACCTTTCCTTTTATGATTTTCTTTCATTTTTGTCAATAAATGTTTCAACAACAACCCCAGCGGCTGGAGCGGCGAGGTTCGGGCAAGTTGAAAATTTTCGCGGCGGCGACGCGGCAGCACCGCATCTCAACCAATGACGGCCCGGCGTTGCCACGTGACCAGTAGAGGCCTCGTGCAAGAAAGCATGCTCGTAGACCAGTGTTTGTGTCCTACACGTGCAACCGAGAACATGCCACGCGAACTCTTCAATGAACTGCTAATTGCAGAGGTTGCAAACCGGCCACTTCTGTCGGACGTGAAAGATAACTTTCGAAACCGGGCTTGGAAAGAAGCCCTTTGGTAAGAAGTCAGAGACGCCCTGCGCAAGAACTACGCCACCGGTAAGCAAAAACACGAGTAGTAAAGAACTCTTGGATTGCGAGTTTTTTTTTTTTACGCTGCAGTTTCTTGAAGTGCATGACGCTGCGTGTGCTTTGTCGAAACAAATTTTTCGCGCCACTCCAGTGAGGCGGCGGAGCTTTTCGGTAACTCGGGTTTTTGTCGCCGCGCAGACCGCATTTGTGCGATTGCAATGATTCGCACACGAGCGCTCTTCATCGAGGCTTCTCCGAGCACGCATTTTATATGTATATTTGAGACAAATAAGCATACAAATGTGCATTGTACTGGTCCACGCACACGTTACTGTAGGCTGCTCAGAATTTAATTTTTTTTTCCCAGTGCGCTCGGATGTTCTGTGCAGTCGAGTTGTACCAGTATTGTTTGCTTCACGTGGCCGTCAGAAAAAAGCTGGCGTTCGTGTGTAGCCTTTTAGTCAGTCATGAAATGTAATTTAACGCACTGCCTGCCTGCTTTTATATGCAACTCTATGGCGCGTTTGTAAACGGGAGTCGGCCCTTTCGATATCGCACAGGTGTGGACTTATTTTAGTGGTGCGCGCACAGGCTGCAGTATCTGCATGTTCATGCATGGTTTTGACACTTTTATGTGCACTCATAATTCTTTATTTCTTATTTTATTTAACATCACGCTGCGTGCTGCTCCCCATTTCAGTGACAACGGAAGAGGTGATGAATCGCTGGAAAAATCTCAAAGATACTTTTAGGAAAAAGATAAAAGATGAAGCTGACACTAAGAGGAGTAGGGCAGAAGCTGGCATCAAATCTTCGTGGCCCTACATGCAGCAGATGGAGTTCCTCAGGGACACCGTCGAAACAACACGGTAAGCGACGAGTAGTATAAATGTGAAAACGATTTAACAGTTTAGGCACATTCCTCCTAGGAGCTTCTGCAACCTGGCGCCAACCGATTTGTCGGTTGGCAGCGCAGAGCTGCACATGGCCAGCCCTGTGTCCAATGAAAATGAGCCAGAGGCGCCTCTGGACGAGCTTGAGGCAATATTTGAAGGACCAGGCTATACAGAGGGCAGTGAAGCCGGGCCGCCTCCAGCGCCAACCCAAAGCACAAGTGCTGTTCCCTTAAGGGGAATAAAACGGCAAAAAAAAGCGGCAAGCGATTCAAGATACACAGCGAGAACTACACTCTGTGAGAAACGCCATTACGTCCCTCAGGCCTATGGACGCCTCAAGCCATTTTTTATTATCTTTAAAACCGCAAATGGATGCCACTAAACCACATATGCTCATGCATTTAAAAATGGAGCTGTTGCATGTATGTGAACAATATAGTCAAGGGCAATACCCAACTGACATGGCTGTGAGAGCACCACATGAGTAAAAGAACTAGAAAAGTGTACTATAAAACTACAGGCCTATTTCTCTAACATGCATATGTTGCAAAACAATAGAACACATTATATACAGTGCTGTGACCTTCAAAACAATTTCTTTTCGAATGTTCAACATGGATTCAGGCCTGGCTTGTCATGTACGACTCAACTGGTAGAATTCTCCCATGATCTATTTTACTCTTTTCACCTTGTATTTCAGGTAGACTGCATATTTTTGGATTTCCGGAAAGCTTTTGACACCGTTTCTCATGCATTGCTGTTACATAAATTATCTTGTCTCGGTATACACCCTGCAATAGTAGATTGGATTAGAAATTGTCTGGGCGAACACAGCATGTTTTAATAAACGGCACTAAATCAACACCTGTCACCGTAACCTCTGGCATGCCCCAGGGGTCTGTTTTGGGGCCTTTTTTTAGTCTTTATATAGATGTTTATATAGTCTTTTTATAGATATTTAGTCTTTATAAATGACATTGTCTAAAATCTAGAATGTAAAGTGAGGTTATATGCTGATGATTGTGCCATACACAGGAATATAGAAAATGATTGTAATGTTAGTAGTTTGCAGAATGATGTAAACAAAATTCATGCTTGGTGCACTAAGTAGGGCATGTCTTTGAACAATGCTTAATGTCAACTTGTGTCATTCACCCGTAAACACTTTCCTGTGAGATCAGTGAATAAATTGGACGGACTACTTCTTGAAAAGGTCCAACATTACAAATATTACGGGATCTATTTCTCAGAAAATTTAACATGGAACAGACACATTGAACACTTAACCTTAAAGTCATCTCGTATGCTAAACCTGCTAGACGTATAAAGCCCCCCAGAAAGTAAACTTTACATAACAAACGTTCGTCCGGTACTCGAATACGCTTGAGTGGTATGGGACTCTCAAAGCTGTAATCTTGTAGAAAATCTTGAACGCATCCAAAACCGTGCTGCAAGATTTGTTTCTGGTAATTATAACTTTCACAGCAGTATTACATTAGTTAAAGGGAACCTTGGTATGAAAACACTAGCACACCACCGGTTAACTAAAATTAGAACTTTTTTTTCCAAATTTACTCTGACCTCACAGGAATAAATAAGAACTTGCACATTTCCCCTCCCCACTTCATCTCCAAACGATGTGATCACGAGCTGAGAGTTCTTGAAATGCACTGTCGTGCTGATATCTACCGTAATTAATTTTTTCCGCATGCTTCCGCACAGTGCAATAAGCTTCCCAAGAGCATTGGTGAATGCAAAATGTGTTCAGAGTCCTGTGTTCATTGTCACGCAGTCTGCCATAGATTAATATCTCGTTAACTTCATATCTTTTGGCTGGCATTGTGCTTCATGCGATAGTGTACCCTTTCCATTTCTGTGTTGTAATTTTGCACCGCGGTACACTGAAGACCGTTCGCCCTCGAGATGACTCATCGATGTTACCTATTTAGTTACTTTCTTGCTTTTACCACCTGTGCTTATGTTTGTTCTTGTCACATGATCATTTCCCTCCCATTGTCACCTCTGCAATAATGCCCTTGTGGTGCTGCAGGTACCTGTATAAATAATTAAAGTATATTTTAGTGAACGTTTATTTTTATGTTACAATTGCTTGCTGCACCGCACACACGCACACATAGGCGACATAAAAGCATTTGCAATAAGGAACGTCTCGCAAAGCACTGCATCGCAAACAACCAGTGGTACAGTCGAGCTACAGACCAGAGGCAGCGGTCAGTCCAGAGCACGCACGAGGGACGGAACGTTCGGCGCTTCTCGTTGTCTTCTTCGTTAAGCGCCAGCCTCTGAAGATTCCAAATCCGAAGGCCTATAAAGTATAAACGCCGAAGTCGTGGAGATCCCTCGAGACCGGCCACTGTTTACAGATGGTGCTGTTCCAACCATCTTTCCGGATGCACCAAAGTATGTTTCGAAGTCGCTGCCAAAGAAGAGGTTGGATAGGAACATCTGTGAGCAGACAATTCCTGCAGCAAAACGGAGGCGGTGTTTAAGCACACAAGTGAATCAGCCAACAGGTACGCCTGATTTCGACAGTCCCGAGGAGCCGAACAATGCGTCTTCCGCCGAGAGAAACGCGTATGTACCATATGCAATCCTAAAAATACCCGATATGTGGGCAAAAATCGCCTTGCCACGCTGCGAAAAATGTATTCACTACGCTGAGTGTGAGTTGGATGCTGCCGGAGACACAAGCAAATTGGTTTTGCAAAAGCTTGCAAAAATTGACTTGTCGGCTACACAGCTGGTCCGGGAGTCTGTTGCTGTGGCTAAAGATTATATAAGAGGAAAGAAGTTGCTTCAGCGAGATATTTCAAAGCCAGCAGATGCGGAGGCGGTAATAGGGCACGTTAATAAGCTGTGCTCTGGTGCAGGCGCCCATAATTCAACGGATATTTCTTTTCCAAGGGGTGCATGCTGGTGCTCAAGGACGGTACAGACATTGCATGTGTTCATTGCAAGTACCAACGCAAATTAATACAGAACCAGCTGTCTCGAAAGGTGGTCGCCAGGAGCAAAACTGCTGACGTGGGCCGGGCACTGCGACGAATGAAGGTGAAGCTGCACAAAATAAACGTGGATCTTGAAGGAAGGCTGGATGAGGCAGAAACTGCTTTGAATTCTCTTCCTCCTGGAGACCATTTGGACTACATTGCTGAAAAGAGTTCCAGCCACCTTGTTCACTACGTTGCTGGGTATGTGGCCCGGAAGGCGCTACAGAGCGCAGGATGCAGCCTTTGTGCTGAATGCATGACAATTACCAATGTCGCCGCAAACCAGATCTCGCGCAAAATGAATTTATACGGAAATATGATTGTGGTGGCCTATAGTATCCATTTGGTCAACTTGCAAAGTTAATCGCCACATTGGAAGACTGATTCACTATTTTTCTAGCACCAGAAAGATTAGTGCAACAAGTATGTCGGATTTTGCTTCCTTTCTACATGGTATTCCCCTTCCAATGGTTGGCTGTCCTGCCCTAAATACTGACGTCTCCCTTCGAATTGCTAAGTTTTACGTGCTCCTCAGGTTCCGATTATACACGAAATCTTTAAGTAATGACAGGAGCTCCCAGCGAGAACCACTGAAGCACCTTAAGCTGAGGAGGTGCAAATGAGTGTGGTGTATGTAGCCTACCAAGGTTCTGCTTTTCATGGTGTGTCATGTTTGGAATTTGAATAAATAAATGTCGAGACTACGACCCGTTGTTTTCGCTTAATGCGCGAACTTTCTAAAAAAATAAAAATGACCTGGACGTGAGTTTCAACACGCCGCAGGCTTTGAACAACTGCCTCTATGCAACGAGTTTAGGAGCTTGTGTGCATAGGATCGGAAAAACGAGATCCAGCTAGCCCAGGCTGAATGCGTCCTGTACTTGATTTAGCTCATGGCTAACGGCCGGTAAAGCCCGCACCGAACAATATTTTCGTCGTTGGTATTATCGGTTTCCTACAGCTGCGCGCTGCACGAAACAATGTATTTTTGTACAGGGAGTTTAATGTCCCAAAGCGACACAGGCTGTGACAGACGCCGTAGTGAAGGGCTCCGGAAATTTCGACCACCTGGGGTTATTTAACGTGCACTGACATCGCACAGTACACGGGCCTCTAGAATTTCGCCTCCACCAGAACTCGACCGCGCGGCCAGGATCCAGCCCGCGTCTTTCGGGCCAGCAGCCGAGCGCCGTAACCACTCAGCCACCGCGGCGGCAGTAGAACGCATTATTGTTGAAATGCCACACCTGCTTACGGAAATATGCCATTAGCAGCCAGCAAATATCTCAAGAATGCATCATGCAGTATACTTGTGCAACGTACCGCCCTGCCGCGGCAGCGCAGCAGACGGCTCGCGGAGCAGCCGACCTTGGGACGGACGGACGGACGGATGGATGGATGGATGGATGGATGGATGGATGGATGGATGGATGGATGGATGGATGGATGGATGGATGGATGGATGGATGGATGGATGGATGGAGGGATGGACGGACGGACGGACGGACGGACGGACGGACGGACGGATGGATGGGTGGGTGGGTGGGTGGGTGGGTGGATGGATGGATGGATGGATGGATGGATGGATGGATGGATGGATGGATGGATGGATGGATGGATGGATGGATGGATGGATACGGCTGAACCCTTTACATCGGGCGGTGGCTCAAGCCACCTAGCCATGTCTTGTGAAATTTTACTCCTGTCTTGCTTTTAGCCACCAATCAGCTAACCTTCGCTTGGTTACTTCTAACCTCTTAAAATCCACTTTCCCTTCACTATCCCTAAACCCCAATGCCTTGGGTAAGTCAGCCCCGCTGTCTTCCACTGTAGGGTGAAGCCCTTTACAGGAGAGTATCAAGTGTTCAGCCGTTTCCTCCTCCTCTCCGCACGCAATGCACAAAGTGTCTATCCCCTGGCACCTGGCTCTATACGTCTTATACCCCTGTCACACGGGACTTCTTCTCGGCCTTTGCCGTAAAGTTGTCTTATTGCACTAAAGGAGGAAAACCGAAAAGGAGCAGCGACGCTGCTACACGGCAAATCCAAAGGAGCTAGAACGCGGCCTCCGTGAATGCCAAAAGTCACCGCAGTGTGTGAAGCGGCGCTAGTAACATTATGAAATTAAAGCAGACGGTATCACTTCAGCTAAGAGTGCATTCGTTTATGTTGGAAAAAGTAGCTATCACGATAATAAACGAGCGTTCTGACGGTGAGAAACGGATATTTTGAAACAAAGTTTCTTTTTTTTTCATCGTTCTCGGTCCGACCACGGTAGGCGCACTTTTCCGTTCGGCTCCTCGTTGTGTTCGAGAAGCGTGCTTTGTTGCTTGTGTCTTTTTGCACACAAGAAAACTCAAAACACGCACTCAACAAAGAGCAAACGAAGAAAAAACAGCAAAGCGAGATGCGCAAGCACGTGTGTGTCGATGCGGCTGCTCAAAAGCGTTCAAGTCCTTTCTTAGCAGTGTGGATGTCTTTAGTCATAGCCTCCTCTACGGTTAAGTGCACTGTAACGCAAAATTAACCATTGAATAAGATAAATTAGATATTTTTTACGGTTTCAAAACTAAAAATTGCGTCAATTTTTTATTCTTTGAGCTCGCTAGCTGGCGCTGCCGTCTGGGTTGCTCCTTTAAGCAACTTTAAGGCCGCTGACGGCCGCCTTTATTGCTACGGAACTTTATCGCAAAGGTCTCGACGCTTTGCCGTGTAGATGCGCGTCACGCGCCTTTGGGGCAAAGGACCTTAATTTCTAAGGCCTTACAAGTGCCCGTGTGAGAGGGGTATTAGTCCGCAAAACTCCAGTCCTGGCCTCAAACAACAAAGAACTTCCCCTACAATTATCATAGATATTTTCTTTGACAATTTCCTGTTTAAAGGTCCGGTATGTTTCCAGTGCCGATTTCGTCAGCATCCTTGTTTTCCACAAAGCTCTCTCTGTTTCTTTAACCTTTTTCTTAACCGATAATTGCTGATTTGCCCCCTTACTGCTGTCCAGATATTTGCTTGTCAATTTTCTAGTTCGCTTTCTCCATTTCGTGTCCACATTCTTTATATACAGGTATCTGAAAACTTTCCTAGCCCACCGCTTTTCCTCCATCTTTCCCAATCGTTCCTCAAATGCTATCTTACTGCTAGCCTCTCAGCTCTCGAAAGACGCCCATCCCATATCACCCTGTACCCCCTGATTTGGTGCATTGCCATGTTCTCCCAAAGCTAACCTCCCTACTCCCCGTCGCCTAATTTCCAGCCTTGCTTGAACATCTGGCCTCATACACAGGACCGCATTAACGCAGGTCAGGCTAGGGACCATCACCCCTTTCCAGATCCCTCTTACCACCTCATACCTATTGTAATTCCACAGTGCCCTATTTTTCATGACAGCTGCATTCCTACTAGCTTTATTCATTACATATTTTTCATGCTCTGTCAGATCCTCAGCACTGTTATTTATCCACACCCCAAAATACTTGTACTCATTCACTACCTTTAGCACGAACTCCTGTATTCTATGCTCGCCGCCCTCTTCATTAATTATCATGACTGCAGATTTTGCCTTACTATACTTGAAGCCTAATCTATCTCCCTCTGTACTGCATATGTCTAACAACTTCTGCAGGTCTTCCTTGTTGTCAGCCATTATCACTATATCGTCCGCATATATTAGTCCCGGTAATGTCTGTTTAATCAATTCCCATTGCTAGAAAAAAGATAGGTTGAAGCCTAGTCCGCTCCCTTCTAGCTTGGTCTCCAACCCTTGCAGGTACAACATGAACAACAAAGGGGACAGAGGACATCATTGCCTAAGCCCCAGCTGTATCTCTACAGGCCCTGATACATTTTTTTTTCCATTTTATGAGCACTCTGTTACCTATATATATATATATCTTTTAAAAGATTAATTACTCCATTTTTCACATCCAATGTGCCCAGTATGTCCCACAAATGCTCCTGAGTAAAGTTGTCATAGGCTCCCCTAATATCCAGAAATACTAGCCATAAGGGCCTATGTTCCTTTTCCGCAATTTCTATACACTGTGTCAATGAAAATAGATTGTCCTCTAACCTCCTTTGTTTCCGGAACACATTCTGTAGTTCCCCTAACACCCCCTCGTTCTCCACCCAAGCCTGGAGTCTATCCTTTATAATTTGCATCACCACCCTGTAAACCACAGATGTCGCTGTTATGGGGCGATAGTTACTTACGTCTACTTTGTCCCCCTTCCCTTATATATCATGTTCATTCTACTTAATCGCCATTCGTCGGGGACTTTCTCATCCACTATCATTTTGTTCACTACCTGTATTAATGTTTGCTTGGATTTTGGTCCTAACTTCTTTATCAACATAATCGGGATACCATCTGGTCCTGTTGATGTGCCGCTAGGAACCTTCTTCTCTGCCCTTTCCCACTCTCCTTGCTCAAATGAAGCTATTGCTGTAACCGGTCTATCCTCCTTCGATAAATTATGTACCACGTGCTTTGCTGAAAATTTTTCCGTCATCCTTGTTCCTATGTGTTTTATTGCTTCATCCCCTTCTAGTCGAATACCCTCATCTGTAACAATAAACCTTTGTTCTAGCCTAGTTTTATTACTCATTGCATTTAGATGTTTCCAGAATTTTCGGGCTGCTTTTCTATCTTTTTTATTTACTTTTGACATCAGTTGGGCCCCCTTTCTTCTAATTTTCTCATTAATCAAATAGGATGCGTCCCTTCTACACTTTATGAAGGTATCCCATTTTCTGTCTACTTCGTGTTTTGGTTCCCCCCTCTTCTTGGAATATCTGTGTTCCCTGGATGCTTCCTTGCGCTTTTCTATTGCCCTCTTGACCTCCTCATCCCACCAACTCTTGGGTTTGCATCTTTTCCCTTTTAGCTTTACTCGCACCTTAGCTAGCTCTAGATCCAGTAATCGAGTTAATTTGGTATAAGTCCATTCTGTTTCACTATCCTCAAAAATTACTTTCTCGATTTGTTTGGCTGCTGCTTCCAATTGCTTTTCTGAGTAAAAATTTCTCCCTGATTGTTCATCTTGCTTCAGTCCTACATTGCTTTTTCTTCTGAAGCTCAACTTGATACGCTTGTGGTCACTACCTAGACTTCTGGAACCATCTTCATCTATGCTCATTACCCCTAATCTATTATACATCCTCTGTGACATTAGTGCATAATCTATCGTCGAGTGCAGACTCCCCGCCTCCCATGTTATGAGCCCTTCACACTTCTCGGTGCTGTTGCATACAACTAAATCATGCCTGTCACACATGTCCTGCAGCATGCTTCCTGTCGAATCCGTGTACCCATTCAGGTCTTCTATGTGTGCATTCATGTCGCCTAATATAATTATCTCGCCCTGTCCTCCTAGCACATCAATGTCGCTTGCAATACATTCTAACATTTTCCTGTTTTCCTCTTTGGCATTAACCCCTGTCCACAGGTATACAAAGCCAAGGAGTGTTTGCTTGCCTGCCACTGTTCCTTTGAGCCATAAATGTTCCCTGCATCCCAGTCTAACCTTTTGAAAATTCATACTTTTATGAATGAATGCCCCAATTCCACCTCCCTTTCTGCTGCCCTCTGTTCTATTGCAATATTCCAATGCGCAGTCTGCGTTACAGGGTGGTTGCTCCATGTCTCTAAGATGTGTTTCCACTAAACCATACACCATTAATTCCTCCTGTCTTAACTGTTCTTCTATTTCCTCCCATTTCAGTCTATTTCTGCCACCTTGCATGTTAATGAAACCTATATCTGAATTAACTTGGCCCTGGCGCTTGCGTCTCTTCCTTCCCCTATGGTTCCATTGTCCGTTTGATCTTAATTCTTCCTTCTCTACACTGGTTCCTTCAGAGCTCTGGGTCCCCCCAAAAAAGTTGTTGCCTGGCGACCTATCCTACTACCCACCTTCTTGCCAGTGGCACCACCGTAGTGGATGCCATCCTGTGCAAAAGGGTGGGGCCTAACCTCGTACACTTCCCTGTTGACCTCCATCACCTCGTATCTTAGTAGTCGACTCAATAGCCTAATTACCCGATTAGCCTCAACGACCCTCCTTTCCGTTTCGCGAGCCTGCCTCTGGACCTCTGGGATTGTGCATATGGTCACATGCACATTCTCAGAGGCCTCTCTAAGCCTACGCATCCCCACCTCCAACTGCGTCTCAAGATTCTGGCTCCTCCCCTGCAGTACATCATTGAGACCAGCATGGATGACGACAAGGTGTTCGCCATCCATGCTGCCCACCACCACCTCCCGGGCTCTGGCCATTGCATCCACCATGCACTTCCCCGACTGAGCCTCCACCTGCACCCGCCTGTCTGCCTTCACTGCCGTCAGAACGCCTCCCTCAACTCTCGCTACATTCGAGTCCCCGACCACCAGAACCCTCCTGCGCCCCAACCGTTCTCTTCCTAACTCCATCTGTTGGCCTCCGGATCGCTCTAGCTGACTCTCCTGCCGCTGTACGCTATTGTCGCGAGTTTCCGTGCCCGATTTAACCTTTTTCATTTCGTTCTCATTTTTCTCACTCAATGCTCGCTGCGCTACAGCACTGTAGGATCGACGAGCCTCGTCCCCCACCTGACACTTCTCCGAACTGGGGTGCCCAGCCGGCCGCGACCTGAGCGCTTCAACCTGTTTTTCTTGCTGGGTCCCCTTTTCCCGCTCTTCTTTCATCTCGCCCACAATTCGCTTCAACAGGGCGGCATTATTCTCCTCCTTTTTAATCAAATCGGTGACCTGAGCTTCCAGCTTAATCAGTGCCTCGTTCTACCTGCAGGTCCGCATTAAGTGCATTAAACCCATCTTCCCATTCCCCTTTTAAAGTATGAACGGCGTCCCCAAACCGCTTACACATCTTACACTCGAAGCTAGCCTCATCCGCCTCGGCTAAACTCCCGAACCCAGTCTCATCTAAGTAACACCAGCGGTCGCACTCCTGGCACTGTACTAACTCCCCGTCCTCGTCCACCTTAACTTTCCTATCTTGCCGACCCATCGTCCGGCCGACTACGCCTTGTGAAAGCCCGCCAGAATTCCTATGCCGATAGCCCTCGGCCCTGCGCAACGTAAAAGCCCGCTAAAAATTATTCTCACACACCTCCGCTGGCCTCCCTACCCTTAACTCGGTCTAAAACTACCGCCCGACAGCATGTATACAAGTGTAAATACCAAAAGCACTTAGCTTCGGACGAAGTCGCTGCAGCTCCCAGCCACACGAAGCATCCCCTGGCCGGCAGCGGAGCAGTCATCGCAAAAAAGACCCTTGTTCCACCGCCGCCTGACACACTGCCCAAGGTTCTAGAGCACTGTACCCTGGGTGTACCACTGTTGCCAGATTATTTTAAACCGTTTGGCAACAGTGGTTAAACTGGTTTTTCCTCCCGACCCATGAGTGAAATTGAATGGTGCAGGTGCGGCCCTTTGTCCAATCCCTCAATGGCCTGGGCCGTCTTGCTAGCCGAGTTGATCACTTTGTCATGGTAGGGAAGGCAGTGCGCGTCTTGTCAAAACAGCGCGCCAGCTCAACGCCACTCAGCGAAATGCGGCAGCCGAAATACTGGCAAGAGCGGTGGTTGCGGGAGCTGGCGGGCTCATCTTAGCGGGCCGCCGCTAATTCCCGCGAGGGGAGTGGCACTTGAACTTCCTACGCGCGGGCCGCGGGCGAACAGTCCGTCGTGTGAATCGCTGGGACGGGCTCCTTCGAGTGTGTCTCTAGCTATTTTTTTCTCTTTCTCTCCCTGGCTCCGCCTTCTCCAGCCAGGCCTGGCCCTTCGTTCACTCTAAGGGCGCGTTCACACTTGTCCAAAAATCCGGCGAGCGAAGCGGATTCGCTCGCCGGGAAAACTAGGACCTGTTCTCATCTGTTGACGACCGGACGAGGCGAAACCGCCGCGCCGCTGCTGTTTCTCGCTTTTCCACACACTTCCCGGCCACCACGTCACCGCTCGCGGCGTACACAGATATGGTTAAAAAAGAGCATAAATCGATGCTGTCTGTGTACCATAACCGTATGCACGCTTGCGTACGTAAACGCAGGCACAATCCCATTTTTGGTTCAGCGTATGCAGACTCGCAACGAAACGCCCAGCCTAGTGGCACCATCTGCTTGTCAGGACGGGAACTAGTACTGTCAACAAAACCGGCGCTCCTCTTAGGCCTAGTAGCGACAGGATCGTCACTCAAAATAAAAAGTAAAGCAAATTTATCACTTATACTTTTGCTTATAGGTGAGGTGAGACGAAGCGATCTACCGGTGTCCGATTTATGGCCAGTGAACGCTCTGAACAAGGCCGCAACAACGATGAATTCATTCCGACGCGAGGGGTCCTGTGTCGAAGGGCGCCGCCATGTTTTTCGCCGCGGCGGCGAACGCGAAAAATTTGGGTCCAGCCCGGTCGCCCTCGCCCCGCCGCTTTCCGCCTCGTTCGGCCTGAACAGCGGCCGAATCCGCTTCGCTCGCCGGATTTTTGAACAAGTGTGAACGGGCCCTAACACCCTCCGACGCGGCGCGCTGCGAGCACTTCCCCTCCTTTGTAACCCCCTCCCCTCAGCGCAGCGTCCATCCCCTCAAAAGAGAGAGGTAAATACACTCGGCCCCCCTTTTTACTCCCAACAAGAATTCCAACTCGGTCAATGGCAACTTTTTTTCGTTTAGTTGAAGAGGAAGGAAGTCCCTGGGCATATACTTGGGGCAGGTTTCCTCTTGTCTGCTTCCGATGACTTCGACCATAGAATCAACTTCGAAGAAACCCGCATCCTCGGAGCCGAAACAAATTATTACAAAAGGCTCCTTCTGGAATCCTGGCACATCCAAACTAGAGTCCCTAAATAAAGACTTAGAGTACCGGCACTCTTTTCTCCTATTGTTCTGTGCCGCC
The DNA here is from genome assembly GCF_052857255.1 of Amblyomma americanum. Lineage (NCBI taxonomy): Eukaryota > Metazoa > Arthropoda > Arachnida > Ixodida > Ixodidae > Amblyomma > Amblyomma americanum. The sequence continues at coordinate 73,603,469 of NC_135500.1, read as the reverse complement.
GCCACGATCATTGGTCAGTTTGCATCACGTGATATTTGTTTACACTTGGACGGTTCATGGGGGCTGCCATTGTGTGGCTTATGCGTTTTCAGTCGGGCAACTGTGGTAGTCCTAGTGCTGCGAGTGCTGCCGGTGACCGACTCAGTGACCAAGGATTCCGCGCCTCGCAGCATTTCAGCTCCGCACGACGAAAGCATAAACTGAAGGCAACAGCTGTACCGTTTGCATCTGAGCGGCTCCATGCCGTACGGCTACGATCCCCGCCGCAGCGCAGGGTGGCTAACAGCGTTGTTTACACAATGGCCGGGCCAAAGTTAGCGGCGAGGTCGCCGAAGCGGCAATCTGGCAACAATGATAAACAACAAAATGGCCGCCCCTGCTTACCGCCGTGCTGCAGTGACGGTACTCTAAGTGTTTATTTAGTGACTCTAATCCAAACCACCCAACATCAACCGCACAAAAGGAATCAAAGAAAAAAACTCGCCATTGACCGCCTCCCCGCAGTGCGACAACGTGACTAACAGCATTAACCGGACCTCCCCTATGCCTTTCGCAGCACAGCTGTCGTTCCCTTTACCCCCTGCTTCCCTCCAAACTTGAAAGACACTAGCCACTGCCCTCAGTCACCCTTGATGAAGGAGTCGTCGAGTCGGCTTCGAAACTTTGGGTTAAAATTAACATTTTTGGTTAGAGATGTGCGGTTTATTGTGAAGCTGTCACTGGTGAACGCTCTTAACAACTGTTCGACACCAATAAAGCCGAGTTGTCGAGGAGCTCGACATCGGTGTTGTCGAAGAAACAACAAATATGCGATCAGGCACAGATTCAACGAGTACAGTTTCTATCCCGCATGTCATGGCTAACGGAGCATTTCAAGATCACTGCATTTTTCCAATGGTCATGACCGCCACTATGATGCACATAATATTGCAAGCATTTGTCTAAAATCCAACTTCACTTCATGCTGCTGAGCAAAAATGAATCTTAATCACAGCAGTTTACTGACAATGTTTTTCTTTTTAGTCACGAATAAATATTATGGACGGCTTTTTGTATGTACAGCCCTGATCCGGAATAAAAGTGTAAGTATTATTAAGGCACAATTGTATATGGGTTTCTTGCTTTGAGAAGCGTAAGCATCTGATGTGGTCTTTTTTTGCATCATATCAAACAAATTGCTCATGAACAAGAGCTGCACTAGTCGGCACGTAGAAGTTTGTGCATTGTCAAACGCCTCTGAACAAGTGTAGGCAATGGTTCTTGATCGTAAATAAGTCTTCGTGATATCGTGACACGTCAGAAACCAAACTTAACACTACTGCTTTGGCTCAGCCCGTGATCACATGCCGGAGAAGTTGGATTCATTCAATTTTTCACGCAAATGTTTATTGCGGATATAGGCGCCCATAGCAGCCAGCAAATAAAATTATGGCGGTTCAGAAGTGACAGTTGCCATGAACACCAATGTTTTCACATAGATTGCACAGTGCCGCCAACACACCATTCCATTCCGGCCACTCGTAGTCGTAGAATGCACTTTATGGAGGACAATGCCGCATAATGGTGGCGACGATTTTGAAGTCCCGACTGAAAACATATCAACAGCCGTGGAGCCGAGGTCGTTTCGCATACCCAAAACACAGGTTTCAGAATGGTCACGTCGCACTCTGGGCGGTTGTCTAACACAGCATACACACGAACTACGATCGATATCGGTGATGGCTACGCCGAAGCACAACGACTTGTGCTCGCGATCACTGCAACCGCTGCAACGAATGCGATTCGCTGCAGAGCCCGAAGTCCATTCCGTCACGTCGCACTCACGGCAGTTCTCAAACTCAGTACACAAATGTGCACTCGAACCAGGATCTTCTGTAGCCCGTACAGTTCTAAGTTCATTTCAGCACTCGAAAGAGATGGCTTGCGTAGTAAGCTTTTCAAACGTAATTATACTTGCATGCGATATACCTGACTGACGCAAAAGCACTCGTTCCGACTGCGATCACTTTCACTACACTGACACTTATCACTGAGCTGTGATGCTTGCTGTATGGACAGGAAATTCACCCTGGGGAGCTGCTTCTCGCTGGTGTTCGTGAAGATCCTAGCGCGAATAAACAGCACTTGAAACTATCACAAACGGCTCCAAATAAACACTTCGCAAGACCAGCACTGTTAACGTCTCGCGTAGACAGCGTAGGTTTGAAGGCCGCTCGGTCACCTCAACGTAAACGGCGACAAACAACTTGAGGGAAACAGCCGCTTGCCGCTGTTGCACACGGCGAAGGTCCAAGTCGCTGTCAACACTCGTAATAGTCGCATGCGGCCAATATTATGTGTTTCTCGGCACAGCTACCACCTGCTAGGCCTGGTTTACTCACTCCGCTTCGTGGCGGCTATCTTGATGAGCGGGCGCGGCTGGCACCACTGGCACGTCACGGGACAACAGCCAGTAACGTGATACGACCATCCGCTCGTGCGTCCGAAAGCTGAAGTTGACCAAGTTCGTGAGCCCGGGTGGATGCGTTCAAGCGCCCCATTGTTCGGCTTGTGCCCACGGTCGCAAGGACGCGTGCCCATGCGGCTATAAAACGAACCCGAGCTCCCAACCGCGCATCCCCTGCAAACATCCACAAGCGGAGAAGTCGCCGCCCCCTTGACAGCATCGATGGAACAGCCGAGGAACCCTAGCATTGTTAAAGGCGGGAATGCACCTGCACACGAGGAAAGTAGGCGTGGTGCGAACGAAGAGTGGTAGTAAGCTTGCGGCGCCGCCCGACCCGCCCTGCCGTTCCCACGCCAGCGGCTCCCCAGGTCACTTCCGCGGAAATAGGATAAACTGTCTCGAGTTTCACGAAGGAGGCTTTCGTTTGCTGGCATTCTTCACAGCTGCGAGGCGTCGCGGGGCTCGCTTCCTGCCTCCGCAATCTGACACTTCCGCGACGAGCCATCAAATTAGTGGCCCTGCAGCTAGCTATAACTCGTCAGGCCTCGAGAAGGGACACGCAGGTGCGGCGGCAAAAGGGAAACGAAAAAAATGAAAATTTGTTTTCGGGGAAAGAAAATAGCGCAGTATCTGTCTCACATCTCGGTGGATACCTGATCCGCGCCGTAAAGGAAAAGAGCATCACGCGATAAGCGCAAGAACTTCAGCGGGAAGGACGGTGTTCGGAATTTTCATTGTTTTTTTTTTTTATCGAAGCACGAGGCTAGATGGTGAGACCAACCTTCAGGGGTTGTGGTTACCTTCATTGGTTATCGAAGTTTAGGCCAGGCCTCAAAACGTGGCCGCTCTAACTTCTTTGCTTGCGAAACCTAAAATGCGAGCAAAAGCATTAGGCGCGAGTCCCGTCTAGCTAGAACCTCCGTGCTAGGCACCTTTTTCTACAAGCACCTAGGCTTAGACGTTTGGTCGATAAGTAAGATGATGTCGAGTTTTCTCTTTGCCAGAATTCCCCATTAAGTAACAGTTAGTTCGATTGTCTGCGTCACTTCGTTTCGTAACTCAGTTTGCCCTAGTATACTGAAGTACAAAAATTACGAGACACTTTGGCAACTAAAGTGTTGAGAGGCGAAAGCCGACCATTCTGTCACAATTTTCACCATGCCGTGACGACTTCCAGTGGATGTGTCGTCACACTGTTCCCGCGGCTATATCGACGTCCGTGCTATTTTGACACAAGTTCGACATTTTTGCCTATAATTAACTAATTACTCTGTAGTCATCAAACTTGGCTTCTAAGTTCATTTTTTCCTCCTCTATGTGAAGGAACCATTCTCTTTCTGCTATCTTCCTTCTATCTATCTCTTCTATCTATCTCTTCCTATCTCTTCCTTCAAAAGCGCCCACTAACCGCGTTTGGAGAGGAAAGATCCCCTCCGAAGAAAGGAGGAAACGAACCGTTCTTGAAATTTACTGCGGCTACATAAACCTGTGTCGCGGTACAAAATATACAAAAATTAATGAGGGGTCCGGCGCCCGCGCACGGCTGCCAAGGGTGCTCCACGCGCGCCAAAAGAACAGCAATAGAAAGAGCGCGGCAATTATGTGAGCGGCAAATGACTCCCCAGCTGCGAAATGCAGCACTGGAACAAATAATACTCCCGCTCATGGCACAAACAAATGGGTTGTTTCACTCACGTGAGAACGAGAGCATTTCCATTGACGACAGATGCGGTCCGGTCACGGGACTCCTCGTGGTTCCAAAGAAGGCGCTGGCTGCTAAACCCGGATATCACTTCGCGGCGATCGCAGCGGACGCACGTGTTTCGCCGGCGGAGTTCATTGCAGATGTGAGCCACGACCAAGACGAGCGTGGACGCCGGAATGCGCACAGAGAATCCCAGCGCTCGGAGGGTCGTTGACGTCGCCGCCTGAAGCGATCGCGAACACGACTGCTGGTGACTGCAGCAGTGTCCCGCTCTTACTAGCGTTCGAGAAGTGTCTGCGTGGTTTGCATGCTGCCTGGCTCCACCGCTGACCAACTGACGTGAGACAGGAGGGAGTGAGAGAGGGCAAGTGAACAACCTCGCCAGAGAAAGGAAAGGAGGAAACACACCCCCCGCCTTCTGGCTGTTCCTTTTCCCGCTGAGCTGTGTCAAAAGACGCCCACATAGAAGTACCGTGCAGCACGTTTCGAAGCTACGAGCGATGTAGGGGTGTTGAAACTGAGGCAACGCCACCTATTCAGAGAAGTCGGGGGGTGTGAAGGGGGGGGGAGGGGGGGGGGAGGAGACAGCGACGAGAATGCGATTGGTTCCGCGGACAAGTGACATTCCTTGGATTGCTTCGGCGAAAGCAAAGTCGCGGCGCGTCGCGACATGCTTCCGAAAGCACTTTTTTTCTGTACGTTGACCGTGCATGCAGAGTCTATATAATAAACTGCACATCTCCAACCCAGAAGAGTTAAGACACACTGCAGCCACTAAGACACACTGCAGCCACTAAGACACACTGCAGCCACTAAGACACACTGCAGCCACTAAGACACACTCAAGCCACTATCTACGGCGCTATCGAATTCACTGCTCACGCGTTGTAGAGAATTTGCCCCGCGATACAGTACATTTCTATGGGACGAGCACAGAACATTCGTTCTTTGAGCTTTCATTCTCTTCCCCTTATCATTAACTTCTCATTTATTCACGGACCATGAGACACACGAGGGAAAGTGGTCAGTGCATCTCCTTCTGGATTTAAAAGCGCAAAGGCTCGACATAGTTCTGAGGAATGGGAGAGTGATTCCTCATTTGAAATGTTTTCATCGAGCCAAGTTTGTGATTAAGTATCTGTGCATATGTGGTCTGTGTTGAAGGTACGTTGCTTAGGCACCTGCATTCTGATTTCTTTGATTTCGGTGCTGCGCTCACCATGAACGAGCGGGCTACAGCGCGCCGCCACAAATGCAGGCGTGGAGCCAGTGGTGGGGTCGTCGCGCCTCCAGCGGCGGCGGGCGACGTAACTCCCGGAGAAGAACTAGCATTGCTTCAGCGCGAATGCGAAGGCCATATGAAAGAGCGCGCGCACCCCACAAGACCGGCAGTGCCCACATCGAAAAGCTTACAGAAAGCACCGCAACTGCACCACTTTCGCATGGATACACTCCCATCAAAGTGTCCAGAATGCCCGTCTGATGTTTCTTAGCGGTGCACCTCAGATGATGCCCTCGACTGGAAGCGAACGCGTCTTCAGTCTGCTGCTTTGAAGAGAGCGCTTGAAGAGTTTGCCGAAGTATTCCGTAAAGTGCAGGAAGTCGATAACATTCTAAACTTGACGGAATATGTAACCAGCAAGAAGACTACATTCTGGCTTATTATGTAATGAAATGATCGCCTTATTCACTGCACATATTGAAGACCAAGTTACATGTATCACATATCCAGTTGCAGTAAAAGCTGACTTTATCATCACAGTTTACATTTTAAAGACACCGAAGATTAAAATGGGCGCCAATTTCTCCCTTCCATCTATAGCAAAATAGCAAGAAATTGCTGGTGTAGCTACTCGTGAGCATTGAGGACAGCTCCTTCGACGTCGTTCGAAGTCCTAATTCCGCAAACGAAGACGTCTGCTTGCTATGTTGTATTTAGGTGGACGGCGGAATTGTATATATTTGTCTTGAGAGCAAAATTATAATAAATACATGTGTCCCCAATAAAGCTGTAAATACGAAGTTGTGAAGCTAATCGAGTGTGTTTCATACCTCATCATAGATGCGCTCCATCAAATTGTAGGCACGGCAATAAGGAGGGTAAATGTTTAAAACAGGTAAACTTCTATAAAGTAAAGTACAAAGATAAACGTTTGCTGAGAAAGACGAGAACGCGACAGAGTTGCTGGTATTAGTACATTTACAAAGCTGTTTCATGACTATTGCCTCTAAATAAATTCCCCGTAAAGTGTCTGCTCTTTGGTCTAGCGTTTAGCTGAAGAAGTGTGGATTGATCAATGGGAGCTTATTGCTGTCAGTGATCCCAGCCGCGATTCCACCAACTCCGCCGCAAGGGGCGGCGACTGTGAGCCTCTTTTCGTGACGTCACGGGAGGAGTACTCAGGCCTTTTCAACTTCTCTAATGGTGTTTGCGCCATGCCCATTTCGACCGCGGTGCGCTCCCTTTCTGAGAGGGTGTTATCATTTTGTGCCGGTGCCACCCTGACACAGTGTACCCGCAATGTGTACCCGCACAGTGTACACACAAACAGCCCATCAGGAGTAGGATAGAGAGGAAAGGCCGGGAGGTCAACCGGAATAACCGGTTTGCTACCCTGCATACGGCGAAAGGGGTGAGGGAATATAAAGATGAAGGAGAAAAGAGCAGCAGGAAATTGAAGTTGAGTCAGGACCTCCGAGGAGTGCGGATGTCTCCAGCTTCTCCTCCCGCGAAGTATCCTGCGCCTCCTGACCTTACCCTCACGCTCAAGCCCTCTTTGCGCCCGGTCCATCCTCCTGCCTGCCCTGCGGACAAGTTCGGGGACTCCCGCGGCGGCCGGCGCCCTTCCGCCCCTACTACGGCTTCCCCACCGTCCGTCGGCCGATTCGGCCGCGTTCCTACTAAAAATAGGCCTCTCTACCCGTCGGCCGCCTCGGCGGCCGTGTAGACCACTCTGATGGGATTCAGGTAGCGTGGCTGTGCCAGAGAAGAGACTAGGACGGTCGGAGGCAGAAAACTTGGAAAAATTTATACAAATACTATTTACATACTCTACAGGTGAGAGCAACTGATACCCTAGTTACACAGCCGACTTAACCGCGGTTAACCGTAACCATGGTTAGGCGGAGATAACCTTGGTTATCGCTAACCTCAGTTTGGCGGTGTTACACGCGAAAACTTGTCCCATGGGCGTGTTCGGCGCTGGTCACGTGACTGCTGCTCCAGACACAATTATAAGGCCCATTTTATTCCCGTGATATCCAAAACATTTAACAAAACACTGTGATAAGAAGTTCTTTTCGTGAACTAAGCTTGGTATCGCCTGTGCATCTAAACTTGTTACCCGAGGTTGTTCGAATTCAGCCAAAACATGAAGGTAGTCTTTCAACATTGGGCGCAGTCGACACCGTAGCCGATGCTAGAGCCAAGGCAATCCTCCTTCGCTGCTTGCCATCGCCTCGGCACTTTGAGCTATTTCGTTTTCTTCTCGCTGTTTTCGTTTTATTCAATTTCAGATTGTTTCTCGTGTCATAATAAGTGCACTTTGCTGTTTTAAGTATATTTTCAATTCTAGTCCATCCTTTTCTCCGTGTTTGAAGTGTATTTTACTACATGAAGTGTTGACAGTGCTGTGCGTCGGCGGGAAGTTGTGCATATAGCGATGGCTCAGAGCAAGCCTGTGCCGGGCGGCGAGGAAGAGAGCAAGTTCCTCGCTGTGCTCGCCGCTTATCAAATGGAAATGCAGCAGCTACGTCTGCGACAGCTCGCCATTCTTGGCGAACTTGAAGACAAGCAAGCCGAGCAAGAACGAGCAGAACATACGTGCCGGCGCCTCCAAGTTCTGGCTGCAAGTTCTGTGCTCTCGCGAGTGCAGTGTGTGGGCGTATCCGCGCGAAGCTCCATGGTACGAAGGAACGCTTCCGCACTTATAATAATAATAATAATAATAATAATAATAATAATAATAATAATAATAATTGGTTTTTGGGGAAAGGAAATGGCGCAGTATCTGTCTCATATATTTTTGGACACCGGAACCGCGCCGTAAGGGAAGGGATAAAGGAGGGAGTGAAAGAAGAAAGGAAGAATAGGTGCCGTAGTGGAGGGCTCCAGAATAATTTGGACCACCTGTGGATCTTTAACGTGCACTGACACCGCACAGCACACGGGCGCCTTAGCGTTTTTCCTCCATAAAAACGCAGCAGCCGCGGTCGGGTTCGAACCTTCCGCACTTGCCAGAGGCTGGGTTTAGGGAGAACTTTAGAATGACAAGAGGCACATTCAAATACATTTTAAATGTGTGACGCCGCATGAGGAGGCTGGACAGAAATACGCGGAAGGCAATACCGCTGCATAAAAGTGTGGCAACTGCCGTATATCGTCTTGCGACTTCCGCGGAAGAAAGAACTGTGGCAAACGTGTTTGAAGTCAGTCGCTCCTCAGTTAACATCATTGTTAAAGAGTTCTGCGATGTTGTTGTGCAACTTCTCGAACCTCGGTACGTGAGAATGCCGAGGACGCACGAACTGGCCGAACACCTGCAGCAGTTTTCTGCAGTTGCGGGCTTCCCTCAAGCTGTTGGAGCAGTAGACGACTGCCACATCGAAGTCTGTCCACCTTCCGAGCATGAAGTGGACTACCATAACTATAAGGGGTGGTATAGTGTAATACTTTTGGCTGTTGCTGACCACAGGTACAAATTCCTTTACACAAACAGCGGATCTCCTGGGAGGAACCATGACGCAGGCGTGTTTGCAGAATAGAAACTGCCAAAGTTTCTGAGCAGAGAATTGTTTAGGATGGAAGCCAAAACCATAGGAGTGCACGTTTCACCTCTGCTGCTGGCTGATCAAGCCTTCTCACTCCAAAAAAAAAAACATCATGAAGCCATACCCGCATTTTGGGACTACTGGTTCTGCTACGCAGGCATTTAACATTCATCTTTCAAGTGCCAGGCATGTGGTAGAAAATGCCTTCGGGTGGCTCAAGGCACGTTTTCGCATACTGCTTAAGGGCCATGAATACGACATTGTCAATGTGAACAAAGTCATTCGCTGCCGCTGCGTACTCCACAATATTTGTGAGGAAATGACTGACAGATGCGACGCCAACTGGCTGGATGTGGTCCGTCTGAAGGATGGACGACGACCACAGCCTTCCTGTCAAGAGGAGCCTTCGGGGGTGGCAGTGAGAAATGCCCTGGCAAAGCACCTTGCTTCACAGTGAACGGTCTTGCATGTGTAGCAGCAGCATGACCGGGTGATCGAACGCTTCCATCGTTTGCTAAAAACATCCCTCAAAGCCCAACTCGACACCACCCACTGCACCGCCTCCTTACCACTGGTTCTGCTCAGCATCCGTGCTAGGCTGAAACAAGATCGTCGTTGCACTCCGGCAGAACTTGTCTTCAGCTCACCCTGGTGAATTTTTCGAATCTACCGGTTCGTATACAAGTCCAGACCCTACCGATCACATGACACAGCTCCGCTATTTTTGCCGCCATCTCAGGATGACACATCTCCGACGCCAGTCTCGACGATCTTCACATGTTCCATCCGAACTCGCGACTTGCACGCACATCTTTTTTCGCCGAGACTCTGTCCGCAAGCCGCTTCAGCGCCCCTACGACGGCCCCTTCCATGTACTCAAACGAACATCGAAGTTCTTCATCGTTGACATTCATGGGCACACTGACACCCTTTCAATCGACTGCTTGAAGCCAGCTTTCAGAGAGGACGTGCCGCCCACTGGACCTTCATGTGTGCTTTCTTAAGTTGTATAGCATGATGAAAAGTAGTGTCTTTTGCAGCAGAGTTTATCATGCAATTGTGACGGTACACCCATCAATCAAAGCACCTGCCTACTTCATAGTATACCTATTCATTACACCGCATAAAGTATTGAGACGTGGCCTCAGCCTAATGCTTGCAGCATGTATGTGTATCTGTTCTAATCAGTGCTACCATTGTGTCATGTTGTGCAAAATGGCATTGTAGGGTTCTGGAGGTTTACAACTTGGATCTTGTTCAGTTGCCTACCCATTTTATAATTTTGATAGCTAGTCGTATAGCATGTATATATTATTAACAATGTTGGCCACAAAATATTTTGTTTTATGTTGGGCAAAGGCTTGTTTAATGTTTGCAGGATAAAAGGACAGTGATAAGCATTCTGAAGTTTACAATATTTATGTGAGTGCTGTATCATTATTGATGCGGACAAATTAGACGGTAGTAGTTCAAAAATATTCGGCTTAAGCATTTGACCATGCTGCACTGTCTGTCGCAGTTGGTAATACATCACTTATTTCAGAGGGGACAGATTATTTCATTCCTGAATTTTATTTGCTATGAAGTACGATTTCATGACATCAAGCATTCCTCTTTGAATCTCATTGCTTTCCTTCTGCAGTTCCAAGAGCTGCTTTCTCAGCTCGGTACTTTCTCTGGCGGCCTTGGCTGCCCGGTCATCGGCTTGCTGCTGCATTGTCAGCAGCTCCTGCAAAACCTGCCAATACCAGGCAAAAGTTAAAAACTATAAATATGTATGCCACATAGCTGCAGGATATGAAGCCAAGCTGCTATGCAAGGCCCAAAATATAGATTTTTGATAACTTATCAAGAAAGCTCAGAGAAATGAGCAGGATAAAAAAGGTAGAAATGACGACTTCCAACTCGCAAGCCATTTTATGATGGGAAATGCAGTGTGGATTCTTCCTTTTATGAAATATTTGACATTATACTTGATTAGACTAAACTTCTATTAAGGAACACCTATGAAGTAATATAATAGGGCTGCCACATGTTTTGGAAAATACAAATACTCGCGCCCTATTCCTTTATGCGGCCAGCTTCTGAAAACGGGACACAAGGGCAGATTTAGGATTAACCGGGGTGCAGAAAATGTTATGCAGTCCCATTATGCAATGCATTTCTTGTACCGCAATTTGTTCGTCTTGAAGAGTATCAGTACAGTCTGTCAGCAAAGATCTTTCACAGCGAACAGTGCAGTGTGTTGTAATTGTGTTGTGTGATGACATTCAAACACAATCAAATCATGTGCAGCTTATTGGAAACACTTCACAGAGCTATGCATCACTCCATCTTGTTCACTTTGTCGTTTCCCACAGGTTTTGTTTGCTTGTGGGCTCTTGAACATGTTCAAATTCTTTCATGTTCTTTTCACTGCCTGCTTTGGAGCAAAGTGCATACATATTAAGATGAGTTTATTCTGTTGTCTGTAATAAAACAAAGTGAATGAGACATGTCCTTTGAATGTTTTAGTCACTTGATTTGTATTGTGTGGTGTTATCGAACTACATAGCTGTGATGGCTATAACACGTCTTGCCGAGGCAAAAAAACAATTTCCTTGTTGCAGCGTTGCTAGACATGATGGATTACAATACTTGTGAAGAAAATACACATGCTTGTAGGCACTGTCAGATTGAGTTTTTCTGAAGCAGTGATTACCTCTACACTTTCTTGCTGCAGGCTACTGTCGTTCACTGGCAGCGCTCCAAGAAAAGAGTGAAGCAGCCAGTAAAATGGCCATTCAATGCCTTTTGATCCAGTGCGTGAGCTAGATCTCCTCAGCTTCCTAGAAACAAAGGTAGTTTTATTCCATGAAACTTTGCATCAGAAAATTTATAGACGGGTAGTGTTTCGTTTAAAGACAAACAGGAAAGAATCAGCTACCCATATGGAAGAAGTACATATCCCGCCTGTCTTTGTATAGACTGAAAGGCTGCAGAATCGGAGGACAAGCATGCTGGTCAGCACATTCAGCAGATTAAGTAGTACATCTCAAGTGTCGACCGTGCTAGCGCAGCTACCTGATTTAACGTCGAGATTGCTGTGGCTACGGTTAATTTTGGACGGAAAATATAAAGTGAATACCAGTTCTATACAGCCTCCGAGCATTGACTAATACCGCCGACAGGCTGCGATAAGCGTAGCAAGCTAAGCTAGCTCGAGGCAGGACCTTCTACTGTTGCGCGAACTCTCACCATTAACCCCGTTTATCGTCATTATACGGCGCGTGCAAACTACGTCAGCGACGTTCGCACTGCCAGGCGGGTGCATGCGATGCTATGCGTTCCAAAGAGCATCAAGAACAAAACACCTGCGTGCTGCTGGCGCACATCACTTTGGACGATATAGGAGTCAATTCAGGAGACGCTGCCGAAAAACAATGCACTTGACGCGGTTACCGTTAGTAGATATACAAGTGGTCAGTTCAAATGAGCCGAGTTCAGGGCAGTAACGATCCGCGCAAATCACAGGTCAGCCAGAAAAAGTTATGTATTCTACAGCAAAGTAGCTGTCATGCCGGACGAAGCACCGTGCAGCACGGCAAATGTTTGTGCGTACGTGCAGCGCACCGGATACCAGCGTTAAAAAGCACTAAAATAGCCTGTAAACTACACCATTATACGAAATGGCTTTCGTACTTACCGGTAGTGCTTATTGAGATTTTCCAGCTTCTGCCGGATCTGTTTTGCTGAATACGGCCCTTCGCCTGCCGGCAGGCCTGCGTTCAGGGAGTCTCGCATTGCGCGTACTTGACCGCAGAGCCGAGAGATTGTCCTCCCAGATGCGTATGAGTGCTTCTGTTGTGGCAACAGACCAGTTCACACGCTTCTGCTCACTTGATGTGGCAGCGGGCATCGCGAGCTCAGCCGACATGGTGGCAGCCATTTTGTCAGTTAGCCGCTTGACTGAGGTAGCCAACCTGTTACCGATAACCATGGTTAGTGGCATAACTGTGGTTAGGCTCTCCATCTAACAGCGCACAACTGTGGTTAATATTAACTGAGGCAAACTTAACCGCGGTTAAGTCGGCCGTGTAACTAGGGTATGAGAGTGCTTCTCAGTAAAGAGAGCTTCTTGGCGGTCGGAAGTGTCTTGGTACCTAAACCAGTGCTCGTTAAGTACCCTTCGGATTCCCCAGGTCCCTGGCTGGGGAATACAATGCGAAGAAAGATGTTTAATCAGACGATGACACTGGTGGTACCACCCACGGCAGGGCGGTGCTGATGTTCTCTCAGCGCAGTCGATGGAAAGGGAACAGCACCCGGTCACACGTTGTCGTCAACACAGCCTCCAGGTGGGCGCGCACGTGGGTCCGGACTGCGCCCATGTGGAGCAGGAAGGCGCCTGCGTGACACAGGAGTGCGGGCTGTCTCCCAGCAGGGGTTGAAAGATCTTGTACTTTGTCGTCTGATGACCTGAACGCGGAACCTCTGTCGAAGGCGCAGCTCTCGGGCAATTGTTCAACCCCAGCGTGACTGAAGAGGATAACTATATAGGCGGAACGGTGCTAGTTCGTTAATCACAATAATCAGGTTCGAATGCGCTTTGTAATCATGAACAAAGCACAATCGAACTTCAATGTTGATATATAACAACCAGCCCCGTTCCGTCCATGCCGTTACGAAGTACTACTGTAAGGAACACGGCAAGAACGCTGGATACAAAGTGCATCGGACCGCTGTCTACACCTCCTCCTTGATGCCTGCGTTGCACGATCGTTGCGCCATGCATACACACGACGTCGCAGTCACGTCGGAGCGTACTGCCGTACATCGCGGAAACAAAACGAGACCAGCGGCGGCGGTAAGGAAACGTCTTTAATCTGACTCCGCTGTGTATACGGCACTTCTGTGAAAAATACACAAACCATGGCCCCGGCGCTAGCCGAAAGTACCTTGACGGGGAGGTTCGCAATGGGCAAGAAAAGCCGAGTTGGGGAGACGACAGGAAATGAACCTGAAAACAAGACCGTGGTAACGGATCTACGTGTCAAATTCCTGCAACACATTTTTCTTCTCGTAATTGTATACCATCTCTTCACTGTGGTCCAAAAACCGAATCCCTGAAGTTAAAGAACCTGAATGGTGCACAAGCCACTTGCGTGCACAAGCCACTTGCGGGCAGCTCCACATTGGACAAATAATGTTTGCCATCTCTCTGCCTTTAGAAGTTTTTAAAAAGAATACATTTTTATATTGTATCCTTAAAATCCGTTCATTTCTGCCACTTATTTTTGCAGTCCATAAAGGACCTTTTTAAAGAAAATTTTGAATTCTGTGCTCCACTCGCGCATTGAAAATATTTTTCGAGCACTATTTTCATCCAGTCTATAAGTCCTCAAAGTCGATAAAAGCAGGATTCGCCGTAAGGATTACACCAAAATATTGCATATAGCTTGTTCTCCTTGGTTTTATTTTCGAACAAAAATATAGTTCTTGGATTTTATCTTCATAGTGCAGGTAGCTGTGTAAGTTGGTTGGACATTTTTTTCCGAGACTGCAGTTTTAAGCACTTTAGAGAACATTGTTACTAGCACGTCCTCAAAACACTGTTCGCAATTTAACTTGTGCATGCGACTTATTCATTCCAGTGGATGTTCGAAAAAACTGAATTACACAGACCACCGCTACAAATAGCACTGGATTATCACAAATGTCAGTTACTAACCTACAAACATATCAGAAATATTAACACCAGCAGCATTAAAAGGCTGCTTAACTTGTCAAGCTTATTCAATTGAAAAGAAATTGAAGAGCCTGCGTAAAGCTAAGAAAAGGTCACAAAGACCTGTAGATTACAATTTAATTTTTTAAATGGAGGACAATAAACAACATTTGAAACCACAATCCTTTGACAGGTATTAGAGATAGGGACTAACTTGAAATCAGCACCTAAAAATAACAAAACGATACAAAAGCAAATCTTGAAAAACAATGCAGAGTTGACTTGAAAACTTCTTTGCTACACTTCAGGCTAACTGGTGCTATCAGATAAGATTAGCTAAATATATATGCACCAGACAATTCCCAGTGCCTAATTTCAAGTGGCTAACTTCAAGATGCAGATTACAAACTAGAGTAAAAGAAATACTAAACAGACATCCTAAAGCAGGCCACTAAATCTACAGCAAAATATCACAGGTATCCAACCTCTAATGTTTGTGTTTGTTCTTGAGAAACACATAGGATGAACATAACCTTAGGAAACGTATACAATACATTCAATTTAACACACAATAACATAAAGAGAACACAAAACAAAACTTTACACTCAATATATGGAGGCCTATGCTCTAGAGAAAGTTTATGTGCCCCAAAAGATATGTTAGCCACCCATTGGAAGGAGCCTGTCGCAAATAAAATGCAGCACTCATAACTTATATGGAAAAGATTAGAATACAGAAACATGCACACATGCTTTTCAATCTAGATAACAAGTAATGACTAATGCTGAAACACAAGGAATTAGTCAACCTGGTATTACGTGACTGTGCGCACTACAAGCAAAGCAAAAACACATGGGCTAAGGTCAAAGCGCTAAGGACACATGCATTCTGTTTGATCGGGAGAAAGGCATTCATCACCTTCACTTAAGAACGAAGTGAAGAAAAATTCCAGAAAAGTTCCCATGGCAACTGATCAGAGTAAGGACTAGTAACCTTGTGATTAAATAAGTATTTCAATTACTGAAGACCTGTGTCTAAGCACATATTTGCTTGAAAACTTAACTGTTCACCAAATCCATTATTTTTTCCTAATTAAAGGATATGTATAAATGCTAGCGAATGTTTCATGCGGCAGAATGTCTATTAAAAAACATAAAAAAATTACAAAATGCTGACAGTGCTCCCAGGAACCTGTCCGAGCTAGATGCAAAAAGATAAAAACCATGATTAGCCCATGCAGGGATAAGAAACCAGTGGGGTGATGATTCTTAGGGTCAACGAAATGTTGCGGTTCCTGTTTGTCATGTCTTTCCATGCTGTCACATAATGTGAGTACAGCATTTGTCGAAGTTCAGAGCCCAAGGAATTCGCTTCGGAGCCTTGTTGTGCATTGTAGCATTCCAGATCTCTTGAAGCTGCAGAAGACCTTGCCCTGACCACCGTGAATGTTGGACATCGGTGGATGCTCAGAGGACTTATTACACGGCTTAGAAGCCAAACCCTTTGGCTCTGTTCTTTTTGACAAAGGCTATACATAATTTTTCTCACAGGTTCATGCTGATATTGTTTTCCTTTTTCTTCGCTCTGGCCAACTGTATCATGTTATAGCAGCACAGTTTGTGTTCCACTACCAATATTTCAAACAGTACTAAAAACTAGACATGTAAAACATGTACAGGCAGATAGAAGAGGCAGCTGTGAAGGAAAGACAAAGTGGTTTTTAAAAACTGATGAGCTCAAAGCCATCGAAGCGTGGTTTATTTTAAGCCAAGTATATAAAAGCACTCTCAAGAAAGGTCAGCAGACAGAGTGCCTTCTTTAGATTTTCCAAACGGAACACGCAGAAGGCGGAAAACAGCAGAATCCCCACAGAAGCGATGAGGCTTTCACTACTTGGCCAATGAACAGGAAAACTGCGCCTTGATAGGTGAGGAGGCATGCTGTAAGTGCTTGGTCCTGCAAAATTAAAAACGAAATATCACTGACATTTCTAACACTTGTAGAAGTGCAAAAAAATACTGTCGCATTTCAGTATAATGCACATCATGACTACACTATCCTAGGGATGAATTCATGAGGGGGTGGTCTCCCCTCCTCAAAGTGAGAAATTTTACATAGAAAAATCATGCTCAACCAAATTTTTTCAAGAATAAAGTCAAAGAAATGCGAGGTTCAAACATGTCACTGACCAATTTTTAAAGAAAATGGTAACCAGGCTAATGTACTTGGAGCTATGAACACTGTCTAGCTTCAACTTCATTGCCCACCACTATATGCAGGAGACCTTGGTGACAAGTTTTGTATCAAAACATTTTCATTCATTATTCGTTAGCATGGATGAATCACTTTGCGAAAATTTTGCTCGGAAACCAGTGTCAATATTACAGAGGCGCGACTGTACATGATTTGTCCATTAGAGCCATGATTACATTTAGTGGGCCACCACAACTATGCAAAAGTTAAACAAAATGCTGCAATGGCCTCCCTGCCAAAGATTTGAAAACCAAATTCTAGCTATAAGACAACTGAGCTGCTCAATCTCATTTATTTGAAACCACTGCAGCAACAGCCTAACTGTAATCGAACTAGAGGCTAAACAATGGTGAGCCACTGCTCATAAGGGAGCATGATACAAAGTGCGTATTCGAAAGGTACAGCTGCACACGAAAGGTACAACTCTTGCTTTATTCATGACATTTGATACATATGGCTACTACAGGAATTTTTGGTGAGCATCGAAGAAGCAAATGTTCTCTAGGGATACACATTTTGAGCACCTATAACAGCCCGGGAAGCAACAATCAGTACTCCCCATGAATCATATTTGCGTGTGTATAATGAACACCTAAAAATACAAAACTGGCATGGTGTTGTTCAAAGTGTATATCGCCATTATACACAGCTTGTGAAGAAGCACTCCACAATGATTGGATGCCACCGAAGACTACAACACAAAACACTCTTTTCCAACTGAAAATAAAAAAAATAGCTGCACCATATTCAGACCTCATTACCATTTGTCAATAAAATGAAAAACCACAGTCACAAAAGCAAATAAAGGTGATCGCCTCTCCATAGTTTCGTGCAAGTCTAAAGAAACCACAACCGTCTCAACATTGGATTATTGGTTATTTGAAAAGAGTGGTAGTGAACACGCGTGAAAATGAGACAGCAGCGATGCAAATCCCAAAATAGCAGCGTGTCAGTACGCTGTATCTAGTTTAGTCATGAAAGTACTATATTTTCAGAACTGAGCATAGTTGCAGCAGTTACACTGGCTCCTTATTCCTACTATTGTCTTTTTTTTTTAATTGCACAATTAACTATGCCTGAATTTTAAAGAAAATCCCTTGGGGGTCAGCAGCTCCTTACTGTCACTGTTTGCATCCCGCCTCTTTGCAAGATAACGAAACACCAGGGCTTTGTGCCAGCCCCATTCTAAAAAAATCACAAAACCCAAGCTTTGCTAAGGCTCGTGACTTCAATGCCTAAATGTGAGTAAATTATGTGCCTAAAAGGTAGTCATCAGATGCTCAGATAAATACTGAGCTGCTATTTTCGTACAAAAATTTCAGTTCCTGCCTACGTCCACCAATAATTTGCACAAAAATACCTACAAGTGTTGCAGGGGGCATCTTTCTTTGCGACTTAACTCTTGACTGTTTGGTACTGCTTGTAGATTAAACTGATGCAACCTTGGAGTTCTTCATAGATTAGAACCTGTATAGAACAATGTCCACTCAATTTTGATACCAAACAAATCATTATGAATAAAATGTATGTCGTTCGAATTACTGACTCCAATAATGATAGGTGAGCAAGGCAATGAAGTATGTGATGCTTTGAAATTAAAGCAGCTGTTATATTTTCACAAATAGTGACAGCACGTCTATACTGCACCCATCGAAGTTATGCCGCAACGAACCGCAGAACATAAGGCAAGAAGTGATAGCCGTTGCTTCCTCGCTTTCACTAGTGTTCCAGTGACAAAGAGACTGCGCCATTGACTGAAAGCAACAAATAATCAGTTCGGAATTCTAAATGTGGCGGCCGAATAGAATACAAGTATGCACTTCAGAGCACATTCATTTGCTGCGACGCGCACGATAAGCAAAATTATGTTTTTTGTGGGGAACCATGGCATTTTAGAAAAAGCAACCTGATTTTTTTTATGTTAATAGCAATGCCGCATACCTCGTTCTGCGAACATGCATGAAATTAAGAGTGGTCAAAAAGGCTGCACATATCCAAACTAAAATTACACAAATGCTTCGGAGGGCACTAAAATAAAAATGCCAAAATCCTACAGCCGCTTGCAAGGTGTACAATCGCCCAATTTTTTAACCTGAACGCGCGAGCGTCGACCGGCCAGTCGATAAGCGCCGTACAACGGAGCATAGCGGCGAAGTGTGCGAGAATACGCGCGTGCGCACAATGCCCAGTCCAGTGCAGCTGCCCTCTGCCAGGCTGTTCCGGGAACCGGACCCCACCCCCTTTCGAGCACCGTTATCGTCTTCGTCTTTTCTTTTCTGAACGCTGCCATCACGCTATAAATAAAGGGTCAAGTGGCACCGCTTGGGCTCGATGGAATGCGACATACACCGGCTGATTGCACTACGTGAGAATCAGCACTTCTTTTTATTTTTATTTTCCCTACGGCTCACGCGGCAATTTCCTGCGGCAAAAAGATATCTGCCGCTGGAAGTCCTGCTGATTAGAAACTTCGATGTTGCAAAGAATAGCGTGCCTTGCCTATGTCTGACCAGAAATAAATTTATTGCTTTTCTCGAGAGCGAAACCAGAAGAAAAACAACGCCTCAATAAGGATACCTTTGCTCGCACTGGTTACCAAGGGGTATTAGAGATTTTGGTAATTCCAGCTGCTTGAGAAATTGTGGGGTCCCGGGTGTCGCAACTCGCTTGTTGCCCTTCAGTATTTGGAGAAGGCTCCACCAGACTGAACAACCGTTGCGATGCGTCGCGGAAGAGAGTCGTACAGCGCTGGTACGAGGTCGTGGTCGATTTTCAACAGCTCCCATTCGGCTTCAACTTTGCGCCACAGTTCATCGCAGCTCACGTTGTGAAGACCCATTTTTGATAAGTTCTTTTTCATTAGGCCCCACACGTTTTCAATTACATTCATGTCCGCTCCTTGTGGCGGCCAGTCAATCGTCATGATTCCGAGTTCTTCCAGGCGGCCTTTGGCAGCGCGAGACGTGTGCACGGGGGACAAGTCCTGCTGTAGGATGAAGCAGCCGTCATTGAAAGGACCGTCGAGCACATGAGGCAGGAGCACCTGTTCGACGATATTAATGTAGGAGGCGGTACAAAATCGGCCCTGTATTCTGTATAGTGGTCCAAGGCCCTCTTTGGTTACAATCCCCCAAACGTTGATGCTTTTGCGTCCACTGGCTCTCACTTGGTGGACGTATCGGGGGTCATACCTACAAGAGAGGAGAACAATAAGTCAATTTAAAATTGCGGCAATTTACACCACAAACGTATCTTAAATTAACAATAACAAGAAAAGGCTCACAGGAATAAATTTGTGAAAATAGAAACAGGCACAAACTAACTAAATATTCGTAATAGGAAGAAACGAACCTCGTTAGGTCTGGTCTGTATACTTGGCGTTTTTGGTCCCACTGCGTGCAGAATGTGGACTCGTCGGTAAAGACGACATTGTGCCAGTCATCTGCTGTCCAGTGCAGATGGGCCTGTGCAAAATCCAGTCTTTTTGCTTTCGCTGTGTCGGAAAGAAGCGGCTTTTGGGCAGCACTTCGATTCTTCAGGCCTTCTTCCAAAAGCCGTTTTCTCACCAATTCTTCGCTGACATCGAGGCCAACCGCATCTCTAACCTGGCCAGCCGTCATGAAGGGATTAGTCTCGGCGGCGAGAACCAAGGCGGCATCCTCTTCTGCTGTCGTCTTCCGAACGCAGTTCCTTGCTGCATCACCTATGCGCCCTTCGTCTCTAAACGCGCAAATTATCCTGTTCACTGTCGCTACATTTAAATCCAAAGCCATCGCGATCTGTCTTTGGGATGTGCCGCTCAAAGACATGCGTACTGCAGCTACTCTCTTTTCCTCTGGCACCCGAGGAGGCATTGTTGATGCTGCGTGAAGCAAACACTCCAGAAAGCGGATGCAAGGCCTTATATACTGTGAAGCGCGATAGCAATGACATCTGATCGGATTATTTCACTTATCAATTCACACTTCCCTCTCCTACAGAAAAGAAGGCGGTACCACGTTGCCTTTTCTAATCCTTTGTCAGTGGCGTGCAGAAAACAGAAGGAAAGGCGATAACGGACAAAAAAGCAGGTGGGGTGGGGTCCGGTTGCCGGAACAGCCTGGCAGAGGGAAGCTGCATTGGACTGTGCATTGCGCGCACGCGCGTATTCTCGCACACTTCGCCGCTGTGCTCCGTTATACGGCGCTTATCGACTGGCCGGTCGATGCTAGCGCGTTCAGGTTAAAAAATTGGGCGATTGTACTTCAGTGCAGACGCAAGCAGACATGTACAGAGCGCTCGTACGGTGCTTTGCGGAATGAAGGCGAACTTATAACGCAGGCAGTGGGATTGACTGACAATGCAGGTGCTCAAGCGCTGGCGCATAGTCATATAAAACAACCCATACACTAGCAGCGCGTCGTTAAGGAAACTGCGCTAATCTTTTGCTCCATTCCGCAGCACAGTGCTCCAGCGCTCCACACAACCCTGCTAACGTCTTTATTGTACAACGATATTTAAGACGCAAAATCACTTACCATGACGGCGAGACGGATGTGAGACGGCAGGGATTCAAAAATATCCTTCCGGGCAGCAGTGTCGAGGTAGAAATTTCTCTCCCGCTGGCCAAGGGCGCGGCAAAGCCAGCGCTTGTCTTAATGCGCTCACAACGGCGCCATACCGCCATTTGCAAACCAGAGCGAGGGGCAAGCTCAGCCGTCGTTTACGATATCCACATCAGTGAACTCGGTTAAGCATCCATCTTTCCTTTCCCCGTCGCGCATCGAAAAGCAGCAGTGTCAAACGCGAAGTCAAGTCGCCGCTCACGATATCCGTTCCAAGAGAGGCTGTAGACAACCCGCCGTGCTCAATTCTGCTACGCAATCCGAGACGGCGCCGCTGGCGCTGCTAGGCCTAGCGCCTACGTCGCTCACAGTCTCAGCGTCCGCACTCACGACTCTCTCGCCGTCTTCTGATCCTTTGCGCCGCCTGCTGTCGATTGCATCTCGACCGAAACCAAAACTTGCTGCTTCGTTCCGGAACTAAGCGAAACAGATAAAAGTGCACAGTTCCACTGGCGCGTTCTTCTGAACAGCAACAGGAATTCGGCCTCGCTCCGTCTCAGTTGCCGTACGGTGTTTTTTTTCGACACCGTTCAGAAGGTTCCGAATGGCGACAATCACTCCGTTAGAGCCGGCTGATGAACGATTGCGGACCTCGTTAGCACACCGTCAGTTCTAGCTGGTGTTGCTTCGGTGTTTATGATATCATGTGCACCGTGTTACCGCTGTTCTCGTCTGGCGATGCGGTGTTTTAAAGCGGACGAACACGGATAAACCTCCCATCTCGTGTCATTCGTGTTTAGTGTGTAGTTGGCACCCCATTTGCACAAGCCAAAGTGACATGCATGAGTAGGCCCCTGTGGCACAGAGGCAGTTAATTTATGTTGTAATAAGTTTAAGCAGGTGTAAAATTTGCTTTTTCAAGAAATTAAAGCTGCTTTTATTGTTTAACCTCGATTGATCTCATTTAAAAAGTTTCGAAAAGGGAATCACTCTGCAATGCCGCCGCTATACTTGATGTGACACTGTTATCACTACAGCTGCTGCCTATGAAAAGGTTGCTAGTGTGTGTGATAGATGTGGCCATTAGTATTTGATTGATAGGTTTTTAAGATCACCATACTGCTCTCGGCTTTACCTATAACTAATTCTGTGCATATGGCTAATATCGCGTTCAATATCTAAATTCC
The DNA here is from genome assembly GCF_052857255.1 of Amblyomma americanum. Taxonomy (NCBI): domain Eukaryota; kingdom Metazoa; phylum Arthropoda; class Arachnida; order Ixodida; family Ixodidae; genus Amblyomma; species Amblyomma americanum. The sequence goes on along the minus strand of NC_135500.1, from coordinate 73,580,856 downwards.
ATGTCAGCTAGGCGGCGCAGTAGTCGTGTCCATAAAGTTTAATGGAGTTACTATACTTACTATATATTTTGTCTAAGTTTGCGCTCTCTCCAGTTGTGAAAACTATTGCACCATATGGAAAAATTAGGCTTTAAATTCTTCTCCTGTGGTTCTCAGAGCCACATTTCAGGACATTTTTATTTGCCCGAAGAGCAGCAGATTTATTTTACACCGATTAATCGGATGTTTGTTAAATTTAGTGCATGTGTGTTCTCAAAAGAATTATTTCGTTATGGCTATGTAGACCACTGTGATGCACAGTGAACAAAGGCCACGTGGACAAAGGTTTTCATTCTAGTTGGTATGTAACCAAAGTGACATGTTTTTATTTCAGCTGTTTGAGCATACGTCTGTACCAACATTGATACCACAGTGTTGCAACTGAAAACAGCCTTTCGTCGATGATTTCAACGGAAGTCAAATAAGCGGACAGCGGATCAGCCTCGCCATACTTTTCACAGATTAAAGTAAGCTGTAAATAAATGGTTGTCTCCAAAATGTGTTGGTGGCTATAAAGCATCCTTCCTTTGTGGAGTCGTGCAACGTCACCTCATTATTTCAGGACAGTCGTTGCATCACACTTGAATCAGAAACGCATCATAAATAGCTTTTGTGCAGCACAAACTAAGCAGAAATGCATTCTGATCTTAAGATCTATGCATCACGAATGAATGAGAATATCAGAAGAGTAAACATGTCACATCTTAATCAAGACATCGGTGACCAATTTTAATCAAAAATGCATCACAAACTCAACATGAAAGCCATCATGCGTATATCACGATGTAAGCAGGATTGTATCATGAAATTTATAAGACGTATGCATCAGGAATTGATGAAAATCTCGACAAGAGAAAACATATCACGTCTTATTCATAATATTGGTGGCCAATATTAAACAGAAATGCACCAGAAAATCTACTCACAAGTCATGACCAATGCCTGATGAGTTAGATGCCTCAAGTCATTGACTTTGATTCAGAAACTCATCATAGATTTTTGTAAGGGCAACACAATTTTCCTACTCGAGCGGCGCCCGACCGCCAGCCCGCTCGGCGGCTTCCGGCGCGGTCCAATGGTACCCGGTGCCGAATGCAATCAGAAGTAGCTAGTATTTCCATCCCACAATCATACCGCAATGCACAGTCACTGTAGCTGGTGCCGCAGCGATAGCACTAGCCGTCCATCACGGAAGCGCAACCAACCGCGAGAACCACACATATTTGTCGACTCCCAAGCAGCATGTCGGCTCCTCCTTGAAGGCAGAATACCTAAAAAATTAGCACACTTCTACTAATTCATTGGCTGCCAACTCCTCACTCGAACATCAGATCAAGTGGGCACTAGGGCTCTCGGGACTGGAGGGTAATGGGGTCGCAGATTGACTAGCTAGATGACATACACACCGAGCGGTCACTATCCAAGACCTCACAAATACTCCAACCACTCACTTTGTCCCCGTGGCGTGTGGTGCACGGCTAGCATATCTACGCATATAATGTCAGCTCTACCTCCCTCCCCCACACGGAACTTAGTGCGCAGCAAGACAGAGACTAGGGACCATTTCAGAATAATATCTCTCGATATTTATATAAGTATAGTATCATTTTTCAGAATAAAAAAGACTTTGTGGTGTGACCAGTGACCCACCGCCGACAGCAGTACAGGGGGGGGGGGGGGGGGAATGCGGGCCTCAGACTCCCTGAAATACAAACACAACAACCGGAGAAGCAGTGGGAGGCCACCCTGTCAGCGGAAGCTGGTAATCTCGGCCAGAACTGCTGCAAAGGCCACTGGAGTCTTAAAATGAAGACACCACTCGCTGTAGCTTTTTTCCTTCATAACTTTCCTTTTTACGGATAAATGTTTCCACTACTACTACTCGGCTGCATTTCACACGGCCCGCCGCCAGCTCACCAGACCGGTTCCTCCTCTCGTCAGGGCACGGCCGGTCTCGAAGCGGGCGCGCGTGCTCTCTTTCATATGGCCTTCGCATTCGCCACGGAAACAATGCGAGTTTTTGTCTGGGAGTTAAAAGGCGCGCTCACACTAGCGGGAAGCTTCCCGCAGCGGCACAGCGTCAACGTCGACGCTGCGTCGCAGCTCCTCGGAATGACGCTCGCACTGCGCGCGTTTCCTCTCTGCGGTTGTCTTGGAATGTAGAGAGAGGAGGCGCTGAGGGAGGACCCTAACGAGCAGAAAGAGAAGGGGATAGTCACGTGACACCAGATAAGACTGGAAAGCGCGCCCTTTTCCCGCGTCGTCGTCTTGATCGTCTGGTAGCTCCCCTCCCGTCGCCCTTTTTGTCTCGAGGATGACTGGTTCGAACGATGAGCTGTTGGCTACGGTAAACGTACTTATACTTGCTTGTTCGCTGCTTCTGCACCGTCGCCGTGCACGGAATGCACGGAAGCGCCGATTTTGGGTGCGACCCATGTTTCGCCGTCGAGAGCAAGAAGGACAGGCGCGCCTATGGACCTCCTTCACCCCGCGACGTCACGAAGATGCGGTGGCGCTGATGTTAGCAGCGACTTTCGCATGGTAGGCAAAACAGGTTCCGCTTGCCCGTGCCTACCTTAGCTGCCGCAGCTACCGGCGGCTGCTTCAAGCCTGTGCACTGCAGAAGCAGCATGTATTGACCAGCTGCGTCACTGCTGGATCAGCGTAGTAGCATAAAAAAATATTAAATTAGCCTCGATAGGTTTCTCGCGCATAAATGCCGCATTCGGAAACTGGCTAACAGGCATTGGGCCATGGTAGTAAAGCGCGAAGTCTGGGAGTCGATAGGCACTGCCACTCAAGGCACTAAATAGCATGCAAGTTACTGCGTTCATTAACCTGAACTTCAGTATAGTATGCTGATAATTGCTCAAGGAAAAAAAAGACATTTGCAGCTGCACACGTACTTATGACCTTGAGCCGGAGTGCACGGGGCGCCAACAGGTTCACTCGCCCCCAAGGAATGTGTTCTTTTGTTAATAGCACACCATGTTTTAATGGCGCGTTTTATGACATTTAATATTTACTTGAAACTGTTTCTTGATATGACGACGTAATTATTTCATTCGAGTAGAAAGAAGTCTGGTAAGTTGTGTCAATCTTGCGCGGTCGCGTTGGCGTGCTTAGAATAGCGTACCTTAAGTGTGCTAAACGCCATATGCTTTTTCATTGCATCATGCATGTGTCATGTTTCATGAGGTAGTACATGATCGCGAAGCTTGTTTGGAAAGAAGCAGCCGCAGGCGTGCTACTAACAGACACGTGGCGAGATTGAGAGGGGACGCGGCATGAAAAGTGTTTTCGTTATTCATGCATGCGATATGTAACTAAACTTGCTGCAAATATGAAATTCCTACGCTAGTTTCAGTCATTCCTTTTATATATAGCTATACCTGGTGCAGTTCTGGGTAATTATAATTAACACCGTCGTCAAGTCCCCCCAAGCTAGGTCTCAAATAAATGAGTAGATAGTGCGCAGTTTTTTTATGCCAGCATGTGCATAAAGCCCTGTTCTGTATGATGACGCGATTAGTTCTTTTTCTATATGATCAGTACTTATGCATGCATAGTTACATGAAAATGTTTCTTACAAAAAATAACTAACACAATACTGCATCTGTAGGGAAAAAAATCGAGAGATTTATTACGCTCCTCAACGTCTCAGGAATTATTTGCGACAAATAGAATCATTTGATTTTCATGCGAATGACGAAGGTGAGTGATCCAGTCGCAGAAAATGTGAGAGGTCAGAAAACGAGCCTTAAAGTTTATTCCCTCGTTTATGGCATCTTCGCTTTCGCTTTGGTCAAAGAAATGCGGCACTGAAATCAAAAAAATTACCTCACAATTTTTGATGACCACACTTCTAAAAAGCGTAATTTATAAATTTGTACTCAATATTTTGCTATAATTTTTCGTCACGAAACTAGACTTCAGGGCTAGGAAAGAAAATAATTCTAGAAATCAAAAATTTTCACCAAACCGACCAGCTTAACAAGAGGACAAGTCGGCCTGGCTGGTGCGTGGTCATGCGGCTAAAAACAGCGCTAAGCGAGACAGGTGATCGGGGACACGACGCTGTCCCCACTTTTCGCGCAGCGCGACACGTACGTATGTCAGCAGACGATGAGCGCATGTCTGCTCCGACGAAACAACGCCACCACTTGCCCTCACTACTGTCCCGAAGTAAAATCATTTCGGCTAGTGCAGAGTGTCAAAACTTGTTTTATTCAATGCCTAGCGCATAAATAAACGGCAGGAACGCTTTCTACATGTTTTTTACTAACCAATACAATACACAGTGGCAAACCATTTCTCTTTATAGGCCGCACGTGGACAACGCGAGCTCGTGTACTTCGACACATTACTAAGTTGGAAGCATCGACCATTGCTATGATTCGCAGAAACTGGAAACGCGCCTACAAGCCTTGAAAACCCGCGCTCAACACCTATCCGCGACGCCACTCCCCGACCTTTTGCCTACCACGAGCTCGCTAGCGACTGCAGCGCCACCTCGTTTGTTTACAAACATGCAGGAGGTCCATAGCTGCCACGGCTGCGGGCGGAACACGAGGCATACTTTCGCGAGTAAGTACCGTTTCTTATGATGCATTCGTAAAGTGTGCTCGTCGTACGGGATATAACTGACATATTGCCGGTCGCCTTTTAGCTACCTTCGGATGCCTCCCAGCACCTTCGACACTTTGCTGGACTTCGTCGAGCACAGCCTCAGCCGTCAGGTGACTCCATTCAGAGATCCGATTTCGGCCCACGATCGTCTGGCAATAACACTACGCTGAGTGTCCATGGCTAATCATATCCAATTAATTAAAATGGTTAAGAGCTTACCGCAGATTTATTTGCTGAAGCTGCTTCATGTAGTGTGGTGCGCTGTTATGGATAGTGCTTATTAAATAAGCATCTGGAGATTAATTACACTGCGCACAGCATAAGGAAATTAATATTTTTGGCTACGTCTCGCGTGACTGGAATTTCAACCTATGATCCAGAGCTGATGGAGCAGAATGCTTCCGGTTTTGAGGCACCGCCGCGAGCGAGTATTCTAATAATTATTCGCAATTAACCCATCGTGTGGTCCACGTTTTTGTCTGATGCAACCATTTTATTAGATCCAATTTCTGAAATGTGAAGTAAAACAAGTATAAGGTGCTGAAACTACAAGTTACTGCTTATTAGGTGCATGGTGTGTTTTGACTGGAAGAATGCAGAAAGCACAATAATAATGGTTTTAATGTTCAGTATAAAAAATTTGCTGTTCCGCCGTTGGCAGCGCATGGAACACCAAGGTGAAGAAGTCTTTTCTTTCATGAAAATGGAAGAGGAAATATTGTACGTGGCCCACCGCAACTTTCAAATTTGTAGAGCAAAATGTAAAATTTTTAATCTTTCAATGCAGTACAACTAGACACCTTGTTGTTTTAATTTTGAATTAGTTTTGGTTTCTTAAGACGCGCTCCATTAGCAGGAAAACGCGCAACGCAGAACGTTTTCCGCGTGCCGCTTCCCGCACAAGCCGGTTTTTTTCCCGCAGACAGCCTGCTGTGCTGTCCCGCAGAGCGATGGGTCAGGTACCTATTTTTCTCGTGCCGCTGACGAGAGCAGCCAATGGGCACCGACCGTCCCTTGACGTCGGTCCCAGTTCAGTGACCCCGTCGGCGGAGGCGGAGACTGCTCGCGTCCGGCCGGCCGGGCACTCGGCTGTTGCTTTGCCAGCATGAATATGCCATTTGGGGATTCCGAGACGTTGTTCCCAGTTCAGTGACCCCGTCGGCGGAGGCTGCGCGCGTCCGCCCGGCCGGGCACTCGGCTGTTGCTTTTGCCACCATGAACATGCGACTTGAGGATTTTGAGCAGTTCCTGGAATGTATTCGGCCCTACCCTTTTCTATATGACAAGACGCATTGTGATTATAAGGACACGGATGGCAAGAACAACCGATCGGAATTAATCGGACTGGAGTTCGGCCTGACTGGTAAGTTTATTTCGTTGTGTAGTGTCTAGTATCCGGTGTCGATCCAGGTGTATGTCAGCATGAGGAAAATATTTTTTGCAGCTTCCGAGGCATCGGCAAAATTTGGGAATGCCAGGGACCGTTGGCTTAAGATTGTCAGCGGCACTGACGCCACATGTCGGAGTGGGGCACCCGGCAACGAAGGCAACGCCGCGAAAAAGTGGGCGCTCTTCCCCCTGATCGACGGCATGCTGCGAAGCAAGCCGCACTACGCTAGTAGGTTAGTATAATCACACCCTTGCCGGTATGTTTTACCCTTTCAGTGTGAATCTTTTTCTGACTTGGTGCACAGCCACAGTTCTCCAAAAGTGCCCCGGCTACCCTTTTCGCAGTGGGAAGGAGAACTCCACTTGAACCCCAATATCATTGAAAGGCTAGCTACATTGAAAGGCTAGCACCGCCTCCGGGTCCCTTTGTGCTTGCGGCACTTTGCTTCGATACGCGTCCGCGTACGGCGGTATATATGCATATGCCATGGTTCAGAACATAACGCGAGGTGTGATTTTGAGACATTCTTTGATATCTCCCGCCGAATATTGCAAATTCCATGTTCTCAGTTCGCCTAATCTGAAAGTTTACGTCAGGGATAGTTAGAAGCCTTAAGCATGCTGCCTCACTGACAGTGCTGTAAACAGTTATGCTTATATTTTTGCGCCTCAGGATCACGACAAACGTGCCACAGAAAACCGGGTATGTATGGTAATGAACTTCAGCTGGGATTTGCATGCATGCTTGAGCACCGATTGTTCTAGCCTGGCTTCTGTTATGCAGGCAATCACCAGGGCTGAGTCAGCAAAGTGGCAGTGGGTTTGCTACCCCAGAAAGGTAGGCGTTATTGTCTGTATGTTTTGCTGGCAAATGTATGCAATTATGTCAAGATTCTGATTGTATCTTGGGCAACGTTGAGGCAAGGTTAAAGGGCATTTCATTGTTTCATGCAGCACTTACACAAGCCAGAGCTCTCCAGGCATGGAGCTTCTCGAAATGTAAGTACCCACTGAATAAGCAGGTGTGTACTGTGTTAAACACTGCACACTACAGATTTGGAAATTTTTGTAGCTTAGAATGATAAACAATACATTTGTGATTCTCAGTATGTTTTCAAGCAGTGTTGGTACAAGGAGAGTACAAAGAATGTCATGTTTCAATACATTTATTTGATGCAGTGCTGATATAAACACCGTGAGCCCCGCAGAAACACAACTTCTCGGATTGTAAGTAGACACATCCATGCGTAAGTCTATATCATGCTGCAAGTTCAGTGAACTCACATTTTATACAATCCAGGTACGACGACACAGTTGTCAATCCAGATGAAGACGACAGCAGGTAAGCACCTACCATCCTTTTTACTGACATTTGCGTGATCTATATCAGAAAGTTCGGAAGTGCACTGTTTGTCACGCAGCCCAGCACCTGCTCAAGCTAGGTGTGCAGGGCCTGGTAGCCCTTCACCAGCTGAAAACCGGGGGCCATCGCCTCTTAGCCCTGCACCAACTGAGACGGAGGTACTTGGGCGATACACTGCGCCAGTCAGGTAGACATGCAAGCAAACTTTCATGTAGTCATTTCCTGACTTGTTTTTGTGCTTTTTCTTCTCAAGGCTGTCCAAAGGCACATTTTCAGGAGGGCCACCTTCACGGTATGTACTTGCAGGTTTCATGCTTCCTAACATAAGAGAGAGAAAAAAAATGGTGTGAAACAATGCAGTTTTCATCATTTTGCAGGAGGAAGAAGACGGACGACAATTTTGAAGATTGTGTCAAGGCGACCCTTGAAAAATGTGCTGGCAGTCTCGCTAACGTTACAAGAAATCAAAGGAATGAAGTGCAATGTGAGGACGAAAGTGATGCCACGGGCCACCTAGTCACCGTGAAGCTTCGTGCTCTGCGATCACAAGCGATCACAAGGCAGCGATCACAAGCTATATTTCAGATCTCCAAAATTTTATACGAAGCTGAGCTAGAAACTCTAGAGTAAAGTAATTTGCCTTGATTTCGAGGGGAATAAAGCTTACACTTGTTTGAACTCAAGAGTATGATGCCTGCATTCATTTTAAAGAACATCTTTTAGAGCAGACGCAGCATTATCCTGCTTGTTTTACCTTCCGTCCTGCACGGTTGACAATCGCTTCTTGCCATGGAACTTTGCCATTCTTGACAAAATACTGTGCCAGTCTGTCACGCACATCCATAGCAGACCTGCAATACAACATCGGAGCAGCTCAACATATACTGCATAAAAATGTTGGTTGACGCAGGCTTTCCATATTTACCTTGCAGAGTGGCATCCTTGTCTACTTAACCCTCTCATTGCTGGAAGGTCATTGCCGTCTCTCCTCCATAAGCCAGGAGTTTCGTTTCCTTGCCAGTCCTCACTGTCGGCATAGCCAGGTGGGCCGTAGGCAGATCTTGCCAATGCGCTCTCCGACATCATAAAGTTATGTAGCACAACACATACCTTGCAAATATTTTCCGTTGTTTCCTGTGATGCTGTAAAAGGCCTCCTTAATATTCGCCATCTTGCAGCCATTATGCCAAACGAATTTTCAATGACCCGGCGAGCCCTGCTTAAACGGTAGTTGAAAGTTGCTCTCTGCTGGTACTCCTCGCGTCCAGATGGGCTTACTCTGTGCTTCAGCAAGTCTAGAAAGGACAACATGAGGCATAATATTTGAAAGAATCCTGCCACTCCAAATCATTTTAAATTTTAACAATAGGGTAAAGGAACAATGGAAAATAAAGTGAATAATGGCTGTGTTTGACAAAAGGCTTTCTGTTATGATGGTGCATTACAAAATGCATTGTGCCACCCCGAATGGCTTGTATCGTATACTTGATTTCAAAATAAAGTGAGCATGGTTGCAATAAGTACTACTGCTTTTGAGTAAAAATATGTTTCCGGTTACTATAACAAAAAAAGAGATTTAATGTGGACTTCAAGGATCACAAGCAGAACCGTCTCTTTAAATGTGCATAATGCAGTTTGGTCCTATTTGACTAGGGTACTTCACCGAGATATTTGCTCTAAAATGGAAAACAAATAACAGAAATACTTTCTGGGCAACAACATCAACTTAAATGAGCATCATGCAAATACTGGCTGTAAAATGCATAATGATATTCATAAACAGGCTCACCACGACGGGCATAGGGACGCATGAGGAATGTTTTCAAAGGGAAGGCTTCATCGCCTACAATCACATAGGGAATGACACCTGCCGACCCGACAGTGGTGGGGGATGGAACACCACACAAGTCTTCGCTGAGGGTTTTGAGCAAATCTGACCGCAAAAATATACCAGAATGCCCTTCACCACCATAGTGGCCAAGATCGACATATGTGAATCTGAAACAAAGAGGCATAAGAGAAGGAAATCAGTGAGCTAATAATGAGTGATATAATAGCTCGATGAGAAAGGCCACGTTAAACCTCTGCAAAATAAATGACGTCACTATGGGACAATATTTCACGCAGATATTGATAAAAATAGTAAGTGCATGTTATCAGTACGTTATGCAGCTAATAATCACTTTTAGCACTTTATATATTTTACACAATTGACCTTATTCCTTACCTTAGAGTCTCAGAAGAATCATGACAAGTGCCCATTGACACATGTGAATTATAAGTATACGTTCTGACAATCTTAGGCCTCAGAAGCCTGGTATCATTAATTATATTGCCAATAAGTATAAGCAGCTAAGTATGAAGACCAAAAAGATGCAAACTGGAAAACCACCGACTTGCGGCTGCAGTCAAGGAATGTTTCTTTGACAACCACTAAAACAATGCAAAAAACCAAAAGCAACACTGATCTTTTTTTCCGACAGTGAGGGTGTCTATCTAAAGCATAATTACATGTACAGTAATTTGATGACTAACAAACTGGCATCAGTGCAGCACTGAGAAAAAAAAACAAGCAATATAGAGTAACAGTTTTTGAAAACCAATATTTTCTGGCAGCCTGTTCATGCATGCTATGTTTATTGCAAGGAATAATGAAGCTGCAGTAACTTCAACAGTGACCAATTTTGTCCTTTTATCCCTTCCATTTTTTCCCATACCCTTCAGAACAAACACGTTGGCAAACACTTCATCAACTTCCAATGAGGATCTTGGTCTGGGCTAGTTGGTTCATTGTTTTTGGGACATACAGAACGGGCGCTGCGCCCATCCTGTCTCCCGTCTTCCTCTCGTTTTTGATCCATGGCGCTCTGTCGCAAAAACTTTCTCTACAGATGCTCATGGTCTGTTGCTACATTTCTTACAACATTCAGTTAGCTTTGCCATTAATGCTTAGTATTGGTGCAACCAAAAGAGCAAACCACTGAGGTGTACATGGCTAGAATTAAGTTGAAACCAGGTGCAGATAATAACTTAACCTGTAATGTGCATCACAGCAGGCCAAAAGAACGACACTGAAAGTTTTTTTGTAGTTAAGATTCCTTGACCCAGAGTTATTTGGGCATTCAATGTTTACATGTTTGCCATCAAGGCTCCCAGTGCAATTTGGAACATTCCAATACGGTTCCATGTCGAATGCAATCTGAAACAGACACAAATTTTGAAGCCATTAACTGGCTTAGGAAACAATTTCATGGAAGTGGGGAGCGGGAACAGTGTATATAATGAACAACGAAAGTTATGCAGGCATGAAAATCCTCATCTCTGCTTCCTTTTTGTTCAGCTGAAATCTGTTTCTTTCAGAAGCATGAATAATTTAACGAGTTTCAAACATTTACACATAGGTCTTGCAAAACAAAATAATTCAGAGAAAAATTAATTAAAAGACCTCTGAAGATGCGGGATTTCACTGCGTAATCACAGTACAAAATCCACAGGATGACTGGAGTAAAGGAGGCACTCAGTGTAGTACTGACCATTCCATTACACTTGCACTACATGTCACGGCAACATGTATTATGCTTTAGTAAGTTGTGTGGTTCGTTGGAGAAAAGAGAGATTTGCTTCCCAAAATTTGTTCCTTCTTAATTTCAGATTAAGGGTTATGCTGAGTTGTCACCGCAGGGTGGAATAAAGGGTAACGTAAAAAATTATAGTCCATGCAGTGAGCTAGCACTGAACAGCTTTACATTCCCAGGAATGGGGTGGCAAGGTTCATATGGATGTCACAACACATCATCTGTGGTCTCCATTTTATGTTCTCACACTCCTATGCAAGTGCTGTTTTTTCAGAAAACTAATTTCTCTCACCTTTCTCCATTCTATCTCAGTCTGAGGAAAAGGAACGTATGTATACCACAGATTCTTCCATATTGCAGCTGTGGTTTCTCTTATGAGAACTGAAGCTGTAGATCGGCCAATTAAAAAGTTGTATGACAAGCTGCGGAATGTGTCCCCATTTGCAAGAAACCTGGAAAACAATCACATAGACCGGCCGTGCATTTGCTGGTAGGTAGGCTGGAAACGCTGATTGGTCAAAAAAAGTGACGTCACGTTTGTAACGTCATGTTCAAGTGACTTTTAATGACGTCTGTCTGGTTGGGGACACACACTTTCCGTAGATTTTTCTCGGAATTCCCCACGTTTTTGACAGCCGCGCGGGATAAAAAATGCGCATCTTTACCCCCCTCAATTTGACCACCTTGCCGAGCGGGACGCAATTGAAGAACCCTTGCCTAAATGCTCCCACCATTCACATTTACCCCCCCCCCCCCCCCCCCCCCCAGGGCACTTTCCCGAACTGGGATGTTTTGCCGCCTTTTTATTTTTATTTTGTGTGTTTGTGCTTCATGCACAGTGCACGTCTCTCTAGTTAAGCTAACGGCGCCGCTGATTCCGCATTGACTATTCCTGCCGAAGAAGCTCCATTGAAGTCTCCTGCGCTGTCTGCGTTTTATTCTGTTTATTTATTTACTCGTTTTGGCCAGCGACACGCGAGTACATGCATCTCCGTGAAGCCGCCAACGTCTGTTTCTGTACTCGCCGCCGCTCTGCCTCGAGGGGCGCCTATTCTCCCCTCTGGCTCCTCGTTTTCCTTTTTTCTTTCTCTTTTTTTTTTCTGCCAGCTCCTCGCCGCTGCTCGGTGGACAGGGGGCGACAGCGCGTTTTTCTTTCTCTATTTCTTTTTCTCCCTTTTCCAGTATTTTTGTTTTGTGCCCATCTTATTTCCAGCTCACGATTGCTTGTTGCTCCTTTCATGTGGCGGACATGTGTGCCAATTTCAACTCAAGAACGGGAGGAAGATCGCTGTAACTTCAGTCTTGAGAAAGGACAGGCTCTGTCCGAAACGTCGACTCAAAATAAATGTCTAAATGAAGCATTTCTCAACTTTGCATATATATATATATATATATATATATATATATATATATATATATATATATATAGTTACGCTTGATGTAGTGTCTCTGTACACCAACAAAAGCGCTGATGCTCCTAGACAAAATACCATCGCTGCACTTACTAATCTGGTCCTCAAACTCCTTTTCGAATTCAACAACTCCTTTTACCTACAAACGAGTGGTACCGCTATGGGAATGAATATGGTGCCAAACTATGCCAACGTATATATGCATAGCATTGAATCGGAGTTTATCCGCTCATACGCAACAAAACCGGCTTTTTACATACGCTTCCTAGACAACATATTCATGGTATGGACGAAAACCGAGGACCAACTCATCCAGTTTATTTCAGCATTTAACAACATACATCCAAACCTCTGTTTCATACACACTTACTCCACCAGTCAAATTAATTTCTTGGACGTCTCAATTCGAATGGAGAAGGGTACCTTAATCACCAGTGGCTACAGAAAGCCCACGGATAGGCAACAGTACCTTCATTACAAGAGCTTCAATTCCATATTCCCAAGCCATCAGATTCAAACGGATCCGTTCACAACCACAGGACTTCAAAGAAAATTCTAACCGTATGCGGGAGGTTCTGAGGGACCAATGCTATCTGGCCTCTATTATTGATGATGCCATTAGGAAAGCGGATCCCCTATCAGCAACCGCAAATGAACACCGCTCTAATTTCGTCTTAGCCTTTGCAAACAACCTTCCTAATGTCAACAAAATTCTAAAAAAAAACCTTTCAACATAATCGAACAAAACGATCGACTGTCAAAAATTTTTCCAACAGTTCCACGGGTTACCTACAGACTACCAAAAAAACATACAGGATTATGTAGTTCACTCTACTGTCAATAAGGGAAAGACTGTGGGTTGCCTACCTTGCAGGAAGAATCGCTGTCAAGTTTGCCAGCACATGCGGACAACACTAGCTCAAAGCACACACTCTAACTTCAAACACTCCATCCGTGAAAACTTGAATTAACGTAGTATGCATGCTCGAGTGTGGCGATTGTCAGATGCAATACATTGGCCAAACCGAGAATTCCTTCCGAATTAGATTCAACAACCACCGCGCGCACACCAGATCTCTTCCTCTCCTCCCCCTGTCGAAACACCTTTCCCAGGAAGGTCACGAGTTTCACAAACTAAAAGTTATGCTGCTACAGAGCGGCTTCCAAAATGCCCGTGAGCGTGAGCAACGAGAGTCATACTTTATATATCAGTTTAATACTGTGCAGGCCGGTATAAATGAGAACCCTGGTACTCTCTCCACACTTCAGAGGTCAGAGTCCTAGCCCTACTGAAATTCACAGCACCCCTACTGCATCACCTGAGGCCATGCCAATTTGCGTGCTTGCTTCCACATGCCGCCCTTCTCCTCCCCCTGCCACTTTTTCTTGCTCATGACCAGAGAAAACAGTTGTGACAGCAAAACATATTGCCTATTCCCCCCTCAACTTTTTATATTTTTTGCATATTTTATATTTATTTGTTTATTTATTTATTCCTGATTTGCAAATAGTAGAGCGTGATGCTCCATATAGGACAGTAACCCATTGCAATAACGGACACTTGGGCGATTTCGCACCTTCGTTCCCCATTTTCTTTCTGTTACTCTCTCTCTCAGTTTCTAAGATGGAGCCCTCTTTTTGTCTCCGCGACGGAACGCGGGGCGGAGGCGCCCTTCTGACGCATCTTCGTCTTTCATAACTTCACTTAATTGAGGGCTCCTTCGTTTTAGAATTGCGCTCGTGGCGGGAGGTGTTCAGGAACGACGCTGACCTTCGACGCCGCGCGAATGCAGAAGCATCCATATCTTTGCGCCGGGATGCAGCAAACTCAGGCGCCAGACGCCTCTAAGTAGGTAGAAAACAGTGCCTTCCACTGGTTCCATGGTATTGGTGGCTGGCCTGGGGTTTCCAGGAATGTACGAGGGGGCGTAAGATCCCGTGAAACTCATAGTAAAGGTTTACCTCGTCGGCACGTTGTATTGTAGATGCAACATCGAACGACACACCGGAGCGAGCGACGTTATGCTGACGCCAAAATTCCTCCGACCCCCCCCCCCCCTACTTTTCCTGCGTCACGTATACGTGGTGTCAGGCAACATGAAATTCTGAAGAGAAACTGAAAATAAGAGAAGAGAAACTGAAACTGCCGCACAGTTCATTACCTAGCTGATGGACACAACAGTATCACGTATTACTTAATGTCTTCATAAAACCGCTGTTTGCTCTTCTATAGGATTAGCAAAATTAGTATATAATTGCTATTAATGACACCCAGGTAATGAAGATGATTTACCAACTTAAATAGTGTTGGTTCTGGTGTAACGCACGAATAATTTATAGGCACGCCTTTGTGTATACGTCAGAAATTAAATTGTGAAGCAAGCCTTGAAACTGCCTGTGCATTTCTCATAAAAAAAGGAAAAAAATTATCTTGCTTTCAAAGCATGCGTGTCATCTATATCAGATGTGATTGCAATCTTGAGCTATAACTTGAAATGACCCATGCTGGCTGCCATCAAAAATCACTTTTTTAATTATTCAACAAACCTCATAACTTATTTCTGTCACGAAAGGAATGAAATGCTTCACTTATGTCTCATTGCTTTGGTACAGCCATGGTTTATTATGCAATGTAAAATCTGATTCAGGCATATTTATGTTACTTGTCGCACGGTTTGTTCCTGAAGTTCAGCACATTCACCAGTGTTGCGTTCCCGCGTGGTTCTTTTTTATTAACTGATTACAGGTGAATAGCCACCGGATTCTTGGCTGATCGCCCAGTGTATGTGCCATCTTTTGATAGGCTAACAACATCAACATTCGTCTTTCACTTCCAATCATATAAGTGCTGCACTATACTTTTTCCTCTACGTACTTTGTATTGATTTCATCCATAATAATGTCAGAGTTTAAAGACAAATCCTCAATGCTTGCAGGTCTTTACTATGTGCCCAATTTTTGTTATTGCGACAACGATGGCACAATTTGTAATGTATAGTTCACCGCTACAGTTCGCAAAAGAACTATGACAGAGAAAGGGCAAATCACTCACAGCCAAAGTACCTTTCACATGCTTCTAAGCTGTGCAGATAAAACGACTAAAAAGGTAATTTTCCCTAAACTCATTCCATACTACGCCCGGCTTTCAGGCTAGTTGTGAGAAATGTTCGTGTAAGCATGGAGAAAAGGTTGAGCCGGAATGCTGTCATGATTCATGGAAGAAAAAGACAGTAGGCATGGGAGACATAGGCCACGCTATCAGCTTCCGCAAGTTGGGTTCACGCAAGCTCCGCTTCAGGTTGATCTGATCTCCTTGCCACGAGTTGCTGATACGCAGGCTGACCCCGTCATCTATTACGACCATTTTTTTACCCGTCCCATGCGAAACATATGCCTGCAAATATCCTAAATGATCTTCTTTCTGAACACCTAAAGAATTTCCCTCATCATACTGTTCTCTCCACTGATACCTCTGGCAGCTGTAAGAAGGCGGCGATTGGGATATATTCGCAGGATCTGTCTTGGAGCTATTCCGTTCGTATCCCTGATTATACTCCTATATTCTTCGTAGAGTTTTTGGCTATTGGTTGGGTTCTTCTCAAACTTCCCAGACATGTAGCACGGGTTCTTATTCTTGCAGACTGCCTTTCAGTTCTGGTTTCTCTCCAAAATTCCGGAAAATCTTTATTGAATCGGTCGCTTAGGTTTTTTGTTCCGTGCACAGTGCGTGAGATCCGCTTTGTCCGGGTACCTGCAGGCATTCGGGTGGCTATTTTAACGAGGTGGCTGATTTATTGGCAAGGTCAGCTCTCAGCGACCTGTAATCTATCCCGTCCCTCACCTCATTCTGTTGGAGACTTCACGTTTCCAGCTTTTCCAAAATATTTCAGCCAGCTTGAGTGATCCGTTGCTCAATACCGTGGATTTTCACCACTTAGAGAAACCATGTAATGCCCAGTGGTGTAAATCAAGGCGTTGTGAGGTGTCAATGACGCTTCTGCGATGCAGAATCCCTCACTTAAATTTGTACTTACGCAGATGCGGGTTCGCTCCGACAAACCTTTGTGTCTCATGTGGGCAAGTTGAAACATTAGATAATTTTCTCCTCTTTTGCCGGCGGTTCGCAGTTCAAGGAAAGCAGTATTTGGAGGTCCCTCTTTCGAGGTTAGGACTTCCTCTGTCTCTTCCAGTTCTTCTCTCGTTCGGTGCGAGCGCCAAGGAATTCCCGTTAAGCAGTGTTTGTGGCTGCCTTCATGATTACATAAGTGCGACTGATCGGTTACCTTGTTAGCTGTGTACAAAATTCTGTCTCATGTCCAAAATGCTTGATTCTATTCCTGGTAATGCATATTTCTTAAATTGAATTGAATTTCTCTATTTTTATCTTGATTCAGTCTTCTACGCCGCCTCACGTCTTTTTTTTCCCGTACAAATACTCCATTGGCAATCTCCACTGTACCTTGGCCAATCCACCCGCGTGGGTATGTGCCATATTTACTGAGGTGAAGAAGAGCAAGAGTGTCTACTACAAACACTATCTGTACTTGTTCTCTGTGTTTTTTTGTTTGTTTGTTGCATTGTAAGCCATTACTAGGTGGAAAGGCATGCACGCAATGGGCATATCCTG
The DNA here is from genome assembly GCF_052857255.1 of Amblyomma americanum. Lineage (NCBI taxonomy): Eukaryota > Metazoa > Arthropoda > Arachnida > Ixodida > Ixodidae > Amblyomma > Amblyomma americanum. The sequence goes on along the minus strand of NC_135500.1, from coordinate 73,563,822 downwards.
TGCACTTGAATGCGGAAAGCTGGTCATGGCTGTCAAAGCATTGCCAACAAAGAAACGGGACCTTCAAGAAACAGGATATGGTTCTGACCCCTCACATGCAATGATTTTCACACAATTTGAAAATGTGGCAAGTTACAGTAGTCCCGTGTTTATATTGCTGCAAAACAAGCTAGCTCATTTATGCGGAAACATTTTTAGAGGCTGCCAAAAAGGAACATGTCAAAACGTTACACATAGCATCCTGTTTCATTGATGATGTTTATATGTGTGGTAAACGATAGGAACAATCATCTCTTGGTTGGTTAACTACTCTGCAATCCACGCACTGCCATGCAGTACATACACAATTACAGTCCAGTGACTGCAGAGCGGTCTGCAACCAGTAACTTGCAACTATACTATGCAGCAAGCATCTTTGCACGGTATTTGTTACATTTATCGAACGATCACATGGAATTTGTGTGGCTATTTCTACACAGTGCATTTCCTAAAGACTCCTTTCTGCCTTACTGTACTTTTTACTCAAAAAGCTTCCTACAGAGTTATTTAAATCGCTACATATAAAGATGTTTGTAACAGGTGTGTGAGTCCGAACAAAAAAAATGTTTTTATTTTCCTTAATTTTTCGGTATTCCTGATTATCAAGACATCGGCATTTATACGTTGGTACAACTTTTTTCAGGCATCACAACTGATGCACCGATGTGTTTGGTACACATTCATCTTCAGACATTTCAAATCTGGTGGGTCAAAAAAAAAACGAAATAATAGTTGAATGCATTAGTTTTAAAAGAGTGCGGTGAGGGGCTAGTTGGTACGACATTATGGAAGCAATGAATAACTGCGCAAAACGGACGGGACAAGAGAGAAGAATCACACGGGACAGTTTTGACTGAGATAACTAGCATCACACAACATGCTCTTGAAATTCCTCTAGCTGTCTGTAATTGGCTTCATTGTATAGCTTCATACTTGTTTCATTTAAACTCTGCACACTGCTCTTTTTACCGCACATGGCGACATGGCACGCGGAGCCCCGTGGGAATGGGCGAGGAGGATTCGGAGGTCGGCTGCTACTTCCCTGGAATCCAAAGACCGCTATAGGCACCTGTACGTCACGGTTAATTTCGGAAAGGCAGCTTTGCCCGCTTCCTTTCGTCGTCTTGTCCATCGTGAGTCGCGTCTCGCGGCGAGCCCGACAAAGGGGAGGCCGCCACCCCGCCCCTCCCCTCCTGAAGCGGGGGAAAGATCCGCCAAATAGTTTCCTAGAGGGGTACTTTTTTTTTTTCCCTGGGGTCAACGAGGGGCCAAACCACAGGCCCAAGCAGTGTGAGGCAACGTTCTCTGTTCATTCTAGAGACGCGAGCTTACACTGCAAAATGAAACCTTGTCTATCTCTTCCAAATGCAATTTCATTTCATTTCACTTTATTTTTGCAGTATGCAAGTTACATCCTAGAGAGATGGCAAGGGACTGGGCCCAAGCACCTCTGAAATGGCAGCACAAGACAAACGCACTGCAAGCAAAAAAATGTTTATATATATATATATATATATATATATATATATATATATATATATATATATATATATATATATATATATATATATATATATATATATATATATATATATATATAGACTAGGAAGAACAATTTTTTTTACAAAGGAAGAGAGAGAATCGGTGACAATCTAAGAAGGGGTCTCCTAACCTGAATGCAGGTGTTCCCAAGGGGCCGAAAAAAAGTTTTTAATAAAAAAAGAATAAAAGATTAAGGTAATAAAAGATATAAAAAGGGGAGATTCATTTTATTCTTTTTTTATTAAAGAAATTTTTTTCCGGCCCCTTAGGAACACCTGCAGTCAGGTTATTTACAACTTTCCAGACAGCGTCTGAATTTTTCATTCTAACATAAGAGAACAGTTTTTCATAATACACAATCTTAGCACGCCTAAGCTCAGCATTTAGTTTATTTCTTGTTTTTTTTAATATGATTAGGGATTCTAGAGGGTGATTATTTAAAAAGGCATGGTACTTGTTTTTGCGCTTTATCATTATTTTGAGCTCTGGCGTGATCCATGGTTTTCTTATTCGTTTAGACTGCATAATGTTTTTAAAGGGAAGGTGCATAGAGTATATTTCTGCAAAAACCTTGATAAACTCTGAATATGCATTATTTGAGTCTTTTATATCGAATAACTAGGAGTCCTGTCCAATACCACTGAAGCTTGTTATATAGGTACCCCTAACCTTTTTTTTTATTTGTGTGTAACTCCAGCCCTTCACCTTTGCCATTGTAACCGCTATTGTTTCTCAAGTACCATCTTGATATTAGCAGTTCCTAATTCAAGCCTTCTGCAGGGTTTGAAGAACCTATTTAATTGGAAATGAGAAGACGTGCACAGGGTGGAAAGCGCGTGATCTGCCAGGAAACACTGAGGCGGCCCCGAGAAAGGCCTTTATTAAGGTTGACAGCCGTTTTGTGCCTCTTCACTTGGCAGCGACTACACAGCGTGTGCGGTCCCCATGGTTTTGCCCCAGCTGTCGAAGCAATCCTCGGACACGACCATTACCTTGGACATCTGATGTTTTTATTTAAAAAACACAGGGACCAAAGTCGTGCTGTATGCAGTGCGATCGCCATGTGGTTCCACTGACGGCGAACAATCATCCACCTAGCCCGGCTCCTTGAACGGATTCAGGAAACGACTGAAAAGATTAAATGTAACGACCAAACAAAGATGTGCTCCATACAAGCTAGAACGAAAACAAACGATGGCGCGCTGCGCTAATGCTGTAGCGAGGTCTAATATGTAAATTTTCACGGCTGGCGTCGATTTCTACAAAGCGCGAGTAGTCGCTACGGATATAAACAAAGCCGCACTGGAGCTGGGTAAGTCTGTAGCTACAAGCACGAGTTTTTTGTCTCTACCGCCGATTTCCACACCGCGCGATCGTCATAACTTTTCTTGGACTTGCTGTTGAAGCTGACAGCGATCATAAAATTAAGGGCGCCGACTGTAGTGGCAGAGGCTGGCCGTTGAAAGGAACAAAGCCGTGCACTTTGTCAACCCGGCAACGAGGCCTATGGGCTCCGTGCGCTGGTATGGTGGCGCCAGCAGCCACCACGTCGCCAGCGCCGCATCGTGGCACTCGCCGCGTTAACCGGACGCTCAGTCACGGCCGGTCTCTCGATGGGAGAGCGCGCGCTCCCCCTCGAGACTGGCCCTGGCGGCCCTGAGCCTTCCTTCATTCCCGATGCGTTCGCGTCAGCCCGGCCGCGCACTGACCGCGATGCCATTCTAAGTCAACGCCTGCTTCTCTGCGGATTTCAACGCATTGAAAGCCTTGACCCCGCCACTGCTGCATTTCGTTTCAATTGCTTTCAGGTTGGGCTGATCACTCATTCCAAGCAACCATGATTGTGTTGCATTCCCGACGGCTCTGCAATATCCGGCAGCGCCGTTGAGCTTATTGAGATTAATTATGTACCTTTACAGTTTGAGAAACAAGGCTCTGACCCAAATAATGAATTCAGCTATGCAATTTACATCCACTGTGACATTGACTATGTGAATGGTCGGCTAGAATTGCGAAAAACGCAAACTTACTGCACATTAATATCAGATGATAGTGCTCTATATCCTGCAGGGTCGACACTGCTTTACTTTGTGTATTCCTCTCTGAGAAGCATAGCTCTAAGCATACAAAAAGGCGATGGGCTTCTTCCTAAGTATCTTCCACAGGACTTTCATTTCAGGAATTTCATGAAGACACCAATTACATGAATTAATTTGGCCGTATTTCTCTTTTGGTGAATACTTAACTATAGAAAGGCCGCCGCGGTGGCTCAGTGGTTATGGTGCTCAGCTGCTGACCCAAATGACTCGTGTTCGATCCTGGTTGCGGCGGTCGCATTTCGGTGAAGGCAAAAGTCTAGAGGCCCGCGTACTGTGCGATGTCAGTGCACGTTAAAGAACCCCAAGTGGTTGCAATTATCTGGAACCTCCTACTATGGCGCCCCTTATAGTCTGCGTTGCATTGGGACGATAAACCCAATAAAAATCAAAAGATTCCCGAAATTAAGGGTTTAGTGATGTTGTGAAATCCAAGAAATATATATAAAGAAATTTGAACCACTCTCTATTTTTCTTTCTATTCGTCCAGAACAGGATCTCAGATTTCATAAATGCAACAAATAAAGATACAGAATTTTAAACCACTGAAGTAAATAAAATGATGCAAATAAATACACAAAAGCTTAGCTAAAACAATGTGAAAACGACATAAGCACTCTCAGAAGTACGACGTCGCTCCCACAGCATACACACACGCACGAAAAAAAAAAACTAGAAATAAAATTCACACGCTGAACCACAGATGAGCATAACAAATGAAGACTTAAACTTCACATGCTAGCTCCAAGAACTTCATCGTAGACCATTTCCTGTGACTGACTGAGCGCATTCCTTCGCTCTACATAAAGACATAAAGCAGCTCCTACCAATGATGGCACGTTGAAAGCACCCCAGTCAATGTAAACCCTTTACTAGTTCACACATGAATTTAATTCAACAGTGCATTCATTTCTAGCAGACCCTCTGTGCATGAGCGAGCATGCACGATGTCCAAGGAAAGCGTTTAAATATATTCGGTACCTTGACTGCAGTGTTTTTATAGCTGTTATGACATTGGGTAAACACAGCAGTAGGTAGAGCACCCATAATTATCCAAGTTTGTTTTCGCCTTCGGACGAAACACCTCACCGCTCGCCTCGCTCACTGCAAACTGAACCAGAGAGCTGCGTTGGCTGCGTTCGCCTTTCGCCACCGCTGTTAACCAGGTGGCGCAACTCGCGCGCGCCAGACTGCAGCGCACGGAGCGCGCGAGATTTAGAGCCGACTTGGACAAAGTGCGAGACAGCGCGCGCTTCTAACGCTTGCCAACGCAAAGAAACAAAGGCGCGCTGCGCTGGGATAACGCTGTGGCGAGGTCTAATATGTAAATTTTCACGGCTGCCGTCGATTTCGACAATGCGCGAGAGGTCTCTAAGAAATTAAACAAAGCTGCACTGCACTGGGTGAATGCTGGATCTAGGCCAGGCGCGATTTCTACAATGCGCGAGTCGGAACTTCTGGACTTACCGTTGCAGCTGATAGCGATCCTAAAGGGCAGATTGTAGTGGCAGAATCATCGTGGCCACTTTTACCCTGCACTTGCCACTGCAAAGGAACAAAAGCGCACTGGGGTCGATGCCCCGGCCTCTCGCCACGTTGTATATCGGTCCGCGGCAAATAAGGACAGCATCGGCTTGCCAGAAGCATCCAGGAAACGATGCTGCAAAAAAGTTACGTTACAAGCGCCGCAATTTGGTGAGTTTTGCACGAGAAAACTTGCGAAAACGTTGTTCGACCCTTACCTCAGGGTTGAGAATGTGCACGCCCGACAAGCGCTTCAGCGTGGCTGTCAGACAGTGCATGGTTCAGCTGGCGACGCCGGCGGTCCTCAAACCGCGCCTTATGTGGGTCGTCGTAATGGCGTGGCAAAACTTTGAACACCAGCACGACACTAGCCAAGTGCTCCTGCAGCAGCAAAGCGAGGTCCTGGAATGCGCAAGGCATGTAGGTAAGCGGTACAGCACTTCATGAAGCGAAATTTGAGATAAAATGCGTACCTTTATGTGGCTGGCGATTTCTCGCGGGTCTGCGCCTTATGCGGGTCGTCGTAATGCCGTGGAAGCGAAAACTATACAGAAATTTCAGCTGGCTGCGCACCACGCAAAAAAAAAAAAACATACCTGGACAGCTCGCGAAACGCGCGCGCCGCCGCGTAGGCTCACGAAGGGAATGCCCGCGGACCAATGACGCGCGGCGGACGGACGGACCTAGTGATTCCCTAGGCCCTCTAGGGAAATGCCTAGAGTGGCGCGGCGACACCACATCCGGTTGAGAACGAGGGCGAAGCGAAAAAAACGTCACGCAGACACGCATCCCACCGACCAACCGGCGTTTCCAGCCTACCTACCCGCAAACGCTTCTCTTCTGGCGGGAGCTGTGCACACGCACGGACGCAGATCTGCCACGGAGAGCGCTGCCGTTATCGCCCGGCCACCGCGTGTGATCTGACCGCCGCGGGCCGTGAGCGAGGAGCCACGCGAGGTGAGCGGAACCTTTCTCCCCCACCGTTTTGTGTGCGTTCCACCCTTTTTGTGCATTTCACCCCCGTAGGCGAGCGGAACACTCCCTCGTTGCGGCGGTTGCTTTGTTGCTTGCTGCTAATTGTATTGCTCGGGAGAAATAAACGCTCATCCGAGTAGAATAGTCGCGTTTGTCCCCTCTGGCCCGAACCCGCTGTGGTTGCGACTTATCGCACCGTCGGTTGGGGGTCAGCGCTCTTGACTGCTAGGGCTGGCACGCTGGTGATAGAGAGCGAATACTGCTTCTAGCCCTTTGAGCGTTATTACAAGAATAACCCCCATAGTTGTCAGTGGAAACCGCAAAGCCTATGCGTGGTGCCTCAAAAATACACATGCAGCGAGCTGCGTAGCGAAACCGCGCGCCCTGCGCGTTCCAGGAGGCGCGGAGTGCACTGGGTCGGGCTCTGGTGAGCCCTAGGCTCCGCCCACTTGCATGTACGGTGCCATTGCACTGTTATTGGTTCAAATTGGGTGAGAGCTGGTTTAGTAATGCTCCGCCCAATTATCGAAGGGGTTAAATCCCGCTGCAAACAAAGACTTGGGAGGAGCGCGCCGAGTCTCAGGCTCGGCCGTTTTTAAAAAAGCCCTTTTTTACTGCCTTATCCTCACTGCCTTTTATTTCGATCCCGTCTTTAATAAATAAGTTTGGTCTCAAGAAGTTCGAATTGCTGCCCCAACCGGCAACGTGTCGCCGGACGAGCGGACGAAGACCTGAAGGCTTTTCGTACTGTTAAACGCCGTGCATATTCGATCCCTGGCCAGCGTGCCACCATCATTCACCGCTCGCGACAGGGAACCGACCAGCCCAATCCGGCAATCCCATCTGAGCAGGATTGTGGAAAGTTTAACTGGCGCCGCGACCAGGATTGAGGAAAGTTTAACTGGTGCCGTGACCAGGATTGAGGAAAGTTTAACTGGTGCCGTGACCAGGATTGATTGGAACTTATTAACTGCAACGTTAGTCTTTAATCACCTGAACTATCAGGCAGGCTTTCGTAAAGGACATTCCGCAAGAGATCATATTCACACTGTCAATCAGGTGACAGAGAAATGCGAAGAATTTAACCAAGTCCTATACTATATAGCCTTCATTGATTACGAGAAAGCATTCGACTCAGTGGAAACAACAGCGCTCATTGTGGAGAACCTGTTTCCCCCCCTTCATTTCAAGGCGGCCCATCTTGATCGTCGGGCGTCAGGACAGCACCGGTTGGGCGAGGAGGAAAGTCTCCCTCATGGGGGAAGTGGATGGATGGATGGATGGATAAGGCTGAACCCTTTAAATCGGGCGGCGGCTCAAGCCACCTAGCCATGGCATATGAAATTTTACTCTTGTCTTGATTTTAGCCACCAATCAGATAACCTTCGCTAGGTTACTTCTACCCGCTTAAAATCTACTTTCCCTTCACTATCCTTAAACCCCAATGCCTTGGATAAATCAGCCCCGCTGTTTTCCACTGTAGGGTGAAGCCCTTTAGAGAAAAGTATCAAGTGTTCAGCCGTTTCCTCCTCCTCTCCGCACGCAATGCACAACATGTCTATCTCGTGGTACCTAACTCTATGTCTTAGTCCGCAAAACTCCCGTCCTGGCCTCAAACAACAAAGAGCTTCCCCTACAATTATCATAGATATTTTCTTTGGCAATTTCCTGCTTAAAGATCCTGTATGTTCCCAGTGCCGATTTCGTCAGCATCCCCGTTTTCCACAGAGCTCTCTCTGTTTCTTTAACCAGCGACGGGAGCGCCATTTCGTAGGTTACGCGGATTTCCGCGGAGCCGTTGAGTGTCTCTTCGGGATCCGGCCTGCGTCGCGAGCGGTTGCAGCCGCACGCTCTCGTCGGATTCCGCGGCAGGCGCACGGAGACCCGTCGTGCCTGGCCGCTGGACTTCTGGTTCCAGGCAGCGAAGCGAGCGCAGCAAACGCGCGCTCTCGTCACCTTCCCCAGCAAATGCTCGGGGATGGCTTTGCCCCAAGAAGGCGGCGCGCACGGCAAAACCCGGCTGCCATTTATCGGCGCATACAAACGTTCACCGCCGATACCTCCGAAGTCGCGCCCCTGCCCAAGCCGGTAAGTCGGAAGCCCTTTTACGTTGCCTTCTACTTGCGAGGAATGCCTCGTAGATGTTTTGTAGCTAGCTGGCCCGCTTTGTGTATTAATTTCAACTGTAATAAATAGCATATGTGTAAACGCTTTGTCGTCCCTTCCCTTTGTTTCCCTCGAGCACGAACCCCTTCGCGGTTAGCGAGCGGAAACGCTGCATCCGCGGAGTGGCAGTACGGGAGGGGGGCGGGAGGCTGTCCCCCCATATTTCCACATCATACAGGCATTGCGGAATCAGGGTGTAGAAGAGCATTATGTCAAAATACTGGAAGATATGCAGGGTGTCCGCGCTAACTTTAGCCAGACTAAAAATATGCCGCGGCACTCTAAGGCGATGCGACCAAATGCATGTTGCTGGCTTTTGTATGGAGCAAATCGCACAGTTTTTTTGTATTGTGCTTAATTGCATAATTAGTCGAGACTAGAAGTCTAGTGTCTGACGGAAACCCGTCTGCTCAGGATGGTACATGATGAAAATAGAATTCGCGACCAAAAGAAATGATGGGATGACGTTTCGGCTCCCCCACGGGAGCCTTGTTCGCAGTGAGGGGTAACGTATAGCTGCGTCGTTTATTTATACACGGCGCATGAGCGAACCCAGGCACCTGGCGTAGATTGGGGGCAAGTTGCCATCATTCCAATTGAGCGTATATGTGATGTCTAAATAATCAGCGATTCCAGATAGAGACGTGAGTTCTTGTCCCTTTCTTTCGCGATCACAAGTGCCTCTGCCCAATTTATGTCGTGTGCGGCGGACACCGAGTGCTCGGTAAGCGCGTTTTGATATGCGCGCCGGTTTCTGACGTCACTCTGGTGATCACGTATTCTTCGCTCAAAGTCACCCGACTCGCCGATGTACACAGACGGGGCAGTCCGCACATGGTATCGAATACACAACACCTGGGCAAGCGGTATGCTTCCCTTGTGGCGCTTGATAGCGGCAAGCGGAGACAGTCCTTATCGCTTGTGCTCGCGTAAATCGCGCAGCCAGCGCCTGCGTCGCAGCCCTGTCACCTTTTTAAGCAGCAGCACACCGGGCTAAATGATCTGTTCGTTTCTACGCGGAACGTTTGAGAGCACTGCAATCGCGGCGCGCAAGCGGGCATGTCACGTGGTATTTTTTTTGTATTTCGCGGGAATCTGTACTGAGCGAAAAGAAGCCGATACGTAATATATGGAAAGTTACAAACTGTTCATTTCGTTCTACTACTTTCTAATTGGACTTTTTCGCTTATCTTCGTTGTTTGCGAAGTTGAAAAGTTAATCTCGACTAATTATGCAATTAAGCACAACACAAAAAATAGTGTGAGTTGCTCCATGCAATAGCCAGCAACATGCCTTTGGTCGCGTCGTCTTAGAGTGCCACGGCATATTTTTTAAAGCCTGGCTAAAGTTAGCGTGGGCACCCTGTATATAGCAACTGTACGGCTACCAAAACTCTCCGTAAAGTCAGCAATAAAATTCCAATAAGCAAGGGGGCACGCTCTCGCCAATGATGTTCACCGCCTTTTTACAGGAGGTATTCCGAGGCCTGAATTGGGAACAGCTGGGGATGAGAGTTAATGGAGAAAACCTAAGTAATATGCGATTCGCTGATGACATTGCCTTGCTGAGCCACTCAGGAGACCAACTCCGAGTCATGATCGATGAGTTTGACCGACAGAGCAGTACGGTCGGTTTAAAAATTAACATGCAGAAAGCCGTAGTAACGTTTAACAGTCTAGCAAGGGAGCAGCAGTCCACAATTGGAAGAGAGGTTTTGGAAGTGGTAAAGAAATACGTCTATTAAAGGCAGGTAGTGACAGGTAATCCGAATCATGAGAGGGAAATAACTAGAAGGATAAGAATGGGGTGGAGCGCATATGACAGGTTCTCTCAGATCATGAATAGCAGTTTGCCAATATCACTCAAGAGAAAAGTGTACAAAAGCTTTATCTTACCGGCACTCACCTACGGCTACGGCGCAGAAACGTGGAGGCTAACGAAAAGAGTTCAGCTGAAGTTAAGAACAACGCAGCGAGCCTTGCAAAGAGAAATGATAGGTGTAACATTAAAAGACCGGAAGAAGGCAGAGAGGGTCAGGGAACAAAAGCGGGTTAATGACATCCTAGTCGAAATCAAGAGGAAGAAATGGGCTTGGGCAGGGCATGTAATGCGAAGGCAAGATAACCGCTGGTCCTTAAGGGTAACGGAGTGGATCCCAAGAGAAGGCAAGCGTATACAGCAGGGGGCGGCAGAAGGTTAGGTGGGCGGATGAGATTAGGAAGTTTGCAGGCATAGGGTGGATGCAGCTGACAAAGAACAGGGTTAATTGGAGAGACATGGGAGAGGCCTTTGCCCTGCAGTGGGTGTAGTAAGGCTGATGATGGTAATGGTGACTTCACAACCACGAAAATTGTTTTTTTTTTTTTGCGGATAAGGTGGTCTTATTTCTGGCATTTGGCAGCTGCACAATACAGCCTGTTGAAAACAAATATAGAAGGCCGTTGTTCACTTCGTTTTTTTGTTACTGGTGGACAACGGTTACTGGGAATTGACTGCTTGCCACTCACTCTTTCGCTAATTGTCGCCGGTACTTACACAGCATCACACAGGCTCGAAAACAAACGGCAACGATATGAATCCACGTGTACTTGCTTAAACCTAACCTTTACAGCTCACATTCGACACGTATTGAAGCCCGTAGTACTTTCTTATGCAGTTGCACAGCTGCCGGCCGTTTAGGTTGCACGAAATCTTTTTCTAAGGAGTCTATCCGCTTCGTCACGGGCAGCGGCGGTGTTCTGACTGGCCTTTGACGACATCCTGCGCTTTAAAAATCGAGTAATACTACAGTCGAAGTCTTAATGCGCGATTTTCGCGTGCTTCAATGCTGAGATTCGCACCCCGTTAGCCTCTTTCTCAGCAGCTCGTCCGTTGAGTTTACGCACGGCGCGCAATTGTGGCGAGAAGAGTGTCACTGCAAATTTAGGGACTAAAAGAGGGTTTTGAGGACTAAAGTTGTATTTGCGTCCCACTGGCCGGCTGCTTTCGTAGGGTGATGAGTCAGGCAGGTTGTTTCCTTCTGTCTCTTTTTCTTCTCCCCTCGAGTCAGCCAGAACGCATTGTAGATTTCAGGGTACGCAATTCCGAATGTATTCACAAGTGCTCTGACACAACTTTACCGTCAGGGTGCGGCCGCTGTATATCCCCTGATATCCAGCGATGGATCAGGATTGTCTTTCATGATCCATCGTCAGCTACGTGCCGGCCCCTATTGGCAGAGTTTTGTTATGGCTGTCTCTTTTCACTTATTCATGGCACTGCTTTTGCTACGACGAGTTCTGTCATGTTTCTTTTTCACCTTTTGCACACAATTTTGTGTCCGCAGTTTTCTTCCATGGGCAAATCTTGAACCTTCGATGCTCTCTTTTCAAGCACGTTTTTAATTTTCTTCGGGGGATATCAGATGTAGATTGGTGATATCAGGCTGCGGTTCCCCTCGCCGGATGATTGCTGTTTCGATGTACGCACGTGATTGTTTCCTGACCGTCTGTTATCAATATGGATGGTTTTTCAAGAAAATAAACTGTTGGAAGTTGCGCTCTGTAGATGTCGTATGCGTTTCGTGCTTTGTCCTATAGGGAACCTGCGCTGGAGTTTCCCCGCCTAGCGGCCATCGCCTGACTGTATGGTAGGACGAGCGCAGCTACCGCGGCTAGAAATGATGAACGGCGGCCGAAAAAACACCAAAAAGCGTCAGGATACCGCGGCGTTTGCAAATGCCACACTGAACACGGCTTCAGTAAAAGTGTTTTGTACTTGTTTGCGTCGTGGACGCGGGAATAAAAGCGGCTACCGCGATAGCTTCAGGCGATTGAACGAGCACAGCAAATCTCCATGCGGCTCATTCGTTCATTGGTTATTAATGCAAGCTTTAATTTGCTAAACGCAATGCGGCTTCGCCACTCGTGGCGCAAGTAAGGCGTGCAGACCAGACGTCAAAACGTGCAAGCCGCGGCCGACGCCCGAAGGAGCAAATATTTCGTCGCCGGGAATGCCAAGCGACGTTAGGCACCACCTGACATGTCTTGGCAATTTTCCCTGCTTTATTCCACCGCGAGGCTCTTACAGTGGCTCCTTAAGGATGGCTGAAAGGCATAAGTAAGCTTTGCAGCTCAAAAAACAAGCCACCGGGTCGGCATCGCCAGCTGTATACAGAAACTAAAATCCACATCACTTCAACTGCACGTGGAGCGTTTTTCTTTGTTAGTTGCTTCAGTGTTAGTATTTACTTGCGTACGCAGCGCGAAAACTTTCAAGCAGTGTTTGTTTTAGGATACATGCTTTAGTTCCACATAGCTTTGTTTTACATCGAACCGGAACAAATTTTCTGTATTTAAATGGGCAGCCGCAATGTCGGCTGTGCTTCACGATGACACTTTGCTCTATTGAGGTAGATATGCCGTTATTGGCTGCACTGACGCTTATTTTTTGTCCGACATGCTCTGTTCTCTGATTTTCTACCCTAGCAGGTTCGCTAAAGGGGCAGCGTGACACGGAATGGAACAACTTCCAATGTTGAGTGATTTTGGCTCCTAAAGGCCGACAGCACGTTCTCAGGCTGACTAGTTTTCTGCAGATGATCACATGCATGACTCCCACGCGCCTGCGTCTTTTCGCATTTTCGGGGTGGCTGACCACCGTCGTGCATTGCCACAGCGGTGTTCTATATATTGCGGCGTCATGCTTACAGTGTCATCAAAGCGAGCCTTGCAGGTGCTTGATATGCCGGATGTTTCATAGAACACTTTCAGAAATTTTGGACAATAGACTTTTTGGGGTAAAAGATGAATTTTTCGGCGTAGTATTACCAGCGTTGATGGACACCAGAAAAGCGGTGAATCGTCTTAAGTAGTAAGCTGGTTAAGTGATTTTAAAAATTAACTTTTTAACTAGTAGAGTTAGGCGCCTAGTTGCAATTAGAGATTTGTAGCCAGTCGTTAGTAATAGCCACATCAGGTTTTAGAATTTAGAAAATGCGATTACCTTCGCTGCTGTGGCTCGAAAAAATTTGGCTGCATCGTGCGAAAATCAAAATACATGCGCTTTCGAAAGCATGCAGGCAAAGCAACCTCTCCAGTGCAAGTAATCGAGAAAGCCAAATTTTTTCGAGCCACAGCGCCAAAGGTAATCACGTTTTTGAAATTCTAAAAGCTGATATGGCGATTACTAACGACCGGCTACAAAGCTATAATTAAAACTAGGCACCTAACACTAATAGTTGAAAAGGTCATTATTAAAATTAGTTAACCAGCTTACTACTTAAGACGATTCACCGGTTTTCTGGTGTCCGCCAACACTGGTAATACTATGCCACAAAAGCCATATTTTTAGCACAGAAAGCTATTTTTGAAAATTTTTGAAAGTGCTCGCTGAAACACCCGGTATACGAAGAACCTGCGGAACCCACACGAGCTGATAATCTAGCAAGGATGAAGAATGGTAACCTCAATGAAGCCCATGTAATGGCAGTCATACACGATCGTAAGCTAGTACGCATGTATTGAGGCGCAAGGACAGGCATTTGTTTCATGCCCATGTTTTCGTTGGTTTACTGTCAGGCTCACTACATGCGTTTTAAATTACGACGCGTGAAGGGCAACCCCAGTGGACAGGTTTTGGCCTGTTTAAGATATTAGAGCAGTTTTTCGAAAGCACAAAAACAAATGTTGAACAAATTTACTGTGCGCAGCGCGTGTAGTTCGCGCGCGTCCGCTTGAATATTGACACCGTGCAATGGCACGAAACTTGACTGCTTCAGAGCGTTTCCTTACAGGGTTACACATAATCTGCGGTGCAAATGCTTCCGCCGTTCTCAGACGAACCGGAGCGAAAGAGGAAAAAAACACTCAAAAGGAGTTTGACCTCGAAACCCGTAGTGCAGCATCAACGGTGTCATGTTTCCCGCAGTGCTGCGAAAGCACAGCCGGTGTCGACGTTGCCAGGCAACTGCGGTGATAAAGACGTGTTGCTAAACTAATCCCGGAAAGCTCTTGCTTTTTAGAATAGTAAATCTGAGGCTGAAACTCTACGAACGCGACAGAAAGCTGACGAGCCAGCGATCACTCCACCCACGCTCCAGCGGCATCGTCTCCTCCGTCCCATCCGTCCTACCAAGTGATTACTCATATTAAAACCACATGGCGCTGGGCGTCAGTCTGTTGTTGCCAGGAAGAAAGAAAAGGAAAGTGCACAGGCCTGCCCACTGGCTCAAGCCGAGCCACAATCACTACCACGTGCAAATAGTAGGAGAGTTGAAAGATGGGATAGAAAGACAGGATAGTAAAGACGCGCGGTATAAAGACCCAGGCCGGGCAAACCGGTGGCGGAAGTGAAGCAACCTTCAAACTCTCCGCCACATTTCCAAAAATAAGTCCAATTGGGACCCGTATCGGATAAGGGCGTCAGAGGCGAGCGGGCATCCAGGCGCCCTAAGGAGGCAGATTTAGGAGCGCCCACTGGGCAGCGTTAAGCCCACTCTAGCCAGCTTAGCAGCGTTTTCAAACTGCCCTATCGTTGCTTACCAACCTCAGCGCACGTACAAAGCCAGGATTGTGCTATGGCGCACAAGTTCCAAACAGCATTATCCTCTTCTAGTACTTAATGGTCAGGACCGGTCTTTTTCCTTCGCGTTTCGGCCGTTTTTTTTTTCCTCTGATTTGCAGTGTTCTTTTCAATCCGCCGGCTGGTCCCGGTCGCAGCGCGAGCGCCTTTGCCCACACAACTTTCGCTCTCAGCATCCCCGCGATTTCACGCCGTCCGGTGCTTCCAAGAAAGGCACTCCCCTCTTCCGGGCCGTGCTTTCTTCTGCGGGCGCATACACGGTAGAGAGGGAATGGGTCGTATGTTTCCTCCTTTCCTTCCTTTTTTCGGGGAGGGTGCATACTTCCTCTCCTGGCTGCTCTTTCTCCCTCTGCACAGCTTGTCAACAGTGGAGGAGTGGAAGCGCGCCATGCAGACACGTGCGAAGTGCTCCGAAGATGGTTGCGCGCCGGCAGTCGTTGGCGGGCGTGTTCTGGGAGACGGGACCACACTCAACGCGGGTTCGTGGCAGCGGGCGACACCAGCGACATTCCGAGCTCAGGGATGCTCTGTGCGCGTTCCGGCATTCATCCTAGTCTTCCTTGTGCCCCGTTCTTCGGCGCCTTTTGTTGCTGGACCTCTGCAGCGGACTCCGGCGCGGATACACGTGCGTTCCCCGCTACAGGCGCCAAGTGATATCCGGGTGCATCGGTCAATGTCTTCGCTGGAACCACGAGGAGTACACGTGCGTTCCTGAAAGCGCCTCATCTAGCTGCCCTCGTCCTCACGTGAGTGGAACAACACTGCGGAGCACGGCCATTTCTTTGTGCCGGAAGCGGTAGTATCATTCGTTGCATTGCATTTCGCAGCATGGAAATCGTGTCGCGTTCCATACCCAGCACTTCTGGACAAAAGGATTTTTGAGCGGGAGACCACTCGTGAACGTAGTTTTCTTTATTTAATGAAATTAAGATTTCACGACAATCAACGCGGTCTGTGCGCACGACGTCGTGATATTGAACCGGAAGAGGTATGCGCACGACGCCACCTTAGCACCCTCAGCGGCGGCGGCGGCGCGCTCGACGAACTCCGGTTCGGCGGTTTGCCGGCTTCGAGCCCGCGCCCCCGGCGCCGAAATCTCCCTCTAAACATGGGTCACAGACGGACGCGGAGACTGCCTTCTCGTCGTAGTCAGGTTACTGAAATCGGCGGCCGGACTGCGCGGCGTTGTGTGCCGCTGCTCATGCTGGCGATACTGGTCGATCGCGGGTGCGGTCAGCGCCGTGGTTGTCGTATGCTCGCCCGCTTCCTTGTGCTACGTTACCTTCTCCAATTGCGCCTGCATAGACCTGACGGTACCGTAATGAACTGCTCTTACTATGTGACCCGGAGCAAGCAGCATCCGCAAACAGCGCCAGACGGTCTCATACGCGCGACGTTGCTTTGCTTGCTACATTTTTTCGCCCGCCAACCGCGATCGATTTGGATCAGAGATTTGCACCTTCCTGCTTTGTAACAGACGTCACTTCAGACAAATTCAGCGCAAAATGCCACGCGTACGGCGACGTGCATGGTTACCTATCTGCATGGCTGTCTGCGGTAGATCTACTAGCCACCCAGTTTTCCTTGGCAAACATACTCGGCCGCAGTAGCAGCGGACGTACGAAAGCCGGATACATGCAAATTGAGTTTGGGCCCACTGGGCACGGGAGTTTTGGTTACGACTTATTATGCCACACAGTGAACTTTTACTTAATGGAAAGAAATATTTATTATTGTTCCTTCTGATAAATTGCCGGAAAATTGTAGTTCTACTTTACCACTGTTTCCTCGCATGCCTGACTATGCTTTTTCATAGTGAACTACTAGAACTTAGTGTGGCACTCTAAAACTTAAATGTTGCACTTCACACAGCTGCACGATTACAGGCAGGCAGCCACTTCGCTGAACAGAGAATGTAGCATTGCAAGAAAAGCAGTTATAAGCTGCTCAGATAGCTGGAATGAAATGATTGAGCATTTTATTAGAACACTATTTATTTGAATGCAGAGCACTTGGGACAAAACCAGGATTGCCCAATATCCTCCTCCTTCACAGATACGCATGACCTGTTGGAAAACAAAAAGAAAATATTAGTACATGTGTATGACAAAATTGTGAGGGAAATTATTACCAGTGAAACCACTCGAGGCATTGGTCACATGCAATCAACTCGCCATCATCCTTCTCTTTGCATTGTACACAGCACCAGACATCTCCATTTTTCTTTGCTGCAACTGTGAACAGGTGATAAATATTTAATGAGACAAAGTATTACAGGTAGAAATGTAATCAAGAGAAAACATTCTTACTAGATGATGCGAGTAGCAGCCATGCATCTGGCGTAAAATACTTTTTCAGTTTGGGTAAAGATACACTGTAGTCGAGAAGGGCACTTGGCAGTTGCTCAGGACGGACTTCAATGTCCTGCTCATCCAAGAGGCCCTGTCCAGTAAGAACATGTACTTTGGCATCCGTGCCAGCTATGCCAGCTAAAAGCACTGAAAAAAAAAAAATGAACTGAGAAATATAATTTACAAGTGTGTGCATCAGAAAATCTAAACAAAACAATTTGTAGCCTTCTATGACTTTGCCTTTTGTTTTTCTTGCATGACATCGCAACATTTAGTGTTCAGAGGGAGCATGGAACAGTGGCAAAAAAGCTACGAGGTGAGCGATGCACACAGCTGCCTATGAGTTTACATGATTCCGTAGCCGACAGCTGATGCATGCCAAAAGTGAGAGTGCAGAGCCAGTTTCCTTTGTCAGCAGCAGCTGAAGAGGGGTACACATGTGAGTAGTGGACATCTCCGACTCCCACACGTTATCTGTCGGTTGTATATGTTTTAAATATATACCTTAAATTTTCACAGTGCACCGTCAGCTTACTAAAATTTCATTATTTCATTTATTGAAACATTCTGAACTTTTATGGCTTCAAGTAACATCTGTTTAGTGTAAATGCTTGCTGTGTGAATCTAGCATTTATTTCTCGTTTTGATTTTCTGTCTGCTTTAAAGTCTCCAGATGAAAACTGCATGACACAAAACCCGCACATATAGAAAAATTGCTCGCTTTTCTCAGCTGTACTCAGTTTACTGCTAACAAATTAAAAAAAAAATGACTGCTGGCAGTTTGGCATGGCTAAGCACAAAATATTGTGTGAAAGCACAGATTTTTCTTCTGGTGGACACCAAGGCCACATACCTCAAAGGGTGATTGAGGTGTTCACTGTCCTAGAGAGCCAGTTATGTGCCTTTCCTTTCCTTAAAATCAATGGGGGTCTAAACCTTCCACTGGTTTTGATAAAAGTAAAGGCGCATAACTGCCTCTATTTTTAGGTGGATGTCACCACCTACACAAGGAGTGACTGAGGTGTCCACTGACCCAGTTAGCCATTTACATTTGCTACGAGAGGCTCCACAGACACACACAGGGAGTGCGGCTAGATGTGCTTTGGCACTAGAAAGGGCAAGGGCCAGCCTTACTGATGGGCAAAGCTGCACCGAAAGCCTGCTCCACTTTTGCTGTTCTTCTGATATCACGATTGTGTGGGTCATTTTTATGAAGCGCATTAAAATATCTACCGTGTGTCTTGCGCCTCAGCAGTCGGTTCCTTAAAAGGTACTGGTTCTCCTTGTCTCTTGTGCTTCTGAACAGTTACTTTCCGCTTAGGAAGGCGCTTGGTGGGACGTCCTTTGGCTTTGACAATGGGAAGTTTAATGGCACATCCTTCTCCAGTTACTTTTTCTGCCACTTCCTTTGTGACCGTTTGTTCTAATGTACTATGATCGCTTTTGGGTGCTCCCTCATCTTCACTGCTGCCATCGAAATCCATAGAACTGTACATTTTTTCTGCCTTGCTTTCCTTCAGCCATGCTGTTTTTATGTCTTCAAGAATCCTTAATCGTCTTGCAAAGGTTTGTGGCTTGCAGTCAGCCAGAGTGTCAGCAATGGCCTTGAGTGTTTTTATTGCAAAATTATACCGCTGATCTCGATTCATTTTTTCAAAACTTGGTCCAGGCATTGAGAGGATTTCGAGATCTTCTGTGGCCCCATGGTATTCATTGTTGGATTGCTCACTTGATAACATGAAGTCACTCTGATACCAATTAAACCAGCGCTTTCGAACTGCCTGTTGGAGGTCCGGCTCAACATCAAGCTTTATGCAAATGGCCAAGAAATGGCGACACAGTAGGCCCATCTTGGAAAAGAATGTGCAATCACATACTTGTTCTTCTAGCTATATGTGATGCCAGCCTTCACCAGTTGTAGAAGCCACAGTGTACTGTTTTTCAGACGTCTGTTTCACTTCGGCGTCACTATCTCCAGCTTTGATTAGCTGTTTCCTGATCACTGAGCAAGCATATGCGGTCAACACTTTTGAACACACTTCAACTTTGTGCATTTTCATGTGGTTCTAAAACTGACAAGTTTTCAGCAGCGTTACTGAGCGGGCCGTTTTTCTTTGAATTATGGTTGCTAAATTCAGTAATCGCTCAAGGTATCGTGAAGCTTTGTGCAGGATGAGAGGGCTGTTTTTATGAAACCATTATGTGCTTCTACTCGGTTAGTCGTGTTCGCTCCACAGGTAAACTCTTGGTCACAGACAGATGTGACGGGCCCACATGTTCTTAGAGTTCCAGTTCTTCTCGATGTATTGCACAGCTTCTTTACTGGCAAACCTTTCAAACTCGCGTCTTGCTTCATCATACTTGTTTGCTGTTGGTGCATGCAACATTTGGTTGAATACCTCCACCATAAGTTCTCGTTCTTCGACAGACCTTGCAAATTGGCTGGCTGCTATTCTGAATGCCTTTACAACATGAAATTGGCACGGTTGTACCAATGGCACACTAGGAAAAGTGCTCCGAATTGCACTGATTTCTGAAAAATCTTTGTCTACGATGATTGCATCTGTCTTTTCGGAACATGGGTTTTCCTTGACGAAAAGCTCCAACATTTTGGAGACATGGTGACACTGTTCAGAAGCAACAAAAGTGTATGCGACCACCTGGCTGTCTCCGCAACCGTCTTGTACTAACAAAACAAAAAGTGGCATCTTAAGTTTGTTGGTTCTGTAAATTGCATCTGGTAGCAGCATTTCTGGAAATGACTGATACGCCTGCTGCATGTGCGATGTCTGGATCAGGAGATCCCAGAGTTTTTTTATAGTCATCAGTGACAGGTATAATTTTTGCTTTGTGTCGTTCACGGCAGTTCTCAATCTCTTTAACCAGTAGTTCGGCCTAATCCGCTCCATATATTGAATGCTTCAGGTTGTGCAAGTCTTTAGTCACTGTATTTCCTGAAAGCAGTGTAATGAATTCATTACTAAACTATTCCTTTCAAAAGCAAGGCTGTGCCAGTAAAAAAATGAGCTCATCAGAAGAAAAATCAAGCAATTCCTTACCTGTCTTTTCGTCTAGCTTTCCAACTATTACACTCGGCAGGACATTTAGTTCCATCAACGGAAGCACATATTCCTTTTCTTCTATGAGCCGACGACGTTCTGCCTATTCAAAAATTTCTTTGCTGACTTCGTGGTTGCAGTCAAGTTTTGTTATTTCAAGCTGCCGACTTGCGCGTTGTGCTGTGAATACAACTGTAGCCGGACATCTTTTCTTCATTGTCCTGCACACAGTTTAGAAACTGTAATCAAACTTACATGCATGCATGCTTGAAAAATGTCAATTCCATGTGGCAATAATTGGGGCAAGTTGGTAGTAAAACCTTAAAACATGGAAAAGCGTGCACAATGCCAGAGGGCTGTGAACCCTTAGAAGAGCAGAAAGTTTGGCAAGTTGGTTCATATTCAAGGCTGGTAAAGCACGAAAGGAAAGAGATGGACAGAAAGAAAGGCACGGACAGGATAGACCCTCTCTTGTGTCTTGGCCCTCCCACACAGGTCGCAAAAATAGCGGACGGCTCATCATGGCTAAGCACAGAATATTGTGCAGTAGCACTTGTTACGATGGGCACTTAAAATCTTTACATGCTGCGAATGTGAAAGCATCCTTTTACCTAAAGGCTTTTACACGAAAGGCCTTCACAACAGAACCATTTCACCTAAAGACTTCGAGACAAAGGACTTTACCTTGATGGCATTTACCTTAAAGACCTTCACCCAGGTGAAGACCTGCCAGGTCCCAGAACGCATTTACCATGAAGGCCTTCACACTAACGGCCTTCACTCAGGTGAAGGCCTGCCGGGTGTACCCACCAGGCACGTTGCCTACAACCCTGTGGGCAGGTGGGCCACCTACCACAAAGCAGGCTTCAGGGACGTTGGCACGAGTATTTGGTTGGGGAACTGAAATGGTGCATTGTCTCGCATATCTCAGTGGACACCCAAACCGCGCCGTAGGGGAAAGAAGGAAGGTGGGAGTGAAAGACGAAAGAGAGCAAGAAGTGCCGTAGTGGAGGGCTCCGGGATAATTATCTTTAACACGCACTGACATCGCACAGCACACGGGCGCCTTTGCGTTTTGCCTCCATTGAAATGCGGCCGCCGCGGCCGGGTTCGAGCCCAGGAACGTATACCGGAAACCAGAAAATGCGTCTAGTAGGGCCGGTGCACTAAAATTTGAGACAGTTGTCAAAAAGTTTGCACAGTGCAAATAAATAGCTGCAACCTGACTTTTTTTTTTCTCTGCCAGTTAACTCCATGAAAATATAGTAACCATTATTAGTACACAGGCCTGAGCCCATATAGTACCCTAGACAGAGTCGCCGCAACCAAAAAAGTATTGAATCTCACCTTTGCTGAGGTTGTACGCCTGTTGCTGTGCACCTGAGCCCTGCTGCATGCTTGCAAATGTATGTCGCATTTGCATATTTCAGCTTCTCCAGTCGCTCCAAGCCAGCACTGAGCCGTGCATTCACCACTTCCACCGTCTTTGAAGCTTTAACTACGAAGAGGACATTGTTCTGCACTTGAAACCCACGGAACGCTCTGTCGAACTCTGTCGAAAGTAATTGAACCGCGCTCCAAGCGCGATGGTGATGCTCGGGCTGTCCTAATGGTCTCTCCTAATAGTCTAGCGCACCGCCAAGCCACGCAAATTTCCTGCTAATGGTACAGCATCCTCCACAGCCGGCCGTTTCTCCGGGTGATAATCACAGTGGCCTGGTAAAATTTTCCCACCAAAACTCTCGAAACTAGACTCCGCGCTGCAGCCTCAGGGAGAGAGGGGTGATAGAGGGCCAATCAGCACAGCCCGCGGTCCTAGTTGCAGCCGCAGAACACGTGACCAGCGGCATGTGCCAAGCGATGGTGTTCAGTTAGAAGCATGTTTTGTTTGCTAAGAAGTCGGAGTTGCTGTCCCAACTGGCAACGTGTCGCCGGACGAGCGGACGAAGTCCTGAAGGCTTTTCGCACTTCGATCACCGGCCAACCTGCCATCGTCATTCATCTCGGGACGAGCAACCCACCAGCACCAACCGGCCATCACCGAAGGCAAGAAGATTTAACTGGTGCCGTGAGCAGGATTGAGGAAAGATTAACTGTCGGGTAGTGGGAATATGCGTTCATTACACTTATAGTTCGCTTCATGTGGACAAAGGGTAAATGCCGTTGTTTTTATCTCTCTTCGGCGTCCTTTAGCTATTGCACTTTGAATACGAACTAGTCAGCTCCCTTGTGTACGTACTATGCTGCTTGAGCGGACAACTTTCAATATTGCAGAAAAGCTGACTTACAGGAAGGTGTTTTCCAATCAGAAACCCCTTTTCACAGACCACGTTTTCACTTCCTGCTCAGCCGACTGAAGGGGTTAGCGCGAGGGGAGCCCCGACCTGAAGCCTCGATGGTCGCCACTTGCTTTGAAGACAGCGTGTAAAGGGAATGTGTCGAAAGGTAATATTTACAATGATGCATTCCCTTGACGAGCACTTCTGCTCTATTGTGCTCTTTCAGCAACTTCCTTTTCATATAGATAAAGGGACATCTTCCCCCTCTTTTCGAAGAATGCGAAATTTGATGTGGTTCTTGTTTTTGAAAGAAATTTTCCTGCAGGGCATGCAACTGCCTCTGATGAGAACACTGCTGCGCTGCAGAGGGTGGAGAAGGGGGTGATATATAGGGACAGAAATGAGGGTTTGTTGTCTGCGAGCAACGGTTTTCGGTTCGAAGATTGTACGTAGTTACGTCACCATATGTCTTCACTGTTCAGGGTAAAGTAGTGGGCGGGAGAGCGCGCGCCGCCGTCCAGACAGCCCAACTGCCGGCCGTCGCGCCCATGTTGACAGTCACTAGCAAGGCGTCGTATGCTTTGCTACATTCTTTACCTTGCCACTCTCACCCGCAAAGCGTGGCTTTAGAAAATCAGGTGCGTTACTTCCAGACGGTTCGCGTCATCTTCGAAGGATCACCGTGAGATCGACGTGGCGGAACGCGCGCGAGCATATTCAGCGATCACAAATATACGCGTCGCTGAGATCTGTTTATGAGCTGAGCGCCGAAGTCCACCTGATTCGAAGGATCAGAGCACAAAACTCGCTGTCCCCATTTCCATCCCAATTAATGCCCATCACCGCTTTCCTGACAACCTTACAACCTATCCATTTCACCCATTCTCTGCTACGTCCCAAGGGAGATCCGGGTAGTCTCCCCAGGCCTGCTCCGCCGGCTGTGGGTCGCTATGTAGCTTTTTACCCCCTCCCTCTATTTTTTTTTCATTTTCCACACCTACGGGTGGTAGAATTACCTGTGCCCTTGGGCCTTTTCTTTTATCTTAAAATTGCATTAAGCCTGTTATACGTCAGTCGTGCAGACAGGGGTTTATTATTTTTCAATCTTTTTAGGTTACCCCAGCCTAATATGCCATCTAATCGCATGCCCGTTATACTCAGTGGCATGGGCAGCGACACCTTATTTTTCGTTATTTTTATCGTCCCACAATAATTTTTATCATCTAATCACGGCGCGGGCTCGAGCACAAACCGAAAATCGGGTCCCGGGCTCGAGCCAGCCCTGCTACGATTAGGGTCCGGGTTTTACTTTTGTAAGGGATGTCAGTTCTGATTCTGCTGAAAAGACACTCTCCACGCCCACCTGTGAGTCGTGATAGATCGCATCCTGGTTTCGTCTGCTAGCGCGGAGGCCAAGCCCTTCATCGAACGCGCGCCACTGCTGAGGGCGCTAAGGTCGCGTCGTGCGCATACCTCTTCCGGTTCAAGATCACGACGTCGTTTGACAGACCGCGTCTGGCCGTCATAACAATCAATATATCCGCAGATCAACCGACGGCAGTCTTGTATTTTTTTGTTCACGTTTTTGCTATTGTCAATAGCGTTCCTCATTGGTTTTCTATGGCAGTCTTAACTGTTTTATGAGATCGCTGGAAATAGCTTAAAAGAAAGATTTTGCTACATATCAGAATAATGGACCATTACCTTCAATATTTCAATAACAGTGGCTTACAATTTCTCAATTTCCAAAATTTTTTGCTCGAGAAAGCTGGACTTGTTCATGTGCACGCTGTTCCATTTGTTTCTTTATGGTTTTGTATTTTTCGTGAGCAGGTCTTGCTTTTTTCTTCGAACGAGTGCTACTGCTAAAATCAAGCCACCTGTGTCTGAAACGGAGTAAAGGACCAAGTTTTACGAATTCGGCTGCCAGCGGGCTGAAATTCTGCAGGTACTCGCCTCAGCCTGCCTACAGAAAACAATGTGATATTTCGTTGTCGAAACTGTGCAGGCGTTGATTTTGGCATTCCACGCATTTCTTGTCCCACCTACGGTACTAACCGAATTCAACGCACATTTGTCCTCTGCTTTTCGCGGTAATCATTACTGCACGTTTGCTGTGCTCGTACAGAATTGATAACTCATGCAAATACTCTGCTGTCTTTGTTGAACTACTTGAACAACAGGGCGTAGAAGCAGTGTGACCAAGTGAGATTGCATGCATACGACGTTGCGTACGACGACCGGAAATTTGAGCACACGCGACGAGGTTCCCTTGAGCCATCCAGCAACGAAACTGGTACCAAGTCGCGCGCGTCACTGTATACGATTTTCGGACCTTGCTGGGTCCTCATAACTCCTGACGTTCTTACGAGAGGCCTACTGAAGCCTTGTCTTGTTTTTGCTTACATTTTGTTAACCTCCGCCTCCCTTTTTAGGTGTCGGCTGCAAATTCCTTTTAACGTGATGGCGTTAAGTAGTTCGGGTCGCAGAAATCCAGCGTCGGCAACCGTGAGCAAAAAATTCTGAGAGAAGCAACCTATGAGGCAGGCGCCTAGGTCACAGAACTTCGGGGCTAGGTTCAGCTTGTTAACGGGAGTTGAATTTAATTACTATGATTACATCATCTGCAAATGCTTGAATATGCATACTCTCTGGTATATTTAACTGAAATATGTCTGAGATCATTATACTACAGTAGAGAAGACTTGGTGGTGATCCTTGTAGGGAAACTGAGGAAATGTCTTTTGTGATGCACGTTGATTGGATTTCGTGTATGATTTTTCTCTGAGTTAATATAGCTCCTGTTATTTTGACTAAGTTAAGACATTTGAACTGCTTTAACTTTTCTACGATTAACTTAGGCTGTATTGAATTAAAAGCATTTCTGTATGTCTAGAGAAAGTATTAATGTGCTGAGCTTATCTAAATGTGCATGTTCAATTTGTCGTTGCATTTCCATTAGTGCGTTTACGGTTGCAGTGCTGTGGTGGAAAACATACTGATGTCTAGGAAAGAGTTTCCTACTGTTAAGAAAGCAGTATAATCTGTCTTTTATCAATTTTTCAAACATTTCCCCTTGAATTGAATTTTTTGCTATGGGAAGGTGTTTCTCAATTCCTGTTTCCTCTTTGGCTCCCACCTTGGGGATTAGAATTACTCTGGATTGTCTCCAGTGACTAGGAAAATACCCTATTTTGTGGCAGGCATTAAAAAGTTTTATAACAAATGCCTTGTGTGAAGTCCGCCGAAAGATTAATAGATTGGTATTCTTGTTTAATAGTTTAACAGGTAAAAATAAACTTCCGGAGTGCATTAAGCGTCCTCTAGTGAGAAGGACTCGGAACGTTCTTGAACATTCACTTACTCCCCTTTTCGCCAAAACTAACAGTTTTAAATACAGTTTTTTCCCTAGAACAGTGCAAGATTGGAATTTGTTACCGGAATCTGTTTTTTCCTCGCAAAATTTTTCTGATGCGTTAAATTGTCTATTTACCTGCTAATATTGATTATATGTATGTTTTGTATACGTGTGCTGCTGATATTGTATAAGTTTATTCGTTTGGTTTATTCTTTTGGTATCCGTGCGCTGCTAACATTGTATAAGTTTTTTCTTTTGGTTTTATTCTTTTGGTTTCCGTGTGCTGCTAATATTGAATAACTTTATTCTTTTGGTTATGTAACATTATATGTTCGCTCCTGCTTGGGCCAAGCAGTGGCCTGCAGTATTATGAAATAAATAAATAAATAAATAAAAATGATTCCTGAACAAAACAGGTTCTTATTTTATCTGGCCTAGGTTGCACATCTTTTCTTAGGTTTTTAACAGTATTCTCTACTTCTACTTCTGTAAATGATATGTCCAGGTCTGTAGCACTTTGCTCCATTTCGGTCCCTAACTGAATTTGTTCAATGTCACTATTATCATAAAATGAGTGCAAAATATATTTCACTGTTTCCTCTAATGTAGTGGTGTTTTCACCATCTGGTTTCGTAATGCTTTCTAAATATTTGGTGCGTTTTCAACTAACCTCTTGCGATTTCATAAGATAATGAAAATGGATTTTTTGATGCATTGTTTGCACACTTTATCCCAGCTTTTATCTCTGTCTTCGTTAATCATGTTATTATATATTCCATGTTCTTTGTAGTATTGCGCAGATTATACATTTGTAACTCTCCTCAGGTTTTTGATAGCGGGTTCTCATAGCCCTCACTTTTTTTGTCTCTACCAAGACTGTATTCCACTGTGCGTTTAACTTATGCTTACTCTCCTTTGTTTTTCTTCGAAATTTCTTTTGCAAGCTGCTTACACTTCCACTATGTTTTCTATCTCTTCGGCTGCATCGAGACTATGGCAAGCCTCAAACCACTCATTTGGTTTTAATTTGTCTAAAATTTTTGCTTCTTTTTTTACATTATATGAAATGTAACAGGTCCCTCTACATTGCCAATTATAATTTGTATATATCTGTGGTCGCTACATTGGCACACTTTAAAACTTTCCATTGTTTGACAGATGAACGAAGTGATTGATTAACCATTGTTAGGTCTATCGACCCTTGCACTCTTACTGTCTTAGTGGGACATTTTCTTTTTCGTTCTTTTTATCGTCCCACAATAATTTTTTTCTTAGTGGTACCATTGGCGGTGCAGGCTGGGCAACATTATTTTTCTTTCTTTTTTCTCTGTCCACACTAATCTATGTCTTACCAGTACAGGCATGGACACTATTTTTCGCTCTTTTTATCGTCCCGCAATAAATTTTGTCTTAAATGCAGTTAGTCTGTTGTGTCGCTAGACGGTGCGGGCAGGGCAATTGTTTTTTCTTTTTTTCTGTCTTAAATGTGGTGGCACGGGCAGGGACACTTAATTTTGTATTTTTTTATAGGCCCACAATAATTTGTCTTAAATGTAAGGGGGGTGCCGAGTTCCTGTTAATAGCAATTGTGTGGTTATTCCTTATTACTAGTTCACAAACTTCACCTCCTCTCCGGTCTGTTTCTTTGCTTCCTCAGATTACATTTTTGGCATTAAAATCTTCCATAATAAAAACACCTTCTTGAAATGGTGCCAATGAAAGTTGTATTTTTATAAGATGCCATGATACATCTTCATTTGGTGGGAAGTATATATTAACCATGAATATTGTCTTATGTCCTTTTGTAATTTTGACTACTGCCAATTTACCCTCTACTTTAATTGTAAAAACCTGAATATTTTCATCGGGAATGATGAATGCCACTTTTGGGTTCTCTGTTGCTGCAATTATTTTATGTTAAATATGAAACGAGATTATTCGATTGTTCAGATGGCTCCTGGATGGCCGAAATGCTGTGCTGATATTCATCCTGGTAATCTTGAAGCGATTGATTTGCCCTAAATGCTCTTCCCAGATTCACCTGAATTATGCTTAATGTATTTGTTTCTGCGTCCGCCATGATGAGTGAACTTAGTTCAGTCTTTGTAGCATCTTATCTTTCTCCTGCACTTTTCTTTGGAACATTTCGCAATAGTAGGGCAGCAGAGGTGGTTTAACTCCTCTTCCGTTAGTCCTGCGCTGTTGACGCGCTGTTGGCTACGGGCCACCGACGCAGACCTCCGCCGATAATCGTCATCTGCGTAGTATGGCAAAGATAAATACATTGCAGAAACTGCATTGGCATACATGAAAGGAGCATTACTGATCAGCTGCATCTTGAATACTGCCGGAAGAAAGCTACGACTGCAACCAGTCCCCAAGACGACCTCCAAGATTTCCTTCATTTCTAAAGAATGGAAGTGGAGAGCAGAGAACAAGCACAGTACAGCAGGCAAGTGTAAAACCGGGAGAGTCAAGCCTAAAGAGAAAGAAGCCTTCTGCAGCAGTCTTCGCTGTAAAGGGCAGCTAGTCGCTGTGCTCATTTTGTGGTGCAAGAGGTCACCTTTTGCGAGAGTGTGTCTGTTCCCCTGGAATGGAAGGAGTAGGTAGGTAGGTAGGCAGGTTGGTCGATAGATTATACAGACAGAGACAGACAGACAGACGCTTAAATGATGCCATTTACATGTTGCCTCAAGTTCGAGTTAATGTCTTACATTCTTGCTCATATACTTTCGCAGGGATTTGGAATATGAATGGGATTGCTAAAAATTGATTGCTAAAAATAAATTTTTACTTTAGCTCTAGCAGAGCAAATAGGAATATATTACCGTCCCTCAAACTGTGTGAGCTTCTTAAACATCTGTGGCACTTGGCTGCCTTGGAAAGTTTGTGTGGCTTGCTTGCTAACATGAAAAAAAAGAGAGCTTCTGATAAGATGAATGTAGTGGTTTTCCAGAGGATCATTTTGAAACATGTGCCTGCAGTTCTTTGAACAGCTCCGTCTGTTGCACAGATTCTAGAAACTCATGTAACAGGTCCTGTAAAAGAGTTCTTGAAGCCAGCAATATATGGTACTACACGACCCCCAATATTGCTGATGTTTTCTGTGAATGCTATATTGTCGTGCTGAGCAGCTATATGGTGCTGCTCAGTTTTCTCGCTCTCTGTAAGTTGGTTCCTCGCTGTGGAGGCATTCATAATGTCAGCTGACGAATGTCTGGTGGTGGCACTGCACGATAAGCTATGTTATCTAAAACTTGAAAAACTTGACACTTCCCAGAGGCAACATCACCAAGTTCATTTTGTACTATTATTCTTTTAAATGCTGCTTGAAATTGCTTTGCTGTGGGGTTATCATTGCAGTTTTCATGTGCTTTGATAAGCCCCCCAAAAAAGGTTTAAGATGTTCTGGCAGATTTTGTAGGCTGGAATCTACTTCAGTTTTTTTTTGCAAGACAGGCAAGTTATACAGGGCAACCAGACTTTTCATACATATGATAAAGCCCAGAAAACCTGTCTTACGGTTTGTCATTAATTTTACACCTGTTTACCGGCTCTTTCAAAGAAGAGAGGTATTGTGTCACAAATTCAAACATGTCTTGTATTTCTGTCGCATTTTTTTCATTGATTGCTTTTTTCTAATCCTTCTGGTACAAGCTTTCAGTTTACAAATCCCTGTAAATGCAAGGCTCTGCACTCTGCAAGTGCTGTCGCTATTGACTGGCTCATCACTTGTGCTGCCAGATGAACCTTCATTGGTTGCCTGCGCCACTCAATGTGTGCCTTTCTTAGTTTGTCTGCCAGGTGTATGCCTTCCTTTTCTTGGTGTGTGTAGCTTTTCTATATACTGCCATGCTACGACTTTATTATTGTGATTAATAAAGCATTTCATGTTTACAAAAGTATTCCTTACCGGCTTGAGCTTTTTAAGCACACTAGTGACCATGGATAATAGGTCTGCAACTCAGAAAATTATGTCTAAATTTTATAGGACACCAGTATGCACAGAAGCAGGCCTTAATCACATGTTTTTTTCTTCATGATTCGGACGACTCACTTTATGGAGAGTTTTGCTCGGGAAGCAAAGTGTTCATATTAACAAGACATGACTGTAGTTCTCTGTAAATGTATGCTCGCCTAAGGCTTGGGAGAAGGAACAGCTAAAGAATTGTGACGTTCCCACCTGTCGGGGGTAAGTCACAGAATCTACGGGTCCTGCTGAAGCGAGGAGAAATGAGCCAACAAGGCGGTAACCCGGCAAAACGATATTTATTCATCTCTGCCTGAAGGCGAAACTGGTGGTCCGCTCACCGCTGGCTTTCAGGAGCCTCTGGTTGTAGGTCTGGCAGATCGGGGCTCCACTCCAATCGTCTCGCGTCGGCGGGCCGCGGCTGCTTCGGCTCTCCCGGGGTCTTCCTCTCTTCCCGGCGTCTCTCGGCTGGCGTTGCTGTGACGGGTCGAGGCCACAGGACTCTTGGGCGTTTCGACTGGCGGTCAGTTTGGTACGGACGCTGAGGTCTGGCTTTGCTGACTATAGACCAGCACGATATCTTGCGTCCGTTAGCCTCGCCTGTCTCTGCTCGACCTCTTTCCTTTGTCTCGTTGGCCCCGCCGCGTCTCTCCGGAGATTCCCTTTCTCTCTCTCTCTCTCTCTCTCTCTGGGTAATCCTCGCCCAACAGTTTTTCGTCGTCGCTGCTCACACAGCCGATCAAAGGCACCCGCCAAACTTCTAGGAATCCGCGGCTGTTACGACGGGAAGGCCGATGGCGCCGTTGGGGATGGGTCGAAGGGGATCAGGCGTCCCTCGGAGGGCGACGCTTCTCTGCAGTCAGTCCGTCCGGTGCCAGCCGCCGACCTCCTCCGCCACCTCGAGCCATTACGCAGCCCGTCGTGTCCGCTGCTAGTAAGGTCGCCTGTCGGCCTGCACACACAAACGCTCAAACGAACCCGTCTTCGCGCGCTGGTGGGGGGGGGGGGGGGGGGGGGGGGGAGGGGAGGGGAGGGGAGGAGGGAGAAGCACGGGGCAAACCGCAGGGAAGACTGCGGTTGCGTAGGGCACCGCGCGCAGCCTCTCCTCTTTAGCCGTCTGGCGGTCTTTGCACATCTGTCTTCTGCATCGGCCGCCGCCTTTCCCACCACCGTCTTCGCCGACATGTCTGGGTCAATAAATTTGAAGGCAGGGAAAATGTCTTGGGCACTGGTCGCCTGGTTAGTTCTTTTCAGCAATGCCGGGGCCCCCCGTATGCGGCCTTTCACAGAATACATGCTAACAGTGTCACTCATGTAAGCGAGTTCCTGTCAAAATTTCAGTGTGGATTCACTGTGGTTCAATTCGAAATCATGTTTTGAAAATTCAATGAACAAAATTAAAGGAGTTGTCTTCCTGTTGCAACATAAAATTGATAATTGTTTGCTTCCGTAGCATTTGTGCCAGAGCTGGCAAGGCTGGGCTAGTGGCTAAATCACTTAAAACAGTTGCACCTTGTTCTTTACTTGTATAAGCTAGACTATTTGACAGAATGAGCTATATTTGGCTTAATAGAGTAAGTTTGCTCTAGCTAAGTGAAGTCTCACAATGAACTTTCGTATCTGATCTGGGTAGTAACCTCTGTCCATTAAAAATACAGAACAAAAGTGATAGAAAACGGAGACAAAAATCATCTGCTTACCTGTGCAAGTAAGTATTCGCCACGAAAAGTGCTGACTAGGCCTAAGGGGCCAGGGGCAGACAAGATAAGCTGAGCTGAGCTGTGGAGAGTGATGTCCTTAGGGCCTTAGTGTTGTGAACACATATATCTTTCAATCTGCTTCCACGTGCACGCCACGTCAGTAGTCAGTAAAAGGAAGACAAGTGACTTGTTTTCTCTGACAGCTGTGAATCTTGAAGAGCACCTCCAAGATCAGAGGTGCCAGGGGCAGATAGGACAGCTTGGGTTGAGCTCCGATCAATAATGAAGTCCATAGGTGCATGATTGTGCAAACAGAACTAGCTGTGAACACTCTGCTTTTACATACAGGCTGTGTCAAACAACTTTACACACTTTACTTTTTGGACATTTAGATGGTGCGGCCATTACAAGAATGCAGCAGTTTTCAACTCATTTCTCCAATCACAGTCAAACCTTGATTATGTACTCCATTTGTACGAAGAGCATGAGGACTCTTCATTGTGCAAACACACAAAGTCTTAATGGCTGGTGAGAACAGCCTGCGCTAAAAAGACTGGTAGGACATCAAAATTACTTGAAATAAGAATTAAGGCAGACTCACATGTGAAAAGAAGCGCGATTTCTATGGACCATAATAGAATTTCTATGAACCATAATACAAGCAAACTTCTCTACACGAACAGATAAAAATCGTTAAATAGTTCAATATATCTGAAATACAAAATTTGCTAAAAGCTCATGCAGAAGTGCAATGCGGCAGTGAAAAGATGGCAACTGGGAGAGACTGTTCCCAAAGCTCTAGCACTGTCTCAAACCATGCCAAATGCCAGTTAGGCTGGCTTCTTCATAGAGCATTGCCAGCATGCAGTGGTGGCAGGTGAAACACTAGTTCGCGTGGCTTCCCCGCATTGCAGCAGTGTCTTGTGAAAAATGGGATGACAAAATGAAAGCTACCGTAGTTTTCGCCACTTCCATGACAGTTGACATGAAGATGGGATGGTAACTGGAAGGCTGCAAACAGCCATGCTACTAGTTCTGGGACACTATTGATGGGTACGAGAGCCCCAAAAGGGTGCTGACCGCCTGGCTACCAACTGTTCCTGTCATTAAGCTTCCGTGGTGCTATTAAAAAGTGCAAGATAATGTGTGAACCGTGCCGGTTGCCGCACTGGCACCCCCAGTCACTCGTTTAGTCAGGCAAAGTCTGCCAACAGTCATCCAAGTGGGCACAGCTAGATACTGGACAGTTCGATACATCAGTTAATATGGCAAATTGCATTCAATATATGAAGCAAGAATTGCCTGTTTGTTAAAATATCTAGGAACAGTTCAATATAGCCCACAATACATAGTATCCATGCTAGATATATTGAAATTTGGAGTGGTTCGAATGACGGTTTAAAACTGCACTTAGTGCATGTAACCCACAGCCACCGCTGCAAGGTGGCTCTCTCCTAGAACCCATATCCACTTGCTTCGCTGCCAAATGATGCATTAAATTACACTGCAAGTCATGTTGATATGAGGCTAATGTGGTCTTGGAAAATTGGTTACAAGGTTAGGCTATTCACGATAAGGGGCAGTTAGCTTCAAAGCACCTTCCACAGTGGCACTGATGCGAAGCATGCCAGGAAGAGAGACCCTGCGCGAGCGGCATGCTAGCAGACCACCGTTGCCTGATGCATCGATAGCAAGCATGCCACTGCAGGAGACATTTCTGCCAGCATGGGTTTTCTTCACCCTGGCCTTCGCATCAGATGTAAACGTTATGCTCACATTTTTGTCTTTCCCAAGGCCAACACATATTACAGAAGACAAGTTCAAACGCACAAAGATATTGCTGCATGGTGGCAAAGCCTCCACATATTAGCAATTCTATTTGAAGCCTAAATGAAATGATACATTGTCGGCTTGGGCATACCACATGTTGCAGGCAGCTGTTAGGTCCGGTATCGCCCTATGAATTATGCCGCGCAAGGAAAACCACAAACAATTGGAAAGCAAATGCTCATTCCAGAGTTGTTTTTTTAATTGCCGGCTGTTAAGTAAGTGTGTATGTTAAAACCTTGTTCCCCATCCAGAAGATGTCAAAACTTGTAAGGGAAAGGCCTTATCTTGGGGCTCGGCCGCACTGCACAGCTTGTATCAATGTCCATGATGTCGTCGACAATTTTTAAAGATTTTTTAGACCCTTTTGCTACTCTGAAAGAGCAATTTACCAAAATCTGAAGAACTGCAGTGACAGCATAACTCCACATTCTGCCAGCTGTTTTCTACAGTACAACAATTTTGTTCATATACTACTGTGTCCTACTAGAAAATGGCATGAATCAGCCACATGTATATAATTTTTGAGAGTATGTTTGCTAAAAGACTACATTTGCAACTCGCTAATAGTAGCAGCTCTACATTAGAACACAAGCACTCATGAAACCAAGGACCAGGGAAAGGAAAATACATTCAATAAAACACAGGGGAAAGGAAAACACACTGAAAAGGAGAGAGAGGAGAGTAAAACACGCCCCAATCAAAGATTGGGGAGAGGGTACAGATCATCATCACAAACAAAAAAAGAACAGGATTCTGCCATTAGAACAAACAGCTGTGATGATGGCATAGGGTGTAACACTGCCAAGAGTTTAATTTAATTGCTCAGGTTTCATTACCTTAAAATTCAAATTTAAGATTAGCCTTCAAATAGCCTATACAACAACACCAGATGCAACCAATCACACAATTGGTTGCGCACTGGAATCAGCACAAGTTACCCACTTTTGAGACAATCATACCCCTTATCAATTTTCTGAGGAAAATATCCTCAATTCGATCATGGCAGGTCTGGAGCTCTGCCTTTTTTGCGTATTTCTTTCAGTTTCTGGAGGAGAATGGCATTATTCCAGCGCTCTTCCAACAAGTTTCTTTGGAACGTCATCATCTGAGCTCGAGTCGTCCATAATTTCTTGCAGTTTCTGCCGCTTTGCTGTTTTTGTATTTTTGCGGCATCCTTTGCTGATACAACCTGCAGTAAAATGCTCCACATCCATGTGCTTACAATACAAGTTGCAGCATGAAAACAAAGCCAAACATAAAAAACTGATTCGAGGGCAAGCTTGATACCAAGAATTTTCTAACCAAACAATAATATGCATAGTTGTAAAGGAAGACTGAAAGATGACTATTTATCATGCATTTACTTCAAATTACTTGAGAATATCAGGTCATTTTCACTGCAATTTGCAGAAGCCTTGATACTTTTACATCAAGAACAGCATTTTCAAATAGGCCATTTGCACTTCCCTTGCTCTTGGGAAAGCTTGGAACATTTCTGACATTACAGTGTCAGTCCAGATCAAGAGGCTAGACAAACCTAGTTCTTGATAAAGATGATACTGCTACCATGTTAACTGTTCCCTTGACACGCCTTAGGCCATTGGTCGTATATGACCGACGTTTTTAACCTGCTGCCAAAAATTCGTCAGCGCTCCTGGACAAGCTGCACCGTATAGTTGGCTCCTATAACACCATCTCTTTGGTTTCATTTTAAAGCGAAAGCTTTACTATTGCCTTCTGCAGCTTGTTTGACGTGTGTTTCATATGGCCTCGAACCAAGGAGAACCATATGACGTCGCGGAGCCGCAGTTGTGCCGAAACCGATAGAGTGGCAGCTTGGAAAGCAAAGGAAAGGTGCATAACTGGTTTCCTGGGGCAGTGGACTGGAGGTCTGTCGCGCTTTAAGCTACACGGTAGTAGTGACAGATGTGTGCTGCATGCGTTGGCATTGACAATGTTGCGGCAGAAACACGGCACTGAAGCTATAGGCCGTCAGCGTTCATTGGCATTGGCGTTGCCAACATTCTAGACTCCGATGATTTTGAGGAAAGGAAGGGCATGTGACTGGCTCCCTGGGTCAGTGGACGCCTCAATCGCACTTTGAGGTACTACCTCTCATGATCAACTATTAATTTATCATCCACCTCCTTCAACCATTAATTTTATCATCCACGTCCCCGGGTGGCACGTGTAATTGCCCAATACACCACAGCTTTCGCTCTAACCAGGTTCAGCATTAGTTAAACAGCAGGTATTTTTTTCTTTGTTCCTTTTCTGATGCAAGGACGTGAGGTGAAAAATGAGTTTTACCTGACATCAAGAACACAACATATGAGGGAATGAAATCAGCACGATGCTCTTGCCCTTGTGTTCTTCGCAATCTTTCGCATAAGCAATATGTACTGCCAGGCTTTGTGCCAGTCTATATTGCAATTCAAGAATCAGCTGCAAAGCTCATTTGACGAAGGCTGCCTGGCTGCTTCCAGCAGCCATTGCCTGGCTGCTTCCAGCAGCCATGAATTTTTGAGACATACAGAGACACCTGTCTGGCTCTTCTCTTAGTACATACATTTGTCTGTGGAAATGTTGCTGCTAGCTCCGACTCCTCGAAGTCAAAGTCCAGCACTGCAATTTTTCACTTGGCTAGCTGTTGTATAAGGTCTGCCTTTGTTACTAGAACAGAACAAATGAGACAAAGTAATGAAAGCGTCAGCAAACACAAGACAAGCTACGAAAATTTATCTACCTAGGAGATATGAAAACAGCGGGCTTCTCCCTGCCTCGTGCAAATAGTTCAATTTATGAAAGGAAAAGACACCTTAAATAGCTTTCGAAATAGCTTTCGCTGGACTAGGTGCTATGTGCACGGGGCCCAAGCACTAAGAAAATGGTAACGTAAGCTTTCTGGGAGCGTTCGCAACAGTAAAAAAAGCTTGTGTATGGCTTTATGTAAACAATAGGGCGCTTTGTCATCCCGATAATCCATGACCATATACCTCATTTAAACTCCACCAAGCTTCGTTAAAACTGTATAGGTTGCAAATGCATCACGTCAGTGTAAGCGTCACACTTTTGGCAGGCTTCTCAAATCGAACTGACCACGTGGTGAAGTAACTGCAAAACACCTCCAAGTTCCATTACTTGGGCGGAATAAAATCCCTCCTCATCCTTTATCTTTTCTGCTGCCCCAGTAAACTTTTTTTTTTTGCCAGGTCGCTCACAGATGATGGTGTATGCTCACGTATCAACGATAAATGGACCATCGCTTTTGCGCCGTCGAAGTATTTTACGTACGGATAGCTCGGCGCAGCTGATGAACTCATAGCCGAACGAAATGTTGCAGACAATGTGGGTGCAAAACAAACGTGTGACAACCCCACGCATGCAGCCTGCATGCAGCTACACAACAAGGCTAACAAGGCTAACAAACTCGCATTGGCTTGGCGTCGCACAAGCTGCAAGCGCAGGTTACGGAAGGCGCTGATTACGATGATGATGATCAACTTACCAGCATAATGAATGTTTTATTCGTTCTGTTTTGTCTGTATAATTTCAGCGCCGGAACTTAGTCTTCGACCATGAACTCTATCCCCCTTCATGTCGCATCCTTGTGTAGCGCATCAGGCCATCCCGTAGACTGCATATAGTAGCAGACAGCGCAGAACTTGTTATATTTGTTGCCAATAGTTCTCCACATCCTGAATCTCTTAAAATTTTTAAACAGCTAGAAATATTGCTTTAAGTATTGCTTTAAGGCAACAGGGAATGGGAAAACAGAAAAAGGAAAGGAATATATGTGATTTGAGTATTGTCTGGCTTACGACAAGAAACATTGCCTCAAACGTTCCAGTGTGCAGCACACACCTAAAAAATCTGGGCCTAGCTCTTGGACGTCGCTGAAACGTTTTCGGATCTGGTTTCAAGATATAAAGGATGTGCTGCGCGGCTCTTGATTTTGGTCTTTTGTCTGCACTCTTGAAACTTCTGGCAATCTACAAAGGGAAAACTTACTTTGGAACGTTCCTAAGTGGAGCAAGTGCTTGAGAAATCGGGAACTGTTGCAAAATAGGCATCTTCTGGCAAGGTGCGTGGTATCATACCATTGCCACTGACAAGCAGAGGAGGAAATATACATTGCCAAAAAATGCAACGCGAAACGACAAGAACAAACGAAGAAGTGGACAGGTCTGTAGAGCCAGTCCTGTCCACTTCTTCGTTTGCCCTTGTCTTTTCGAGCTGCATTCGTTAAATATGATCACTGACCATCAAGCCTAAACAGCCACTTTAGTTCATCAGAGGAAATATATAGATTGCTTGACATGTAAATATATGCACTGAAAGAATTTACGCTATAAAATCAAAGAATGAAAGGTGCGAGCAGGAAGGACTTGGCTCTGAAAAAAAAATTGCAACTG
The DNA here is from genome assembly GCF_052857255.1 of Amblyomma americanum. Classification (NCBI taxonomy): domain Eukaryota; kingdom Metazoa; phylum Arthropoda; class Arachnida; order Ixodida; family Ixodidae; genus Amblyomma; species Amblyomma americanum. The sequence continues at coordinate 73,525,957 of NC_135500.1, read as the reverse complement.
TGTGCTACAACACGGAAGGGCGCAATATGCAGAACCACGCCCTCGATCTAAGTGCTTTGAAGAGTGCTGTATAGTTTCGTATTGTTCTCTACCGCACCAATATATCGTGTTAGGGTCGCATTTGGAAACGGGTAAGGGTTTGGACCCTGCTCGAGACAATTTAAAAGTAGCCAACATGAACTTTGATAGGCGGCCGGCCTGTCGGTAAACACCCCGTGTACAGTGGTCGGCCCGCGTTGGAGAAGTTATCTCGCATATTATATATATCTTTGTAACATCCGAGGCATTGTGAGAGATGTTCGATCGGACGATCGAATCGCTCGGCCGGCGGAAAGATCTTTTAGGGCTGTCTGTGGTGTATAAGATGGTTTTGTTTTTTTCCGACTACCTTTCGCTGAACTAGAATATGTTTGGAGTTCTTTCATTGGCCTATATGTGAGATAAAACCTTCATTTCTCCGAGGAAAAGAACACATGCATAGCGAATAATTAAGGTTTATGGTTTAGGGGGTTTAACGTCCCAAAGTGACTCAGGCTACTAGGTACGTCGTAGTGATTATCGTCCTGCGAAGCGAGTCCGCTGAGTTTTCTACACGCAATATTCTCCGAAATTTCTTTGCATCACGCGCCATGAGCCAGGACAGCCATCCTGCGACTCCAAAACGTCGCATGCTATATCTGGAAAATGAAAGCCGCCCGTTTGTTGTGCCACGCTCCACAGCGTGGTTCAATAAGCAGTGGTCACTCACGTCGAGCGTGGCGGCTGTAACATCGCCTGCAACGTCTGGTAACGGGAACCCGACTTATGTCTCCGACTTCGCTAGCGTTGCATCTGGAGCCAGCTCTAGTACACTGTATAACCTGCAGCCTTGATTATTTTCCACCGTGCTGAAGTCCTTAAAGATTTCTTGCTTAAATTGATTCCTTTTCTTTATTTGCAAACACTTCATTGAGCAGCAGTGTTGAACTGAACCAACTGAAAACCACCAGAAGTTCATTACACATCATAAACTATTAGTGCAGGGTGCGTTGCGTCATTTTAAAAGCATTTTCATCTGATATGTGTAGTAAGTGCGTTTTTCGCAATTCTAACCAACTGTTCACATAGTGAATGTCACAATGGATGTACGCTACATAGCTTATTTCATCATTTGGGTCAATCAGACAGTTGTTTTTGAACTTGTAAAGGCACTTAATGAATCTCAATAAGTTAAACTGTGCTGCTGGATGTTGCAGTGCAGTCGGGACTGCAACACTCTCATGGTTGCTCGGAATTGATGATCAGACCAAACCTGGGAGCAGTTGCTGCTGGCGCCACCATACCAGCGCACGCAGCCCGTACTTCTTTAATGCCATGCGCATTGTTCTAGAAAAGTCGTAGACAGCTAGTGAACACCTTTTCGTTGTTGTCACTTTGGATTTGTGACAGGAATCCACCGCGCGAGAATATAGCTAGTAAGGCATCAACAACGCGGGTTGAACTGAACTTTTTCAAGGGGGATGCTTTCAGGAATTTTATGGTGAAGCACAGCGCAGTTAAGACGTAACGACAGTCCGACTCCTACACTGCCAGCTGCCTTACGATGTGAATAACGCCAATGGAATGGCTTAGTAATTATGGGGACCAATTTCATGGGAGCCTTCCACTTGTCAGTGGACTTTGCAATCCTTTGGTGCATGTCGTTGCTGGGCACTATGTTTACAGTATGCCTGACAAATCAACAATTGGTTGTAGACACATCCTTTAGTGTAAATGTATCAGCGGTACGTTAAGGCTTTTGTCCTTTCTCAAGACTGAAGTTACAGCGATCTTCCTCCTCTTCTTAAAGAGTTGGCATTGGCACACATGTCCGACACATGAACAAAATAACAAGCAAACGGATGCTGGAAAGAGGATGGGCTGAAAAAAAAATATTAGAAAAGGGAGAGAAACAGAAAAAGAGAAAGAAAAACGTGCTGTTCCCACCGAGCAGACGCGGAGGGCCAGGAAAAAAGGGAGAAAAAAAGGAAAACGAGGAGCGGGAGGGAAGAAAAGGCACCCCTCAAGGCAACAACAGAGCGGCAGCGAGGTGCACAGGAACAGGCAGTGTGGAAATCGTCGAACAGATAGGAATTAGAGATTCGTGCACTCGCATGCCCCCGGCCAAAAAGAATAAAATGCAGACAGGGCAGGAGACTTCCGTCATCTGGAGCCTCTTCGGCACGAAGAGTCAAGGCGGAATCAGTGGCACAGTGAGCTTAACTAGACACATGTGCACTGTGCATGAAAACAAACACACACACAAAAGAAAGAAAAAAGGCGGCAACACATCGGAGTTCTGGAAAGTGTTGTGTGGGGGTTTTCAGAAAGGCTTTTCTACTGAAACTGCTTTGGTGGCCCAAAAACAATTTATCTTAGAAAACTTTGAAGAAAAAAAGATTACACATGGGGTTTTCATAGACTTTAAAAAAAGCATTCGACAGCATTAGTCATGGCACTCTTCTTGCAAAAATTCAGAGATATTGTATCAGGGGCCATGGGCTAGAGCTAATTTGTTCTTATCTTTCGCAGAGATATATCAATATGTCAATATCAATGGATGCTCCTCGCACATGACCCAAATCAAAACTGGCGTCCCGCAAGGGAGTATCGTAGGTCCACTTCTGTTTAATTTATACATCAATGATATTACCACTATTAATAAGAATGCATGCTTTATAATATACGCGGACGACACAAGCATATTCTTCAGTGGTTACGAACCCGATGACCTCAATATCCTTGCAAATAAGATGCTTTCAGTGCTTGTCCACTGAATAAACTCTAATGCTCTACAGATAAATGTTTCAAAAACGAGAGCAATGTTCTTTCGTCCGAAAGGGAAAATATTAAGTTTCTCCAGACAACTTTGCTATGTCTCGAGTAGTATAGAAATTGTTAACAGCTTTAAAACATTAGGAATCTGGTTTATGGAAAAACTGCTCTGGGATACACATATTGATCATATATGCCTTAAGGTTGCTCGTGTAGTTGGCGGGCACTCGTAAGGTCAGCACTTGCTCTGCAAGGGGCGGATGGAAGACAATACACCCAGACTTTCATTAATGCCGTGAGGAATTATTCCAAATTTGTAAATAAAGTACGACTCGCATTGCTCTCTTTCCCGGGTGTTGTTGAACCCACCCTGTAGGACTGTTAACTTAATTGCATCAAATGGGTGATCTCATTAATGTGTTTGGACAAGGGGAGGTTAAGTAGGGATAGGATGTGTGCGTGGTGGTTCTTAAAGCGAATTCGTAGAGGGTTAACAGTCTGCCCAATGTACTACTTACTGCACACACTGCATTCTAGGAGGTATATTACATTGCAGGAATCACAAAGTTGCCATTAATTTTTCATTTGAAGCCTGAAGCTGTGCTTAGCTTGATGTTTGTTTGTGTTTGCAGACCTGGCATCTACTTTTTCCAGAGGGTCGGCACCCCAACCCCGGCTGGTTATTTGTTTTTGAGTGTACTAGAATGTTTCGAATGTTTTTGGTCGTCTGTAGACTGCGTGAGGGGGAGCAGTGAAAATTTTGGCGAGGCGCTCGCTTTGTTCGAGAATGTTGAAATGTTTTTAGAGGATTTTGTTTACGTTAGGCGGGTTTCTGGTGAAGGTAAGTACGGGATTTGTCCGGTGATCTGTTTCCTCGCCGTATCGATGTCCCTCCAGTATTTGCTCTCGGTTGAGTTTAGATGCCCTTTGTATGGCATCGTCGACAATTGCGGAGGGGTATCGTCGCTTAATGAGGACTTCTCGCATGCGTTTGGAATTTTTTATGAAGTCCTCATCTTGGGAACATATTCTTTTGAATCGATGTCCCGGAGAGTATGGGATGCTTGTTTTAGGGTGATGCGTATAGCAGCCTTGGAAGTGTAGATGTTGACGGTTGGTTTTCTGTATACACCGGTGGTATGTGAGCCTTCCTTTACCTAAATATACATCTAGGAAGTTAATCGTGGTGTGGGAGTACGTGTAAGTGAAAGATATTGTCACGTAGTGGTGACGGCAGTCGAAGGAGCGAAGAAGACGGAAAAAGGTCTTCTAAAAGAAAACTGTTTATTGGGCTGACTTGCGCCCAGAATGGACTGAATCACTAGGCAGCGAAGCGACAAGCATGCTCGGCGGTCGTCGAACAAAATGCCCACCGCTGTCGGCCGTGCTCAATTTAAAGCTGATAGCGAACTTTCGAGATAAAGTGTGCAAAGTTGCTAGAACATTCTGGAACAACGTAGAATCGGCTCTTTCTGGCTGCGATCAATCGAGATAAATCTAGTCCTGTCTTGCGTCGCAAACAAAGCGATGAAGTGTTGTGGCGGCAGGTTTGAAGAATGAATGAACACTGCAAATATTCGTGGTATTACTCCGCTCTCAATGACGCATCGATCCGATGCATTAAAACAAATAATGCGACTAGTAAGAGATAAAACGAATCTTGCGAAAATAGAGTATGGAAATGCAGTCTTTTAGTGCGCATAATATGGCTTCAGACGGACTACATGAATAACTTCTGGTCGTACGCAGCGTCGCTGGGATGCAGTCATTGCATCGGGGATGACTTCATAATCCAGTTCACCTAGCCGACGAAGAACCTTGTACGGGCCGAAATAGCGGTGCAGAAGCTTTTCACTCAATCCACGGCGGCGAATGGGCGTCCAAACCCAGACTTGGTCTCCTGGCTTGTATTCCGCGTTGCGTCTTTGTAGGTTGTAGCTTCTGGCGTCGGACCGCTGCTGATTTTTGATCCGTCATTGGGCAAGCCTTCGAGCTTCTTCTGCGAGTTGAAGGTAGGCGGCAACGTCCACGTTCTGTAACGTTGGGCACCATGGCGTCTAGCGTGGTCGTGTCATCCCTGCCATGGGCGAGCCCAAAAGGTGTCATCTGGGTGGTCTCCTGCACTGCTGTGTTGTAGGCGAAGACGACGTAAGGCAGGATGACATCCCAGGTTTTGTGTTCGGCATCGACATACATGGCAAGCATATCGGCGATGGTTTTGTTCAGGCGCTCGGTCAGTCCGTTGGTCTGCGGATGGTATGCAGTTGTCCTCCGGTGGCTGGTTTGGCTGTAACGAAGGATGGCTTGCGTTAGTTCTGCCATGAATGCTGTTCCTCTGTCCGTGATGAGCACATCGGGGGCACCGTGTCGAAGAAGAGTGCACTCCACGAAAAATTTGGTGACTTCTGCTGCTGTTTCGCTCAGTAGCGCTTTCGTCTCGGCGTAGCGGGTCAGGTAGTCGGTCGCTATGATGATCCAGTTATTTCCAGACATTGACGTTGGAAAAGGGCCAGGCAGGTTCATGCCGATCTGCTGAAAGGGCCTTGAGGGAGGTTCAATGGGGTTCAGAAATCCTGCTGGTCTTGTGGGAGGGGTCTTTCGTCGCTGACAATCTCAGCAGGTTCTCACATAACGTGCGACATCGGCAGACAATCGGGGCCAGTAATACTTGTCTTGAATGCAGCACAGGGTGCGAGTAAACCTGAGAAGTCCAGCTGTCGGCTCGTCGTGAGAAGTTCGTAGAACTTCTTCGCGGAGACGAGCAGGTACAACAAGGAGGTAGGCTGTTTTGCTCGCTGCGAAGTTCTTCACAAGGACCTCATTCTGCACACAGAAGGAAGACAGTCCTCGCTTGAATGAAGCGGGGGGTGAAGAAACCTTGCCTTCCAGGTACTCGATGAGGCGTTTTAGGTCGGGGTCCGTGCGTTGCTGCTGAGCAAAAGAGCTGGGGCTGATGGCTCCCAGGAAGGCGTCCTCATCGTCGTCCGGCGGCAGTGTATCTACAGGGGCTCGTGAGAGGCAATCTGCGTCAGAGTGCTTGCGTCCGGACTTGTTAACGACACTGACGTCAAACTCCTGGAGACGCAGACTCCATCGAGTGAGTCGGCCAGAGGGGTCCTTCAAAATGGCAAGCCAGCACAGCGCGTGGTGATCGCTGACCACCTTGAACGGTCGTCCGTATAGGTAGGGCGGAATTTTGACGTAGCCCAGATGATGGCAAAGCACACCTTCACAGTTTTCGAATAGTTAGCCTCGGCCTTGGAAAGGGAACGGCTAGCGTATGCAATGACTCTCTCCAGCCCGTCGGTTTTTGAATGAGAACGGCACCTAGGCCCACGCTGCTTGCGTCGGTGTGAACTTCAGTATCGGCGTTTTCATCAAAATGCGCGAAGATCGGTGGGGACTGTAAACGACGCTGAAGTTCTTTGAAGGCGCTTGCGGCGCTTCCCATTTGAACGGCACGTCTGCTTTCGTCAGTTGGGTCAGGGGCTGGGCGATGCGGGAAAAGTTTTTGACAAATCGTCGGTAATATGCGCACAGTCCGAGAAATCTGCGCAATGCTTTCTTATCGGCCCGCGGTGGAAACTGTTCAATAGCAGCTGTTTTCTGCGGGTCCGGGCGTACTCCCTTCTTGCTAACGATGTGGCCTAGAAACAGGAGTTCTTCGTATGCAAAGTGGCGCTTCTCTGCTTTCAGGGTTAGGCCAGACGACTTGATGGCGTCTAGTACTGTTCGTAGTCTTTTGAGGTGCCCTTCAAAGTTCGAGGCGAAGACAACGATGTCATCTAAATATACCAGACAAATTTGCCGCTCCAGGCCAGCCAGCACTGTATCCATTACTTGCTGAAACGTTGCTGGTGCGGAACAGAGACCAAATGGCATCACCTTGAACTCAAACAGCCCATCCGGAGTGATGAATGCTGTCTTCTCGCGATCTCTTTCGTCGATCTCAATTTGCCAGTAGCCGCTTTTGAGGACCATCAATGAGAAATATTTGGCGTCGCAGAGGTGGTCCAGTGTGTCGTCGATGCGGGGTAGGGGGTAGACGTCCTTCTTTGGTATGTTATTCAATCGGCAGTAATTAACGCAGATTCGAAGTGCGCTGTCTTTCTCACTAGATCAACCAGTGCCACCCATGGGCTGTTTGAAGGCTGGATGACGTCGTCGCGAAGCATTTCTTCGACTTGGTCCCGTATGGCTTGTCGTTCTCGTGGCGACACCCGGTCTTTGACGGAGAGGTCGAATGTGTTGGTCCGTTATAATGCGATGCTTGGCAATTGGCATATGTCGCACCTTCGGCGATGCTGAAAAACACTCATTGTAGCTTCGAAACAGATTGCGGATCTGGTTTTGTGTGTTCTGGTGCAGGTCTGGGTTGATGCAGAAAGTGGGCGAGTTCTCTTGGTCAGGCAAATCTTCTGCGGAGGGGTCGGAGAGGGTGAAGGAGTCTCGTACATCGGATATTTCGTCGAGGAAAGCAATCGTCGTTCCTCTGTTAATGTGCTGGTATTCTTCGCTGAAGTTAGCAGTACTTCGGCCTGGCCATTGCGGAAATGTGCGATGCCTCTTGCGATGTTGATTCCTCTGTCTAGAAGCAACGGCATGTTCCCCTCGATGATGGCTTCAGCGTTAATGGCTTTCGTGGCGCCTACGGTCACGATAACGCTTGAGCGGGGTGGGACGCTCACTTCTTCCTCCAGGACAATTAGTGCAACGTGATTTTCCCGAGTTTTCATTGAAGCTATGGCTTCGTCCGTCGAAAGCGTGTTAAGCTTAAATCGCAGGTCGATGATCGCGTGATGCTCATGAAGGAAACCCATACCCAAGATCACTTCGCTGGAGCATTACGGTAGCACAACAAAGGTCGCAGGATAGGTATGTCCTTTGACAGTCACTCGCTCTGTGCATCGTCCTGATGGCCTAATGAGGTGGCCCCCTGCAGTGCAGATTTGTGGGCCGTTCCAAGCCGGTGTGACTTTTCTCAGATGCTCAGCGAATGTTCCACTCATCACCGAGTAATCAGCTCCTTCGTCGACTAGAGCGGTAACTTTCCGGCCGTCTGTATACTCCGTTTCATACATAGCTGTCTACACAACCAAAGGTACGGAAGTATAAGTTTATAGTCCGTCAAAAAAAAAACTAACAAAATGTGTCACTCCGCCTCGCGTCGTGGCTGAGTGGTACGAAGCGCGGGCATGTTTGTTCATTTTGTGAGGGGGCCCAGGTTCGATCCTCAGCGTAGGTTTGTTCTTTTTTTTTTTATCTTTTTTCGGCGAATCTCTGGATAGAAAGTCTAAATGCGAGCCATATATAAGTGGCCTTTTTTGTTATCAAAATGAAATGACTTCTTTAATAAGAAGCGTGCTGTTAACTTTTTCCGCAGGGAAACGAAAGTGAAGTGAGAGTTGGCAGCGGACGTGCTGAGAGGCGCTGTTTTTCGGTGTTCACGGATTTTTTCGCATGCTGCACACAATGAATCATTAATTGTGGGGTGATAGAATTCAGTGTGGCTTCAATTATTCGAGGCAGCGTCGTCTGGAGGCTACGCGGTATAGATTGGCGATGTTGTTTTGGATTTATAATTCATGGGGTCCAACGTCCCAAAGCTCGCTGTTCGTCCTCCTCACAAACCACGGTAGCTCGCCGCCTTCTCGCGGTAACAATATCAACGGCGAAAATTCGGGTTTCTACACAAAGGATGTGTAAGTACAGAGTGAATGAACGTGGTGGCTGGTATAATTAACATCACCTCGCATGTTTTTAATATTTGTACATATCCGCAATGATAGAAATCGTGTTTGTTACTGGAGATAACCGTTTGTGCTCGATCGTGAGTTACTGTAGTTTTTTGACTGCTGCCCAAACATACCAGGGTTTGAAAACTGGTGTTGCAGATTATAGAATGTTATATGTCGATATTTGCTGTGCATGCCGTGTGAATGGCCGACCATGTTTGTACGGCCTGTATTGTAAAGAGAACAGTGCGCCAAAATTCTCTTGTCCAAGACTTTTTTGATCATTTACATGCTTGAGGAAATCAATTTTTAAACCCCCCCCCCCCCCCCCCAAAAAAAAGGCTAGATGTCAGGTGAACCATTGAAGCGTATGTCCCCAAATGCCACAAGTCCACAAATACCAATTGTTCATTTTTTTATTAAACGGCACCCTCTCAGTATCTTGTGTGCCATTTGCTCTCGCAGTTTTGTAGTAGGCCAAAATTTCAGAGCTGGTGCATGGGATAAATACTATATAACTTCAGCAGGGAACAAGCATGAAATCTGCCAAACTTTGGCGTACACAGTCGAAGACCAGCAGAGCAATGTCGCCAACAACTTGGGACAAACAGCATATATAGGAGCACAAATTATAGTGAGCTACACAATATGATAAGGCTAATCATACAGGCAGCACTAAATAAATCTTTTGTGAAGAATTTTCTGTGACGCCAGTTCCAGAGAATGAAGTCATATCGGTCATGTGGTCTTAGAGAGAGGAGGCCACAAGGCACTTAAAAACCTCGGAATATTTATACATAATAGATAAATCAGAATGCGAATTGAGACAGCAATGAAACAACGCACAAAGCACGATATGCACAAGGCAGAAAATGATCATAATTATGAAGACTTTGAACACATGACTAGGAACGATGGCAGTTGCTGATGCTACATACAACATATATGGCATCTTACTATCACAAGTGGCTCAGCGGCTACGGTGCTAGTGTCTCCATAGTCGCTGTTGCTTTATGACATTCGAACTCAATAATACGATCAAACTATCACAATGTCACAAATAAAACAAAAAGCAACTGCAGCACAATAAAGCAGGAACAAGTGAGTAACAAGTAAGAAAAATTTCAAACACGATGATAACTGGCACGCAATTTTCTTGCTCACGTTTCATACGTCTGGAGCCGTGCTATTGCAGTAAAACCTAGTCCCGGTATTCACACAGTAGAGGAGACACCCAAATGAAAACAACGCAGAACACGGCATAAAACACACCAGACATGAGTAATATTATATAAAAAATGACCAACAAAGCAATGTTGCACAGTGAGAACCTCATAAAGTAGAGAGGAAGAAAGGACAAACAGTCATCTGGACGTTAAATATTTCCGTAGTTCTTTGACACGGGCACTTTTGCTTAATGCAAAGCAGTGACATTGAACACATGCATGGTAGAAAGATAGGAAGAAGATGGCTGCACAGTATGAGAGAGCACTGAACAAAGGTTGAGCGGCAGCCTCAGTTCGCAAGCCGAGCCAACGTTTCGACAAGGAAACCTGTCTTCGTGTTTCAGCTGACACCTGAAAATTCGGGCAGAAACTATTTCACAATGACTTTCGATGATAGTGTGACCAGCATCCAAGCGTTATCTAGATGCCGTAGCAACACCCGGATAGAGAAATCCTCAAAGGAGGCAAGTAATGTTGTTCACATTAAATGGAAAACGCGCTGCAGTGGCGCACTGGTTATGGCGCTCAACTGCTGTACCCAAGGATGCGAGATCGTATCCCGGCCGCAGCGGCCGCATTTCGATCGAGGCGAAAAGCAAGGCGCCCGTGTGCTGTGCGATGTCAGTGCACGTTAAAGAACCCCAGGTGGCGAAATTTGCGGAGGCCTCCACTACGCCGTTTCTCATAGCCTGAGTCGCTTTGGGACGTTAAACCCCATAAACCAACCAACAAACATTAAATGCAAAAACTCTGCAAAGAAAACAGTATTATTCCAGCTCCTCAATGCCACTCAATTCAGAGCTGGACTCTTCAGACGAGCTGCTTGAACTGCCAATGGCGAAAACTACTGGGTCAACTTCATCATCGAAAATTATATCCCTTTCCCAGGCTTCATCCTCAATGCGCTCAGCATGTGCACAAAATTTTTGCCAGTCTCCCTTTGACACATGTGCCAAGGCCTGAGGCAGAAGCTCCTCAACTTCAGCCAATGTGAAAGCTTTGTTTCTTTTTGCTACGAATCCTTTCACCATGCTCCACACCTGCTCAATCGGATTAAACTCGCAATGGTACGGAGGCAGACGCAACACTTCGTGGCCATGTTTTGCGGCAAGTGTGTCGATCGCATACACAGTGTGTCCGCTCATCGTTCTTTTGCACAAATCGAGCAACTCAGCTCGTACCATGTCTGTTGACCAGGATATACCCTTCCTTGTGAGCCATGCCTGGATTTCAATCTTCCGAGTTGATGTCGTTGGTGGCTTTTCGAGCGCAACACTATGGTAAGGGGCATTATCCATAACAATAATGCTGCTGTTACTAATGTTTGGCAGCAGTTTGCTTGAAAACCACTCCTCGAAGTACTTGCCGTCCATCTCGGAGTGGTAATCAGCTGAAGCGCCCTTCTTGGCTCTGAAGAAGTCGGCAGCACCGCTCACAAAGCCTGTGAGGCTACTGCCTGCATGAACGAGGATCAGGCGGCCTCCTTTCCCCGATGGCGCTGGCAGACCTGTAGTATGGCCCCTAAGAAAGGCATCTTGCGATGACTTGACAGTGCTGTCCTTCCACACATGTTGCCTGGTGTGGCCAGCATTGACCCAAGTCTCATCGAGGTATACGATGCACCTGCACGGGGAGGCAGATAAAAATACCGATTGAGTTTTTACGGTGCACCTGCACGGGGCGGGGGGGGGGGGGCAGAACAAATATCGCTCGAGTTTTTGTTGTTATCAATGTATTCATCATAGAAATATAAAATATCGCGTATGCAATTATTACAAACTTTTGAATGGCTATTAGAATATCCTTCAATTCGTCATTCGAACTGAATAGTGCCTATTGAAAACACAAATTATATATGTAATGCTTTCGAATAATCGGCACCAAGGTGCACGGACCCGGAGAATAGAACAAAGAGCGAGAAACTAATTCTTCTTTGCAACATCCGCGATTCAGTGTCATCGCTATTTGATTCGTCTTTTATTTTATTTTAAAAACAGTATTAATGATTTCACAAAATGAGTGCATGACGTACACAGCTAGGTGCGATGAAGGTAGGCAAATAATGTAAAAGTCACTCTCTGAACGATCATTAAAAACGAAGCGCTTACCTCCCTTGGCTCCGGAATACTTTGATAGCTCTGAGATACCGGCGCCGCCAGGCTACTATGTTGGATCGCTCGATGAGTGCGAGAGTTCGTTTCCTTTTTTCGAACTTGAAGCCCATCTCTTTCAGCAACCTCCACAAGGTGGCTTTGCTCATATCCGGCAAATCGTCATCTCCGTTTACTTCATGCAGGATACTGTCCAAAGTCGGTATTTGTCTTTCGGCATACATACGATGCAACTTGAGCCGGATGGCGTTGACCGTAAAGCTGTCGTACTTCACACTGCGGGAGCTTGATATTGCCATCCTTTTCGGTCTTTTTTGCGGTGATTTTACTCCGCCAGAAAGACCTTCTTTCTTAAACCTTACAACTGTCCGAGGGCTCACTCCGGTCATCTCGCCCACAATTGCGAGAACGTCACGCACAGTCTTCTCGGGGTGGAGCTTCCTTATGCTTGCGTAGACATTAACTATCACCGCCTTGCAGTCTTTAGAAAACTTTGGAGACTTCACCTTGGAAAAGAGGCGAACAGGAGATGTTTTCGAAGTCGAAGCGGGGAAGAAAACAAGCGAGCAGGTGACAGCGACGCCATTTTCACAAACAGACCTGCCGGCTCAGCTGCGAAAACCTGATACAGCCGGCGCCTGAGAAAACGAAAAATCTGCGTCACTCGGTTCTGGAAAACATAAAAGAAAAATCAATCTATTTGCAAAATAAAACACTTCCATCGATCTACTATAATATCAACTACTGTTCACTTTGCTTGTCAATTCATTTCTATTTTTATTTTTGACGCACTATATTATGATGCGGACGAGGATCGCAAACAGGCACCGTAGCCTTGGCTGCGTAGACAGCTAAGTATGAAACGGAGTATAGTCACTTCTAAGTCGGAGGTCCTGGCTCTTGCATTGCATATCGCTCTCGGCGTCGGGTCACGGCTTCGTCGCATATGCGAGTCGCATGTGGGGCTTGTGGTGGAAGCTTTTCTGGGTTGCGGCGTCGTTATGAAGGCAGTTTGCGTCGCGGTAGGGGTTCACATTGTGTGCGGCGTCGGTGCAGCGAGTGTCGGTTCTTCATGCGGCGTCGCGGGTGCAGCGTCTTCATGGGGCGTGTTCGGTGGAGGATCTTCGGTGTTTCGCTCGTGAGCAACCTCACCTCCAGAGGTTGCTGTCTTTATTTTCCCCTACAGGGGCTGGGAGACCTTCCTCGTACCGCGGCTGCGTAGCTGCGGCGTGGCGACGCAGAGCACGAGGTTGACGGTGATTTTGAGTGTAAAAAGCGGTTCGGCGTGTAGTCCTCTCGACGAGGTACTCGTCGATTTCCTGCGGATGTTGGCCGAAGCGTGGTTGTGGGGCATTAACGGAAAATCCTCGAAGACCGATACGTCGGTACGGGCAGTGACGAAGAATATGAGCAGCCTTACCGCAATGGAAGCACAACCGCCGGTTGTCGGAAGTCTTCCACGCATCGCATTTCCTGGGGCTTGAGGTTCGATGGTAGGCTGGGCGGGCGGGGGCAGGGAGTTGGCATTCGGGAACAAGTTGTTCATGTCGGACAGGATGCAGGGGTTGTCATTGGGGCTGAGGAGTCCTTACTGCAGCGGCGTAGGTCATGGCCTGGGGTTCTGTGGCCATCGGGGTGCCAAGTGCCTGTTGCACTTCTTCTCGTACCACATCCATCAGAGTCGCTGCTTGTGGCTGTGGGGAAGATGGCAGTAATCGGCGTAGCTCCTCTCAGACGATTTCGCGGATAACTTTCCGCAAGCTGTCGCTGGTGGTGGCCGTCGTGTCCTTACGGATTGCACAGGCAGAGGAAGGGCGATTGTACTGCCGACCTCGGGCGTCGAGGGTCTTCTCAATCATGCAGGCTTCTTGCATGAATTCCTCGACTGTTTTTGGCAGCTGGCAGACGAGGCTGTCAACGAGTTGTTCTTTTACGCCGCGCATTAAAAACTGAACTTTCTTTTCCTCTGTCATCTCGGGGTCGGCATGGCGAAATAGGCGCTTCATCTCCTTGATGTAACCACGGACAGGCTCATTCGGAAGCTGGATCCTGGACTCGAGGAGTTGTTCGGCTTTATCTCCCCTCACGGCTCCGGTGAATACCTTCAATAGTTCTCTCTTGAATAGATCCCACGTCGTAAGGGACGACTCGGGGTTTTTGTACCACGTGCATGCGGAGCCATCCAATGAGAAAAATGCGTGTCCAATTTTTGCCGCATCATCCCACTTGTTGAATGACGCCACGTGCTCAAATTGGTCCAACTGTTCTTCCGGGTCTTTGCCTAGGGATCCATTGAATGTTGGCGGCACCCGTGGCTGCTGCAGCGTGATCGGTGTCGACATCTTCGGCGAGGTTGCAGTGCTCGTAGCACTGTCTTTTCGGTGTCTGGTGCGGTCCGGCAGGGTCCCAAACTCAGGCTCCTCTCCCTGGAGATGTCGGCTGGCTCGCTGAGCTGCTGGCTCGTCCTCGGGTGCGAAGCGCTGAGGGCTGGCTTCACGACTTGAAAGGGGCGTCCGGAACATGGAAGGCCACCCCGCACCTCCACCAAATGTCACGTAGTAGTGGCGGCAGTCGAAGGAGCGAAGAAGATGGACAAAAGTTCTTCTAAAAGAAAACTTTATTGGGCTGACTTGCGCCCACAATGGACTGAATCACTCGGCAGCGGCGAAGCGATAAGCGTGCTCGGCAGTCGTCGAACAGAATGCCCGCCACTGTCGGCCGTGCTGAATTTAAAGCTGATAGCGAACTTTCGAGATAAAGCGTGCAAAGTTACTAGAACATTCCGGAACAGCGTAGAATCAGCTCTGCCTGGCTGCGATCAATTGAGGTAAATCTAGTCGCGTCTTGCGTTGCGAACAAAGGGATAGTGTGTTGTGGCGGCAGATTTGCAGAATGAAAAAACACTGCAGATATTCCCGGCAATGTGTTGAGGTGGACAGGGTTGAAGTGTTCAATCAAATCAATGAATTCTTGTTCTGCATCAGCCCAAATTAAAAAGATGTCATCCACGTAGCGCTTGTATAGGGTGGGCTTAATGGGGCAATCTTGCAAAAATTTAGATTCAGTACTATGCATGAAGATGTTGGCATAGGTGGGGGCCATTGTGGCACCCATGGCTGTGCCATTAATTTGTAAATAGTGTTGGTTGTTGAATTCAGAGTTGTCATATTCGAGTACTGTTTTCGGCAGTATTTCTAAAACACATGGAGCAGGGAATTAATTCTTCCTTTCTGGTTTTGATCATACGCTTCAATCAGAGATTTGATGCCACCGGAATGAGGAATAAACTACATCCAATGTTGCCAGGAATGCTCCTCGCGGAAGTTTGAGACCTGCTATTTCGCGAAGGAAGTGGTTTGTGTCATGTATATAGAATGGGTATGTTGTTGGAATATGTCTAACTAGTGCGTCAGAGTAACTGGAAATTGGTTCCTTAATCGTGCCGATGCCGGATACTTTAGGGCGGCTAGGATTATTCTTTTTGTGGATTTTCGGTAGCATGTAGAATCAGCCTGGCGATGGGTGGGGTGCGGTGAAGGCTTTAGATAACCGCAGGAATATGTCCCCATACTTCCCAAGTTGATCCAGAGTCTGCTACAAATTGTTGGTATTGCGGAGTTGGGTCTGTTTCAAGATGTTGATAGAAACAAATGTTGGAGAGTTGTCTCAAGCTTTCTTCAATGTATTTTTCACTCCATGACAACTATATCACCTCCCTTATCCGCTGGCTTTATGATTATATCTGTCCTGCAGAGAGCCTCCATTGCAACCCGTTCGTTTTTAGACAAATCCTGCCTCCATGGAGTGTGGTTTTTGTAGGCGTAAATTGTGTCGTTCTGGACGGCGTTAATATACATGTCCAGGTGTTTGTCCCTTCCTATATTACGAGTCCAGTGGTGGTTAGTAACGCAGAATTCTCTGCTATTCGCGGTAACCTGTGCCTGATCAGAAAAGTATTCCCTGAGTCGCAACATTCGTGCAAAGTCGTCCAAACCTTTTAACACCGAGAATTTGTTGTATTTACCGGTGGTAGTGCAGAATGTAAAGCCTCGAGAGAGGGCAGATATTTCCTCCGTCGTTAGAGCCCTGGTTGATATTGATGTTATTCTGGAAACCAAAGTCGGTAATATATATATATATATATATACACACACACACGCACATATATAGGTACATACATATACCGACACATAGGTATATACGTATATATATAGGTACAAAAGTAGGTTGCGTTGGCTTCTGTAGGGGAAAGGGCTAAGAGAAGCAAGAACTTCTACTGAGACACATTTATTTGTCAACGTTTTGACCGCAGTGCGGCCTTCTTCAGGACTGCAGTGGTATCGCATCAGATGGACGTTTTAAGTTTTTGAGCTGCAGAGAGAGAGAAAAAGGAATGTAAGAGGCAAACAGCAGCAACACTGGAAAAAAAATTGGGGTGCGGGGAGCAGACTGGGACAAGATTGGGGAGGAAGCAAAAAAGTAGACAGAAAAAGTGGGAAAACAAGTAGTAAGGAAGGACGGTCAATAGAGCAGATGGCCAAATGAGAGAAAGGGAGAGGAAGACGATGGGGGGGACGTGAGCAGCATGGCAACGACAGGCGTACAAAAACAACACACAAATAAAATGCACAAATACAAAGATGGGCGCCGCTGCAGATGCATGGCCAAAGAGGCGCTGCTGCGCAAATGACACTGGCCGCGACTAACACACCAAACCAGGCGCCTTTTGAGGTGTCTCACTAATTTCCCGTGTGCCCAGGGCCGGAACGTTAGGGAAGGAGCGGGCTACGTTGTCACGAGCACATGGGTAAGAATGCATACAAGGGGTCTGGGTTTCAGTGAACAATGCATCCTTCTCTCTTGGTCGGGTCATCGAACCGACTTCGTTGGGAGTACCTGTTTGTAGCGGCGGAGGGCTGGGCTGTGCACAAAGCTTTCAAGTTTCCGAAAAATGATAAGGTAAGGAAGGAAGATAAAAATTTATCAATACTGCAGGAGGCAGGATAGTGTAAGGAGGGGTATGAATGCCTGGGATATATAGTGCAGTTATAAAGAGTATATCGAAGTTAGCCAATTACTAGAAGTGTAGGATTATTTTGTTTGGAGGGCGTTAATAAATGAAAGAGTACCAGGCTTTTCGTTAAGACCTTCTTGAATAGTATTAAACTTGTGAATAAAATAAGATTCGCGTTGGTCACATTCTCGCATGTTTTTGAAGCCCCCTTGAATAATTGTTACTTTTAGTGGGTCAAATGAGTGTCCTTCTGAGTTTACATGCTTGGATAAGGGAAGATTTGGGGGATGCTTGGTGTGTGCACGGTGATTGTTAAGTCGAATGCGGAATGCAGTGTCTGTCTGTCCCAGAGATGTACAATTTCTTGAAATTTTGAGCCGCTTTAAAAAAATCTTTTTTTCATGTTTTTTCAGAAAAGTATGAAAAAAAAAACGGTTGCGCAAGAGTTATACAATAAAGAACATGTTTATTTCTTGAAGATTGAAACGAATATAATTCTTATATTACTGCACGCCAAAAGTCCAAATCAAACTTCCTGGTTGAAAATCTAGCGCAATTTCACATCAGGGCATTCAGACCAACCGTCATAGACACATCAATCCGAGTCCGTGTCCGACTCATTTCCACCAGACAGGTCCATGCTTCGCTATGCTGCGGACAAATCCTTTCTCGTATTTAGGATAGTATGCACTTATACAAGTTTTTGCACTCGCTCCCCTGTGAGCCTGTTGTGCAATTTAGTGTGCACATTCCCAAATTCAGACCAGTTCCGTTCACATGCCGCAGAAGATGGGGGAATCTGGAGTATGCGACAGGCGAGGATGCTCAAGGGCTAGTTGGAGCCGAGTCCTTGCCACCATGTGGATGGATCCAAGTGTTTTGCAGAATCCCAAGCTCCTCCTCTTGACCAAGTTCATTTGCAGGCTCTGTGTTGTGCGACGTTAGAGAGCAGTTTCCCGACGTCCAGCGATAGGTGCACTGTGTGGCCGAAAATCCAGTCAGATGTGACTGCAACTTGCACGTCACCTAGGTTTTTGCCACGATACCTTAGGTATAGGAGGTTGGCAGTGATGTGGATAGGTCGTACTCGGAACTCCTCATGCTCGCTGATCACTTGCATTACTTGACCCTCTTTGTCTTGCGTCAATGCGCTAGTTTCCAGCCATGCCGCGACTTCCGTTTTAATAGACTGGAAGACATCGTAGAAGTCTGACAACAGGGCCTTGTCAGATTCAAGCATAGTAATCCCCGAGGAGACCGGTGTCAGCGGGTCTAAGCAGCTTCGCAATTGCTTCCAAAACACATCTTCGTCCAAGACGGCCTGCCGTATCCATTTGTTCACCTCGAGTTCTCCCATGATTATAGTCCCCTGCAGTGTCTCCTCGTTGTTGAAAAGGCTCTGTATTTAAAGGGTGAAGCGATGCCATCTTGTCTTGCTAGGCAGTTTGAGTGTTGTGAAACTGCCTCGACTCTGCTCTTGTTGGAGCGCAGCAGCAACTATGTGTGTTTTTCACATATTTGATTATTTTTCAGGATGTTTCTGGAACCTCTTTCAATACTTTAAGATGCATGAGGTTGCTGAGGAGCAGGTTCAGCCCATGTGCTTCGCAACCAATGGTTGCAACATGCGGAAATTTGTAAACAACATTCTTACATGCTGCCTGCACATTGCTCGCATTATCAGTAACCAAGGCAATTACTTTGTGGGGTTGCAGAGACTCAATCACATTACAGATCGAGCTGCTGATGTAGGCCGTGGTGTGCCGATTTGTGCCTGTTTCAACTGATTTATAAAACACAGGCTGCGGTTCTACAATGACGAAGTTCACAATTGACTTGCCGGAAATGTTGGTCCACCCATCTGTGAGCACGGTAAGGCACGTCGAGCTGGCCAGAGCCTCCTCTACGTGAGTTTTGACTCGCTCATACTCAGCGTCATGCAGGGGGCTGCTCAAAATGTTCCGGCTAGGTTGTGTGCATCTTGAAAGTAGCGAGCTAGTGCTCATTTTCTCATTTTCTGATAGAGAGAGCGGCGTGTTCATTGCATACACAGCCCTGGCCAAGGTTTCATCAATTTTTTGTTACATTTCAGGCGTGATTCTGTCGACAAAAGAGGATACGTTAGCAGATTTTTTCATCGAAGAAGGTTCCAGTGAGACACTGGAGCTCTGGTACTCACTTCACGAGACTGCCGATGAACTTCCAGATGGCTTGTTTTGAGATGCAATGTCATACACCTCCTTCACCTCTTGAGGGCACTTTTTGCAGTACGAGATGTTTAGTGAGACGTGTAGCGTTAGAGAAGCCATGTGACGTGTGACAGTATTTGCAAAACGCTTGCAGTTTTTTGCCCTCAGTAGGCGAGTGACATACGTTAAAATATTTCCACACCTGAGATCGTGGACGAACCATTGCGGAACTTGAAATACGCAGCCACGCTACGGTGAAGTACAGACGGTAGAGGCCAGTAGTCGAAGTTCTAACGTTTCGGGTATGTCGAAGCGCGAAGAAAGACACGCCATTTGAAAATGACGCTGGCGATTCTCCACTGGTTCGGTCGCGCCCCTGAAGCGAAACCAGAAGTCGAGCGACTACTTTTTTGCCACAGGTTCTGGTTTCGGTAAAAGGCTTCGATGTCATGTTGCGGGGAAAAAAATCCGTCAGGAAATTTTGGTTTTTTCATGTTCTCTCTGATTGAAAACAACAAAAAATTGTTTTCTCCCCCAAATTTCAGTCTTTTTTTTCGACCCTTCACATCTCTCTCCTATGTATTGCTGGTTACACAGAGTGCATTCAGGATAAATGATTTTTGATGAGTCTCCATCAAAGTTGCAGTTGATTGAATGCCGGAAACCTGACCTCGTACTTGTTGCGGAACATGTAATCTGCATGTGTTTGCAAACTTTGCAGCGACCTTAACCACAGGGGTGACATCCATATTTTGGGGCTTTTGTTCCTTGGAGTGCGCAGTATAGTTCTGAATGTTTTTGCACGCTATATATCACGCAGGGTGCGCATGTAAATATATTAGATAGTTGTTGACTTTGCTGGTGGACAATAAAATGCTTATTAAGAATTCTGCTTATGTTCGGTGCGCCACTGTTAAATGTGAGAATAAGATTTGTAGTGTAATCATTTCGGTTATGTCTTCGGTGTCCCTGGAGTATTTGATTACGGTTCAGAGTTGAAGCTCTGCTTACGGCGTCATCAATAAGGGAAGGTGGCTAGCGCTGCGTTTAGAGCGCGTCGCGCCTGGGTTCGGAGTTGTCATGAAAGTCTAGGTCGTTAGAGCAGATTCTTGTAAAACGATGTACCTGTGAATAAGGGATGCTGGTTTTGCAGTGACGGGGATGGGCGCTTTGCAATTAGAGATATTTTTGGGAGTCGGTTGTTTGTCTATAAACGGTTGTACGAACTGACCCCTTGTCCACCAGAATGTCAACATCAAGAAAATTGGTTTGACTGGTTGAGTAGGTGTGCATAAACTTGACGTTCGGGTGTACGGAGCTGACACTGTCAATGAAATGGATAAGTTGTTGCTCTGTGTTTGTCCATATTATAAAAATATCATCCAAATAGCGCTTGTAAAAGGACGGCTGAATTGGACAAGGAGAAATTTGGCTCTGTGTGTTGCATGAAGATGTTGGCATAATTTGGGGCCATTCTTGTTACCATAGCTGTGCCACTTACTTGTAGATAATATTGAAGATTAAATTCGAAGCTACTATTGTCTAAAACAATTTTGGCTAATGTTCCTAAGATGTCTGGGCTTGGAGATTCATGAGATCTCTGCTGTTCATAAGATTGCAAAAGGGCTACAATGCCGTCGGCATGAGGAATGTTTGTGTAAAAGGATGTTACATCCGTGGTCACAGGAAAGGCTCCTTCGGGTAATGTTGTGTTGTCTATCTGGGGGAGAAAGTGGTCTGTATCTTTGATGTTTGATGGATGTGTGGCTGGAATGTGACTAATTAGTGTGTCAGTGTGTTTTGACATTGGTTTTGTGATGGTGCCGATTCCTGAAATTATTGGCCATCCAGGAATACCGGCTTTATAAATTTTAGGGAGCATGTAAAAACGCTGAGAAGGATGGGTAGCTGTGGGTGCCTTGCATAGTTTCGGCGAGATTTCATTGCGTTTTGCGAGGTGGCGGAGGATATCAGATATAGCTTGATAGTGCTCGTTGGTGGGGTTGCCATGAAGTTGTTTATAAAAATTATTGTCAGAAAGCTTTCGGATCCCAGCAAAGGGGCGTCTGCAGCTTGCAGGCGTTGGTGAGTGGTGACACCACGGGTTCCCGAGCATCCGCAGGGACATCCCTGCAAGGGGATGATGGTGAACAGTGCATCACCACGGACCCGAGCACCCGCGCCTAGCCATGCGTGGCATCGCCGTGTCCGGGGAAAAGGGGATCCTGGTGGTTGAGCCGATGCCGAGCGTTTGGACCTTTAAGGGCCCCTAGGCGAAGGCAACACACCACTTTGGCACCAGCTTCCTGTAGACGGCACCTCCGGCCTGACCCAACCGGGAAAAATCGGCAGTCTCCTTTTCCTGTCCTTCCCTCCGTCTTTCACTTTCCTATCTCTTTCTCACAACTCTCCCATCTCCTACTCACTTCTTAGTTTTTCTTTTTTCCTGGCAGCGAGGGTTAACCTTGTGTGACCAACTACCCTGAGTTGCGTCACATTTGGTTATAGTTGAGGTGTACAGCTGGTGTGGGCAGGATTTGCTTTCAAGTTCCTGACCCGTCCCCTTGTTGGACTCCATGGTGGGTGGCTGCACCATGACCGAATAACATTTTTTATGGCTCCACCCCTTTCAAAACCACATCGCTCTTTCAAGAGAGGGCGGAACGAAGCAGATTTTTGCTCTAAAAAGAAACAAGCGTTTTCAAAGTTTCATGTTCTTCACAGTGAATGCGAACAAAAGCAAGCCCGAATAATATCACCATTTCTTGTGTCCAAATGCTTAACAGATGCCTTGGGCCCTGGTTACAAGGTATAAAAAATGGCCAGCGGCGACCTACTCCTTGAATTGCGCGAGAGCATCCAGTGCTCGAAACTCTCAAGCATTGCTTCCATAGGGGACATCCTTGTCTCCGTGACTCCCCACCGATCCCTTAACACAGCCCGAGGCATTATCTCAGAAAGTGATTTCATCCATTTAACAGAAGCTGAAATGCTTCAAGGGCTCACCGACCGGAATGTGATTGATGTTCACAGAATCAAAATCTGCAAGGATAATAAAGAAATAGACACCAAACACAGTGTCCTCACATTTAACACCAGCACTGCCCGAAACAATCGAAGTTGGATATTTGAGAGTCAATGTCAGAAATTATATACCCAATCCCCGCCGATGTTTCAACTGCCAAAAGTTTGGTCACGGCTCACAGACCTGCCGCGGCTGCAAAACCTGCGCGAAATGCGCCTCGAAGGACCATCACTCAGGAATGTGTCGTAGCACTGCGCTGCGCAAACTGTGAAGGAGACCACGATGCATACTCCAGGGCGTGTCCGTCCTGGAAAAAGGAAAAAGAAATCATCACCATAAAGACCAAAGAAAACATTTCATTTAAAGAGGCAAGGAGGTGTTTTGCGCTTACCAACACATTCTCTTTTACAGCAAAACCAGACTTCGCTGATGTGGTGCGCAGGGGCGTAGCACCACAAAGCACTCCGGCACCTGCCGAGGCCACTTCCACCGAGCCGATGGCAGGGCCCTCCAAGCCCCAGGCAGCGACAGCGAAGGCTGCTCTGCCACCATCAAAGCAGGGAGCGCCGGTCCATTGGTCGGCATCCCGCAGGACTTTCCCCCTTCGGGGGAGGCTTGAAACTAACACAACCGCGGCATCTCCGTGGCCCTCCAGCACCTCTGTTGAGGTGATGGACAACTCCCACTCCGCCTCTTTTACAGAGGCGGAACAGTTCTCGAGCGAAAAAAGACAGGCCTCTCATAACGGGTCCAGAACATAAGTATACCTCATATCATTCCACCCCAAAAGATAAACATGGCTTTTTTAGTTCAGTGGAACTGTAGAGGCCTGTTGAGGAATTACAGTAACATAACAGATTTTTTAGGGTAAATGTTGCCCATAGCCTTATGTCTTCAGGAAACCAATCTAGGTCCACAACATATGAAAATCCTGAAACGTTACAAAACTTTTAGACGCGATCGCGAGCAGGCTAATAGACTCTCGGGTGGCATCGCAGTTGTCATTCAAAGCGGCGTCTCTGCTCAAAAAATCAAACTTAACACAAAGCTTGAGGCAGTTGCAGTTAGCGTCGTTACCTTCAAGACAATAACAGTATGTCCTGTATATCTTCCCCCGCACATCACATTAACAATTAAAGATTTAGAAGGCCTGATTGATCAACTGCCGGAGCCATGTCTGGTTGTTGGCGATTTTAACGCTCACTCCCCATTTTGCAGAAGCGAACGATGTGACTCTACGGGGACAAATAATCGAAGATTTTATCCTCTCAAATAATATGTCTTAAATACGGGAAAAGCCACTTATTGTTGCCCAAGCTCGGCAAAAATGAGCTTCTTCGATTTAGCTTTCGCATCACCATCGCTTTTTAACAATTTTAAATGGGATGTTTTAAATGACCCTCAGGGAAGTGATCACCTACCTACTATCATCAGCCTCTCATCGTCTACTCCAGTCATCCCCACAAGACCACGACGCTGGAAACTTCACCTCGCTGACTGGTCACTTTTTACAGCAAGTGCCACACTAGAAAAAGAATTTTGTGAAGACCTCAGCATAGACGAAATTAATGAAAAGTTTACTACATGCATAATATCGGCCGCTACACTAGCCATACCAAGATACCACAAACAACAGGACTCGTACACAAAAAACAAAGTATGGTGGACACAAGAATGCACATTGGCAAAAAAACAACAAAATAAAGCTTGGGGCTCTGCATCGGTATCCCACAGCGGTGAACTTGATTGCCTATAAGAGGGCCAAGGCCAGAGCGCGATTTGTTCGAAGAAATGCCGAGAAATCCTCATGGCAGAAATATGTATCCTCAATAAACAGCTTAATAACCTAAAGAAAAAATGTGGGAAAAGGTTCGTAGATTCAGTAGTGACCATACCACTTTCACACTTCCTCTATTGACTGCACCCTGGACACAAACATCATTAGAAGAACAGGCCAACATACTGGGTGAGCATTTTGCTGAAGTTTCCGGTTCGTCCAATTACACAAACACCTTCCAGAAGTACAAAGCAATAGCAGAAAAACATAAACTTCCAATTGTAGCAGGTATGCACGAAGACTACAATCAACCCATTACACTCCAGGAATTGAATAGGGTATTATCTTCTGGTAAAAAGACAGCATCAGGCCCAGATAATGTGCTTAACACTATGCTTGCCCATCTCTCTGAGGCTGCCGTGCAGGCATTGATGAAATTCTTTAACAAAATATGGACAACTGGGAATATACCTAATGAGTGGAAGAAAGCAATAATAGTACCTTTTCTGAAACCCGGAAAACCACCAACAAGTCCTAACAATTACAGACCGATAGCCCTCACCAGCTGCATTGCTAAATCTTTCGGAAGCATAATAAACATTAGACACCTTCACACTTGAATCTTGTCGACTCTTAGATGTGTTTCAATGTCGATTTAAGAAAGCATGCTCGACCACTGATCACCTTGTCCACCTAGAAAACACCATCCAGGAGGCGTTCATCCACAAAGAGTACTGTATCGGGGTCTTCTTCGATTTGGAGAAGGCCTATGATACCACGTGGAAGTTCGGCATCCTCCATGACTAGCAGAACTAGGGATCCGCAGCAGGATGCTAAACTTCTTGAATGACTTCCTGACTAACCGCACATTCACAGTCCGTCTAGGAGCAACTCTGTCAATGACATTCACCCAAGAGAATGGCGTACTCCAGGGATGCATTTTAAGTACAACACTCTTCATAGTAAAAATGAATTCTTTAGCCAAAGTAATACCCAAGTCCGTAATGTATTCAGGTTATGTAGATGACCTACAGATAGCATACACTTGTTCAAGCATACTGTCCTGCAAGAGACAAATACAAATCACACTAAATAAACTGGCTGCTTCGGCAGAGAAAAATGTATTCAGGTTCTCTCCTCAAAAAACAGTAGCTGTTCTGTTCTCATTATGACGAGGCCTAAAGGTCGATTCCAACCTGTGCTTGAATCAAGCCACACTGCCAATCAAACAAGAACATAAATTTTTAGGCATAACTTTTGACAAGAAACTTACATTTGTACCACACATTAACAACCTTAAAAAGAAAGCATCCCAAGCCCTCAATGTAATAAAGGTACTCTCGCGAAAACGGTGGGGGTCCAATAGAGCATGCCTATTACAAATATATCTCTTTGGTGCGCTCCAAGTTGGACTACGGGTGCATAGTATATGGTTCAGCAAGAGCATCCTATTTGAAACGACTGGACCCTGTTCATAATCTTGGTCTGCGCCTATCAACTGGAGCATATAGAACATCCTCGGTAAATATTCTTTATGTTGAAGCTAAGTAGCCCACACTAGAGCATACCTGCCAAGTTTTACGATTTTATCGTAAAGTGCCCGATTTCCAGCGTTTTTTTTACGAGTATCGTAATGTCGCTCTATTTTTACGATTTTTGTTTCTTTTTGTCGTTCAGCGGCTGCACACCGTACATTCTGGTTCTGTGTTGGCAACACTGAGGCTTTTGGTGGCTCGCAAACGGGATAGCCATCGTCATCACCACCATCGCGTTCATGCAGGAACGAGAGAACTTCCTCGCATTCTTTCTTCTGTTGTGTTTGCCCGTTTGAAATGGTGCGTTTGGTGTGGTCATAGCCGGGCTTGTTAGGCCTGTTGTGTTGCCGGCGGCGTTGTGATTTCCGCGGCGTGCAGCGTTGTTGCTGCGGGTGTCGTAAATTGTCCGGCAAGAAGTACTTTCAAGTGTTCATACCAAGTTATTCGACCGATTTTCCGTGCATTCAGAAATCTTGCAAGGGTGAAAAATATGCTTTCTGCAGTGTCTGCCACTGTGATCTGAACATTGCGCACGCCGGTCGTCGGGACATCCTGCTGCATCTCGGAACAAAGAAGCACAAGGACTCGGCGCAGATCGTTGACACCAACGAGAAGCTCGGTGGATATTTTTGCGCTTCGGTGGACCAAGGCGAGTGGAATGCCTTTTCACAGCTTTCCTCATTGAGCACAACGTGCCATTCACTGCTGCAGACCATGCGGGAGACCTCTTCAGGAAAATGTTTCCGAACTCCAAAGAGGCCTACGCTTGCGCTCGTACAAAAACGGCTGCAATCGCCAAGGAAATGGCCAATCAACAGGTCAGTAGTGTTGTAAGCTGTCTTCAATCCGGACCATTTTCGGTCGCTACCGATGGGAGCAACGACGCTGGCAATGATGCAAAGCTCTACCGGATTGTTGTCACATTCGTCGACGGCATTGTTCGTACTGCTTTGCTAGCAATGCCTACACTCGAGGGAGACTCAACTGGACGGAACATTGGTGCACTTGTTGTAGGCACGCTGAAGGCCAACAACGTGCCTGTACGGAACTGCGTCGGCATGGCGTGCGATAACGCGCCAGTGATGGTCGGATCTAGGAATGGGGTTGCTGCTGTTCTCAAAGAAAACCATGAAAAGATTGCCATCCTTGGATGTTGTTGCCATTTAATCAATTTGGCAGCTCAGAAGGGTTTGGCCTGCCTTCCTGTAAGTGTAAACGAGGTGCTGATTGATGTCTACTACTACCTGGAGAAGAGTTCAAAAAGGAAAGACAAACTGAGAGCTTTTCAATGCTTGCATGATGCAGAGTAAAAAAAATCCTGAAACATGTCAACACTCGTTGGTTATCTCTTGGTATTAGCTTGAAACGGCTTGTTGAGCAGTGGCAACCACTGCTCAGCTTCTTTCACAGTGAAGTGAAGCCATCGAAGAAACCCTTGGAATCACCAAGTGAACAACGAAATCCAGAGATGGACTCTCCGAAGTCGACGCGGACAGCAAAAATCGCACATCAGAACAAGCGACCAAGGCTGGACATCGACTCAGCTCCTTCGCAGCAAGCTCTGAAGCAGCAAGTGGCCAAGGTCTTAAATAGGCAAGAAAGACTGTTCATGTTCCTTTCATCAGATGTCAACAAGGCATACTGCGCCTTCTTGCTGTCAGTCATACCAGAATTTGAAAAGACAAACACCTTTTTGCAGTCTGGAGCTCCCCAAGTACATGTGCTTCTGGAAGTTTTGAACAGCCTGCTCAGGGAGATTTTACTGCGGTTCGTGAAACCATCTGTTATTAAGAGTAGTTGTGAGCTGACAGATATTGATTACAAGTCTTCTGGCAACCAGAGGGATGATGATGACCTTGTAATCGGCAGCCAAACTCTACAAATCTTAGAAAGGCTGAAGATTGCTGACAAGCAACAGTTTCTTACACGAGTAAGAAGATTTTTTGTGGTGGTAAGCGATTACATCATCCTGAAATTCCCCTTGAAGTCAGAGATTCTGAAGAAAGCGGAAGTGGCAAGGCTTTCCAGCATTGTGACAGCAAAGTTTGCTGATGTCAGGTACTTCATCAATCGCTTTCCAGTTCTCTTGCCAGTTTCTGAGGGGCAGGATGATGACTCGGACCTGGATGACATCCAAGCCCAGTTAAGCCGCCTTCAGCTCGAAGAACCTCCAGTACAAGTCACTACACAGGTGCGGATAGACGCGCAGTGGCATGCTATTGCCAGTATTCAGGACATTGACCGTACTTTTAAGTATGATAAGATCTCAAAAGTTATGTTAGGGATTCTGACTCTCCCACACAGTAACGCAGACTGTGAAAGAGTGTTCAGCAAAGTGAAGAAGACTTGCACTCAGTTTCGCTCATCCATGTCAGAAAAGAGCCTAGAACAGCTGTTAGTTGTGAAATGTAAGGAATCTGTAGTCTGTCACAATCAGGTGTTCGACAAGGACTTTCTGAGGAAGGCAAAAGCAGCAACATCCTCAGTGTTGTCCCAACCTTCCACTTCGAAGACTTCTTTCTGAAGTTGTTTGCGTGATGTATTGAAACACCAGTTGAAGTTGCTTTGTTTTCATAGCCAAATAAAAAATTTGGTGTACTAAAACATAATTTTAGTATTTTTCACCGAATTTTAGTATTTCTTGGCATCCTCTATAGTAGATTTAGCATCGTCTGGTTGGCAGGTCTGCTAGAGGATAGAAGAGTCACACTTACATGCACGTACATCCTAAAAACCCGTTCTCTTCCTAAACATCTCTGCTATCCCATTGTTACCAAGTGCTGATCTAGAAGACTATTCAATAATAAACCACATTTTATCAGGCCACGAATAATGAGCTTTGAAGACAAATGTGAAGAGTTATCAGTGCTGGACGCCCTACCGAATATTGCACAGACATGAATATCTGCCACCATGGTACAGCTTCCCATCGGTGTGTGACTTCACACTGACACGTGTAAACAAAGCGGAAATGCCGCAGGAGCACATACTGCAAGAGTTCTTTGCACTACAAGAAAAATATGACGCCTACACTGAATTTTGCACTGATGGCTCAAAAAACAGTCATGTCAGAAGTGCAGTAATTCAAGGAAAAAACGAAAAAATGATACGATTGCCACAGTATGCATCAGTATTTACTGCGGAGTGTCATGCCATTTTCGTATCCGTTGAACAAATAGTAAAACAAAACATAAAAAATAGCGTCATTTACACCGATTCACTGTGTACGCTCAAAGCGCTGCACTCTACAAATGCTGCTGAACCCATAATAGGACAAATCATACATAACATAGTTAAAATCTCAAAGCAAAACAATAACATCATATTCTGCTGGGTCCCTAGCCATGTTGGAATTTTAGGCAATGAGAGAGCAGCAGCAATTACTGCACAGTAAACTCAGAAATAAGTGGCAGGTTGCATGGGATGAACAGACAAACAACAAACTACATTGTATAAAGCCCGTTTTGGGAGAATGGAGATCATGTAAACATCAGGAACGTTTCAGAGAAGTTATTTTGTGTCGACTATGCATTGGACACACACCTTACACACAACTTCTTACTGACAAAAAAAAGACAAATCTCTCTGCGAAATGTGTGGCGATGAACTCGCGGTAAATCACATGTTAATTTTACGCACAAAACTGGAACAACTGAGGAAAAAATATTTCACAACATTCTACAATGAATACATCCCACTACACCCCATGTTACTTTTGGGTGATAAAGCACTCATTGATTTTTCAAGCATTTTTAAGTTTCTCAGAGAAGTCAATGTTGTAAGCAAACTTTAGATATAAAAAGCGTAACCTCTAACTAAAGCTCTATCCGTGCGTTTGGTGCATAATAGCCTCAGTTGCTTTTGCGCCATTATATTCAATATAACTAACTAAAGCTTTCGGATGCCTTCTGCTACATAGTCATCCCTGTTCAAGATAACAACGCCTGCACCCTTATGACGATGTCGGTACGGTTGCTGAGTGCTTCTAAAGAAGTCCGTTCTTGTTTAGGAAGATTGTCTGGTCCTAACCTGTGTTTATTCAAAATTTCAATACTGTCATTTTGAACTGCCTTAAATAGATATCCAAGTGTTTTTCCCGCCCGATGTTGTGAGTCCAATTTTGGTTTGCTGGGTAGGAGTTCTAGCTTTGGTGAGGGTGTGTGGGCTTATCAAAAAAATATTCTTTCAGGCGAACTTTTCTGGCGAAGTCGTCAGGATATTGCAAGAGTTGGAATTCGTTGTATTTGCCTGTGCGAGGGCAAAAATTGAGCCCTCTAGATAGGACGACTCGCTCATACTCTGTAGCGGTGTTAGAGATAGATTGGTGATGGTGTCTGCACTGTGATGGCCCTGTTTTGAGAGTGTTTGCCCTTGATTGACCTTTGACTGAGTGATATTGGGGTGGGGAGAAATTGATCCAACCGCACTTAGTACTTTTTCGAGCCATTCGTCGTGGAACTTTGTCCCGTGTAGATATTCTAACGTTGATTATGCCTAGTTCTGATGTTTTTTTTTCAAACGTTCTAGTTCCTCGGCCTCCAGCACGGAAACAGGAAGATTATTCCGAGCCCGACGCTCCTCTGTTTCCAGTATCACCGATGCTTTCTCAGTGCCGAATTGTAAGCTTGAGTAACTCTAGGGAAGCTGATTTTAATATGTCGTTCCATTTCTTTTTGTCTCCGTTTTATAGGTTATTCATTGCTGGTATCAGATTCACTTGTAGACCTTTCGGCATGACCTTAGCCTGAAGGTACGTTTTTAAGGTTTTAACATGAAGATCATGTCTCAGTCGCTTATCAGTTATTTTCCGTAATTTGAGGAAAGCTGAAGATTTGAAACAGGGCTGTCGGTGACCTGAGAACAAGGGAGGCGGGGTACTGACGCGGCCTGTGCATCAGTCCCGGCGCAGTCACTGGGCGGAACCACAACGCTTCCAGATGTCATATCGCGAAACGGGGATGCTGGGGTCACTTCATAGTTATGATGGACTGCTGGTGCTGGGGTGCTGCTCTGGTGTAGAGTTCACGGCAGTCTTCCGCTTCGGTTGTACACCTCTCTTCGGCCTTGCCTCACGGCACAATGGCTTAGTTGATGTGCTTGTCTTGAGTTGTCTGCTGTAGGAGAATGTGCTGCTGTTGTGCCACTGGTGGTCTGGGGTAGCTATTTTAGTGCTGTGCTGCAGCATCCCCTCGATGTCCAAGAGGTGTGTGGTGGGCTGGAGGTGATGTCGGGACGGCTAGCTGTTGCTTGTCCGGTAGAGATAGCATTTCGGCCGACTTGTGCAGCTGTCTGGGGCTGTGGAGCTTTCATCGAATTTTGTTGCTGCCGAGGCTCTGGATGTTGTGCACGTTGTCTCTCCATTGCCCCATTGTGCAGTGGTGCATTCGGAGGAGTAAGTTGTAGATGTTCCAAGATATTAAGGAGACTCCACCGAAGCTGGGGTGCACGCCATCTGCAGACAGCACTGTGCTAGGGTGGAATATTTCCATTTGGTGGTCTACAAAGAATGTGTTATCTCGTCGGCAGATGTCGACAAGGAGGGCAATAAAGGCACGGGCCTTCTGGTTGATCTTTACCACTTGATGCCTGTTGGCTGAATTTCCTAAATTTGGAGAACGAGGTAGCACGAGCGTTGCAAAGATGTTAATAATGTTAATAATATCAGTTCTTCCTATTCTGATTTGATGGATCAGTTGCACGTACTGGTCTGCAGTGGTAGCGGCATCCATGTTTGCGACGTCGTTGCACCTGATGTGAATAACGATGTCCGACACACCTTGTGGTACCCAACCCAGGAGGTTGGGGGATGTCTTCGATTTTGGCACCAGGCTGGCAGATGAATGCTACGGTGTGTGGGATTGCAGGATCGAAGTGTTGATGCAAGTATTTCATTTCAGAGTCCCCGATAATGGTGGTAGCTCGGCTCTCGACGGGGAATTTGCAAAAGACATGTCTTGATGAAGTGCAAGCAGGAGCCATCGTATAGACTGTTACGAAAGTAGGTTGCGTTGGCTTCCGCAGAAGAAAAGGTTAAGAGAAGTGTGCACGTCTACAGAGACACATTTATTTGTCGATATTTCGACTGCGGTGCGTTCTTCAGGACTGAAGTGGTATCGCGTCAGATGGACATTTTAAGTTTGTGAGCTGCAGAGGAGAGTGAAAAAGGAATGTAACAGGCAAATAGCAGCAACAGTTTAAAAAAAAATTTGGGGTGCGGGGAGCAGACAGGGACAAAATTGGGGAAGGAAGCGAGAAAAGTAGACAGAAAAAAGGGGGGGAAATTACTAAGGAAAAATGGTCAAAAGAGGAGATGGCAAAACGATAGAAAGGGAGAGGAACAAGGTGAAGGGGACATGGGCAGCGCGGCAAAGACAGGAGTACGAAAACAAACTTACAAACAAAACACAAACAAAATGCACAAATACAAAAATGGGCGCCGCTGCAGATGCGTGGCCAAAAAGGCGCTGCTGCGCAAATGACACTGGCGGTGGCGAACAGGCCAAACCAGGCGCCCTTTGGGGGGTCTCACTAATTTCCCGTGTGTCGAGGGCTGGAACATTAGGGAAGGATTGGGCTACCTTGTCACGAGCACATGGGTAAGAACGCACACAAAGGGTCCGGGTTTCAGTGAACATTGCATCCTGTTTACAGCCAAATAAAGCAAGCAGAAAACAACAGCATCATTGGTAAATCTTAGCATCACTGACCTCAAAGTCTTGCGACAGTGTGTTGAGGTCGGAGGGGAAAGTTATTACAGTTGGTCCCACCATTAGTAGGTGTAGTAGTCCGCTCGGTCCCTTCTTCATGGTGTGACTACGGGTGAGGTGCAGCTTGACTTTTTAGGCCCCCGTGTGGAAGACCTCCGGGTCAGTGGCCGCAAACCATGGATGTAAGAAGAGGGAAGTGCCCCCGGGAGCGATTAACATTCTCCTGTGTCGGTTGGATGTGCTACGACTCAAGCAGAAGCCACCTGTGCAGGTTAACTTCGGTTTCCAGTACAACAGTACCGTCAAAGTCAATTCGGTGGTCGCATGCCTCACAGTGTTCGGCCACAGCGCTGTGTTGACGGTTCATCTGTCGGACGTCCGCTTTGTATTGATTCATTCTTTCAGCAAAGTTCTTAGTTTCCCCTACATACAAAGCTGGGCATACTGAGCAGGCGATTTTGTATACAACACCTTGGGCCCTTTCTTTAGGGTGACGGTGCTTCGGGCGAGGGAGGAGGTGTCCGATGGTGGTAGTAGGTTTGTGCATTATTAGCACCCCTTCTTTGCTGATAATGCGAGTCAGCGTCTCACTCAAGCCTTTAACGTATGGGATGCAAAAGTGTTTGCTGTGGCCAAACATTGCGAGGCATGCAACCATCGATTTGACTTTGTCGGTACTGTTGTACTGGAAACTGAAGCTAACCTGCACAGGAGGCTTCTACTCGAGTCGTGGCACATCCAACAGACACGGGATGATGTTAATCGCTCCCTGGGGACACTTCCCTCTTCCTACATGCATGGTTTGAGGCCATTGACCCAGAGGTCTCCCACACGAGGGCTTAAAAAGCCAAGCTGCGCCTCGCCCGTAGTCATACCATGAAGAAGGGACCGAGCTGGTCCCGAAACGTCAGTCTGGTTGGTGTCAGTCATCTTTCTGTTAAATTAAGTTTCCCAGCCAGACAGACTTCCGTCAAATGTTTCCTTTTGAAACCATGTGTCTGCATTACACTGCACAGTCCAATGCATCATTCACACAGTAAAGCTGCTCTTCTGGCAAACGTATTTCATTCAAGAACTATACGAACTGAATGCATGTGTCCTAAAAAGTGCCAACACGCTACATTTGTGAATGCACAGGTGCAAGATTTGTAACCATATGATTCTTGTTTGTATACATATGCAATTATATCCATGAGGTTTATCTGCCCTGGAGAGGGATGCTAGTTACATAAATAAATATATAGATAGTAATAATTATTAAACAATAAGTGCTAATGACATGAATAAATAATCTACACATGTGCACATGTGAAGGCCAGGTAACTAGATAAATCTAACGGCATAAAAACAGTGATTTACATACAAACACTGCAAAGAGAGCAATTTAATTGCACTTGCCAGAAAGCCTTGAAGTGTTGGCAACTGAAGAACCAGGACTGGAGGCATATGATCTCTCGTCAGATCCTGCCCTGGGTGCTGCATATTATTGAGACATCAGTAATGAAATCAAGTTTGACATTGTCAATAATTTACCTGACCGGAAGCGACCATCCGGCACTGAAGAATTTGTGGGCGGAGAATACATTGTGTCAGCTTGGGCCCAATGACTGCTGTGTGACTCCGACCCTACATTGAGACAAAGCGAAAAATTTAGGAAGCATTACGTGGGCCAACACAGGTTCTAAACTTGCATGGTGCCCTCCATCCACCAGTTTGCTCAGGCCTTTGTTGCGCCCCCGTGGAAGAAGCAGCTGCATACCCTGCAATGAAAAGAGAACACTATAGATCTTCTGTATGACAATTATTTCCACCTCTGAAAACTTACAGGAACTGGGCACCTGCATTCCAGAGCACCGAAGCGAATGAATCCTCCGTATTTCAGCATCACTCTCACCTGTACATACAGCAGCACTTAAAACAATGCCATTCTGCAGTAAATTCAGCAGCATACAGAGCTCAGCTAGCTGGTACAAGACTGAAGATACATTGGGTAACTTAAATATAGCAAGAAGCTGTTATTTCTCATGAGTGCGTGTTCCTAAGACAATCCAGCCATGCACTGAGTGAGAACCTGCAGTTATTGCAAGTAACGGCACAGAACTGCTGTTAGAGTATGTAATTGTTCATCTGTGCTCCCTCAGCAGACTATTGGTACATTGGGCCACGTGTGCAATGTAGGAGCAGCCGCATTATAATGTGGCACACTGGTTCACAAAGCATGCATATTTACAGCTCGCAACTAACTAGGCCTAAACTGTCAGCCTCTGATTGTATTTCATGTGTGATTCCTGCCCATATTCTATTTATCTATTGGAAAAAAATGAATAGGATCACTCTCAATGCTTCACATGCCATGCTAAAGAGGCACAATGGCCAGGTTCATTAATATTACCATGATGTTGATTTCGTTATTAAAAGACTGCTTGATTTTCTTGATATGCATCTCGAAAATGTAGCGCATTGTTAGCTGCGAAATTTTCCTTCACATCATCAGAGCATCCTTCAGTCCATACCATTATGTCCAGACTGCTGTGAAGACTGCAGTGAACGAAGCCGCTGTGTTTTGCTCCTCTGCATCCTCTTCTCTCTTGCTTCTGGTGAAAAAACAGACTACCAGTGAGAAAGCAATAAAGACACTATGAGAAATCTGAACCCAAATCTACAAATTCATGTATCAATAACCAAAAGCATCTTTGAAAACTAATAACACAAAAAAACTTAACCAAGTGAGCAGACAGACATAGTGCTTTGTTAATGTCCTTTTTCTCATCCCATACTTTTGCACTGCTAGTTTCAAAGATGTACTACCAACTAGCTCCACAGTCTACAGTGCTGCCCTGCAAGAATGCATAGTATTTCAACACCTGCAGCAATAAATAATAGCTCCTACTACAGGTTAGCAACTTGCCTAACTAGCTGCGTAAGTGCACAGGTTGCTAGAAGCAGCACAAACTAAGCCTCAGCAATCAAATATCCTTTTCCAGTAGTGCAGGCTTCTTTTATTGACGGCAATTTGGCACACACATCAGTATATTGTTTGATTCACCCACAACATTGCTGAGAGCACCGAGTCTACTCTTTGCCACTGCAGGTAGCTGTAACGTATCATAAATTAGTGGGAAAAAACAAACGTTGCCTCTGAAAGGTTTTTACCACATGATAAAGGTGTTTTTGATCAGTAAAAGCATCGTGACTAGGCCACCGTGTGCTTGTGGGCATATGCATCAGACTAATACCATGCTGTTTCACTTGCTCAGTAGAACAGTGCAACAGTAAAATATGCATTAGAAGAAAGAACAGGAATTTTCTTGTCCCTATTATACCGTATGCTCTTTTTGCTAAAAAAAAGTACAAACATGGTCAACATGATTTTCTAATGTCTCACTTGCTATCGGCATGTACCAGCAACTACAACCAACAGGTCTTAGAGTTGAGAACGCACCAGGATAATACAGCATCCTCAAAAATAAGAACACTTTTCTTGCAGCACGCTTGAATGTAAAATGAAAGATCAGAGGGATGCACATTACTTTTGAACATAGAGAGTGGTGGGGATGGAGGGTGCCTGTATTCATTATTTTCAGACTCTTGAAATCTTTTTGTATTTCGTTTCCTTTTTCCCCGTCAAAGGTCGTAGTCGCTTTGCAAATCAGAGGTGTCCTCTGCTCTTCTAAGGCGCAGCCGTGCTTCAGCATATGTATCTGAAAAAAAGTATTTGCATTCCTCCAATCAAAACATATTTTGCTGAAATAGTCTGGATGCCCAGTATGAATTTCGTAACCTTTCAGGGCACTAATAATTTTTACTCATATGCAAGACAATCTTCATGACAGTAAATAACTCATAATGAGCTTCATGTTATCCCAAAATGCTAGAAAAAAACAATGTGCCAAAGTAGACAAAACAATCTTCTACCAAAAAAAGAAACTGAAAGCAAGCAGATGGAATGGAGTGCAGGTTCATGTATTATGAGAAAGTGAGCACAGGGAATGAAAATCACCATCAACATCTCACTGAATTTCTGAAAGGTCAGTTATATAATGTCCACTGTGTGCTATTTTACTGTGGATAGTGAAGCCGTAAAAGACAAATGTCAAAATTTGAGCAACGCACTCTTGTTACTACAATACATTATTTGCACAAGTTAAGTGTTAAATTAAGCTACCCTTTCTTTAAAACAAGCACATTTTTTTATATTGTGGAATACCAACTCGGCAGTTAACCAGCAAGAAAGTGCAGGCAAAGCAATGACTTTCTTCTGGCACACAGAGTACAGCAAGGCTACACAGGCGCAGCAATTGAAGGCTGCCCATGCCGCATCAACATTCAGCATTTCCAAGGGAACGAATGACAAGAATGCACCGCTTTCTGGCAACAGTGTAGCATGTCATGGACCATGTGCTGATGACATCTCATATGTGCTACATGCAGTGGAGCGTGCATATGTGTTGCTTACTTTTCAGTATGTGACCTATGAAGCTGCTCTTTCACAACAAAATATGCAGCTGATGCATGCACCTATAAATGCAATGCTTGCCTTCTTGCAGCTGTTTTGGCCATTATAGTAGTAATTTAATGGTGCTTTCAATGACGGCTGTGCATTGGCAACTAATGTTTATTTTGCAACCTTGCACACAGAAAAACTGCACAGCACTTAATCAAAGATTAGGAGAATTTAGTGTAGTTGTTTTTGTACATGAGCTACTAATAATAACTGTTGAGATTACTCTTCATGATATAACGTGCACCTTGAAAATGGCAAAATTCAATAGCGTACTTTGAAGCCAAGGCAATAGTGCTTGCTGGCTTAGCCTGCCACAGCCATACTCAGCATTGATGTTTATAATGCTGTCTCATGCTTATTTGTTGTGTGTGGTTAGCATACACCAAGAGGAAGCACAATAAGACAGAAGCAAATACAATGATCATTACCAAATGCCTGGACTACTGTGCACGGCAGTTACTTCCAGTCAGGTCCCGGGGTTGCGCCTGCTCTTAAGAGGCTATCAAATTGCCTCATTTCAGGAGGCCAGCGGCACATGTCATTGCTGATCCACCTTTTGTGGACAATAGCCACAGAATCGTCATCTTCGGGGAATTTCACAACGATATATTGACTACCTTGTTCAAGGAAGAAAAAGATTTTATCTACCAACATATGCACCAAATACAAAGGTACAAACATTGTGAAAACGTGCATTAAAAATCAGTGGCAGCTAAACCCCTTGAGCGGTATGTAGAAGCGGAAAAATCATTGTCTCGCACTTGAAGAAAGTCTTAAGACATTTCTGAGAAATATCCTCAAGTGGCCAAGACATCAGGCTGGATAGCTGAGAAACTTTGTAAATGCCAAGCATCAATGATACACAAGGTGACAAATACAGATCACTGCATTGCAAAAACTTCCAATTACACATGGTGCATCTGATGGAAAATGTGAAAAGTTTTCCACAACTACTATTGATCCATCTGCAAGCAAGCAGCAACTGTTTCTTTTGCCAGCTGCAAGAACAACACTTCCTGGCAATGTAACTTTCAAGTACTGTGGAGCACGGCAAGGCACAATGAGTGGCCCCGAATCGTGTTCCATTGCAAACAATGGGTGCCTTGTTGCCTTCTTACTTGCACACA
Source organism: Amblyomma americanum (assembly GCF_052857255.1). Taxonomy (NCBI): domain Eukaryota; kingdom Metazoa; phylum Arthropoda; class Arachnida; order Ixodida; family Ixodidae; genus Amblyomma; species Amblyomma americanum. The sequence goes on along the minus strand of NC_135500.1, from coordinate 73,488,214 downwards.
GTACTGTTCCTTGCTTGGACAGTCTGTTACAGAGCTGCTCAAGGGGGTGCTCAGGTTTTCGTACCACGGCTTTCAGAGTAGACATGAAATTTTCGAACGGAAAAGCACTCCAGTCATTTAATGGGCCGAGGTGCTCCACATCAGATGCCAAATGGGACAGACCATGCACGTTGTGCGATGCATGTTCCTGGCCATAAATTTCAACAAAGCTGTTCACAAAGAACTTGAGAAAGCCTTTAGCATAGTTCAATTCACTTGCTGTGAGGCCATTTGTTGAAAGTATGTTGATTGCAACATGCAAATAAAGAAAATTTTCGTACATCCGAGAAGGAAGCACTGAAGAGAGCACCACAGGGCCTCCATACAGCAGGAAAAACCGGAACTCGGTAGGCTTCCAGCGCTCTAAATCTGATAAACTTCGCGGCTTCCTGTTAAAATCACAGGAACATATTTTGCTAGCTTCATGTTCCTGTCCAACAACTCAATAATTGCTTTGCGTCCTACCCTGATTCCCTTAATTCCACGCATCCACAAAAGCAGGAGTTTGCGCATTACACTCAGGCACACCAAATGCATATATTCTAGAGGAACGTCCTTTACAATATCTAGTGGAAGCTCCTCCAGAATACTTTCACCTGTGTGGTGTTGTTCTTGAAATCTGCAGCTGAAACTTTCATCAGTTCGCAGCTGGCTTGTCAGAGCGGGAAAGCACACTCTGCCTTCAGAATATGTGCCTTTCACAGCATACTTCGTGCAGCTATAATAGCCTGTGTGGCTTCTTATGTACAGCACAAAAGCTTTTGCTGGTGCGTCACAAATTATAGCATGCAGACTAACTGGAACTGCTGCTGTGCCCACAGCAAGTCCTGTAGTCATCAGACACTTCATTTCGCTAACAAAGCCCCGCATGAACTCATTTGCATCATGAGGTTTGCTGTCGCCAAAAAAAAAACACTGACAACAAATGGTGCCGCATCTGGGAAGTTGTTTACCCGGCCGAGAACTGTCCAAAACTGTCCTTTAGCACTTTTTGATAATGGCAAGCCATCGATATTAAAGCTGAGGCTTAGTTCTCCAGGAACCTCTCCGCAACTTTGTAGGATCTGCCGCAGGCCTGCTTCGATGCCAAAATGGCGGAGCTTTCCACCAGCCAGTGTTAATACACCAAAGGATTTTTTCGGCGTCTGAAGCAAGGCCCTTGCAGATGATGGCAGCGAGAAAAGACCTTTATAGGTCCGCAACACTTTCAACAGTGATGTGAGATTAGCATGAGATGATCGCGACTCAACTGCCCATGCTTGCAGCTTGCGACGAAGAGACAACACACTGTCTCCGTCGGCATTGTCACAATCGCTAGTCTTTTCAATGCACACTGTCGAAGAGGTCGAGAGCTGAAGTTCGCCGGACCTGTTCAAGCTCACAAGTGGCAAGCTTAGCCCTCCGCAGTCCGGACTTGATACACATTCCAGTACCACATCGTCCACGCTTGGAACACGTTGCCGCTGCACGAAACGTCGTCGCCGGTACTAGGCAGAGCACACGCCACGGCGGAGAGTCCCGGTTCACACAAACTAGACGGAGGTGACGCCGTATCAGCTCCTATGCAGCTTGCGAGCTGAATACAGGCATTGACGCGACCATTTCTTTCTCGCCGGAACTTTCTGTCCCTGCTCTCCGACATACTGACAAAGGACTCATTATTTGCAGCATCCATCTTGCCCGCGTAGGAAGTTCAGCTGTTCAGCTTGGCTTGGCTTGTTTGCTCCAACGAGTAAAACGCAAGCTCATGGTTGCCAGCCACGAATATAATTCGTTCGGAATGGACGGTGCTAGTGGGGCTAGCATATAGGTTTTGAATTGTTTGATAAGAACGTTAGCTTAATTGCAGTATAAGCTACATATTTGTGCGTAATTTTCTATCCAGTCATTTAGTGACAAAAGGGAATGAGAAAAGTTTCCTGCCTCGCTCTCGACGGGTTTTGAGATTTATTCGACTGACCCAGTCTTTTCCCTGCTTTGCATTATAGAATAGAGGACAAAAATTGGTATGTCCATAATTTGCAATTTCTATATACATAGTGTAGCGATCGTTCTTAATAGGTCTTCACCAGGACATTTCTGGGGCTACCCTACCGCTGGCGTCTTTAGGATGTCCTCAGAACGTCGGAAAATTTGTGAGGACGTTAGTGCCTTTTGAGGACGTCCTCAGGACATTGGGTGTTGTATGGGATGCTATCGGTAACATTCCTGTCATCCTCAGCAATAGTCAGCCCGACAAAACCACGCCGTTAGAAGTTGCATTTAGCTAACTGGGAATTGTTTAGAGAACAGGCCAGTTTAGAGAATATTGCTTTAGAAAATCTCGAGATAGACTAAATAAATGACGCAGTCACATCATGCATCCTTACTGCCGCACACTTATCAATCCCAAAATCATCAGGAGTGGTTTGTCATAACCACAAAGTGTGGTGCGCACATGAATTCAAGGAAGAAAAGGAACGGCTAAATAAAGCTTGGGGAGTCTTTTGCAGATACCCAACACACGAGAACCTCATCCATTTCAAAAAGGCCAGAGCACAAGCACTGTATATTCGGCGCAAGGCCGAAAAAACATCCTGGAGAGCTCATGTGTCTTCTATAAATAGCTCAACCCCATCGAAGAAAATGTGGGAGCAAGTTCGAAAATAAATGGTAGCTACTCACCCTTCACAGTTCCTTTTTTGACAACACCCGGTACACAGAAAAATATAGAACAGGCAGACATTGGGGGAGCATTTTGCTGCAGTTTCAAGTTTATCAGACCATAGCCAGTCATTTTTGAAATACAAAAGCATGGCCGAAAAATACAGGCTCCCAACAAGTGGAGAGGTAAATGAAAAATAGAATTGTCTAATTACCCTCCAAAAAATAAAGTACTGCATGCCAGCAAAAAAACTGCTCCGGGACACGACCAGATAGACTACGAAATGCTTGCCCATCTTCCTCAGCCTGCCATAGAGGCACTCTTGAATTTTTTTAACAAAATATTCACAGAAGGAAAAATACCTAAAAAGTGGATGAAAGCCGTCTTAGTGCCACTCCTGAAACCTGGAAAACCACCAACTTCCCCAAGTAGCTGTAGGCTGATAGCCCTCACAAGCTGTCTCGCGAAATCTTTTGAAAGTGTCCTTAATATAAGAGTAACATTTGTCCTTGAATCCTGCGAACTTCTTGATGTCCATCAATGCGGTTATAAAAGGGGATGCTCAACGACAGACCATTTAGTTCGCCTTGAAAACGCAATAAGAGAAGCTCCCAGGCGTGTAAAAGTTTAAGCACGACACTGTTTATTGTAAAGATGAATTCCATAATGAAAATAATCCCAAGTCCATGGTGTACTCAGTCTGTGTTGACGACCTTCAAATAGCTTGTACATCAATGTAGCAACTTGCGAGAGACTAACACAGTTAACAAATTAGAGACATGGGCAGACAAAAATGGATTCCAGTTCTCCACACAGAAAACAGTGGGCGTGCTGTTTTCACTAAAACGAAGTCTACAATCCAACCCCAGCTTACATCTAAACAAAATCAAACTGCCTATAAAAAGTGAAGTAAATTTTCTGGGCATTATCTTTGACAAAAAGCTGACATTCCTACCACATATTAATGCTCTAAAAAAGAAAGCCTCCCAGTCTCTGAACATACCTAAAGTACTTTCCCAGAAACACTGGCGTTCTGATAGGATGTGCATTTTACAAATTTGTTGGTCTGTTCGTTCTACCTTAGACTACGAATGTATAGATTATGGGTCAGCGAGACCTTTGTACCTGAAATGACTAGATCCAATCCAAAATTTAGGTTTGCGTGTTTCCTCTGGGGCTTACAGGACGTCGCCCATAAATAGTCTTTAAGTAGAAATCTGCGAACCGTCACTTACAGATAGAAGAACAATGCTCACATGCTCATACATTTTAAAAATGCGTTCACTGCCCAAACACCTGTTGCCAAATAGTCACAAAGTGCCCATCTAGAACATTGTTTAACAATAAACCACTTGCTATCAGGCCACTCCTCCTGCATTTTGAAGAGATGTGCCAAAACCTCGGCATACTAGATACATTACCTGACATTGCTCGGAGACGAGATCCACTACCTCCATGTACAATTTTCCTGCAATCTATGATCGCACTCTTACTCAGTTCCATTAAAAACAAACTCCGCAACAATATATACTGCAAGAATTCCTCGCACTCGAAGAAAAATACAGTAGTTTAACACAGTTTTATACAGATGGTTCAAAAACGGACGCTTACGTAGGAAGTGCAGTGGTCCGAGGGAAGTCGGAGAAAACAGTACGACTTCCACAGTGGTCATCCATCTTCACTGAAAAATGTTACGCAGTCTGTGTGGCCGTAGAAAAAATTTAAAAAGAAAACCTCACTAACAGTATTATATACACAGATTCCCTCAGTATTCATACAGCTCTGCGCTGTAGAAATGCAGTCACTCCGATTCTTGGTGATATCATACACAAGATAGTAACAGCGACAGCTCTAGGACAAAACATAAAACTCTGCTGGGTTCCCAATCATGTTGGAATAAGAGGCAATGAGAGGGCGGATTTCTGTGCTGCTAAAGCTCGTGGCAAGGAAATAATAAAGCAAATATACCTTTTGGCGATTGCATGAACTTAGTACAGCGTAAATTAAGAGAAAAATGGCAGTTTGCATGGAACGGCGAAGTGAATAATAAAGTAAACTTGGTAAAACCAGTTTTAGGTGAATTTAAACCATGTGTTCACCAGGAACATTTTAAGGAAGTAATTTTATGCTGTCTCCGGATAGGCCACGCACCTTACGCACAACTTCCTTCTAATCACACAAGGCAAACCTGTTTGTGAATGCGGAGATGATCTTACTGTTAATCACATTTTATTTTCATGTGTGAAGCTTGAAACACTATGAAAGAAGTGTTTTACTCAATTTTATATTGAATGCATTCCTTTTCATCCAGCACTGCTCTTAGATGGTAATGCCATTGTTAACATGCCTTCTGTTTTTAGCTTTTTAAAAGAAGCAGCGGTACTTGAAAACTAAATTTTGAACCACTGGTTCACTTTATTGCATGGTACACCTCAGCCACTTTCTCATTCCTGAGAAGGCTGAGGCTTTTGGTTTGATTAGTTCGGAGCCTCAGGATTCTTGCCCAGCCAGCAATAGCTGCTGAGGCTACCAGACCTTCTGTGGGGCTTTCACCATTAACTATTTCGAGTTTTCCTCTTCTCTGTTTTTTACTGTGCAGTTCAATATTTTTAGGCCATCTACACCATTGAAGATTTTTCGTATTCCTAAACATTCTACAGAAAACCATTTCTATACCTTGAGATTGGCGCATGATGGCCTTAGCTGCCTACGTGCCATAAAACGCAGCACTACAACACAGAAAAAGCTGAGCTGCGCTAATCAGCAACTATCGCATGCAATACGCAGTAAAGGATGCAGGCACTGGTTCGGTCGAATATAAAACTTACCTTTGGTTTTATATGCGACTACTATATATAGGTTTATGCACTCTCTGTAGTTTCTACCGGTGTCTTGGTTATACCAGGGATTAATTTTCGCTGATCGCACGCGCGCTTAAGTCATTCTAAACATAAGGCAGGCACGTATGCCAATCCAGACGAGTAAATTTTTTCTTGTCCCAATACAGCCATACATTACAGTGAATTTCTTTCAGCTATACAGATATACATAAAAGTTCAGTGACTGAACTGTCAGCGGCAATGAAAAATAGCGTAGAAAAATAACATGCCCACGGCCATAACGTACCCTGACAAAAATTTCTATCTAGTTTTTATAAATACTTATTGACGTTCGGCAATAAATTCTTTTGCGGTACAATTCAGAACTTATACACTTTTTTTGTTCAGTTACAATTTAAAATTGGCCACCGTATGCCAACTGACTGTTTACAAACTCAACTCGATAGACCCAAATCGAGCTTTTATCGACTGGCAATACGCATTTAACTGACTGTTTATAAACCTGCAGTTCACATTTAATTGCTTGTCTATTAACACTCAATTCATGTTAATTGCTTTTAAGTTAACATTTAATTGCCAGTTTATTACTTGCCATTTTTATTTAATTAATCTGCAGTTAACATTTAATTGACTGTTTATTGAAAAGTGTAAATACATCCAGTCGAGAGTTTATTGGGTGTTTATTACCTTGCCTCAGTATTCCAAGCTATATAAATAGTGCATCCACTATGTGCGTGTGGTGATCTTAAAGTTACAATACTGTGATACTCTTGCACAAAAGAAAATTGGCATTTATTGTGTCTGGTGTTGCAAGACCGGGATTTCAGACATGGGTTCTGTGCCGTGGTGTAGTGTGTTCTCTCTCATCTGGCATGACCGTGACCCGGCTGGCTCATACCAGCTCTGGCGTGTTTTTGTTTCCTGTTTCCTGGTGTGGTCGGTGTACCATTTCTGTGATGATGTCTAATGAAGGAAGCATCCAGAAAGAAATTTGTTACCTAATATGTCTTTATACTGATGCTCTATGTTTGTACATACTATCATGAGCAAAATTAAGAGACCACCACAAGTGTATACTGAAACGTGCCATATTGCATACGGGCATCAGTCTCGCCAACAGGACTGCTTCATCAGGCGGCACCCGCATGCAGTTTGGCACAGTTCGGTACGCGCTCACAGGAGTCTCTTAATTTTGAGCACAATAGTAGATAGGAGCATGCACATAATTACGTGATTTGTGTTCTTGCCAAGCGTGAAGAGAAAAAAGCACTCATATTTGCCCAAGAGCACCCTTAGCTTTATTGGTAGACGAAAGCAGTGGTTGAGTCACGCTGGAGGCCCCTTGCGTCATAGCGTGCAACTTTTCCTAGAAAGTGAAATAACTTTCATTGCCTTGATGGCAGCTTGAATCCAGCTGTGTGTAGCCACAATGCCTGAAGATTAAGAGACAAAAATTATCTTTATTATAAAATACACCACTGTAGTGATCTAAGTGCTAAGGTGAATAGCAAGTGCTACCATTAAATTTAGTGCTGTGATGCACACATGTACTCCACACTCAATATGACTGGACCGATTAAATGTGAGCATGAACAGATTGAGCCTTCTGCTTTATAGTAAATCAATGCTTCTCATTTAAATCACCCAACTTAATTTCAGTGGGCTTTTTCTTTGCATTCACAGCTAATTTAATATATTTACAGGCTCTCACTGGTTTGGAAACTGAGCTGCAATATCTATAATGTTGCAGCTCTCACTGGTTTGGAAACTGAGCTGCAATATCTATGATGTTGCAACTCATATTGTAAGGTTTTTGAGACAATCGAAAACATTCTAGCATAGCATACAATTTCATTCACTACCAGGCCCACAGGTTCTAATGGTTTGTAACCTGCAGAAATGAACTGACAACATGGAAAAACAGCTGTAGGACATTAAATTTGGGAGAAATTACAGAAATGATTATAAGATGCTCATAAGGATGTTCACAAATTGATATATGCTGTAGTGTGTGTTAAGACACATTTGATACGAGTACATTTCATGGAGACAAAATCCATGAACTGGCACTTTTTGCATCTGCACAGGGTGCTGAACAGTAAAGCACTGGCAGGCTGTTTCTACTAGAAGACCATTCTTGTTCATTGCTATTTTGGCAGAGAAGCATAAAAAGTTGACTAGAGGAATGTGGAAGTAAAGTTGTATAAATTTATACCAAGCATTGTGCCACACTCAAAGCAACAAGGCTAGAATGCTAAGCAGTGAAAAGGAAACCTTGCTTCTACGCCGTAACTGAATGCACATTGAACAAGCTGCTCTGAACCCTGCCACTCGGAAAATGAAAGCAGATGTACAAACCAAAGCTAGCAGATTATTTTTTAAAATGAGTATATGCAAACCAAAGCTGTCTGAGCACTCCAGTTTTGTTTAGGTATATAGCCTGTTGCACACATCAACAGCATCTGGGGCAGTCCATTGCACAGTACCTGCAGGCACTTGAACATATACAAAACCTCACAACAGACTACGCTTACTGGGCACAATCTGCTATGGTGCCTGGCGCTGCCTGCCTTGCGGCAAGATGAACTTCTGTTGGTCCATCCATGTGTTAAGGCTTGAGGTATAAAAAATATCTGAGTGGACTAAACTTATATGAATAACGTTAACAAGTGAATATATACTTCTGTGCTCAATCCAGCTAAAACCAGTAATCACCTGCGAGTGCATCCATTTTCACTTTAATGAGGGCCTTTTGCAGAGCCTCTTCCTTGCCTTCCAATGTCACCCTCCTGAGCAGTTGCCAATGAACCTGCATTGCACCACTGCTTCTTTTGACCAGACCGTTTTGGTGGTCCTCTTAAGAAATACTGCATCTTTTGGGATTTTGTCCAGGGTGTGTGCATATAGGCTTCTCCATCTCGAAATAATAAATGCAGACCTACAGGAAAAAGAACACATACATAAAAATCCGATGCTATATTCACAGTCAGGAATAAAATGTTAATTGCATTTGTTGATTGCATAGTGTGATATGGCACTACACTTTAATGCCTGTTGAAGAACAGAAGTAAAAAAAACATTTACTAGTTTTAAGTCAGCACAAAACTTACACCTCGATATTGATAGTGTCATGGAACAGTAGTATGCTCTGGTAGCAGAGAGAAATACAAAAGATAACTGCGTGCTTTGCGTCCTTATGTTTGCAACATTAACTGTACAAATCACTTAGAAAATGACCATGCTTATGAAAAATCCTAGATTAGTGTGTGTAGTAGCAAACACTCAAAAATAAAAATAGTATGCAACAGTAGGAGCACTGCCTGTGTTCCACACAAGAGGCTGGGCCTGCTAAGAGCAATTCTATTTTCCAGCTCTTCCAGATGCCCTTATCAATGAAGGCACTAATGCTGCTTAACCTGCAGTAATGTAACACGTCTTCAAAATGCTAGCCACTTGTGTATATTTGTGCAAAACAAGAGAAAAGGGACACAGAAATGGAAAAGTGGAATGGTTCACTATGCAACACGATAAAAAAAAACACATGAAAACAGGGCACAAATAATGCATTAAAAGTGACCTACATAAAGACTGCAAGCAGCAATAAACACTGCTGCTTTTGTAAATTGATAACACTCAAATGTGAAATACCTAAAAAAATTTAAATATCAGCAAACATGATTTTGGAGGAGGATTTAATACAAGTACTGGTTATATAAAAAAAGCAGGGACAATTAGCAAGAAGCCCCATTTTTATGCACTAACAACCTGGCTATCAAGTGCTTCCCAGGTGGGGGGTCACATCAGTGCTTCCTGCCAAGCTGTCACAATGCATAAACAAGCAGGCGTAAATCCCGTGCAAAAAAGGGGGTTATTTAAAATAAGTAAAGCACAGCTTGTGTTTTATGATATGCAAACAAGCACTAGCTGTTTGTACACGGTGGTCTATACAAGAGTACTTGAGTGCAGGCACCCCGGCCATCAGTGCATTCCTGGGGAAATCTAAAATAAATCCGCTGCTTAGCTGACCGTGCTCATTGCATGTTCGAAAAGGTGGACACAGCTCAGGTGGCATTGCAACAGCTCAAAACGTAATGATTATATGCATGATCATTAGCTCAACACCTTGATTTATTTGAAAAACAGGAAAAGTTGCATCTCTTTACAATCCTTCAATATGCAAAAGCAGGTTTAATTAAGTAGTCCTTGCACTGAGCTAATATTGGTTATGCCATTGCTCAACTGCAAAACAGTCTACTTAATAGTCATAGACTGCTAAATACGAGAAACAAAACTGGAAGTTATTTGACAGGCACTTTAATGAAGATGAAATTGCACTATCACAAGAAGGCGATGTATGTACACAAGTGGGTATATACGTAACATGCAGAAGCAAATACGGCATATCAATACATGCTCATAAAACAGGACACCTTCCAGTGCAAACATGTCATTTTTAAAGTGCAATAAGTTAAGATGCCCATCAATGGCTTTTTTGGACTCCCAAATCCCGATAGCTAGTCTCAACACTTGCATGGTACTGCAGCAATGACGATGGACGCAATGCAGCAATAGTAAATTTTGCAAAAAGTTGTACAAGTGTAGGCACATTCAGCGTGTTGCTCTGCAGTCTCTGGTTGTCCCCGATAACTTCATGTAGTTTCTTTTGCAAGTATGGGGTGTATTTCTACCGTAAGCACATGCTGCAGCGAGATGCATGCGTGTCAGCAGAGAGCACCTATCGAAATACTAGTGGGGGAATAAGGTGGCTTGCACTTACACCCTGCCATCGTGACCACTGATCGGTTGAATTTCGGTTTTCAGTTTCCAGCTGCGTTTCTGAAATTTGGATGTGGCACCTCTGAGTGGTCAGAGGACCCCACTTCAAACACATCATGGCAGTTCACTTTTTGCAGGCACTTTGAATGTGAATGTGTTTTGACACTTTCAGTTGCATTTTTTTTCAGCAATGCTACCTCTTTTTTATATAAAAAAAACATCTGTAGTGTCACCAAGAAGTAATCTATTTGTCTTCCTTAATTTGATATTTCCCTTTAGTGTCACTTAAACCATTAGAGACCAAGAAAAATCTACATGACCAGTTCTGTTTATTTTTGGTGTACGATGTCTCTTTAGTGGATAGAGGAAATTCCTTCAGTGTCAAGAAAATATCTTTATTCCTTCAAAACCTACAGAGGTGTACTTTTTAAAGTACGCTTGGTTCTTCCCATTGCAAAACACACTTACTCCATGCTGTTACTTAGGTGCATGAAACTTGTTGAAGCACTCGTGTTTCAACCAAAGTGTTACATTGCACTTCACACATGCCCACATTGACCTATTGTGGCAATATTGGCACTGCAGCTGCTTTTCTAATTTATTTGGAAAGTGGCCTCCCTTGTCAAATACAATGTCACCTACGATGGAGGCTGGCCATTTGCGAGTGGCGTTATGTTTTGTGCCGAGACGCAGGTAATACCGCATGACATTTCTTTGAAACGCAAGGAGGTCGATTGGCTCATCTGCAACCACTTGATAAATTTTCCATGCATTCACCACGGCTACGTTTAGCATTTGCGTAAACAATGGCCACCACCACTTTTTGCTGCGAATGCCAACTTTATAGTTGTTTACAGCTTGACCTGAGAAGTCTATGCCTCCCATGCCTCTGTTATAGCTGCTGAACACCTTCGGTTGCAGAACATTCACCCTTTCGTGAACTGCAGACGACCACCGCTTTACAAAGGACGTGGGTTCAATACTGTCGTAGTTCGTAGCCATTGTTACAACACTGCTGTCCTTCCACTTTACGAGAAGAACCTCACTGACGGGGTCGAAACAATAAAAAGACTCTCCTCTTTGCTTTTTCTCCATTTCTTTTTTATCTGGAAGAGGGGACTTCATATGCCGGCTCTCGCGAAGAGCGCCTGTTGCCCTAAACCTCTTTCCACGCAGAGTAACAAGGAGATTCGGACTTGTAAAAAAATTGTCGAAAAAGACTATGTGGTCACTAGGATCACAGGTTGCCTCAAGCAGAGAGAGAACAACGCTAGTTCCTAGCGGATTCTTATCAGAGTTGAGAGATTTTCTGTAGTAGGTATCACAACCATAACATTACCCGTCAGAACTTCACACCATCCAGTTCTTGTACCCAAAGCGAATTGGCTTGCCACGCACAAATTGTTTGGAAGGATGGCATCCAAAATATTTTACCATAGACTCGTCTATAGAAAGGTTTCGGTGGAAGATATTATGCTGCTGAAAATGCTCGTTCAGTAGGTTCATGAGGGGATGTATTTTGAACATCCGATCAGTCGTCTCCCCAATCAAGTCATTGTTGGCTAGGTGCAAAATTTTTTTTATTTCAACAAATCTATTTCGGCTCATGCACTTAGCTATGTAGGGCACTCCAACATCTTCATCATCGCACCAGTAAAGTTTCTGATGAGGGAGGCTATGGTAGCCAGACAGCAAAAGAATACCGATGAACCTCTTCAGATCATCCAAATCGAGAGCAAAGCAGTGTTCATTTTTCTGCTTTGCATACTTGCAAGTCTATATTATTATATGAGTGAGTATTTGATCATCAAGAGTGGTGCTGAGTACTTGACTCGGAGAATAACCATTGTATAGAGACCGCAACATGGCTTTGCGCTCCGCTGCCCCGTCAGTTGAATTCTCCCAGGCATATTCAGGTTGATTCCTGGTCCAGTTCATGGCAGGAACCTTTGTACGCTTCAACTCAAGAATGCACTCGTCATCTTCTTCATTTCGACACCAATGAACTTCGAGTTCCCTGCAAAAAATGGTTTGATGTAAAGGACTTACACGGCTTCGAAGGCTATGTCTCATAGTCTGTTTCGCTGAAAACAGGAAGCAGTGACATCGGTAAGAACCTGCTCCCGCACAGGGTGAACTGCACCTCGTAGGTGCATCGGAGTACACTCAGAGACATCTGTGCAAACTGATGCAAATATTCACAGTGCACACTGCCTATCCTCCCACACTGAATCACCAACCTTCGTGTATTCCAGGCCCTGTCCGATTCTCCCCGCTTTAGCCCTGCTACATACCGTAGAGGCTACTACGGATGAAAATAACAAAGAAAAATAGTGTTTGTTGGTGTCACGGTCATTGACGCCGAACAAGGAGAATACGCAAAGTGCCTAACTAGGCGCTACCGTACTAAACAGAAAAAAAGTTCTTACCAGAAACATCATTCACCGGCATAGCACCCATACAGTCTTCGTCGCCTTCCTCTTCATCTGTTTCTGCTAATGGGTCTGGAGGGATTATGACCACATCAACATCATCCCCAGCATTCTGAGGAATATCTGCTGCAGCCTCGAGTGCTTCGCTGAGCCGACAGAACAGTTTCTTGCCGAAGAAAACACCCGGATCCATGGTATCGGCTGCCTGCAAGAGCGACTGCCATTGTGCACACACGAAGTCTGCTGTACTGTAGATAGTACAGCAAGGTTTACTCTTGTATAACACAAAAAGCGTGAAAGATACAAAAGTTTCAAAGCACTCAATGCTTACTGCTGCTGTTCTTGAAGCTATATACAAAAAGGTTTCATGAAATATTGATTATTCTATCTAGGAGAACAAGTTTACGAAGCGCTTACCTGTTCGGTTGGCAGGAATGAAGTTTGGCGATAGTAGATCGTGGACATATACTTTGAGGAGCTCTACGAACGCGCTTGCTTGATTTGGGAGTGTTGCCTGTCTCCCTGCCGGCAAAATGGCGAACTACTCAAAACGAAATACTAGTTTTCCAATTAAAAAGGAATGGAATTGTAGCTGTACTTTTAAAAGTACAGCGGTCCCAAATGGGTTAATGAGACACACCAAGTTTCATTTCCAAACCTATAACATTTCCTGTTGCAATATATCTTAAATAACAACATATGAGAACATACCCTTGGAAAGTGCGAGTACCAGAGCTCCCTGCCCGGTGGCTTCCAGAAGTATGTCCAGATGGAAGATAAATAACAAAAAAAAATCGGGGCACTTTCGCTCCTTCCACCTTAAGGGTATGACATAAGTTAACAAGTACCGGCAGTGGCCTGGGGTCCTTTTTTTGTAGCACTTTGTAGACACTGTCATTCTCAAGTGCACATTCATCAATCGCGGGGAGTCGTCAATCCTGGCGCAGTGGTGTAATGGATAAGTGATGCACCACTGCCGGCCGCCGCGGTTCAATGGTTATGGTGCTCGGCTGCTGACCCGAAAGACGTGGGTTCGGTCCCGGCCACGGCGATGGAAATTTTAATAGAGGCAAAATTCTAGAGGCGTGTGTAGTGTGCAATGTCAGTGCACGTTAAGAACTACAGGTGGTCGAAATTTCTGGAGCCCTTCACTATGGCATTTCTTATAGCCTGAGTCGCTTTGGGACCCTAAACCCCCCAACCCAAACCCGCACCATTGCAGAGTCAGGCAGCTATTTCAAATGCAGCCCCCAATGGGGCTTGTGAAACCCGGGCCGCTCTTCTCGAGCACCGTTTCGCTACCAATTTAGTTGCCACCTGCCACGGTGGCAGAAAAAAGTGAGCAGTAAAATGCACTGCGCATGAGCTACTGTTTATGAACAGGGCACAAGGCTGATCATAAGCTTGCTCATATCATTTAACTATGCCCGTTTGAGAGTGCACCAAGCAATGGAAAGAAAAATGATAGGTGTAAAGTTAAGAGACAAGAAGATGGCTGAGTGGATCAGGGAACAAATGCGGGATAATGACATTCTAGTCTAAATCAAAAGAAGAAATGGGAGTGAGAAGACAATTTAATGTGAAGGCAAGGAAATTGATTGCCGTTAAGAGTAACAGAATAGACTCCAAGAGAAGGCAAGCATAGCGGGGGCAGCAGAAAGTTAGGTGAGGAGATGACATTAAGAAGGCTGCAGGGATATGGCGGCCACAGCTGGCAAGAACAAGGTCAATTGAAAAGATATAGGAGAGGCCTTTGTCCTGCAGTGAGCATAGTTAGGCTGATGATGATAAAAAACTTGGCGGTGATTTAGCTCTGGTTAAACCTGAAGTGACGTGATAGAAACAGCTGGCCGAGTGCCAGCCGCCGACAGCAGCAGCTTCTCCGCACCGCGTGACTGGTCACGTGACCAACCACTTGATCAGCCACAGCGTGGCGCCGCTGGCAGCTGTTCCGCACCACGTGACAGCGTTGTGGCGCTGCCACGCTGAAGGCTCTGAATGCTACCGTAATGTTGCTGTCGCTACAAAAGCCACACACAAAACATACGCATAAGGAATGTTGATAAATCTTACAGCAGTGTGCGGCAGCTGCAGCAGCTTGGTGCTGTAGTGGTTGCACCTGTGCTGCATTGCCCTTGACGTCCAAAGTGCTGGCCATTAGATCTCGTGGCAGGACAGAAACATTTCCATGGTATATTAGGTCAATGACTCTAGTACACAAATACACAAAAGTTTGTACGAAATGAATAACTTTGACAAGCTGCACTGTTAATACACCCACAGCATTCTTTATCATCTTTCATGATCTGCCATATTGGATCCATTACATGACTGTCATCAAGCTCAAAATCTAGGAAAATATACCTACAGCGTAATGAAATCAACCTACCACTTTGTGCTGCAACTGCCTGCACTGGCATGAGTGGAGCTGGGCCCCCACAGCTTAGGAGTGAAACCGTGGTGGCCATTGGCTCTGGCAAGGCAAAAACAGCAGCTGTCGGCTTTGGAAGGACAAATACTTCGGTGGTAATGGGCCAAGTGTTCCAACACATGACAAAATTTTGCAAAAAATGAGGCCCAAGACAAGTTGTGCAGGCAATTTAATGCAAGTCATTACGAAACACAGCAAGTCTGGTAGAGAAAAGCTATAATTGGTGCAAGTTGGCACACAGTCTTGTGCAACTGAATTTAATGAAGAAACAGAGTTTATTTATATATATACAGTGGGATCCAAAAAAGGCGGAATGCAGCCATAACCCGCCATCGCACGCAATATCTACAATACAGCTTAGAGTCCTCCTCAGGGGACACAAAACAAGTCATACTATTTGCATCAAGCGGCAGAGGTTGTTTTTCTACTCACCTGTCCGAATGAAGCGAAACAATCGACGCTGCAAGAAATCCACCGTTCTTCATGCGGCAGCCATCTTGCGAAGTGCAGCTCCGCATCAAAAGCAGCAGCACAGAGTACAAGTTTGCGGAAAATTTAGCGCTATGCTTTTACACTCTAGGCTTTAATAAATAAACGGAAGCTTTTAAGGTTTTCAGGTTCATCATTCGTTGCTTATTTCTTACTAGAAACGCACATAACCACGGCAGTCAAAAACAGAAAATATGTTTTTTTTTGCTTGATAACGTTTCTGTTATTTCGAGTAATAGATTTCTTCCGCGCGTCAACAATAAATTTCTGCAAAAACGCCTGTAGCATTATGCACTTTTTTACAGTGCACTCCGTGCCCAAAAGAGTGTGTTCTCCGACACTGCGCCCCAGTCCTTGAAAATCACACTCAAACCTTTCACTGTAGTCTGCGCACATTTTTCCTCGGAACCTATGCAACCTTACTGAACTCGATCTATTGAAATAGATCCTTTTTTTTCTCTCGCTTTCAGCCAGACCACCCTCGAAATTCACAGATTAAACATACAGAATTTCTTTACACTATTTGCATTTGCGGTATGCAAAACGTCTTCTCGCCAGGGCGCGGCCTTTCTCCTCGGTGACCGAGTAGTTTCTTCGATGTCTCTCTCGAGTTGCCTTTGAGCTTGCCGTGCCGAAGCATTCTCTCCACTGACGTCTTGGACACCCGGACTCCCCTTCCAGCGAGCCCTTGGTCGCTGCAGCTGCCGCAGCGCTCCGCTACACAAGAGCATCGGGTGTGGCAAGAATGTGGCGGGCTCCTGTCGAGTTCTTGGGAGGCCGCTGCCGACCCAGACTTCCCTTACTTCGGAACCATGATGGCCCCTGCGGTATTAACGGGAGACAATCAGATATTGCGTTTGGAAGCAACGCATATTGCTGCGGTTGGGTTTTCGCCCTTTCTGCAAACCGTCTATACGGTGCCATCTTGCTGGGCCCTCGAACTGTACGCAGACAATTCTCAAGCACAAAGCGTCTCTCACTAGTTGGGTTCCTGTACGCGCGTGCACCAAAAGACGCACACAAGTGGTGTTTTTCTCGTGAGCGCACGGGGGCGATTGAACCGTGCACACGACAGGCGTGTTTCCTGCTTCAGGCACCACTGCTCCTATAGCTCAGCTCCCTGTGCTACGACCACGACGTTATACGACTCACTGACACCTTATCGGCCGGCAGTAAATGTGTCAGCTTCACACGTATATTACGATATCATACATTTTTAAAATGCTCTGCTGTACACAGTCTACCAATTTAACACTGCCCACGTCCTTGGCCAAAGTGGTATCGCAGTTAATCGGCGCGTTCATGCGTAGCCCGTGGATGTTACGCCTGGGCTCCTGATGATACCCAGTCAAGGTCAACCATTCGCTTGGAGATGAACAGTCGAAATGAGGAGCATTTTGGACAACCGCAAGGCCCAGCGACTAATCTCTCCACACCTCGGAATCAGCCCCAAGTTTAGCATTTTTCATGAATTCCCAAAGAGCGACTCTCTTATTTCTTCTCGTTGCCGTCATTTTCATTTGCTTCAGGAAACCTAGATCATGCCACCCCACTTTTTGAGCATCTCTGTCTGCCCCAATACTACTGTCATCCTTCATCGCAAGGCGTCATCGAAAGTATGGTTAACCGACACCAGCGCAGAAGGAGAGCGTCTGGCGGTTATCGCACTAAGGTGTTTGTTTCTGTTCTGTGGTGCCATGCTTTGGAGGCTACTTTGCATCCTCTGCACGCGGCGGCAACGAAATTAACGCGGAACATGTATTTGGTCAGTGCGTTTTTTACCAGAGCAGTCATGGCTGACACGGATTATTCCCCTGCCTCATGTCTCTGATGGCCAGGCAAAGCTGTATATACTGGATCTTGTGAAGAACCTTGATGAGTTATTGGTAAACTAATATCCCTCTCACACGGGCACGGCTAAACTCTCAACTCCCTTGAACCAAGGTATTCTTTATCTTGAGGGAGATGAGCGCTGCGTCAGACGGCAGTCCTTAAGGGAAGGAAGTTTCAAGAAGTTCCTCGCGAAAGTAGGTCGATCATTTCATTCTAAGGGTGAAGAGAGTACTTTACTTTCGAATGTACTTTACTTCTGAGGAAGTAAATAATGATTTACTTCTATAGTTTCATCTTTACTGCTAAATATATTAGTTTATATTGCACAAAACAAGCATTCCAACTTGGAGTATTCCTCTAACCCGTGCAGTGCTATGATGGTCAACGCACTTGGGAAACTCGCACAGCCTCCGCCGGCGAAGCTTCACAGCAGATAATTCGCAGCATCGCAGTCCATTGCGCAGGCAGTGCACAACACTGTACATGGTGTCCTGCACAGCATTTAAAAGCGCTGTGCTGAAAACAGCCTCATTGTTTTTTGCATGAACGTTTTTCTTTAATTCATTGCATTTGTGAGAACAAAAAAGAGGTATAAGAAGATATCTTGCTCTGAATGTTATTATTTTATGTGTTTGTACGCAATGAGCAGCGAATAATCAGCCCTTGGCTTATACTCAGCGAAGATCGCTAGAGGCCGTGTGGCACCGTGACAACTCCTCTGAGGCGAAACTCCTTTGCACGCCTTAACTTCAAGAGAATTCCGAATGGGAGGTGCGACAGCGGTATGAGGCATCAGCATTTGTGCAAGCCCTAAGCAGGTGAGGGTTTTCAAAATGCAAAATTTCCTCTTCCAGAAAGTTGAAGTGCTTTCCGTAACCCTTTCGGACATCGAGTGCATACGACTGACTTGTCAGGGCGCGATACTCGGCAAGGTTTTCTAACGTATAATGCAGCAAGGACTCAAGACGTGTGTGATTTTGGTATTTTGTTGTCATATTACTTGTTTTGCAGCTCCAGGTCTAGAATAGAAGGTACTGCGCTTCGGAATCAAAATAGCCACCGAGTCAATAAACATCGCAGGGACGCATGGTTAGTGCGGTTTTTTTCGTATTATGGGGTTTCCACCTGTGACGGTGTGTTAATTTAGTGGCACTACGCTCACGTAACGCTGGTTCGGGCCAGAGCAAGCTGAAGGCACTGCCAGCGTTCGCCGCGTGCCTGCGCTCTTGCTCCAGAAGGTAGGCGCAGTTATTTGAGAGCACAAGTGCTACTTACAGTAAGCTGCATTACAGGACACTCCACTGGTCACCAGACTCAGTACAACCCATAGTCCAGCCGCAGCACCTGAAAACGGGCCTGTAGCCACGTGTGCAAAG
This sequence comes from Amblyomma americanum, assembly GCF_052857255.1. Taxonomy (NCBI): domain Eukaryota; kingdom Metazoa; phylum Arthropoda; class Arachnida; order Ixodida; family Ixodidae; genus Amblyomma; species Amblyomma americanum. Next base: position 73,469,354 of record NC_135500.1, on the reverse strand, counting down.
CAAAGACTAATGTGCGTGGCGGCACAGTCAAGGGCGATGGCATGCCGTACGGCCAAAGAAAGGCTTACATCGCGGGCGACACAACACGAGGGATGGTGGGGAAACCGCGGAACACATCTTGATGACTCAGGCCTCACGTTGATGGCTCATTGCACGCCATTACTGGCAAGTGCAGATGAAGACGGATAACTAGCCAAATCAGGCCCTCCCAAATCCGGAGCACGTCAGCGCCGCACGTGCGGGCTACAGGACTCCGTGGGTTCGAGCCTGGACTCAGGCATGTATACTAGGTGCGCGTGTCTATCCACCTGCGTTCTTGGACCCTCAGCAAGGACCGGGAGCAACGTTACGCACCTTTCTGGCGCCCGAGTCGGTGGTGATATCCACGCTTATTTCCTGCTTGGGGCCTATCGCCCAAAACAACGCCCCTTATCTGTGGCTTGGAGTGACCCATTTGACGCGAATTCGAAGCGGGTGATCTACAGCGGTTCTTGAAAAGAGCTTCCCTTGGAAAGGAGGACAAGCAGCGCGGCCGCCTGCATTATGCTTGCGGACACTGCACGGGGGGTGTAATGAGCAAATGGCAGCGGCGGGCACGCACACCAATAGCTAAACAAGTCCAGTCCCCATATATTGACTACAGCTTGCCAAAAAATGTTAACAAATACAAAAACGTACTAAAGCCACTAAAGCTGCCATGCTTTGGGTTTTGTAAAGATCTTGTCCAAAGGTGTTTTTCTCAGTTTACACAGTTTATAGTTTTAATGAAGTCTTAACGAATGTATAGATTGTGTGGTATTGATTGGTTGTTTATGTATATATTCTTGATAGTTAGCGATGCCTGTCCATTTGAGTTTTTATATTATAATGTCGTTATTGGGGCATATTTACATGTGCTTTGCATTTGCTTGAATTAGTGCTCCTGTTTGCTTAGATTTGGAACATGTCCCAAATATTTGCTCTTCGATGTTTGCGATTATTTCCATCCGTGTTTGCCGCCACACCTTGTACTGGCTGCCTGGGCCTCGTAAAGCTGTTTATTCACTTTTATCTCAGTTAGCCGTCCAACGCATTCTGGGAAACAATATGGAATTAAGAATCCCCGAGCTTCGTCTTGTACACACGCAGCAAATTTAGTCCTAGCGAATTGCTAATTTCCACATATTTTCCTCACCTTGGTCCTCACAAAGGAGGATGAACGAATGACAATATCCTACTCTTTCACATTTTGTGGGAATGTGAGGCCAAACCAAACACTCTACAGACGGAAAACACGTCTTTTGAGCGGTGGGAGGCGCTGCTGACGAGCCATAACCTGGAGGACAAATGGGCCCTCATACAAAGGCACGGGTCGGCCCGGTATTGCACTGCCTCCGGGATCGGCCTGGGGCATAATAGCGCACGCCTTTTCTTTCTATCTTTGCTCTCCTATCCTTTAACTCTCCTACTTTCAGCACGCGGCAGCGAGCGTGGTTAGGCTTGATCCAGTAGGCAGGCCCGTGCACTTTCCTTTTCTTTCTTTTCTTTCTTCCTGTCAGCAGCAGCAGCAGCCCTCATACAAAAGGTCCGCGTGGCAGCTCAAGCCGATGGTGCGCTGGAATGAGTGCCCCGCCTATAAGGTCGTCCAACTCCCCTTCACTTTAAAAAGTTTTTCCTTCCTTCCTTCACGAGTCCTTGCAAAAATATTGAAGAGGGCTTGAGAGTCACTGAATACTCTTGATTTTCATCTGTGCAAAAGCAGCATGCACTCCTCTGTCCTTTTTATTTACAAAGCTCACAGTGTTGTCCTCAAATTTGCTCAGCTCTCTACGGGATAGCAGTTTTACCCAAAATCTACTACGGTCACTGAGTAGACATGGGAATTGCTGCACACAGTGTATAATACACTTCAAAAATATCCTCCACACCAACTATTCAGTTCGTGGGAAGCAAGGCTTTGTACTTTGAAATTGAGTGTTGACCACATTTTTGTTTGCAGCCATTATCAGCACTTCTATAGAATATACATTGAAGTTGCTCAGGGCGCAAAAATGTTTTCGAAGCACACACGAACAAACAAAAATATGAGAGTGTTGTGATAGAAGTACCGTTTTTATACGAGTACAATGTCGCCAAGCATATCACGCGGAGTGTAGTTTTAGAAATCGCAAGAATTAAAAAAAAATCGGGCTTAAAACGTGCTCACAGTTTTGTGAGCGTCACATATGCATTCAGGTTGCACCAAAGGAGGGCTTAAAGCATCATCAGCATTAGCTGCACCTCAGCCATCAGCCTCAGCCACATCTCAAACTCTTGGTGACCGAGACAAGCCATCAAGCGGCGACGATGCAGACACCTCCAATCCAGGTCTCCTCATTCAACAGCTATCTAATATGGACGTGCTTTGCATGGCTGTTGATGCAGTAAAAAACAACGAAAGAAGACGTGACCGATCTGGGATGGGCACTGAACAATGGTGCTGCCATTCTTTATTTTTATGTGTAGCTGCCGCCGCCTGCTTGTTTATGCAGGGTTTAAAGCTTTTTCAAATTTAATTGCACTAATATTGCTATGCGTACCTGCTAGAGCTCAGTGTACTAGTTTATAATGGCAGTGCGAGAAAAATAAGTGCCATCATTAGGTGGCATTAATAAAATGCATCCTGGAAAAAACAGCACCAAAGACGAAGGACGTACAAACAGACACCACAAGCTCTGCACTCGCAGCTGATCGTTTATTCACAAAACACAAACTAAACACATATTAACAAAACAACAAAGGAGAAGTAATCAAGAAGGCTCGTCTAGATATGAAAACTCCCTTTCATGCAGCACAAGCGATCTGTTAATGATACATCAGTTCTGGATGAAAGAGAGTTGTCATATCTCGACGTGCTATACTGATTTCTTCTCTTTTGCTGGTGTGTTTATTTATTCTGTGTTTTGTAAAGAAAGTATCAGTACCGAGTACAGCCCTTATAGTGTCTGTTCTTTCTGCGTCCTTTTTTTTGTGCATTTTTTTCCAAGATGCTGTACGAACTCGCCTAAATGTCACTATTACTTTAGTAAAGTGGATGCTGCATTTCACTGCTTCCATAAAATAGATCTCCCTTTGTCTGCTAATGTAAGTGCACACTTCTTGCACCTGGGTGGTGTAAAATATGTTTCAACAGCTGGCTGCCTGCTCTGGTAATTATGGATTGAAACTTTTCAATGTTAATTCATGTGTATTCATGTGGTTGCAGAGCAACTGACTAAGCTTTTGAGTAGTAATCACGAACACATGTTTTGTTTTTCTATGCAGGCTTGCCAAACCGATGACAGCACAAGCTTTTCAGGCACATTTTCAGTGTTTTTATGTTCCTCACAAGGAAATGAGGCATGCACTCAAGTGAACCACAAAGATGTTTGTGACGCAGAAGTGCAGTGCAAGCCCCCTGTGGTTTCCCGCCAGTCTGGTCAGGACTCCAGGACAGCTTCACTGGGTACGACAGCGTCCAAGCCTGTGCAGCTGCCATGATAGATCTGTGCGAAGTGTCCCCTGATGTATTTGCCCTCCTGCTGAGCATAATGCCACATTCTGCAGACCGCTCATGTGATGTTCCTATGACAGATAGACGTGCTATTTTTGATGAAGATTAAGCTTGGTGTCACCTATTCTTCCCTTGCAGTGCTTTTCTCTGTGTTCAGATATACTGCGTCTCGCCATTTTAAGAGTGTTCTTCGAACGCATAGCGTTGCCACACAGAAGTGGCTCTATCGCCCTCCTGTGGATATCACAATGCCGACAATGCCAAACTGCTTCAAAGTGTATTACCAGGACTGTTTAATGATAATTGATTGTACTGAGGACTGTACAGAACAGCCCTACACTGCATCAGCAGAGGGCTGTATTCGCACTACAAGGGTGGATATACAGTAAAATTTCTTGTTGGAGTCACTCTATGTGGCACAGTCTTCTTCCACTCAAAGGCATATGTAGGCAGATGTTCCGATGCCTTTATTACAGTGGACTCTGGATTTCTAGACCTGGTGCAACCGGGTGATGTTGTGATGGCTGATAAGGGGTTCCTAGGTATAAGAGCAGGCCTTGAAGATGTACAGGCTGTACTAATGATGCCCCCTTTATGCAAGGACAGGACCAGCTTTCTGAGAGCGAGGTGCACGAGACGTACCAGATTGCATAGGTACGAATTCATGTAGAAAGGATTATTCAGCTTATAAAGATGTTCAACATCCTTAATACATGTGTACCAACAGAGCTGATTTCAGCAATGAGCTATATATTTCATCTCTGTTGCGTTCTAGCAAATTTGCTGCCACCTATTATGTGCTCTGAACAGTGAGGCCTGAAGTCATGGACCACATTCAGTCAGCAGGCCCGTGCTACCTTCCCATAAACTGAAGTTTTTATTCAAAAGAAAAGGTTATTTTTCTTAATGAGGACAGGGAGGAGCAAGGTGAAATAAAAATCTTCCAACGCCCGCACAGCTGAGCACAGAAAGTGGCTGTCCCTCTCTACAATGAGGGTGACGCTTTGTCTTGTTGAATGAACAAAGAAAAAGCGTTCGTTGATTTTGGAGTTGTACATCAGTAGTTGCACCTGTGTGTAGTATTGGTGGCTTGGAAGTAGGGTCAATCTGTCATTGGTGTACTTAGTGTACAGCAAAAATGTAGGCTGGTGCTTTGTGTCAATAATTAAGTATTCTCTTCTTGAGAATCAGCACTTCACCTGGAGTACGGAAACACCACTTTCAGTTTCAAAACGCCTATTAGGGCTTCCGAAAAGCCATGGTTGCGCTGTGTGGGCAACAATTCCAGTCTGGAAAAAAAAAAGTTTTTCTGAAATGCATGTCACATCAGACTATGCAAAAGAAGAGGTATAAATATTCAGTGGTTATGTACCCATCTATGAGCAACAAGACTGTATGCATTGTGTGAGCACAAATTTTTAAGTCAAGCAGGTTAGATTTAGATTTCCTCTACAATGTATGCTCCAACTTTCTCTTCGATGTCCTTTCATGCCACTAGCTCCATCTTCATGCCTGAAAAATAACTTTAAATTAGCCCAACGTGCAATGGTGTGATGTTGGAAAACGTACTGTACGAAGTGGCCTCCGAGTAAAATCCTCGACGATTGAAAAGCGTTTGCAACAGTTGCTGGGGCGACTTCCTCGATCAAAGTATAGTGTGTGCTAGTGAGCACATTATCCTAAGTTTTCTTTTTTGGTGCCACCTGTCAGAAATTTTAGGACTTTTAGCAGATACATTCCACTACAATTCTCAAATGTAGCATGTCAACAAGGAGGCAAAGTACGCACCTAAAATTACTAGCTTGCTCCTTTGTCAAGGCACGTAGCTGCAGAGCACTTGCACATTTTATATTTTTTGTGTATTAATCGGCTACTTCTCTCATTATGTGTTGCTCATCGTCTTTTTTTCATGACTATCTTTGGAAATTTTCCACTGGCAATTAAAGTGCGCAGAGCCCCTTTTGGCTCCTGCAAAAGATTGTTCAACTTTGTAATGTCTTCAAGGACTATTTGGTCTATGATATCCGGGAGCACTATCTTGCATGCACCCTCACAAGTTCCATTTTGTGCTCTCAAAATTTGTGTCATTGGACAGTTAATATCGGGGAAATGATTTATGACGAAGCCTGGGTCCAAGGCTTCTGGAGGTTCTCTTCCACCGATGTATGGGTGCATGTTAGCTGTAAGAAAATATGCAAGTGCATTGGGAGGAATAAAGCTGGAGCACACTTTTGGGCTGCTATAATTGGAAGGCAGAAACCTTGTCTTTTACCTCTGGATTGCTTAACAACTGCACAAGAAAATGCTTGCTAATACAAGCATAAGTACACTTATCATGCATGAGTTGGGCACTGAAATGCAATGCTTACGACCAAAAAGTTCTTCAATTGACGCTTTATCGTCAACACGCGGCTTTTTCGCTGGCCTTCCCCACTTCTGCCTTTGAGACGTGCACGAGACGTTTTCGTGTATATTCACGTAAACTGCAACGGCAGTGCAGTGCTTGCAGCGTCCAGCTTGCAGTTGGCGGTCTTCCTTGCTTAGCTGCAATAAACGCAGTGCAAATGCAACAGCTGACACGAACTTGGAGAACCAAACTAGTCACTAACAACAAATATTTGCACATTGTGAACGTGTCATGATTGATTACGTTCCCGCCGAGTAATCGCTTTCCAAATCGTTGTCAGGGACGAGCAAATTTCAATTCTTTAAAAGAGTCTTATTCCTGAGAAGTGCTATTGCTTCGTTTTTTTGTGCGTGCGATAATGCCGCTCAAACAGCATACCATGTGGATCAGCTTCAAAAACACGTTAAGCGTTTAGTGCATAACAGTGCCCCAAATTATGAAACAAGGCCTACAAGATTGGGGGCTTACGGCAGCTTACGGCGCGGAAGGCACAGAAACGGCCCAAAGCATGGAGACCACATTTGCAGTGTCAAAATTTAGAGCTTCTTTGATTGTGAAAGTCAGAGAAGGTACCTTTTGCAATGTTTGTTGTCAGCATGTGACAGCAAACCATAAAGCACGGTTTTCGGCAGGGTTGACTCCCGGGGTTCGGGTTAGCATTGTGCGATGTTCTGGATTTAACTAGAATATCCTTGAGGTTCCTGCTGCGCCGGTATACCGCTCTTGGTGGCTGCCTAAAAATGCGGGACAGGTGACTGCTTTGCTGGATAAAGTTCAAATGTTTCGAAAGGATATTGTTCACGCTTGGTATGTTCGATGAATTCGTGAGAACGAGGTTGGTTTGTCTTTCACCTTGCTGGAAGTTTTGGGAACTCAGTATTTTATTTCTGTCTAGACCGCGAGGTTTCATAATAGCGTCTTTCACGATGGAAGCGGGATAATATTGCAGTAAAAGATTTGTCTTTAGTTGTTCAACATGGCGGTCAAAGTCATTGAGCTCAGAGCATATCCGTCAGTATCTATGAGCCTGTGAGTAAGGTATGCTCGTCTTGCAGTCGTGCAGGTGGCTGCTCTTAAAATGTAGGTACTGCGGGCGGTCGGTGTGCTTTGTGTAGAGCGTTGTCTTAAGTACGTTTTCTTTTTTCTGTATTGTTACGTCCAAGAAGTTTATAGATGTTTTGCAGATGCTTTGGGTGAACGATAACGATGGGTAATATTTGTTGTAGTTTCCTATAAATGTTAATACGCTAGCTTCGTCGCGGGGCCAGATGAGAAAGATATCGTCCAGAAAGCGTTTGTAGAGGAGTGGCTTCGAAGGCTGAGTGTCCAGAAATTGTGTTTTGAGTGCCACCATGAATATATTGGCATAGGCAGGTGCCATCTTAGTCCCCATTGCCATACCGTTCACCTGAAGAAAGTGGCTTCCCTCAAATTCAAAGTGGTTGTAAATGAGTACTAAACCCGGAATAGTAGCGAGAGTTTCCCCATCCAGGTGAACGAGGTAATGCCTTCGGGCCTTTAAGGGATCAATAAATAAATGAAATGAAATTGGAGGATCTGTCCGCAGGTATACATCCACCGCCGCACATATACCGTCTGAGTGGTGGATATTTCTATATAAAGACGTCACGTCCATTGTGACTAATAAGCTCTCATCGGGAATTTAAATGTTAGACACCACTCTGAGGAAGGGATTAGTGTCTTGAACATGGGCGGGGATAGTTGGTATAATGTCTTTAAATAGAAAGCCGAGAGCACCGGAAATTTTTTTGGTGAGTGTGCCATTACTTGAGACAATGGCACAGCCAGGACGGTTTGGTTTGTGAATTTTCGGGAGGACGAAGAACCGCCCAGGAACTGGTTTGACCGGCCTCATTGCTTTAAACATGTCCTGGGATTCCTCGGATATCTTGTTTTTGAAGAGATTTTATCTGACTCTTAATTTCGACTTCGAAGTCTCCTGTGGGGTCGCTGGTGAGTTCAGTGTAAAATTGCTTATTTTCGAATTGTCGGAAACCTTTTAAGTATTTGGTCTTGTCTATAGAAACGATAGCACCACCTTTGTCTGCAGGTTTGATGATGTCAGACCGCCGACTTAAAGAGCTAGGGGCCTGGCATTCTTCGGACGTGAGGTTGCGGATCGCTCTTGGTTTTGATTTTGAATACGATGAGAGGATATCCTTTTGAACGGCAGTGATGTACATATCCAAATGTCTATCCCTGTGTTCTTTTCAGTCCATGACTTGTTAGATATCCCTTGTATGTTGATTTCCCGGTTCGTTTCGCGGATTTCGAAATACTCACGCAAACATAAGTTCCTTGAGAAGTTATCTAGATCCTGGAATAATTGAAATTCATTGAATTTTCCCGTCGTGGGGCAGAAGGTTAGACCTTTAGAGGAGTAACACACGTTCCGAAGAAGTGAGAGGTAGGCTCGACACGTTCACCACGTTGTCAGCTCTAATGGAAGGCTGAACAGTAGTAGGCGCACAGTTTTGCTCAGGGGCTAGCGTATTTCTAGTAGGAGACGGGGTTATCGAACGGGGCGCTGGTGCCGCACCATCCCGCCTGAGTTTGCTAAGCTTCTCGTTGTTTGTTTCTCGTCTTTCGTTCTTCGAATTCCTTTAGCTCCGTTATTTCTGTCGCCATGAGATCCGGTTCGAGACGGGTGCATTGTTCAATATGCTCCAATTCGATAGTTTTTCGTTGACTGCCATATAATTAGGTCTAGAAAGCGCAGTGAACTGTCGTGTAGAATACCTCTCCACTCAGTCTCCTCGTCAGCATTAGGCCACATTCTCACAGCCGGTTTTTCACTTCCTCCAACACGTCCGTCGCCGCCGGAGCCGATGAAGGGAAATGAATTTGGACCGGTTCCTCCCCCAGTGCAGGCGGCTGGTGCCGCTGGACCCTGCTCTACGTTTCCGTCAAGCGGCGGCGACGGAGCCCCGCCCCACAAAAAACGTGCTAGTCACAGCGTGAGCTCGCCTCACGTGACCCAGGGCTTGCTTGCTGCGAGCGAGATGGCGCTGGCAAGCGTCGCGGCTTCGGCGGCGGCGATGCGTGGGTGCGCGGGCTCCCAGTACCCGGCCAAGCAAGCCGTCGCGACAGGCAGTGCTGCCAGAGTGAACGTTTGAGTGCAGTGGGGCCGTGTGGGTGCCCAAGGACCTGCGCGTCCTAAACTCCCCTGTGTCTAGTAAAGTTTCCACCACCGGGCACAAGAAAAGAAGCCTCCCCCCCTTTTTTTCTTTTTTCCGTCGTTAAATGCACGTGTCTTGCGCCCCGAAAAGCACCCGCTGCCAAGGAACAGAGAGCGGATGACGGTTTTATTTCATTTGGCAATATACGAGGCATTCCAGGTAAGCGAGTCTCCGATGAGTTTAGTGTTTGCATTGGGCGGGGGATATACGATAAGCGGATTTGCATCTGTTGCGCTCAAGTAGCACCACTGTTGTGTATTTTGATTTCTCGCGCTACCGGTCAACGCGCAGGTGAGCGCTGACCGGCCAAGACAGACAGAGCTGGAGGGAAGGAGGGGGGACATTTTTCCCGGAACTCCGCAGAGGTCCCCACCTAGGTCTGAGGGGTCCTCACCGCCGGGCGAGACGGGTCTGGATGTTCGCGAGATGCTGAGAACAAATAAGCGTAGCGTACGGTCAGAAGCAAGCATGGCGAGTAGCCGCGGTGGCGACGAAGCCTGAGGAAGGGGCATACCAACAGCTCTCGAGAAGTGGGCCGGGTTAACGAAACATAGGTGTACTTACAAAGGGGATGCTGATGCACGTTCAGAGGCAGCAACGAAAGGCTGGCGCCGCTTTCCAGATTTTGGCTCAAATGATATCCATCAGCCGCGAGAACCCTCCACGGTGGCAGCTCATGCAATGCATGGTTGAAGTATGTCACTCCTCTGCCAAACTGTCGTCGGTGGCACAGTCCACGCACCTGGTCCACAAAGTTCTGCGTCTGGCTGTTGAACTACGTCTCGAATCTCCTGTTCACTCCACAACGTCGACGGTTCAGGGCGCGCGGGAGTGTCAGGCTCATAGTCTGTTCGAGGGCCGCTCGCGGCTGACTCTGCCGATGATTGACTGCCTTCGTGCTGGAGAGGGTGGCAGAGGTGCCCGCTGCAGCGACGTCGGCAGCTCCGATGTGAACTATCACTCTGTCGATGGTAGAGGGCAGGTACTCCAACAGTGCGGGGAGGTCCGAAAATTTCGCTGAGTGGTAGATGATGAAGCCTGGGGTGTCCTGTTGCGCCGGATCGAAGTATTCATATACGTGCTTAAAGAGTTCGTCACTGATTTCTGCAGTCATAATAGGATTTTTTTTAAAGTGTATAGATAGCCGTTCAGTTGTGTGGATGCTGGCAGCCATTGTAGTAGTAGTGGAAGCAGTCGTGGTTGTTCAACGGTCCAGTGAAAACTTGCACAGTGAAAAGGTCACAACTGGTACGATTATCTTGGTTTATTTACCAACAGTTTTCAGACGGTGGACCGTCCTTCATCAGGGTTTTAAGTTGAATGAATACAGAGATCTGCATATTTACTGACCTAAATGCAGAGGGAGAGGAGGAACTCTCTCTTTCTTTTCTTTGAGGAGAGAAACATACACACTATGCTGAGTCGGGCTTAACTTTTTGCTCAGGATTGCCACGGTGTGCTCCCGACCCTCGGCATCGGTTTGCAACAGACAAGTGCCCACGGCAAACTCCGAAGCGTGTGTAGCGAGCATGTATGCTTTGCTGGAATCCGGAGCGAATAATATAGGTGCCTTCGCAAGGTACTGTTTCACCTGTTCAAATGCCCTATCCGCCGCTTCAATCCAAGGTATTGAACAGGGCACCCGGCGATTTGTCATATCGGTGAGGGACAAAACTATCGAGGAGTAGTTCGGTACGTAATCTCGGTAGTAATTGGCTAACCCCAAGAAACTGCGCAACTCTCTCTTAGTGCTTGGTCTCGGGCATACTCGCTCGGGATCAGGAGCGTGCCTACCAGAGCCTACAATGTGCCCCAAGTACTTCACCTCATGCTGCGCAAACTTGCATTTCCCCGCATTGGCTGTGAGCCCTGCTGCCGATACATCCGACAGCACCCTCGACAGCTGCTCTAAGTGCTCTTCCCATGTTTGTGAATGCACCGCCACATCATCAATGTACGCGCACGCGAAGTCTTGATGTGGCGTCAGGATCTCATTCATGACTCTTTGGAAAGTCACTCCCGAATTCTTGAGGCCGTATGGCATGACTCTCCTGGCGTACTGCCCCCGGTGAGTCACAAACGCCGTGTACTCTTGGGCGGCCGGATTGAGGAGTATCTGCTAGTAACCCCTCAGCATTTCGATCACTGTGATGTAGTTTGATCCAACCACCTGATTATCAGCTCGGTCGCTCTTTCCACGGGGAATGCATCCTGCTCGATCACTGCGTTTAGCCGGCGGTAGTCAACACTTAGACGCACGCCACCATCTTTTTTTGCGACGCACACGACTGGATGTGCGAACCCGCTCTCTGTGGGATAGACCAGACCCCACTCCATTAGCTCGCTGACCTGTCTATCGACCTCATCTCAAAGCGTCAAAGGGACCCGGTACGCGTGAACTCGCTTCGGCTCATCGCTCTCTCTCAGGCGAATCCTGTGCATACCCGCCGGGCATGTCCCCGGCATTTTATGTTGAATTCCAATGGCAGATCCGGATCAAGTTTTTCTGCTCTGTTGGGAGCAATCGTATTCCAATGGCAAAATGGGAGTGTGAGTTGTCTGTTCCAATGGCAGATCGGGATCAGACGTCGATCCCGGATCGCTCCGTGGAGCAGCAATATTTGCTCTACCGCAGATTTGACCAGAACCCCGCGCGACGTTTTACTTTCCCGCGTCTGCTTCCGGTCATGACCGGCTGCATCCTTCTTGTCGTCGCTACGCGGTGATCCGGGCAACGTACAAGCAGTATTTTTGACTTTTTTAATTGAATTCTCCCAAATGTAATCATTTTTCGTTTTGTTCGCGTCCGCACAAGTTAAAACAAAAATTTTCTTAACAGGATGTCAATTCCATCGCGGTCAATTCTTTGTGACTGCTTTTTAGGCCAAAATCGTTTACTTGTGTGAACCTCCCGCACTTTATGACGTCAGACGACGCGTACTCTCTAAAGCCCTTTCAACAGTGTTCCTGGTCCGGATTTGGGACTTGTACCTGAATAAAGAAAGAGTTGTTACATATTTTCATGTATTGCTGTATATTATTGTGACCAGCCATACACACCTGTACTCCGGGCTGTCTTTGCCTCCAGGATCTTTTAGCGGCGTCATAAGGTATGGCCGGCAAGCATACCCCATGTCGCTGAGGAGTACGCCAGGTACATCCCCTTCCTCATAACGTACTCTCGCATTACTGTTGTCGAAAATCCTGCTGTCATGTGCGGAGCCCGGCCAGCTTGCAACTAAATCGAAAAATTGCAGTTCAGGTCCTGTGATCGCCTGCAAGCATGCCAAAAAAAAATGAACATGAATATTTTACGGCTGTTGTTACCTGCAGATTTTTCAAGCTGTTTATATGCAGTGTAGTAGCAATGTCCCTATTATAATAGCAGTCAAGTGCCTCTTAAATCTTGTATTTGAATGTTAGGGGATGAAAATAATTTTCTGTCGGAGAAAAAAAGAGAAGCAGAGATTGAGCTTAATGCAGCTCGCGACCTGATGCACCCACGAAGTCGCGCACTTTTCTTGTATTCCCTGCTGCGTATTACCATTGCAATGAGAGGCCGATGCTGGTTAAAAAGCAAGACTACGGTAACCACTCTACCGTGCAGCAAACGCAGCCCTGGCAAGCGCGCTGCAGCGGTAGCAAATGTATTGGCGATAACGGCTGTCCGACAGGATCTTGTTTCTAGCGTACGTCAGGTTGAGTAAATGGGCGAAAATAGAACAGACAGAGACACGTATTTAGAGCAATTCTGAGTGAACAGGAAAAAAAGGTAAATAAAGCACGCCAGAGGCATTCTCGCCTTTGCCTCGTCGTCTTTTCTTTTTTTTTTATCAAGCAGGGTTACGCTGAAAACAAGATCATGCCGCAAAAACTCGCCCAACCCGCTATGCTTCTAATAACTAAGCTATTTGAAGGAGTGCATCTTTCTGTTACATAATAGTGTGCTTTCTTTCACGTCTCTGCGCATTCTGACGGTTATGAACATAATTTCACTTACCTGCACATTGAATGAGAAGTATCCCTTCCTGTTGCGGAATACTTCGGCGTCATCGCCACCTGGACTTTTGATACGCACGTGGGTGCAATCAATGCAACCAGTCACCCTGGGAAATTTTGCTTTGAGGTAAAACTGGTGCATGACCTCATGCATTTTCCCCACGTCGGGAAACTTCACAAGCGCAGGTAACAGCGTTGCGACAATCATTTTCGTCACCCGCGTGACAACACGGGAAACAGTTGGCTGCGAAACGTTAACTAGGTCGCCTGAGACAACCTGAAAAGTTCCCGCGCCGTAGAAACGAAGCGTCACGAGCAGTTGCAACAGCGGTGGCACAGGGCAACCACGTCCGTCCGTGTTCTGATGCAGCGGCAACATGGTCAGTAGTTCGAGCACAGCAGCTTTTGAGAAGCGGTACCTGGCTAAAAACTCCTGGTTATTGTACAGCTCCATGGAATTCTGGCGATCCCTAAGGTTCCGCTGCAATGGCTGCACAAAACTATACGCTTCGTTGTCCATTTCTTTCGCACGGTTGATAAAATCGACGAACTCCCTGAAGCTGTCGTCGTAGCACGCCGCCATGTTGGATTGGATAAGGAGCCGTTAAGCTACCTCAGATGCTGCCTTAAGGAGGCGCCCTTTTCGTGACCTTAAGTTGGGCTAAAGGGAGCCGCTAAGTGCAAGGTCTGTTTTTGAAACGCGGTAAGGAGCCGATAAGGTAAGGAACACTAAAGATAAGGGTTAGGTTGGTTTGTGAATACGGCGGTGAGACTACTACCTTCCCTTTTCTAAAAAAATCCTGCCCTAATATACCTGACACTCCGGTTGGCAGAGACACCGTGTCCGGGCATACGTAGCAGGAGTGCTCCAATGCAATTCCGCCGAGAGAGAAGTGTAACTGGTAGAGTCCACTTATGCCAAGAGGATCCCCCGTTATGCCTACAAATTTGGTTGCCATACCACCAGATGCTTCCAACACCTCGAGGTCCCCCTTCCTTCGAAGCGTGTTAAAACTGCTCTCCTTAAGAAATGTCACCTTTGACCCCGTATCTATCAACAATTCCATGCAACAACCATTTAACTTGCAACGCACAACAGGGCATGCCTCGTCGGCCACACAAACCACCACCACCTCATCATCCACTGCTCCCTCCCCACGCTCCTCAGGATGGGGAGGACTATCTAGTTTTTTGTCTCGGTATCTGGAGCCCCGCTGTAGGCTTGCTTAGGGCGTGTCTCGCCTGCTTCTCTTTGTGGCTCCCCACGGCGCACGTTTTGGCAGAACCTGGTGATGTGTCCGCGACCCTGGCAAGCGAAGCATACGATTTCTTCAAAATCTCGCATACCGCACCTGTAGCTTTGTGGCGGTCTCCGGTTTCCAGCGAATGGGCGCTGTTGAGCGCGCGCTTCAACCTGGCTTTCCACCTGCTGAGATAGCAGCTGTTCTAAGCGATCTAACCGCTCTGTCAAGAGAGCAACCTCAGGGTTGAGCACCGCTCTCTCTATGACGCGTACTCTCGCTGCGGCTGTCGTTAACGCCTCATTTCGTTCCTCATCCAATGCGGCCGCCACAGCTTGGTCGAAATTGCTCGGCTTGCGCGAGAGCACGAACCGGCGCACGGGGTCTTGCAGACCAGCCACGAACAAAGCGGTCATTTCCTCTTTAAGTAGATCCTCCGCGTATTTCTTCTTTAGCTGGTCTCCTTCCTCCTCCCTGCTTAACGTATCGCGTGCTAGGCGCTGAAGCCGCGACGCAAACGTTCACACGTCCTCCCCTACCATCTGTCCGGCATCACGGAACCTCTGTACCCGCACGTGACGTGGTTCAGTGTCGAAATGCTCAAACGCAAGCTTCTTAAATTCCGCAAATGATTTTGTGGATTTTACTTTTTCGTCTCGCCATGCAAAATCATGAGCAGCTCCTGCCATCTTACACCTCGCCATTCCCAGCATTTGAGCATCGGACCATCCCCCATTTTCCCAATCTCTTCTAGCATGGAAAAGACATCACAGATTGGAACCCCTGTCTTATCTCCCGTAAACGTCGGAATGACGCTTCCTAATGCCAGCATGCTTGCTCCGAGCGACGGCTGTGGAGTGGGAGCTCTCTCAGATACAGACATTTTTTTTTCGCTCAAGCCCTCCGGTGCCTCAAGCCTCTCAAATGGGGGTAAAAGTCCCACAATCAGTCCCGTGATTCCCTTTTGATTACAATTTTGAAGTCATGAATGTCGCAGCATTCAGAGGACATTTGCTTTTGAGACCCCACTTCTGACACCAGTGTGACGACCCCCCATAATGCGCAGGTCCACACGGGACGGAGAGGCAAAGAGACACCGTATGGCTCAGTTTAAACAAACAGATATATTCAATAATTATACATGATTATGATTATACATCAGAGGCTGGGGTGTCCGAGCTTACGTGCCAACGACTTCATGGGGACGATGGAGGGGCTCCGGAGTTGAGCTCGAACGGTTGCTGGCAGAAGCTGCACGCCGTCGGGCTTCGGCGCTGAAGGCCCCCTTTGACTTCATGGGGACGATGGAGGGGCTCCGGAGTTGAGCTCGAACGGTTGCTGGCAGAAGCTGCACGCCGTCGGGCTTCGGCGCTGAAGGCCCCCTTGGCGAACGATGTCGTCCTGAGCGTTCTTTCTTCCGTATGCCTTGTCGATTTTTATATCCTTCTTATTCCCCACATTCCCTAGGTTGAGGACGCCCACGCCGGAGTGGGAGGGGCCTAGGGCTTTCACTTGGGCGCGCAAACACACCACCGCACTTATGGTCTCGCCCCCGTCACGTGTTGAGTCCGAGGGAAAGAAGGTTGTCGTCGAGGTAGCGTCGGCTGTGGTAGACGGTCTCTGGCCCGCTGACGGTTCCCGTAGGTCACCGACCTCCGTTCTCCATCAAATGACACTCGCCACTCAAGGCCGGAACGCGAGGTCACTAAAAGGCCGGGAAAGTGGTCCCTTGTCCTAGGATGTGCTCGGGAGAGTTGGTGATGATGCTCGCCGTCTTGTCACGGGGCCAGGCCCGCCGAAACGAGGCCCTTTGTCCCCGGCACGGTCACGGCAATTGGGGAAGATAACGCCCGTCTCCCCGCGGCGGCGGCGTTCGACACGTGTCGACACTATGGAAAGGGCATCCGGTTGTGCTTAAACCCCTTCGTTTTGGTCGTTCACTCTCAACGAGTATGGCTCGGTAATTGGACGCAGCTGTCACCTGGGTCTTCTCCGTGCGGTCCATGACGGCAGGCCCGAAAGCAATCCCACTCAAGTTGCTTGCAGCCATATACAGTAGAAACATGTGTGCTGGCTGCTTCCAAAACGAGACCGGCTGTCGCCGATCTCCTCTCTTCCAGCTGAATTGCTTTCCCTTGAGTGCTTTTGCCGCCACTGGGGGCTCCGTCTACGCCGCGCCGTCGAACGCGGACCCTCGTAGCACACACAAGGAACGTCACACTACTGTCTGAACATAATGGTGACAAGCTGTTTTAGGGCACCAATTGGAGCTCTCTTACCTGTTGTGACATTCCTCCTGCACTGCTGCTTTCATTACTGCTGTTCTTTGTCTAACAGTGCACTAAGTACAATGCCGCTTTCAATGTGGACTGCGGCACTATTTTCTGCAGTGGCATCCTGCTCGCTTTGCAGTGACTGCGGGCTGTGTGGGGAATATGGCTGCCGGCTCTCGGGCTCGCACAAAGTCATCAGCAGCTGTCTGGCTGCTGACTCATTGTCTGCCAGAAAAAGGCAATGCAGAAACTAATGATGTGTGAGGCAATGAAATAACAAAACTGCAAAGATAAGAAACTGGGACAGTCAAGGAATCAAAAGCTTTCACAACTTCACAGATTTGCTGTACGTTTTGTGTATACACCATAAAGAAGCCCATTTAACCCAAATCGAAATTCGTCGCATTTTATGTGCCCTTACTAATCATTGCAGTCATGCAAACACCAATGTCAAACATCTCAACAATGAGAACGAAGTGCAAACGAGGAATAGAGAAGAAATACTCGTGAACAAGACCACAGCACTTACTGCTCATTTGGCTGTCCTCATCCTGGCTGACCTGCACAACAGATGTTTCCGCCAAAGCAGCGTCCTTTTTCGCTGGGCCATACGCATTTCTGCAGCGGCCGTTGTCTGTGCTGGCAGCGTTTGCCGCTTCTCTGGCGCCGATCCGTTCCCCTTTCGAGGAACAGTTCTGACTGTATGTCCAAACTCCCGCGGTAGGTCAGAAACCTCCTGCAGCAACTGCTCTAGTTCGTTGTAATCCTCTTCTGTGCCAGATCTGAGAAGGAAATACGAGAAGCTCAGGCTTGGTTGTGTAAGTGATCACGAATGCAAATTACTGGTAGTAAAAGCAGCAAGAGGAAAGATCACGAACCTGTCGACTACAAACAACAGGGCCGCTATCAATGCTGCATGCGAATAGAAGGAAATAAAAAGCAAAAAGAGATTCAAGGAAGGACGGAAATACACGAGCGTCGCAGCCACCTCGTGAACCGAAGTGACCGAGACGGGCGCAGAAACGCTGGACAATTAACATAGTACAGGATCCCCCACACAACACAAAGCTATAAGCGCAAACACACCAAGATAAAAAGCACGCAATCACTTACTTTCACAAATTAGCTCGGTCCTGTTGCCCGGAATAACCAATCAACAGGTCCACCCTGTCACGCATGGCACGAAGAGTCAGCTTGCGCTGGATGGCAGCTGCAACATTTTTCAAAACATGGCGCCACCTGAGCGGGTCTTGAAACGGATTCACCGACATCACCTCGCGCAAAACACAGATCCTCGCTGATACAAAACCTCCTTCGAGGCGTTCGAATCGAAGTGGGATCTGTGCATTCTGCAGAGGTAGCGGAGGTGGCAGAAGCGGTGGCGGCAGCCATGTTGAATGCGTTCGTTTGGTTTGGCTAGCGCAAGCCCAGAACGCTTAGCGCGAGGCCCGCTCACCACGCAGGTCCGAGCTCCGCATAGCTCGCGTGGGAGCGAACCGTTCCGCTCATGCGCTCCCGCCTGATCGTTTTGCACATGCGCAGTAGCGCTCCCGCTAACTCACTGAGCGGAGCGGGCGCACAATCCCGCTCAGCTAAAACTCCATTTTGAACGACCCTGTACATGCTTCTCTGTTACGATGAACGAAGGCTTGGTTTCGAGCCCGCCGACGTCGGTCCATAGGCCTAGGCAGGATGCAAACTAGCGTAGGTGTGCTTGAGTTCAGGGCGCTGCTCCAAGATCACTTGTACTTCAAGTGGTACTTCAACTCTCTCTCTCTCTCTCTCTCTCTCTCTCTCTCTATATATATATATATATATATATATATATATATATATATATATATATATATATATATATATATATATATATATATATATATATATATATATATATATATATATATATATATATATATATATATATATATATATATACCGGGAAGGAATACCGGCAACCAAATAATGCAAGCGTTGCTACTTCCCTCATTGATGTTTTGTTTGTTGCATCCTGCTAAGTAAAAAAAACGAATAAAAAACAATCAAAAGTACAAGGCATTCATTCAAGGACTTCATTCTTTTTAAAAGGTCGCATGCAATTGACCTACCTCTTCGGGTGAATACGTATGCAACGCGTCTTCAATGAGTCCGGCAACTTTTGGACGTTTCTTAGGAATGCTGAATATGTGCTGGAAAGCGGCCTTGCAGGCGAAGATTTCCGAATCACTTTCCGAGCTGGAATCTTCAAAAGAGGAATCTGCACTGATACTGCTCCGACTCGCTGTCGTCAAGCAGAGCGCGCGCCAGTGCGCGATTCACTTTTGAGCCCATACCAGCGGGAGATGGTGATCGTATGCTACGGAGCGCGGAGATTACCCGGCGCGGCGGACGGGACAAGCCGCCGGAAATGGAGGGCACCGCTAAAAATGAACGTCACGCATACTTCCGGTCGACTCCGCTGATTTTGGCGGAACAGTCCGGACTGCTCCATGGAACGATCTCGGCTGGGCAACCGCTGCCTGTCTACGATTGGAAGACGCGATCCGTGGCTCAGATCTGCGTTTGGAATACAGTTGATCCGAAAAGAGCAGAAAACGTTTGCTCCCGAAGTGCTCCAACTCTGCGTTTGGAAGTCACCATTGGTCGTCGAGTTTATTTCAGCTTTTGTCGTACAAAAACCGTGGGTGACGTAAAAAAGCAGTTCGCAATGATCGCTTGACAAGCTTCGTCACCCAGAGAAGTTGGCAGCATTAGCAGAGACAGTTACATAGGAGAGTCATTATACATTGTTAGAGAAAGAAGAAAAGGAAAAAAAGAAATGACGGTAAAAACATTTCAAAACAGTAACAAAATATAACTTTTCCAATGAACAGTTCCCTAAGTGCAGAAGTCATTTTTGTTAAATTGCTATAAAGAGTGGTGTTCAAACATTTCGGAAGAAGATATTTTAACATCGCACAATTGTAGTTTGTTCTGCATCGGGGTATTGCAAACATTCCATGGTCTCTAGTTGCATAGGGTGGGGTATATGGTACAAGGGGAACAATGCGGCTCAAAAAAGGGTCATTTCGTGCCGTGATTTTTTATAGAAGCAGGCAAACCTGCAATCAAGTAGCTTATTAACCGGAATAATTTTATACCTTTGTCTTATGGGGCGAGTCAGGGCATCAAAGGAAGCATTTGTAATGATCCGTAGCATTTTTTTCTGTGGTGTAAAAAGTTTGTATATTTGACACAGTAGTACTTCCCCATACCAAGTAACAATAACCTATATATGAGAAGAAAAAAGCGTAATAAAGGTCGAGCTTCGTTTCCACATTATTGCCAAATCAGTATAATTGGTCACACGGTAGCATGACGTTCCATGCCTGCACCCAAGTAAAAGGAATGAGAGCTGCATTATGTATAGATATGCATCCTGAAGGAATGCATGGCACGCAGAACAGAAAGGTCCAAGATATGCTATGGTCAAAAAACACTACTTCGACCGGCGACGACACCACTTATCATGAGCTGAGGTATATCGCATTTTATTATAACTCATCTTAAGCGACTGTTAAAGCTGCTAAAATTGAATATCGATGAGATATAGCTGGTATTTATTGCCGAGAATGTAGAAATTTTCACTGTTGTGCAACAACTAACAGTTCTTTGCTGCCGCACGAAAAATGAATTGCTCGCTTTTTTCACTGCCCAGGCAATTTGCAGAAGATAATGCACACAGCTCTATACTCGGAGAGAATTAAGAGGGCATGTATGCATGCACACACAATTCATGCAGCACGTATGACTTACCAGCTAGGAGGAGGACTGTGGCCTTATAAAATCCCATGTCATCGCTTGCGGGCCTGTTGTCTACCCAGAACACAGAGTAGATGGCTTTATTATCAGTCTTTGGTATTTTCGGGTTCAAAGCCATCAATGTCATTGACACCTACCAGGTGCAATTTGTCATCTCTGTTGTCGACAAAACTCACTAATGCAAACATTTTTCTTGCTTGCTTCGTTCAAGCTTAAAAGAAGAACGAAACAACACGTGCAAATACCGGACCAACGTACCAATCAAGCCACCAAACTACTCCAGAGACACGTGCGTACGCCAAAACACGCGACAAACGCAAAAACCGAAATGAAGCACTGATGACGATGAAAAAGCTGCGGCGTCGGCAACTCTGCTAACCATATTTGCAAATGGCGAAGTCGCTGAATTACAAAAATAAACGACATTTTTTAGACATATGTTTTGCAAAAAGTTACATTATACATGTTTTGTTACAATTTTTATTAACGTTTACACATGACTAGCAGTACGCAGAGCAAGCATTTCGATCCAAT
This sequence comes from Amblyomma americanum, assembly GCF_052857255.1. Classification (NCBI taxonomy): domain Eukaryota; kingdom Metazoa; phylum Arthropoda; class Arachnida; order Ixodida; family Ixodidae; genus Amblyomma; species Amblyomma americanum. The sequence continues at coordinate 73,448,391 of NC_135500.1, read as the reverse complement.
CCAAAGCAGTTGTCGCAAGTTGTCAGTCGCCATGCCTGCCGTGTTTTCGTTGTGTGTGTGATGTTATGCGGGTGTATGATCTGTCGCGAGTGGCACCATGCCGTCTCGGAAGCGATACCTGGACTCTGAATCCAGTTTCTCTGACCTTCGATCGAGACTAGGGCATACAGAGCGCGACACATTAGAAGATACTGAAGTCTTCCACGACGACGTGCAGGCTTCGCCACCCGAGCAGGAGCCTGAACAGCAGCGCCCGATAGCTGGCCCATCGTTGACAGAATCGACTCCGCCGCCCGGTGATGGTACTTGCGAAACAGAAGCACCACAGGAACACAAAGAGTTGGACCTGACTTCGCACGACCTGCTTGCACTTACAGTAGACTTTGTGGTGTGGTTCGGCTTGCCTTGGAATGCTGTCGGGGTCCTCCAGAAGCTTTTGGCGTATTATGTCCTTAGGAGGCGGGATATTCCCGCTACAAAGTATTTGTTCAAGAAATGTGCCGCCGTAAACATTGCAGCTGCAACGTTCAACTCCTATTGCAGCGAATGCATAACACTTGTTGCAGAGACGCCAGGCAGTCTTACTGAACGTAACGCTGTCCGCGGGCGATGCCCAAGTTGCGACACAGAATATTGCGGGTGACATATGCTCCGTCATGGGCACTTTTTTCTCAGTCTCCCAATTGAAGATCAGCTGAAAGTACTGCTTGCCGATGGGGAGGTGTCAGCAGCTCTTCACGGGTGGCTGAAAGACATCAGCAACCCCCAGAAGAGAGATGGGGCATCGATGTTCGATATTACTGATGGCAACGCCTACAAGAAAATGCGCAAAACGATATCGACTTATGACCTGACGGTGACACTGAACTCAGATGGCAGTAGTGTTTTCAGCTTGTCGAAATACAGTATCTGGCCAGTGAAGATCATGCTGAATGAACTACCCATGTACTTTCGCCACAAAAATGTGCTGACGTCCATGCTGCAGTACAGGCAGTCCCACCCTGACATGACGTTGCATCTGAGCAGTTTTGTGTGGCAAATGGAAACCTTGGCTTGCAATAGAGTGACCTGGAAGGTCGGCACGAAGATTATGCTCTCGAAGTTATTTTGCTTTTGGCAGATCCTGTTCATCTTGATTTATCTTTATGTATAGTTATAGAGCATGTAGTGCGTTCGGCTTGGAACTAAATGTGATTTGGTATGATCGTCATTAGGATTTGATATGATTCTCATTAGATTTGAAAATGTCAAAACTTTCTGTGTGTTCATTTTACCACCCGCCGAGTGATCCGGGAAACGTTTTGCATGAGCTGAATGATGCAATTGAGGCTGTAAAAACGGACTACATGGTAATAGGAGGTGACTTTATTTTTTCAGAAGTTAGCTGGGGGAATCAAGGGCCTACTTCGAGAGCACAGAGTGCGTCAACCAACGCAATCATTGAAATTTGCTGCTCTTATGCTTTGACTCAGTTCATCAGTCTACGCGTGGAGCTAATAATTTAGATTCACTAACGCTCCCATGGCTGCGAGTCCTCCATTAGTACTCCCAGGTATTAGGCCATTTTACGTTCACAACCTGACAAATCTGTTCTCCTTCGGTAGCTGTCTTGCAAAAAGAACTGCATTTTCTTGCAGTCCAATTTCTTTGTTGCACACTGGTATATCTATGTTCATTCTGTGGCATCACTTCCACGAGCGTTTATTGTCTTCTGTGTTTCTGAACCTGGATTGTTACCATTATCAGGAGCGTTCCATTTTAGTTTTGGTGCCATTATGCTGTTTTCTAATAAAATTTCAGTTGTAAGTACCACCCTGTGTTGTCTTCTCCCTGTGTCCTGCGTCTGTTGCGGTTTTTTAGTCATAAGGCCGCAAGGCACGGTTTGAATAAAACTTTTGCTATGACGAAAAAGATGAAACAACGGGGCTGCCAGTGGCACAGACGGAGTGCTTGCGCTAGGCCAGCTCTCATTAAACCATCTCATTGCCATCGCTCATCTCGCCTGATTCTTCAGCTGGTCGCCACGTAACAATATGTGGTCCCATAAACAGTACACTTGTGGTGCCTTCACGTTCTTTGGCATTTAATGTTTTTTATTGATGTACTGTGATTAACAAGTCAAACAAAAACATAGCACACTGCATTTATTTGCATGACTGTGGATTCTTTTATTTACATATGCTGCATTTATAGGGTCTGCCTTGAAAGTAATGAGACAAGTCGCAGCTTGTGCATGCGGTGGATTGGGAAACCAGTTTTGGGGGAAGGAGGGGAACCTCCGGCTTCACAATGCAACGAGCTCATTTGGCTTCGATCAGGCAAAGCGACTGGAGATGTTTCAGCGTGCACCCGTTTCATCACTGCGCCGCAGAAACCATGGAGCGAACTCTGGAACAGCGAAGCGCTCTGAAGGTTTGCATTAAATTGAGAAAGTCGCCTACCGAGACATTCGACATGATCAAGACAGCATGTGGGAATGATACAATGTCCAGATCGTGAGTGTTCCAATGGCACAAAGCATTTGCAAGCGGCCGTGAAGACCACGACGAGCAAGGGTCCGGGCGCCCGTCAACGACGGTTACGCTTGGTAATGTTGATTGTGTCGTCGTGAACGTCTTCACGGCCGTTGGAACACTCACGATCTGGACATTGTATCATTACCACATGCTGTCTTAATCATGTCGAATGTCTCGGTAGGCGACTTTCTCAATTTAATGCAAAGCTTCAGAGCATTTCGCTGTTCCAGAGTTCGCTCCATGGTTTCCATGATGCAGTGATGAAACAGGGGTACACGCTAAAAAATCTCCAGTCGCTTTGCTTACTCGAAGCCAACTGAGCCCGTTGTATTGTGAAGCTGAAGGCTCCCCCTCCTTTCTCCAAAACCAGTTTCCCAATCTAGTGCACGTGCGCCAAGGTACGACTTGTTTGATTACTTTCAGGACAGACCCGGTATTTACATTACTGTGGAGAGTGGATAGTGCCCCTGGCTATAGCTCCTCAAGATATTAAGATGCTCTGTCTGTAGGTGGTGCTTCATGTGAGTTGGCACAGTAGCCAGGTATGACTTCAATGACAGCAAAGAATAGTCATCGCTGTCTGCTGTCGTATGGGCACGTAAGGCATTCCTTACAACATCAAGCTGGGCATTTACTGCGTCCAGCTCGTTTCTACGCGTCATTGGCCTCTGGGGCACATTTGCCTCCGAGGACGTTAAGGCGCAAGTCCTATTCATGGGAAGCAGTGGGTTGTGGATGGCCGGTGGACTCGTGGTCAGGGCCCACAAAAATTTCCTCAAAGGACGGTGCTGGTGAATGTGGCCGCGGGCTTGCCTCTTCCTCTTCAAGGACAACCTCAGGCTCTATACTGCTGTGTCCTCTGCAGAAAACGCCATACGTAGCGTTTACATGGTGAACATAGCAATTCGCTTATTGAGTTTGGCGGCAGCACTGTGAAAACCACGGCTTGCTGAGAGCATGTCAATTACAACCGCCTGTCTACAAACCTGCCATTAATGTATCTGAATTAAATCTAATAACCCGTAAAACAATGCACACATTTATATTAGATGAAGAATGCACCGAGCAAAAATGTTCGCAAAACATAAAATTCTCATTTTTGTATATTTCAAGGTAAACACAAGCAAGTAAAATCTAATCGGTGCAAAATGTGTGGTTGTAGATATTGCAGTGCTACTTACTGCCGCATGTCCATTTGATCTTTGAGGAAACGCATTCTTTCTAGGTATATCCAGGCCTTGCTCTTGGGCACGGCCCCTGCGCCGCTTCTTGTGCAGTTCTGGATATCTCTGAGTTTTCTGCGGTAGGTGTCTGAGGTTACTCTACCGGCCTTGCACAACGTCCACAGGTACTGAAAAAAATGTTAAAATTCGTTAAGAAAAATAATTAACTAAAAACACCTAAATGCTGCTTCAGCTGAGTTATATCACTACCTACATTGTTAGATTCCCACCCTTCAACTCGCTTCGTTGTTTTGTAGTTTTTTCTTGAACAGTCAGGTGGTTCTGAAAGTCGTCAAACTTATCTGAGAGCAACTGCATTTATGACTCAAATGCATCAAACTTTTTTGACAAAGGCAAAAGAGCATCAAGCATCATTTCAGTCTGCAGTAATCTGAGTATCACGTCGGAATCATGCTGCGGATTTTCTGTGGCGCTCGACAAGTCACATTTCCATGCTTTCTTTTTCGCTTCGCGCTTAGCATTGAAAGATTCTGCTGTTATTCCCGCACATGCACCACGATGAAAATTAAATTTGCACTCTGAGCATGTTACAAAGATGGTATCAGTGAGTGGAAGTTTGCAAGCACAACAACGAGCTATAATACGCTCAGATCTTTTACAAAAAACCCATCCACTTAGCAGCAGCGACGACATAAAAGGAAAAGAAAATCACATTGAGTGAGGCATAATTATGCACAAACCTGCACAAAGGCAGAGACGGTTACATGATGCTCGCAGTTACGGTCACCACTGCCAAGTGAGGTCCCAGTGGAAGGAATCTTCTTTTATAGCCCACAGTGAACCGCTGATGCTGTGCCGGATTTCCGGGTGACACCGACGACCACGCTTTCCTGGTCCGCTGCTCGAGTCTACCGTCTCTCTTCAGGGCACGTGCGAGACGGTTATGTGATGCTCGCAGTTATCGTCGCTACTTTGCAGTGGTGACGATAACTTGAGCACCTGAAGATTACGATAACCACTGAGCCATCGCGCTGGATTCATCATTTCAGTAAATATGCATGACAAATTCTTAGTGGCTGTCATAAAACATTGAAACTAATATCCACATTCCGTGCAGCACTCCACCTCTACACTAAATACCTACTGCGAACACTGACCTCTGTATGCATTCCCTTTACATTAATTGGAACAGAATACTTAGAAAACTTGTGCCACTTATCATCATTGACTCGCTACGAGCTGTTGAGAATGCTGCCCCATAAAACGTACATTCAGTGCTCCTTGCAAAAGGATCCCAACTGGAGAATATCCAAGCATTTATTCTTATACCCGCTATTGAACAAGCGCTTCAAAATACCCTGCATGAAGCCTGGTACGTATGCCGATACTCAAACGGGCACAAGCCATGAAAAACCTACCAGGGAGACTGCGAACCAGTTCACCACGGTTTTGCGCCCACAACTTGAAACACAGACGAAACAGCATACTCATACACCAGCGTGCACTCTTTGGAACAAGTGGGTTACAGCGCTTCCATGCCATGCTCATTATCCAGAAAAACTCAAGCAGCACATAGTGGTTGCAGCAGCGCCATTTCAGAACCAGACGTGAGCTTCAGACAACAAGCTCATTATTGTAAGGATGAAATACCATCTCAAATTCAGTTAATTTTCTCTTCAAGTGCAGCCCGGACAGAGCAGTAAAAAAGAGACACTTGCATGCAGGTAACCTAAACTAACGCTGATATAAAAATCAACGAACGTGCTCAAAGTAAGAATTATTTCATTTAAACAATTAACGTGTTCATCAAAAGGCACTGCCATAAAAAAACAGCGCGAGCAGAAGTGCATTCGTGGCGTAAATAAGCGCCAAGTTACATTGACGTCTGAGATGAGAAACGCATACTCTGCCTCTCGCACAGTTGGTATTGAAGAAATTTCTGCCCACGTAAGCGGGGTTCATGAACGAGCCTCTCGGAACGAAATGTAAGCCCTCTTGTCGAGGCAACCTATACTCAGGTTTCGAAATGAATTTCCCGCAGGCCAGCGGCGGCGACCAACGGCTCGGATAACAGGGATGGACGAATCCATACGTGTGCAACGAAAGGGGAGACAGGATGCAGCTCATAGGTTCTTCGCGGTGTTTGTACACGCTCGACATTTGCGCCGGCAACCACTTTTTTTCAATCATCACTCTATTAGCATTCCTCTACCGCCGCTTCACTACAACTTCGACAAACGCCTCGAGCTCTAGTCAATAGCGTTACAAAACATTTGGCGAAACGTCGCTGCCCTCGACGCGCAGCGAGTGAGCGGCTACAACAAACACGCAATTAATGCACACCTCTCAATGAACATCACTCCATGGTCCCGACAGGCAATAACACAAAGAATAAAAAATACATGTAATCCACCTCAGAACTTGATTGTGCGTTTCCGCAGATGCCAAGTAAATCGTGCTCACACGGCTCTAACGCATAGTTTCATTTCGTCCTTCACTCACGGGCTAAGCGATATTTCTTAATGTCTTGCCCCTGCTTTCATATCAGCAAGTGCCTGCGATGTTGAGCAGCAATTTGTGATATTGATGGCAGTGTTACGCACATGCAATATGGAATCATCTGATGTGAGTCCAGATTTTGTTTCTTTTCTTTTTTGTGCGCATTTTTCGCATTTGTTTCAGTGCCTGCGCAATGTGGTGCGGTGATTTGTTGTACTGAAGGCTGTGTTAACTATGTGCAATATGACGTTATGTACTGCGACTCCTTCAGATTTTATCTACTTCTTTTTGTTTTCCTTTCTTGCTTCTGTGCATTTGTTGCACTTGTTTCAGGCCGAAAAGATTGGCCACAGACCTATCCTCTGCCGAGGAGCACAGCTTGTACATCGCCACTGCAACGCTCTTCTCGACAGAGATGGCCAACCGCATATTCGTGTTGACGCGCTGCAGCAGGGGCCGGCAAGCTTCGAATATATACCAGAACGTCGGAGGAGTCGCACGGAAGCTCTGTTTAAAGAACCGTTCACCGAGGTGGGGGAGAGTGTCCTCGAACCGGCGTTCGTTTCGATTGTACATCCACCTTTCCCCGCTGGACTGTACCATCGCACGCAACCGCAGCTGCGATACACAACCCGTTCGCAAAAAGGAGCCGCCTTTTCACACTGTCTGTCTGACTTCTAGCCGCCTCATTCTCTACTTCGAGGTCAGCAGCCGCCACCATCATAAGAGCAAACTCACGCTTCCTTTCTAGACACATAATAATCTACACAGCTGTGACAACAAAGCTTTTGGTTTTGGCGCCAACCGCTATCACATCTGGCTACGGATTTGGCTGCTGCTGCCCCCGACTGCACAGTGTTGCCGGACATCATGTTATGGCTGCCGGTGGAACATTTGGCGCCACCTAACACACATGAGCGAAACTTCACAATGAGCACTGAAAATGCCTGTGTAGCACCGGATGTTTAGAGCGTGCTCGAAAATCTCGATGCAGATCGAGTTCAATGAGGATCGAAAGTGCCCGTGTGACAGGGGTATTACAAACGTGGATAGGAAGTTTGTCGCTGCGCACATAATCTGCTCATCACACACAGCACTGCTTAGAGTGGATAAGGAGACCAAATGAATAAAAATAATCATGTAGACTTACCGTAAGTGGACGATTAAGTTGAATTTCAATCAAAACGTAATCCACGAGAGAAAACTCCGCCGACGCCGACACACCGGCGCACACGGTCGTTTGCTGCCCGGATGATGTAGCAACAAAGCATTGCGGGCATGTTGGTAATTCATGGTCAAACTACAGGACCAGCATACAAAGACGAATGACAAAATAAAGCCAGCCAGTGTCTTTTTTGTCTTGTCCTCGCATCTTTTTGATTTGGTTCTGTGGAATGTGATATGTACATTTTTTTGTAAACTGTTGGCTGCGAAGCCTATAAAAAGGTATAACTTCAAATTTTGTGTGCGTCTCCTGTGTGTTCCATTATCTTTTCACACAGTTTCTTAAAGTGAATGGATTGCACCAACTAGCCAGCCAGCAAACACGGTTATTGTAAATGGATAGCACAGTTTATTTCAGTTCTGTGCTCGCTGCTTGTAGTACTCTAGAATTGCAGCTCGTACTGCAGCACCAGTTGCGGTTTGATCATCTGCGACTCTGTGGCTGCTGATACAGGGCCTCAGAAACTTGTGCATCAGAGGTCCAGTCTTGCATAACGTGGTCGCCAAATGCTTCACAGATGTTCAGCGTGCAGCAGGCGCGGATCACCAGTGGAGCTGTATCTATGCTGCACTCCATCCTCTTTATGCACAACCTGAATCTTGCCTTCAGTCTGCCAAAGGCATTCTCGACTACCCTTCTAGCCTTCGACAGGTGGTAGTTTAACCTTTTCATATCGGCATCCAAGTGGGCGCTGTGGCTGAAGGGTTTGATCAAGTGTGATGTGAGGGGAAATGCTTGGTCGCAAGTATTAGTGGAGGCACAGCTGTTCCACTGAAGACTACAGCTGGAGCCTGAAATGTTGGCCCTTCAATAAACTCTGCCAGCTGGGAGGGTTGGTATATGTAGGCATCGTGGCAGCGCCCTGGTGATCCAACGTTCACGTACCAAAAGCGGTACCGGTGGTCTACCAAGGCGAGCAGCACGATGCTGTGCCTGTGAATAAAAAAAAACAGCATTAAAAGAATTTTGCATTAGCAAATTCGTACCGCTGCAATGCTGCCTTTATGGCTGCAACATGTAAGCTCTACATAAGCCAAATATGAGATAACTCACCAGCCTTTGTAGTTGTAGTAGTCTGGCGCGCTTTCCTTGGGCAGCGACACGGGGAAATGGCAACCGTTCAGTGCCCCTATCGCTTGTGGGAAATCGCAAATGGCACCGAACTGTCTAATGTGGTCGCCCATTACGTCTGGAGAGGGCATGTTTATCCACTTGTCCTCGAGTAGGCACACTACAGCGTCACAAAACTCCCGATATATGGTGTTCACGGTAGATCGCCCCAGGCCGAAAAGATTGGCCACAGACCTATCCTCTGCCGAGGAGCACAGCTTGTACATCGCCACTGCAACGCGCTTCTCGACAGAGATGGCCAACCGCATTTTCTCCCCGCAAGGGGGCGCCTGCAGTTTGCAGGCGTCGCGACGGTGAGTGGCGACACCGCGGGTTCCCGAGCATCCGCAGGGACATCTCCGCAAGGGGATGATGGTGAACTGTGCATCACCACGGACCCGAGCACCCGCGCCTCGCCGTGCGTGGCATCGCCGTGTCCGGGGAAAAGGGGATCCTGGTGGTTGAGCCGATGCCGAGCGTTTGGACCCTTAAGGCCCCTTGGCGGAAGCAACACACCGCTTTGGCCCCAGCTTCCTGCAGACGGCACCTCCGGCCTGACCCGACCGGGGGGAATCGGCAGTCGCCTTTTCCTATCCTCCTCTTCATCTTTAACTTTCCTATCTCTGTCTCACAACTCTCCTATATCCTACTCACTTCTTGGTTTTTCCTTTTTTCCTGGCGGCGAGGGTTAACCTTGTGTGACCAACTACCCTGAGTTGCGTCATATTTGGTTATAGTTGAGGTGTACAGCTGGCGTGGGCAGGACTTGTTATCAAGTTCCTGTCCCGTCCCCTTGTTGGACTCCGTGGTGGGTGGCTGGCACCATGACCGAAAAACAAAGTTTTTTTTATGGCTCCCCAACTTTCAAAACCTGATCGCTCTCTCAAAAGAGGGCGGAACGAGGCAGACAACTTCTTTCAAAAAAGAAAAGTAACTTTCCCCAAATATCATGTGATCCACAGTGAACAACAAGATAAACAGGCAAGAATAATATCCCCCTTCCTTGTGTCAAAGTGCTTGACTGAAACCCTAGGCATTGGCTATAAGCTGTCAAAAATGGCCAGCGGCGACTTATTGCTCGAACTGTGTGACAATGTCCAACATTCTAAGCTCCAACCTAACGTCCATAGGGGAAATACCGGTCTCCGTGACTCCTCATCGCTCACTAAACACTGTCCGAGGCGTAATATCGGAAAATGATTTTCTTCACATAACTGAAAAAGAAATGCTCGAAGGGCTCATCGACCAAGACGTCATAGATGTCCACCGAATCAAAATCCGGAAGGACAACAAGGAAATAGACACAAAACACATGATCCTGACGTTCAACACCAGCACCCTGCCCGACACAATCGACGTGGGATATTTGAAAATCAATGTACGACCATACATACCAAACCCTCGCAGGTGTTTCAACTGCCAAAGGTTCGGCCACGGCTCACAGAGCTGCCGCGGTCGTAAAACTTGCGCAAAATGTGCCTCTAACGATCACCAGTCTGATGTATGTGACGCAGCCCTGTGCTGTCCAAACTGTGAAGGAGAACATGCTGCATTATCCAGGGCGTGTCCGTCCTGGAAGAAAGAAAAAGAAATTATCACCATAAAGACCAAAGAAAACATTTCTTTTAAAGAAGCGAGAAGGCGTTTTGCGCTTACAAACACATTCTCCTTCGCAGCAAAACAAAACTTCGCTGATGTGGTGCGCAGGGGCGTAGCACCGCACAGCACTCCGGCACCTGCCAAGGCCGCTCCCACCGAGCCTATGGCAGGGCCATCCACGCCCCAGGCAGCGTCAGCGAAAGCTGCCCTGTCACTGCCAAAGCAGGGACCGCCGGTCCATGGGTCGGCATCCCGCAGGACCTCCCCCCGTCGGGAGAGGCCTGAAACTAACACAACCGCGACTGCGCGGTCCTCCAGCACCTCTGTTGAGGTGATGGATACAACACCCACTCCGCCTCCATTACAGCGGCGGAACAGCTCTCTTGAGCGAAAAAAAGACAGGCCCCTCATAACGGGCCCACCTCATAAGTAAATCTCCTTTCATTTTCTTTTAAAAACACAAGCATGGCTTTTTTAATTCAATGGAATTGTAGAGGACTTATGCGGAATTATAGTGACATAACACATATTTTAGGGTCAATGTTACCCATAGTTTTATGTCTTCAGGAGACCAATCTTGGTCCACAACATGTGCATATCCTGAAACATTATCAAACTTTTAGACGCGATCGCGAGCAGGCAAATCGACTCTCAGGAGGCGTCGCAATTGTCGTCCAAAGCGGCGTCCCTGCTCGAGAAATAAAGCTCAATACAAAACTAGAGGCGGTTGCAGTCAGCATCGTCAGCTATAAAACTCTAACAATCTGTTCCGTATACATTCCTCCACATTTTACATTAACAGTCCATGATCTAGAAGAATTGATAGATGAACTTCCAGAGCCATATCTGGTAGTTGGGGATTTTAACGCTCACTCCCCTTTTTGGGGAAGCGAGCGCTGCGACTCTAGGGGGCAAACAATCGAAGATTTTATCCTCTCAAATAACATCTGTCTTTTAAATACAGGAAAAGCAACTTATTGTTGCCCAAGCTCGGCAAAAATGAGCTTTCTCGATTTAGCTTTCGCACCACCATCGCTTTTTACAGATTTTAAATGGGATGTTTTAAATGACCCTCTGGGGAGTGATCACCTACCTATTATCATCAGCCTCTCATCGTCTACTGCAGTCATCCCCACAAGACCACGGCGCTGGAAACTTCACCTCGCCGACTGGTCACTTTTTACAGCAAGTGCCACACTAGAAAAAGAATTTTGTGAAGATCTCAGCATAGACGAAATTAATGGAAAATTTACTACATGCATAATATCGGCCGCTACACTAGCCATACCACAAACAACAGGACTCGTACACAAAAAACATAAAGTATGGTGGACACAAGAATCCACATTGGCAGAAAACAACAAAATAAAGCTTGGGGCTCTCTGCGTCGGTATCCCACAGCGGAGAACTTGATTGCCTTTAAGAGGGCCAAGGCCAGAGCGCGATTCGTTCGGAGAAATGCCGAGAAATCCTCGTGGCAGAAATATGTGTCCTCTATAAACAGCTCAATAACCTCAAAAAAAATGTGGGAAAAAGTTCGAAGATTCAGTAGTGACCATACCCCTTTCACACTTCCTCTGTTGACTACACCCGGGACACAAACATCATTAGAAGAACAGGCCAACATACTAGGTGAGCATTTTGCTGAAGTTTCCAGTTCGTCCAATTACACAAACACGTTCCAGAAGTACAAAGCAATAGCAGAAAAACAAAAACTTCCATTTGCAGCAGGTATGCACGAGGACTACAATCAACCCATCACACTCCAGGAATTGATCAGGGCATTATCTTGTGGTAAAAAGACAGCAACAGGCCCAGATAATGTGCATTACGCTATGCTCTGAGGCTGCCGTGCAGGCATTGTTGAAATTCTTTAAGAAGATATGGACAACTGGAAATATACCTGAGGAGTGGAAGAAAGCAATAATAGTACCTTTTCTGAAACCCGGAAAACAACCAACAAGTCCCAACAATTACAGACCGATAGCCCTCACCAGCTGCATCGCTAAATCTTTCGAAAGCATAATAAACACTAGACTGACCTTCACACTTGAATCTCGTCGACTCTTAGATTTACATCAATGTGGATTTAAGAAAGCATGCTCGACCACTGATCTCCTTGTCCGCCTAGAAAACACCATCCGACAGGCGTTCATCCACAAACAGCACTGTATCGGTGTCTTCTTCGATTTGGAGAAGGCATATGATACCGCGTGGAAGTTCGGCATCCTCCATGACCTAGCAGATCTAGGGATCCGCGGCAGGATGCTGAACTGCTTGAACGACTTCCTGACTAACCGCACATTCAGAGTCCGTCTGGGAGCAACTCTATCAACGACATTCGCCCAAGAGAATGGCGTACCCCAGGGATGCATTTTAAGTACGACACTCTTTATAGTAAAAATGAATTCCTTGGCCAAAGTAATACCTAAGTCCGTAATGTATTCAGTTTATGTAGATGACATACAGATAGCATACACTTCTTCCAACATACTGTCCTGCGAGAGACAAATACAAATCACACTAAATAAACTGGCTGCTTGGGCAGAGAAAAATGGATTCAAGTTCTCCCCTCAAAAAACAGTAGCTGTTTTATTCTCATTACGACGAGGCCTACAGGTCGATCCCAATCTGTGCTTGAATCAAACCACACTGCCAGTCAAACAGGAACATAAATTTTTAGGCGTCACGTTTGACAAGAAACTTACATTTCTGTCACACATTAACAACCTGAAAAAGAAAGCATCCCAAGCCCTCAATGTATTAAAGGTACTCTCGCGAAAACGGTGGGGGTCCGATAGAGCATGCCTATTGCAAATATATCGCTCTTTCGTGCGCTCCAAGCTGGACTACGGGTGTGTGGTATATGGTTCGGCAAGAACATCCTACTTGAAACGACTGGACCCGGTTCATAATCTTGGTTTGCGCCTATCAACTGGAGCTTATAGAACATCCCCGGTAAAGAGTCTTTACGTTGAAGCTAATGAGCCCACACTAACATGCACGTACATCCTAAAAACCCGTTCTCTCCCTAAACATCTCTGCTATCCCATTGTTACCAAGTGCCCATCTAGGAGATTATTCAATAATAAACCACATTTTATCAGGCCACTAATAATGCGCTTTGAAGATAAATGTGAAGACTTAGCAGTGCTGGACGCCCTACCTAATATTGCACAAAGACATGATTATCTACCACCATAGTACAGCCTTCCTTCAGTGTGTGACTTCACATTGACACACGTAAACAAAGAGAAAATACCACACGAGCACATACTGCAAGAGTTCTTTGCATTACAAGAAAAATATGACACTTACACCGAATTTTACACTGATGGCTCAAAAACAGAAAGTCATGTCGGAAGTGCAGTAATTCAAGGAACAAAAGAAAAAATGATACGACTGCCACAGTATGCATCGGTATTTACTGCGGAATGTTATGCCATCTTTGTAGCTGTAGAACAAATAGTAAAACAAAACATAAAAAATAGCATCATTTACACCGATTCACTCAGTATGCTAAAAGCGCTGCATTCTACAAACGCTGCTGAACCCATAATAGGAAAAATCATACATAACATAGTTAAAATTACAAAGCAAAAACATAACATCATATTCTGCTGGGTCCCTAGCCATGTTGGAATTTTAGGTAATGAGAGAGCAGATGCTTGCGCAGCACAAGCTAGAATTGGCCATATAAAACAAGTTAACATACCACAGAGGGATTTTTCTAAATTACTGCACAGTAAACTCAGGAATAAGTGGCAGATTGCATGGGACGAACAAACAAACAACAAACTACATTCTATAAAACCTGTTTTGGGAGAATGGAGATCATGTACACATCAGGAGCGTTTCATAGAAGTTATTTTGTGTCGACTACGCATTGGACACACACACCTTACTCACAACTTCTTACTGACAAAAAAAGGCAAACCTCTCTGCGAAATGTGTGGCGATGAACTCACAGTAAACCACATTTTAATTGTATGCAAAGAACTGGAACAACTGAGGAAAAAATATTTCACAACATTGTACAATGAATACATCCCACTACACCCCATGTTACCTTTAGGAGATCAAGCACTGGTTGATTTTTCCAGCATTTTTAAATTTCTCAGAGAAGCCAATGTTTTATACAAACTTTAGATATAAAAAGCGTAACCTTTAACAAAAGCTCTAACCGTGTGTTTGGCACATCATAGCCTCAGTTGCTTTTGCACCATTAAAATCAATATAACCAATATAACTAACAACCGCATATTCGTGTTGACGCGCTGCAGCAGGGGCCGGCAAGCTTCGAATATATACCAGAACGTCGGAGGAGTCGCACGGAAGCTCTGTTTAAAGAACCGTTCACCGAGGTGGGGGAGAGTGTCCTCGAACCGGCGTTCGTTTCGATTGTACATCCACCTTTCCCGCTGGACTGTACCATCGCACGCAACTGCAGCTGCGATACACAACCCGTTCGCAAAAAGGAGCCGCCTTTTCACACTGTCTGTCTGACTTCTAGCCGCCTCATTCTCTACTTCGAGGTCAGCAGCCGCCACCATCATAAGAGCAAACTCACGCTTCCTTTCTAGACACATAATAATCTACACAACTGTGACAACAAAGCTTTTGGTTTTGGCGCCAACCGCTATCACATCTGGCTACGGATTTGGCTGCTGCTGCCCCCGACTGCACAGTGTTGCCGGACATCATGTTATGGCTGTCGGTGGAACATTTGGCGCCACCTAACACACATGAGCGAAACTTCTCAATGAGCACTGAAAATGCCCGTGTAGCACCGGATGTTTCGAGCGTGCTCGAAAATCTCGATGCAGATCGAGTTCAATGAGGATCGAAAGTGCCCGTGTGACAGGGGTATTACAAACGTGGATAGGAAGTTTGTCGCTGCGCACATAATCTGCTCGTCACACACAGCACTGCTTAGAGTGGATAAGGAGACCAAATGAATAAAAATAATCATGTAGACTTACCGTAAGTGGACGATTAAGTTGAATTTCAATCAAAACGTAATCCACGAGAGAAAACTCCGCCGACGCCGACACACCGGCGCACACGGTCGTTTGCTGCCCGGATGATGTAGCAACAAAGCATTGCGGGCATGTTGGTAATTCATGGTCAAACTACAGGACCAGCATACAAAGACGAATGACAAAATAAAGCCAGCCAGTGTCTTTTTTGTCTTGTCCTCGCATCTTTTTGATTTGGTTCTGTGGAATGTGATATGTACATTTTTTTGTAAACTGTTGGCTGCGAAGCCTATAAAAAGGTATAACTTCAAATTTTGTGTGCGTCTCCTGTGTGTTCCATTATCTTTTCACACAGTTTCTTAAAGTGAATGGATTGCACCAACTAGCCAGCCAGCAAACACGGTTATTGTAAATGGATAGCACAGTTTATTTCAGTTCTGTGCTCGCTGCTTGTAGTACTCTAGAATTGCAGCTCGTACTGCAGCACCAGTTGCGGTTTGATCATCTGCGACTCTGTGGCTGCTGATACAGGGCCTCAGAAACTTGTGCATCAGAGGTCCAGTCTTGCATAACGTGGTCGCCAAATGCTTCACAGATGTTCAGCGTGCAGCAGGCGCGGATCACCAGTGGAGCTGTATCTATGCTGCACTCCATCCTCTTTATGCACAACCTGAATCTTGCCTTCAGTCTGCCAAAGGCATTCTCGACTACCCTTCTAGCCTTCGACAGGTGGTAGTTTAACCTTTTCATATCGGCATCCAAGTGGGCGCTGTGGCTGAAGGGTTTGATCAAGTGTGATGTGAGGGGAAATGCTTGGTCGCAAGTATTAGTGGAGGCACAGCTGTTCCACTGAAGACTACAGCTGGAGCCTGAAATGTTGGCCCTTCAATAAACTCTGCCAGCTGGGAGGGTTGGTATATGTAGGCATCGTGGCAGCACCCTGGTGATCCAACGTTCACGTACCGAAAGCGGTACCGGTGGTCTACCAAGGCGAGCAGCACGATGCTGTGCCTGTGAATAAAAAAACAGCATTAAAAGAATTCTTCACAAATCATGGACACGCACAATGACTTGTGAACTGAAGACTTTTGCATTAGCAAATTCGTACCGCTGCAATGCTGCCTTTATGGCTGCAACATGTAAGCTCTACATAAGCCAAATATGAGATAACTCACCAGCCTTTGTAGTTGTAGTAGTCTGGCGCGCTTTCCTTGGGCAGCGACACGGGGAAATGACAACCGTTGAGTGCCCCTATCGCTTGTGGGAAATCGCAAATGGCACCGAACTGTCTAATGTGGTCGCCCATTGCGTCTGGAGAGGGCATGTTTATCCACTTGTCCTCGAGTAGGCACACTACAGCGTCACAAAACTCCCGATATATGGTGTTCATGGTAGATCGCCCCAGGCCGAAAAGATTGGCCACAGACCTATCCTCTGCCGAGGAGCACAGCTTTTACATCGCCACTGCAACGCGCTTCTCGACAGAGATGGCCAACCGCATATTCGTGTTGACGCGCTGCAGCAGGGGCCGGCAAGCTTCGAATATATACCGGAACGTCGGAGGAGTCGCACGGAAGCTCTGTTTAAAGAACCGTTCACCGAGGTGGGGGAGAGTGTCCTCGAACCGGCGTTCGTTTCGATTGTACATCCACCTTTCCCCGCTGGACTGTACCATCGCACGCAACTGCAGCTGCGATACACAACCCGTTCGCAAAAAGGAGCCGCCTTTTCACACTGTCTGTCTGACTTCTAGCCGCCTCATTCTCTACTTCGAGGTCAGCAGCCGCCACCATCATAAGAGCAAACTCACGCTTCCTTTCTAGACACATAATAATCTACACAGCTGTGACAACAAACCTTTTGGTTTTGGCGCCAACCGCTATCACATCTGGCTACGGATTTGGCTGCTGCTGCCCCCAACTGCACAGTGTTGCCGGACATCATGTTATGGCTGCCGGTGGAACATTTGGCGCCACCTAACACACATGAGCGAAACTTCTCAATGAGCACTGAAAATGCCCGTGTAGCACCGGATGTTTCGAGCGTGCTCGAAAATCTCGATGCAGATCGAGTTCAATGAGGATCGAAAGTGCCCGTGTGACAGGGGTATTACAAACGTGGATAGGAAGTTTGTCGCTGCGCACATAATCTGCTCATCACACACAGCACTGCTTAGAGTGGATAAGGAGACCAAATGAATAAAAATAATCATGTAGACTTACCTTAAGTGGACGATTAAGTTGAATTTCAATCAAAACGTAATCCACGAGAGAAAACTCCGCCGACGCTGACACACCGGCGCACACGGTCGTTTGCTGCCCGGATGATTTTCCGCCGACTCCGGGCAAAATGGGTAAAAAGTGAAACAAACCAATTTCACGGTCATGTCTATATTGGTTGCACTCTTGCCAAGTGTAGCTTGCTCTAGCATCCAAGAACACGAAGGGCCTTTGGTTTAAAGCATAAATTCTCCACTCGCGCTTTAAAAACCTTATTACTTTCGCGAAAACCAAAACCTTACTACTTATTTAATGTGCGCCGCATCTCCCATCAAATAGTATGTGGCGCCCTTTTCAAATAATTATAATGCTGCATAGCATAACTCCATGCTAGGCTTCAGGGCTAATCTTTCTACCCAAGATGTTATGCTGCAACTCAAGGCAGACATAATAGACATGGAACGCAGCAGAGGAACTAAAGCCATATTAGGCTTGGATTTGAACAAGGCGTTTGATAATGTCACGCACGATGCTATCTTAAGGAATCTCGGACATCAACCCAGGGGAAAGAACTTCCCAGTACATCGTCATTTCTCAGTAACAGAATGGCAGAGATAGCAGTGGGAGAGATTAAATCAGACTCTATCTCACTTGGAGGTAAAGGAACATCACAGGGCTCAGTCCTGTCACCCTTCCTTTTTAATCTCTCACTAATTAAAATTCCTTCTAAATTAGCAGCCATCCTGGGGCTGCAACACACATTCTACGCAGATGATATCACTTTATGGACCACAACTGGCAGCGATGGTCAGATAGAGGATACCCTGCAACAAGCTGTAGACATAATACAAGACCTGGCGGGTAAAGCAGGGCTAACCTGCTCGCCCTCCAAGTCCGAATTATTTCTAATCTGATACAAACCAAGGGGCCCTCGAGCAAAAAATTACAAACCTCCGCCTCCACTGAAAATCTGGGTGGAAGGGCTCCCTGTAAAGGAAGTTCAAACTATAAGAATCCTAGGACTCTTCCTTCAGTCGAACCGGAAGAACAAGGAAACTCTACAAAAACTCCAGACAACCATCAATATGACGGTAAGACTAATTAGACGAATTGCAAGCAAAAGGAAGGGAGTGAAGGAGAGAGAACTTTGCAAAATAGTACAAGCATTTGTAATAAGCAGGCTTGTCTACGCACTCCCATACTTAAAATTAGACAGTAGTGAAAAAACCAAAGTAGAGTCTATTAGAACAGCATACAAGGTAGCATTAAGGCTACGTAACTGTACCTCCACCGAAAGGTTTCTGGGCTTGGGAGTACACAACACCTTAGACGAGCTTACAGAGGCACACACGGCGAAGAACGAAAATATACTGGGTTTCTGATTGTTGAGTCGCAGCACTTTTTCACGTGAAGGCAAACTGCAAAGGTATAAATGGCATATCTTAATTCTGCAGAGAACCATGATCTTTGAGACTCCTAATCATGTTTCTGAGAGATGGGCACATCGTTGAATTCTCACCCCCGTTGTTCCCCCTAATTTTACAGGAGGTTTTAAGGAGAAATAAATGTACAGTCACTGATGAAATGCTTCATAATTAAGCGTGTTGGACAGTAACGATAGAACGATGTAATGGTATATTCTCGAGCGATTCTTTTAAGGGAGAGCGTGTACATGTTCGTTTGATGTAGTACAGTTTGCAGCACCCTTACTTCAGAAGTGGGTGCCTTTCCTCGCTCTACCTGTCAGCATTAAAGATTAATTATATTCTCAATGTGCCACGGTTTAAGGAAAATTAGCTCTTCAAAGCTTCTAAAAACAAAATACAGGAAGATATTGCATTGCCGTTGGACGATATTTTTTTATTCCTGAGATAGCAAAGGAAGCGGAGGACTCTGACAATAGTTGCGGTCACCCGATGCAGTTTGGTTCGTGGGGACTTAACATCCCAAGCAAACTCAGGGAATGAGGGACGCCGTAGTGAAGGGCTCCAGAAATTTCGACTGCCTGGGGTTCTTTAACGTGCACTGACATCGCACACCACACGGGCCTCAAGAATTTCGCCTCCATCGAAATTTGACCGCCGCGGCTGGCAACGAACCCGCGTCTTTCGGGTCATGTTGCTTGACATACTCAAAAAAATATTAATCTGTAATTTTAAGTGAAACTTTCTCATTTCGAGCATGACTATTTAGTAAGCCTGACGTCACAAGAGCCTCTTCCAATGTACCTTGAGAATCTGGAGTACTGATCAAGTTAAGCAGCAGAAATTTTGTTGAGAGCAGCCATCCAACACCCTCAGAGCTGTACTAACTTCAGTTTTTATCATCATAATGATGATTAAAAAGTGCTCACGTGAAGTGAAAACGCTGTGTACTCAGGAGAATACGCTGATGGAACTTTTCGAGTTTCAGGCTAAAAGAGATATTGTCAAGCTGCCTGATGGCAACATCCTGAAGAGGTTGCTTCAAGAATTGCCATACAACTGTGTTGCACTCCGCCACAATGAAGGCAGTAAGTGGATATATTGTTATAGTTTAGTTTGATGCAATCTGCTTCGTGACTTAGCACCTTGTTATAGCATGGCATCTGAAACTTACCAATGCCAACAATTAGTAAGCTTATTTACTGTGTGTAAACACTTTCATGTAGTGCGTTGTCACTGTGTGTGCCTGTTATTCGAGCTTACTGTTTTGTTACCCATAAAATAAATGGTTTAGGGAAAAAGCAGATGCTTCAGTGTACGTCTTTTAGTGAGAGCAACATAACCAAATACAAAAAATGCAGACCAATTTATTTTTTGTTTAAAGTATAGGAATAAATTTGTATTTCTTTCATTTCAGGAAGTCGCTGTGACCAATTGACATACCCATTGTCAAGTAAAGGTTCAGGCAATACAACTGTGGATCCATCATGCAGCAATACAGCGCCACTGCTACCCATACAGCCAATCTCATCCACTGTCCAGCTGCATGAGCAGCATGAAGACAGTCAAACAAGCACAGGAAGACGAGCAAACCTTGGCGTGAAAAACCCACCAGCACTTGTTGAAGCTGCTGAGAAGGTCATTGCAGCAGGAGTGCTCTCAGCAGAAGAAATTTACAGATGCCTCCAACAAACATACACAAACACAGAAATTGACATGATATATAATTTAACAAAAGCCCAAGCAAATTCTCCAGACTGGTTGATATACAGAAGAGGAATGGTAACAGCATCAATTGCATATTCTGTTTATACACGAGTGCATACACTCAGAACAAGGATGGGCCCACATGATGTGCGACCTCTGCTGAAAGTTGTGTTGAAAGAAAACTCAGTGCAGACACCTGCAATGTTAAGAGGCACTCTTCTAGAAGAAACAGCAAAGATGGGTTATTTAGCTGCAAGTCAGCATGAAAATCTGAAAGTTGAACAGTGCGGACTTTTTAATTTCAGACCAGCATCCATGCATTGGCGCCAGTCCAGATGGGGTAGTCACATGCGACTGCTGCGCTCCAAGAGTTCTTGAAGTGAGGTGCCCGATGAGTTTAGACAAATTCAAGGCAAAATAAATAACAAGTGAAGGCATAAGCTTGTCTCTGAAGAACAGCAGGTATTTCTGTCAAGTGCAGGTCCAGAAGGGTTTGGCAGGGGTGTCTAGTGCAGATATTTTTGTTTCAAGACAGGGAAAACTACTTGTTGTTCTCTGTAGAGTTCAACGCTTCTTTCTTCAATGATGTTGTGGAGAGGGCTGTCTACCTTTTCAAGTCATATGTGCTGCCTTCCCTTGTCTCTCAATGAACACTGGTGTCCACCATTGTTTCATTTTTACTATTCCCATGGCTGGCAGTAAAAAATGTTTACTTTAGAGCGTTTCGAACTTTGCTGTTACTGACACTATGAAAATGCAACTTGCGTACTTAATGTCATGCTGTTTGCTGCATAATTACTGATATACAGGAATGCCCTGTGATTCCAAAGGGGGAACACATTTAGAGGGACTGACACAAGGAAGAAAAAAGCGTGTGCAGAATGAAAACACTAAACGATTACAAAAAAACATTTTGGTCAAGAGAAGCAAGACACCAAGCACATATGTAACGGAAGTAACAAAAGTAAGGCATATGATGAAAACTGGTGATAAGAACATAAAGAAGCAAATGCAGTGTACAACTTACTTAAAAGAATATTGCAAAAATGCTTACCACTTGGTTCAAGCAAACATATAAAGGAGCCGTAGGAAAGAATCTAAGAAACTGTACCGAAACATTATGTCCATGCACTTTGGTAGCCCTTTATTGTACCAAAAACTTGTCGCTGCTGAAGATGGGCTTGGAGAGATTCACAATTCCCGCAATGACTTTTATAATGTCATCAATGTAAGCAAAAAGCTCGGTGCCCAAGTTCCCCGTCAATATCTTAAACACTTTCATTCGCTGGATTGCACGCTCCACATAAACGCGAGCGGCTGCGATACTTTGACTTTTTTCAGCTTTATTTTTTGTAAGTTGCTTTCTCTTGCATAGGAACGGGGGATGCACCATTGTGCTTTGATGCTCAAGGCAAAGTTTGTCTATTAAGAACCCTTTATCCACCATGACACTGTCAGTTGATGGTAGAAACAATACTAGTATCTTGCTTTCCTTTGTTATATGGGAGTCAGATGCCCGGCCACCATAAGCTTTGCTTACATAACTTATGTGACCTCCCGGTGTCTCACAGACTAAAACCTTGGCTGTGTACACACCCTTGTACCAGCTGTATGTCAACAGCTGGGACTCCATATCCTTTGGCCTCTGAATTGGGATCTCCGTGCAGTCTAGCACAGCTCTCACACTCGAGTACTCCTTGAAGTACACCGTCAAGTTATCAACAACAGCTTCCTTGCTCGGCCAAAAAACTGCATTTTTCATTATTTCAGCCAAGATTATTACACTGGCCTTGAATATTTCTGATGCTGTGGTGCGATGAATGCCAAGAAGCACACCAAGCAATGCGAATGACATGTTGTGGTGAAGCTTGATGAGCGATAACAACACCGCGTCTTCGTTTGATAAGCAAAACCGTTTTGCTTGCATGAGCATCCGGCTGTCTGTATAAACATCGCATATGTTATAGAACAGCTGGAAGCAGGGAATCCCAGTTAAGATGTTCAGATCTTTTTCTCCCTGACTGCTTGCTGTGCTCAGCGGTTGTTTTCGTGCAGCATCGAGTGTGTTGGCTTGCACGCCAATCTCCTTCCTTACGGCTTGAAGCTCAGCAGGGATATCTGAAGCAGATAATGTAAATTATTTTTGCAGTCAACAAATGCAATAAATATATAAATAACACAGCTGACAATGATACCTTGATTGCCACCTGGACTGGGATTGATATCTGCGTTGCCGCGTGCATCAGGTGCACTGTCTTCGATTTCTCCTGAGGAAGATGCACTTGCTTTAATCTCTGGCTCACATGCAGGCAACGGTAACGGCTTCTCTTTAGAAAAAATGTCGCTCAATGCTCTGTCTTCTGGAAATAAAATATCAGATTCAGATATGCATTTCTCCCAAAATTGGACTGCAAACCTCTAGCCGTATGAAAGCCAATAATTAAAACAGTTGGCCACAGCCTTTGCTATGCAAGTAGGTATAAATTCTCCAAAATTGCTACATGCACTGCAATACCAGCCTTAATTGCTCTCTATTGACATTCTTGATTAACAAATAAAGAAGCTCGTAGTTGATACTTAGGTGATGATGTAACACCAATAAAGATACGATTGCCAACATCCTGAAGAGCACCAGGGCTTTGTATTTATTAACGTTGGTTGTTAAAACTGTGCTTCTGTTTGCTTAGCTCATTTGTGGAAATAAAATTTTAGCTTATGGTGTACACTGATTTTAAGAATGGATGCGGTGGACATTTAGCCAAGCCGTTTTAAAATACGCTCGTACGTGCTTGTCACGCATGTGCAAGGGGCTCGAAATGCAAAGCAATGACATGAGCATCATTACCAGACACTGAATCTAACACTTGTAAGAACAGGTAACATCATCAAGCATAGGAGCGCCAAAATACAAAATTAGCTTAATTATAGAAGTCGCGTGCCACAGGCAACCATTGGTGCACTTTTATGAGACTCGCGACACAATGAATACATCCATTCATCAATTACACGCCAACGTTACCTAAAGCATCACTGCACAAAACAAGCGTAGCAAGCAAAAACAGTTATTTGAGACACAGTGCAATACTTGTATCTAAACATGTAAATATGCTACGCACGGCGTGCTGTGCGCGAAATTAAAACTGCGTAATCGCGCCCGTTGCTACCACGCACATTCAGCTTACCTCCGCCCTGTGCCCTGTTTCGGCGACGCCGAGCAGACGGCTGACGATCCAAAGGTCGAACAGGCAGGTTATGGGACGGCACTGTGTCGCGTAGAAACCAGCGCCTTTTTCATCCTGTCAGCAATTTACCTTCGTTAGCTCCACAAGAGAGACATGCGCGGACGTAAATGCTCGCGGCAGCTTCGGCCGCTACTCACCGAACAGTTTAGCGCCAACTCCATAGACGAAATCTTGTTTGGTGAAATGTTTGCTGCACACACGAGAATGTACACTCGCATCTTTGCCCATTCGCAGCTTGACTAACCAGGCTTCTCGTAGCTTCCTGTCTTTCGGATAGAAGTGGAAGCTTACGCCTGGTTCCGCCTCGTAAGTCCGGCATTGAGGCACAGAGCAGTAAGCGACCATGGGGAAAGCTGAAATAAACTGTAGCAGCACCGGCGACGACACACGATCGAAGTGTAAAATGCTGGCACTCACTAACAACGAAAAATGCAGATGATAGCGCGGCTTTTAGCATTTAGAACGCCTAACTGCGACCGATAGTCCGCTTCTGCAGCAGTGAGAGGAGACACGCGATCCCACTTGCTGCGCAAGGTCGACGCTAGCGCCATTCGCTCGAGTGGTGGAGCTCGCGCCCAATAGACAAAGGAAAATTATGTCTACTATAGACTGTTCTATAGATGGTCTATAGACTAGACTTTCTGTGCACAAAAGGAAATGAGACAGTTATAGACTTCAGTCCATAGAAAATCTGTTGACCGTCTATAGACAAGGCGGTTATAGACTTTAGTCTATAGATAATCTATTGACTGAATATCGACAAAAAAATTGTCTGTTATGGACTTTAGTCTGTAGATCATCTATAGACAGTCTATGGACGAAAGGAAATAAGGCGGTTATACACTTTAGTCTATAGGTAATCTATGACCGTCTGTAGACAAAGAAAAATTGTCTGTTATAGACTTTAGTCTATAGATAGTCTATGGACCATCTATAGACAAGGAAATTGATGTGGTTATAGACTTCAGTGTATAGGTGGTCTATGGACCATCTATAGACAAAAGGAAATTAGGCGGTTATAGACTTTAGTCTATAGATTCTCTATAGACAGTGTATTAAAAAAAATCCAAGTCTAAAGGGCGTCTATAGTCTATAAAAAGTCTATAGACAGTCTTTAGACCATATTCATAAGGGACGTCTACGCTGAGAGCAATATTTAAGCGTTAGAAAGGATGTTTCCTGTTCAACAGGGCCCTCCGGTATCTTCGCGAAATCATCCACTGCGCATATGAGGAATGTGGACTACGAAATGCGGTTGAGGGTAAGCACAGCTGATGAGACTACGTTATATTTATTTGTTGCATGCGGGTGAGAACATGCGCCATGATGGTGCACTTGTCTGGGAAGCCCAGCCGTATCGTTGAAGCCAGATGCACGTGCAAGGCAGGATGCGGAGAATAGTGCAAGCACGCAGCTCCGCTGTGTTCGTGAACGACTCTATGAATACGTCCTGCACGTATCTACCATGCCCGTGGATCCAACCTTAGTCGCGTACAACCCTCGATACAAAAAAAACAGATTAAGGAACTTTTTCCCAGGTAACAAAAAATTATTTATCACGAGGTCCACCGAATATTATTTTGCAGTGGTCTGGCCGGGTCGCCCCATGCCTGACCAGTGCTTAAGGTACCGTCAGCGTCTGAAGTTTACAGAATTTCCGGAAGTCAGATGAGTTGCCACAGACGTGGTGCAGTGTGGGCGATAGAGTTAAATAATGCGGGGTTGTGTCGCCTGACGCAGCTCTAGAGGTAGGCAGTCGTGAAGCTTACGAGCTCGTAAGAAAAACTGTGAAAGCAGGCGTCCATGGTGTGATGGAAATCAGTGTGTCCTTTCCAAAATAAAGGGTGTGCCATGTTGCCTGTACTGGCAGACAGGGAAATAACTTTTTATCATCAGTTTGTACAAAAATAACATAAATGAAGTAAACGAATTCGAACGGAAGACCAGGGTTCAAAGGAAAGTAAAAAGGTTTGTTATTTGCCTGCATGCGTCAAGTGCAGCTTTGTCGGGCAAAAATTTTGAAAATTGAAGACACTGTTACGGAAACATTGAAAGTAATGGTCCTTTGTTCTGATATGTAGTAAAACCTTTCTTTTTAATTGTTTCCAGCGATCGCATCCAACAGTTAAGACTGCCATTGAAAAGCAATGGTGGAACGCTTTTGACCATAGCAAAAAGGTGAATAGAAAAAAATGCAAGACTACTGTTGGATGATCTGCGGATATATGTATTGTTATAGTGAAATCTTACAATAAATGAAAAAATTGCGTTCTTAAATGGTGTACCGCTCAAAAATGCTTTTGTCCAGAATTTCTGAGTATGTGAACTTTCTTTTTGACACTAATGGAACGTTCTTGATGCTAGGTGGCATCTGCAGAGAATTCTTCGAATCACAAGCATCGCTTCTCACAGAATGAAGACCAGAGAGGCAGGGTTCGAAACTCTTGCAGCTTCATTGGGGACATCAAGGCCTTGCAACTCCTGCCACCACCTATGGTAAGCAGCGGCACATGTCGTGCAAGGAGAACATGCAAATCTAAACAGTTTTGTAGCACCTGAATGTATTAAAAAAGTGGTAGACAACACAGGCAAGCTGATTACCTGCGCAACCACCGGAAGCTATACGGTAGCTGAGGCGGAGGAGGTCGCCGTGGCGCGGGCGGCGGCTGAAGGCTACTGGAGAAACAAGTCACTACACATCCTTACGGACTCAAAAGAAGCGTGCAGACATTACACGAAAGGTAGACTGCAGAGCCGCCCTAGATATCCTATCTAAAGTAGGGCATCTCACACACAACACAACCCACAGGATAATCTGGATTCCAGCACACACGGGAATAGAGGGTAACGAAAAGGCGGATCGCTTAACTCGCGAGATCACGTACCGAGCTGAGCAGCCACAAACTCTGGGTCACCTATTATACCGTTGAGATCGGATATTCGTAGATATTGAATTTTCACAGAGGAAGGAGGATTATGCACTCTCCTTCGCATAAGTCTCTATCACAGCAACAATCAGCTAGTTGGCGGAGGCTGCGAACGGGAACTTTCTTTAACTTACACATCCTACACAAAATGTATCCTACACAATTCAGGGACACATGCCCGTGGTGCGAGGCGACCCCCATGCTATACCATATCACCTGCGAGTGCGAACGCAACTACGCACTCCACCAACACAAAACCGAGTGCGGAGCAATGGGAGAGCCGGCTCGCCAGCGGCGAGCTCACTGCCCAAAGGGCACTAGTGCAGCACGCAAGCGAAGCAGCTAGGCTCAGTGGAGCCCTGGAATAGGGGCCCAACCTTGCTGAAAGAGGTCAAGCGTCGACAGCGATGAAGACGAAGACCTAACCGCCAATCTCTTAAGAGACCTCAATAAAGTTTTTCTCAATCTCTCTCTAAATAAGGCTAATTGCGTATAAAGTGTTATCTAGTGCACGCTACCAATGAGCCTGTTATGAAGGCCACCAAAATATGCAACAGCCGAACTTCTTTAAATCTTTTACTAATGTCCATTCTTAAATTTCCTTTGTGACCACTAGGCACTACAAACTAACGTTTTAGGGCCTCTACAACCCCGATTGTTTTTACATTTCTTTAAAATTCTGCACAAAACAATTTCCCTATACCTTGTTCCTGGCACATGATGGCCTCAGTTGCCTAGGTTCCATAGAATCGAGCACAACGTTTCTGCCATAATCTCATGACACGTTTTGGTCAGTGTTCAGTCCCTTTAAAGGAACATAGACACCAATTTTCATTGCTTGTTTTCTGCTTCCAAATAGTGCGTTAGCTATTAAAACACACGGTTCATCATGTGGTGTTCGCCTACGACCACTTAATGATTTGTAAATTGGATTTCTTCTTGGTGCTTTTTTCTGCTTCGCTTTCGTCAACCGTACTATGGCCGTAACGTTTAGTTGCTGTTCAGGTCACATGAGTTACGAAAAACTGAAAAACAAACGCTGATGCGTAGTTTCAATTCATTATAACACTTGAGCCAGCCATGATCCGGAGGATAATAAAATACGTATCAGCAGTTATATTGTAACCAAGACTTGCACAGTCGTACTGGCACATCAGAAAAGACTGCGCAGGATGGTTCACTCGCCCACAGGCCCACTTTGTCCTCGTTATCTGCTCTCCCATCTGCACGCGGCATTACTCCCTCCTTCAAAGCGGTGGTCTGACGCCGGAAACGAACAGAAGGCCGAGGTGGTAATGTGCACCATGGGGAGCGGAGTTCATAGACTACAGTTAAGCTGGCAACACAGCGGGTTACAGCCTGTCGTGATATGGTTTCATAATCACCACATATACAGTCTCAGTCGGATGGCATCGCCGTGGTAAGGATCTTTGGTCCCGCGGTACAACTTCGTAGGCGACATCATTAAGACGCCGAACTACCTCGTATGGACAGAAGTGGCGGCGGAGTAACTTCTCTGAGAGCCCGCGACCAGGTTCATACCGAACGGCTCGGCGTCTGAGGTTGTAGTGACCAACATCGAGGTATTGCTGGAGATGGATTCAGCATCTTGCGAGCTGGCAGGCTTCTTCAGACCACTGGACGTATGTGGCGACGTCAGTACAGGCGTCGTCTTCAGAGCCATCAGTGGGTAGCATGGCGTCTGGCATAGCTGTGACACGGCGTCCGTAGACCAGCTGGAAAGGTGTAAGACGGGTCGTCTCCTGCTCTGCCGTTTTGTAGGTAAAGGTTGCATGGGGTTAACTTCGTCCCATGTGCGAAGTTAAACATCGGCATACATACACGGCATGTCTGAGAGCGACCGGTTGAGGCGTTCAGTCTTTTGGTTTCTTTACGGATGATAGATAAGCCGTGATCTTCCTGTGACTGGTGTAAGCAAGCTCGGAGAACCCCCATTAACTCAGCCGTAAAGGCGCTGCCACGGTCCGTGATGATGATCGAAGGTGCACCGTGACGCAAGACTATGGATGTTAGAAAAACTGAGCCACTTATGTAGCAGTAGCGCGGAGCAGCGGATATCTCTTCGTACCGCGTCAAGTAGTCTGTCGCTATAACGATCCACTTGTTCCTCGGTGACGACACTGGGAATGGGCCCAGCAGGTCCATGCCCACTTCTTAGGGTGCTGTAGGTGGCGGCACAAGCTGGTGAAGTCCTGCAGGTTTCACGGGTGACGTCTTTCGCCGCTGGCTGTCGCGGCACGTCTTCACGTAATCCTGGACTGAAGATACCAACTTGGTCCAGTAGTACTTCGCACTTATGCGTGCGAATGTTTGGATTACACCACCTTAATGGCGGGACAACGGCTCGTCATAGCAGTCCCGCAAGATTTCTGGACAGAGTTCGGTTGGCGCAACCAGAAGAAAGAGTTCCTTTTTATATGTGAAGTTTCTCTTGTACATGACGCGATCTCGGACCCTGTCTCTTCTCCCATGAGCACGTGGAAATATCTCTATTTTTCAGGCCTCGCGTGACCTAAACAACGAATGCATCTCACAGCCATCGTTCGGCTGATGAAAAAGAAAGATTCAAGAAGAAGTTGAATTATAGGTTTGTTTCATTTAAGGGGGCTTAACGTCCCAAAGAGACTTAGGCTATGAGGGACGCCGTTGTGAAGGGCTATAGAAATTTCTACCACCTGGGGTCGAAATTAACGTGCACTGACATCGTACAGTACACGGGCTTCTAGAATTTGGCCTGCAATGAAATTCCACCACCCTAGCAGAGATCGAACCCGTGTCTTTCGAGTCCGCAGCCGAGTCCCATAACCACTGAGCCACCGCAGCGGCCAGTTGGATTATATATTAGTTAGTGGTCGCAAAGGAACACCACGGAGTGATCCATGTACAACAACGTATAACGCATAGTTTGGAAGAAAACGCAGAAGCAAACTTTCAGTGTCTGTACTATATTCCTATAACCCGTTACCTGACAACCATTCATCCTATCCATTTCGTCCACCCTCTCCGCTACTTCCCAGGGCAGATCAAGAAATTCTCTCCCCCCCCCCCCCGGCCTGTGGGTCGCTATAGTAGCTGCCCCTCCCTTTTTATTTTTCATTTTCCCAACCTACGGGTGGGAAAATTCTCGTTGCCATTTGTCCTCTTCGTTTATTTTGGAATCGGATTAAGCCTGTTATACATTATGTGGTGCCGGCAGGGGCGTGTATTATCTTTCATTCTTTGTGGTTGCCCCAGCCTATTCATTATCTATACTACTTTGAGTAGGGTGATGAACGTGATGTTGATAATGAAGATTATTTATTATGTCGCCCAGGTTCCAAATAAAAAGTTAATACATCATGTCATAATATATTCCGAATTCCTTTAAATAATCATAAATATGAGAACAGCACGGTACTAAAGGTTTAGAACTAAAGTGACAGATATATTTCGTTTTTTTTCTCGCTCAGTGCAGTGTTGTCATTGCTCCAGCTCCGGCAGTCGACCTTTTCTTTTGAACCAGCATTTCAAGGAATTTTAATTAATGCTGAGGTTTGTTAGGTTCATTTTTAGCAGTGTAGTCATAAAACAATAAAATATGAAAAAAACAAACAGAAAAACGACACAAGGGGGTAAACAACCTAAGCCATGTGCAAGACCACATATTGAATTTCCTTGTCACTTAATGGCTCCTGGGACGAAGTTTCGCTGCAAAAATGCAAATGCGAACCGCTCTACAAGAAGACAGCAGTGCTGTTCTACCATGAAAACAAGGTGACCTGAGAAATCATGGAAGCTTATCACATTCATAATCAAGGAGAAAAGTGCATCAGCAATCCTTCTGTGACGTTAAGTTACGAGAAAATTCAATATCTGGACTTGCTCATGGCTTAGGTTGTTTTCCCCTGTTTGTCGTTTATACTGATTTTTATATCTTATTGTTTACGTTCACTATATATTAACACTTGTCGTTCTTCAATAAACTCAGTTGCCACTCATCGCTTGTCTTGCTTTTGTTGCGCTGTTCACCCACCATGTATAATACAGGGCTATCCTGTATAATTAAGGACTACCCTGTTTCATACAGGATACTCCGGTAATCCGGTATCGCAAATACTGTACAATGACCCAATGTGCGGTTCCGGTTTGAAATTCATATCGAATTTTTCAATAGGGAAGGCCGTGGAATCATTTGAATCTATCCCTTACACGGAATAAAAGCATATACTGATTAAATAGTCGTACACATCGAAAAGCAAATACTCTAAACATCTTACAAATGGGACCAAACAGAACGCCAATTCAAATTAGTGCAACAGATAAATATGTCCGCTTGGAGCATTAACACCAAAAATTAAGAAACAGACAGGCATTGCTACAAGAGGAAGACGTTTACAATCATCCGATGAACAATAAGAAATTCATACATATGGTAATTCTGGATTTCAATGAGAATATATAAAATCAAACTTTGAACAAAATTACAATGTAGGTGTAAGGTGGGAGAAAGAACTCGGGGTGCATCATCACAAAACATCTGGGCAATGTAAGTTTTGTGGAGTTATTTTTATGTCTTTGTATTTGTTTAAAATCAGAGATCAATTATATATGCCTTGCAATGTGTAATCAATGCGTAAAATTGATATGTCTCTGTGTGGCATTCGCAGGATGACTTTTTTTTTTTTTGAAGTGCAGTACCTTCCAGCAATGAAATGAAGATGGAATACAAGTAGCATGAACAAAGCACCAAATTGCGGCATATGCGACTGAAAAGTTTTTACAATCAGTTTTGGAAAGGATTTGGAAAATTTGAATGCGATAGCATTAGCGCCCACTTTCTGGAGAAGTGCGGGCGTTCGTCTTGACATTCTCGGATTGGCCGAGAGAGATACGTGACCTTTTGACTTTGTCACAACCAGCCCGTCCTGGCACGTGGGAACCAGCTTCCCGGACTGCGAGCGACCTGCCCACCATGGCAAGTGGAAAATGAATTGATGATCGATAGAGAGAGGTCACTTGTCTGATGATGGCATCACAACCTGTGCACTGAAGAAAGAACGAAAAGGAGAACGTTGAAAGAGAAACAAGAAAAAGAAACAAAAAAACGGCAGGAAATTAGCACCAGTTCTTAGTTGAAGAATAGCGATATTCTTCAACATAATTTTAAAAAATCATGAGATGTTACTGAAATGAATTTAAAAATGAAAGAGGCAATAACACAAATACCAAAAGAAAAGCACGGCAGCAATTAAAATTCCTCTAAAGAGAGAGAGAGAGCTTATAGCTGTGGGCCCTAATGCGCACCACACAAATAAGAGTCCCTAATATTTAGGAAGAAAGGAGACCCTGACCCTGTTGTAGTATCTGTGGAGGGTGCGCTAATTCAAGAGGTGCCACTTGCGAAAATCTTGGTTTTGTTAATAGACGCCAAGGGCAACAACGCGGAAGTGATTAGGCGACTGCAGGCAACAACTGAGCAAGTGGCGAGAATTATTAGTTGGGTATCAAGCTACAAGCATGGACTTAAAAAAAGAGAAACCATGAAGTTAATACAGGCTTTTATTGTGAGCAGGATAGCTTACACAACACCTTATCTTAAATGGAAGAAAAGTGAGAAGAACAAGCTGGACGTCACAATACGCGAAGTATATAAAAGAGCATTTGGTATCCCGGTCAACGCAGGAACAAAAATATTACTACATATGGGCATTCACAAAAGTGTACATGAAATTTTTGAAGGGCATTCGATATCGCAGAGGACACAGCTATCGGAAAGCAGGACAGGAAGGGACGTACACGATAGGCTAGGACACCCATGTATTTGGTCTACGGAGGACAGAGAGGACGGGAGATCAGCTTAGAAGCAATATCGAGGTGCAGCCCGTTCCGAGAAATATGCACCGCGAATATCGCAAGAAAAAAGGAAGGCTAAAGCCTGGACTCCATGTACGCGAAAACTCACGCGAAGGCGACGGCGGCGGCTGGCGTTCGCTTAGTCGCCCACCGGCCAAGCTCCATGCGTGAAATTATAGTGCCTAGAATAACCTGCTAGTGTGTCGTGCGGAGCGCTTTCTCAATGGGAGAGGGTGGCAGTGCGCGCGATGCCTTCCAACTTTGGCCGCAAGGGGCGCTGCTCGTCGTAAAGGTGCCGTCGCTGCCGGACATGCCGCAGTCGCAGCAG
The DNA here is from genome assembly GCF_052857255.1 of Amblyomma americanum. Lineage (NCBI taxonomy): Eukaryota > Metazoa > Arthropoda > Arachnida > Ixodida > Ixodidae > Amblyomma > Amblyomma americanum. The sequence continues at coordinate 73,415,579 of NC_135500.1, read as the reverse complement.
TTGCATTGGTCATGTGCGGTGTGTATTATAGTATTTTGGTCGCATGTACGCTTTTTTTCTGCTGTTTTCTCCGTGCTGTTCCGTGTGAGAGGAGACCACAGCGACTAAATTAATGATGCTAAGGTCGAAGCATCAAGGCCGGGAAAAAACATGTTTCGTGCCACTCTGTCCTAGTGGCTACCAGTCGAATCCGGACAAAGCTTCCATGTTCGGTGTGCCCTCGGACCCAACACGGCTTGCGGAGTGGGAGCGGCTGATCAGAAGACAGGACCGCAAGTTGACTCCAGCGTGTGTTGTCTGCGAAAAACATTTTGAAGACCGCTACATAGAGAGAACTTTCAAAGTGACGGTGAACGGTGTGGTCAACGAGCTCGCCAGAGATAGACCGCGTCTCCTGCCCAATGCCTTGCCAACAGTATTCGACAACTACCCAAAATACCTTCTGCCTAAAAAGACATCGAAAAGAAAAGTGCGGAACTTGTGTGACCAACCTGCCGCTAAACGGCAGGAGCGCACTGCCGATTCAGGCGTCAGCGATGGAGCGTCAAGCACGCTCGACAATGTTTCCGACGAGCCGGCAGCAACAGACGAGCCGAATGTGAACTCATGCCCTCAGCAACAGATGGGTTGTATTGCTAGTGAAGATTAGCATCCGTTCAGTTCAGTTTGTATCCCTGCAACCTGAACCAAGTTTTCTCAAGCACCTGCTGGCTCGGTAGCCTACGCACGTTATCGAGCGGAGAAAAACAACTTTGCCACTCTGTATATAGAAAGAATGGTGACATTTGGAAGCTTGATGCCTGAACGCAGTTCTGTGGTCGCTACAGTGTATTTTCTCGGAAAAGAACAAAGCAAGCACGTGCTTACAACAAGAGTTGAAGCTGAAGAACTAATTAGGCGCAGTGCATTGGAGGTTCTTTGTGGCGGATGTGGCCTAAAACTTGATTCAGCAAAGCACATATCATTCATGGGGAAGTATTTTGCAGAAAAGTGTCGCTTGACCGCTGAGTCTGAAGGGGAGAGCTGTGCTCAATGCAAATACTAGCGGAGACTTACTCAGAACAAGCTGCGCATAAAGAGGAAGCAAGCATGCAGTCAGGCAAAAAAAAATCAGCAACATTTCTCGTGCTCTGCAAAGAGCGAAGAGAAAATTGGAGGGTGCGCAGCAGCAAGTGGCTCTAATGAAGGCACAGAATGAGACGCTAAGTGAGTCTGCAGTAGAAGCTAAAATAAAGTCCCTCCCCCGAAAGCAGCAACTCGCTGTAAGGACTTGTTTTCATGCTGCTCGATGGAGGTCTGTAAAGGGCATGGCATCATCATCATCATCATCAGCCTTACTACACCCACTGCAGGGCAAAGGCCTCTCCCATGTCTCTCCAATTAACCCTATCCTTTGCCAGCTGCATCCACGCTTTGCCTGCAAACTTCTTAATCTCATCCGCCCACCTAACCTTCTGCCGCCCCCTGCTACGCTTACTTTCTCTTGGAACCCACTCCGTTACCCTTAAAGACCAGCGGTTATCCTGCCTTCGCATTACATGCCCTGCCCAAGCCCATTTCTTTCTCTTGATTTCGACTACGATGTCATTAACTTGTGTTTGTTCCCTCACCCACTCTGCCTCATGAGAGGGAGATAACTAGAAGGATAAGAATGGGGTGGAGCGCATATGGCAAATTCTCGCAGATCATGAGTGGCAGTTTACCAATTTCCCTCAAGAGGAAAATGTACAACAGCATAATCTTACCGGTACTCACCTACGGGGCAGAAACGTGGAGGCTAACGAAAAGAGTTCAGCTTAAGTTAAGGACAACGCAGCGAGCCATGGAAAGAAAAATGATAGGTGTAACGTTAAGAGATCGGAAGGGCATGGCATATGACGACAACTGGATTATCGAATGCATCTTAATGAGAATGCGAAGCCCAAAATTGTATAAGCACCTGCGGAGAGAGAAGATATTTGTATTGCCCGGACGAACTTGCCTGCAGAAATACCTGCAGCAGTTTAAAGGTGGATTTGGACGAAATCCAAATATCTTCAGCGCATTAAAGGAGAAGACAAAGCACATGGATGCCTTTAGCTGTCGTGGCGGCCTGCTGATTGATGAAATCAAGCTTTCGGAGCACCTGACTATGAAATCGACAGGTAAGTCTCATTAATATCTTCAACACTACATTCCTTTGAGCCTGCACTTTACCTATAAGGTCATCCCTGTTTATTTAAAAAGGATTGCACAACCAAATGCTGCTTTGATACTTATTCTGTTGTTTTCCCTTCAGGCAACTTAGAAGGCTTCGTAGACCTTGGGAAACACACAACAGGTGACCAAAAAGGTGTCCTGGCCGACCATGGCATGGTAGTGCTATTCCAACCTTTCACTGGTGAGGTTAATCATTGCAGAATGTATTGTCAAAGTAACTCATTTTTAAATATTTTAATCCCCAGGAAACTGGACACAAGTCCTGGGTGTGTTTGCTTCACAAGGCAACGTGAAAGCGCCCACACTGGCGAAGATAATCGTTGAGAGCACTGTTCTCGCAGAACAGGCAGGCCTCTATGTGGACACTATAACCTGTGACGTTGGCCACCTGGAACAGAAGCATGTGGCGTATTTTCGGAATACAAGGTAAGCAAATCGCTCCACGCAAGTATAAGCACAAATCAGGTCGTCAGCTATGCGTTCCTATGATATGAATTTACTTGTGATTGAATGGTGCAGAGCGCGACTCCGAAGTACATTATGATGTGTGGGGTCACTTAAAGATTCTTATATATAATGACTACTAGAGGTGTACCCTTTGAATTGGTTGCTAATAAATAAGTGAAATGCATGCTTTGCTTTTTGAGTGATAGCTCTACTTCCTGACCTCTCCGTGCTGTTTTAGGGTGACCACATTCCCGCGTTGACCTTGAAGTAAATCCAAGGTCAAATTAGCACAGCCTGTCTAGCAAGAAGCCTCGTCCGGTGTGTTACGCTGTGGTAAAGTGATGCAAGACCACATGACATTTGACCTTTAAAGGCGATTGTTAGTAATGTCAGATATAATAGGAGCGTGATGACGTCAGTTGAATGCATGGTATTTGCAAAACAGAGCTATCGCTCGTAAACCGTCGTTTAACTGCGTGCAATCACTGCTAAATTTTGGTGTAAATGATGTGCTGCAATGTTTTCTCGACAGGCTCTTCTCACCGACTGAGGAGCAGTGCACAGCATCCAGTCGACCCTCGAAGACAACTTTATTTTGTATCAGATTTCCCTCACTTAATCAAAAATGTGAGGAATGGTTTTGTCAGCAAGGGCTACATGACACCCTCTGGACATGTCCACTGCGGCATAATTGACGTTGCATGGAAAGCGGATTGTGAATATGTAACGCTCAAGACAATGCCAAGCATTACGCTTGCACATGTCAAACCAAATTCGTTCGAAAAAATGAAGGTAGACCTTGCCTTCCAACTTTTCGGGGATGAGGTAATTAGAGGAGTTGTCCTCCATAAAGACAAAATAGGATCCGTATATCATAAAGTACATCCTACAGAGGACTTTTTGAAACGTTTCAACAGGCTCATTCGTATAATGACGCCAAGGACAAATGCAAATACACTAAGGCCTAAGAGTGGCAACCAAGTGTTCTTGGAAGAATTTTTGATATATCTGGACAAATGGGAAGCGTGCACGAAGCCTGTTGGCGGTGGATTTTTTTCTGAAAACACAGCTGCAGGATTAAGGGTAACAACCAAAAGCACGCTCGACTTGCTGACTTATCTTAGCTCAAGTGAAGGCTTCAGGTACCTTCTCACAAGCCGTTTAAGCCAGGACAAGCTCGAAAACTTCTTTGGCATAATCAGGCAGTCGTCGGGCTGCAATGATCACCCTACCGTGTCACAGTTTTTAGTGACCGTAAACGTGATGGCATTTTACGACCTCGCCAAATCGCCAAGGGGAGGAAATTGTGCATCAGACGTGGCCAAAGCATTGCTGAGCCGAAACTCAGTGACGAATACACCCCCCAAAACTCTCTTGTCATCAATAGATGACCTGTTAGAGAAAGGAAAGGTTGATGAGGCTGAGGACATGATTGACTCGGTTGTAGCTCAAAGTGGCCATTGCAGCTATGCAGAAGAGCCACAGTGCTCTGACATATTACGTAGCTGGCTACGTTGCTAGAAAGACTGTCGCCAAGAATTGTTGCCCTAGTGGCGCGGCTTCTCTATGTACAACACAAAACGAGGCAACCAGGGATGTTAACCACTGGTACACGGCACATTTTGACAACGGCGGTCTTGTGTACCCAAGTCATGCTCTTTCAGAAGCAATAATGTGCATGGAAGACGCATTTACTACTTTCTTCAGTAAGCACTCTCTGCACGAAGAGAGCTTGGCCGATTTTGGAGGTGAACTCCCCTCGATCACCTTGCCCAGAGCACGATCCAGCAACTAGGCTTTCAGTTGCGAAGTTTTATGTTTTATTAAGGATTAGATTCTATGTTGAAGGGCTAAATAAGGACAGAGAGGCACAATGGCAACGGCAAAAACTGCTGAAATTAAGACACTGCAACTAGGTAGCTAACATCAAGGACAGTATATTTTCCCTTTATGAATATTGAGTGTCTTGTGTCTTGCCTTAATAGTGTGGTCAGAGCACAGGTTTAGCCATTTGTGTAAACCATTCGTGTTACTGCCACTTCCCATGTTGTGAGTATGGTGTAATTCCATGGCCGGGAGCCGTTTGTGTGTGCGGGTACTTTCTGATTTCGCATTGATGAGCAACTTGTTTAGATTTCTGTCAGAGCAGCCCTGTGGTGCCTCTTGTGTCCAGTTCTGAGTGCTATGCTTGCGTGTGCTTCGTTCCATGCCCTTTCGTTTTGTTTGATAATGAAATTGTAGAGGAGTCAAATCTTTATCAACCAGCCACAAATGGTTTCTTTTCACATAATCAATGATTCCAGTGTAATGCTCCATTTGATGAAAACTTTTAGCTAAATATTTCAAAATTTCACTTGTTTTTGTTTGCTATGTATTTTTTGCTCTGTTTTTACTGTATTCCAGACTTGTAAATAAGAATCAATTGTGCAATCACTGTTTTCTTTTGTTTCGTTACTAAGGGAAGTGCAAGCTCTGCATAAGTATTTATGTACGAAGCAAGGTGTGACTTGCAAATAAAACACAAATACTGAGTCCTTCCAACTGCTTGTGTTGATCGTCGCATGTGATCTTTGAAGACGGAGGCCATGGTGGGAAAGAGCGATTGTGTTTTGCTTTTCTTTTACCTATATGCGACGCCCCGGAATGTTAGATGTACTGCTCGCCATTGAGAATGAGGGCCACTACTCGGTCTTTCCACCTGCACAGAGCTGGCTGAGCGCTCACTCCGCATGAAGGTGTATACGATATCCTTCACTCGCGATCGCGATGAGTGATTGCAATCGACTGGGCCCTAGTCGAATCAAATCACGATCGGAAGTTTACATGTAGCAACAATGAGTCCGGACCATACTCGATCGCTCAATCACAACAACGTAATGCGGCCAACGCATCAACTTTCGTTGCTTATTTCAAGTTGGGTGCTTCGCGGAACATTAGCCAGTCAATATGACTTCTGCTTAAGTCCTTCCGCGGTTCACCATAAAGAATAAACGAATAAGAATTTTGCAAACTGGACCTGGTGGTACGTGTCAAACGCTTCGCCGAGCGCTGATTCAGTCCAGGATTTTCTCGTGATAATGCCAGGCCGGTAATATTGTCTGCAGCCAGTAGAGTGTTTATGCAAAAACTGCTCTCAAAGCCTTAGAGACAGGCTTTCGCAGTGAAAAGCGCAGCGCACCAAAGCAAAACTTGCCGCACCTACGCTGACGCTGGAGCGGCAGCGAACGCGGCGTGGTGGCACCTTAGCGATTGGCAGCGCCACCACGCGGTGGCTGCGGGAAGGCATCGCCGCGGCGGCCACGCGAGCACGGGCCCTCGGCACACTAGCAAATTATTCTAGGCACTATAGCGAAACAGACGCGAACGCGAAATGGCGACGACGATCAGTGTTGCTGGCATAATACACCACAAAGCTGTTTGTGCGTATAACAAGAGTCACATTATTTTCAAGGTTTAAAATATTGCGCATGAAATTCAAAATAAAATGTGTTTACAGCTTTGTGCATTGAGTTTACACTGTTTAACTGAACACTCACGTAACTTTTTGGCACTTGGTTGTGGAGTTTGTTTTCGGCTGTTTTCCCCGCGCGCTTTTCCCGGCGCTTTTCCCCGATCGAAATGGAGTGGCAGCAGAAAGTAGCAGCTCTACGTTTGCGCCTAATTCTGAAAAAGAAAGAAGGCCCTTACACGCAAGTACTGGGTTCGACCAGTTAGGGAGCGGCGTGCTGGGGAAAGCGAATTCTTTAGAGCGGTAAGTTGTTCCTGGCGAAGAAATCAAAGCAGCGCAACTGCATATGGTTCAATGCATTCTTGCAGATGAAGGTGATGCAAGACGGGGACGCATCGCTGTTCCACAAGTTTTACCGCATGTCCCCGGAGACATTTAACCTCCTCCACTCAATGGTTGCAAGTCATCTAACAAAAGAGTGGCTGTGCGGAGAGCCCATATCGTCTGGCGAGCGCCTCGCCCTGACGCTGCGGTAAGGACGTACTGTTTCTGAAGGGACGCTGTGCGACGAGCGGCTCTGAGCAGACGTTGTTTGGGGACATTGTACAGGAGATTGCTTGCCTGTAATAATTCACAGAGTAGCACAGTGCGCGCACGTGTGCGTGCGTTTTGGAACTTGATGAAATTCTTGTTATTGTCTATATTTTCAGGTACCTGTCATCAGGAATGCTGATTAAAGATGCCGCAATGGCATTCAGGGTGGGGATCGAAACAGCCAGACGGGCAATCCATCTGACATGCACAGTGCTCTGGGAGGTGCTTGCTCCAATTTACATGAAGGTGTGTCAATTAATTTTGCCCTCTAGTACAGTACAGCTACGATATAGGCATTTTCAGTTTTCATTAACCACTAGTCCTCCGTATTGCAGGCTCCAACGGAGAACGAGTAGAGGGAAATTGCTGCAGACTTCTGGAGTCTGTGGCAATTTCCGAACTGCCTGGGAGCCGTTGATGGGAAGCACGTTGAAATCAAATGCCCCAAGAATGCTGGAAGCCTTTATTTCAACTACAAGGTATGAAAGCAAAGTATTTGTATGTTGTGATGTAAAAAAGGGAGTAATCCATTTGTTGCACTGCTGTCAAGGCCCAAAGAGCATTGTGGAAAGGGTCACATCTGACTGTGAAACCGTCACACTGAGCTGGTGTTTTGTGTGGCGTGATTGCAAGCGTGTATTCTGAGGAGGCAAAATCTTTTTTTTGCGAAAACTACTGCATTGCAATAGTAATTGTAACACACTGCAAGAAACAAAGTTCATGACACTCCAGCAGTAAACTCAGTACGAGGGGAGCAGAGCGAGCATCAGGACGTGGTAGAGGGTGGGATGACATGCCAGGTCACCGCACTTGCTACTGCTCACTCTGGTGACACCTGTGGACCCGAGCCTTCAGTGTTTGTATTCGCACTTATTCACAGGGTACCCATTCCATTGTTCTGCTGGCCGGGGTGGACAGCAGGTATCTTTTTCGGCTGGTGGACGTGGGCGCACCTGGAAGACTCAGTGATGGGGGCATCTTTAATGATTCCCCTATTGGCCAACGTCTGCATGAGGGCAAGCTCAATCTGCCTCGTGCAGCTCGAGTGCCAAAGTCGGAGAAGGTGTGCCCTTATGTTTTCGTTGGCGATGAGGCCTTCCAGTTGCGCCCAGATTTAATGCGGCCACTGCCAGGAAGCCGCACAGACGCCAAAGAGGTGGTGTTCAATTACCGCCTCAGCCGAGCACGGTATGTATCACTCAAGTGAGAACCTAACAGTAAATTTAACTGTTTCTGGCCTCACTCAGTCACCAGTTAGCATCATAGACTTGCAGGCGTGCGATATTTTATAAGTGCTAAAACCAGCCTATTGAGTCACAAAAAGGGCTTTGCTTGGTGTGAGAAAAGTGAGACGCATATTAGTTTTGCGAGCAAAATTGTTATTGTTTCTTTTACAGAGGATGTGTCGAAAATGCATTCGGCATCTTGGTGTCTCGGTGGCGCATCTTCGAGAGAAAGATCAACCTCGAGCCCAAAAATGTGGACAGTGTAGTAAAGGCAACATGTGTGCTCCATAATTTTCTTTGTATGGAGAGCAGTTCTGCTAGCTACTACTGCCCTCCTGGCTACGCTGACTGCACCGACACGTTCGGAAATGTTCACGAGGGCTCCTGGTGGGAGGCTGCGTCTACATCTGTAATGTTCCAGTTGCAGAGGACGAGGGCAAGCAACTGTGCATAGGGTGCCACTGTTGTGCGCAAGACATTTTTGGAGTTTTTTAGTACTGAAGGCCAAGGCCCTGGCAGTGGAGCCTGCCTGGTGTCAGCAAGCCGTAAGGCTTGGGCAGTGGCGCAGCCATGTGTGTGTCGAGTGCAGACTACTAATCGTAGTTGCACGTTTCCTTCTCATCCATTCTCTTAGATGACAGTCTATCATCATCTTGCATTAGCTTTATGGTTTTATGAGGGTTTAATGTCCCAAAGCGACTCGGGCTATGAGGGACGCCGTAGTGAAGGCCTCCGGAATAATTTCGACCACCTGGGGTTCCTTAACGTGCACTGACATCACACAGCACACGGGCGCCTTGTGCATTTGCCTCCATTGAAATGCGGCCGCTGCGGTCGGGTTCAAACCCGGATACTCCGGCTTAGTAGATGAGTGCCTTAACCACTAAGCCATTGGAAGGGTACCATTAATGATTTCATTGTTTGATCTGCCATAATCTGGTATTTTTCTAGAAGGTGGTCTGCTTTTCATTGATAATGAAAAAGTGGTTTGATAGAAAAAAAGCCATACGTTGCTTAAACAATGTACCATATTTACATCGCTCAGCCGAGCTATTTAGTTAGCATCATATAATCACTATTCACTCCCTTTATAATTGCCGTCTCCTCCACCAGTTTCATTTTGGTAATGCAAAGTATAAAGAATTCTTATTGATGCTTTCAGGTGCAATGTTATGCTGCAATATTTTTAAAACGCATGCCTGAAAAAAGGGAAATTGCACACCGCCGAACAAATTACCTTCTACAGTCATTAAGCTATACATGCCAGTGTTACTCAATAAGCTCAATGTACCCAGTTCTTTTAATCCTGTAATAACCCGCAAAGTTTTGCGTTCAATATTTCTAGAATGACTTGCGCTTTCGTGCTATAAACATAATAATCTTAGCTTTATGTCTAACTTGAATGCAGTGATCGGGTTTGTTGTAAGCTCGTGTGCATGCATACGCTAGTCTTTGTATAATGGCTTCATGTCTTTTTTTACTCTTACTTCTGCTCTTATTTTTGTACATTTATGATAAAATGTGTCTTTTTCGAAGCAGCAGAACATGTATAACTTTTCTTTTGTACGGCTGTCACTGTTGCCTGCCGCCGGCATTCAGGCCTCGTCAAGCTGTCCCCACAGCTTTTTGCCTGTAAGACCCTCAATATTGTGAAATGTTGAAAATGAAGGTGAATTTTAATTTGAAATTTGAGGAGGTTGTGATCGCTGATAACAGTTATCAGATTTATACTTGTTACATTATCAGGGGTTGATGTCAACAGGAGTGCCATATCATCGCTCCCTGAAGGTAGTGATCCTGTACTAGGCTCAAAAATTGCCTAGATTGTGCTCATGTACTGGACAGACAAAAGGGAGAAGGTAATAGGGTAACTGAAGTCACTGAACAAGATGGGTACCAGTACCATGCAGCAATGCACCTCCATTGAGAGAGTTTCAAATTCGGCTAGTTGGTAATTAACATGGTCAAACATAATGCCAGAGATAAGACAATCAAGGAACTGTGGGAAGCTTATGCTTGGAATCGGGAAAAGTGGGGACTTGTGTAAGAGACCCTTCATTTTTGCTTTCCAAACAAGAAAAGCAAATCTTGGAAAAGTAATATCAAAGGAGTAAAAGTAATATCCGATCTGCTGGGAGAGTTTTTTTGATGCTTGTTGATACGATAGGAAAGTTGCTGCTTTCAATGTTTTCTTTTATTTATGTTTTGACATGTGACCCTTACATATGTGTGCAAACCGCAATAAACTTCAGTTGACAGTTTGCGCACCAGTGCTTGTGTCGCCCCTGTTGTCCCCAGTAAGTTCAAAAGCGCAATTATGTTTGACCATCTGCATTCTCTGTATTACATTGTCTTTTTTCCCCAGCAAACTTTGTTGGATATCGATAATTTACAGCCTCAAGTGCGTGTAAATATTGGGAAATTATTTTGTTGCGTTTGAAGACCTCTATTTTGCATGTGAGCCTCTGCATTCAGATTATGTACCTTTACATCTTATGAATATGTCCTTGTGTATTAAATTTTTGTACCATAAAAGCTCTGCACACTTGATTCTTTACATTGCCATGTAAAGAATCCATTATGCCATTATGTTTTCCAACCTGATAATCAGGGAGTTCGAAAGCAGTAACTTGCTAGATGCCATAACTAGTCAAGCTGCTGCTGCAGCTTTTTGCTTCGCCCCGTATTTCTGATGGAAAGAAATGAATTTGTAAACACACTGTTCTCTTTGTGATTGGAACAGATCACTGTATCCACACACTAAATTTAGAAACTTTAAAGACACCTTTTATTTCACAAAAATGCGGACATGTAAGCATTGAAAATGATTACTGCAACTGCAATGTCTACAGTGGCAAAGCTGACTATAAATAAAAAATGCATAACGGAATGTAACCTTGATTGCACAAAAGTGTAAAAGCTGCTGCATTCACAGTTATTGCAGCATCACTGCAGTCAGATATCACTAAGCGCACAATAAAATGATAAACTCCTTTTACTTTACAGCAATGCGGACATGTAAGCATTCAAAATGACCACTGCAATGTCTACAGTGGCAAAGCTGACTGTGAATAAAAATGCATACAGGAACATAACCTTGATTATTGCACAAAAGTGTAATAGCTGCAGTATTCAGTTATCACATCACTATAGTCGGGTATGACTAATCATACACTAAAATGAGAAAACTTGTACTTCGGAAAAATGCAGACTCCTAAGTAGTCGAACCAATCATTGCTACTGCAACTTCAGAGTTGACTTTAAAATAAGAAATAAGTACAGAAACGTATCTGATTACTGTGCAAAAGCTGCAGTAATCAGAGTTACCATAGCATCACTATAGTCGGGTCTTACTAATATACACTAATGAGAAAATTTGTGCTTCACAAAAATGCAGACTCCTAAGTAATCAAACCAATCATTGCAACTGCAATTACAGAGTTGTCTATAAAATAAGAAATACATACAGGAACGTAGCAGTGATTACTGTGCAAAAGCTGCAGTAATCAGAGTTATCACAGCATCACTATAGTCGGGTATTACTAATCATACACTAAAATGAGAAAACTCGTACTTCACAAACATGCAGACCCATAAGTAATCAAACCAATCATTGCAACTGCAATTACAGAGTTGACTTCAAAATAAGAAATACATACAGGAACGTAACAGTGATTACTGTGCAAAAGCTGCAGTAATCAGTTATCACAGCATCACTATAGTCGGGTATTACTAACACTAAAATGAGAAAACTTGTATTTCACAAAAATGCAGACTCCTAAGTAATGAAACCAATCATTCCAACTTCAATTACAGAGTTGACTTTAAAATAAAATAAAGAAACCATAAAGGAATATAATTTTGATTATTGCAGAAACGTGTAAAAGCTACAGTATTCAGAGTTATCACAGCATCACTATAGTACAGTTCAAAACGAGTGACACCAACAGTCACCGAAAGCAAAGAAAGCATAGTGAGTTTGTATACATATACTGTTCTCCATTTCTTCGTATTGTGGTACTGCTTGCTTGGAAATTAGTACTGTAATCTCGTTATGCCTGAAAGGTAACTGATTACAAGTCGGATCAAAACATGAATATGCCAGCAATGGGAACCAAACTCGCGACCGTACACGACATGGAGGTCGTGGGTTCGGATCGTAATGGTGGCAATTGCTTGCCTTTGTTCCAATTTGTAATCCAGCCGCCACGGTGGCTGAGTGGTTACGACGCTCGCCTGCCGGCCCGAAAGATGCGGGTTCGATCCCGGACGCGGCGGTCGAATTTCAATGAAGGCGAAATGCTAGAGGCCCATGTACTGTGCAATGTCAATGCACTGCGCAGTGTCAATGCACGTTAAAGAACCCCTGGTGGTCCTTTTATGGAGCCCTTCACTACGGCGTCTCATAGCCTGAATTGCTTTGGGACGTTAAACCCCCATAAACCAAACCAATTTGTAATCTGTTATCTTTCAGGCATAACCATATTACAGTAATAATTTCTCAATGAGCAATACCACAATATGAAGAAATGTATATGCATCTAGTTCCCTATGCTTTCCTTGCTTTCAGTGACTGTTAGCTTCCTTCATATGATCTCCCATGCATGATGTATAGCTAGAAGCAATATAAGAGGGAACATGGGAGCATGTGACCTCCTTGCTTTGCAAAGTACTGCCAGGGACAGAAGGCGAGAATTGTCAGTGTAAGGCGCACACAAAGTAAGCATGGCCGCCTATCCTTCCCGAGCATGACCCTGATGCCACCTGTTGTAGTCTGTTGGTGGCTGCACTTTGCAAAGTACGGAGGCCCCATGCTCCTGTGTTCCCCCTCATATTGCTTCCAGCATTTCACAGGATAAATCAAGTAAATTACTTCTCCGGTATGAATTCAAATACACACTGCAATAACTTCATCTGCATTTCATTCTGCAGCCTCTGGCACTTCCCTCATTTTGTCGACTATGCATGCTCCGAAATGATCGAGCCTGTCCGGTTTTTTTTTGAGCATTTCTCCAAGCATATTAATCTGACTATCATACTTCTCTATTCTGCTCCTTTTTTTATTTGAGCCTGTGCTGGGCATTTCAGCCACAAGCTCAACACTGGCACTTGGGGAATTTGGTGTTGGTGCTGCGCTTGTCCCAGGATTTGATGGCAAAGAGGCAGACTCGGCAAACATTTGTTGAAAAATCGCCTCTGCACTTGCCTGTGGCGTGTCGCTGATGTTTTCTTCGGGCACAATATATACCGCTTCCGCATGCGGCAGTGGTTCCATGTTGCCCGAGGTCCTGCAGTAAGGTAAAAGGTAAGTACCTCCAGTTTTAGTCGGGAAAATGAGGCCCTTTAAAGTTTAATGCACTTGAGGACAACGGTCTGCTCGAATTATTTAAGAGGCAGCAAATACAAATAATTTGCCACAATAATTTTCAACACGGCAGACAGGAAATAATATTGGGCCTTGGTTTTCTTGTTCTGTGCAAAACGGTAAATCAGCGGCGAAACTGCACATAAAACAGCATACATCCAGTGAAATGTAATGATAACCTCCAAATGGACTTACGGTCTGCTGAGCATCGTGTCCCGCAGGAAGAGCAGCCTTTCGAAGAAAGGCCAGGTTGTCTCTTCAACCTCGTCTGCCCCAGTCCCGCTCTTTTTCGATTGGAGGAGCCTTTTAAAAACCCTCCTGAATGTGTCGCGCAGATTTTTCCAACGGTGCTTCACGTCAGGAACTGCGGAGGCATGAAAAGCACAATAATAATCGGCTATAAGGTGAAAGCCTGTATCGATTTGGCATGCAAATCTGCTGCCCGGCGGAGTGCATTTTCTAGCGAACGATAACGATCGCTCGACGTTACACAACTTGCCACGTCGTAAAACAGCAATTGCGAAACTCGGCACGGCGTACGGTCAGCATTTCGCATAGTCAATCGCACCGACAGAGTGCTTTGTTTACAAAACCTCACCTGTTGCACCGACGACTTCGGCTACTCGGCGCCACGCCGCTTCCGAAACGTTGCGGGCCTTATAGTTTTTTTGCTGCATGTCCCAAAGGACCCGCTCGCACTCCACGGCGTCGATGAGTTTTTCATTGAAGGCTTGGGCTTGAGCGTGTGCCATGGTAGCGCAAATGTGATACAACTACGAGCACTCGAAAAAACTTGCCAACAATGCGGCACTTTCGAGAAAGCGCGCGAAATTACCGGCAGTGACGTACGCTGCCTTAGCTGCTATTGGCTAATCGTGTAAGCAACTTCCGGGCGACGGGCGAAATGTTCTGTGGGTGCAGATCCGAGCGACACGGCAAGCGACACATGCATTTTGCTTCGCGCGACGGCGTCGCTCGTCGCTTGCCGCCGTCGCGTTCGCGTGAGTTTTCGCGTACATGGAGTCCAGGCTTAATGCGAACTCCATCAGGAGACGTAGAGTTCCAGTTTTTGGACTCGCATCTTAGTGGTTGGTACCCATGTATTCGTGAAAACTTCGTGTATCCAACCGCTCTAAAGGTTCGCCTTCGCAAGCGCCGAGGTGAGGACGACAGCGACTCTTTGTAGAGCGCCTCCTCCGCTAGAACTAGTTTTCGGCTTTGGCTCGGAAACAAGGGTTTTCTTTTTCTTGATATATAAGTAGTACATTACAATAAAAATAAAGTTTATAAATTCAAAATTTACCTTAAAATAAAATTGGCTGGAAATCCAATTCCATCTGCTGATTCAGCTATGCGATCGATGTATTGACGAGTAACGAAGCAGCAACCCATAAACGCAAAAAAGGCACAGAAGCACCAAGTTACCAACACTAGGGATCTCTACTGGCAGCATATAGCTCAGTGGGTAGGGAGCACTGCCCGCGACGGCCGCGTTTCGATGCAGGCGAAGCGCAAAAGGCGCCACTGTGCTGTGCCATGCCAGTGCACGTTAAAGATCCCCTGGTGGCCGAAGTTATTCCAGAGAGCCCTCCATTTCTTCTTTTCTTGTCTCAGTCCCTTCTTAATGCCTTCCCTTACGGCGCGGTTCAGGTGTCCGCCGAGATGTGAGACATATACTGCGCCATTTCCTTTCCCCGAAAACCAATATTCGATTTGAACCAGTATTGCTCTCAGTCTTTTTAAATGAGGACCTCGTCTGTGGAAGACTTGTTAGAATGCTGATGTGTCAGTTTGCCAAGTACGCTCCGAGGTTCTTCACGATATGACCGCCAAAAACATGAAGCCAGAAAAAAAATTACGTCAGTTATGACTATCGTGCGAAGCATACCAACGAAACAAATTAATGTTAATTACTGTTGCTGTTGCCTGCAGCAGACGAAGAGAATTATTCTTCAAAGCATTTCCCCAGTAAACAGAGGAAGCCACCTAGCAGCGCTATCAGCCAGACGCCGCCTAACCGCGCTGTTGTCGGCTAACCAATCGTTCTATGACACCATGATGTGGCGGATAACAGCACCGTTGAGGCATACAACGAGGTTGCTTAACAATTGAGGATGTATGATGGACTTCATGTTCTCAGGATCACATGATTGGTTTGGTTTGGTTTATGAGGGTTTAACGTCCCAAAGCGACTCAGGCTATGAGGGACGCCGTAGTGAAGGGCTCCGGAAATTTCGACCACCTGGGGTTCTTTAACGTACACTGACATCGCACAGTACACGGGCCTCTAGATTTTCGCCTCCATCGAAATTTGACCGCCACGGCCGGGATCGAACCCGCGTCTTTCGGGCCAGCAGCCGAGCGCCATAACCACTCAGCCACCGCGGCGGCCCTCAGGATTACATGAATACGTAGAATATGGAATATGGAGAATACATGAATACGGAGAAGAAAAAAAAAGTCCAACTTACAACTTCGTAGAAAATGATAAATTTACTGGTGGACGCCAAGGCGGGGATAGCATTAGTGCAAGCGGTTAATTCACAGGGAAAACTATACACGATTTTAGTTCCGATACTTGCGCGCCGCCATGTTTGTTTTAGCCGAGCGCTGCGCTGCCATCATGGGCTGATAATCTGCAGTTCCAGGGCTGCAGGCAAAGAAGCGTGTTACCTCTGGAAGTGTCATCCGCCAGTTTTATTCTTGCCAAGCCTAGAAATTGTGCGTGGGGGTTCGCCTCGTGCTCGTCCTCGTGTGTGCTGAGCCACTAGCGGCTGAAACAACCAACCGGGAGCAGGCGACCGTGCATCGATGGTGTGAAGGAGCAGCATCGGTGAGTGCCATGCTCGCAGTTCACGCGAGTAGTTTTTGTCGCCTGCTTCCTGTAGCGCAAACTTGGCACGGTATTGCATGATGGAAAAATGAAAGAAAAATGCGTTGAAACTCAAGGTCGGGAACAGCAATCGAATGCCTAGTTTTCCGTGGAGCATAATTTCTCATGAACGCTTTCGCAGTGTGATTGGACTTTGTGAGTATGACAGTTTAGATGCAGACCTTACGACAGAGCACTCCGTTCACAAACTGAACATTCGGGAGACAACAGCGAGCTATGTGACCGAAACGAATCCACGTCTGATCATTGCACTGTTTGTTTGCAGCAATACGCGCGATGAAATTGACACTCGGTCCCTCTTGCCTGCTCCACTCTCGCTAGTACCCACTGGTTCACAAATACCAGAAAGTTTGTAATTACACAGACTGATAGGTTAGCACGCCAATGGAAAGCTATTACTGCTCAATGGCAGACCGTATCGCTCCACCTGCGTTGAGAATTCCAAGCTCATTTGGGGAGGGGCACTACTTAAGTCGTAGCGTTTGTTATATCTCTGGCATTGTTATGCGTCGTGTTAATGAGTTTACTTTTTACTCTGCATTCGATGCGATTTCAGCCGCATGATTTATTAAAATTCACGGCAGACTACCGTTCAGTGCATGAGGTGTGTTCTTTCTTCTTCTTACGTTGCTGTGGCTGCATTTTTGCTCACTCAGCAGTTGGGTAAAACTTCGTGTCACTGCTTCCATTCATGCCACGCTGTGCAATTTAAATTACGACTTTTGTACTAAAGGCATGTTTTTTTTTAAGATGGCGATGCCCACACGCTCCCGACATTCCTGAGCATGTGGGGTGGCGAAACGAAGTTGAGACCAAGTTTGTCAGGTGATTACGCTCTATTCTTCTGAATTAAAACAGGTTTCACAAACCTGTCCACAAACCTGATCTCTTGAAACTATGTGCAGAGTATAGTTTTGGTAAACCAGGCGCTGTGCTTCGTTCCGCGCCCGATAATAAGCACAAGCAGTCGGTTTCTTTCTGTCTGCAGTTCATTGAAAAAGTGCGCTGTTTTATGAACTTGTTGGCGTAGTATTTTCTGTTCACCAACTACGTCCACGGCCAATGCAACTCAGGGCCGGCGGCAAAGCGGTGAAAAAATAGACATTGCGGACGCACTGAGACTTGCGCATAACATGGTGGGCCCACATACTTGCGGCGTTTTTTCTTTATACTCTCGTCGACTACTGCTGCAACTGGCAATAAAACATTGATGTCTAGAAGACGTTGGCGTTCCTCACAACATTGCAGCTTTCGTTATCCAGACGTAAACACGAACTTGACCGGTGGCTATGCAGTCGGACGTTGCTCCGCGCGCCGGATTAACAGCATAGTGGAGGATGGCTAGAGTAGGGTGTCGCAGAGCGTAGGTGTTTGAGAATATTTCTCCTTCTCCTGCGCGCTCCTCGTAAAACGCTGGATACATAGCGGCAAGAGAATAGTGGGGCTTGGTTGGGTATCATCAGGAGCCCAGACGTTTCCTCATCGGGCTACGCATGAACACGCCGATTACCTGCGATACCACTGTGGCCAAGGATGGGAGCAATATTAAACTGAGAAAAAATTTAAAGCGGAGCACTTTCTCTTACATGTGCCATCATGGAATACTTCTGAAGTTGATAGATTGGCGGCAGCGCGATGAGACGTCAGTGAATAGCATGACGACCTGCTTCAAACACAGGCAGGTAGGAGCAGCGGTGCCGGAAACAGGAATCATTTTCGAGTTGGTGTATGTAAGTTCTGACATAGGATGCACGTAAAAGACGCTGAGAGACTTGAGCATTTGTTGCTAATCGAATCAGGACAGCCTTAGAGCTCAATCAACCAAAACACTAGGGATGCTTTCATAAAGGGTACTAGGGAATCGAATTGAGCTGTGCGAAATGCACAGAATATATTTCACCACTGCAGATAGCCTTCATAGATTACAGTAAACGATTTGGTTCAGTCGAAACCTCAGCATTTATATAGATATTCCGGAACAGGGGGGTGTAGAAGTGCCATATGGAAAAATATTGGAAGATATCTCTAGCGGACGCAAAGACACCATTGACTTCCATAAATTAATGTAAATCTATATAAGGAAGGACGTCACGCTGGGAGACGCGATCGCTCCGGTGGCATTCACCACTTGTTTACAGGAGACTGGGAAGTATCGGGGATATGTTTATTGATGATACCTTAGTAATCTGCAATTCACTGATGACACTGACTTGCTAAGTACTTCAGGGGACAAATTCCAAAGCGTGGTAAATGACCCAGACAAGCAAAGCAGAACGAAGAGTCTAAACATTGCTAACTCAACTTCGATACTGGTGCTAGCTGCGAGTCTCGGTCCAGCAAGGACAACCACTTTTGGGTACTGAGGGAAAGCGACAGCCTGACTACTAAGTAGCGGAGGTGCTCCTTGAGTTACATACAGCATACGGTGAATGCAATATTGATGTTTAGAAAAGTGTAATAATGTTCAACAGTCTCGGAAGGCAGCAGCAGTTTGTGATACGTGGCAAGACGCTGGAAGTGTCAATGCTTGATTGAAAATACCTTAGCTTAGTTGGGGCCCATGAGACTAGTCCGGGTTGTTGCTCTGCAGTCGTGATTTAATTAGAGAATAAGAACCTCAGGTGGTATAAATTTCCGAAGCCCTGCACTAAGATGTTCCTTTATAGCCTGAGTTGCTTTCGGGCGCCAAAATTCATAACGCCAAACCAAACCATTTTTTACCATACACATTTGAATAGCGCAGCATGAATCATACTTCTGGAAGCAACTAGTGTGCAGCATTTGAAAGAGAATACATGCAAGCCAAAAATTTGTTGTCTCCACCTCTCCAGTCTCTCTTGGTTACTTCGAGCAGAAACAAAAATGTGAAAGTGCTTCACAGGAAATGTATCTGAGACCGGCTCATTAATCTTTGTGCATTTTTATGTGGCTTTTATGTTCATCTGTGCTCTGTGTTCATCTTCAGGTCCATGTTTGGCACGGAAATTACGTGCCGTCGCCTGATTGGGATCGCATGCTGACATTGAGCAGTTATTCCACATTCTGCAAGCATTTGGCACTACCTGTGGGGCAACGAAATCCTTGCCCAGAGGAGCCTCATGGGTAGACTGTCTAACAACGTCATTTCTAAGGGGATGACCAAAATACATCCACCGCTTTTTCCATTGAAGGTGGCTTCAGTGTGAGGTAAACCACTCTTGTTCTTGTTGCATAACTGCATGCATTTAGTCACCCTTACGGATGCCCATCGACCCCATTTTTTAGAATGTGACCCATCTGAGATTCTGTGAGTTTGTAAATAATTAATTGCATAACTGTGTTGTCAGACGGATTAGAGCCAATCCACACAATAAAGAGGACTGTATATGAAAGTCACTTGGGTGATCACCTGCTCGTCTGGTGGCAGCTCAAAAGTGCACAGTGGCCTGTGGGAGCAGGCGGCAGCTGTAGCAGCCCCTGCTTTCCAATCATCTTGCGAGAGAGGTGGTTTGAGAGGTCAGCATAGAGGTCGTGAGGACATGACGTATGGTTCACTGCAGTTTCTTTTGCGTTGGTTCATGATGGTAGCAAGAACTTTTGTGTCAAACTGGTTCTGTCTGCTGTAAAATAGGCTGGGGAACTACGCACTTTGTTTGCATTGCTGTCACAGCAGTTACTGAAGGGGATGTGTCGTTCAACAGCGCAAGGAAATAACAGTATCGTCAGCCGCCTCATTTTAGATGAACGTGTCCCGGAATGAGCGTGGCAGCACGAGAACAAAAAACAAAGATGCAGCGAAAAGTTGACACACAAGCACCCTAGTACCAGCAAAAAAGTTCTAGTTTTGCTATATTTAAAAGCGGAGTAGACTGCTGATAAAAATGAGAGAAATGTATGTTTTTCAACATGCGCAGTCCATGGTTCAGGCATGATTCATACAGAGCAATGAGATCGAATTGCATGATGCGCAACCAGCTTCTGGAATAGTGATTGACTCCTGCGAATCGAGTGTTACACTTACCACAGGACAGAGGCCCCCTCTCCCATTGATCTTCAGTGAACTATGCCTGTGCTACTTGCTGCCACCTTTTCCGAGCCATGGCGCAGAATTTTCTGGGGCCAGTTATAGTCGACGACCGATTTTTCGGACTCTCTAGGGACCACGAGAACGACCAAAAATCAGGTAGTTCGGAAAATCAAATATCACAGCAAATATTACGAATTTATTACCAATATGCCGGAGGAAGGAGTAAGTTGTATTGCACACATTTTAAAGCTGCTCATGACTAAATTTCGCCGCGTGACGTGTGCACAGACGACGGGCGGCGACCGCTTTCACAAGCTCGGCCAGACTTTGATGCCCTCGGCATGTCGCTGATGAATGCACGATTGGGACAAACTAAACGGGAAAGCAAACACGCTGCGGCGGGAACTGCGCTGTGCCCGCAGTACGATGGGCTGAGGACGAGAACGCGAAGATGGCGAATTAATAAGAACCGAGAAACAGCCGAAGCAAGAGCTCCGTCGGCATTGGCCTAGCGACTGGAGCCACAATCGGCATCGTATCCGGCGATATGCACTTTGTGGTGGCTTGCGTATAATGGGAGGCGTCTTTCCTGTTATCGAAACTCTAGTTGTTTACGGCTTTAAGATATAAAAGTCAGGTTTTCGGTGCGTTTTGCGGCGGGTACGCTGGCCTCGCTTTGAAATGCACCACCATTTCCTCCCGCGCTCGCCGTCTCCGTGAAGCCGTATGCCTCCCACGCGCTTCGATCGCTGCTACCGCTTTCCGTATTCGAGACGAAAGACTCGGCACAGATGAGTTCTGTGAACTCTGATTACTGTTCAAGTTCGTGTGGCGGAAGACATTCAAAAAGAGTACGAATTCGATACCACGCGGGCGCAATGTGCCGACTCGCATAAAATTTGACCATCGCAAGTTAAGAGGCACCCTTTAAGCTTGAATTTCGTTTTGTTTGATCAAGTTTTCGATCTCTCCTGCAGTTATGAATTAATGAGGTTCCACTGTACACATTATAGGACGGCTTCGGTATTGGCGGCGAGTGCGAACGAGATTCGAAAAATCGAGCAGTCAGTTGCGGTGCATCAGAAATTTCAGGCGCTCTTATATATTGCCTTTATGGGCCATGTCGTGGTGCCGCGAGAAAGTCTGAATAACCAAGCATGTCCGAAAAATCATGTCTGAAATTTTAGGTCCTCGACTGTAAATAGCCTACCATTGAATGTTTACTGTTCGAATTTTAGCTTCAGCAGCTCAAAGGTAGCTAATGACGAAGGTGAGCAGACGTCACGTGAGGTGTACTGAAACTACGAATTTCTTTGCTTGTTAATTGTTTTGTCAATTCAGCTTTGGTTAGGCTTGCGTTAGAGTTGGCATGAAGTAAAGCGAAGAAAGCAGCTACCTTGCTGCAGTTTCTGTATGCCTCACTTCACCTGAGCACGTGTTTTAAGTCATCATACCTATTCGCTGGCTGAACCAACACAAAAAAAATGAAAAAGCTTTTTTCAGATTATTTTATGGATTGTTTATAGAAACACTGCCATTACTAACTGACCAATCGTTGCAGATGCCTTCCAGCACTATTTTCCTGTGAAAGGGTGCTCTGCCGAGGAGTTTCAAAGCGGCACAAGAAGGTCGTGCGGTATTTAGCGCAGAAGTGCTGTGACTTGCGGCAGTAAAAATCTGTCCAATATTTGTTTTAGGGTGCGGCCGTAGTGGAGGGCTCTGCAATTTTTCACCACCTGGGGGCTCTCGAACTTACACTGACGTCGCACAGTACATTGGCGCCTTGTTTTGGCTCTACTAAAACGCAGCCGCCGCGTTCTTGGTATCAGCAATCGAGCGTCTTAACCACTGAGGCACCGCGGCAGGGTTCATTGTTCAGGACGCTCGACTGCTCAAGAGTATTGGAATTATGTGGCACTCGTAGGTTGCTGCTGCAGCCAACGCTTGTTCGATGGTAGCAGTAGCATACTTCACGATTTTACAAAAATTGTACATTTTGTTAACTTTACAAAGTAATGAAATTTGCCCTAGTTTTCTTTTTGTGCTCTCGAAAACTTTCATTGTATCAAAACTCCGGCGTGAAGCTACTTCGTTAAATCGAGGAAAAAAATACATGCATTTCAGTGCAAATTAAAAACTAAAATTAAAAACTTTGTTGCATAGTGAACTTCGCTGTATTGAGGTTCTACATGTTGAGCTTCGGCTGTAACATATGAAAGACATACTAAGCAGTTCTTCAGCTTACTTAAAATTATGCAGCCTCACTTTTGGACATTTAAACCCAATAAACCAAACCAATCATTTGTTTTGTCTAGTGATGCCAGCGCTGTTCAACCAAGAAACCGGAGCGTTCACTTTTTAACCACCAACCTCGAGCTCCACTCATCATCGTAAATTGTACCAATATCTCCAATGATGACTGCGGCCAGATGTCACGCTGCTCTCACTGAAAAAGACTAGCTATAGTGAGCTACGACTTACAAATTTCAGCACTAGAAGGCGTTAGTCTCCCATAAAAATGTTTCATGCATTTAGCACATCATATTAAGCCGGACACAGTCATTTTGGACTTTGTGCATCAATGTGCTTAGAGATGTATTGCACGAAGTTTGACTACTAGTCATCAAACCTTGTTTATGCTCGGATGAAGCAGTGTCTATGCACTGTGTAGTGCATTACACCATATCATATCAAAAAGATACTGGGTTGTAACCCATTACTATGGCATGCACTGAGAGAAAGGTGTCCGCAGAAGCAGCTTTTTCGTTTTAAATTTTAATCGGAGACTGTCTGATTTCTGCGTTGGCCTGAAGTGCAAGTTTTTGGATGTGGGGGCAGGTTTTCAGCACCCTCTTGTTAGCTGTAACTGTGTGGTTTGGCCATGATGGTTTGTCCATTTTTACATTGTGATGCAGTGTCATTTACCTAACACATAATTGGTTGATGCAACCACTCTTGTTTGTAAAAAATGAACGTTCACTATAACTGCGGCCTTAAGTCCGCTCGACTGTTGAAATGCATGCCTGCCGACATTCAGGATTACATTAAATTTTTTTTTGTCAGCCAAGACAGGGCCGCTTTTGCCTCATAAGCTATGCAGCCAGGGGCCTGCAGCTAGGATAGCGCTGGATAGTGTGCATGAGCAAGCGCTAAAAAAGCTTATTACAATAATTAAATTGATCGTTTTCATTTCAATTAAGCTATGTGGTTTTCTACATGAATTACTCTGGAATGCACAAAACATTGGTTAATTGAGAGTTTACAAGCTATGCATTTTTGTGGAAACTTCCGGAATGCCCAAAGCCTCTGATACTTGACAGGTGACCATTAACCTCACAAGAAGTGCACAGTAACGACTGCAACACAGCGTACGAGGCACTACACAAAACGAGACCGACTACAAAAGACAAGACAAACTACAGACTACACAAGACATGCCCAAAATACTACAAAATGGCACACTACATGCTTTTTCTGTCTTAGAATCCCGTAGCACGTTTTGACTGGGCTAGCTTGTTAAAATATGTGGCCCAAACAGTTATGCATGTTTTCTAGCACTGAAAGCAAAATACGCAGCCATACGACTGCAAAGGAAAGCTGTACAGCTTTGTCAGAAATTTCGCAGTTAAATAAAAATTCGTGCTGGTCCGGGGTTCGAACCCCGGGACCACCGCTTCACCGGAGCAGTCGCTCTGCCAACTGAGCTAACCGGGACGGCAAGGTCACGGTAGGGCGAGAGCGAATTGATCAAGAACTCAAAGTGGGAACAGCGTTGGTCAAATGCTTTAGTGAATCCCCCCAAGGTGGAGTGGATTATTAAAAATCTACTCCACCTTGGGAAAATTACCCTAAAGCATTTTACCTACATTGTATCATTTATTTCTTAATTAATCATCTTAAATAATCACATTTACTCTGACTACATCCTCCTTTTTATCGGAATCACGCATTTTTGTTTTTCAAAGTTGGTGCCATTGCTGCTTTCCCGTCCATCTACTATATTCTCATCCAGCCTATTCCGCCGTCCGACGATTTTGCTTGTAATAAAAAACTAATTACTCTATGTCAATCGAACCTTTTCTTCGATTAATTATCACTCATCAAACAGATTTCAATCCACTTCGAACTTTATTTCCAATCCTTTGCCTGTTTTTGTACATTCTGCCATCCACGGTTACTTTCCCGTCCACTCATTGTATTGACGTCCACGGAATTTCGACGGTTTTTGACATTTTTGGCTCTAAATAACTAATATTCCTATCAACACTAGATTTTGTCGCACATCACCCTCACATCATCCTCTATCGATTATAATCGTTCGTTTGATCCTAGGCAAGTTGGACATGGCCAAGTAATGCTTTAGTATTTATAACGAAAGGGGTAGGTTGGTTGTAAGGCCGCGCTTCATTAACGCCTGCATTTTTAATTACTTTAGCTTGAGGGCCACTGCGCGCCGCCGGTCTACGCGGAGAATTCTCAGCAAATCCCCGAGCTCCCCACCTGCGCGTCCCCCGCAAACATCCACAAAAGCGCAAAACTCACTATCCGCTCAACAGCATCACTGCGACGGCCGAGGAACACTAGCATTGTTAAGGGCGGGCATTCCCCGGTACACGAGGAAAGTAGGCGTGGTGAGAACAAAGAGTATTAGTAGGCTTGCGGCGCCGCTCGACCCGCTCTGCCCTTCCCACGCCAGCGGCTCCCCGTGCCACTTCCGCGGAAATATGCGAACCTGCCTCGAGTTTCACGGATGACGCTTTCGTTTGTTGGCATTGGCAAAGAATGGCAAACAGCAAGGAGTGCTGGCAAGGAGTGGTAAACCACAGATATACTGCTACTCATCCCCCCCCCCCCCCCCCTTACTGCTTCGCCGCCAGCACGAACACACTGCGGAGAACAGATGACTACAAAAGCGGCTGCCTGCCCCTTGAGAAGAAATAGCTAGAGGACAGAACACGAAAAAAATTGAGCCAGAAGCTGTTCTTTTCCACTGGTTTTCGTCGTTCCTGACAAGGTTTCGATCTATGAATCCACTTAGCAGGGTTTTTCACCTGATCGTGATGGTCAACGATCGTCACAGGCGCCGCGAAAACGGCCCTTTTCAACACAAGCTAAACACCAGAAAAACATGATGCATGCCTGGCATCAAATTGTGCGCTAAATGAAAGCTTCGACGAATGACGAACTAATATTTGCGCTATCACATATCACATCATTGGCAACATATCGTATAATAATGTATCGAATACTTTGCAAAGAACGCGTGCCGCATAAAGAAAACTGTGTCAAAAGCAAGGATAAACAAAGCATTTTTTTGCTGCTCATACCACCACGGTACAGGCACTACGATGTCGCAACGGCTCGAACTGCCTCAATGTAGCTCGAGACGTAGCGCTAAAGCCACGTAAAAGGAGTGCTAAACGACAGATACAGTGCTACTCATTCTTACCCCCCCCCCCCTCCTTCTGCTTCGCTGCCAGCACGAAGACACTGCGCAAAACATGACTACGAAAGCGGCTGCCTGCCCCTTGAGAAGAAACAGCGTAATCTCCGACGAAGTGCAGAGGGCAGAACACGAAAAAAATTGAGCCAGAAGCTGTAACTTTCGACTAGTTCCCGTCGTTCTTGACAATGTTTGAAACTATGAATCCACAAAACAGGGTTTTTCACCTGTTCGGGATAGTCAACGATCGTCACATGCGCCGCAAAAACCGCTCTTTTTAACAAGGACGTAAAGCAACGACTAAAGATGTTTGATGAAATGCATGAAAGAGTAACAAACAAGGTATACTCACCCGTTGGCAGTCAAAAGTAAATGGAAGGCGCGAGGGCGTGACAAACGGTATCGCAGCACTTTCTAACGCCGGCTCTGGTAACTGATTAGCTCGGTCGCCAGCAAGCGCGCGTTATCAGCCGACCCTTATCTGGAGCGCACGGCCATCAATTTTTGGCGGCTCGAACGGATGCTTGTTGTTTTTTAAATACGACACCGCGGATTTCTTTGGCGCTACATGCGATGTGTTTGAAGAGCGATTCGTGCCGTTTGATCAGCAGCTGGCACGTGCGGCCTCGGGCATACCTGGTAGCGAGCACAGCCACGACTGTTATGTTTTTGCCGTGATTGGCGTGTCGCGGGGCGTTTTATTCTTGTTCTCAGGTTTACATGGTATATCGTGGCTTCTCCAGTGTCCGCTATGAAGTGATGACCAGCCATGAACAGCCCTCGCTTTTTTTGCTGCATTCATTTGGTTTATTGTAAGTTGCGCATACACCCTGGCATATGTAAGAGGGAATACGCACAAAATAATCACAAGGACACGATGCTGGTTTAGACTGTGTGTTCAATGTAACAGATGACGCGGTAAAATACGTTTTATGCACGCATTGCGAATTACCCAGGTAGTGACGCATGCTCAGCACGTCGAACGTAACAAGAGGATTCTATATTTTTCTTAGTAGGAAGAATTTCATCGATTAGTTTCACAACAACAAAAAATACAAGGTGCAAAAGTAAACGCGGTTCAGAAGCGCGTGAAACTGCCGTTAACGCGAATGGCTGCTCTCATGCGCCTGGGTAGGGGGGCTAGCCCCCTAGCCGGGGCAGAGAGTCGTACAGAGATTGCGCAAACTCGCAGTCTTGCTTAATGCGGTCCCATTCCGCTGCAACAGCAAGCCACAATTCTTCTTTCCTTGTTACACCCGAGTTCAGGTGTGCCAAGATGGATTTAAGAACTCCCCACACATTTTGTATAATGTTGAAGTCCGCCCCCTTGGGCACCCATTGCAGCTGTCGAACTCCTCGCTCTTTTAGTAAGTCTTGGACGACTTTAGCTTTGTGGACGGGGCTGTGGTCCTGCTGAAGCCATTAAAAGCCATCCTTAAAAGGCCCGTCCAGGGCGAACGGGACGAGATAGCTCTCAAGGACATTGCAGTAGGACGCCGCGTTAAACTTAGTTGGAAGCTGCACAAGTGGGCCCAGTCCATCTCTGCAGACGGCTTCCCAAGTATTCGCAGCCGTGGGACCACTGCTGAGCACATTTTTCAAGTACCCGGGCTGATACCTACGTGCAAAAAAACAAACAAAACGTTAATGTTAGACATGTGGGCAAGCGCCGTTCTTAAACTCCTTTGCTGACGTGCAGACGTGATCTCTAGATTCGAGACAAAGTTAAAGGCCTCTCGAATACATTTCGAAACGCCCACTCGAGCATAGCACGCACAATTATTCACCCACGCCGAAAATATCGCACTGGCAATTGCAAAGCGTGGCACCATTAAGAGAATGTAGTTAAATCTTACCTGCAGAATGTACGGGTGCCATACTCGGCTCTGTACATCCCATCTTAAGGTTATAGTCGACTAATCAGTAAAGATGACCTCAACCCAATCGCCTACCGACCATTCTTCATTGACTCGCGCAAAGTCGATTCGAGCGTGCTTCTGCTGATCTCTTAAGTAGGGTTTCTGCGCAGCCACACGTCTGCTCAGTCCTGCTTCATGTAAGCGTCGGCGGATTGTAGCCTCACTGATGTTCAGATATAGGGCCTCTCGAATTTCTCGCGTACTCTGAAATGGATCAGCGACCACCGATGCCCATAGCGAGTTCGTCGACTTCTGTCGATGTGGATCATGGTCTTCCTGAACGAGGGGCGTCTTCAAAGCAGCCAACCTCATCTCAATATGCCTGGCTAATCCTATTCACAGCGCCGATCGATCGTCCAACTCGGCGACTTATAGCGTGCTGAGGAACACCTTCAATGTGGAGGCGAATTATGTTGCGCCGATCACCTTCAGGTATTCTGAATGGCATCGCGCATCGAAGAAACGGTGAAATCAATCCCTCCGACCTGAGCACAAGAAATATAAACAAGTGCTCTACATCACGCCGCTCACGGCAAAAACATAACAGTCGTGTCAGTGCTCGCTGCCAGGTATGCCCGAGGCCGCACGTGCCAGCTGCTGATTATTATCAAAAGTCGCGAATCGCTCTTCAAACACATCGGAGGTAGCGGCAGAGAAATCCTTGGTGTTGCATTTGCAAAGCAACACGCATCCGTTCGAGCCGCCAAAAGTGATGGCCGTGCGCTCGATAAGGGTCGCCCGATAGCGCGCGTTGCTTGCTGGCGACCGAGCTAATAAGTTACCAGAGCTGGGGTTAGAAAGCGCTGCGGCACAGTTTGTCACGCTCTCGCGCCTTCCATTTACTTTTGACTGCACCTCTACATAGGACTCCGTCACTAGCTTGTAGCTGCGCTGCTGCTGCCGTTCCGAAAAAGTTTTAGTAGCGTAGTACCGCTCTACGAAGTCATATGGAAATGTCGGCAGCACTGGCAAGTCCATCGTCCACTCTTCCGTCATTTTAGAGCGTGACATCTTTTTATTTCTGCTCTGAAGGCAAGAATATATAGCGATAAGCCTAGCACAAAACACGCTGCTAGCGAGACGGCAGCGACACATAAGACTCGCACCTTAAACATGGCATTGCGTCGGCGGTTCGCTGAAGCTTCGATAGATGGCAGCAATTTTGCATAAGGTCTCGTGAACTTATGCGAAATAAAAGCTCAAAAGCTCGCGACGCCGTCGGAGGAGGATGCTTTTTTTCGGAGCTCTAGCGACTTCATCTGCAGGTAAGTGCTTTTTGGTATTTGCTCTTGCACATGCGGTAGGGGCCGTAGTTTTAAACCGTGTTAAGGGTAGGAAGGATAGCGGAAGTGTGTGTGCCGAAGGTTTTTGTGTAAAAAATTTGGCGGGCTTTTTCGTTACGTAGTCGCCCGGACGATGGGTCGGCAAGCTAGGAAAGTCAAGGTGGACGAGGAGTTAGTGCAGTGCCAGGAGTGCGACCGTTGGTTCCATTTAGACAAGACCGAGTTCAGGAGCTTAGCAGAGGAAGATGGGCTAGCTTCTGGTGCAAGCTATGTACGCATATTGAGGAGGCCGTTCGGACGTTGAAAAGGGAATGGGCAGCTAGGATTAAGGAACTCAAAGAGGACCTTAGGGTGAACCGAGAGGAACAGACTAAGCTAGAAACTCAGGTCGCCGAGTCGCTTAAGAGGGAGGGGGCTAATGCCGAACTGTTGGAGCGAATTGTGGGCGAGATAAAAGAGGAGCGGGAAAAGCGGGCCCATGGCCAGGAGAGCAGGTAGGTAGAAGCGCTCAAGTCGCGGCCGGCAGGGCACCCCGGTTCGCAGCAGTGTCAGGTGGGCGATGAGGCTCGTCGATCCTACTGTGCTGTAGCGCAGCAGGCTTTGAATGGGGAAGACAGGTAAAAACGGGCACGGTGAAGCGCGACAGTAGCGTACGGCGGCGGGAGAGACAGCTAGCGCGATCCAAAGGGCAACAGTCGCAGTCAGGAAGCGAACGGTTAGAGCGCAGAAGGGTTCTGGTAGTAGGTGACTCGAACGTAGTGAGGGTTGAGGGAGGAGTTTTGACGACAGTGCAGGCGGACAGGTGGGTGCAGGTAGAGGCCCAGTCAGGGAAGTCCATGGTAGATGCAATGACCAATGCCCAGGAGGTGGTAGGGGACAACATGGATGGCGAACACCTTGTCGTTATTCATACTGGTCTCAACGATGTACTGAAGGGGAGGAGCCACAATCTCGAGAAGCAGTAAGAAGTGGGGATGCGTAGGCTTACAGAGGCCTCTGAGAGTGTGCATGTGACCATATGCACAATCACAAAGGTCCAGAAGCAGTCTATCAAAACGGAAAGGAGGGTCGTTGAGGTTAACCGTGTAATTAGGTTAATAAGTCGACGACTAGGAACTGGGGCAATGGAAGTTAACAAGGACGTGTGCGAGGCCAGCTCCCACCCTTTTGCATAGGATGGCATTCACTACGGTGGTGCCACTGTCAAGAGGGTGGGTAGTAGGATATGTCGCCAGGCAACAGTTTTTTTGGGGGTACCGAGAGCTCTGAGGGAACCAGTGTAGACAAGGAAGAACCAAAGCCAAAGACGGTAGAACCATAGGAGAAGAAATAGACACAAGCGCCAGAGTTAATTCAGATATAGGTTACATTAACATGCAAGGTGGCAGGAATAGACTGAGATGTGAGGAAATAGAAAAACAATTAAGGCAGGAGGAATTAATGGTATATAGTTTAGTGGAATCACATCTCAGAGACATAGAGCAACTACCCTGTAACCCGGACTACGCTTGGGAATATTGCAATAGAACAGGGGGCAGCAGAAATGGGGTGGAATTGGGGCATTAATTCTTAAACGTATGAATTTTCAAAGGGTTTATCTTGGATGCAAGGAACATTTATGGCTAAAAGGAAAAGTAGCAGGGAAGCAAACACTCCTTGGCTTGTATACCAAATTAACTCGATTACTTGATCTAGCGCTAGCTAAGGCGTCAGTCAAGCCAAAAGGGAAAAGACGCAAACTCAATAGTTGGTGGGATGAGGAGGTCAAGAAGGCGATAGAGAAACGTCAGGAAGCATCCAGGGAACACAGATATTCCAAGAGGGCGAAATCAGAAACGAAGTGGAAAAAAATTGAATACCTTCATAAAGTGTAGAAGGGAAGCATCCTATTTGATTATTGAGAAAATTAGAAAAAAGGGAGCCCAATGGATGTCAAAAGCAAATATAAAAAGGAGAAAAGCAGCTCTGAAATTCTGGAAAGATTTAAATACAATGAGTAATAAAACTACACTAGAGCAAATGTTTATTGTTACAAATCAGGGTATTCGACTAGAAGGGGATGAATCAATGAAACACATAGTAACAATAAGGGTGACAAAAAACTCAAAGAAAGAAATGGTGCACATAATTTATCGAAGGAGGAGAGACCGGTTACTGCAATTGCTTTACATGAGCAAGAGAGTGGAAAGGGCAGGGAAGAAGGTTCGTAGTGGCACGTCGACAGGACCAGATGGTATTCCGATTATGTTAATAAAGAAACTAGGACCAAAATCCAAGCAAACATTAATACAGGCGGTGAATAAAATGATAGTGGATGGGAAAGTCCCCGATGAATAACGATTTTAGGATGAACATGATATATAAGGGAAAGGGGACAAAGATAGATAAAGAGGAGGAGGAAAGGCAGGGATGTTAACCAGAAAGGGGTTCCGGTTGGCTACCCTGCACTGGGGAAGGGGAATTAGGGGACCAAAAGGAGGAAGAGAGAAGGGGAAAAAGGCATAACACACACACGTACAACGCTGTCACACTTTGTCACTCAATCCAGTCGCTCTCAAGTAGGCAAAGAGTGCCTTGTATGCCTTGAGGGCAGTCGACTGATGTGGCCACGGACCGATAATCTTTTGCTCTGTTAATGGGCGAGGATCGAGGTGGTCCAGGGCAGAACGCAGTGTATGTCTTGCACTCGCAAATGCAGGGCACTAACAGAGATGTGCCTTGGTAAGTAACTTTATTTGCAGGAACTAATAGAATTAATCCCTGCGGGTGGCATAAGGCTAAAGGCTCGGAAGCCTGACGAGGCCTTAGCCCCCAATTGTGTACAGCCTGCAGCAGCAGAATCACATTTTCTTTACATAGAACACTCACGCGGTTACAATAGCACAAACATATTTTCGCACCATCAAATACAAGAGTACAGCAGTTAAACAATACAATAGAGCAATACAACACAAGTACACTTAGGGGATTTTGTTAAGGAAAAAAGGGTACAAGTACATTCATGTACAGCCGAAAGTAACAGTTGTCAGAAATCAAAGAAATAAAAAAAGTATGTTAGTGAGAGTTTCTAGTAATACCATCCGGTATAATTGAGCCTTATATTGCGTGGTGCAAAAACAATATCAGCTACAGACTACATGATAGCCATCTATAAAGGTTTATGAATTCTTGTAGTTTATTCATGGCTCTAAAAATATTTTTGAGGAGAACAATAATTCTTGATATGTTCTTTTAAAAGCTCTGATTGGCTGGCTGAAGTCAATATCAGATTCGTGTAGGTTAAGTATTTTGGCTACTTTGTTGTCCATACCCTGTTTGCCATAGTTAGTTCTAAATTTTTTAACCTTTCTTTCAGGATTTCTAATTTAATATTTCGATGAAGTATGGCAGATTTCTTCAGTATACAACTGTTTTTTTGTAAATATATTGCATTAGCCTTAAATTGTATACTTTTATACTTGGAAGGATGTTATGCTTAGAGAAAAGGGGTTGCGTGGCTAGGTTTTTTATTGGGCCTTTGTAGTTTTCAAGGATTCGAAGTACGCGCTTCTGCAGAATTAATATTCTCTCATAATTACCTTTGGTGGTAGTACCCCACACAAGCATGCCATACAACAATTTGGAATAAAACAACGTGTAATAGATCTTTTCAACCATAAAGGTAAAATATAGGATATTTTGGTTAGGCATCCAACGGTACGCGCGAGTTCCAAAATGAGGTGATTGACATGAAAATTCCAAGAGAAATGTTCGTGAAACCATACTCCAAGGAACTTATGCACCTGCACTTTTTCCGAGTAATGGTCTTCGAACATTACCTGAATATCAGTTGGATATTTGTTGATGGGCCTGAATACTATGTATTTAGTTTTTTGTGCATTGAGCCGTAATTTATTTATTTTTTCAGCCATTGCGACAATTCTACCAGATAGGCAATAATCTCCTCTTTTATTTCCGGAATTTTTCCACCTGTAAAAATATGCTTGTGTCATTAGCGAACAGCGTGATGTGAGGAGTGTATTTTAGCTCAGTGATGTCATTAATATACAACAGAAATAGAACTGGTCCCAGTATTGAGCCTTGTGGGACCCCTGCTTTAGTATGTAATTTTTGGGACCTCACTTTGTCCAACAAAACGTACTGCTGCCTCAGTGTCAAGAAACTCCGGAAGAGATCGAAGCTAATACCCCTAACGCCATATCTGTGCAATTTCCTTAGCATGATATTGTGATTTACCGAATCAAATGGTTTTTGCAAATAGAGAAATATACCTAAGGTATACAGCCTCCTATCAAGGTTGTCAATTATTTGATTTTTCACTTTTACAAGTGCATCTTCTGTTTTATTTTTGAAAACCATATTGGGATGGCGAGAGTATATAATAATTATTAAGGTATGCTATCAGGCGCTTATGGATGCACTTTTCATAAATGTTTGAGAATGTGGGCAAGACGGAGATTGGACAATAATTTGAGATATCATTTATAGGACCACCTTTATGGACAGGAATTACTTTGGCCACCTTCAATTTCTGTGGAAAGATTCCAGTCAGAAACGATAAGTTTATTAAGAACGCAAGTATTGGACTAATAATTGACGAGACTTCTTTTATTGGTGCTACCTTAATATCATCACATTCACTAGGAGCTTCGGCATTTAATCCTTTTATTAACATGTCGACTTCACCCACGTTGACATCAAAAAGTACAAGAGAATTTGTTCGACGAGTTTCATCATAGGTACAGTAGTCTTCAACCTCGTCTGTTTCAGGTATTGCTGCATTTACAAAGTAGTTGTTTATGGCATCAGCTAGGAGCTGCCCCTCTAATATGAAGTTATTAATTTTTATCTGTTGAATCGTGCTGCCAGCCTTGTTTTTTCCTGTCAAGTAATTGACCTCTTTCCATATTTTTTTCGGGTCTGATTTTATTCTGGGGAATAGTGACTCATAGTAATCTTTTTTTGGTTTCTTTAGGTCGCTATTTAATTTGTTCCGCAACCTCTTAAACTCAAGAAATAAAGCATAATCTCTGGTCGCGAGAAATTTATGAAACATTGCATTCTTTTGATTTATTCTTTGATGAAGCCCTACAGTGATCCAAGGCTTACGAATTTTCCATCTCCGCAATTTTGCCCTTAGCAACGAAAAAGCAGCCTTATAGCAGCATAGAAAAATGTCTAGAAACAGGTCGTACGCTTTATCTGCGTTTTCCTCCATATACACAGGAGACCAATCTGCTTGTTGGATCAGTGTTCGAAATTTCCTCATTGAGGATTCGCATATACTCCGATGCTCAAAATAACGATTGCTATCCTTAACTTTCTGAAATAGACGTCGGGTGCCAATGTATATCGGCTGATGATCACTTAGGTCACTTGTCAGAACCCCTGCTGTATAATCCGAATTATTAAGATTAGTTATTGCGACATCTATACCTGTGGAAGAGTTCAAAGTAATACGGGTAGGCAAATGGCATTTTCACAGCCATACGACATTATGAGATTTCTCAGGTCCCAGGCCGGTAAATCATCTTTGAGCAAGTCAATGTTCATGTCCCCCATTAGAAAAAATGGTTTCTTTATGTCATTAAAATGCTCGATTAATTCTTGTAAACTTAAAAGGAAGTGCCGCTTAAGTCCTGTTGGGGGTCTGTAAATTACAGCAAGAAGGAAAGAGTCTGTTTCAACAGCTAAACATTCGACATCACCGTCGCTGCGGGTGAGAGTATCAATTACTTGAAAAGAATAATGACACTGAAGATAAATAGCCACTCCCCCACCTCTGGCTCTGCCCGGTCAAGTCGAATTGGCGTATAGCTGTGGAATTGCGGAGACGGATCATTTACTGTAAGCCAGGTTTCGCTGAATAAGAGTGCATCAAAGTTTATTTGGAAGACTTCAAGTAGTCATCTAATTCCTCATGTTTGTTTCTTATGCTCCGGACATTTTGTTGTGGTACTACAAAGTTGGAATTCAAATCACGGATGTCTGTAGTCTGCGTATGTGGCTGCATTTCATAAGCGGGTGGGGCATGATCTGTATACACAACCTTTGGTCCGCCTGCTTACGAGATAAGGGCTACATCAGCAACGCTCATGATTTTGATGACGTCAGATGTTTCATCTTTCCTGGCAAGGATCTTCCCATTGCTCACCCAGACAAACTTCAATTTCGCAGCTTTTTTCTTTGTGCAATGGCTGCTCCAAGAAGCTGCCTGTTTTGTCGAGTCAAGTGTTCATTAACGTAGACTGTGCTCTCTGTTCTTTTGTGACCAAGCAAGGTGGTAACGATCTTCTTTTTCTTAGCTCTCGTGAGCAAAGCGTTCCGCTTTGCGCGTGACACAAACCGGACAATAATGTTCTGTTCATGTTCTCGCTTAGTATTCACCCTGTGGCAGATATCGATATCAGAATCGGCAACCTCCTCGCCCACAATCTCTCCTATCAGTTTGACAACTTCAACCGAATCAAGTTCTTCGGGCACACCCTTGATTTTTACGTTGTTTCCTCGTTGGCACTGTTCTAGTTCTTCGATTTTCCCCTCTAGCCTCTGATTTTCAGCTTTCAGGTTTTTATTCTCTTCTCTTAGCGTGTGAATTTCAACTCGGAGTGCTTTAATGTCCTTTCCTACCTCTTTCACCTCATCACAAGTGTCACTGCAATAAGTTATGCTCTTTTCAGGAGCTCTCAATTCAGCGCACTTCTCTGCGGAAGTCTGCGATCACCGTAGTTAGCTCTTTCTTTTCCTCCTTGTTCATGACGCATGCACTAAGATTTTACCAACCCAATGACACAATGGGAGCACACTTTCAAGTACACGTCCGGCAGCAGTGCAAGAAGAGACAAAACAGACACAACGTAATAGGTTAGCCTGCGAAGATTTGAGGTGCAATTTTAGGCGTGCAAATCACTCTACAAGTTACTTAAATCAAGAAAAAAATAAAACAAAACACTAGTCACTAAATTGCATAAACACAGCACGGACTTAAAACTCAGGACTTCGGCAGGGAAACGGCAGTGAAATAAACAGTGATTCCAGCAGCAGCGACAGCAGACTACTTCACATGAAACAAAGATAGTCAGTGGCAAGAACTAACCTGTAAATGCAGAAAAATTCCTATAGCTGCTGCAGTCTTCGCTGCCGCTGCTGCTGTGATCACGCTCTCGGATCCAGGTCCTTTTAAGCAATCCGGGGTGATGTTAGCACCAACCAGCGGAAGCAACCACAACCACAGCTTTCACAGGCAGGACTGTCGGCCATCCCCATCCGGAAAGCATAATGGTTGGTAAATGCAACACCGATTCATAAACGGCATAACAATGTTGCTTCGCGACGTGCTAAGTTACGTAGAAGACGAAGGCGCAGTCCAGCGTCCAGTGATTTGAGGCGGAGGTTGCAAAACTCTCACGTGTTCCACGTTGAAAGTGTGAGCTCCAGCGCCAAAGGGCGAAGCCCACACGCAGCGTCAAGTCTTGATATTGGGATCCTCACTGGAAGTCCGTCGTCGTGAGCAGAACGCGCAGCCGCATCGGCCTGGTGATTACCGTTAATACCACAGTGTCCTGGCAGCCATTGAAAAATGATGTCATGACCTTTCGATACGGTGCCGTGGTGCAGTAGACGGATCACAG
The DNA here is from genome assembly GCF_052857255.1 of Amblyomma americanum. Lineage (NCBI taxonomy): Eukaryota > Metazoa > Arthropoda > Arachnida > Ixodida > Ixodidae > Amblyomma > Amblyomma americanum. The sequence continues at coordinate 73,379,125 of NC_135500.1, read as the reverse complement.
CAACAAGTTGTTCCTGCGACCCACGGCGTAGCGCAGCTTGCAGCGCTTGAAGGGCTTCTTTAAAGTCAGTGAAAACCGTCCAGTCATGTGGAGGTTCTTGACTGATGAACTCAACCGCAGCCTGTAAGACTGCGAGTTCCGCACCAGTTGAAGATGTTGGATACTTCGTCTTCACTTTCATGAAGATGGATCTGGTTGTTATCACCACCAACCCCGCAGAACGGGTCGAGTGAGCTGATCCATCTGTGCAAACATGTATGCGGTGACTGTGGTAAGAATGCAGGTGATTCAATGTCAGTTGTTTGAGAGCGGGAAATGATACACCAGCTTTCTTCGTAATGCCAGGAATATAGAGGTGAACCCGAGGTTCGTGACGACTCCATAAGGGTGAACACGGTCTTGACGCAGGGGTGAACTCCGATGGAAGATGAGCGCGATGGGCTTCAATGACTTTGGCGAATGCACTACGCGGCGTAATTATACGGAGCGTTGCGAGGTGATGACAGGCAACTCGTGTGAGGTGCCGATTATGTGTTCTCATGGTTTCAACAACAATGTATGTAGTAACAGGATGTTCCCGGGCAACAAGAACAGTTGCTGCTGTTGATGCACATTTAGGCAGTCCAAGACAGATACGGAGAGCTTGCGCTTGCACACTTTGAAGAGTCTTGATATTTCTCTTTCTAATGGAACTGAATATCGGAAGACTGTACCGCATGTAGCCCAGAAATAGTGAACGGCACAGTTGTAGCATCGAGCACACTGATGCGCCCCAGGACTTTCCCCCGAGGAAGGAGAGGACGTGGACATCGCAATTAGTCTCTTTCTCATGTAGAAATGTGGTCTCCACGAGAAGTTTCTATTGATGACAACACCAAGAAACCTGTGGCTTCTCTCATAGGGAATGGCTTCGCCATTGATGCGAATGGCGTAACCTGACATTATTTTGCACGTGACCGCAACAAGTGAGCACTTTTCGGTCGAAATGTTCAGGCCCTGCAAGCGAAGATAAGAAGTCAATATCGATGCCGCCTTTTGAATTCTTGCACGAACTTGAGGACGGGTAACCCATGATGCCCAAATACAGATATCACCTGCATATACAGAGATCTGGGCAGATTGCGACAATACGTTGACCAGGCCGATGAGAGCAAGGTTTATGAGAACTAGGCTGAGCACTCCACCCTGAAGGACTCCGCCTGAATTTCGGTGTAAGGACATTAGTCCGTCCGCAGTCAGGACAAAAAACGACCTATCTGGTAAATAGCTGCGTATCCAGCTGGGTACGAAGGTCGGATAAATCCGATATCGCTCCAAGTACCATTCCATGCGTGTGAGCAGCATTCTTTCCATCACTTTGCCGACGCAGCTGGCGAGTGAAATTAGACTGTATGATGAAAGGTCGAGTGGTGATTTGCCCGGTTTAAGAAGTGGAACCAGACGACTGGTCTTCCAATCATGAGGAACTATGCCAGCACTCCATGACTGGTTATAAGTGTCCAAAAGAGCCCGTCGAGCTTCTTGGCCAAGGTTGGCAAGTGATGACTGATGATGATGAGGTTGATGATGATGAGTGATGATGAGGTTGGCAAGTCACACCATCGGGCCCTGGTGATGATGGCCTTCGACAACAAGCCAGCGCAGCATTGAGTTCTTCCATGGAGAATAGTACATCCATCCGAGAATCCCGTCAGGGTGGAACATTGTTGCAGTGCAGCGTTGCGCCTGGATTTGGAGGGCCTGTTATTCTTGCGCAGAAATCTTTGGCTACCTCAACCACACTGCGCCTTTGGTGGAGCGCTACGGATTTGAACGGGTAGCGCTGTTGAGGGGCCGTGCGAAGACCCCGAATTACACTCCAAACGCGTGACAAAGGCTTCCGTCGATCAAGTGTTTGGCAAAATGTCCTCCAGCGTTGTGTTTGCAGTGCCTGAATTCTGCGCTGAATCTTCTGTATGCGCCTAGCATCTCTTAGGCCTAGGCGCGACTTTGTGCGTCGGTGTCTGCGCTCTGCCCTGCGCCGTTGTGATCGCAGGCGCTGTAATTCGAAGTCAAAATCAGCGTAGTTAGCGACAGGGTTACAGGGGCAGGTGGCGTGTTCGACGGCCTCTTCAATTTTTTGTTCAAGACCGGTAGAGAAGCCCTCTGTGCAAGCAGCCTCCATAAGTAATTTAAAAACTGCCCAGTCAATGCGCTGCCTACACGTGGCTGGGGAAAATGTGGAATGGCCGGTATTAATCAGATAGTTTGGGATATGGTCGCTGCCATGGGTTTCTACAACTGAAAACCACCGGACGCTTTTGGTAAGGCACTGTGAAACGAATGTCAAGTCCAAGCAGCTGCTATAAGTCACCCCTCGAATATAGGTCGGGCTTCCGTCATTAAGGCACTGGAGGTCATGGTCAGAGGCAATGGACACAAGCTGTCTTCCCCTAACGTCCATCCTAACGCCTCCCCACATGGTGTGATGAGCATTGAAGTCACCCATAATGACCCACGGAGCAGGTGTAGCTGCCATCAAACCACTCAACCTTCTGGCGTCGAAACGACTTGATGGCGCCAAGTACACCGCCAGTAGCGTAAACGTCAGGTCTCGGCTCTTCACTGTGAAGCAAACGTACTGATTGTCTTCGTTCGAAGGAACTGAATGTTGCACATATGTAAGTTCACTTCGAATGTAGACGATATGTGGCTATGTGGATATGTGGCGCGTGGGTGATGCAAATGCCTCGTAACCGGATATTTGCCAAATTGCCGGTGTCTTCGGTTCACAAATCACAAGAATGGGGAAGTGATTCTCGTAGACGTAGTGCCGTAAATCGAAAATCTGGGACTGGAGTCTACGAGCATTTCATTAGAAAATGGAAGCTTGCTTGACTTTCTTTTGAAAAGACAGGTCCGAAGGAGCCATGATGCCTTCTACTGTAGAGTCGCAAGAACTTAATGTAGCGCGTCCAGCACTTGAAGTGCGCTATTTGCTGCTGCCGTGCGTAGGCTGGAAAGCATAGCACGCATGAAATTCATTAGTGACGTTAGCATTGCAATCACTTCCATATCTTGGCCATGGCCTTGATCGTGCCTGTTGGCTGGATCAGTCGTAGGCGCTGCACACTGCCCTGAGTGCGCCAACATCCTTGACACAGTAGGCGTAGAAGGCTTTGGCAGTGGTGGCCAAGTTGCATTTGAGGCAGCAGGTCCAGCCTCACCAAGCGCCGGGCTCCCTTGATTTGGTACGGTTTTTGGTGGAGGTGGACAAGCTGCAATTGCGTTGGGGGCATTCTTCTTAATTGTGACTGCTTTCTTTGACGACCCTCGGCAGCGCGAACGACGTCGTCGCACCTTTGCGGCGGCTTCTTTGTGCGTAAAATGGCCTCGCACCATTTGCTTCAGTGCCGCCCGCTCGGTCTTTAGATGGGGTAGTCTTTCGAGGAAGAGTCATGAGGGCCGTGGCAGTTGGCGCACTTCAAGGTAGTCGCGCGGCAAACGTCACTGCTTTGTGACTCGGAGCATCGCGGGCACACGATGGAATTGATGCAGACGCCGCTCACGTGGCCGATCCTCATGCACTTCCTGCATTGAAGTGGCTTAGGCACAAAAGGTCGAAGTGGATGACAAAAGTGTCCAACCTTCACTTACGATGGTATGCAGTCACCCTTGAAGGTCAGCTTGATTCATGTTGATCTTCCTAACTGCTATACTTGAATGATGGAAATGCAGTTGGTTGCTGGCTTGATCAACATGGGTAAATTGCGTCAGAGGTGGCGATGTCGATTTTGTAGATTACGCCAGCCATATTGCCGCTGTCCTGGAGAATAAGGGGGCGTACACTGATGTTGGCGAGTTTGGTGATTGCGGGTAAACTCTCTAGTACACTTCGCTCCAACACATCAATGGCAATGACGTTTTCGAACGGGTTTATTCTAACATCTTTAATGCCTCCCGGTACGAGGCTCTCCAGATAAATAGAGATGGCTTGCCTGTTCAGGAGGTTCAAGTTGTCCTTTAAGTTCAACGGCACAAACAAGGCTATATGCGCCGAGGAACTTCGCGCCGTGATGATCGTTGGCGTTCTTGATGAGGACAACGTTGACGTGCTCGATGAGGACAGTTCAGCTTGTCTACGCAGTCTGCGCCTGGCCTTCTTGCCAACAACCGGTATGAAACCGTCATCGGCCGAGGACGAGGAGTCTTCGCTTCGCACCGAGTACACAACAGTGCCCTGGCTGCTGGAGTCACTCTGGCGGTGCAGGCGCTACCTCTAGGCGGCTGCACCCAACCCACCGGGTTCCAATAGAGGCCCTGCAGCCTCCGCTTCCACCGGCGTGGTAAAAAGGGAGCGGCGCCTCCCTGATTATAGCACAAATTACCAAAAAAACTGCAGAGACGTGAAAGCAGCGTTCTGATGCAGAACAATTTCGTCTTCTCCCCCCAAGGGGACAAAGCTGACACAAGTTACTACCGTCACATAACAGTGACATCTGTGGTTTACAGGGTGGTGATGCAGATTATAAAGGACAGAGTGCATGCTTAGGTGGAGAAGGAGGGGGTGCTAGAGGAGATACAAAATGGGTTCCGGAAAGAAAGGAGGTTGGAGGACAATCTGTTTTCATTTATGCAGTGTATAGAGACTACTGAAAAGGAACACAGGCCCCTATGGCTAGCATTTCTGGATATTAGGGGAGGCTACGACAACGTTATTCAAGAGTATTTGCGGGACATACTTGGCACATTGGATGTTGAAGATTGAGTAATTAATCTTTTAAAAGATCATATATATAAAGGTAATAGAGTACTTATAAAATGGGCAAAAAAATGTATCAGGGCCTATAGAGATAAAGCGGGGGCTTAGGCACGGATGTCCTCTATCTCCTTTGTTGTTCATGTTGTACCTGCAAGGGTTAGAGACAAAGATAGAGAGGAGCGGACTAGGTTTTAACCTTTCTTTTTTCAAGCAAGGGGTAGCGAATAAACAGTCATCACCCGGACTAATATACGTGGATGATATAGTGCTGATGGCTGACAACAAGGAAGATTTGCAGAAGTTCATAGACATTTGTAGCACAGAGGGAGATAGATTAGGTTTAAAATTGAGTAAGGAAAAAATCTGCAGTCATGATATTTAATGATGAGGGCGGCGAGCATAGAATACATGAGTTCACGCTAGAAGTAGTGGATGTGTACAAGTATCTTGGGGTTTGGATAAATAATGGTGCTATGTATCTGACAGAGCATGAAAGATATAATGAATAAAACTAGTAGGAATACACCTGTCCTGAAAAATAGGGCACTGTGGAATTACAATAGGTATGAAGTGGTAAGAGCGATCTCGAAAGGGGTGATGGTTCCTAGCCTGACTTTCGGCAATGCGGTCCTGTGCATGATACCAGGGGCCGGATTACGCTACTGTCGCAAATTCTGTCAAAAGTTATTTACAGTGACGTTAAAACTGACTAAACGTCACTGCTTCACCGAAAAGAGACATCACCGCTTGACGCAACGAGGAATCAGCCAATTACAGCAGGGTAGTGCCTTGAGAGCATTTATTTGCACGGCGAGGGGCAGTCTGCTATTTTTTTTGTCAAAATACTTAAGAAATACGCAGGGATCAAAATATCTAGTATTTTATTTTGCCAAAACATTGCAATTAAAGTTCGAAAATTTTAAGCAAAACAAAAAGCGTTTGATAATGTGCTAATAAATTTGCTGGTGGGTAACTTTTGCTGCTACGGGGAAGCGCTGACAGCGGTAAAACGTCAAGTCGCTTTGCACGAAAGCAGCCGATTCCACGCCGTGTTTGTTTTTTTTTACGCGGCGCCAGATATCAAGCTACTGCGCGGTTGACCTAAGTGCGCAGAAAAATGTGAACGAATGCAGTGAAGGCTACGTGCCTGCTGAGCGAACTTGCAACGGGCGTACGGAACGAAATCGACAAAAAAACTTGTTGAACTCGGTGTTTCGCTCTTTCGATCGATGACAAAAATGCCAAAAGGTGAGGTCTTGCAGTATGTGACGAGTGGTTGTTTGTTTCTTTCCCCTTGTGAAACAGAAGACAACCACGGAGTGCCATATGCTGGGAAAATTAAAGGGCTTTGCCAGCATAAGCGTGTCTTATTTATATATAGCTGTGTGTCACAGAGTTGAAGACGGAACCCACCCCTTCTGCGCACTAAATTCACAAATTGCCTCCAACACCCTCTGTACACATTTGCTCACCGTCGATTTTGCGATTGAGACGTACGCCTCATTACCAACGGCAGCTTGAAAGCCGCCGCTACCAAAGAACCACATTGCACATAGCACCTGCCGCCGCACCGACAACGCGCTCGCACGCGCGCCTCCCAGTTCATCGCCACTACACAGTCTGCATCTCCAGTCGAAAAAGGCGTCGAAAGAAGCTTGTCCTGCAAGTCAAACGCGTCTTTGTGCGCCCCTTCTTCGCCGTTGCTCACGCCAGCGCAGCCGCCTCAGTCGTATGGCCGCGTACACCGCCGCCATTATCTGTCAAAAACGCAACGGTCAAATTGACCGCCTTGAGACTGTCACAAAAAAGTGTTGATTTCCGCCTGCATAATATTAGGTGTGCAACGTCACCACTTGTGCCACATCCGTGACATAATCTGCAGCCGCCCATGCTGCAAAAAAGCAAAATGGCCGCCAGCCACGACCGACCAATAGGAGCGTGGCTTATTGACACCCTTTTGACAAGTTTTTGACAATTTTCCTAATTGGCAGTTGCGTAATCTGGCCCCAGGTGTTCAAGCAAGGTTAGAAATCAATGCGGCGTAGGAAGGCTAGCTTTGGGAGTACAAGCAATACACCAAATCAGGGGGTACAGGGTGATATTGGATGCTCGTCATTCGAGAGCAGGGAAGCTAGCAGTAAGATAGCATTTGTGGAGCGATTGAGCGAAATGAGGGAAAAGCAGTGGGCTACGAAAGGTTTCAGATAGCTGTACATAAGGAATGTTAACACGAAATGAAGAAAGCGAACTAGAAAATTGGCAAGCAAAAATCTCTACTGCAGTAGGGTGGGAAAATAAGCAATTATTGGTTAACAAAAAGGTTAAGGAAACAGAGAGAGCTCTGTCGAAAACAGGCATGCTGACGAAAGCGGCACTGGGAACATACAGGATCATTAAGATGGGAATAGCCAAAGAAAATATATATGATAATTGTAAGGGAAGCTCTTTGTTGTTTGAGGCCAAGACGGGTGTTTTGCGGAGACATATATAGTCAGGTACCACGAGATAGACACGTTGTGCGTTGCGTGCGGAGCAGAGGAGGAAACGGCTGAACACTTGATTCTTTTCGGTAAATGGCTTCACCCTACAGTAGAAAGCAGCGGGGCTGATTTATCCAAGGCATTGGGGTTTAAGGACCGTGAAGATAATGTAGATTTTAAGCGGGTAGAAGTAACCAAGCGAATGTTGTCTGATTGATGGCTAAAATCAAGACAAGAGTAAAATTTCACATGTCAAGGCTGGGTGGCTTGAACCACCGCCCGATTTAAAGGAGTTCAGTCTCAACCATCCATCCATCCACCCGCCCACCTACCCACTTACCCATCCATCCATCCATCCATCCATCCATCCATCCATCCATCCATCCATCCATCCATCCATCCATCCATCCATCCATCCATCCATCCATCCGTCCGTCCGTCCATCCATCCATCCATCCATCCATCCATCCATCCATCCATCCATCCATCCATCCATCCATCCATCCATCCATCCATCCATCCATCCATTCATCCATCCAGCCGTCCGTCCGTCCGTCCGTCCATCCATCCATCCATTCGTCCGTCCGTCCGTCCGTCCGTCCATCCATCCATCCATCCATCCATCCATCCATCCATCCATCCATCCATCCATCCATCCATCCATCCATCCATCCATCCATCCATCCACCAACAGCCATCGTTGTGCTTTGCGTGCGGAGAGGAGGAGGAAACGGCTGAACACTTGATTCTTTTCTGTAAAGGGCTTCACCCTACAGTAGAAAGCAGCGGGGCTGATTTATCCAATGCATTGGGGTTTAAGGACAGTCAAAAGAAGGTAGATGAGGGTAGAAGTAACCAAGCCCGGTTATCTGATTGGTGGCTAAAATCCAGACAAAAGTAAAATTTCACAAGTCATGGCTGGGTGGCTTGAACAACCGCCCGATTTAAAGGGTTCAGTCTCATCCATCGAACCATCTGTCCGTCCGTCCGTCCATGCGTCCATCCATCCATCATCTATACAGACCACACGATAACCGATGGTACTGTTCTGAAGAAAAATGACGAAATCTTCCAGCTTGGCAGAACTTAAAGCTAGTTCCACCCGACAACGGGGGTCACTTGCTGCAGTTTCAACGGCGACGTTCCCGCAGCCTGGATGGGAAATGGCGCCTGCCTGCTGTTGTTGCTAGCAGAACTAGCACCTTTTGGGGTACTTTCAAAATCCTGCTGTACTCTAGCAGAAGGCCATTTCTAGCGCTCTCTCTAGGGCTACCTTTTTCTTTGTAGGGGGACCCTCCCTGCACGGGAAGGGCTCCCAAGTACAGTGGCTAGGCTCTGTATCTGAAGTGCCATGTAGGGGGCTCCACCCCTATTCTCTGCCATATTGGAAGTAAATGTTTCCAGCACCACCACCAGACATCGACGCCTTACCTTGAGTCATGCAACGAGACACACTGGACGGTCTCGCGGCTCTAGTTCGTAAACAGGTACGGGAGAGGAATGACGCGGCCGGCGACCAAGTTGAGAGATCCGGAAGGTGTGGAAGTTTATCTGCAATTTTCACAACGTAAAGATCAGACACGGTCGCTTAATCTTTACTTGTCGACCGTCGAGTGCGCTGCGGCGGCCATGGCGCTGGGTACCGGTGAAGGATATAGTTACTGCGTAGTGCTTAGAGTTGCGCGTAGGTCCGCCATATTGCTCAGCCAAGCATCCATATTATGAACAAAAGCCGCGACTTTTGCACGCAGAGGGCGGACTTCGTGCATTGGTTGGAGCGTGCGCATGCTTAATCCACTTTTTTCTGGCTGCCTAACTTGCTTTCTTTTAAGCAGATTGCCACTGGATTGAAGACACAGCTTGCTAGTAATGCGTCGGCAGCGCCAATGCCTGTCTGAACGAGTTACTAAAATACTTGCCATGTGATGGAACCGCCTGTTGTAAATGCCACAAATCATAAATGTCTACTTTTTAATAATTGGCGAACACTAAGAGGACTATAGACGTCTAATTTTATTGCATTTGACATTTATTCCTTTCCTGTAATCTTATTGAAATGTAGCGAGTATATAATAGCAGTAGAGGTTTGCAGCCATTGCCTGGCCTTGTATCTGCCTTGCCACGAAATTTTGCGTAGCAACATATTCTGAACATATATGCTGAACAGCAGTTCATTGTAAGGAAGTTCGGGTTTTCTGGGAGCATTATATTTGCGGCATTTACAGCACACAGCAGTTTTCGCGCATTTTCGAAAAGCCCGTGGAGGATATGACAGAATAGTAACTTGTATGACTGCGGGTGGAGTCTGCATGTGAGAAATTATCCCAGGGACGCTTTTTCTTTCTTGATGACAATGTAGTACACCACAGCAACAGTCTGGCTCTTCGGAAGAGTGGTGCACAGCAGCACGGAATATCACCACACACGAGATAAATAAAATTATTTTGAAATACCGTTTAGCGCTTATACGTACGCATTCAAGGAATAAGCATAAACCGGATAAAAAAATGTTAACTCTAGTTCGAGACAACTCCAGAACGAAGTGACTGGCGTTCCTCAATAAAAGAAGCCCTCCAGCCAATGCAGCTTAATTCCCACTCCCTCTCCTTTCCGTGAACTTTTTAGAAACGAACGACGAGCTGAAAGGGCTTCTCAACTTTTGTCGTTTCTTGGGGGGTATAATGTTCTGTTCTGTTCACGTGAGCCAGGAGAATTTACGAAGGAAATGTACGGTCAGTTCCGACGAGGCTGCGGATTCCAAAATAGTCGTCATAAAAAGGCACAAACCGTCATTATGATTTCTTTTTGTGTACTACTGAGTTCTTTGCTAAGGTGGGTTCCGCGAGGGTGTGACGTCGGGTAGCGGCCTGTATGCGCTAGGAAGCTTGCAGGCTGCCATATTCGCTTCACGAAATTCAGTGCTCGCGAAAAATAAGCTGTTTAAGGCACTTACACTTGAAACCTCTCCGAATGTACTTACTTTCAACGCGTCTACGTGTGCGCAGCGACACTTAAACGAAAGCACTAAAGAAACGCAAGGGGTACGCACGGCCGCAGCTTCCAAACCGTCTGCCACACCCGCCTCCCGGAAGCTTCAGCGATGGATGATTATTAGCCTCCCTTTTACACCGGGGTGCTGATGAGTGTCACTTAGCTATTAATCCCTAGCGCGCTCAACGATTTTGAAATAATTACCAACATGCTTTCTATTACTAAACTACTTTCGTGACTTCGCCTTCAAACCTCTAGACGTCTTTAAAGTTTTTGCAAATTGGGCATGTCCTGGCTATTCCGAAACCCTAGTGCTTCACAAATTGCAGCGGCGGCATCGTGGACTGACGGTTCGATTGTTGTACAGCGGATAAGTACATGTTCTATTGGTTCCCTGTCATGCATGCAGCCACAGCAAACGTTATGCATGGGGGCATATTTTTGCCGGTAACACTTCGGCCTCAAGCACCCAACTCTAGCCTTGAAAAGCAAACCATTACCTTTGGAAGTCAATTTTTTCCTTCTAATTTTAGATTTAGCCGTCCTACAGACCTCCAACGTCGGAGTATGTAAGATTTTTTTTTTGCCAGGGATTATTTTCTGAGGATCGTACATTCTTTTTCAGGTTGTCTTACTATCTGTTTCTTCCCTTTGACTATTGCATTTATTAGAAAGCCATCTAGTTTTTCGCCTCCATGTAATATCTATACTGCATCGGTATAAGTGCCTGGAAATTTTTGCCACCCACAATATCTCATCCACACCTCTCAACCGTTCATGATACTGCACCTTACTTTTTGCCTCATGCGCTTCGAATGTCGACGAACCCATACACTCTAAGAGATTTTTCATCCTTTTGTGCAAAAAGTTGCTCATTTGGGGACGAACTACATTGCCACCATCATTACTCTTTTAAAGACTAATGGTGGGGAGATCAACTGCTAGTCTTGCTGCATTTGTTCCTGAAAGACGAACTCTTAGCCTTCGTGCATGCTCCCCAGCGAGGAACTGTTTATCCCAAGGGATAAACTGTGTGTCCCGCAGTTGCTCCTTCAGAGATGAACAGTTAGCCTTACATATGATCCCCAGGGAAGAACTGTTAATCCCAACAGATAAGCTGTGTGTCCTACAGTTTCTCCTTCAGAGACTAACAGTTAGCCTCAACATGTGCTCCTCCAAGAACTAACTGTTTATCCCAGGGGATAAACTGTGTGTCCTGCAATTGCTCCTCCAAGGACCAACTGTTAATCTGGAGAGATAAATGGTTTGGCCTTAGCAGTGCTCCCCAGAGGATTGACAGGCTTTTCTGCAAGGAAGAAACTGGGCATGCACTAGGCTGTGCTCAGCATTCCTTAATCTGTGGTTGCATACAGGTTCATGGCTTTCGCATGACATGCGACATTTCGGATGCACTCATCCAGTAGTAGAAAAGAAGAAGCTGAAATTAGTTTTTATTCAGTTTCAGTTTATTTGTTTCATTCCGATTTACAGAAACCGGAGCAAAGGCAAAAGGCAAGAAGCCTGACAAAGGCCTCTGCTCCGTATGCAGTCAGCAGACAAGCATCAGAAACATACAATTGGTTCCCTTTTTAGGGGACAAAAGGGATAAAACAAGCAACACTGAATGGCCATAAATGCTAGCAAAAAGCAAGAACTATATATAGAACTACAAATAGAACTAAACATAGAACAAGAACTACATATAGAACTACAATTGCTAGCAATTGATTCCCTCTTTTGGGGGAAAAAGGGATAAAACAAGCAGCACTGAAAGGCCATAAATGCTAGCAAAAAACACGAAAAAAAAATCAAATGAATTCAATACTTTCTTGCAATATTACGTTCTTGAGGAAATTTTTGGGAATTTTCTTGCTGAAATCAAGTAGTTTTTCAGTGCGACTTAGTAGAGACGGTATTTGGAACTGTACGTTTAAAAAAAATCATTTCAAGAAAGCCTTGGCCACGGTTACCAGTGGTGTTGGCTTAACACAACTGGCCACACCAAGAAGTGACGACAAAACATTGAATGTTTAATTAAGCATTCAATTATTTAAGCATTGAAATTATTTAAACAAATAATTAAAAATTATTTAAAATTCAATGAATTAAACTATTAAATTATTGCGAACCATAATTGCGTGTGGTGCACAAGATGTCTGTCACCAATATGTAACTAGTTTTACTCGCCTGTCTCTAATAATTTAATTTTTAACGCTTGGCTCAAGTTAGCAGTGACACCCAGTATATAACTGCATATGGTGGAATTTGACTCTGAGTGCAAGAAGTGTTTGCGTCGACACAGGTTTTGATTCAAGTCTTGATTTCTCAGGGTCAATTCAAACAGGATTTGCTCGTGAAAAGGGCGCAGTGGAGTTTGAACAGCCTCATCCCAGCGCACACCCACCCTTGTCAGACAAAAGGCACAAGAAAGGCTTGACAATGACAGCATGCATTTTTCTTGATCAATGAAACGATGTAGGAAAGCACTAATGAAGTAGCACAGGAAAATACAAGTGCTGACTTTGAGCCGTCATGTAGTAATTATGTCTAATTTCAACTTCACTGGCCACCACTGTGCACAAATCATGTTTTTTTTCGGAATATTTTTCTTAAGATTCATTATTACGGACCACTCGCCTTATGAAAAGTTCTGCTTGGGAACAAAAGTGTCCGTATTAAGAGGCACGACTGCACCAGCTGCATTTATTTTCTGAACGCCATACAGATAGCGCAGTACCATGGAGAGGAGATATATGCAGCTTTGGCTCCAAAAAGACAATATGCTAGACATATGATGGTAGGTCAGCAAAAGCGCTGTTTGGTCTGCCAGTGGTTATCGCTATGGCTCAATAAGCAAAATTGCTTTGCCATGCCTTGCTGAGGCAATGCAGCCCTTACATGATAAAGGGAACTGAAAAAAGAAATCCGTGGAAGCACCACACAGGATGCCTAAAGGTTTCAGATCATAGAATGTTCTTAGGGACCTAGTTATTCACAAAAGAAAACTGAATATCCCAATACACAGATGCAGCCAGTGCAGCTGTTCCATGAACTTGACTGCTTTATTGGTCTGCAGAATTAACCCCAAAGCTAGGAAACAAATTCTTCCAATCAACAATTTTCGAATAAAGACTTCTTCCGTGTGTCCTCGATGTGTATTGTGAAAGCATACAATACCTCTCTGTGGTGGTTCATCACTTAACAGTTATAAATGACAGACACAAGTGGGAAGAGAAACGACTCCGCCCTCTCCTTAAACACTGATGACATGATCATGCTTTCTGAAATGAGAAAAACCCCGACTTGCAGCTTCAGAACAGTGCCATAATGAGCATTGACAATATAAGGTTGAAAACTCCATTTCTATATTTATTTCAAATTGCGATGCAACAAACACTAAAAGGTTTAATTAACTAAGACGCATGTAGCTAAATTCTAAAGAGCTTGAAGAGCTTCATTTGATCTATTACCAAATCAGTGGCTAATAAATGCAAATACATCATTTTGGCACTATTTGGCACTGCGCAGTGCTTTGAGGTTTCAGTTTATTTTTTTTTTACCTTTTTGTTCAAGCTCTGAAGAGCATCCGAGTCTCTCTTCAACAGTTCAAATCATTTCTTCAAGGTGCCATTTTTTTCTTAACAAATTCCAGCGTTTATTTTCTGAAATGCGTGAGAGCTCGCTTTTAAGCTTCTCACGCAGTGAGATGTTCGTGATCAGACGGAATTCCACGTGAACCTGAAAAAACGGGACAGAGGGAAACATCATGCGTGTATGTTTTTTTTTTAACGCTGATGTAGGACACAAAGCAAATGAACAAGGTTTGAAGGGAAGTCTCACCGTGCTAGCCATCAATAAGAGTTGAATGGAAGCGTCAGGGTGCAAACTATGTTTTCACAAAAGGACTTGTCTTCGCAGTTAGTTCAAAATGCCACGGTAATGCCACTAGTCAGCATATTCGCAACTAATTACAAAACACATGCAAAGCAACTTGAACGCCTACTAAGCAGGCAGTGCTGAGAAGGTAGCGAGCTCTGTTTTTCAGCTGCGGGCCTTTTTAAGATGAAGCAGCTTGTGCATTTGCATGAACACCACAATAGTACGCAGGCTTTACTAAATTAAAATATTGCCACTCGCTTTCAATAGAACAAAGCTTTGCTTTTCATCCTAAACTATGTCGTTATATTGCTAACTTGCCAGCTAGGTGGCACAATTACCTTTTAAAAAAAGATGCTTCGCCACTACTTTGATTATTACAAAGTATTGTGGTGCGTCAGCGATGTTAACTATGAATTTTTCGAGACTATATCACGCAACAGCGACACTGACAGTCCAGCTCTGATATTGTGCATGTTATACACATTAAACCATACTATACGTGGTTGAGTCGTCACGCACTTCAGTTGTGACTCTGCTTTCTCTTTGACCCTCAACTTGATTGTGAAGTCGTTGGCATCACAGCAATGCTGTTCTTTTTTCGATGGGGGAAAAACATCACTTAGCATTGCCACGTGGTGCATAGGTAAATCGGAAGATGATGTAGTGCTTGCTCTATCTCGTATCCTCTTGCCTGGCTGCTTGTAATAAAACAACCTAACAAATACATGAAAGTGTCGTTCAAGAAGACAGCCTAGTTTAATAGTATCCCGTCAACTTTTGTCTTTGATATCTCAGCACCTTCAGGTACCATAGCAAGCTTTGAAGTTGCGCACTACTTGGGACTACCGCGCAGTAGCAACATGGACGAGACGAGAAAAAATTAGCTGAGTTTTAACTATTCCTGAACCTGGTTAGAGAGCGAAAGCTATCATGTATCGGACAAGTAGATGCGGCTTGGCGTCTGTAACGTTGAGTGCGTTCCGCGCATTGGATGGGCAGCGCACCGACCCTACCACATTGGTAGGTAGCAGTTGGTCACCTATTGAATGCTGCGGCCTATTCTACCGCCCTCTATCAGCAAATTGAAAGGTTAAGTGGTGCGACAGCATGATGGACCACACATGATAAGGCCTATAGCCACACGTGACCTCTGGCTCACTTGAAGGTTAACCGGCAGCCACACGGCGAAATCGGCTTTACCTAGCGTAGAGAAGTTTTCACTTCAAAAGGGTGCAAACACGCCACCGCCTGTGTTTGCGTCCTTTTCTCGTCTAGTCGATGCTACTACTGCGCTGTAGTCCCAAGTGTACAGAACCAACTAGCCAGCCACTATGCTTTATGCACAATTAATTTTTTGTATATAACTAAGGTTATTTCTAGCTAATGAACCTGGTTTATTATAATTTTCACATGAGATTCCATGTACTGCAAAATATTTCATTGACTTATGACAGCAACTGCGACACGCCAAGTATAATAGACAAGAATTACAGCAAACAAGACAAAATACGTGTCTTTATTTCTTGTCCTAATGAATTATGGCAATACGAACAAAGACTAGTTCAGCATGTCTCATCACAATCTCTTGAAAAACCTATCAAAAGAAAGATGTGCTTCCAATGCAAGACACAAAGCAGCTTTTCACTAATAACTGGATCAGTCACAAAAAAATCTCAGGCACCCAGTGGCTATATACGGCCCTAATAGTACATAGCTGGCATATCTCATCACCTGTGTTCAAATTTAGACCACTGCAGCCATTTCACACTTGACTCGAAGATGCTAATTTCCCTTAAACAGAAACAGATGTTGATGGTAAGCATTATGTTATGTCCTTTTATTTGAAACATACCTGGATGCTCCTGTTCTATTCAGCTTTTAGTCAAGTGTTTGGGGCAAGTAGCTTTGTAATAAGGAAGCAATTACTCATTAGCATCTACCCAAATGTAGTCATATGGCTACAAAGGAAAGCTATACAGCTTTATCAGACACTTCCCAGTTGATGAAAAATTCGTCCAGGTCTGGGGTTAGAACCTGTGACTACTGCGTATCAGGGGCAGTTGCTCTACCAACTGACCTAACTTGGACGGCCAGCAGATCAGCAGGTATGGAGATGGCTGATTGATCAACAATCCACTCCCCCTATGAGCTGTTGATCAATTCGCTGTCGCCCTACCATCTGACCTGCGGGTCACTGTGGTTAGCTCGCTTGGTACAGAAACTACCCAGGATAGGTGGTGCCCCGAGGCTTGAAACTTGGACCAGGACATAAGTTCATGAGAAAGCTTTCCTTTTTAGCCATATACCTGCTTTTGAGTGGATGTTACTTGTTATTACTTGTTATTGCAGTCAGTTTTTAGGTCTGTGCGGGGTCACAAGGAAGATATTTCTTGTACACATCCTTGTTCACTGCCTTTCTTTACATATTATATGCACCAGTTTATTGCATTGTTCTGCTCCATTTTGCAGCCGCATGCTGTCTCCATGTCCATTTTCTTTTCTAATCAGCATGCCTAGCAAGACAGCACCCTTTATTCCGGCCTATAGTTCAGGTTAGCCATTTTGGGCACAGCAACACGAGACACATAACCACCATCTACGGACCAGTAACTGCTAAAATAAAATTGGAAGCCCATGGGCATCATCTATGGGTAGTGCTATGAAAGTAACTTGTGATGTTAACTTTTCAGTTGTAGCTTTGAGACAACATGCTAGGTGGGCAAGGAAACAAATAAGCCTATAAGTGCTAAATAATAGCAATGGATCAGTATTTACAATCTCGCTCACGGCAAAACCCGGGTATTTACCGACCATCGCCATGATGGGTGGAGCGCTGTTAGCATTCGACTTTCGGTGGTCATGAAATGTCCTCGCCATACAGTCGGAAATTAGAGTAAAATCTGGCTTTTGATCTGGCCAGCTCTCATCTTCATGGCCTTAGTGTGGCTGGCAATAGAATCTTCGTCTTCGCCATCAAGATTACAAATATAAACAAATTAAGACATAAAATACATCAAAAGAGGTAAAATTCATATCCATTACTTAAACTGAATTGCCAATACATACAGCAGAAAGCCGTGAAGCTCTCTGAATGGTAGGAGGTGTGTCAGGTGCCGTTCTCCTCCCCTTTGGAGCATCACTTTCTCCAGATGCCAGCCTGAGTCTCCTCCTCTAAAACTTCACTTTGAAACGAAGACCTTCACTCTATGAGTCCTGAAAATTGCCTCATTGTCATATTGTCCAAGCATCATATCTTAGGTTTTATAGAAGAAGGCATGTATGGGATAACACTATAGTTTTAGCACAAGTGCAAATACAAATATGCCAAGAAACTTGAAAAGAAAGCTGTTATGGCAATAAACTTGTGATTGTTGTTTATTTTAGACAGCAATTCACATCACAGGGCATTGATTGTGGCAAGCATTTGTTGGATGCATCTCATCTTTGCAAATAAGTGTACCAATCAAGATCGATTCTGTTCCTATTTGTAAAAGCACAGCATAAACAGCTGAGGGTTGCTTACATATCCTCTCCCAGTAGCGTCTGCTAAAACGGGGATTTTTGCAACAAGCGCCTTGGCCGCCTCATCATAAAGCTTCGCAGGGTAGGTAATGGAAAATGAAACAAGTAAAGAGAACCCATAGTCACACACACGAAGCAGCAATAAAAAACTTGTACAGCCGCATTTTTCAAAATATGAAATCTAGTGCTTTTAGTGAGATGCCACCTGTAATCTTAAAATCTTTACCATAGGTAACATCTGTGCATGGTTATTAACATAATTCTACACTTTACTCATAGAAATTCAATATATATGCCAAGTACAGTTGCGCACCCTTTATTACTGCCCTTATTAAAATGAATCACTCAAATTACAGACAGCTCTTCTGGAAAGCAAAATTTTTCAGTGTATTTACCCCTCATTAACATGGAAACTTGCTGTGTAGAAAACAGACAGGGTGAAAATATACATCGCCCACTATATATGCCTATGAAATTTTGTTGCACTCGTATGTGCCGCAATGGAAGCAATATACTGACTCCCCTAACCAGGTATTTGTTTTCCTGAATCGAGAGTGCCGGATACAGCCGTCAAATCTATAGTAAAAGCTCAAATTCCGTAGTGAGGACCATATTTTTTGCGCCTTCATGCTGTATACAGTCCAAAGCAGTTGGCTAATGTGCCTTTCGTATTCTGCAACATACTGAATAAATACCTGTGAACAAAGCTCCCTAAGCAGCTCCAACTAGTTTGATATGTTCAGCATTATCAGCTGTTTAGGTGCAGATATGTAGTAGAGGATCATGAGGTATGAACAGGTTGTAGTAGGGCGCACTCTTATTGGTCGTTAAAAGTTGGCTCCTCATGAAGCTTGAAAATAATGGCATAATGCACTTCCATTTGCCGAAATTGTGTCCAAATTTTAACTCACTGCTTGCAGCTATGCTGAAGCTGATCCTTAGAATAATTAAAAGGACCCTGAGGACAAACTGATGTTGGTCTGCATAAATAGAGTACCACATTCTAAAGAAAAACGCACTACTTGCACTGAAAACAGCTGGAAAAGGCAAAAAAAATGTGCTGGTGTGGCCATCACTGCAGAGCTAAATAAAGTGTGTGGCATTGACATTTTTTTTCTTCAGCACAAATGCCCACGGCTAGGCTATACTACCATTCTCCCCTAAGCACTAATCACAGTGTTTTCAGGTGCAAGTGATATATGTTTGGATCGAATGGTGGGAAAATATGAAATGTAACCTTCTCAACAATACATTCATCTTCTCCTGACAGAAAAACAAGAATATCCAGAACGAGCTGTAAAATCAATTTTTACTAAGAACAAAAATTTGATAGCGCTGTCCTCAGTGTCCCTTTGGGCTTTTCGGAATAGGTATTGTTTTCTTCTTCATTTGTTATAGTGTAAGACTTGCTTTATCAGTAGTCTTAAGGAACGACGTGTACACAATAGCGAGGCACGACTACATCATTATGCTTCACTGACAACATAAATCACTCAGGCTTACAAAACTATTGACTTCCTTCCTCTACAGTAGTAGGCAAGACCTGCAAGGTCTCACACTCGACAATGGAAGAATTAGCTTAACCCTTACTCCTGCTTCTTTACCTTTTATAATAAGTTGCCTTTTACAATGCTCTGTAAAACTATTTGAGCTATATTAACTCCGTAAAATTTAGTCAGGCGTGGACCATTCTCAGAGCACGAAGCTAAATTCAGGCTTTGGGACAGCACATAATAACAAGTGAAAGTGACAGCACATGGTTATGAGAATGAAGTGACCGCTAGACTAACAACTGAAGTTTTAGTGAAACATACATGACAAACTACCCACATGAACCAAACAGAGCCAACAGCTGTACTACCTCAAGTCATGACCAAGTAAAGCCAACTCTTCTATCTAGCAGAGCTCGACTGGCTTACGCATGTGCTGCCCTGGAAGGAAAGTTAGAGTGACTCCACATTGAAATTTCATCGCTGCATCTGCATATTAGATTACAGTGACAGAGACAAAGTTCAATAGCAATTCTCAACAAAACTCTAGCAGATGAAACAAATACTCATTTTTTTACACACAAAGGATGCTTACTGTATTGCACGTTCATGCACACACTCATCTGGTTGCTCCATCTCTCAGGCCACATGGGAGTGACATTCTACAAAAAATGCCCCTTCTGCTCACGGCTGGTGCTGGTTGGAATGCCAAATGCAGTGGCCCAACTCTGCACCTTGGCTCACAATCCAGGTACTAGTCCACACCCAATTTATGCCTGTTTATGTTACATATTCATGCATATTTTTATAGCTTAGTTTGGCCAGCCATGTGTTTTTATAGACTCCGTGTGGAACTATGTGCCCACTCACACCTTTTTCAGTGCTCTTGGAAAAGTAGCGGTTCGAAGGGTTCTAAAGAGCTGTTTTAGAACTGAAGACATAGGTGTGGCAATCTTTCCCGTCAGCTAGTGCCCATTGATGACATTTGTTGTAGAAGCAGTAGGCCATGATATAGATGTAGACAGACACCTGTGTCGACACTTTGCCACACATTTTAATAAGTTGCTTTTACATGGGCAAGAGCCCTGAAGAGGTGGTTAACGTCTCTACCTAAAATGCTTTATAAATTAATTAAAATCAGCTTCAAAAGAAAAGATCTGTCAAGTCTGTCCGGTTGGGAAATTTAATTTATTAGAAAGATGAGTGACGCCAACGATGTTAATTTCTGAAAAAAAAACACGACGTTTCGCGACCGGCTCGGTTCTTTCTTCATGGTGTGACTACGGGCGAGGCGCAGACTCGCTTTTTAAGCCATGTGTTGAAGACTTCTGGGTCAGTGACCGCAAACCATGGATGTAAGAAGATGGAAGTGTCTCCAGGGAGCGATTAACAATCTTCCGTGCCTGTTGGATGTGCCAAGACTTGAGTAGAAGCCTCCTGCGTGGGTTAGCTTCGGTTTCCAGTATATAAGTGCCGTCAAAGTCACTTCGGTGATCGCATGCCTCGCAGTGTTCAGCCACAGCGCTGCGCTGAGAGTTCATTTCTCGGACGTCCACTTGTGTTGCCTCAATTTGGCGACTTCTCCTGCTGTTCCGTTCGGTAGGGCTTTCGACTCGGCGTAGCGGGTCAGGTAATCGGTCGCTTTGATGATCCACTTATTCCCAATCGGCGTCAGAGTGCTTGCGTCCGGACTTGTAAACGACGGTGACGTCAAACTCCTGGAGATGCAGACTCCATCGAGCGAGTCGGCCAGATGGGTCCTTCAAATTGGCAAGCCAGCACAGCGCGTGGTGATCGCGGACCACCTTGAACGGTCGTCCGTACAGGAAGAGGCGGAATTTTGACGCAGTTCAGATGATGTCAAGGCACTCCTTCTCAGTTGTCGAATAGTTAGCCTCGGCCTTGGAAAGGGAACGGCTAGCGTATGCGATGACTTTCTCCAGCCCGTCGCTTTTTTGAACGAGAACGGCACCTAGGCCCACGCTGCTTGCGTCGGTATGAACTTCAGTATCGGCGTTTTCATCAAAATGCGCGAGTATTGGTGGGGTCTGTAAACGACGATGATGTGCCTTGAAGGCTTCTGCTTCCGGCGCTTCCCATTCAAACGGCACGCTTGCTTTCGTCAGTTGGGTCAGGGGCTCGGCGATGCGCGAAGTTTTTCACAAATCGTCGGTAATATGCACACAGTCCGAGAAATCTGCACGCTGCTTTCTTATCGGCCGGCGGTGGAAAGTGTTCGATAGCAGCTGTTTTCTGCGGGTCCGGGCGTACTCCCTCCTTGCTAACGATGTGGCCTAGAAGCAGCAGCTCTTCGTAGGCAAAGTGGCAGTTCTCTGCTTTCAAGGTTAGGCCAGCCGACTTGATGTCGTCTAGTACTGTTCGAAGTCTTTTGAGGTGCTCTTCAAAGTTCGGGGCGAAGACAACGACGTCGTCTAAATATACCAGACAAATTTTCCACTTCAGGCCTGCCAGCACTGTTTCCATTACTCAATGAAACGTCGCCGATGCGGAACAGAGACCATATGGCATCCCCATGAACTCGAACAGCCTATCCGGAGTGATGAATGATGTCTTCTCGCAATCTCTTTCGTCGACCTCAATTTGCCAATAGCCGCTCTTGAGGTCCATCGACGAGAAATATTTCGCGTTGAAGAGGCGGTCCAGTGTGTCGTCTATGCGGGGGAAGGGGTAGACGTCCTTCTTTGTTATGTTGTTCAAGCGGCGGTAATCAACGCAGAATCGAAGTGCGCCGTCTTTCTTTCTCACTAGAACCACCGGTGCCGCCCATGGGCTGTTTGAAGGATGACGTCGTCGCGAAGCATTTCTTCGACTTGGTCCCGGATGGCTTGTCGTTCTCGCGGTGACACACGGTAGGGGCTTTGACGGAGAGGTCGGACGTGTTGGTCCGTTATAATGCGATGCTTGGCAGTTGGCGTCTGTCGCACCTTCGGCGATGTCGAAAAACACTCACTGTAGCTTTGAAGCAGATTGCGGATCTGGTCTTGTCTGTTCCGGTGCAGGGCTGGGTTGATGTCGAAAGTGGGCAAGTTCTCTTGGTCAGGAGAATCTTCTGAGGAGGGGTCGGAGAGGGCGAAGGTGTCTCGTACGTCCGATATTTCGTCGAAGAAAGCAATCGTCGTTCTTCTGTTAATGTGCCGGCATTCTTCGCTGAAATTAGTCAGCAGTGCCTCGGCCTGCCCATTCCGGAAATGTGTGATGCCTCTTGTGATGCTGATTCCTCGGTTTAGAAGCAACTGTATGTTCCCCTCGATGATGGCTTCAGCATTAATGGCTTTCGTGACGCCTACGGTCAAGATAACGCTTGAACAGGGTGGGACGCTCACGTCTTTCTCCAGGACACTCGGGGCAACGTGATTTTCCCGAGTTTTCGTCGAAGCGATGGCTTCGTCCGTCGAAAGCGTGATCAGCTTGGATCGCAGGTCGATCATCGCCTGATGCTCATGACGTGCCTCAGCTGCACAGCGAATGTTTCCTTCATCACCGAATAATATGTTCTAGTGTTGACTAGAGCGTTAGCTTTCAGGCCGCCAATAACTACTTCGAAATCAGATGTCCTGCTCTTGCGCTGCACGTCGTCCTCGGCTTAGGGACGCGGCTGCATCGGGTATGTAAATCGTGGGTATGGAGTATCA
This sequence comes from Amblyomma americanum, assembly GCF_052857255.1. NCBI lineage: Eukaryota > Metazoa > Arthropoda > Arachnida > Ixodida > Ixodidae > Amblyomma > Amblyomma americanum. The sequence goes on along the minus strand of NC_135500.1, from coordinate 73,356,369 downwards.
TAGAAGATTTCTGGGTGGCGGAAGTCGCTTTTAACGCGGTTTGCGTCTTGGTCGAGGTTGTCATTGCATGCGGCCTTGCATATCAGGGGCGGCGTCTTCATGAGGCGTAGTCTTTGGAGGATCTCCAGAGGTTGCCGTCTTTAGCTCCGCCTACAGAGGCTGGGTGACCTTCCTCTAAGCGCAGCTGGGTAGCTGCGGCGTAGCGACGTAAAACGCGAGGCTGATTGCGATGGTGAGCGCGAAAGCATATCTTCTCGATGCACCGACGCACTTCTCTCGCACCGCTACTACGAAGGGTGGTAGCGGTTCGTCAACGGCAAAGCCACGAGGGGCGATATGTCGGTACGTGCAGTGACGAAAAATATGGCCGGCTTGACCACAATGGAAGCACAGCGGGCGATTGTCGGAAGCCCTCCAGGCGTCGCATTGCCTGGAGCTTGAGCGTAATCCGTATGCTGAGCGGGCGGAGGCAGGTGGGCGGCGGTCCGGAACAGCTAGTTCGGGTTTCAAGTACGGACTTAGAGTGTGTCGTTGGGGCTGAGATTGCGTAATGCTGCGGCGTAAGTGAAGGCTAGAGCTGCAATTGGAGGCGTGGGTGACGGGGAGCCCAGCGCGTGTTGCACTTCTTCGCGGACGATTTCCTTAAGGGTCGCTACTTGAGGCTGGTTGAAGGTGGCAGCAAGCATCGCAGCTCTTTCTATACAATTTAGCGGATGACATTCAGCAGGCTGCCTCTGAATACTGTACCATGCGAGAGGGTTTGTTGAGGTCACTTGGAGTTCTCCAGGGAAATGGCGGGCTCGTGCTTCCAAGTTTCTCTCAATGGTGGCTAGTGCGCTGCTTAAATCAGCGATGCTCTTCTTCAAACTTGGATTGACACCACCGAAAAGTGCGTCTTTAGCACTACGCATCAAAGGCTCCACCTTCTATTTCGTCATCTCAGGATCGACTTGTCGAAAAAGGCTCCTCATGCCTTTTATATATGAGGTCACTGTGTCATTCGGGTAATGTGTGCTTGCCTCTACACTGTTGACAAAAAAACGCCCAATGGTAGGAAATGGGTTGTCCTGTAGAGCACACCCAAAAGCAGGTTTTAGTTACTTCATATAAACGGAGTATTTCATTTACTCTCTTATACAAGGAAGGTATTTAGGAGTAAAATGGAGTGAATTTTTTACTACGTACAGAAATGGAGCAAAAAAATTGCGTCATGCTTATTTCTCATTCAGGCTCATTCTTACAGCAGTGTCAGTGGCGGAAACAGGCAGTAGATGCGGAGGCCGCCGGCAATCCAACTTGGGAAACTGCGCTGCCCTTATGTGACCCCGCGCCACGCTTTCTTTTCGCCGTCTGCAAGCCCAGCGGCGGTGTAGGCGGAGGCGGTAGGATTCATCTGCTTGTCATCTGCTTTTGCTATACGAGCTCCTTTGGTTGGTTATGTTTGTATATAAAGGGATGTAACATTAGATTAAATAGTTCAAACCTGAAAAGGAGTCGCGGGTTAGTTTTCATGGTCATGCACTGCGCTATATTCGACTAAATACTGGAGCAGGATAAGTTCAAAATGAAAACACCCCTGAAAGTAGTTTGGTATGGCAGTGGTTGCTTTCATATTCACTTGTTTAAGGCTTGGATTTTCATTCTGACTAAGGAAAAATGTAGCCTCATGAGCTCAATCAAGAGCTCAGCGTTTAAGCTGTTCTATCACAGTTCCATGTTCATGCAACGCATTACAATCTGCTGCAACACACCGCGAGAAACACATTGCAAAAAGCTGTGAGAATTAGGCCTAAGCCGAGGCTCCAACGCGGTGGCGACACTAACAAAATAAGGTGATGTATAGGGAGAGCACTGGAGGCTTCACAATAGGAGTTCAACTATTTAGCTTACTGTAGCGGAAAACAAGGACAAGCAGATATCTTGTACCACGGCAGGCGACCTTGAAAGAGCAGAGATCCAATGACGATGGAAAACAAGAGGTCGTCACTCACCGCTATTATCAGACGATTGACTAGAAGCAGATGAGATGCTAGGTGGCAGGGCGGATGGCGCCAAATAGTTTTTTTTTAAAAGCCATTTGGCTCTTGGGGCGCACTGAGACAAAGAAACTTCATTTAAAAATGGGACTTATAAGTTTATAATTCTCTTTTGTAGCCCATTATTTAGTGAACGGAGTAAATAGGCCATTCAGCACATTTTTACTTTATATTGCTGCAGTAAATGTTACCGGATATGGAGCATAAAGGGTGGTGCCAACAAATTAAACTCCTATTTGGGTTTATTCTTGTTTACATTGTAGAAGCTGCTAATGTCCATTTTTCCTGGACCATGCTTTTCAATGCTTTCAGGAACTCCCGCTTGAAGGATCCCCACATCCCTGGAGAAGTTTCGTGGTTTTGTAGCCAAATTCTGGCTGATCATTCCGTGGCGAAGAAAACGTAGCTCACTTTAGTCTGGTTTTCCAAGTGTTGAATAGGTGACACGGTCAAACTGTTCCAGCCATTCTTCATGATCCTCGCACAGTGAACCGTTAGGCTTGGGCAAGAATCGGGGCTGGTGCAAAATAATGGAGGCTGGTGTCGTAGCCATGGTTGACGCCGGCATTGCGGAGGTCTTTACTAGCGTGCGGTCCAGTAGTTGTTCGTATTCAGGTGAACGCCTCTGGAGACAACGGCTGCTCAGAACTTCGTCGTTGGTTAGGACGGCTTCTGCGGCTATATTGATCCGCTACTTCGAGACGGCTCTAGCTTCTTGGCGGCTCCCAGCGGTTGCGAGGGCGATAGGAACATCCGTTAGCCCCTCCTCCAGATGCCACGTAGTAATGACGGGATTTAAGCTTTGAGAAAACAGCGAAAAGTGCTCCTAAAGTATACTGTTTATTGGGATCAAATGCACCCATAATGGACTGAATCACTCAGCCGTGGCTAAAGAAACACGCGTGCTTGGCGGTCAGCGAACAGAACGCCTGCCGCTCTCGGCCGTCCCAATTTAAAACTGATAGCGAACCTTCGAGATACGGCGTGCAAAGTTACCACAACAATCTGGAAGAACATAGAATTGGCTCCGCCTGTTTGCGATCATTCGAGATAAATCTGGTTGCGTCCCGCCTCACAAACAAAGCAATAAAGCCGCCTGCCGTCAAAGTTGAAGAATTGACAGAAAACAGTACAAAGATTCGCAGCAACCTCTACCCTGAGGAATTATTGACTGACATTGGTTCGCAGTTTGCCTCCGACAACTTTCAGAGTTAGTGCGACAGCGTGCATTCAGGCATGCGAGGACGCCTTCATGTCAGGCGGCATACAACTGCGCTTCAGAGGTGCTCGCAAGCATCAAGAAGGTGGGAGTTCTCAAGCAGCTTCTGGACGAAAACATCGTGGAAGTGCAGCGTACTATGCAACAGGAGCTCACTGAATTTGTGCATTTTTTTTACCAGAGTACACTAAATCCGGTAACGGAAAAGATGCCAAGTGCATTCTTCTTGAAGCGTTCGCCTCGTATGAAATTTTGAATGTGACATGGTGAATCACCATATTAGGCATTGAGCAACCCAGTCACTAGAGAAAGTCCGCAGAATACTTCCTCTTAAAAACAAAGCATATGTGAAGACTGCCAGAGGTGAAGTTGAATGTTAGTAGGAGAGTGTCAGCAGATAATTCGTGAGGACTTATGTATATCTCGCCAGGATATCGGACCACGCACAGTGTAGGCATAATAACGACTTACAGTATCGATGAACTATTGCCCCGAGCAGATATCATACTGAGCTGCAGCTGTCACAGATACCCAGTGGGCTGAAGGAGCTCAGTCGTCAAGAAATGAAACATTGAACCTTTGGTCCAAGTAAACTCTCCGATTCGCTGTAGTAGGCCTGCTCAATATAACTCCTTACTGTTGACGCAGCAGGAAAAACAACACAAAGACAATGTGTCGAAAAACAATGTTGCACAGCGCGGAAGGGGTCTGTGGCACCGCTAGAAAGGTGGAGCCGTAACGGGTTCGACATGAGTAAAGATTAAGCTGACTTCTGCCAAACCTAAGGTATGCTGCCTACGACGACATAAGACGAATCAGCAGCACAGCAGCTTCGACCAGACAACCATGCGAAAAGACCTTGCGACAGGTATCAGCTAGAAGACTTCGAAATTTACAACTAGAATCACAATATTTTATGACGGGAACTGACTGTGACGAGACTGGGAGCACAGACTGTACGAGTGCGTTCAATGAATGTGAACAGCCTTTCTTCCTGGTACCAAACGACTGCTTTCACGCGTCTGTCATGGTCGCGCAAAAGCAAGATCTATTAGCGTTTATCGCAAGAACAATGTTTTGTGATCCGCTTCGCCATGTTGGCCGACGCGGGGCCAATTAGCGACGTGTTTTCAGGAATAATGATGAACTTTAAAAGGGTCGCTGAAGGCAGAAATACCTTCCAGAATTTTTAATGGTGCCAAGACTGAAGAACGTCGCCTCTCTCGAGGGGCTTGTACCTTCAGGTGACGCGCTTTCTTTAGGTGACGTGCTGTATTTTACTATTGGCGCGTGCTCATGGGAGCGCGCCGACGATGAAGACGAAGTGTGCGTGTGCCGGTGAACAAAGACGAAGTGTGTGTGTGGTTCGGACAGCCATCTTGTGAGTTCCCTGCTGTGCGCTGGACTTCGCTGAGACTGTGATCTGTGCCGGTCCTGTCTTCGTTACACTATAATGCCACTGCACGAGGTTTATACCCTGACGGGTGCTTTGTCAACACGGCAGCACCAGCTGGGAGGGCTAGCATCAAGGAACGGGACGTGGGATCAGTTGTACTAATGTGCGATCCACTCCACGTGCCGGCAGAAGGCTCTCGCAGAGACACGAAAATTCGAACCATGTCCAGTACTCCAGAACAATGCGCCTAATGGTTGCACAATGACATTTTTTGCAGTGAAATTCTTTACTGGTAGCCAGTATAATCTATCTGTGAAGCCGAAAGCGTGGTAGTCGGTAGCACCTTTGCTGTTTGCTCTAGCAATGATTTCAAATAAAAAATTAGTTATATACGAACGGCAATCAAAATGCAATTCTTGATTGATAATTTGCTTTTTAATATGAAATAAATTCTTGGGTTAAAGATACTTGCTTTAAAATCTAAATTTATATTCAAAGGAAATTGAATTTAAATTTACCATAAATTCTTGGGTTAAAGATACTTGCTTTAAAATCTAAATTTATATTCAAAGGAAATTGAATTTAAATTTACCATCCACAAGTTTATCATTACTATATTAAGATTTCGGCATTTTTATTGAGAACCGAATTTGACAATAAATATCTAGGACTCATTAAAAACATTTTTTACTTGGTTCTAAAATACAATTACACAAGAATTTCAAATAAATTAGGGCACTAAAACATATAATTTTCAATAGTAACAATTCCAAAAGTAAAATTAAAAAAAAATGATAGATTTATTCTCAATGAAAACATGAGTAGAAAGCACTGTCTCTAACAAGAAAATTCATATTATGGGTAGACTGGGAGACCGAAGGAGCCTGTGAGCAGTTTTTGTTCGAGCAAGAGGCGACATCCTGGTTAAGCTGAATTGCAGATTTGGGTAGTGTTAAACTGCGACTAATGCAGGTTCTCGCAGATTGCCTCAAATGTGTTGTGTTGGGTTTTATGGCCCATATGCAGCTAAGGCCATCATGCGCCAAGCTCAAGGTGTAGAAATGGTTTCCTGTAGAATGTTTAGGAATATGAAAAATCGTCGATGGGTTGGATGGCCTAAAAATATTGAACTGCCTGGTAAAAAACAGAGAAGAAATCTGGAAATAGCTAATGGTAAAAGCCACAGAGAAGGTAAGGTAGCCTCAGTGGCTATCCTTGGCTGGGCAAGGATCCTGAGGCTCCCAACTAATCAAATAAAAAGCCTTAGCCTTCTTCTCAGGAATGAGAAAGTGGCTGAGGTCTACCATGCAATAAAGCGAACCAGTGGTTCAAAATTTACGGTTTTTCAAGTACCCCTGCTTCTTTTAAAAAGCTGAAAACGTAGGGTATGTTAACAATGGCATTATCATCTAAGAGCAGCGCTAGATGAAAAGAAATGCATTCATTATAAAATTGGGTAAAATACTTTTTTGTTAGTGTTTCAAGTTTCACACATGAAAATAAAATGTGATTAACAGTAAGATCATCTCCGCATTCGCAAACAGGTTTGTCTTTCTTTGTTAGTAGGAAGTTGTGCGTAAGGTGCGTGTTGGCTATCCGAAGACGGCATAAAATCTCTTCCTTAAAACGTTCCTGGTGTACACATGATTTAAGTTCACCTAAAACCGGTTTTGTAAAGTGTAGTTTATTTTTCACTTCGCTGTTCCATGCTGACTGCTATTTTTCTCTTAATTTACGCTGTACTAAGTCATGCAATCGCCAAAAGGTATACTGACTTTTTTTTATTTCCTTGCCACAATCTCTAGCAGCGAAAAAATTCATCCTCTCGTTGCCTCTTATCCCTACATGACTGGGAACCCTGCAGAGTTTTATGTTTTGTCCTCGAGCTGTCGCTGTTACTATCTTGTGTGTGATTTCACCGAGAATCGGAGTGACTACATTTCTAGAGTGCAGAGCTGTAAGTATGCTGAGGGAATCTTTGTAAGTAGTACTGTTGGTGAGGTTTTGGCTTTCTATTTTTTTAAGGCCACACAGACTGCTTAAAATTCTGCAGTGAAGATGGGATGAGCACTGTGGAAGTCGTACTGCTTCCTCCGACTTCCCTCGGACCAGTGTGCTTCCTACGTAAAGGTCCGTTTTTGAACCATCTGTATATAACTGCGTAAAACTACTGTATTTTTCTTCGAGTGCCAGGAATTCTTCTAGTATATGTTGTTGCGGAGATTGATTTTTATGGAACTGAGTAATAGTGAGATTACAGATTGCAAGAAAATTGTACCTTGGAGGCAGCAGATCTCGTCTGCGTGCAATGTCAGGTAATGTATCTAGTACGCCGAGGTTTTGGCGCATCTCTTCAATACGCAGGAGGAGTGGCCTGAAAGCGAGCGGTTTATTGTTAAACAATGTTCTAGATGGGCACTTTGTGACTATTGGGTAACATAGGTGTTTGGGCAGTGAACGGATGTTTAAAATGTATGAGCATGTGAGAATGGTTCTTCTATTTATAAGTGACGGTTCGTTGGTTTCTACATAAATACTATATATGAGCGACGTCCTGTAAGCACCAGAGAAAAGACGTAAACGATTGCCTCAAATGAGCTGTAGCCTAGTTTGGACAGTTTTCAATCCGTGCTACCTCATATGAATATATGTTGCTATCAAACTGGTGGCATATGATCTGTATTTTTTTCAAGCTTGCTAGCGTGTTAAGGCAGAAAACGGGTACAGTTTTTGAGAAATTTCAATGTGTTCATATCGTAATTAGCACAGTTCAGTCTGTTAACTCAGATGTACAAGTGCACTTCATAGATACAGGTTACCAATTAAACCAAAAGAGGCAATTCAGTCAGTAATTTACTACGCGCAGGCATTCAGTGTCTCACGTAAAACAAACATCACGAGGGAGACATCCAACAGGTGTCGTTTAGGCGCCATGATATTAGTCAAAAGCAACAATTTTATTTCCATGAATAAAGAAGAGCGTCCTCAATTCCATTCGGGGAAGAGGCGACGAAAATGGTTACAGCAGAACACAGTCGTAGGACTACCAAAATAATCTTCCCTTAACTTTTATCCGTACGTAAGAACAGCATTCCGGGCAAAAGAAATAAAATCCATCATCGTATCGACAGGTAGGGATGTGACATTCGCGTCCCTAGCGCATCGCTGAAAGAGAAAAAATGAATACAGTAAAGGTTAACAGTCGCGTGACCAGTAGATCTGGTCCTATCAAAACTTCTTGCGAATTGCTTACAATGGTCCTTCGTGTCACTATGCCATTTACCACACCAGCATAGCTGGTTGTGCTCTGCTGTACTGCTAGTGCGCGGCTCAAAATTTTTCGCGGTTATAGATAAGGGACATGCTAAACATTTAGCGCTTCTGTGGAAAAGGCCATACAGAACTTTTCACGATCGAAATTTGTACCGCATGGCTGCCCCAGTGCTTGACTTGGTGGGACATCTCAATTGTCTTCGAGAGTTCGTACTTACTTCTGCTAGATGTCTCATTTTAGAGGCAGTCTCGTCTCATAACAAACTTTACGGATGTTTGATGCTGGTAGAGTTATTCTAAACACGTATTGCTCAAAGAGAAAACATACGCAACCAGATTAACATTTCCACGTACTAGTCGCATCAATCACGCGGTCAGGAAGACAGTGAAGAGCGATTCCAAAAGAAATTGCTTATTGGGCTGACTCGCGCCCAAAACGAACTGAATGACTCGGTGGCCGCGTAGCAACAAGTGTGCTCGGCGGCCGTCGAACAGAATGCCAGCCGCTCTCGGTAGTGCTCCTTTTAAAGTTGACATCCAATTTCAAGGATTCAGCGAATCAACAGTCGAGTGAGCTCCGCCTGTACGCGATCTTTCGAGATAAATCTATCGTATCTTGCATTACAAAGTGATAAGCCCGCGTGCCGGCGGTATTGAGCAAGAACAAATTAACATTACAAAGCTTTGCGGCATTACCCGCCTATTAAAGAAGCATCGGCTCGATTATTTAGAATGAAGAGAAATGTGGGTAAAAGTAAACACTAAGAATGCGTGAAAGAAAAACAAAACAATCACTGAGGACGCAAGAAGAGCCCTTCGCAACGCGTAATAAGGCTTTAGGAGCGCAATATACCTGGTGTTTCAGGGAAGGTGGTCACTAATTTTGAAAACGAATTTTTCAGGCAAAGAGAAGCTTTTTGCGGCTCAGTGATACTATTCTTGACGGAGGTCAAAAAACGGGCGAACCATATTAACTAGTAAAGTGTTTAAATGAATTCTAATAATTATCTTCTTGACTATTACAGATAGACACCTGATTGCAACCATAAACTTGTAGCAGGCCATTAGAAATAGCCATATTCTTTTTATGAATTTCGAAACCGCGATTAGGTTCGGGGCTGTGGCTTGACAAAATTCGGCTTTCTCCACCACTTACGTGCTCCTGAGTGGTTGCGTTGCCTGCATGCTTTTCGAAAGCGCACGTATTTTGGCAGTATTCATCCAAATATTGTCCAGCCACAGGGGCGAGAGTAATCACGAATTCTAGATTGTAACAACTGATAGGGCTACTACTAACGTCGGACTACACATCTCTAACTGCAATCAGGTGCCTATCCATAATAGTTAATTATCAGATTTTAGTTAATGGCTTTAGTAGTTAACATAACGTCCACCAACACTGGTATGAGGGCGAATCACAGTCGTTCTACGTATTTATTAGTCAAAATAAGCTACGTACATGTAATTACAAGTATAGTAATTACTATTCTACGTTCCGTACAGTATTCTTCCCATAATCCTCACACCGCTCCAGAATTTGTCCCATGCATCGCAGTAAATTTGAGATTTCCATGCGTTATAATTCCTCCGGCTGACTGGAACCACAGTCGGACTGCTGTCTTGGTTTCACTGTTGCGCGCGAATCGCTGTCCTGCATTAGAGCGGTAAGCTTGGCTAGTTGGTTGACGTTCATTTTGTAAAAAATGGAGTACTGCGCTGAAAAAAAAACAGACAAAAGTTTTTTTAGCGCGGAATCAACTTTTTTTTGCAAGACGGATCGCTGTGCTGCCCGGACCTTCCTCAGCCGACAGAAAACGTGTAAATCCCTAGGGGCGAGGTCCGGTCTGCATGGTGGGAATGTGCTAAGATTGCCCCCTGCAGTGCGCATTTATGGCCCGTCCCAAGCGGGTGTGACTTTCCTCAGCTGTGCGGCGAAAGCTGTATTCATCACTGAATGACGGTCTCTTGTGTCGATTAGAGCGATAACTTTACTGCCGGCGATAGCCATTTCCAAGTCATGTTCTGGCTCTTGCTTTGCACGCGGTCTTTGGCGTCGTGTCACGGCTTCGTCGGGCATGTGAACCATAAATAGAACGCGTCGTTGGTGCTTTTACGGGTGGCAGCGTCTGTTAGAAGTCGCATGGCGTCGCGGTCTAGGTCGTCTTTGTATGCGGCGTCGGCATATTGGGTGCGGTGTGTTCATGCTGCGGGGTCGCTGGAGGTCGTGCTTCGCTTGTGAGGAACCTCACCTGTTACGGTTGCTGTATTTAGTTTCCCCTAGGTGGGATGACGGATATTGCTCGTACCGCGGTGGTGTAGCTCCGGCGTGGCAACGCGAACCACGAAGCTTACGGCAGTGGTGAGCGGGAATGATGGTTTGGGGCATGTTCCTCTCGGCACAGGTAGGTGTGGATTTCTTGAGGGCGTTGTCCGAAGCGTGGTCGCGGTGCATCAAAAGAAAAACCGCGAAGACCGATACGCTTGTATGGGTAGTGATAAAGAATATTCCCGCGAATCTTTGTGCTCTTGGTTTATTTACAATTAAAGCAGTTTGTTTACGATCAAGCGGCTTTATCGCTTTGTTTGTGGTGCAAGACGCGACCAGATTTATCTCGATTGATCGCATGAACGCGCAGCCGGTTCTACGCTGTTCCAGACTATTGTGGTTACTTTACATGGCATATCTTGAAAGTTCGCTACCACCTTTAAATTGACCATTGCCGAGAGCGGCAGGGATTCTCTTCGACGACCGCCGCGCACGCTTGTTGCTACGCCGCTGCGAAGTCAGTGAGTTCTATGCGGGCGAAGGTCTGCATAATAAACAGATTCTTTTAGAAGCCCTTTGCGCTGACTTTCTGACTGCCTTCACCAGTGCGTTACATTTGTTCGAGATCCTAACGGATGTCCTTGCCGTCCTCACTCTCTGGGAGACGCCAGAGTAGCCCGAGACGTCCCGAAGAAGCAGATCTTGGGAAAGCAACAGAAGCTGTCCCAACCGAAGACTAAATGCGAATCAGCCACCGTCTCCAAGGGCGTTCACCTGAGTACGAACTACTACCGGGCCGCACGCGAGTAGCAGGACTCCGCTCCACCGACGTCAACCATGGCTACCACACCAGCCTCCACTATTTCGCACCAGCCCCGAATGCCGCCCTCATTCAATGGTTCACAGGGCGAGGACCCTTAAGAATGGTTGGGCCAGTTGGAACGTGTAACCCAATTTAACATTTGGGATTACCAGACGAAAGCGAGTTTACGTTTTCTTCGCTCTGTAATGTTAAGCCAGAATTTGGTATGAAAACCACCAAGCTTCACTGGCAACATGCGAATGATTTAAAGGGGAGTTAGACTTTCGCGAGCATAATCCAAAAAGAAAGAGCGCAGTTGCTGCTACAGACCCGCATCCAACCAAAAAATGAGACCGTGACTGCTTAAAAAGAAGGAATGAAAGCACTGACAGACGCGCAGATCCCGCCCTGGGCAAAGAGAAGGAGGGCTTTCTATTCCAATTTGTTTAAGGGGCCTCCGGTCCAGTCTGCAGTCCGCCGAAGACCGTCGTTGAAATCAGCACGCAAGTGGCCACGATAGATTGAACCCTAGATGCCAGAGCTCGCCAGTACAATGGGCAATTACACATATCATATGTCACACGTGTGTACATTGTGTTACACGTGTTACGGTGTAGCTACACGTGTATGAGTTAATTTGTCTCGTGCCAGACCACGTGCTGTATGCCTTGCCTGTGTGTGGGGCCTGGCACAAATTCAAGCTGCTGATTTCCAGCTTTTCATTTGGGGCCGTTTTAACTTGTATTAGAAGGAGAATAAAGATTGGCTTGATTTATTTACTGATTCTCCAACAACCATACAGATACGACGACCACCACCAGCGAGAACTTGCTAGACGTCATCGGCGATATCGTTTGATAAGACATCTGCCGTCTTCCCCACAACTCAGATGACGTACTCTGCCGTGGTACGCAGCGACAGGTGCCTCCCAGCCCGCGCCTGAAGCTCTATGTGACACCCCAAGTACCCCGGCGCGCGCTCGCCCAGTTCTCAGCAAGCTCCTCCAAGAAAACCAGATATTTGGAGGACCCCCGATCAACGCCGCCTGCTATGCTTCCACTGCGCTGAGCCCGGTCACATCCTCCGGCACTGTCCTTAGAGAAGAATGGACCTCCGGAGCTCCTCCTATATGACGCCCCACGACCCCAACCTCGCCAGCGGCCGCGCGAAGTTCACGAGCACTTGCGTCGTATCCCTCGCACTCAATGTCGTCCATCGAATTCCGCGTGGCAGTCAGCTACACGGTTCGCATCGCAACGTCGCATCTACGCAGTCGCTTTGGTAGGAAGGTCCCCCAGCTCGCGTAGGGGAAACAGAAAACAGCAACCTTTGCAGGTGGGGTTGGCTTATAGCAAAACGCGGAAGAACCTTTACTGACTACGACACTTGAATACACTCCAATGGAAGCACAGTGGGCGCAATGGGTGCGATAGAAGCATAGCGGGGCGTTGTCAGATGTCCTCCAGGCGTCCCATTTTCTGTTTGATCGTCGCTCGTAGGCTGGACAGGAGGGGGAGGCGGCGGCGTTCTGGTATAGTTGGTCCGAGTCCAAGAGGAGACTTAGGTGGTGTCGTTGGGGCTGACGACTGCATACTGCAGCGGCGAGCGTCATGATTGGAGCTTCCGCTGGATGCGTCGATAATGGGGAGCCAAGCACATGTTGTACCTGTTCGCGGAAGACTTCCGCAAGGTTCGCTACTTGAGGCTGGTGATAAGATGGTAACAAGCGGCGCAGCTCTTCCTGCACAATGTCGCGGAGGACATCCTGCAGCTTGTCTCCGAATGCTGTGCCATTCGGGAGGGTTGGGGAGGGCATTTGGAGCCGTCGAGGGAAATGGCGGACTCGTGCTTCCAAGGTTTTGTCAATGGTGGCCGCATCGCTAGTGAATTCAGTGACGGTCTTCGATGGATTGAGGGTCAGAGAAACTATAAGTGCCTCATCAGTACCTAGCATCAAACGCTTCACTATCTTCTTTTCGGTCGTGTTAGGATCGGCGCGTTGAAAAAGGCGCTTATTTTTTCTACGAATGTGCTCACTATCTCATTCGGGTGCTCGATGCGTCAATGCAGAAGCAGCTGCCCCTTTCTTTCATGGCGATGCGATTGAGGATGTTCGGCTGCGGTGCGCATAAGCGACAGACCTAACCGCTCTGTACTCTGTGCAGCTCGTGGGGTACAAGGAACCACTGCGCAAGCGCGGCGTTGTCCACCGGACGTGGCAGCATCGGCGACAAGCCTCAGCTGTGCCTGGTAATTGCTGATCGTCTGCGAGTACACCTCCCAGACAACCATCTGCAGTGTCATTAACAGCTAGCATAGACTGGACACGTGGACACGACTGTGCCGGCTTCAGCTATAAAAGGACCCTGCCTACACCATCGAGCTTCAGTTCGGCTGCGCTGCGCATAAGCGACGGACCTAACCGCTCAGTACTTTGTGCAGGTGAGAAAGTGTCATGTTTCTGATAATTCTGTAAATAAGTTACTGATTGCGCACTGCTGCCGAACACAGCAACATTGCTTCTATTTTGTTGTACATTGCTTTTTCGCTGAGATTTAGGTGTGCTATTGAACCATTGTGCAGCGATAACGCGCTGTCACGAGTAAGGAAGTGAAAGATTTTGCGAAATCTGTGGAAGATACGAACCGCGAGCTCATAGCGGACCTAAAGGCATTAAAGGAAAGCGTTAAATATTGTAGCGACACCTGCGATGGAGTAAGCGTACTCCGAAAAGAATTGAAAGAGCTGCGCAAACAGCTTCAGGATTCACACAAAGAGAATGAAGAACTAAGAGCAGAGAACCATAGACTGAGTGAGAAGCTAGAAGAACTCGAACAATACCAGAGGTTGAACAATCTGGAGATAGGGGGTGTTCCAGAAGACGAAGATGTATGTGACGTTGTCAAGAAAATCGGAATCTTATTGGGTGAGCCAATCGCAGATTCAGACTTAGACATTTCCCACCGAGTGCCTACGTTTAAAACGCAAGAAAAGAACATTTTGTTCGCTTCGTGCAACGAACAAAGTAGGACTAAATCCTGCAAAAGGCAAGAAAACAGCTGCTCAACACAGAAGATCTGGAATACGATGGAGACAGCAAACCAGTATACATAAACGAGCATTTCACCACCTTAAACAAGGAACTGCTTCACTCTGGAATCGTTCAAAAGAAGAAAATGGGCTGATAGTTTGTGTGGACTCGTGGCGGAAGAATACTTGCAAGGAAGGACGAAGAAGCTGACGTGTCGTACGCATCACCAGCTTATCTGATGTAAAAAAAATTCAAACTGAATCAAGACATAAAGAAAAATATCATCATTGACACTATCTACGGCTGAGGATACCGATGTAAACTGCTGTTATTATGACACGGAAGATTTTAAATCAAGATTTAGAAGTTTTAGGGGAAAATCCACAAGACTACATTTAAACACTAGAAGTATCAAAAACCAGATAGATGACTTCCAAATACTTCTTAGTTCTCTCGCAATGAAATTTCATGCCCTAGCACTTACTCAAACCTGGCTGTCTGAAATGGGCATACCGCCCCACATAGATGGCTACAAGTGTATGAGTTTATGTAGAGAGGGGAAGAGAGGGGGAGGTGTTGCGCTCTATCTGATGAACATTTTGTACCTCCAAGCTATAGATGAATTGACAAGGCTGGAGGACCACGTTGAAAGCCTTTTTGTCAGGGTCTCAAATTTTTCAATTGGCGTTTTGTACAGACCGCCAGCGGGTGATATGTCAAAATTTTTAAATTTCCTAGATGATGCACTCTTACTGCTTCAGTCCTCAACTTCGTCCATCCTAATCCTTGGTGATGTAAATATAGATACAATATCAAGCAATGCAGAAGCACAAGAATTTCAAAATGTCCTGAATCTTCATGCCATTACCAATGCCATACGACTGCCCACCAGGATTACTCGCGACACCGCTACCTACAGAGATGTTTGCATCACGAACACGTGTTGTAGCCATGTTACATCGGGTGTTATAATCAGTGATATTAGTGACCACATGACAATTTTTGCCCCACTTCTTCAGTAATAGAAGGCGATTTATGCCTTAGAAAGTTTATGTACTGTGAAATTAACCACGAGTGCCTTCAGAGATTCAGAGCACTTATTTAGCTAGAATTTTGGGAAGATGTATATGAAGAAACCAACGCCAATATTGCCTGTAACGCCTTCTTCAAGAAGTTTTCTAAATGTTATAATGCAGCCTTCTCATTGCAAGAATGTGAAGCAAGGAGTAAGAAAATAAAGAAACCATGGATAACTCGTGAACCGAAAATGACTTAAAGCTAATACTAAGTGGTGACCTTAATATTGACTTTTCGTCCTCATCTCCTGAGTCACAAGAAGCAAGCAGGTTGTTCGAATGTTACGCCCTTACCAACTTCATAAATGAAGAAACGCGACTGTTAACACAGACATCCATTGATGTTTTCTGTAGCAATGTGTCAATGGAATTTATCAAGTCTGGAGTGGTACTAGCGCAAGTTAGTGATCACCTGCCAATTTTTCTTTTTTGTCGAATTGCCAACGGCATTTCGAAAGAGTAAGCCTTCATATATGACATACCAGTGCATAACAAAACAAACTATCGAAAATTTCAGTAATGAAATACGAAAGGTCGACTGCAATCACGTCTACAAAATAACTGACCCTAGCAAAGCATATGACGCATTTATAAACACACTAAAATTTTTGTACAATAAATGTTTCCCTAGGCCTAGTAAAGCGTGCAAGCCCTGGATAAATCGTCGTTGCTTAAATATGATTCAAAAGAAAAATAATCTTTTTAAACGGTTTCTTCGAACTAGGTCTTCCGACGACTTAGCCAAATTTAAATCATATTGCAACAATGTAACTTCATTTCTTCGAGAAACCAAGAAGGAATACATGAAAAAATTATTTTCTGGTAATGTACAAAATCGAAGCGACCTCATGTAAAAAGAAATAAATAAAGCTCTAAACCGTACAGAACAGGAACCCGTCGAGCTAGAAATCTTAGTCCGAAATCAGAAACTTTCGGGAAAAGAACCAGCAGATACTTTTAATTAATTACTTCGTGTCTTTAGTTAACAGTGTACATAACCCTGATTCCCTGAGCTATCTCAAATCTAGAAATCACAGTAGTGCATTTTTATCACCAACGGATCGCAGTGAAATTGAAAGCTGTTTTCTTGGTCTCCGAACGAGTAGTACAAGGGACGTAAATGATCTAAAAATTCAACCTATTAAACATACCATTGATCTAATTAGTCCTGTTTTAGAGCATATATTTAATCTATGCTTTCTGCAGGGAGTTTTCCCACAAGCCATGCAAGTTGCTAGGGTGACAGTAGTTTTTAAAGGTGGCGAGAAAAATAACTTGTCGAACTATCGTCCCATATCAATCCTCTCCATTTTTTCAAAATGCCTAGAGAAACTGCTGTACAAAAGGATCATTAGCTTTTGTATCAAACATAACTTATTGACACCTCATCAACATGGGTTTAGAAGTGGCCACTCCACAGATACAGCGCTTTTAACTCAAAAGGAAATAATCCTGCAATCTTTCGAACAGCACCAATTAACTCTGGGTGTATTTGTAGATTACTCAAAAGCATTAGATTCCATTAATAATCAGACAATGCTTGCTAAACTTGAGTTCTATGGCTTCCGTGGAGTTTTTCATAACATATTGAACTCTTATTTATCTGCGCGAGTACAACAAGTAGTAATTAACAATAAATTATCCGACCCGAAATCAGTTTTAGCAGGCATCCCGCAAGGAAGCATATTGGGGCCTTTACTTTTTATCATCTACGTTATTGACATCGTTCTCATTGACCCACGCCGAACATTTATAATATATGCTGATGATACTAGTTTATTTTTCAACTCTAGCAATATACAAAATCTGACTGAACAAGCAAACACGTGTTTACATCTTTTAAATCAGTGGTCGATCGTCAACTCACTATCTATAAACATAAATAAAACAAAAGTCGTGCTTTTTAGGCCAAGAAATAAAATAGTGTGCGATAGCGACATTTCACTTCGGATTGGGTCTGTGCCTTTAGAAGTTGTCT
The DNA here is from genome assembly GCF_052857255.1 of Amblyomma americanum. Taxonomy (NCBI): domain Eukaryota; kingdom Metazoa; phylum Arthropoda; class Arachnida; order Ixodida; family Ixodidae; genus Amblyomma; species Amblyomma americanum. The sequence continues at coordinate 73,339,292 of NC_135500.1, read as the reverse complement.
CCGTCGTAAAAAGCCTTGGAGTATATTTTGAGAAGCATTTATCGTGGTCAACACATGTCGATAAAACAGCGGACAAGCTGTCGAAAATAACTGGTGTGTTAAGTAAACTACGCTATTTTCTGCCACAAAAAGTGAAACTAATTCTTTACAATTCCATGTTTGCTTCCGTTTTAAACTACTGTTTCACGGTATGGGGAACTACCACACTCTCAAACTTAAACAGGTTACATGTAATCCAAAAACGAGCCATAAGAAGCATTGCAAGCATCCCCCGCGACGTTACGACAAAACTCCTTTTTAATGCCTTCCACATAACTCCGATACACGAGCTATATAATGTCAACCTAATAAAACGATATAGGAGAAGTAATACCTATCGTAATTTTCTTGAAACTTTGTCTCAGCTAACACCTAGAGAGCACACTTATGCCATAAGAAACCGCGATAAATGGTTCATTCCCCAAATACGAACTAACTATGGACGTCAAATGCTCAGCTACCTCTTACCATTATTGCTAAATGCTTTGTGTTAGTCATACAAACCAGTATTTTTGCATCTTATTTCTTTTCCTGTTTTTGTCTGTTTTTATCTCTTTTTTATTTTTTCCGAGTAAGTTGTGTCTCGCTTATTTTTCCTCAAACGCAATTGTTTTGTTAGTTGCTGCCAATGTATGTAATCAAACAAACCTTGAAACCTTGTACGGGGGCGCAGGCGCGCAATCAAGCTCCAGTGAGAGCTTTTTGTCTGCGCCCCTAACATCTGGATGATGTAAATAAAGATTTGATTGATTGATTGATTGAGAATAAAGCAAAATAACAAAAAGTACCATGAATTTATAAGGTGCAAAGATTCAAGCGTACTCGTGGAGTTCAGGAAGCTTAGAAATCAATTGAACTCCGATTTGAGAAAGGCGAAGAACACCTATTATGAAAATAGGTTCATGAATGCTCAATGTGATTCTTGGAAAGTATGGGACATCATCAACGAAGTAATGGGTAAAAGACGTTACCAACAAGACATGATAGAAATTTACAAAGACGGCGTTTGGGTTCCAGTAACGGAAGTTGCTGAAGAAACGAACAGAAGTTTCATTACCAGAGGCTCGTGTGAAGAGGCTCAAGCAGAAAAGGCAGTCTAATATCAGAGAAGCAACTCGAATCTCTTATGCTTGTACCAACGACACCTACTGAAATATATGAAATAATTCGAAGTCTATCGCATTGTGTCGCTGCTGGAGTAGATGGCATAAAAGTCCCACCCATAAAATACATTGCAAATACACTTAGCCCGATGTTGCGCGATATTATAATTAAGATGCTCCAGACTAGAGAATTTCCCGAGGAACTAAAAATTGCTAAGGTAACTCCTGTGTATAAGGGTGGCAGAGAAACCGGCAGAGAACTATAGGCCTATTTCGGTTCTACCAGTTTTCAAAAATATTCGAACGGGCCGTATACGTCAGGCTCTCGAGCTTCTTTTAAAAGCATGATATAATTAGTAGTGCTCAGGATGGGTTTCAGAAGAATAAGTCTGCAGAACAACCACTCATCAATATCAAGGATAAAATAATTGAAAATATTGAAGACAAGTTCCTGACACTTGGACTGTTTCTAGATTTAAGAAAAGCTTTTGACACTGTACAGCACGATATACTGCTCAATAAATTGCAAGCATATGGAGTAAGAGGAGTTCATTTGGGATTAATTAGAACATATCTTTTGAGCCGATCTCAATGCGTATCTGTAAACCGTGTGTTATCTAGCAGACTGACAGTTCTGCATGGCGTTCCCCAGCGATCCATTTTAGGACCACTGCTATTCCTGGTATACATTAATGATATAACAAGAATACCAGGTTCTCGCGAATAATGTATGCCGACGATACAAAGGCCCAAACAAATGAATCCCTGGAGAAAGCAGTCAACACTTACCTTTCTAATCTCTCTACATGGCTGCGAATGAATCGGCTAGGGCTAAATACTAGTAAAACTAAATACGTCATTTTTAAGCTAATCAATAAAAAGCACTCATACGCAATGAATATAAAGTTTGAAAACACCCTGCTGACCAAAGTAAGTGAACAAAAATTTCAGGGAATCTCGTTCTCTGAGGATCTTTCATGGACATGCCATACCCTTAAGCTCACCAATGATCTCTCCCGAGTAGTGGGTAGCATATGTAGTATACATTATCTATTGCCGACGTGGTTAAAATGAAATTGTATCACTCTTTATTCTACTCCAAGTTATGTTATGGCATCTTGACATGGCGTACGACATATTCTAATTACAACTGGTTATTAGTCCTACAAAAAAGAATGTTAAGAATGGGCGAGAACTTCCACGGAAACATCACAGTTACCCACACAACCGATTTTAATAAAACATGCTATGCTCCAGACCGACCAGGTATACTATTTCAAATTACCACTATGGATTCATAAACACAAACTTTATCCTGCGTCCGCTGGTAATTCATCTCGGTTTTCAACCCGAAATCCTACACTTAGACTGCCAGCTATAAGAACAAACTACGGGCGACAAACGTTAAACTTTCAAACAATTAAGGCGTTCAACAGAACAGATATCAATGTTGATTGCAACAAAGGAATTGCTGTTTTCAAAAAAGAATGCAAGAATGTTTTCGTTTCTGGCAGTATTTTCTTTGCTTTGTGAAGACATTGTGTGATTTCGTGTGCGTGTAGTTTCCTATCAAGAAGCAAATGTTCATTTTGTACAACATACTGTAATCGCGGAAGTGCATTTGCATGTGTTTTTCATGGGATTTCGTTTGTTTACTTTCCTTTTCTGATGAGCAAATATTTGTTTTGCTCACAAGTGCGATGCCACTTGCTGAATTATAGTAATTAAATTCTTGTGCTGAATTTGTATTGGGGGCCGAGGCCCTGTAAGGCGTTGTTACGCCTTTAGCTTCGCCCCCCCTTCCCCCTAGACTTGTTCTAAGAAACAAATAAAGGAAAAAATGTGCCAACGTCACCAGCTAACTTCGCGCTTTTCGAACAAAACTATGGGTGGGGAATACAGGGCGAAGAAAACATGCTTTACTATAATCTTGTCATCTCATGTGTTGAACACTGCCACACGTTCCAATTGCTCGAGCCGTTCTGCAGGATCTTCGCCTAGTGAACTGTTGAACGTGAGGGGCAGTCCAGGCTGGTGCAGAATAATGGGCGTTGATGTTATAGCCATGGCTGACGTTGACTGAGGAGCCCTCCTGCACTCGTGTGTGGTTCGATAGAAGTCTGTGCTCGAGTGGCAGATTTTGGAGGCGTCGGCTGCTTCGCAGTTCCTCTTCGGTTGGGACGGCTTTGGTATCTTTCCCGGTGTTTGCTTCGGGGAGGCCTAGGCTGCTTCGGCGGCTGCCACGGAGCGATGTCGACAAGGTAATCTGGCACACAGGACCTCCACCAGGCGTCGAGTAGTGGTTACGGCAGTCAAATAGTCACGAAGACAGCAAGGAGTGTTTCCAAAAGAAACTGCTTATTGGGCTGGCTCCCGCACAGATAGAAATGAATGACTCAGCGGCGTCGATAGGCAACAAGCTTGCTCGACGGCCGTCCAATAAAAAGCTGGCCGCTCACGACCGTGCCCAGTTTAAAACTGGCAACGAACTTTTGAGGTACGGCGTGCAAACTGCCCACAACAGTCTCGAAAAAGTAGAGTCGGTCGCGCCGTGTGCAGTGATCATTAAAATCATTCCAGATAAACGGTATTTCTTGTTTGGTTCGAAGATGCACTTCTAAGGTTAAATCACAGTTTTTTTTTTTGCGTTCGGCGTAAAATATGCAACAAGTGATTGCCAGTTCTCCTTACCGCATATTCCGAGGTTGCGACAGCGAATTCATTGGGGATTTCAAGTTTAGTGTACAAAGGTCCGTTCTGTTGGAAAAAGGGGGTGAAACAACATTTGGACAAATTCATGCTAGCCGGCTGCAACCTGTAATAAATAAACCAGCTTGAGTACCGGAACACGACGTTAGGCAGTGAACGTCTTTATAAAAGGTCCTAAATGCGCTTTGCTTGCAAATAAATGCACTGCTTTTGTGCAAAAGTTCTAAACAGAAGTATTTTTATAGGTCGCACACTTATCCGTGGACTCAATGGTATATTCTTCGGAACTGAGCAATTGCAGATCTTTTTTTGGAGACCGCCATTGACTCAAGCTCCTGGAATTGAGAGACTGGGGCGTGGTTCAGCTATATCTCTTCTCAATCTGCACCTCGCGCCGCATGTAGTGCATCCTTTGTACTATCCTACCAGCTTGAAGCAGAGCTGATGCAATTCTAGAGAGGTAAAAACAAGAGTTTGAAATAAAATAGACCAGTTTTTTTAAGGTTAAGGTGTGAATTGAAGGCCTTTGGATATTCTAGGAATAACAAAAGCAACATCAAAGACCATATATGGTTGGTACTCTGCGGCGTTGTTACAAATATGTGCAATAATGCTGTTCTAAAGTGGCATTTTCCGCTTCTGATAAAACTACCTACTTGAAATAGAAAGAAACAGGGATCAAGCTGGAGTTTTAAGGGTGTTTTTAAATTATAACTGAAATGAGGAAAGAATTTTAGGGGAGAGAGATTACAAATTGGCTCGATAACTTACTCCCTTTTACAAAATCGCTTAAGCTGCGGACTTTTAGGTTGTCTGCTAAAGTTAACAGCACAAAAACGAGCCGGTTTTATTTTGTGCAGTCGTATATATTGCATTTATAAGGTGTTGTTTACTCCGGACGAAAACCCAGTGATGCTCCCAGTGACGAGTGCGTGACGGCAATGCAGCAACAGTAATAGGCGATACACTGTACCGGTCACTTTAATCAGGTAATCTCGGCTCAGAGCCTATTTTAGGCGATCTACGCGACCTATCAGCTTCCGTTTTATTTCTTTAGGGTGCCGACCTGTATGATGGATGGCCCAATTTGGAGTAAGTGCAGTGGTAATTCCCAGGAAACACTTCTGATAATCAAAATATCGCTCAGAAGACAGGAGATAATGCTAGTTATTTGTGAACTCGCTTTCTTTTCTTCCACTACGAACTGCATTCTGATTAGCTAAAGCTTCCAACTCAGTTCATTACATCTCAGGCCGGCCAACATCCTTCCCCACACCGCAACCTACAAACACGTCACAGACTCTGGGAAAAAAAAAAGAACATGTGCCAGTAGGGGTAGACTTAAATTCACGCACTTTGGCCCGTATTAATACCGTAGAGAAGAAACTAGTAAAGAAAAAATGCCGGAGCTTTAACGTAATTAGACTAGTAGACGTGCGAATGCATGTGTTTAGGCGGATTAGCTCATGGTTTTGCTTTGCTGAAACGTCGGCACGTCTGGCGACGATATTAGACTCATATTAAGCTCTGATCGAGGTTAAGCTGATTTGAGCTCTTCGCGCTGCAGTTCAAAATTGATGATTTTACAGGGAACCCTTTCAATGCCAGTCTAATAATTCACGAAAAGGAGTGCGTACGAGGTTTTCCATACGACCTTGCGCGCAGAGATGTAACTGCAAGGAAAAAAATGTCCGTTGTAAGTCACGAAGAAGCGAGAAATATAGCCTTTAATAGTGATGAATATTTGATTGTAGTGTAACAAAAGCAGCTTGGCCAAGATATCTTATATCAAATAGCTCTTTGACTTATATAAGCAGCTGTTTGACCTATATTGTATTTGCATGCAATTCGAAATTGAAAACGAGATTAGCTCAGCTTTGTTGAGAAAAATGTTTTAGTTCATCTGTTGATGCCGTGCAGCCTTCCAATAGCCTATTGTTCCTGTAGTTTTTGTGTGAACGGGTAGCCGACTTTCCAACAGGTTTGCTTTACAGAAAAGCGCGGACTTTCTCGCCGCCGTATATTCAGCTATATTGTGGCTTTATAAACAAATGATTAAGCATCGTTTTCTGCCGAGGAGTCAAGCTGCTGTGTCGACACTACTGTCAGCCGCGTATAGCAGTCAGTGCATATGCATCTGGTCTGTTCTGAATTCCGCTGTAACATATGGCCCGTCACTCGATACAAGTCGACGACTCGTTCTCAGGCGGACGTCATTTTTAAGGCCGTGCTCTGGAATTGATGAGCAACTAATTATAATGACAAAATATGATTTCAACGTATTGGTATCATAAACGCAAAAACTTCAGTTCTTGGCACCCGGCGGCCTTTACGTAAAAAATTAAAATCATCACGGCAATTTCTTGGCCACGCTCTACAACACCGGAGCCCAGCGATGACGTTACGATTGCATTTATTACTGGTCGCAGGCTACACGCGTCTCTTAACGGTTTCGTAAAGGGCTGTGAAATATATGCAGCACCCGAGATGATTTTCGTCTCTTATGTGCTTACATATCTATCCAATCCACGTAGGCCTCCTCTAAAAATTCAATGAACATTTTTAAATACTTTGAAATCTTAAGATACGCATATTTTCCAGGCATTATGTGTGACGTTATAACTCATGTTGTTTGAAACCAACGGCCGGGATTGTGTCTTCCGGTTGGGCATATGAAAATGCATCTAATACCAGTTCGGGTCTTGTTCTCCGCCGGGTACTTTTTCGATGCGGAAATTGAAAAAAAAATTGGCCATTTGGGAAAGGAAATGGTGCAGTATCTGTCTCACATCTCGGCGGCCACCTGAACCGCACCGTAATGGGAGGGTAAAGGAAGGAGTGAAAGAAGAAAGCAAGAAAGAGGTGCCGTAGTGGAGGGCTCCGGAATAATTTCGACACGATGAGCATGCATTTCAAGTGATCGTCTAAGCAAGTTGGTTTTCGTTACGAAGCCCGCAGCTTGAAGAGAAAGCATCATTCCAATTTGGGAGACGGGCTTAACCTTGGAGCAATTACGTTTGAAATCAGAGAGAACCAGTTCTCTCATATTTTAGTCCGCGGTTCGGAGACTCTGACATTAGGTGTTTTCTTCTCTACTTTGTTGTGCTGGTCGATATACATCAAATTTTGTGTTCGTTCTTTCCGCTAATTCCGTAATTTCGGCCGTTTCTGGGTCTCCGAATGGTTGTCTATAGGCCTTTAGTTGAGCAGCTTTTAGATGAGGACCAATGTCAGCATGTAATTTTTCAGCTTCGTGGTGCGAAGCACATCAGACCATGATTCATTATCTGTGCTACTTTTCAACACAATTTCTATATCCTGCTAGATTTTTCTTTGTATAAAGAAAATTACATGTTTAACAGCCATTTCGCAGTATTAAGTAGCATTCTAGGGTCAAAGCCCTCCGTGGTGGCGTAGTGGTTATAGCACTGGGCTGCTGACCCGAAAGACTCATGTTTGATCCCGGCAACCGCGGTCGCATTTCGACGGAGGCGAAATAGTAGAGGCCTATGGACTGAGCGATGTCAGTGCACGTTAACAAATCACAGTTGGTCGAAATTGTCCGGAGCCCACCAATACTGCATACCTCATAGCCCGTGACACGTTAAACAGTATAAAACAAATCTTATTGAACTCACAGAGGTTATCGCTAATGCTGGGTTGCTCCCTCCGCCCCCCTGATTGTCTCCTCTCCCGGAAGGAACGCGTCGTTTTGCTTTAGATTCGTCGTTTCGCGGTCCTGAAGTTAATGTTCGCTGTTTTATTTAGCCTGCCAATATTTGTCTCATTGGTTAGTACTAAAAAAACAACTGCATTCACACTTTCCCCTTGTTGCATGCTGTTAAGTAGTGAATCATAGCCTGGGAGCTCGTGGGAAATGCACTTTGCCATATTTTTATTCTCCATGTTACCGTCTCATGCTCAGGCATTGCTGTCAGTAATTACCTGTGCTAGAGGTATTCTTTACCTCTTCTAATACTTGGGTGACTATCTTGAACCGCTGGATCTGTATCAATCGGTCGATAATTACATCAGATGTTTTCAAATTATTTATTCAATCGGGAATCTAGTTTGAGTGCTTGCTAATAAGCACGGGCAATGTCATTATCATATTAGAGATTAATAGGATGTTTTTCACCAACTCCTTTATCCAGCTTAGTTCCAATACTAGCCCGTAATTGCTCCAATGATTAAGGCTTTATCAGCTTTTTAATGGCCGTGCATAATCACTATATAACCCCAGCAGATATGTTACAGGAATGTTGCGTACGCCTTTTCCACTCAAATGTTAGCAGTTTGGCCTCTTATATTTCGGCGCAATCATTCGGTTTATTGGAATTTATGAAGGCTGTTTACAATCTGCAATTTATTTTCATCTGATTATTAGTAGGAATATGGTATATTATTGAGAACATTTTCCGAAGTCCAGCCTGAAGCATACCGTTCTTCTAATCCTAATGAAAGTAATGATAGTAAATGCACTGTAATCAACAGACAGTAAGCTGACTGATTTATACTTTTGGAGATTTTTTAGGACGTCCCAGTTGTGGAATATTATTATGTTTGTAGTTTTCCGCGCCGCCGGTATGCACAAGGTGCCGGTGAAGTGGGAGTATTCCCTGCCAGGTTTTCCCAGCATAATTTGTCTGCCGTCCTTCAGCACAACGCCAATTTATCTGTCTTTCACTACTGCTTTTCGATTTTGCCTTCTTATAACAGCAACATCACTTCCTTTCTTGACCTGCGGAGTGTCCATCTCATCTACACTGCATTATCCCTCATTACAACATCTGTACGTTATGCGATGTTATAAAAACAACATATAATTGCTGTGCTAATTAAGAAGATTTGGCTAAATTGATAATTACATTGTTCCCCGCGATTATGATTTCACGGTTTTATTCTGTGCTGACATCAAGCTTTGCCATTGCTGCTTTGAAGCTACATTCATTAGAGCTGGCACATCATCTGTATTATGCTTTCTTATGTAGAGGTGATTTACGTTACTACGACTGATTATTTTACATTTACTAGTTTTTCCTAATCATTTTTGCACCACACTTTCATGGGGCATCTTTTCAATTGATAATTTCCCTCCTGAGGAAGTACCCTGGCTCGCTACTACGCACACTAATGTTATAGCTAACTCCGAGAATATACAACTAAAGCCGACATTTTTGGCTTGTTTGTTGAAGCTGTCTTGCTTAGTTAAAGCGAAATAGCAGGCTAGGAGTCACCTATGGACCTTGTGTATTGTTGTCTTTGCTCTACTTTACTAGCAAGGCTGGTTTAACCGTCGTCTGTTTTCAACTTTTTCTCTCATCTCGAGATTCTTTCGCCTTATTTATTCGGTCACCAATTTCTCTTTCTAGACAATTTCGCTATTAGATTACACGCCGCGTAGAATTTAAGTCGAATCGTCCTGGTAATTCAATATTTATTTGCGGGTGTCAAGATGTCCGGTATTTGGAGCAACCTTTTATTCCAGTTATCCCCACCGTGCCCAGAATCTTCAGACTGGGGCGCAGTAAATCCCCGAAGCGAATCAAGTCTTACTCCTTGGGCTGCATCACTTCTCTTTCAGGGTGTGGCGAATGCCATGCAGGATAGTTAATTTTCGTCATGTAGTACACGTTTTCAAACGTCAATCTGAAACGTAGGTTGGGCGGCCTTTTTTCTTAGATTTTCACCGCGCATGACACAAGCAGTGAAGCAAAGCTATACGCAATAAGAGATGTACGTGCCATAGAGGCTGCGATCACAGAAGATCCGTTATGAGGTGGAATTGAGTCTTTGCAGGTGTTCAGAGCTTTGCAGAACAGGATACTGACCTGCGGAAGAATGCATTCGTTAGTTGACAATATACTTGATTAAGAGTAAATATTCTGGTCTTCTAAAGAATGCTTCAAAGTAGGTGACATTACAAGGCAGCCTTTCTTCAGCCAAAAACGTGTTCGCGCAATTGGCGAGGTCATAAAAGGACAAACCTACTAAAGTTAAACCTTTCCGCTCTGGTGCCGTCATCAGCAAAAGTAGCACGACAATGCGGTTTGTTTCTTATCGTTGCAGTGTAGCACTTCTGCCTCCTTTTAAGGTCTAAATCTCTGTACAATATAGAGAACTCTCGAACGAATCTCCTTTCATGAACATTGGTCTAAAAAAGTGCCGCAAGGGTTCCCCTGTTCGGCTGAGATGGGAACCGGGATGTCTGCCTATTTTTGGAAAAGACTGCAAACACTGTGTAAGTTAATATCCTGAACTAATTGAAAGAACTATATTCGTCGAGGCTTGGTGTTTTGCCCCGAATTCGTCTTGCTCCAAACAAACGTTACTGATGCGTACGTACGAACGTAGAAATCGGTTCACCGCTTCCTTACGTGATAGCACAGCTGCGCATAAATCAGCTCTTCTTTGCAGTTTGAGTGAACCTCCCACCTGAAGGTGGTTCGCAAGCTACGGTATTGCCCGACGAATTAAACACCACGAGCAGCTGACAACACCGTTTGTTGTGGGCTAACGAAACAACACAAAATAAAGAACAAAACAAATGCAGTCGCACCGCGTTAAAACCAAGGCTTATAGAGTCTGCACGCTACGCAAATGACATGGCTGCCGGGGTCGCAGTTACGAACGCCAGGTACTACAGTAACGCTCCCGGCAGCCCGCCGTGGACGAGCCGGGAAGGACGCTGCCCCCCGCCGAAAGCTAACCGTGAACTTATCGCCGGCGGCAGCGTGAAAGCAGCAACTGGTGTGAGTGGCTGCGACACCGTGACATTTGTGCAAGCTGGACTGTGTCGCGTAGCTTGCTGGAGCGTCTTGTTGTTCGATCCGAACGTAGATTTGAGAACTGCACCTCTGCAGAGGAGCCTCGGTGCCGCTGAGTGATTCCTCTAGTGTATGCGCTGCCCCTTTGCTTTCACCGCGGTCGAGTGAATTTGTTTTCTTGCTTATTTTCATGCCGTTTCGTTAGGCCGCAATAAACAGTGTTGTCTGCCGCTCGTGCTGTGTCAGTGGTCGGCCGATACCTTGCCTTGTGTATCCCCCTGAAGGGGGAGGTTCCCTCACTGGCGCCCTACGTGGGGCTCGAAGAGGTATTAGAAACCAGGCTGCTTTCGTAGCAGAAACCCACGCCGAAGAGCTATTCCATCTTCGGAGACGCTGCTTCAGTCTTTCGTCTTCCTGATAGGGTGCCACCCCGTCTTCCGTAAGCTTCGCGGCGTCTCGTGTAGCCCGCGAAAGCGTAACCGCGCCCTAGCAGCGCTCTCTCCGGAATCATCCTCCGCGCGCTGCTTACGCTGCCCTTATCACAACCACGCAGAGCGATCACATGAACACATCTCGCTACCAGCAGTTATTTCATACGCAGTTGTGCTGCACCCGCATGCACCTGGATGACTGAAAGGCAGCGCGTGCTGTTTAATGAATAAAAAAGAGGCCATGGAGTCGGTATCGAGAGCACTAGAAAAACACAATGATTCAAATAGCATTTCGCAACCGATCAAATTGTATCCTTTACGAAACGACTCCCCATTCCACAACTAACTCCATGGCTGGATTCGTAGTGTTTTTATTGCACGTACATGCTGCGGCGCGGTTCTTGCCGAAATCCTCCGGCGCAGTTCGTATCGATGTGTTTCCAGGTTGAATGCACTGCGCCCGAGGTGCCACTCAAAAGTCGAGCGCAGGCGTGATGCTACAGAGCGAGCGAAAGCGAAACCCGGCTAGGAGCTAGGGCTGCCTTGTCACGTGACGATCTCTTTCCCACGATGCTTTCCTGTATATTTTTTATTACTAGGATTCACAAATATCAAGTCACGCTCCTTGCTAGTTTTTCCCCCCAGGGTGATATCCACCAGAAACAAAAGAAATGCTAGTAATGTACAGCTGAATGTACTTGTCACTGAAATTTTTATAGTGGACGAATTGTAGAGCACTTTAGGAAAAATGTTTGGAATACATTTGTACTTCAAATTAAAAAGAAAAAAAAGATTATGTATGGTTATAAAAGATTCACCTTCAAAAAGTTGCTTTAGAATTACACTTGGTTAAAGTAGGTGACGACTCGTACACTCGATGCTGTTGTAGACATGTTTGTTCGGCTTTTGTAATACCCCAATGCATTGCTGATGTCTTTTTCGGAGTTGTATAAATCCAGGGTTGATATATATGCGCGCATGCTTTTTTGTTTTCTTCAAATATTTTAATGCGTTTTCCTACATCTTTTAAATGATTTATCCTGCTGATTTTTGTGAAGTCCTTCAGGCGTTTTTTTCTACTGCCGAGTGTGTATCTCCCGCTTATCGGCTAGCTCCAGTTATCGGACCAACATTTGGCTGTATGTATTTGCACATTAACTAAAATAATAATTAATGAAATGAATAAATGAATCAATCTTGGACAGAGCCCCTTTCTGGGTGGCTTGCAAAAGCTCTAAGATATGGTTTCGTTTCAATACTAACAGACATAGCCCAAGGCATTTTATTTTTCCACAAATTTCACTTCCTTATGCAGGTCGCCTAGTAAGCACAGTACACAATTAAACGCGAGGCTTTCTTTTTCAATATAAGCAGACACTTTATCATAAGGAAATAGCTTTAAATATAAAGACTAGAAAAGCACAGGCGCTTTACTTCTAGTTGCCCCCTCTACAGATAGTCTAATGTTTAGGGGAATCCCCTAAGGTAAAGGAAATTTGTAAAAAGGAAACAAATAACTTATTGGCATCCACCCAAGCGCAGGCTTAAGGCTACAAAAGAAAGCTATACAGCTTCGATAGAAAATTCGTAGTTACGGAAAAATTCGTCCTGGTCTGGGGTTCGACTCCAAGACCACCACTTCACTGGAGCGGTCGCTCTACGAACTGAGCTCACCGTGAGGGCTAGCATATGGCAATGCGAAAGTGAATTGATCAATAACTTGAAGTGCAAACAAAGAGTAACTTGGTCAGGTATTAGAAATATATTCCGCCTTGAAGAATTCCCGTAAATATTTGGCCAACCCTTTTCCGACTTCGAGTTATTAATCAATTCGCTCTGGCCTTACTGTACGCTAGCGGCCCCGGTTAGCTCAGTCGGCAGAGCGCTTCTTGCGGCAAAGCGGTGTTCCCGGGCTTGAGCCCCGGACGAGGACGTATTTTCAGCTACGAAGTTCCTAAGGAAGCTGTATAGCTCTCCTTTGTGGCCGTATAGCTGCGCTTCGTCGGATGCCAATCAGTAATTTTTTCCCTTATTACACCTCTGAAGATATGGCTGCTTATAAATGTTCTCACGACACTGTGAACAGTACATATTCTGGCTGCTTAACTTACAAATTTATTTGTCTAGACGTACGGAAGACAATAGATATATAAAGAGCAACCTTTCTAAATGCTTTTGGCAGTAATGTTGTACAGTCAGCTTTCATAGAAATGGTCCCGGTTTTTAAGAACGTTAGCTCTTACTCATCACGCTTCAAGATTTCGTCGGGTCTCCTACCACCATTGGTCCCAGCGCCATTGTGGCAGCAACTACTTATTACGTTACGAGATTTCATGAGGTCTCCTACTACCCTGAGATCAAAGCGCCATCTGTGGCTGCAACTAGAAAACAGCACATCTCGCATTTAGACTTGTAGCGCCATCTGCAATAGCATTGTAGAAACAACCACCACCCGCGTGCCAATGATGACGTCGCGGTCTAATATGGTGGATAGAGGTGGAACTATGTGAGTATGACGTCAGGGGACGAAATGGTGGCAAAGTTGCGGTTTATCGAGTTCAAGACGCGGCCATTAAAATTGGTTGTGCCCTCTTATCCCTTCCTCCTCCCACTCAACCTCATCAAACATATCCTAAAACGGGTAGGAGAACTGTCCCGTTGAGGTGTATCCAGGCTGGTGCAGCGCGATATTACCTGCGCTGGTGGGAATCAGAAAACAGGTAAAAAGTTACGTAGTCAGCCGGTTAGCTAATTTGCGATAAGAAATCTTTAACTCTTAGAGTTAGACATCCGGTTGCAGTCAGAGATTTGTAGCTGGACGTTTGTAATACTCATAGCAGTTTCAGTATTTAGAACCTTAGGCGCGCTGGCCCAACAAATTGTGGCAACATCGTGAAAAAATGCGCGCATTTTCGAAAAGCATGCAGACAAATAAGTTCCTTCATTGCATGTCTCTAGTCGGAAAAACCAAACTTTCGCGTGCGACATCGGCAAGTATAATCGCGTCATAGAAATTCTCGAACCTGATATAGCTATAGAAATGATCTGCTACAAATATCTATTTGCAAACTATGTGTCCAACTCTAAGTGTTAAGAAATTAATTTTTACAAGTTTATTAAGCGCCGAGCTAGTTAACATTATTCATCTGTTTACAGATGTCCGCACTCGCATATTTTACAGCGGCGTAGACGCCGCCTTCATGTCTAAAAAAAGCGCGCTTTAAAAATTCTTTCGGACCTTCGGTAGAACGCACCTGATACATTCGTTTCGCTTCGTAAGGAGGAGAAATAACAACTACGCGGTCTTTAAAGAATGATGCTTTAACGTCTTACTCAGAACAGACGGCTCCTGATGTCTTCGTAGTTCTCTGCTTTTGTAATACAGAAATGTTTTGCGAGTGCGGTTGGATCCGAGAGAATTACAGGTAACACCTTACCGGTTGCACCTTGTCGGGTGGTACAATCTTTGCAATAGCAAGGATCTCAGCATGGCAACTCCTCATTACTCGCCCAAAGACATCTTTTATTTTGAAAAGAAGTGGTCCAATTCCTAGAAAGGAAATAAAAATCATGGGTGCTTACAACTTTGCTACGGCAAGGAAGGAGTTCTAGATGGATCTCGAAACGTTCAAACAATAATAGCAGAATTTGCTGATGGCAGCTGTCATGTTTATTGTGGGCTGCAAACTCTGTATCAGGACGGAAAAGGCGAAGTAACAGCCTCCACCTCGGCGCATCCCTAATAGGCTAGGAGGAAGAGGTTGAAGGGCGTATGAGAAGGATGAGAGAGGAAGGCGTCTTTGTGATGGGCTCCATGTGAAGTTGGACACTTCATAACAACGCAATGACTCAGCCCAGTACGCGTTCGTTGTTTGCGTTTTGTCTTCATCGAAACGCTGCCGTGGCGCAGTGTGATGTATAATCTAACGAAAACATGTTTTGTGCGCGATAAGAGCTTTTGTTCGGTCTTTCCTATTTCAAAATATTTCATCCTCATCATATAGCCTCTTTTTGGTCAGAAAAATATGTGATTGTGCGCTGCTCCCATGCTCACTCTTAAGAGACAAAAATTGACAACGTATGAAGTATCTTACGCTGTATTTCAAGATTTACTCATTTTGAAATCTTTTTATAAGAGTGGTATTTATAACATCTGTCTGTGCACTCGCTACCGTATGACATTGTGAAGCAGGTTGTGGCGTAAGAAGTAGGGTGAATTTAAACGATGAAGCACCTTGGCAAGACTTGCCTGTATGTGTCTTGTGTCCTCTTATCTGCTTGGGGCTTGGTAACTACTGATTCTTACTCAAGTAGAAGTTAGAACTGCATGCGACTCAAAACTAAATTAAACATTGCATACTGAACACCGGTTAATCTTACATGGGTGTCAATTATTACTATTGCTTTAAGGGTTAGTCTAAGAGAAAATCACAATACCAAAACTTTGCGAGTTAATTTCTGATGGATATTTAAAAATGGGCAAAGAAAAGAGATCGACGCTGGTGTTTGGAGATAGCGGTGAGAGCATTACTTTTCTATTTAGACTGAACCTGACTGATGCTACGTCGACTAACGAATTGCCCGGACTTCAATGTGCGGGCTCTACCTGCGGCAGCTACCAGCGCTCGAAACCTGTTATGAAAGACAAGGTTCAGGCTTTTACGAATTGTATTTCCAGTTTAGTGCAACTGCGCGCACCATTCGACGCAGCGATGGTTACAGGAACCGTTATCCTGGGGCTACATGCACGGAGTCGACCTAAAGCAAGGCAGGCTTTCTCTCCTGTCCTTAGGGGCTGCTTTGAAGAATGCTCCTTCTCATAATGCCAATAGGAGGTACGCGTCCCTGAAAAACGCGACCCGAATTGCGTTTACTTAAAAAAGAAAATAATATTAGCTCCGCAACAAAGGCGCTAGTTGTCCGCCGACAAGGCTTCGTTCTTCGCAATCATGTCCAACATTCTTGGACAAACATTCTGAGTATTAAAAAACTGTAAATTACTGCTCCATTTTTTCTATATGTAGCAAAACAGTTCTATAGTGTTTCCATCGCTCGCATGGAGCAGTCAAGACTCCCGTAGAAAACTAATGGGGAGCGCTTATCACACGATACCAAAACTTTAATAAAAAATAAAGATTATACCGATGGGAGATATGCGGAAATATTGATTGTTAAAGGTAAATCTAAAAAATATATAAAAATGCGTTAATATACTCTCCCCTGTTCAAAAATGCTCTTGACCAGAACTCTTGGTATGAAATTGGTAATTGCGCGATCACACTCGCGCTGGGCTCGGCAGAACGCTGTATTCTTGGCTCCGGCATTTCGTGCTTCATCCGACGGGCGTAAATTAGAGAGAGTAAATTTATTTTTCGGTATATGCTTCTTATATATAAACGTCTTTATATATATATATATATATATATATATATATATATATATATATATATATATATATATATATATATATATATATATATATATATATATATATATATATATATGAAGCTCATAGTCGGGTCTGATCGGTTAGAGTTTTGCAAACAATATTGCATGTGCAAATAAATACAGGAAAATGTTTATTGCGGATGTCATTATACCTGCGTCGGATGGCCATGAGACAGATGCATGCTGCGGGAAACATTTCTGTTTTCTAACTGTGTACAATGATGCCGCATTTGTTTTACCAATTCCCCTATTTCTAACAGAAGCAGACGTGAAGCTTTATAAAAAGGAGATGTCTTACTTGGAATGTGGGTATTGCAAGCAAAACTGCTGCCCCAGATGAGTGTTGCGTACAAGGCAAGAAACCATGTCTGTTGAAGCGAACCACGTCTCTCCCGGCGTTGTCTTCTCATTATACTGTAGTTGATTTGTTGGAACGATATCTACCGGGGTGAAAAAAAACAATGAAAAATGTGTCATCAACTGTCAAGAAAGAAGGGAAAAAAATTGGTGATAGGTCGCGCAACGAAATAATTTTATTTTTGAACACAATTTGAAGTTGAGCTTTTTTCAGAATAGGAATGTGTGCTTTTCAAAGAGAGTTATCAACAGCATCCTTGAAAAAGAGATAAAATATCAGCAGTCGATTAAAGAGACCAGTCTAATTTATGCTGTACATATAGTTACAGTTAAATTGTTTTTACGCTTTTTAAAGCAATACTCAGGTACCCGCACAACCTTCTCTTGGCAATGAGGCCAGACACTCTCTCTTTTCAAGAATTATATAGAAAAGCAGTTTTGCTTTGATTAACGTCCCGCATGTTCTAGGTTTAAAGGTGTTCGCAACGAAGTTGTGGTATGCCTATGATGTGAAAGGTCGGCATTTTACGAATATCCTCAAGCAAGAATTTCTTAATGCGTTTATTTAGAACCATAGTTATCTCTAGTCAGAATTTGAATTTCAGCGTTTTCGCGCCTTTCTTTCTATTCTTTTTACTTTTTCCACATTGAGAGATGGGCACTACAAAGTCGGCCCTATCTACTTCGCCCCATGAGCGCCAGACTTCCCGAAGGGGCTTAGCTGCGTGACCCCCTAAAGCGACGAAGCTGACAGGCCGCGGCCGAGATGTGTTCCCGATACTAACAACGCCGGTAATGGTACGCAGTACCAGTTAACTCTCAACAAAGCCGTCATCCCCATGATTGCTTGGCGCCGGATCTCGACAAGTCCCGGCGGCAGCAGCAGCAGCAGACTCTACATTTTGTCTCGGGAAAGAAGGGTAGTCCCTACGTCGCCTGCAAACCACTTCAATGGGGCGCTTGGACTAGCGGAAGAAGGAGTCAGCCGGTCAGCCGCAGAGAGATGAGTAAAACAAATGCCCTGGAACCGCTGCGAGAGGGCATTTGCGAGGCTTGTTGCGGCGAACCGCTTCCTAAGTCGTCGGCAATATATGACCCCTTGATGGGACGTTGGTGAAAAAATCTCTGGATCTATTTAAGAAAGTGAACTACAGGAAAGTAGTGGCGTACTTCTCTGGCCTACTCCTCGTTTTTTCTTACATGCTTCCACGTGTAGAGCTTAACCACGGTAAAATTGGAGAAAAACTACAGTGTCCTGTCCTTTACCCGACGAGTCTCGCTGCTTTCGTTTCCGACAGCGTCGTTCTACTGCCGAACCAGTCTACAAACTTGGTCTGCAACAACGGCAGCTAAGTGGCGACTGAAACAACCAAACACCCATCTCTTAACCGACATACGTAGTAGAGAAGAACGGACGAGGGCGCGAGTTTGAAAAAGTGCCCGGAAGAGGTTCGCCAACTTTTGAGCTCAATTGTCGGCCGACAACTTTCTTAAATAAGTGAAACTCTTCTGCGGCAACGTGACTGCACGAAAGCTGGTGACAAATATTAGTACAAAATTGCAGTAGATCAACTGGGTGACACAAACATTTATCTTCCTTTAGTAAGTGTGAAATATTTCTCTTAAGCACCGACGTTAGGGGTAAGCTCAGCATGAAAAATTCCCCAGAGTTGTAAAGTTATAACATAAACGACAACACAGATAACAAATAAATCTAATTTTAAACAGATATTGCTGGCTGAGTGACTTACCAGCACAATTGGCAGATTCTCCATCGTTTGATACCGTGAGAAGACGAATGACCGACTCTTGAACACTAAGCTGTGTTCAGCAAATATATTTAAACAAGTACTGCAACTTCAAGACGTATTCGCGAATAAAACTAAACATAGCGATTACGCTTTGCAGATATGACTACTTGCTGTTTTCTTCTTCCAAATAAATTCGGGTGTACCTGAAGATATCTCGCTTGTAAACGAGCGGCAGCCCTTCAGCAGGTTAGTTCCCCCCCCTCCCCCCCCCCCCAGCCTTTCAATTGCCTGCAGCTGCCGCAAAAGCGCTCTGCCTGCTTTCTTGTGGGCTCCAGCAGAAGCGTTACTCTCCTCTTCCCTTGGCAGCAGCAGGCACGCACCGGTTTCCACCTTTCCACGAGGCAGCAGCTGCCGCAAAACTGCTTTTCCTGTTTCACCAGGACACCTCCAGGCTGCACTTCTACACATCATGGCTTTTTCGGTAGTCATGCACCTGCTGCAAGCGCACGACAAGGAAAGGGCGATTACACTCTTTCCACTCTCTACACCCGGTAGTCGTCGCCTGTCTCTCTTGGTCGTCTTCCCTCTGTCACTTGCATTTCCTTCTTCTCTAAAAGCAGAGAGTGCCATTTCCCTCTGTCCACTTTACCACTATGGAATATGGAGGTCACACGAGGATACCTGATGGTTTTTTCCGCTAATAACCCACATAGTTCTTGCTCACTCCGCTTGCTAACAGTGGCAGGCGGCGTCTGCCAGATGGAGGCTTCAATCGCGCATAGGACAGCTTTTTCTCTAGCTAGCATCTAATGGTTGCAAACTGACATAAAAGCAAATCTTGAGGTACTCCGTATGCTGAAATGAATAAAATGTGCAGTAGGTATGGCTTTAACTACGTTTTGTGCGACTAGTTGGATAACATCACGCAGCCACCTCATGCTCCATGAAAACAGATCCATCTGAGCAACAGCTCTATGACTTATGTGGTATTGAACGCCGTGGCTCTCTCAGTGTACCCCGGCCTAAAGTTTCCACCGCAGGAAGTTAATGTTACCAGTATGAGCTCGTGTCCCCATGTCCAACTGTTTTAAATTATCACGCATACACAGCCCACCGCTTCAGTGAACAAGCTACCGACAAAGATGCATGCAGAGAGCAAGCAGGGACATTTTTATCCAGGAAAGTTTAGGGAAGAAATGCGCGCAGATTTTGGCACGGTATGGTACCATACACAAGCGTAATTTAAGATTAGGAAGCTATTCATGAGCTATAAGTAGGGCTGTGATGGAGGGCTTTTAAGTAATTTTGGCCACCTGGAGATCCGCTACCTGCACTGACATCACACATCGCATGGTCGCCTGTGGATTCCTTCTCCATAGAAATGTAGCCGCCGCGACTGGAAATCAATCCCGAGACCCTGGACTTAGCAGCAGGGAACGATAGCACTGTTTAGAGAACACTCAAATTTTTCGTATCTGAAGTGCAGTACTTTACCGAAAGAAAATGATTTCAAAAATTATGCGCACCAAATTTGAGAGACGGGTGCGGTTTCCGTGAATTTAGCGTCAAGGGATGCACGCGACACATATTAGTGAGATTCTCCGGAGCGTTGTAACCAGGGCGAGTTCATTGACGTGGTGCGTCCAGCGCGCATACTACGAGCCTTCTGGCATATCCTCTTTGCAGGGACTGCAATCAGTATTGCTGAGCTGCGGGACTAAATATGCCCTCAGATTCCCCAACAGCTTCACAAAAACGTATCTTTGCAGGCGTTCAGGGTTTGCATACCTGAAAAAGATGGAACTGTGTTCAGCAAGTTTGGACCAAGATTGTGAACACCGGATTTTGGAATCTTGCGTAACCAAGAAATATAATGTTGCAGGAGAGGGTGTACTGACATGCGACGATCAGGTCATTCTATAGACCTGCTCTCGAGCTTTAAAGGAAACTGACCACAAGGTCGCGCAAGTAGGAAAGCAAACTTTTGCCTGAATGTTTGAAAACCAGGACGATTAGTGGGCTGCCTGTACCATATGGCACTTCTTGAGCCCATTTACCTCCTGATGCTGTTTCTTTTTTTGCTTTCAAGTCTAGTTTTTACTTGAGCACTTATCCCGGATAGACGCTCTTCCGCTGGTCTACCAGCTTGCCGTAAACAGTATTTTCACGAAAAGAGGGTCCTACGCATGAAAAGAGGACCATTTTTGGAGGAATTCCGTAGCAGAGCCAGGCTTTGCCACAACATCAAGAGCTCATTCGCTACGGGAAATGTCCTGAATATGTGGACCAAACGCCGTCATTATACCAGAAGCTTTGGAGTCATCGTCGGCTGCTCACACTAAAGAAATGGCAGGTTTGCGTGCGACGTCCAATTTGGCTGACATTTCTGCGTCTGCGTTCGCTCTTCTATGCTGCGTAATGGGCTCTAAATAGGAGCAGGCGCACCTAGCATAGAACTTCCTTTTTGAGTACACGACTCTGCTATCACTGATCCTGCTGCTAATTGTGTTTGTAGTACTACAATTATAAGCATAATGAAAATTTTTGTACCCCGAATGGAAAGTAATAACGGTTTCGAGATCCTTCCAAGGTTCATATAGGGTAAAAAATCGCTCAGATCAGAGGCCTCCTGGGACACAAACTAATTATTCCAATGTTTACTAGCCCTAAGAATAACAGGGTTGCCTTTGAGCTTCCTTTGCTGCTAATAGCGAACGCTACGTCCTTCCAGCTCTGTCTATGGCGTAGGTGGACAGGGTGCAAAAGAGAATAACTGAAGACAATACCAAACAACTCAAAGCGGCTTCATGTCTTGCCTACCCGCTGCTGTTATTCCACGTGCAGCTATTTTTTCCGGGAAGTCTATTGCGCCAAAAGGTGAGCGCTCAGAAGGAATCGAAAGACAGGAGGAATCGCCGCCATGGAAGGGCGCCAATTGGTCTACATCAGGGCGAAGTGGCCTGGCGGGTTGCACAAGCAGTGTGGAACGCTGTGGCTTGTGTCCTGTGTCCGTGTCAGCAGGCCCTGTCATGTGGTACGGTGTGCGCGAATTGAGTACATGTAGTGGCCAAGCCATCGGTCGAAAGCCTCCGTCGCTTATTTCTCTGTTCCCGTCCTATGAAAATTCCTGTAGTTTTGGTTTGCCAGGCTATAGAGGTACGAGTTCGTCAATGTTTCTGCAGCATTGTTCCTTGATAAGAGAAAAGGCAGGCTAGCGGCAGCCGTTTGCTTCGCGCTATCAATTTTGCGGCCTTCATTTACCTGTCTTCACGAGCCAGATCGCTTACGTGCTCTTACGTTCCCATAGAACAACATATTTCGGGAGGCAAATATAGGATAAACACAAAATCAGCTCTACCACTGCGGTATTTTCACAAACCGTATTGGGACCATTGGATGACTATATTGACACAGATTACCCTCTAAATGGGCAACCGGCAACAATGTTCTTGATCAAGTCGAGTTGGCTGAGCTCGCTACGGTTAAGCACATACTGCGCCTTGCCTGAGCTTGTGTGTGCCTCTCGTCCCGTTTTCATTGCTCTGGTTTGCTTGTTCGCTTCTGCTACCGCTCCCTTCACATATTCTTGTTTCTTGGTGTTCGCGGACATTCTATTCTGAATTCACCAGGTCTTGAGTGGTGAAGTAAATTCAATTCAGGCCGCTCAACAAATTCAGTGGGCTCCAGTAACCACACTGAAACGGGTAACGGATGTCCAATAAGAGCTAAGTGCAATTCTAGGCGCGTTGTCTATGAAGCTACTTTTGTACCTTCTCCCATTGTGCCAAAGGGAACGACGCTCCTTATGTATTAGAAATGTTCTACTAACAACCAACAAAGCAGAATCCTATGGCTGAATGCGTTGAGGACATTGCTGTTTCAACAGTCAGCTTCCTGGCGTTGTGATGCTTAGAGTTGGGTGACCAATGGGATTTTTGCATTCCAGAAGAAAGGCGTAATAGCACTCGACTCTTTCCTGGAATTGCTGAGTGTCTACCTGAGGTTCACTATCGTACAGCAACGTGACAACTATGTTGTTTAAAAGCAAGGTATTAGCACAGGTTCGTGTGTTGCGTTTGTGCGGCGTAACGTGTTTTTGGCGAAGTTGATTCATCGCTGCGGGAAACACTTCAAGGCACGCATATTGTAAAAGTTTTTAGATATGTGGTCGACTTTTCAATCATTTTTAACTTATTACCAACTGAGCAGCTAACCCCTCTGGGGACGAGATTTTAAATCTTTTAAGTACCTATTCCAAGAACATGGTTTTCACCAAAGGCCTACCTTCTGACAACACCATTAGGTTTCTAGATTTAGAACTCAATTTTTTAGTTGATGGACGTGTTTCGTGGAAGTATGCTTCTCGGTCAGGAAAGGCGCTTTTGCCTTATGCTTCTGCTCACTCGAAGCTGGTTAAATGTTGCATTGCCAACCCCTCTTTCTAAAATGTGCTGATAAAATTCATCCGCATGCTATGCAGCAGTGTCTTGCCGAGCAGGTGGTCCGACTAGAGGCTTCTGGTTTTCCTTCCTCGTTGCTGTTGGCGGTCGTTGGTGTTCTCCCCCCCAAAGCTTTCCGGTCTTTGGTTCCGCATCTCTGGCTCTCAGAGAGAACCTGCGTGCAGACCAAAGCACCAAACAAAGTTTACAAAGTGTGCTGGGGGGGGGGGGATGTAGTTTTTTTTTATCTGAACCTCTTGTGGAAAACTTTACATAGGGTAGACGGGGCAGTGCTTGTACGATCGCTTCAGGGAGCACGGCAGAATGATGCGTTCTGGTACAAGGAGCAACCTGCCCATACATGTGAAAAAGAACTACAACTGCTCAGCTGTGCATCACATCACTACCATTATCAACCGCCGTGTGTCCAAACACGAGCGCAAACTGTTAGAAGCGTTTTTTTTAAATGAAGGCGTTTGCATAATTTACCCGTCTGTTATCGTCACTGACAAATAATTTAATCTGTTGTTCGGGTTGTTGTGACGTCGGGATTTTGATAATTATGGCCTTTATATGCGCTTGCTCAAGTAAGTGGCTTTAAATGCGTGGTTGAAACAATATTAAATGATTTGTAAGTCCTGTGATAGTCGGTGTGTGTATTCTCCTGGTTCCGCGCCCTTTTTCGCTGTTTTCTTCTCTTGAACATGTATCAACTAGCCCAGCAGTTCACCCTTTCAAACTTCAAACCTCATCTGCGTCCAAAGACTTTCAATTGTTTTTGCGAGTGACGTGGAGATATGATCTCTTGGACTACTTTAATATCAGTGTTGCTCCCAAAAAACGAAGATGATAGAATGCTTCCCGAAATATGCTCTTATAATACATGGTATATGAGGATGTGCGAATGAAAACTCTGGCACAGTGAGCCCCCATTAGAAAAGTTTGATTTCTATTAAAAGAGAGCGTGACATTGTGTGCTTCTATAACGCAGCCCGACACGGGCTTGTTACAGGGAGTGCTGGTTTTGCTCGCCCAGTTTTACTAAAAGTTTATGAAGCTAACGACCAAGCCAGAGTTCTCAAATATCTCACAAAACCTAACTTTATAAAATGCTGCGGGTTTCTGTCCACCACTTTTGTCCATTGAGGCAAAATTCTGGCAGAGGGGAGGAGGCTTTTTTTTAGTAATTCTTTCGTGAAGTTATATATGATCATGCTTTCATAGCGAATGTTTATTTATTTATATAGTTATATACAATACTGCCAGTCTCAGTAAGAGACCGCAGCAGGTGGGCAATGAGTCCAATATAGAGTTCTAAGCACAAAAGAGAAATTACGAGCAGATCAACAAAAAAGATAACTCTTACACATTATCTCTCTCTTACTCTTATCTTTTACTTTTACTCTTATTAAAATCGGTAGGAGAGTTCAAACTCATTTGTAAGGGTTACTAAATACCCCCGTTCTTCTGAAGCAGGGCCCTCACATTCCACATCATCTAATCGGTACCTTAGTTTGATCACCTTGTGGTCGTGAACAAAAACGCACTATTTGTAAATTCAATATCTATTGTCTCTCATGGGTACTCATTCAGCCCACGGTGTTAGCATTATTCAAACTTGGCGGAATAAACGTAGTTACGATTGGGAGTTCACTCCACCTGTTTTTGTTGCCGTGAGCATAGGCAGGAATTTTACTACTGGCAGCGGTGGGACACTTCTTATTCACTAGTATCTGCGGTTATCAGGTTTGCCTTCTCCTCCATAAAAAAATGTCTTTTTTATGATTTCGACATTTATAATCAGTATACTTGAATCATTGTTATATATCATTCTCTCAGCACTTTCGTTAATGGGCTTCATGCTGTTGGAAATATCTGATACGAGCTCTTCATCGTAGTCTGCAATCGGTTGTGACAGCAGTCAGTGCAAATAAACATTGCACTAATCTTTCGAGCGACGCAATTTTTTTGTAATGCAACCAGATCTAATTTCGTCCTTCACTTACCTTTTCTGAGCTCTAATCTTTGGAAAAAAAAGACTGTTTGCGGGGTTTTCAAAGAATCTCAGTTCATTAAGGCCTTCTAGTTTTGATATTCCGCCGAATCTTCAAACCATCGTATTCATTTCCTAGCCTCTCTGATTTCAACTGTGTAGATGCTAACTCCATTACAATTATGTCTCAGATGGAGATATGATAAGTGTAGCGGACTCTCAGACAGCCCAGACATATAATGCAGTGTTAAATACTGAGCATCCTGTCATATCGTATATCCCAAAGCTTTGCTCCTATATAACGAAGAAAAAATTATTAGCGTTCCTTGAATGATTAATGACATCTTATGTGTGCCATGCGGCATCCGTAGGCGTCCGAAACAAAGCAATAGTCTCTTATCGGTGGTTAAATTTTGCAGCGGAGCACAATTATGTAGTCCTGATTTGCAATCTTAAAAGCAAAAATTAAGATGTGAGCTATAAATCAATATTTAAGTAATATTGTTTTGATTTACAACTACTACGGACGTAATGTCGAACTTGCCGCAAGTTTCACGTGCAAAGACCGCACTCTAGTATATATAGTTCAGGGTGTTTGAGGAATTCGTTCGAGAACGCAGGATATGTGAGCCGCTGCATTTTGATTTTCCTTCGCATCACTGATAGCTAAACATCGTGTTAGATGGAATAGGATTTAAATGTGCATAGAGACACCACAGACCGAATGACGGAAAATCCAACGATATTTCAATGGAATTGCGGGCGCTTTAAACAAAAAACCACAAATATTGCAGCACTAAACACAGGCAGCAGCATGCAACCTAGAAATATTAGCTCTGCACGAGACAAATAGGACAGCCAGAATCTCAGCGTAGAACACACACCAGAAAGCACCGAGACATACCGAATTATTAGCAATTAATATGTAGCCTCAGAGTACGATGTCGATGAATACGAGACGGATTACTCGTGTGTGAAAATCATGTCCACAAACAAAAATAATAGACGAAGCAACAAGTATGGGAAACTCGACATCTTCAGGAAAGTACAAAGCACTAAAAGGGGCGGTGAGGGTTCCACTAATTGTTGTAGGTGTTTTAAACGCGGCAAGCCGGATGTGGAGCTACAACTGCGGAACCACAAAGAGAAGGCGATTAACCAACCTAGTAACTACGCAAATCATCACCGTCCTCACAGACGCAGCAAGCCGAAGAGGCTAGAAAATAGCATCAGCAGAAACACATGTCCAGACCTGACCGGTAATGAGTGCTAGGCTGGCGAAATGACAGCACAGTAGAGAAAATTCAGGCAGTGGGGGTGATTACATTCTCACAGTTAGGACAAACTTCAGCAAACGCAAAAGAGCAAGAGGCGAAGCCAGGCTACCAGACAGGAAAAATTCTATTCTTTTATTTCATTTTTCAGAGGAGGAGACAGGACAAAACGCCCTGACAACGGCTTGGCGTGGGTCCTGCCCCATTACAAATTGGCATTCGTACAGATACGGCTAGGAAAAAACTGTTCCACAGGCAAGAAAAAAGAGAAAGGACAGGTATTACCAACATTTTAGCCTGTTATTGAGGGCACAGCAGGTATCAAGAATGAATTTGAGTGGACTTGATAAACAGTTGCCATCGAAAACAAAATTACGTGGGAACGCCGAAAACTTACTACACCCTCCTCATAGGTAAAGACGGCAAAAATAACTTAACCTTAGAGTTCTGATTATAAAAAAAGATCAAACGACTCTTGCTGAAACCGATATCACAAAGAGGGGAGTGTATATGATGATTCCTTGCAGTAGTTTGCTCGTGGCGTGGGCACATTCTAAGTTTCACCATAACGAGTATGGCGACAAGATTAATTCTCTTCCAGCTTGGCGATTTCCGCCAAGATGTTATCGCTGGTTTCAACATAGGACTTAAAGCATACCAGCTACCTGTAACTATACATTTTGAAAATGGGAGCAATTTCATATTGCTGAAAGAGATCATGGGAGGGATAATGGTAAGGAAAATTTGCTATATATCTCAAACCATTTGTCGGGAGCAAGTGCAGATTGGACAAGTTGGTGGCAATTGGCAAACAATGTCACAATATTGGAGTAACGACAACACCAGGGAAATGTAGAGCAGGATTTTATGTTTTTCAGGGAGTATACTTTTTAATCTTCATAAGACCCTTACAGGAGAGGCTACTTTAAAATAAATATAGTCGATGTGTTTATTCCATGTTAAGCGCTCTGTAAAGTTTTCAGGAAGGATCCTAACAGAACCGAATATTTCGAATATATTTGTGCCTAGCCGTATATTGAGTGGCTCGGAAATGCGTTTTCCGCTCGGCAAGTGTAGCACAATCTTTGTTTTATTTCAATTTGTCCTACGTTAGTTTGCATCTGCCCATGTCTGAATGTCGACGAAGACTATTTCCATAAAGTTCGATGTCACTTTCGCAACTGCCTGTAATAAAAACATATCTATCATCCACATAGGATACAAATTGTGCGTTGTTTGTGAATCCGACTACGTAATTTATATGAATTGAAAATAACAGCGGACCTAGAATGCTCCCTTGCTGTACCCCGGAATCAACTGGTAGTGTAGATGATTTCACATTGTTCAGTTCTGTATACTGCGCCCTCTACTGGAAATATGATTTCAGCAATGCTTGCGCATTCCCATGAAAACCGTATTTGTGAAGCTGGGAAAGGAGAATTATGTGATTGAGTGAAATGCTTTTTAAAACTCTATGTACATATATACTTGTCACCAACGTTTTCTTAATAAAATTTTCGATGATTATTGGTTTGTGAGTTAGAAGAGCTGATTCAGTGGAGCTGTGTCATCTGAAACCGTGCTGAAAGTCTTGTAGCAATCTATTTTGGTGTAGGTTTAGGTCATTCTTTGTGGTAATAATTTCTCAATGGCTTTTGAGATTAAAGGCAAAATTGAAATAGGGCGGTGTAAGGGATCACTGGCGGTTGGGATAATTTTGTTACGACGAAGTAGCAGTGGAAGACGAAGTGGCCTCTCGCATGAAAGGACGAACGAAGAAGAAGACGTTAACGCAGCTCCTTGATCGTGTTGGTGCTCCCTGCTAGGAACTCTTTATTCTAACCCCCAACACTTGTAAATAAATGTAAATAGTATTTCCCCGTAAAATCCTTGGTGGATGTGCTGAGAATTCAACGCAGAAACGCCAACTGCCGTCTTTCCTTTTGACAAAGACGGCGGGAGAGGCCCAAGGACTAGAGGACGGTTCGATGATGTTTTTAGCGAGCATCGTTTCGACTCCCTTTTGTATAACTTGGCGTTCGGAACGGGACACTCTGTAAGGCCGGCGGTGCAGAGGAGCGGCGTCACCGTTGCTGATACGATGCTGCACAATAGTTGTACGCGCTAAAGGGCGGTGATTGAAATCAAATATGTCCTGAAAGGATGCCAGTAAATGGGTAAGCACCTGTGCTTGGTCGGCGGAGAGATCTGAATCGATCATATTGTCATAATGGTCAGGTCTCGAAATAGCTGTGAAATGACCGTCCGAAGAGGGCGATACACAGATTATGACTGCGGAGATCACGTACTCGTCGGTCGGGGACAGCGTGGCGAGCCAGATGCCTTGACGAAACGTCTGGACGTGCGTACTGAAGTTGAGAACAGGTAGACATGCGCTGTTTGCCGATACTGTGACAACTGTGTGTGCAAGGGCAGCATTCTTCGGAACGGGCAAATAAAGGTCAGGAGTGATGACATACTGGCCGTTGGAAAGATGTGGAACCGATTTAAACAAAACGTAAGTAGCAGCTGCAGGTGGTAAGCGGGTGAACTCGGCAGTACAGAGACGGTGCACAACTGGGGCAGGTGGTTCTAAGAGGAACAGTAGGCCCAACTCAACAACACTTGTAGCACAGTCAATAAGGGCTGCGTGCTCACTGAGGAAATCAAGGCCGAGTATGATTTCATGAGGGCAGTGGTTGAGAACAGTAAAGAGAACGGTGGTTTGGCGATCAGAAATCGTCACACGAGCAGCACACAGGCCGAGGACTGGGGACGTTGTGCCATCGGAAACTCGATTAACGGCTGTAGGAGCAGGCGTCAGTATGCGGAGGCGGCGACGTAGGTGGGAACTCATCACAGAAAAGTGGGCGCCCGTGTCAAGCAGAGCAGAGAGGGCAGCTCCATCGACTTTTATGGTCAGTGAATTCCGCGGGGCACGAAGAACTAAACGAGAATTTTGGGGCCGGGTCGTCAGTGCAGCATCACCTCTAGACGCTGCAGAATCTAGTTTTCCGCCTGTGATCGTCCGTAGGGGCTAGGAGAGGAGCGCGTGGTCGTTGCGGCGAACGGGACTGTCGATGCTGTGGGGATGGTGAGCGGCTGAAGCGGGGCGGCGAGACGTCGTTGGTGGGGCTTGATGGGTCCAAAGATCGCGAGAAAGAGCTTGAGCGGCCAGCGTCGGGGAGAGAAGGGGGAGTCGAGGAACGGGTCCGCTGGGAGGAGTACCATCGACTACAGCAATGATGGGCGGTGTGGCCTACACGGGAACCATTGAAACATATGGGCCTGTTGTCAGGCGTACGCCACTCAGAGGGATTGCGTGGTCGAGGAGTTACATAAACAAGCCGGACAGAATAAAGAGGAGGGACTTCGGGTACTTGGGGGGGGGGGGGGGGGTATGAATAGCGGCGACGGAGTTGAAACCCAAGTTAGCAATTTTCTGTCGCACGACGGCTTGAATAAGAGGAAGGGTCCACGGCTGGTCGGCCATAGGAGTTGCTAAGGGAGCCGGACCAATTGCTTCAAGCAATATTACCGGGAGGAGCCGTGGGACAAGGTTTTGTGCATTTTTGCTGCCTGGTTTGTACCAGAATGTTGCCACTGCAGCTCGCTAGCTCAGCCTCTTTCCTAAAACTATGTTGTGGGTGGTGTGCGAAGTGGCGGCACAGGCTCCGACACGCACAGGGGCAGAGGGTTGGATGGCGAGACCACATGTGTTCCAGAAAGTGAACAAACAGTGCCGACTCTGCGAACAGTGCTGGGTGAAACACTGAACGGACGTGCTGCCTGCACTGTTGTGCCATTATTAGTTGTCTGCACATGTACAACCAAAATTATCAGAGTTAGGTGTGTCTCCTATGTGTTCGTGTCAAATGCGATACTGCTTTGCCTCTGTGTGTATTTGTATAAGAAAGAGAAAACGTTCCTGGCATGTGCGCTTAGGCAATGATTGAATAAGAGTCTAGGTATATATATATTTGTGTTCTTTCTGAATAAAATCAGTCGCGAGTTTGCGCCCGTCCTTGTCTTTTCTCGTCCGTGTCTTTTTTGGCGCAATTCCCTTCTTTAAGTATGCGAAACGATCCCTTATTTGTTGTAATTCCGCAGGTGCCATTTCAGCCTCTGGTGGAATCTTGGGAAGGGCGTGTAAGAGATCTGTGGAGGCCCGCGGCTTTGTTGGAGCCATCCGTCTTTTTGTTTCTCGGTCGGCGTCATGAAGCGGCCATTTCTCCTCGCTAATACCCGTCGGTGTGTCGGCAAGAAAGGGTCGGCAAAAAGGGGTTAGGCGAGGTAGCCGGGTTGACCAGCCAAGGCCACGATAAAGCTAGAAGCAAGGAGAAGGCACGTTTTCCGGGAACTCCCCGAGGGCGACGATGCGGCTGCGCGCGGAGACCCTAGCAGTGACCCTGTCGAAGCCGCCATACGCCAGCCGCCCCCCCCCCCCTCCCCTCTCGCCATATTAATGACCGTCTAGGTTAGAAAGCGGCAGAGCTTTTTTTTTTGAAGGGCTTACACCGCCGGACGAGACGGGTTCGGACTCTCGCGCTTGAGTGGGAGCAATTAAATGTAATGTATGGTCAGCATGGACGCGGCTAGCGGGCGCCGACGCTCGAAGACGGTGCATAGGAACAGCTCTCGAGAAGCAGGCTGGCAGCAACGACATGCGGAACGCCTGTCAACAGTCGTCAAGACGAGTAGTTAGGACCAGAGTTAAACGCTCCCGTTTGTTACTCGCGGCGGTAGCAGCTTGGTTGAGACCGATAATTACTCTAATCCGGGGGGGGGGGGTGGAGAGGGGGTGGAGGGGGGCGTCAAGGTCACGAGTCTTCGGGAAGCCTACGAAACGTGAGAGTGCTTTTGATGTATTTTCGGGTGTTTCTCTTTCTGCTTTGCAAGGAAGATAGTCTGAGTGATACTGTGGCAGTATGCGGCGTGGAGCGTAAACCTAGTGGTCCAATCATTTTGAGGGCCTATTCCCGCAATGCCATTTTGTTAAAGCAATTTTGATGTTCTTTTCGTGCTGTGTGTTTTAGGGAGAGGGTTTTGGATGTTACAGAAACTGGGAGGCGTGCCGTGCAGTTTGTAAACCAGACATGTGTTAGTATGTTTTGATTGGGTGGTGGGAAATGTGGGCTAGGCTCTGACGTCCATAAAACCGCTCCGCGGAGCCTGCAAAATATGTCCGCGGAGCCTGCAAAATATGTTTTGGGCTACGGTCAGAATGCATCTTTGGCTATGCCGTGTAGGGGCCTCCACTAGTGCTAAACCTTTTTGCCGCCTAAATTGTCTCTTCTGCATAATCTTGTATGTAGTGTATATTTGTTTACATAAAACTTCAAGTCGTATTTCCTTAATCCCTGCATCTTAATTCGTCACAAGACCGTCACTGACGGAGCATCCCTGATGCAAGGAGGAACATAAAAAAGCCAAACAAGCAAACAACTTTACTGGCGGTAATTATGAAGGTTATTTCTGTCGCCTTGCTTAAATATAGACAGCACTCCCATTTCTCCCATATTTGGGGAAATACACCAGATAAAAGTTTTAGATTATAGACATGCGTTAAGAAAGGGAAGATCAAGTCAAGTACATACATCACAGGGGCCAACTGAATTCCGATATAATCTTTTGATCTGCCGTTTTTAATTTAGTTATTAGAGAAAAATACTTCGTCATAGTGTTTTGGGCACAAAAAATGAGCTCAAACTGGTATTTCTCATATATGCCTCAGCGTCAGGTGTCAAGGTGCTAGCAGGCTCAAGACGCATTACCCTGCAGTAAGAAAAGTTTATTAAATGCATCCGCCAATGCTCTTCCTGAAAGGTGTTCGTCTGCGTGCTCGTAAACACCAGGGAAATTTTTTTTACCATACTATGACGCAGAACAGTGTTAAGCTTTTTCCAGATTATATCAGATCTGCAAATTGTGTCGTTGCAGAACATATTGATGAAGCACATTATCTCTGAGCTTTTTTGACATTGCTGTTAGTTTTTTCTGAATGATTTGAACTGTTGGAATATTAATGGATCTTTCGGTTTTATGAACTGTGCATATAAACTATTTTTGGGTGTGACCTTTTTTAGTAGCTCGCTTGGCACCCACGGTTGTTGTGCGCAGCGTGGCTTCTTTATGTTCTTGAAAGGACAATAGAAGTGATATGTATGATTAAAGCTGTCGATGAAATGGTTATAGGCCGTTTATGCACCGTAATTATTGTAGACCGTGGCCCAGGTTTGTTACCTTATTGTATTGCGGAATTGTTCAAGTTATGATGGCGTGACGACTTGCAGAAAATTGTCTTGCGGAGCCTTTCTTGAGACGTTGCATGCTTTTTCAGCGAATAGAAACAGGTTGAATTCATCGCTTATGTGAGTGTAAACTGTACCTCCAGTTGTCAGATCGACGTTTAAATTTGTTATGAACGCATCTAATAAAGATGTAATCTTTTGTGTAACAAGTGTCGGTTTAGTAATCACGTTGGTAAACCTATGCATAAGATGCAATCAATGATTCAACTTCTTTTTGAGTGGAAGCTCTTAACATGCTGACATTAATGTCACCGCACACATTAGGCCCAGGGCTTCCTCTGTCACCTGGCCGAAGAAATCAGGGAACACAGAATGCAGAGAGAGGCGGAAGAAATCAGACTACGAAGCGAGGGCTGAAGAACTCCTGTGCGGGATCAGGCAACATACGAAAAGCATAAAGACAAGTGACGAAACACCAGCAATCAACCCGAACTGCCTAAATTGACGGGAGGCCTGTTTAGCGCCTATGCTTAGTGATATATTCTTAGCCCATTGTGACAAGCGCATTGCTAAGGGTTTAGATAAGAGTGTTGTGAAATGTTTCAGATATGTAGACGATTATCTGGTGATTGTAAAGTTGAATAGCCTCCAGGAAAGTGCCTCTTCTGTATCTGGTATTTTAGATGTTTTTCACAGATGTGCAGATGGGCTTAGGCTCACTCATGAACTTCCAGTGAATGGCACTATCCAGTTTCTAGAAGTGTCCCTATGCATCACGGGTGAGCGTACGTGCTGGGCATATAAGCCGAGATCCAAAAACAGGTTTTAAATTATGCTTCGGCTCATTCGAAGGTAGTGAAGCGCGGCATTGTGATGAACAGCCATCGTGCGGCTCTGCAGAAGTCGTGCCCGCATAACATGGAAGCCAGTCTGCAAGAGCAGGTTGACCGTTTGGACAAGGCGGACTACGCTCTAGAATTGGTTAATGCGGTGGTCGAAGCTTTACTACGGGAGCTTGGTGGTGCCAAAGTGAAGGCAGGTGAAGAAAGGCTTAAGCGGCGGGTCGCAATCCCGTACGTCCACAGTCTATCCCACCGCCTCAAAAAAGTTGCCCAGAAGTGTGGTGTTGGTGTTTTGTTGACAGCCCCTGAAAAGCTGGTAAGATTATGTTCAGCAGTCACAGAAACGAAGAAGCCGTGTTGCAGCAAAAAGCACCAATTGAAGTTTGTAACCTGCCGAACGGGAGTTGTGTACACCATTCCACTTGCCTGTTTCAAGGTATATATAGGCCAGACCGGAAGGTGTGTCAACGACAGGATTAGAGAGCATAGAAGGGATGTTTCGTCGCAGGCCGGTGGAGCTGAATTGGTGAAGCATTGCAGAAGTTGTAAAGGCTGTATCCCAGTATATGACGCTACGTATGTGATGCATGTGGGAGCCGACAAAAAAGAAAGGGAAATTATCGAAGCCTTTCGTATTCAAGAAGCGGGCGACATGTGTGTAAGCACTCCCTCCCTGGCGTTGGCAGAAAAAGAGATTGCTTATCTGCGCAACCGTATGCCTTACAGGAGAGGGGAGGGCGTAGTTAGACCTGATGCGGATGACGAGGCACCTGCGTGTGCTCAGTGATACATATTTATGTCGTACAAGTGTCCAGTAAAGACAGTTGAAGTCTAGCGGGTGTCCTGTGTGTGTGTAGCTAGGTGTTGTGTCTGTTTCTTACCGCTAAGAATATGATTCCTTTAAGCCGTTACCAACTAGCCCAACTTAATGTTTTAACCAAGTTTAGCCTAAAGGAGCCTTGCGAATAAGTGGATAAGCAGCGGCTTATCAAGAAGCTAAAGAAACCAATAGCCGGGCTCACGAAACCAGTAGACCAATATGCTTGGGGCCTAGCCGCTTGAGAAGGCCAACTGCCATTGACTATAAGACTCATTACAAGGCAGAAAACTTAACACATGGAGCCTTCTAAGGGTCCTAATCGATTCCGTAGAATAGGAAAAGGGCAGAAAACGGTGAACTTGACTATAGCTCTTCATGGCCACAAGGTAAGAGAGAGGGAAAAACTCGAGGAACTAAATCACACGCATACAATAATACCGGGGGAAACAACAAAACAGCCAAAGTACGGAGGAGAGCAGAATCCTAAAATGGACAAAAAATATCGATCAGGAGGTAACAAAAGCCGTTCTGGTAATGAAAAGCAAGGAAAGTCTGGACAGGGACGGAGCTGGCTAGGACTCCACTGGCCAAGGCTGCTCGACGAACTTTCTTAACGTAGGGAACCCAAGACCAATATCACTGACATCGGGCTCGGGGAAACTTTTTCAGAAAATAACCTAAAAAAGGCCTAGAAGCACGCGGAAAAAGAAGGCAGAGCCCCAAACACCGCGTTTGGCTTGAGAACAAACCAATCATCCGATGACATCCTGCTCTTGCTAAAAGAGGTAATAATACATATGCTCTATCTTACCGGTACTCACCTACAGGGCACAAATGTCCAAGCTAACGGAAAGGGTTCCGCTTCAGTTAAGGACAACGCAGCGAGCGATTGAAAGAAAAACGATAAGTGTAACGTTAAGAGACCGGAAGTGGGCAGAGTGGGTGAGGGAACAAACGCGTGGTAATGACATCCCATTCGGAATCAAGAGGAAGAAATGGGCTTGGGCAGGGCATGTAGTGCGAAGGCAAGATACCCGCTGGTTCTTAAGGGTAACGGAGTGGATTTCAACAGAAGGCAAGCGTAGCAAGGGCGGGGAGGGGTGGGGGCGAGAAGATTAGTCACGCGGTTGAGATTAGGAACCTTGCAGGCATAGGGTGGGCACAGCTGGCAGAAGATATGGTTAATTGGAGAGACATAGGAGAGGCCTTTGTATTTAGTGAGCGTAATAAGGCTGATGATGATGATAATGTATACGCCGAGAGGCAGCCTAACCAAAGCTATTCTAGCATCAGATACGAAAGGAGCATTTCACAATGCTTAACAGAACGTCATACTGAGCAACCTATAGAATGCAAGCAGCTTTCAAAGGACGAACACTTCCTAAAAAACGCAAGGTAAATCTCAATGTAGGCCAGACAAAAGCAGAACCCATAACAATATTCGAGTGGGGGACCGTACAAGATGCAGTATTATCTCCAATGCTATTGAACATAGCCATGTTGGGCCTTCCACAGAAACTACGCTCGTAGAGGGCAATAAGCATGCCCTCTACGCTGATGACATTTCGATATGACGACTAGCGGCAAAGTATGAGAAATACAACACCGACTTCAGCAGGCTGCTCACAGAGTGCAATAGTATGTTGGGGAATGAGGCGGCACATCACTTACAAAAATAGCTATCAACTTTCTTTAGAAATTGTATTAACTTTATATGTAGTCTAGTAACCGTGTAGTTACTTCTACGTTCTATCAGCAGTTGTTGCTAGAAAGTTGGTAGAAAGATACTTCTTTGCATGTACTCCTTTCAGTAGAAAGTTACTAGAAAATAATTTTTACATTCTATATATGCATCTTTCTTGATAAAAAGGCAGAACTTTACTTTGTATATACTCCTGTAAATAGAAAGTTACTAGAAAATATTGGTGCAGTTCGACACATCGGGAGAAATAAATGAACAAACCGCATGGGGTTTAAGGTGATTAAAACTCTTGTTCGCATAACATTGACATCTTACTTGAGCGCTTAGTGAAATCTGTTGCAGCTAGTTAACAATTTCCTTATATCGAAAAGCGTCCAGCGTTATTCGCCGCAAGCTCATTTGGAATCACATGGACAATTGAGATAGTTGTTACATCTTTGAAAACTTTCGGAAGCGCTGCGACAGGGGACACGCGCTTGTCCTTCGAGTCTTTCTCTTCGTGTCCCCTTCCTGTCGCAGCGCTTTCGAAACTTTTCATTTGGAATCAAATCAGGGTATAGAAAAGTGTTGTGAAAACAGAAGACATTCTGTTTTTATAAATTTGCTTATTGCTTTCTATGCACTGCTGTGAGTAGAAATATAGTATAAACCGAAAAAACACTTTCGCTCATGCGAATAAAAGCCTAAAATAATCAAGTACTATAGCCGAGCACTGAATGCCTACGTGAGAACACCGCAGTCTCATGCAAAAGGGGGCTGCACGGGATTGACCCCAATGCAACGGATAGAGACCTAGAGAAACTTTTCCTCGAAAACGCACGAAATATAAAGCCCCCGAAGGCTCGGCAGATCCAACTCGGCAGTGATACTCTTCAGTGGATACAAAGTTCCTTTCGTTGTTACCTACAGGTGGATCGAAAATAAATGTTTTCTTTATAGGAAAACTAGACTGTTTTGCGTAAGGCGTGGCCTAGACCGGACCTAGAAAGACCTACACTGGACGCCTGCCTTAGGCCAGCTGAATCAAAATGTGACTCATGCGGCAAGCTGAATCGCGGGGAAGCTCACGATTGCACCCCAACTTGTGCGGCATGCAAGGGGAATCGCCACACCTACTCGAAGGAATGCAAAGCAAAGTTTCTGGAGCCAATCAATAAGCCTAAGGAACATCAACATCTCTGTGATCAGGAAGAGAAAACGACAACCAGTTGCAGCAAGAGCTACGCGGTAGCTGTACGCACCAGCCGAAAAGAGAAGTTCGAGAACAAGAAATCCAGAAGAGCCGCCTCCAATTCTACGTCAAGGTCCGGGTTAAGATCAAAATCTAGACAGCGTCGCAACTCGTCAGATCGATCCGGTATGGAAGAGTCTAGACATCATACAGAGCAGGGAACCACCAGGTCGGTGTCCTTTGCAGTTCAGGGGTAACCCTCGTTTGGGGGTTTTAACGCGCTCTGAAATCGCACAGAACACGGGCGCCTTTTGCGTTTCAAAACGACAGAGGATCTTAGAGTATCGAAAAAGCTGTAAGTGCTTCTGTCCCATAATCTAGAATTTGAGCAGGACACGCTGTGAGCACAACTAAAGCGCTGGCGCAGTGCGTCTTCTGCATTTCCAGTAGCATCTCATTCAACGCAAACACGGTATGAAGATGTGGCGAGGGAAAATGCGGTGTAGTTGTCTTCTCTATTCCCTTGAATTCAATGGCTCTGAGGAACTCAGGAAAAAATTGTCGAGTTTTAAAGTTTAAACGGAGTAGACGTGCGAAAGGATGTGTTCATTCTTTGCCTCTCTTTACTGGCATCCGCATATGTACACAAATGCTGTTCTGGATACCTCCTCATCCTCACACCCTCTACGCTCTGCAGCAGCGAACGTGATGTCCTCTTTCCATTGCCTATATGACTCGACGCTCCTATGAACTAACCTTATCAAGCTTACCCGAGTTACTCCGAGGCTTCACACAAGATTCTTGGTAGGGTTTCTCCCCGTTAAGTAGCGCCTTTCCACTAAGAATTTCACCTGCGCAGACGGTATCAGGCAGCGCGCAGCCGAATGCAAGATTCAGCGATGGTGAACTTGAGGCGGTGATGCTGGCAGCACCCGCCTACCAATTATACCTGATGCCGTGCTAAGACACCTCAGGTCGTACAATCCCACGATCACATAGAACTCGTGAGAAGCGCTGCCGCCGACTATGAATTCGCGAAGGGAGGAACCAGAGGCTCGAGCAAAGGACAGACTGCATGGACGTGCAGTGATCGAAGTGGCAGTATGGAACGAACATGACCGGCGTTCCTGGCACTTGACTAGAAAATGTGATATCACCTAAAATAAAAATCTGTCAAGCAGACGATTGATGCGGTTGCTACGTGTATGCCAGCCTACGGCACGATTTCACAGTTCTGTGTGACTGGGTGGTTTCAGCAGGAAACGGGACTCTCTTAGTCTAAGAAAGAAAAGTTGAACTTTAATTGAGCTTCGGACCCTCACGCCCACTCTACACAATGGGGAACTACTATACAGCTTGTATACTAAAGAGGCTCTACCAAGTCGAAATACTGTATCAACAAAATTGAGACCACTGCATGCTACTTCACAGATCATCGGGCGGTCTTTGTCCCAGTCCAGCAAAATGAATAAAAGATGTGCATACCCAATGTCTCTCATTCCTAAACATACAGTGATCACAAGTTCAGCCAGGGAAACGTACCTCTCGCTATGTATATCCTGGCATAGCCGAGCTAAGCCAATTTTTTGCACCTCCTTTCGTGCGTCGTTGAGCCAACGCTGCCTCAACCTGAGGCTGATGGCATGATCGACCTGCTGATGCAGCCTATCGGCCATTGATACCGGATATCAAGCATGTGACCTCTAAAAGAATAGGTATGTGTGGGTACCAGTGACGGTTATTTTTTGCTTGTCTTTGCTTGTAGCCTGACAAAAGTCTTCTGGTCCAGGATATCTCTCCCAATTTCATTTGTTTCTTTTTCATATTTTTAAAGGGGCCGAGAGGAAAGAAAATAGGTATTGAGGGCGTGAGGAGAGCACCGCTCTAGTCAGACTCATTGTGTATAATGTGTAATGCTTTTTTACAATCTTATGCTCATGCGTCTCCTGCTTGCGAATCTTGAAAGTAGTATAGACAAAATAAAAAAATTATGTGCTTCATGACCTTTCTATAGTGGTCTAAAAGCAGCAATTAAATTTCATAGCTTTACTTCATCAGTACCTGCCTGTTACAAGGCACAGCAAGTTTTAAGTGAACCAGAGGTGTGAAAACTGGCAGACAGCAGAATGGGTAATACATTATTGAATATTAGCGTTCAAGTAGAACACTGTGCCTTAGAAGCACAGGTGTTGCTAGCATGTATAATTTGTACCATACGAGATTATCCTTGCATTATATGAAACCCTGTGGAGCTTATATTGAAGCTGAACGAAAGAAAGGCATTTGTTCGATATGTCATGAGTGTTGCTGAGGTTATTTTTCTTTCAAAGTCCCTCTGTCACAAGACTCACAACTGCCTGCACTGTGCAGTTGAAGTGCATTAATAATCTTTTGAATTTTTGTTCATTATTGGTTTTATTTATACCGATATTCAAATAATGGTTGCATTACACTAGCTGAGCTTGCGTGAGCAATTATTGCCATGATCTTAACCAGAAAGCTTGCTTTACGGGAACCGACGCATTTCACGTTGCCCTCCTCCCATGCCATCAAGTTTTGCAATAACCTATGCAAATTATTCCATTCACTCTCGCGAGGCATATATTGCTGCAATTAGTGACATGAAATTGCCTAAAGAACAACCTTGGTACTCATTTTTATCTTCTCTGGCACACATTTTTTTCTTTACTTGCTTCCCTTGTATTGAGCATGCCTCAGCCCTGGAGTGATCTGCTGCCGGACAAGTAAAGAACTGTCAGTCCAGCTGCTCCCTTAGGTGCCCGTTGCTGAGGCTTTTCTCGCTCGTAGGTCAATATGGCTTTACTTACAAGCATTGTATCTGACACTGTGGGTGCCTTAATGTTTGGATTTATTTTGTTTACAAAGGGCCGCTCTGACACTCCGACAACCTTGTTCAACTGCGTATTATTTGTTCATACACTTTACCCCCTCCCTAAACCTGCTATAGCTCCACATGGGATGCATTACATGCTTATAGGTAAATAAACTGAACAGCAAGTAAAGTTGAGTTACATTCTCCTCGCTGCTCTAAGAGAAACAAACATGCGCAAGTTTTATTGCAGTGCGTGCGAGCTACCGCTTTTGAGTGCAAAAGCTGCCTGAAGTTTTGTATAGATCCGTCAATCATGAAATAAATTCGCACTTGATGGTGTGCAAGTTATCTTGAAAAGACTGGAATGACTAAATATCTGTTTATAGAAGCCCAGTTAGGTTAAACATGTTAATGTCAGTTCCTGTGTATATAAGTCTTAAAATAGGGGGGGGGGGGGGCAGAATTGAGCAGAATAGCATGTTACGGCTTTTTTTTGTTCAAGGAAGCATTGCATTTATATATATTGTTGTGTCTGCTGCTTGTGCTCTTACTTGGCAGCCTTATCAAACATGCTCTGAGTGCTGCGTCTTAGTGCTCATTACTCAGCAAATTTATGAAACCCGCTCTAGGTGCTGCGTTTTAGTGCACAGCTGATTGCTGCCTCTCCTTGTTTGATTCTGAAAGAATTCATTATAACTGTATACTTCGAATTGGTTTCTTACGCAGTTCACTTGCCGCTGCATTCCGCCGTGGAGGAAGCTACCTATTGGTGCTGTTGTTGCACACATTTCATGGCTAGGACGCTACCACTTCCTGCTGGCAATGCAGACAAGTAACGACAAGGGGGCTGGCTGATATCGCGGGCAAGTGACAGGATGGCGCACCAAATAGCGGACAAGCCAGCTCACTTGAGTATCCTTGAGGTTATGTATGCTTATTGAAATCATCTCCAAGCTTGATATCTATATTTTGTGGACTTTTAGCATATATTTAGGAAGACTTTTATTCGCTAGTGTTTGAGCCTTAAATACCAGTCTTACGGCAGTGTAAAT
Source organism: Amblyomma americanum (assembly GCF_052857255.1). Taxonomy (NCBI): domain Eukaryota; kingdom Metazoa; phylum Arthropoda; class Arachnida; order Ixodida; family Ixodidae; genus Amblyomma; species Amblyomma americanum. Next base: position 73,298,310 of record NC_135500.1, on the reverse strand, counting down.
ACTGTTTCACTGTGAGATATTTTTTAACTGTTTAGAGAGGTAAACAATCGTATCCTTAGAAATATTGAGTATAATTGTGCATCTTGTAGTGCTGTCAAGTGTTGAAAAAAGCATGTAGCTTTGATGCCGGCAAAGGTAAAAGTCCGCATCTAGTTACATGGAGCAACTCACATGTCAGAAATTATAAGTTGCTGCACTTTAAGCTTACCGCAGGGTGCTTCACATCTTTCATTTTATGACGAGTTTATTTGGCTGCCTCGGCTATTCTGGATTGACTGGCATATCACAAAACCAAAAGGGAATCAACCTTTATTTCTTTCTGTTTAAGCAACACTGCTTCACAGTGGGTGTAGGTGTGTGCATGCACAGAGTTTTTTCCAAAGGTTTGTTATAAGGCTCATAGAACCTTCATGTTAAAGAAGAAATTATTTCACTTCTCTGTTTTACATGAAATTGAGTAGTATATAGTATATACACCAGGGCCGGAATTACGGATTGCTCTAATCAAAACAGTCTAAAAAATTAGCAGTGGCTTGCTCGGCTATGCCAGGATATATGTCGCATGTGCTACGCTGAGCCGCTGAGAATCAATTGCCGTTGAGCAGCAATTTCGCTCTCCTCCATGGCTACACCACAGTCGCAAACGCCCCGCTCTATGTTTACCCCCACTGATACCTCTGCTCATGTGCACAATATGAAAGGCGCTATCAAACGGCTCTGGCGCAGCGTCAGACTTGGCTACTGCGCAACGGAGGCGCACAGCTGGGCATGCGCCGGTGCCAGTGCGCCTGCCGCGGCTATGACCGGCGAGGCGCGCGCGGCAGCGGCGGCTCCGGCGCGCCAGCTGTGCGTTCTGGGACGTCATTGCTCCTCGCGCATGCGCAGCACGGTTCTCCAGGAGCCACGCGAAACTGCTCAATCTCGGCCAGTGTAGCTGACACTACAAAAATAGTCTTAATTTCCCCCTCCTCTTGGTCGGCCGTGAGCAGCGGCCATATTGATTTTTTGTGTCACTGGCTGACGTCGTAAACGACCCAGAAAAGTTGACGTTGCTCATTAAATTATGCGAGCAGATTGAGACGATTATTTGAAACTGAGAAAAGTAGCCTCAAAGCGTTTGAGACTGAAAATGGCGGCTGTTTACATCGCGTATACGCGGGTGGGTGCACGAGAAACAGCGTAGGAGGGTGCACGAAGACAAATCTGACGTGTGGGACGAGTTCTTTCGACTCTTTGACTTAGGAAGGAGACTGAACAGTTGCTGCACGACAAACTCGGCGTTGAACTGGGAGGCGTGCGGGTGAGTGCGCTGTCAGTGGAGCGGCAGGTGCTACCTGTGGGCTTCAAGGCGCCGTTGGAAGTGAAGAAAACGTCGGCGCAGCCCAACCGACGGTGAACAAGTGTTCGCGGCCGGTGGCGGAGAACAATGCCAACTTTGGGCCGCAGAAGGGGTTTGAGCGCTTTCCGGTGAGACCCGAAGAGAAGGCGGCGGCGAAGGATGGCTACCTTTGCCTAAACTTTCGCTGCGGCAACATCTCCGGCCTCGTTGCATGTGTCCAATGCACACTCAGTGCCATAAAGGAGCCCGGGGGCAGTGCTGCGAACAAGCCGCAATGGGTTCTACGCTGTGGACATGGAAGGTAAGTATACCTCGGCCACTGTTTTTGACCGCATGAGTTCGGCTAGAAGTGAGGGCCTCTGCAGCGAGAGTAAATTCGTACTGTGCATGCTTCTCTCACATCTGTGGCGCGAACATGCTTACTCTGGCCGTGGACAAACGCAGACCCGGATCTTGCTACGATGCGTTCGTCTGACGGCACTCCAAGGTGGAGGAAGGCCTGCTGGACTACGGTGATTTTTTCTGGGCAAGCAGTAAAAGAGCCGCACTGTAAGAAAAATCCCGCATAATTACGTAGCATGTGGGCGCTAACCTTGTTGCCGCAACTTGTGCTGTACCAATCCGTTGTGAACATGCCCTGTGGACATGATACGGCGCTTTCTGCAGCAACAAGGTAAGCGCACACATGCTACGTACTCCGTCATAACGTCACGTGCGCTGTACACAACAGTGTATGTGCTGTTTACTTGTGAACATCACATTTACCGTCATGACAAAACACAGCATATGTGGTGTAACCACCATAACATCACATGTTTGTTTCCACACAACTACATACCAAGTTCTGTAAAACGCAGTATCGTCATTGTGTAGTAAAAGGAGTAACGCAGACGTGTTATGTGACGGTCCATGACGATCCCATGACGGTCCATGTTCATTTTTGTGCCTTGATAGAACGGTGTTTAATTTGATGCTGGATAGAAATGTACAGCGCAAAGAAATACGAGGACACAAGGAAGACGCATGGGACACACGAGCGATCGTGTGTCTTTCTTGTGTCCTCGTCTTTCGTTGCACTGTACATTTCCATCATGAATCGCCAACATGCCCAGACTGCTACCTTATTGATGCTTGATGATGCATGTTGTGTTTCGTGTATACCTGGTGTCCCAGCTAAAGCAAACAAGCTTTAAAAAGATGGGAATGTCCTAGCCGTATGAAACCAACTAAGGGCTGTTGAAAGTCATGTGACCTAGCCTGCGGTGTTTTTTAGGTCTGAAAAGTTATGTGCTTAGTAAATGAAATTTTTCAGTTATTGGCTTGCAGAATGAAGTGCCAATCCAGGAGCTGTAGATCGTCTTGAAGGACAGCGGGCTTGGTTTGCATCACAGTACCATTTACGGAGCTTTATTTATTGACCTTAAACGATTAGTGACCAGCTGCTGGCATATATCTCGCACCTATATCACACAAAGCCTGATCGGAGACAGTGCCCTGGAGAAAAGCTTATTTTGTTCTCCCAGACATGTCTTGGAATGAAGAAGCGCGGCTATCATTTAACGCTGGTAAAGAAGCACTAATTTACATTTATGGTACCTTGGTGTAAACATTTCAGTAAGCTGAATTTCAAGACAATCTACAATTTCGGATTTGACACTTTATTCTTTGAATCCAATATTTAAAAATTTAGCTCAGTGGTCTTTACTAATTATTGAACGTTCGAGAAAGATAAATACTGTAGACTAGGCCACAAAACTCTAAGCAGCCCTCAGCTGAATTCATTTGGTTAGGAACCTAGTCTTTTTTAAAATCTTGGTTATATTTCAGTGAGGCACCCAGAATAAAATGCACTGTCTAGCTTCACATTACACAGTCATATTTTCTAATCAGGAGCAGGCCATGTTCTTCATTCAGGTGCAAGTCGCACCCTTAATGGTAAATGTGTCGTGTCGGCCACGAAATTTGTGTATATACAAACCCTGTTTTGAGCCCAGGTTGCCAAGACACGTGTTACATATAATTAAGCATCCACAGAGTGAAGTGAATTAAACATTAGTATTTATAAGATCGGGCGACTGTGCTAGCAATATACTAACAGCAGATGTAGCACACACCCAGCTAGCAATAATATTAATACCAGTTGCCATCCGAGGAATTGCTGTGAAATGGAAGAGGCATTCCGAGAGACATTCCGAGTCTCTCCGATGATGATGTTCTTATGGCGCAGTTTTTCCAATATACAAATTCACATAGCTCTCATTGCTTTTTACACTTAGCAATCACTAAATAAAAACTGCCTTTTACCAGAATAACCACAAAGACCAAAGATCTTTAGAGTAAAACTGTGGTGTTTTCTCAGCAATGTATGTACATCGTTGTCTGCATTAAACAAAATGGGAAAGAAAAAAATGTGTAGATCTGATGAAATATAGAACAAATTGTAATCATCATCATCATTAGCCTGACTATACCCACTGCATCTCTGAAAGTAAGGTAATGGCTTGTAGATGTGTAGCAGTATGCTAGATGATATCTAATAAATATTGCATTGAAATGAAAGCTTGTCAATAGGCTTTAATTAAAAAGATAAAAATAATACAAGTAGTATACACAGCATATACAGAGAATTTTACATATACAAACATGAACATATTTGCATTAGATGTCAAGTTATTGTGTAAAATGAAACTAAATCCCAGCTGCACAATCTTGCCGCTTAATCTTGAACTTCTCGAACTGTTGATGTGCGCTGCACACTTTCAGGTGCACCGACAGGATGTTCAGAGACAAATGCTGGCCCAATCCGGGTTGATGCCTACGAGCTGCAGAAAAAGAAATAATTTAGAAGCGATACTATTCCACAAGGATAAGCAGAATTCCACGGCTAGCTCCATGGCTAGTACCCATATAGGAACAAGTTAAATTCCTTGCACGTGAGCATTATTGGAGCCAAATTCTGTACGGAAAGAAGAGCTCATAACACCATTCACATAGTGGTTATACCAAATTTTCATGTAAAACAAAGTGCCTCAAAGCCTTACAAGCACGCACAGCAAGGTGCATTGTGCTGGTAGGATAGCTACTGCTCCCTCCGTTGCCAGCCAAGAGGAAGTTGCTTCATAAATTCCAATTACTCGCTGCATTAAGATGTTGGAATGCTTTAGATGGCCAGTGTGTCACCAGAAGTCTGCATCGCACATAACCCGCAATTTTCTACTGCAGCATCACCTATTATTGCTCACGAAAATATTGCAAACTGAGCCACAGCCACATAAACACTAGCTCACAGGACTCGGCATGCTTTTATAATGCATCAAACAATAATTTTACGGTTGGAGAACCTTTATAATGAAAATTTTAATTTGCTTCTTGATGCCTAGTTATCTCTTAAATGTGCAGCCGCAACTAAACATGCATATGAAATTATTCTGATGACATCGTTTTAAGACCACAGATAAAACTTCACCCCCTTTCAAAATACACATGTTGCAACAAAACATAGCTCAAGGGATTACGGCAGGTTTTGCATGAAAGCATCATCATAATAAGCCTGGCTACACCCACTGCAGGGCAAAGGCTTCTCCCATGTCTCTCCAATTAACCGGTTCTTTGCCAGCTGCGTCCACCCTATGCCTGCGAAATTCTTAATGTCATCTGCCCACCTTACTTTCTGTCGCTCCCTGCTACGCTTGTCTTCTCTTGAAATTCACGGTTACCCTCAAGGACCAGTACTTATTACATGCCCTGCCCAAGTCCATTTCTTCCTCTTGATTTCGACTAAGATGTCATTAACCCACGCTTTTTCCTCCCTCACTGACTTTCCCAATTTCCCGTCCTAATGTTAAACCGATCATTTTTCTTTCTATAGCTAGCTGTGCTGTCCTTAACTGGCCTTCGAATTTCTTCCCCATAAGTGAGCTGTTGTATTTTTTTCGCTTGAGGGATATTGGTAAACTGCTATTCAAAATCTGAGAGAACCTGACCTATGCATTCCACTCCATTTCTCTAGTTACTTCCCTCTTTTGAACCAGATCAGCGATCACTACTTGCCCTAAGGAGACGTATTCCCTTACGACCTGCAGCCCCTCGTTACAAATTGTGAACTGCTGTTTCCTTGCGAGACTTTTGAACATTACTTTGGTTTCCTGCATGTTAATATTTAGACCCACCGTTCTGCTCTACCTGTCTAACTTCATCTCGTGTTGAAACAGAAGTATGCAGCATACAGGACTTCTATGGTAGCTAAAAATCTGGGGCTTTAAGTCCAATATCACAATGCACGTGTAATAAATGATGCTCTTGCATGAAAAGATCTCTTTACCATGAAGAACATGCTCAATAAAAAGCTGAGTTGTGATTAGATCTCACTAAACAAAGTAATTTTTTGACAGCTGGTGCTCAGAGCAACATTTTTCACTCAATAATTTGAGCATGAGGCATTCAAAACCTAATCAGATAGGCAGCCAAGTCACCACCACTCACAAAATCACAGAAATATCATGTGCCACGTTGTTGGCAGATGCTCAAGATACTACAGATGGAGGTATGGTACTGCATGAATTATTTTTAAAAGGGGACTCTGAAGACAACATTAGAGAGCATAGATTAGAATTTTATAGCCTAACCAATAGGGCATAAATGGTGCAATGCAATGCAAGGCACCACCTCACAGTAAAGACTGCAACATGCGCTGTGGTACTTTGTGATAGTATGAGCTAACTGGATGCCTCATGTCATTTTTGAAGCTGCACTAAGTCTCGCTTTAGCCAATTTTTAGCTAATCTGATGCATACTGTGTGCACCATGTCGGGCGATATATGCTGAGTGATACTTTTTTAATGTTTACAGACTGTTACTGCACAACTGTGATAAAACTATGAGCCATGCTCCAGTGCCGTTTGTGCAGGTTCATTGTAGAGCATTGTGTACAATCGGTACTTGATGTAGCTCAAGAATTACACAATTAAAAATGTCTAGTTACTTTTTATTTATTATTTTAGAGGGTAGGATTCGATTGCAAAACTGAACGCTGGCAGCGCAGGTGAGCCCAGTTGCAATTTTTTTCGAGATATAAAAAGTCAAAAATAGCACCTGAAAGATCGCCGAGTTTACGTTTTAATGTTATACATTTATAGAATGGTGCTGCTGCAGGTTGACTACTTCCACATTACAATATTCACAACCAGCACATGTATCTGCGGCACACAAATGCAAGCAATGCCATTTTATAAATGCATAATTATAAATGCACAGAAAAGCAAAATTGACGAGTTTTTAAATTGTACTTCGGAAGCTCAGTATCTCAAACCGCACTGCAGAACAATAAAATTTAAAAACTGAGCTCACCTTCAATGATGGAAGCCCTTAAATCTGCAATATAATCTTGCCCCAATAAAGAAGTTGAATACTTAATTTTAGCTAAGGGTATAAATCTTGAGCTCTATCAAGTAATAATATGTGCCTTCTGTACAATCCACCTGTACAAACCACAGCTACATATCTCTTAGTTATTAAAATGAAAACCTGCAAAGATTAAAAAAAATCACTGGACATATCAGACCTCCTTCTTTCGACTGGAAGTTTTGTTTTGCTAAATTTGTTCTCTCTTTTGTGATCACACTGCCAAGGCTGATGCTGACCGCGATTATGCAGGTGGGTACTTGACCGAAAAGGCACTGAATAAACCTAGCTGTAAGCATTGCATGTTCAGTTAAGGCACTTAGCTACTGAGCCAGGCGACCTGAGTGTTAATCCAGAGCATTTGATGGAGGTAACACGCAAAAGGTGCCAGTGTGCTGTGCTTTTCAAGTGCACATTAAAAATTTCCAGGTAGTTAAAACGTGTTCAGAAGCCCTCCCTACAGCACCTTTCTCTTGGTCTTCTTTCAGCCCCTACCCTCAAAGTGCCCTTGAGGTGTCCACTGAGCAGTGAGACAGCTATGTGCCATTGCCTTTCCTAAAAAAAAATGTCTTGTATGGCTCTGCGATCTGTTGTGTTTTCCTGCACTTACAATTTCCAACTGACCCAACAGTCTGCTTCATAAAAAATGTGCACTTTTCCTGCACTTTCAATTTTCAACTGGCTCAACAGTGTGCTTCATAAAGGATGTGCACTTTTCCTACACTTTCGATTTCCGACTGGCTCAACATGAGCAGCACAGGTTCCACGTTAAAGCTTGACACGACAGATTTGTGTTCCAGCGTAGCTTTATCATGTACTGCCACCGCAGACCACTTCCGTTAGCTGCCGAAGGGCGAGGTGAGCTGCTTAAGGCTGGTCAAAGCAGTGTATGAGGGTGGTACACCGCAGAGGTATCTGGAGGCCCTCGATTGTGCTGTTGCACATGATGTCAAAAGCTGCTTCATGAATGCAAAGAAATACTCAACTTTTCTTGTCATAGCACGTCCCACATTTTCTACTAATGGGCAAGACTGAAGGTAGTACAGGCCTATGCACTTACATCCAGTCATTACGATAAGATGGCTGAAACATTTATCAAGACATTGAATTGGCAAGGAGTAAGACAAAAAAAAAACTAGGCAACTCTACTGATGAATGACTTCAATGGAAAGGTAGGCCAGAGGCAGAAAAGCAGACTGCCAGGGAATATGGCATAGGTTTCAAGACCAGCAGATGGGGGCTGTCGGTAGAATTCACAGAATAGTCTGAATCATGAATACCTTCTGCAAACGGGCAAACTGGAACCAGGATTTCGGACTGGAGAAAATTAGCGCGGAATAAACAGATGAATTCAAAATCTTACTAGAAAACAGCTATTCTGCTTTAACTAGGACAGTCAACTTGCATTTAAATGAATAATATCTCAAACGTCATTATAGGGTGTGTGCCAAAGTAGGAGATAGTGTAGCTAGGCATGATTTTGGTGCCACTTTTAGGCGATGAGAGCTGATTAAGAAGCACAAGCCATGAAGCCCTTTAACTCATTAGATAAATCTGGCAGAGCTATAGAAGCTAGCCAACAAGAACAAGATCAACAAAAAAAGCTTCCGATCAAGCTCTAAAGAGGAAATGTAGCCTAAAAGTTGTCAAGAGCAAATTAGACTTTAGAATAACTTATTCTGAAGCGGAGGTACAGCACAGGCTCATAGACAGACTTACACAGACGAGCACTTTTTTAGAACAGATGTTAAACAGAATCCAATGCACACTCCTTCTTTTTGTAGGAAGGACTTATAATTTCAGGTACCGAAGGTGTTCTTGAGATAAAATAGCAGTTCCAAAAATCCGGTGCACGAAACTCCGACTTTGTTTTGGAGGGCCATGACAGCGAAGTGGTCTATGCTGTCCTCAACTTTTGCCATTAGAGAGGCATGCTGGAGTGAATAGTACAAGTCTCTGACGTCTATTGAGAAAGCTTGAAGGCTCTTTCAGAATGGGGCATAAAAATCTAACACTTGCTCAGAGTTTTTAACCACAAACAGGTAATGAAAACTGAGAAGGCTGTTTTTCTTGGACAAACAGTGCAACACATTTTATCTATCCGTGTCATTTCCGTGTCATTTTTGCACTCCAAAATATGACACACCTGCAGACTAGCTCGATCCGCGATGCTTCTAGACATCAGAAAAATCATACGTACACCCTAAAAGACAAGAAGGGCAATGTAATTATGAATATTGAAAGATAGCCAATGTAGCTGGAGAATTCTACAGATACTCTCTACAGCAGCTGAAGTTGTTAGAAAACAAATCATGTAGCCAGACGTGTGGATGGATTAGACATCTGACACATGGTACCTTAACCATTTTCTTTACTTTTCAACTAATATAATGAATCTTCGCATGCTTGTGCAATTTATCGTTGTTACTCCAAAAATGGAATTACTTCTTGTGAGGACTAATCAGTTATTACAATAAATACAGAGTGCTCCACAGTTTGTGAAAACAGAAAAAAACCACTCATCAAAACCTGTTAATAATTCATTGGTAGATAGCACACATGATAAACACAATGTTTCAAGCATACTTTTGACTGGATTAATACTTTTTTATTTTAATGCACAATGAATTTCAGAGGTCTAAACATAGCAACAGAAGTAATAATACAAAGTGCTATTCTAGAACATTTCAACGGAACAAATGAACGGTTAGCAACATTGTGGTCTCTACACATTTTTCTTTATACTGAAAAAATATTGCTTTATCTTCAAAAGGTGTTGAGATATTACATTCACAAAATTGACAAGAGCCGGAATTCATTTTCTGAGAAATTGACAAAAACAAACAAGTCCCTTTTAACGTAATGGAGTGCTTTTCTAGAGAAGCAAAGTGCAGCAGAGGGCATCAGTCAGGTGGCCGGATGAGATTAGAAAGTCGCGAAAGCTAAATTGCAGAGAGCTGGCACAAAGCATGACAACTTGAGCGATATGGGAGACGCCTTGTCTAGCAGTGTGACACAGTAAGGCTAACACTGATGTTAGCTAAAAAATGTGCAGAGTTGGAGCTTGCACAACTTGCTTTATGTCATGCAGGCTCTCCTTATCCCTGCTCATTCTCACCTGCTTAGTAAGGGGCCTGGTCTCCGAACTTCTGGCAGTGATCCCGGGACAGATTTGGTGTCAAAAAAACTGGTTCTCGCACACTGAAAAAAATATTGCATTGACAACAGGTAAGCACCTTTCATTTGTCTCAGCGCGCAACAAATTTGTGTGCACATATGAATATAATTAGTACCTAAATATATATAGCATTTAGGCTATTTGTACAAGTAAGGCTATGTGAATCTGTGGACATTTTTAAAACACGAGATCCACTCAGCAGAGCTGCCGGATGACAGATGAAATGAAAATGAAAATTGGTTGTTGAGGAAATGAAATGGCGCCGTATCTGTCGCACATCTGGGCACACCTGAACAGTACCGTAAGGGAAGAGTTAAATGATGAACTGAGAGAAGAAAGGAAGAAAGAGGAGCCGTAGTGGAGGACTCTGGAATAATTTTGACCACCTGGGGATCTTTAATGTGTGCTGACATCGCACAGCACACGGGAGCATTTGCTTTTTGCCTCCATCGAGACGCTGCCGCCGTGGTCGGGTTCGAACCCGGGTACTCCTGCTCAGTAGCCGAGCGTTCTAACCACTGAGCCACCGCGGAAGGTATGAGAGATGTTCACAAAAACATTTTAAAGACAAGCTCCTACTTTTTGGATTCCAGATTAATAGAAAGCTATGAACGTGCCGTTAAGGTTGAGAAACAGTGCACAAAAACAAAACAAAACCTAAATAAAGCAGGAAACTTCTCAGTACAGCAGATAATGCACAGAAATGCAATGGGCTTTACCTCATGACTGTGCTATCTGCCCTAAACATTACCTGCAACTACCAGAGTACCTATGGAAAAACTGGCACTAGCCCAATGCTTCGGAAAATATCACTTTGTATTGGTTCTCACAGTCGCTGCAGAGGACGTAAAATTTTGCACGAAAGATTGTGTCCATTGATGTTAACTACCACAATAGAAAAAAATACGCAGTTGTGCTGCGTCCACTAACTTCAAACAAAAGAAAAGTGGTAGAAAGGGCAGAGCCTTCACAGCTTCCTACAAATTCCCCTACCTGTGCACCTTTCTAGATGAAGTCACAAAGCGCATCCATAGTGAAAATCATGATTCCAGGTTCGCTGGTTGCACAGTGACCACATTGACAACAGTGCTCTTAGTTGTGAATATTTTTACAATTTGCAAACCAGTCATCCCAAAAAGCAGTACACCTTTCAACGCACTGCAAAATGAACAGCAGGTGTCCCAGTTGAGCAATGTTGATGTCAATGAAAGCACCAAAAAAATTCTGAGCAGAAAAAGTCTTTGGGCATCACTAATATGCAAGCCATGAATTTAAATGCGCATCACCCTGTTTCAGAAAACAGGTCAAACTACTCACTACCGAGTAAACGTTTTAGTCTACAGTGGATGTTCAAAATTGTGCACAATTTTGAATATCCACTGTACACTAAAACGTTTACTCGGTAGTGTGTAGTTTTAACATTTCTCTGAAGCAGGGTGATGCGCATTTAAATTCATGGCTTGCGTATTAGTGCATATTAGCGATTAGAGTACTTGGGGGGTTGTTCACAAAATTTCAATTCTTAATTAGAAATTTCCTTTTCTTGATCCTCTATACTTGAGCATTTCGACCCTGATGCTGCACCAGCTAGTTCAGAAATTCTGCTGTGCAAAGTACATTGCAGACATATTTGTGAAGTGTTTTATTGGCACAAGCAGAAAGCTAGCTTACATGTTGCATTTCTTTAGGTAGCTGCTTAGGACTTAGTGATAATAATAATAATAATAATAATAATAATTGGTTTATGGGGGAAAGGAAATGGCGCAGTATCTGTCTCATATATCGTTGGACACCTGAACCGCTCCGTAAGGGAAGGGATAAAGGAGGGAGTGAAAGAAGAAAGGAAGAAGAGGTGCCGTAGTGGAGGGCTCCGGAATAATTTCGACCACCTGGGGATCTTTAACGTGCACTGGCATCGCACAGCACACGGGCGCCTTAGCGTTTTTCCCCCATAAAATCGCAGCCGCCCCGGTCGGGTTCGAATCCGGGAACTCCGGATCAGTAGTCGAGCGCCCTAACCACTGAGCCACCGCGGCGGGTTTAGGACTTAGTGCAAAACTATGTCCCAGGACTTAGTTTTGCAGGAAGAATAAAAAAGCAACAAGGACCACAATAATCACACTGCAGCATATAACCTTAATAACGCTGAGTACCAAAAAAATAAGTAGGTGTTGTGTAAAAAATGAATCGCCTTCTCTCTAAGTTTACCATTATTATTAACAGCTAAATGTGCCACTGCTGGAAAAAAGGCTCCTCCATGTGATCTTGAAATAAATTATCCTTACATTCCATACTCATGCAGAAAAAAACAAAGAAAACTGGAGCAGTCACTTTTAGGCATAATACTGCCCTTGCCTCGAAAAAGACTGCTAACCTGGGGAAAAATGTCTTAAGTAGTAAGAACATGAGCAAATGCAAAATTTTTGCCCCTTTCCGAAAAGGCCATGGGCACATATAAAAGCCCAAGAGCTGTCCTGCTGCATGCACTGAAGGCAAAGTACCATGTGGATTTAAAGGAGGGTGCAGGTGTCCCATATATCTCTAAGCAATAAATTTTGTACTGAAGAATCATACTCGACTCCAATTTAACTAGTTCTTCGAATAGTTCTAACAATAACATTTTTGACGCAATGCAAATCATGTCATTCACAACCCTACGCGATTACAAAATAGCTCTTATGGTTAATAATATTATAAATACCAACTACCCCTTACCTCTTGATGCATTCAGTATTCCCGTCCGCAACACTAGACAAGCCAGCAATGGCAATTTTAACCTTCCAATTTGCCATAATGCGTACGGAGAAAGACGAATAGAATTTACAGGAGCGAAAATTTGGAACTCGTTGCCAATTGAAATAAAGCAAGCTAGGAATTTCAAACTGACACGCAAGAAACATTTTTTGGGAATGGAAGCAAGGCTACAAAGTTAGTTTTTCTTCAATGTGTTTGTGATTGCTGTCCTATATGTTATTTTGTATTGGACCGCTTACTAGCCTCATTGGCTATCGGTCCAAATATCTGTGTATACATTTTGTTTGTGTTACTCAATAAAGACTTCTTCTTCTTCTAAAAATAAAGCCACACAAAGCACAGTGGAAACATCTCCCATCATCATGTGTGCCAACTCCAGTTTCATCCCTGTCGCCCACATTGTTCTGCAACCCCTCCGCTGCCCATAAATCTGCCCTTGTATCGTATCTAATATTCCTTTCATGCATTGATGAAACAACTGTCTTTATGCAAAACATACATGCAAAGGAATTCAATTGTAAGCAATGTAGTCGAGCTCGCTTTCACCTTTGGGAATACCAAGCTTCAGACCGGTCAGGATAAAAGTTTCTCCCTCCGCACACACACACACACACACACACACACATGGAAGGTTGGGATGAAAAACCAACTGCTCTTCATGACCCAGAGGCAGGCACGATGCGGTGCACCTATTTGGACTAATCCTGCAGACAAGGCAAAATTACCAGAAAAATATAACTGATAATAAGCAGAAGAAAACCTACCACTTATGAAGGTTTTAATACATCAGCTTGGTCTATTTGTTAGCAGCGAAGGTCATTCTCAGAGCTAAGAGGATAGTCAATTTCATCGATTAGTAGCTGTAATCGGATTACTGCATGACATACTGCCTAATGGTCCCCGCAGAGGGGCGCCTGCAGCTTGCAGGTGTTGGTGAGTGGCGACACCACGGGTTCCCGAGCATCCGCAGGGACATCCCCGCAGGGGGATGATGGTGAAGAGTGCATTACCACGGACCCGAGCACCCGCGCTTCGCCGTGCGTGGCATCGCCGTGTCCGGGGAAAATGGGATCCTGGCGGTTGAGCCGATGCAGAGCGTTTGGACTTTTAAGGCCCCTCGGCGGAGGCAACAGACCACTTTGGCCCCAGCTTCCTGTAGACGGCACCAGTGGCCTGACCAGACCGGGGGAAACCGGCAGCCGCCTTTTCCTGTCCTCCCCTCTGTCTTTCACTTTCCAATCATGTTCCTTAGATCTTTCCTGTCTCCTCATCATTTCTCGGTTTTTTCACCTTTCATAGGCGGCGTGGGTTAACCTAGTGTGGTCAACCATCCTGAGTTCTGAGTTGCGTCATATTTGGTTTAGCAGTGGTGTACAGCTGGCGTGGGAAGGGCTTGTTTTCAAGTTCCTGTCCCTTCCCCTTGTTGGGTTGGGCTCCATGATGGGTGGCTGGAACCGTGGCCGAAGAACACATTTTTTATGGCTACCTCCTTTCTTTCAAATCATCGTCCTCTGAAAAGAGGGCGGACCGATGTGACCTCACAATTTTTATACAAAAAGAAAACAACTTTCCTAAAGTACTACACACTGAACGAAAAGAAAAGACAGCTAGACTAATATCCCCATTCATAGTTTCAAATGTTCTCACAGATTCATAAGGTCCGAAGTACAAAGTAACAAAACTGGCTAGAGGGGACCTCCTGGTAGAACTTGTTGACATCATTCAAATCTCGAAACTGACAGAAATCGAAACTTTCGGTGACATCCCTGAGTCTGTAACACCCCACAGATCGCTACACACTGTACGTGGTGTCATCTCCGACAACGACGTTTTGCACCTTACAGAAAAGAAAAATGCTGGAAGGACTGTCCGAACAAAATGTAATCAATGCATATAGAATAAAAATACACAAAGAAAACAAAGAAATTCCATCGAAACACCTGGTACTGACCTTTGCTTCCTGCACCCTGCCCGAATCAATGCAGGTAGGGTACGCAAAAATCTCCGTCCGACCATATATCCCTCACCCCAGACGCTGCTCCAAATGCCAAAGGTTTGGTCATGGCTTCCAAAGCTGTCGCGGCTGCGATACATGTGCCAAACGTGCCTCCAATGGTCATAAATCCGAAGACTGCGATGCTGGACCACGCTGCGCAGACTGCGAAGGCGATCACGCCGCTTATTCAAGATCGTGTCCTGCGTGGAAAAAAGAAACGGAAATTATTACCATCAAGATCAAAGAGAATGTTACATTTAAGGAGGCAAGACAGCGTTACGCAATGACTCGGAGCACATTTTCTTTCACCGCACATACAAACTTCACCGATGTGGTGCGTGGGCGTGGCGCACCACAGCGGCCTTCAGCACCTGCCCAGCTCACACTAAGTCAGGTTGAGGCAGGGCCATCCGCGCCCCTGGCAGATGCAATGAGAGCTGCTATGCCACCCCCACAAACGGTCCCGTCGACCTCCAAGTCGGCAGGCACAAGGCTTCCCCCATTCGGGAGCAGTCCGCTGACCCCTGCCCGTGGGTTCCCCACGGAACTCCTGCGCCTCCACTGAGGCGATGGATACAACTCAGAGCTCGCCTCGGCCGCAACGGCGGCGGGGCTCCCTTGACCAAAAAAAGAAAAAAATCATGATAACAGGCCCTCAACAAGGAGGGACCTGAGGTTATGAATACATCCACCTAAAATTTTATAATGACCATAAACAGGCGAATAGGTTCTCTGGAAGCGTTGCTGTTGTAGTTCAGAGCGGTGTTGCAACGCATGAAATCAAGCTCCAGGCGAATTATGAAGCCGTTGAAGTCACTTTCATTAGCTTCAAAACAATTACCGTATGCACAGTGTATCTTCAACCACACCTCACAGCAACACTCCATGACCTAGAAGCGCTTATTAATCAGTTACCAGTGCCATATCTGGTAGTCGGAGATTTTAACACGCACTCCTAATTTTGGGGGAGCGAACAGACGGATACTAGAGGCCGGGTTTTAGATTTTATTCTGTGTAACAACGTCTGCTTGCTCAATACAGGCAAACCCACATATTGCTCTTCATCCTCAGGTAAGATGAGTGGCATAGACTTGTATTTTAGCTCTCCATCCGTTTTTACAGATTTTCAGTGGAATGTTCTTGACAGCTTGTACGCAAGTGATCACTTTCCAGTGATAATTATCTTTTCATCACCACCACCAATCATTCCATTTAAACCTTGCCATCGGAAACTGCACTTAGCGGACTGGCCACAATTTCAAGAAAGGGCCTGTCTGGAGAAAATATTTTCTGATAATTTTAGCGTTGATAAACTAACTGAAATTTTTACATGTATCATTGCTGCCGCACGTCTAGCCATTCCTCAGTCGTCAAGAATAGTACGACAAAATAACAAGCTCTGGTACACACAAGAATGAAGAGACGCAAAAAAGAAACAAAACAAAGCCTGAGGAACTTTCCGAAGGTACCCTGAACACGTAAGCCGCAATAATTTTTAAAAAGGTGAGAGCAAAAGCACGGTACATACGTCGCAATGCTGAGAAAACTTCATGCAAAAACTGTGTCGACCGTAAATAGTTCAGTTAAATGGAATCAAAAGTGGGAAAAAGTCCGCGGACTTAATGGCAGCTTTACTCTTTTCACAATACCTTTCATAACAGCTCCGGACACACAAACAAGCATTAGCGAACAGGCAGACAAACAAGCGGAACACTTCGCCACAGTTTCTAGTTCCTCACACTACACCCAATCATTCATAAAGAACAGTAACACAACAGAAAAACAACGACTGCCGACAAGTGGCAGTACAAATGAACATTACAATAAATTAATTACACTACAATAAATCGGTGTTGTACTTTCGGCCGGCAAACAGACAGCACCATAGCCAGACGAAATACATTATGAAATGCTTGCTCACCTCTCTGAAGATGCTGTAGAGGCTCTTCTAAAATGCTTCAATAAAATATGGCAGTCCGGAAAAATGCCAGAGGCGTGCGCCGTGGTTGTGCCATTATTGAAATCTGGAAAACCGCGATCTTCGGCTGGTTGTTAGAGGTCAATTGTACTTACGAGTTGTCTTGCTAAAAGTTTTGAATGTGTGCTAAATATTAGGTTAATATTCATCGTTGAATCGCGAAAACGTCTTGATATCCACCAATGTGGTTTTAAAAAAGCATGCTGTACAAACGAGCATCTCGTCCGTCTTGAAAACACAGCCCGTGAAGCATTCATAGGCAAGCAGCACTGTCTGGAAGTATTTTTTGACTTGAAAAAAGCTTCTGATACCACCTGGAGGTATGGGATTCTCCGTGACCTCGCGGATCTAGGTATCCGTGGCAGGATGCTAAACTGTCTGAAAGACTTCCTCTCTGACCGTTCCTTTCGTGTACGTCTAGGTTGCACGCTTTCGAAAAAATTCGTCCAAGAAAATGGCGTACTGCAGGGTTGTATTCTTAGTACCACACTCTTTATTATAAAATGAACTCAATATCGCGAATAATTTCAAAGTCCGTCACGTATTCCGTATATGTCGACGAGCTTCAAATTTCATGCACATCTTCTAGCTTATCAACATGCGAAAGACAGGTACAACATACACTGAACAAACTAGCGACTTGGGCAGACCAAAGCGGATTTAAGTTCTCTCCACAAAAAACAGTTGCTGTTCTTTTCTCACTGAAAAGTGGCATGCAGATTGATCCCACCCTGCACTTGAATGAAAGTGTTCTACAAGTAAAACAAGAGCAAAAATTCCAAGGCATAACTTTTGACAGAAAGCTCACATTCTTACCGCAAATAAACAGCCTCAAAAAGAAAGCTTCTAGATCTCTAAACATACTGAAGTACTGTCACGGAAACAGTGAAGGTCCGACAGGTTATGCCTTTTACAGATCTGCCGTTCCGTAGTACGGTTAACTTTGGACTATGGATGCATTGTGTATGGGTCTGCAAGACCATCATAACTTAAAAAAACTGGATCCCGTGCATAACATGGGTCTTCGTATATCAACTGGCGCATACATAACATCCCCCATAAATAGATTATATGTAGAAACAAACGAACCATTTCTTGCAAACAGAAGAGCAATACTTACCTGTGCATATGTACTGAAATTAGGATCCGTACCCGCCGCGGTGGCTCAGTGGTTAGGGCGCTCGACTACTGATCCGGAGTTCCCGGGTTCGAACCCGACCGCGGCGGCTGCGTTTTGATCGAGGCAAAACGCTAAGGCGCCCGTGTTCTGTGCGATGTCAGTGCATGTGAAAGATCCCTAGGTGGTCGAAATTATTCCGGAGCCCTCCACTACGGGCACCTCTCCCTTTCTTTCTTTCTTTCTTCTTTCACACCCTCCTTTATCCCTTCCCATACGGCGCGGTTCAGGTGTCCAACGATATATGAGACAGGTACTGCGCCATTTCCTTTCCCCAAAAAACCAATTATTATTATTATTACAAAAACACCTTTGTTACCCCATAGTTACCAAGTGCACATCCAGAAGGATGTTCAATAATAAACCACAATCAATCAAACCTTTGTTACTACGCTCTGAAGATGCATGTCATGAACTCGGAATACTAGATACTCTAGATACTTGGCTTTGAAAGAGAAATATTCAAGCTACATGGAGTTTTAACGGATGGCTCTAGAAGAGCGATGCACATTGGAAGTACCGTAGTACAGGTGAAATGCAAAAAATAGTAAGATTGCCAAGTTATGTATCAATCTTTACTGCCGAATGTTATGCAGTGTGTATGGCTGTGGACAAAATAGTACATGAGAACATCGAAAACAGTATAATATACAAGATGCCCTCAGCCTACTCACAGCACTGCAGTCAAGAAATGCAGTTGAACCTTTAGTAGGCTACATCAGACACAGCATAGAAAAAGTCACAACACAAGGACATATTGTAAGGTTCTGCTGGGTCCCGAGCCACGTCGGTATAGAGGGTAATGAGAGAGTAGACTCGGCAGCAGTGCGACCTCAAAATAGTGAAATCAAAAATGTGGACATACCTTTTAAATGACTGCATGAAGTTGATACATAACAAATTAAAGAACAAATGGCAGAAAGAGTGAGATAATAAACTCAATAACAAACTACACTTCATGAAACCTACCTTGGGGGAATGGAAGTCCTGCAGACACCAGGAACGTTTCACAGAAGTAATCTTATGCCGCCTTCTCATAGGACAAACACATTTGACACACAACTACTTACTTACAAAAGAAGCTAAACCTGTTTGTGAAAGATGCAGAAAAGAGCTCTCACTAAACCATATCTTAATTAGATGTTAAAACCCGGAAAAGCTAAGAAAGAAGTATTTATTCAATTTTATAATCAATACACTCTATTTCACCCAGCGCTTCTCTTGAGTGATAATGCAACTGTTGACATTTTCGATGTTTTTACCTTTTTACGAGAGGCTGGTTGTCTTAATAAACTGTGAATGCCTGACATTTCTTAGATAAACCTCAGCCACTTTCTCACTCCTGAGAAGGCTGAGGTTTCCACAGACTGTCCACTCAAGCTTTCTGGCCCCATGTTTAATGCACAAAACAAGGAAACTAATCAGAAATTGTCTGAAATGTTATGCATTATACTATTAATAATTCTGTGCTTTTAACTGTGTCATATCAATTATGTAAGCAGACCTGCAAGATTTATCCAAAGAGCCTTTCTCAGAAAATATATTTATGAAGACATCTGTGCAATTTCTATAGCAGACACCACTTTGAAAACAATAACCAATGTGGGCGTCAGGTGAACA
The DNA here is from genome assembly GCF_052857255.1 of Amblyomma americanum. Lineage (NCBI taxonomy): Eukaryota > Metazoa > Arthropoda > Arachnida > Ixodida > Ixodidae > Amblyomma > Amblyomma americanum. The sequence goes on along the minus strand of NC_135500.1, from coordinate 73,278,868 downwards.
CAAACTAAAACATGATTTCCCTAACTCTCTTTGTCTTAATGCACCAACAGTGCGAATTTCCCACAGACTAGTTTCGTCGATACACCACTGAGTCACTTAGAGTAACCATTATCGGCTTAAATAAAGGTGATGCTCCGAGTACCCCTTACCTGAAAAGGCCGGCAGGGCCAAAGGAGATGCCACGATTAGTAGCACAGCATTGCAAATTGCAGGCCAAGATGTTACTTGCTGTATGCTGCATGAAAGAAAAATAGGATGAGCACGTCACGAATGCAAGGATGCAAGACGAGCCATTCATGTTAAAGTAGAATGGTCACAGGACACACTCTGTCCACAAATGCAATGGCTGTTAGATATAAACTCACAGGCGTTTTATACCGGGTGTTAGAGGGAAGACTAAGTAATTTTGAAAATCAGGATTTTTGATGTAAAAATATGGCTTTTGCAGCATGGTACTGCCACTGTTGGCGGACGTCAGGAAACCGGTGAAAAATTTATCTAGTAAGGTGGTCAACTAACTTTCAGTAATTAATTTTAACTATTAGAGTTAGGCACCTGGTTGCAATTAGAGATTTGTAGCCAGTCGTCAGTAACCACCATATCAGTTTTTAGAATTTCGAAAACATGATTACCAACTGCACTGTGGTACGACAAATTTTGCTACATCGTGCCAAAATAAATGCGCGTTTGAAGAGCATGCAGGCAAAGCAACCCCTCCCTTTCACGTAAGTAGTCGAAACAGCCAAATAATGAAAAAGTTAATTATTAGAAAAGCATTAACCATCTTACTACCCAAGATCACTCACCAGTTTTCTGGTGTGCGAGTGCTGGCAGTACCACGCTGCAAAAGCCATATTTTGAACTCAGAAATTACATTTTTAAAGTTAGTCATCCCTGTAACACCCGGCCATAGTGCAGGGGAATGGTCAGGTGGATTGTTTTTGGCGCATTAAACAGCCTTTTTTTCTGGGTAACTACTGCAATATGCACACTGAGAGTTAGCAATGCCACATAATGTAAAAAGGTACCAAATAAGCGTAAAGTGAATGTTTTTACCATGGTGCTATGCAAATTGTCTGGTTTTTGTGCATTTTCAGCAGTTAGCCAGCCAAAAACAAGCATGTCATGCCACACACTGCACCTTCATAGTCTGCACTGTAGGTGGGGTGCAGGAAATGTGTATCATTTGAGCATGAAATTCTATTGGCCAGCAATGATGGTGTTCATATACCGTTTATGATTGAACGGCTTAGTTGGAAGGCTTTCCAACAGAGGTTGCAGGCAAGACAGCACTTATTTTTTCTGCTCTCTACATTAACCCGTGTTTCTGCACTGTTTTCAAATGTATTTTGTCAACTATGTCAACTGTCTGCATTACTAGAGGACTGATGAAGTGCTACATTATCTGCCAAACAAGCATAGAGCGGAAAAATTTGGGAATATAAAGTGAAATGAACAGCACACGCTACATTTCAAACAATGACCGCAGACAAGATGAAAGCACGAAAACATGACCTTCATAAAAACCTATGCTGAATAATGGAAGAATGATTGTTGCTGCCACTACAAAGCAAACGTTTTGGCAATAAAGGTAGTTTAAACAATTTCTTCTAATTCTCGTTTCTGCATCAATTCTAGCAAAAAATCAATGTTTGAAGGTTACTAGCAAATCATTGCGACACAATAATTTTGATAAACCAGTTTTTATTCTGCAATAAAAAAAGTTTTGCCCTAGCAGCCTCAAAACTATGTGGAGGGCCAAAAAAAGCTCCTCCTAAAAGGAATGTCAAAATGTACAGTTAGAAGCAACATAAAAAACCATTAACAATGGTTTGAGATATTAATGTACAGCATACCCCAGCAACACATGTTTGCACAGAAATGTGCAGACCCTTTCCAGTAGCAAGGAGTTTAATACCAAACTTTTCGTTGCATTTTCATTCTCTTGTAATGATACGTAAAAGATCAGTGCATACTGGTAGCCGCATTTTGTCCTGACGCTGAGAAATAACTGATAATTAAATTTTTTCTAATGATGTTACGGTTGCAACAGGCATTTAGGATATATCACATGAGGTACTAAAAATAGCAACAATCCGCGCCTCATTTCATTCGATAGGATGCTAAAGTCAGCCTGCCTCGACAGTTGGAAGGAAAACGAATTAAGATGCAGCGATTATACAGCTTTTGTTATGACACAAGTTAGCTATACTCAACCTGGATATGTCAGCTATTATTAGGCCATTTGATAGCGAAACCGAATAAGAGAAAACAATTGGAACTATTTTTTAGTTAGGAGTTGTAGGTGAATACAGGTGGTGATACACGGACGCTAATGCCTAAAGCAACAATAAAAAAGAGGAGGCACGCAACAGAATCTCTTAATCCATGCTCATTTATATTATGTACACCACTTTTTTCTCAGGCAGGCAATTCTTCAAGGTAATAATTCATAATTTCAGTTACCCCTCCTATCAACATAAACTAATCTTTAACAGTGAATATGAATATGTTTGGTTTATGTGGGTTTAACGTCCCAAAGTGACTCAGGCTATGAAAGACGTGAATGTCAATATTTACAGCCATACATATGCATCTTTCCTTGTAGACGACAACGAGCGACAGAGCAATTGTAAGGCACGCTCCCCAAAAAGCAATCATATAAAGAAATATGCCTCTGTAACTTCATGTGAAAATCAAATAGTGAAGTATATGTACATGCACACAGATATTTAAATTCACCTAAAAAGCAACGCACTACTAAAAAAAAACGCTAAAAATGTTAAACAAAAAATAATTCGAACTGCTTAGTGTTCGTGGAATTACCATTAAAGTTAGAACAAAACAAGTAAAGACTGAAAATTTCAGCCAGAAATGACTCTACGCTCTAAGAAGTCTGTATAAAATATGACAGAAGGCAGCCATTAAAAACGTCACACCCATGGTTCACAAAATACTATACAATAAGTTCAAGGTAGGCATTTTGATGAGTATCAGTGGTCCTGCAAGCATCCATACTGCACTTCCCACCCCCAACTCACTCCTGGATAAGTTTCTTCACTGTAATGTCGTTGTGCTTCCAAACAGTGCAAGGTTGTGTAAGCAGTATGCCAAAAAAGTGTCTCGCCAAAATTGTTAATATTTTTCCCCATGCTAAATCAACATTGGCACATAAAGCAGGCTGCAGTACAGAGCTCCCCATTATTTTCTATCCCGTGGGGCTCTTGAACAAGTATAGTAACCTCAGCAAAAATGCAGGCATCCTACTTCATAGCACATGGCTTCACACTGACTGCCTTAACAGTGAGCCAAAAGAGTGCCAAATGCCTGTTCCTTTGTCTAATCTGTTTGCTCGCAACTGCACTGTGAAAGCTTCATGGGAGCAAAGCATAGTGCCACTGATATCACATAGAAGCCATTTATAATATTGCCTACAACAAGGGAGCATAAATTGAGGCTCCTGCTACCACAATATTGCAAAAAATACCTCAGCAGATACATTACCACTTATAGAAAACCAGCTACACCAAGTAACAACGCTTAATTCCATCCGCAGTGAGGCCTCTATAGGAATCAGCATACTAAGAAGGCATTAGCGATGAAGCTGGTTTCTCTGTATATTTAGAAGAAATGACAATGACCTACACAAGCATTGACCATCAACGAACTTTGCACTGCAATAACTAAATGAGTTTGTGCATTCGTTGAATACAGGAAGTAAACGATTGAATCCATGCCTATAGAAAGCACTTCCTATCCACCACTAGCTCCATAAAGCAGCAAAACACATATCATTGCAGTGGGATCCAGCATATTGTAGCAAACCTGCAGGCCAGCGGACACTTGAGTGATCCTTTCGATTCGTTAGAGATCATATGAAGTATTCGTTTGGGGCAACTTGGGCTTTACACAAGTGCCCACATACAACCTGCACAAATCCATTCATCACAATAACTCAAGACTTTACAAACTCAACACAAAATTGATGTGCACTTTGGAAAAATAGGGAAGTAAAGCTGAGGTCAGTAAAGAGGATCACACCCTAAACATTGTGGTGCATCAATCAACAATCTAACGGCTGCTACGAAGACAAGAAACTGTCAACAGCTCTTCAAAACTGTTAACATAGTAACGATTAAGGAATCACCATCAAAACGCACAATGTACGGAGGAGATATGCTATTTTAAAAAGGAACATCATAGTTCTATGTGTACAAGACCTAATGAAAAATGAGAATCATACAATGAACCGCACTTTCATTTGCTAATGCATCTAGAAAAGCTCTAGGTCCAAACCGCATTTATATTTTTTGAAAGCGCGAAATACCCAGATAGGGAAAACAATTCTGCACAGGACAAAACACTCTATGTATTGCGAGGTTGAAAAAAAAAATCAGTTCATCCGAAAATAAAATCTTCCAAATTCAACCCAAACACGTTACAGAAAATCTAGACACAATCGCAGCACGCTCAAGCGTTAAGGTCAACCCGGTTAAAAAAGACAAAATTGAATCTCCAGCTGGCTGTTTAAGAGCATTGCTTTGCAGCTAGGCTACCTGCCGAATAAAGAGAAGGCTCCATATGCGCGTAGAAGAACAAGCGATGTGCTGAGGCGGAGCGGTAAAGACGACCGCTGTTACCTCTGTAGCTTGGTAGGGAGACGCGCTGGGTGGGACTCTAGCACAAACCAAGCACGATAGACCAAGATCTATGGATCCCAAACAAGTACCCTCTTAACGTATCCGATTTCCCGCATGGCGCATTCTCGTGGCGCCCCTCTTCTCGAAACCGAGCGGCTCAGGTAGCCGATGGCGATGGCGCATTTCGCCACCTTCGTGTCTCTGCTAGCAAACAGCGCAGCACCGACAGGCGAGACACGCGACCTGCACCAGCGGAGATCTGCTTTCGTTCGTACAGTGCTTGCAAGGTGCGCTGGCGTTCGAAGCAAGGCGTTTCTATAACACGCGCACCATATAGACTAACTTTCGCTTTCTCATTAGCTTAAGACACGCTGCGCACTTCTTCCGTAAGCGCGAAGGGCTAGCTTTACAAACGAGAGCATTGAAGTCAGGCGGTCTCTAATAACGGTATTCTAAATGTATACGTACCTTGGAAGACAGGACGACGTTTTCTGTACAAAGGTATGCATCCAGCACGGCATGGCCGCCGTCAAACGTCTTCGGAACACTGCTGACATGCACCAGGCGCTTTCCGCTGCCATCACTGCAGCAAATGACGCTGCTGCGCCTGCGTCGCTCACTCCGCGCTTGCGCTCGCGCGCCATAGCGCAGCTGCGAGCTATAGTTCTCCGCGAAACAATGAAGCTCGACAAAGTGTAGCATAGTTCTTGGTTTTTTAAGCAGATATAGCACGTGCCATGTGTATGATGTGATTGAATGTTTTCTCATAGGGCTCTGGTCATGCGTACAGATATTCAAAAGCTCAAAAGTTAATTGCACGTTTTAATAGTAACGTAGCAAAATCGGTTTTAAAGTGAGACCTATCGCTGCGCCGCTGCGTCGACTCACGGGGCTTGCCACGTTCCCGTAAATGAATGGAAATTTCTTACAGTTCGCGTCAACCGTTTGGCGACCTCAGTCACATATATTCAGATCAAGCACTATGCATTTGCCCGGTTCTGCTAAAGCTGCAAAGGTTGAGTCTGGCTAGTTACACCAATGTAGACACGTTACAGTACAACACATTACATTGCCTCCCTTTTGGTAATTGTAATTGCAGCAGAAAGACAGGACACAAATTACGCTGATGAAATACATAGCATTTCCTGTCGAAGAAACCAAGGCAAAAAAGACCTGACACTGCTTGTGTTGTGTAGGCAATCATAGTGCATGATTTATATCAATATGGCGGCAAAAGACTGACCTTACAGCAGTGCTCACTTATGCATCTCAATCTTGCGTGTCTGTATGCTCTTGAATGTCATATTCAGCAAAGTCCGGCTGTGGGCTATTTGGTACGAGTCTTCTATTGTACAGCAGAGTGTCCTGTAAGGCTGTTGAGATCGCCGAGAAAGGATACGCTTAACTGCGTCATTTTTTATGTAGGAAAGACTATGTCTACCCACTGGAGCCATGGCTGCTTGCGCCAGATGCGTGGCATCACAGACCCAACTTGCAGAGGCTCTGTACAACACGCCAAATGCTTTCACGCCATTTGTGGTTGAGCGCTGTATCGGTGCTCTGAAGAGCTGCTTCCGGTGCTTTAAAAGGCACCGGATACACCACTGCCAGTGGGAGTCGACAGTGTGCATCATCACAGCGCGTGCCGCACTTCACAACCTCGGCTTGGATGCTCCCATGTCAGCCGAGGGTGCACACAACACTGCCACTTACCCAGATGATAACAAGCCGCCTCTACATGCTGGCTACCTCGTAGAGATAAGATACCTCCTCACCTACCTCCAGGGGAGAGCAATGCGCTACTGTATTTTCGGCCTCTGTAGGACGATTTTGTCACGAGAGGCTGGCGTACCTAGGGATGCTGGAGCCACAGTTGCGGTGGAAAATGTAGTGTTTACCGATGACTCACCATGCTGGCTTGGAGAGTCATATCAACCACTTTTCCTGTTGCCACTGTCATTGCTTTGCGTCAATGCACAACCCACATCTGCAAGTGCGCGAGCAACTGTGTGACGTGGTTTTGCCCTTGGCCAACCTATGTGCGGCCAGAAGCCCCCAGTGACAAACAAGTGGCCCCTTCGGCTGCCACTTCATTGACAGTGTGTTTGCCAGTATACCTCCCAGTCCCTCAGCAGCGTGTTGCACAGCTCCTTCCTGAAGGCGGAAGAGACGTTGAAACAGTTGGACCAATATGTGAAAAGCATCATTTCGCACTCTCTTTTGCTAATGCTTATGCCATCCCATCTTATGTCAGCTTATGTCAGCCCTCTGCTATCTCTTTCCAGCTTGGTGGAGTGCCTGTTTTCATTACCCGTGTGACTAACATGCATGAACCAAAAGGGTAGTGGTGGAATAAGGCACGACATACTTGTGAGGCTTGTTGGAATCAAAAAGCAACACCAAAGATGCTTTTAGTGCATCATATATTAAGTAAGTGTATTTATTTTTTTAGGCACTGCATTTCACACGTGTGTTTTTATTGCAGAAAAGGCAGTGTACATACAAGCATACTTTACCTTGATGCACAATTACTATATGGCAATTGCAAGCGCTGCTAAGAAAAAATGTGAAAACTTGAGTTCGAAGTGCCTGCTTTCTTTCATACAGAGGCTACATGTACAATAAATACTGCAATGTGCAGTGTAAATAATGCATTTTCAGGACTATAAAACATTTTGGCACATTTGAGATGTCTTCATTCCAAAGCTAAGCTCTTTAGCTCGATGATATGTGACTAGGGATTGCACTCTGTGCTAAATGCTGTACCTACTGTAAGGAGACTGCTATAAAAGTGCATAGTAAATATTGTAAGGTGCAGTGACAATGACTGCTGAATGACTAGAACATCTTCAGTGATAAACAAAGATATGTAAACATCACAGACACATACATCATCAAGGAAATGGTGTGTGAGTACAGGTTACTTTACAATAACAGAGCATGCAACACCGTTTCTGGGAATGCTCGACAGCTCTAAGAATATACAAGCAGCTTCATTATGGGAAATTTTCAGCACTCGGTTATTGCCCCATGACTGAAACCAAGATTGGATTGCGACAACAGAAGGCTATGAAGTTTTGTCCATGATGACACGAGACGGTGACAATTCCAAATAGACCGACAAGCTCATTATGCTGTCGCATAATAAGTGTGACAAGTGCAACTCTTTTCAAGCTACGTTTCCTCTAACTAATATCCTATACAACTTCAACTTGTTTTTCCCTTTCCAACTGGAGTGGTCTGTATGCAGGGTTCCTCAGATAAGATGGGCCATAATTTAAAAAAGAACCTGAAAGCTGAAAGGAAGTGCATGTTGTTAGAAGCTATGTAACGTATTTAAAGCCCTTCGAACACTGCCATCACCAAACCCAGCTATACAAACCCAGCTATACCAAATACAATAACATATTACACATCACTGCCCTGTACTACATACCTCATTGCCCTGGATCATACGCAAACTTGTACATTGCCTCTACACATTCATTGGGAAGACTTCATGCGCTGTGTACACGCGAACATGAAGAAAGGTGCTCAACTTTCTGCCCTGTTGCAATTAGCCTCTACACAAACCATACAAGCATCTTCTTGCCTGGTTAACCCGGATCTATTAGAAGATCAGTAAATGACGTTAATGAAACAAGCTCGTCCTCTCCTCTGTGACAATAGCAAAGTTATCAAATCAAGTGCTTCCTTTCTCTCTAAAAAAAGTGGAGCATAAGCATCGCAATTTCTGCTTCTTGTGCAGAAAAAAACTACCGCAACAACTGAACAACTGAATGGCGCAAACAAAAGCACCAACGCAACATCAAGTGCTTAGCCCGATGTGGGCCGCATCACTTGGTTACGAGGCAGAAGAGTGATTGTTACCCAGAGGTAGGTCGTGTCGGCTCTCATTTCCCGCACCGAGATTGCAGGCTATCAGCAGCTGCACCTGTCTGCTCCCATCTGTTGGAAGTTGCCTCTGTGTGATGCTTCATGCTTGTCTGGTATTTTCTAAAAAGAAGTAAACGCAACCAGTCGTTACGAGGTCATAGATAGTAGGCGCTGACCGAGAACACAGCTGTCTTCGTCGATTTTCGAGCCGAGCGTTCCATGTAAGTTGATCTCCGCAGGCCCGTTGCATTTAGTGCCTTCAAATAGATTTTCCGCGTACTTAAGACATCCGCATAGTACCTTGATTTTAGACGACACGCAAAAAAGGGGAACTAGATGGAATCAGCTGTTTTACTTCCTGCCGCCATGTTCCCGCTATACAACTGCCAGCGTGCCCTCATGGCGAAAGAAGTTACCCAACCGCAAATTTAATTGCGAAACTGAAAACATTTCAAATTTTCCTTCATTTTGTTGAGTTTTCAACACAGTTTATTACCAAAATAAAACATTGTTTTATTCATTGCGTTGTTCCTTATTTTTAAACTGACATGATCATGCTTTGCCATTGACAGCGCACCTTCACGGCAACAAATATGAGTGAACAGCAAAATAAATTGCAAAATTGAAAACGCTGCTTGTTTTGCTTATGCTGGTAAATTTCAAATAGAGTTTCTTAGCAAAATAAAACACCGCTTGTTTTATTCACAGCGTCTTTCCGGGGCGGAGCCCTGCTAATAGCCACCGCAACCTTGCTGCTAATTGGCTGATTGCGCTCTCGGCACCTCCCGGTGTTGTCGTTTGGATGTCACGCTCTCAAAATTGAGACTGTTTTTGAAAGCGATCATTAATACCGCCTGAGGTGTTTCAGAGAGAACGAAGTTTCACAAATATGCTTTTTGGGTCAAAATAATGGCCTTTGCAGCCCAGTATTACCAGTGTTGGCGTATGTAGTAATTTATTTAGTAAGCTGGTTAACTTTCTGATAATAAACTGTCAAATATCATAGTTAAGCAAGTGTTTGCCATTAGAATTTGTAGCCTGTCGTTAGTGGTAGCCATATCAGTGTTTAGAATTTACAAAACGCGATTACCCTCGCCGCTGTGGCACATCAAAATTTGACTGCATAGTGCGAAAATGCAAGTGATTTTGAAAGCATGCCGGAAAAGCAACTGCTCCAGTGCATTACGCTAGTCCAAAAAGCCAAATTTTGTCGAGTCGCAGCACAAAAGGCAATCGTGTTTTCAAAATTCTAAAAACTCATATCGCTATTACTAATGACCGGCTACAAATTTCTTCATTGCCACTAGACGCCTAGCTTAAACAGTTAATTTCTTTATTGGGTGATTCCAGGAGAGATCAAACTGTGTAAATGTTCAGATTTTTAATTTTCCTGACTATTTTATATAATAAGCACACATGGTTCAGTAGCTCAACTGTGAATTTATTTTTGTGAAAATGCTAATATTTGGCGAGAAAAAGTATAAAATAACGGACGTCGTGTTAAAGGCAGCGTTTTCAAGCATAGCTCAATTTGGCAAGGTTGAAATGACGTAAGCATCTAGATAAGGAGAGCGAGTTGACGGGCTAGTTGGTATTGCATGGTGTAGGAACAGCGCTAAGAACAGGACAGAAGTCAAACATGGAAGCACAAGGACGGGCGCTGTCCCTGTGCTTCCACGTTTCATGCGCCACAGGTGCTGTATATTCAGTTCCCCTGTCCTGCGGAAAGAAATACATAGGCCAAACGGGGAGATGTATAAACACCAGGCTACAAGAACACCAGAATAATATGAGCAGGGTAGCTATCACCGGGAACCTTGCAAAACATTGTAAAAAGTGTAATAACGACACCTGCACCCTTGTATACGACGGGTGTGGGATCATTGGCAAAGGACGGGATCGCTTATCTAGAGAAATAATCGAAGCCATCGAAATCCGGCGTGCCAAGGACTGCTGTGTGAGCACTCCGTCCATCTGCCTTTCTGAGAAAGAATTGATGTTCTTAAAGGCAGCTGGGCATACCTTTTTAGAGGTGCCTTAACTCAGGGTATTTGTGTTCAAGCAGACATTTTTTCCCCTCTCGTTCTTTGGGGTTCTTGGTGCTTTGGTTTTTGGCGTTTTTCGTTGACTGCCTTCAAAAAAATTTTGTCTTTTTAACTTTTGGCCCCTGTTAAACTTGAGAAATGTTGAACGCCCTCTTTACATGTTTTTAGCCCCACACAGCAATTTTTATTGTTTTTAATGTTTTTATTCTTTCACTATCGTTTCCACGAGTTTTAAACTTTTATAAACCCATTTCTTCGCCATACTTCCGCATCCTGTTTATTCCTTCATCCATTTTTTCTTAGTTCGCGTGACGGCCCTCTACACTGTGCAGTTTTTTGTATCGGTTTTAGTCCGTTATATCGCCTCTTCCCTTCCGCCCTTCTCAGCCTCAGATGTCTAAATTCATTATTTGACGTGACTATTCAGTGTTTCCATGTGACCGTGCATACCTGATTGTACCCCCTTGCTGCAACCTTATATATGTTTGTGCTCCGAAATAAAGATTCAGTTGATAGCAGCCCCCGTCCCTGTGCTTCCATGTTTGACTACTGTCCTGTTCTTAGCGCTGTTCCTACACCATCTAGATAAGAAAGCCATGATGTATTTTTCGGGCTAAATGTACAGGTGAGAAGGAATATGTCGGGCTTATTTCCGCCATTTTGAGGAAGTTATCGCTTACTGGAAAATATTTTGAAAAAGTCTCAAGCGAGGCTATCTTCACAAATTTTTTTCTCCGCAAATAAAAATCACATCTTTAAATTTGCAGATTGGACAAGCATCTAAGTGCTAAAGAAAGTCTACTGACTTTCATTTTTATATAGTATAGGGAAGTTCAAGACGTATTGCACAAAATCTGGCATTCTTGACTATAGTATGTTGTTATAAATCAAACGAAAAAAAATTTCCGATGGTTTACCTCTGGTGAAACCTGCAGTGACGTGATCGCTATAGCTGGCCGAGTGGAACTTGGTCACGTGACCAACCACGTGACAAACTACGTGATCATCCACGGCGCCGTGCCGCCGGCAGCTGCTCCGCACCACGTTACAAACCAAGTGACAGCGTGGCGGCCCAGCCACAGAGTGGTGGCGCCGTTACAAAGTTGCGCGCTGCCATGCTGAAGGCTCGAAATGTTACCGTAATGTAGCTATCGCTACTTAACCCATCTTCAATTAAAAAAAAACTCCTGAAACAAGTCTCTAGGAGGAGGCGGGAAAGAATACGAAAGGACGTATTGCATCATTTTGTTTCCAACAATGATATCCAAGCTCAAACTTGTAGCTTTTTGAGCATCCGCAGGAGTGTCTATTTGAGGGCGCGGAAGCAGCAAGCACGCCCTCCACTGCTCTAAATTTCCCCCAAATCCCAAGACTGAAACTTTTTCCATTAAGAGAGAGCATACATAATTACTCTTTGTGGACAAACACCGATATGGGACGTAAGCAGGATTCAGTAGCTCCGCTATCGTCGAGTGCGGGTAATAACTTTGAGCTGGGCCCTCCTGCCGATGCTCAAAAGCCGCAAGTTTTGGCGTGGATGTCACTGCTATAAACAAAATAATGCAACATGTTTATTCGTATTCTGGTTTCAGCAGTTTTAAGAAAAATTAGAGATGTTTTTGAAAGCACCATTTTATTCAAAAATGCCAAATTTAGGGAAATACTTTTTTCACTCCCCATTATTATACAAAAATGAACGTCAGTACAATTTTTTAGCACCTGATGCTTATTCATTTTGCACATCTGAAGCAGATCTGTTTTATATTTGCAGAGAAAAAGATCTTGAAAATTGCCTCATTTGAGACTGTCTTTCCAAATTTTCTGCTAGTAAGCGACAACTTCTTCACAATGCGCACTCGGACCCAACAAGGGCCCCACCAAAGCATTAAAAGTGGGCTGCCCAATCGGGCCCAACAAGGCCCGACCAGAGCATTGAAAATGGGCTGCCAACTCGGGCCCAACAAGGGCTCCACCAGGGCATTGAAAGTGGGCGGCCTACTCGGGCCCAACAAGGGTGCCATCAGGGCATTGAAAGTGGGCGGCCCACGCTGGGCCAGGTTTGGTTTTTGGGGCAAGCGAAATGGGCCACCCATGTGGGTAGAGATTCGGCAGGCCCAGAGTCTGCTCTTGTTGGCCCTCAAGTGGGCTGCCCAAGCTGGTTCTCTTCTGGCTCCTTTAGGATAGCCCAAGTGGGCTGCCCATTTGAGCCCCTCCTGGGCACGAGTTGCAAATCCCACATGGGGCAATATGGGCTAGCCACTTGGGGCCGACAAGGGGCCCGAATTCGGAGCCCACTTTCTGCTACTTGGGATCTGATTTCTGCATCGGCATGAAGCGCCAGCTTTCCCATGTGTGGGCAGGTTTTCGGCACCCCTTTGTTAGCTGTAACTGAGTGGTTTGGCCGTGATGGTTAGTCCATTTTAAATAGTAATGCAGTGCCATTACCTAAAGCATAATTGGATTATGCAAGCACTCTTGTTTGTAAAAAATTAACGTTCATTATAACTGCGGCCATAAGTCTGCTTCACTGTCTAAAATGGGTCTCTGCCAACATTCAGCATTGCATTAATTTTTTTTCCAGCCAAGACAAGGACGCATTTAGTCAAAGGCAATGCAGCCAGGAGCCTGCAGCCAGGACACTGCTGGGCAGCGTGAATCAGCAAGCGTTAAAAATAAGCTTATTACAAGAAATAAACTGATAATTTTAATTTCAATTAAGCCTTGTGGTTTTGTGCATGAATTACTCTGGGATGCGCGAAGCTTTTGTTAATTGAGAGGTGACCGTTAACAAGCTATACATTGTGCATGTGCATGTCTTCCGAATGCACAAAGCCAGTGTTAACTGACAGGTGACCATTAAATTCACAAGAGCTGCACAGTAACGACTGCAAAACAGTGTACGAGACACTACACAAGACAGGACAGACTACATAAGGCAACTAGACTTTTAAAGACAAGACAGACTACAAAAAAACAAGACTGACTACCCAAGACAATACAGACTACACAAGACACGCCCAAAGTAGGCTGGACTACAGACTACTGACTTTTTCTGTCTTAGAATCCTGTAGTACGTTTCGAGTGGCAAGTTACAACGCCCTGTACCCATAAACGTCCGCTAAGAAAAACCACGCAAGACTTCACTGGCACGGAAGAAATGGTGCACTTATAGCCATAGCCAAACCATAAATTTATGTATGCAGAACAGGGCGCATGGGAAGCCGAAGAAACTGCATGCTTGGAACATGGTCACCTAGACTGCACACACGGTGCATTGGCTTGAATTTCTTGGTGAAACTAGGACCATCATCATGCCACAGTGCCATTGCTTGCGGCATAGTGGATGGCTGAGTTCTGTGGCATATAAGGATTGCAAGAAATGGCGGTATTTATTCTACCGTAAGTCGACCTCTTTTTAAAAATATGGAAATATCAAGTCGGGGGTCGACTTAGAATGGAAACCAAAGCCTGACATCATAAATAAAGGAGACAAATTCGGTATCAGGAATGCTATCGCAGGGTTGCAATTTTATGTTTTCTTTACGACTCTACGAGTAGCATTTGGCTATTTTGCGGGCTGGGTCGGAAGGCTTTTTTTTCTCTTAACTGCGCACACGGCACTCATGGAAGTACTGACAGGTGATAGAGGGGCAACTGTACCAATAGCGGTGGCACCGCAACTGGGACCGGTACCACTTCTGGGCAGTGTTGGTAGCTCATAAAAGAGCTGCCGCAGCTTGCACATAGCTTCTCTTTGGCTCTGATCGAAGCGTTTGACATGACTCCCGGCCACGTTTTGCAAGTTTTTAACGTTGAAAAGCGGCATGCTTTTTATTACAGGACAAGTTAAAAACATTTATTTATACCTCCAGAGACTCTTATTGAGGGGAAAAAATTTCAATGCAAATGACAAGAACCTTAAAGGGTCCGTAAAATGGGTGTTTGAGGTTGGCTATAAATGCTCGCATTATGTATAGTACAGGCCACCGAGCGTTCATGCCGCGTACAAGACCTCGTAAGCGAGCTGATAATGTACAATAGTTTTACAAACTCCTGCTTACGTGTCTAGCGGCGACCTGCGGTGCTGCGCTTTCGCCCGAATCCGCGCTCGTTACGTTATTCAGTGGACGGTTATCATTAGACATTTTTAGCGGTGCGTACCCAACGGCTTAGCGCACGCAAGGAATTTGCGGGGATGGTAGTGCGCATGCGCAGAACGCATGCGCAAGCCCTGCGTCTTGCGTAAGTACGCGATCCTGCGGACGTTGCGTTGCGGCACTTGAGTGGTTGCGTTGACAAGATGGGGCGCCCTGCTCGCCCGCTTCTCAATAAATACATGTCGCCACTGGATTCTTCGACGCAATGGCTCGATGGAATGGTAGCAGTTCGCTTTTATTACGCCTACTCTTGGGCACACGTAGCGGAATAAGCGATAACTAGCCCGTGTTTTTCAGATAGTAGGGCGATTTTCAAGCTACTAGGCCTAAATAAATGCAGTGTGTTTTCGTTGTAGCAAGGAGACCTGGCGAAGCATTTTTCTATCTTTTAGTCAGTTCTTACTTTTCTTCGGTTAGCAGTTTTTTCATGGAACAAAAATAGGCTCGCATTGCACTCAGCCTAGTTATCAGTAATTAATAATGAAATTTTCTTCAACCGAGCGTTGATGTGCTTCGACGTCTTTTCACTAGATGGTGCTACTGTTCACGCGTGCGCGTGAGGGACGCCACGGCACGGCAACTAAAAAATTTGGCTGTGGTATAGCTCTGGTTAACCCTAGTTGAGCTGCGAAAGCTTCGTTTCCTCGGCACGTTGTCTACGCAGCGTCTCATTTTGATACTTTCGAGAACTCAAACCGGTGTCTTCCGCAGTTGGAGTCACTACGGGACGTGGCACGACTTCTAGCCGCATCTTCGTTACGACGCTTCTCGAGTCGTGCGGCGCCTTCTTCGGGCGTCTCTTGAGCGCGTTGTCTCTTCCTCGCTTCTTTCTGTCCTTTTTGCGTCTATTTCGCGCTCTCAATAACGACTAGAATACACTGAGGCGAAGCGCATATTTGTATTCCCCCTCGAGGCGACACCTCTTCTCCTTCTACTCCAGCGGAGAACATCTGGAAGAGCGAGCGGCGACGGCAGTGGCGTCGACGGCGGCGCCATCTGTTGGAGCGCGGCTGCGGCACTACTAGGCAACGGAGGCTCAAGGTTGTTATTGAGCCACAGCATACGGCTGATTTGCGCGACGAGCCGAAATGGCTCGCTGGCTGGCGTAGTAAAGCTTTCGATTTAGAAGTGCCGTGTTTACACTATTCAGAGCGTTCGAAACACGGTAAGAGATACGCACGCAAGCTTCCTGCGTACGAACAGCTGAAACTGTCTATTGGTTCGCGCGCGCCAGCAGCAGGCCGGAGGGGGCGAGTGCGAGGGGCCGGCGGAGGAGCGCCGACATTTCAGCATGCAAAAAGGGACGAGAGGAGAGGGAAAGACGCGAAGACGCGGAAATTCAAACTTTGACTACAAAAAACTCAGCTTCCACAAACAGCATATAAAAAAATTCTTCCTGAAAGGTATTTGTGAAGCGGCGTCCTTTAGTATCCTAGGCACATCGCATCTTTGTTGACACCCCCTTTCACAGCCCCTTGAAAAGAATAGCTCGAGATAATTCCATCCATCTTTGTATTGTTACTGTCCGACGCGCTTATTTCAGAAGCGTTTCATCAGTAATTAACATGTGCCTTTAATACCATTGCAGTTTGTATTAGCGTGAAAAGTGCAGCGACGCAGCAATAATAAACCCAGTATTTTAACGCGACACCGTTAAGGAGCTTGTGTCGCAGAAAATCCGGTGTCGTCGACGTCGGCCGTGAGCGAAAAATCTCTCCTCCTCCCCGTGAGCGAAAAATCCCTTCTCGTCCTCCTCGTAATGTCCGCCACGGCCCCAACAGATGACGCGCGACGGCAGCGCCTCCTAGGCTGCCTCGATGCGCGCCCACTCCCCGCTTAGAGTGAGGACAACCGCGTCGTCTGCTAGCGCGACCGCCATTCTCTAGCATCCGCTGGTCGTGAGGCGCGTGTTTGCTGCGTGACGCGCCTAGATAGAGGTGGCCCCGCTTGGAGTGAGAGCTTGAATTGGACGTTACCTTTGATAATCATTCATTTTCTGGTGTAGATGAAAGTAGGAGTCAAGATTCGGCGATGCATTCGCTATTTTGAGACGATTAACAAAAGTATAGTGGATATCTTTCTTTGTTTTACGATAGGTGATCACGGAGGGCAACTGCTCACCGTCGTTGTCATACCGGCGCCGTGAACTTGCTATCATTGCGTTTACGTTTACGTATGCGAATTGAACAACTGCATATTCAAATAAGAACGCATGGCATGCTTACGTCAACTTAAACTATTATGCACTGGTGGCACACTGTGTCTTGCACACACTATGCAATCAAAACATAAAGACTTAGGCGGAAGCATGAAAAATGATTTATTACTTTGATGCACAGATACAGTACCTACAAAATGATTACGAACGACGATTCCCTGCAAGTATAATGCAGCTTATGAATCTTACGCTTAAATTTCTCCCACGCTTATGTGCATGTACACGAAAAGTTCACACTGATTACGGCGTCACCAGTAGCACAAGGTGCCGGGCCCATGCGGGTCCGACATGGCAATGAGGGCTGGTGGCTGTCAGCAGTAAACCTACATGGGTCCCTCGTGGGCGCAGTGCTGGCAAAAAAGTTTGGTCTGCCTATTTTATGCCTGAGTGGGCCCCTCGTCAGCTTTGAATGGGCTTAAAACGAGCGGGCAACCCACCTTTGTCCCACCACAGATACATGCGGGCAAAAGTGCGGGCTCTAGCATGGTTCAGTATGGGCAGCCCGTCTTGAGGCTGCCCGTACAGCACCTTCAGGGAGCCATGGTGGTTTTGTGTGGGCGAAGAGAGTATTTTCGTCTTCTGCCTACATGGGTCCTGTGTGGAAAATACAGGGGCTAAACTTTGGGCTTCACAGTGGTGAAGCGTTGTAGGCATGCAGTTTGGGCCGTCTGAGCAACGCCCACGTTGGTCCCGCATGGGCTAGGCGTGGGCGCATTTGTCATTCCCGCATCTGCCACGCTTGTATCCTAAACAGGGTATGAAAGGGCTAAGCATGGGCTGCATGCATGCCAGCACGGATACATTCGCGGGCAAAAGTGCAGGCTCTATCATGGTTCAGTGTGGGCAGCCCCTGCCCGTACAGCACCTTGATGGAGCCACGGTGGTTTTGTGTGGGCAAAGAGATGTATTCCCGCCATCAGCCCACATGGGTCCTGTATAAAAATACAGGGGCTAAACTTTGGGCTTCACAGTGGCGAAGCGTTGTAGGCATGCAGTTTGGGCTGTCTGAGCAACACCTACGGTGGTCCCGCATGGGCTAGGCGTGGGCGCATTTGTCAGTCCCGCATGTATCCTAAACAAGGTATGAAAGGGCTAAGCATGGGCTGTATGCAGTTCGTGTGCATAAAAGATAGGATTACATGATGGTGAAGTGCGGGCAACCCCAATAGAGGCTGCCCCTGCAGCACCCTCAAGGATCCACGGAAGCTAGCTGCGTGTGGACAAACATCTAATATTGCCGCCTACAGCCTATTAGGGTATTGCGTAGAAAATGCATGGGCTGCACATGGGCACATATCTGCCATTCCCACATCTTCCCCGCCTACATATCTGCTGCAGGTAGAAAAGGGCTAAATGTGAACTATGCAGTGGCAAAATGTTTGTGCATGAACCTGGGCTATACGATGGTGAATTGCGGCAACCTCGATGGGGGCTCCCCGTGCATCACTCTGACGACACTGTGTGTGGGAACAGGTAGTATAATTCTGCCTGCAGCCTTTGTAAGTCCTGCGTCGATTTTTCTGGAGGTTGCATTGCAGAAACATCACGCGTAATTTTGGCGGTCACTGCCCGGCGACACCTATTGACATGTAGTCCCACTTACATTAGCCTGGCTGCATATCCTGCATATCCTGCATTTTACACCACTTGTAAAAGAGCTGCATGGGTGGCACAGCGATGTACAATGGGCGCATGAGTGAAGTGCGGGCATATATATGCTCAGTATATGGACTGCCCACTCAGCATAACACGTTGATGAAGCCAGACGGTTGTGAGCAAATAGCTGGCATTCACGCGTTCAATCTAAATAGATCCTGCATAGAATATGCAATTAAGCATGTAATTTAAGTTGTATGCTCTACAAAATGACAAAGCATATAGGTAGACGAATTCTGGCTGCCAGCAATAACTGAGACGGTTCCCTCTTTCTACCTATCTTCAGAGCACTGTATGTCTGGCGCGATGAACAAAAGGTATGCCACGTACTGAGGGAGCTATAATCACAAGAAGAATGGCTCTTGCATGTAGCGAATTGTCTAATCGGGAAGAGAAAGTAGTTTGGGGAGCAATCACCTCAAGCAACGACGGTTCAGAACCGAGAGTGGACGGTTTTGTCCATCGTAAGCGTCGCTTTGACGTCACGTTGTTTACACCAAGGAGAGGTCTGTTTGATTAGCTTTACGGAGGGCATGCAAAGTTGCCATTCTATCAAGCCTGCATTTATCACAGTGATAGCACATCAAATGAGGGAAGTACCAGATCAATAGATGCATATAGGGTGCTACCTGTGGTGACACAGAAAATCTCTACCATATATGGCACACCCTCCTCACAAATGCCACTTACAAATGCTTAATGGCGAATGACAGTTACTATAAGCAGTTAAAACTCGGAAGACATAGGCCATAAGTGTATTAGGTAGGGCATGAACATAATTAGTTGCATCGGTTGCAGCACTCTACTCTGATACTTGTACATACCATATTCTCAAGCTACAATCAATGCCTTTGAGAGCTAGCACAGATATGTAAGGGTCAATCGGAAAACACACTAACAAACTGCACGTCATTTTCTTTTCATTACCCTACCTAAAACAATTAAGTCATGCTCACTTCATCGTAATAGAGCGTTTTGTAATCCACAAATAAATTTGGTTCTAAGTTTTAAAATGGATTAAAGCCACAAAGCAAGTAAAATGTTCTTGCTTATTATGACATCACGCAGCAAAAGTGAACATTGTGTGAAAATAACTGCTTGAGGTGCTTAAGAAATGATGTTAAATTGAGGAGCAGTGCCTACAAATGCATGCATATTGCATCCTCACAATATAGTCAAAGTTTGAGTAGGGATGAAGCGAATGAACGTTTTGAAACGGCTCATTCCAGGTTGTCTGCTCTTTCACTTTAAGGCGTGCTTGCAAGTAGTTGAGTCAAGCCATGGAATTCATTAAACCTTTGGGAATAATGCTGTGGTTAAACGCACTGTCAAGTAATTATTGGCTCCAAAAGTTCAGCTTGTGTGATCTGCCTTTTTTCACACCACACTCATCAGGCATATATGTGTTGGATAATGAGTCATGGGTGGCAGCCATACACAAGGACCGCAGTCAAGCATACGGTAACCTGGTCATACTCATTCAGGCTTCCAATGAAACCATCACAAGTTTTCTAGCTCAGCTAGAGGGTACCACACGCGCTGTCGGATGCCAACGGCCAACAATGAGTGCTGACTACACCTACAATGAGTGCTGACTACACCTGTTAGCTATAATTTTTCGTGCCCTGCAGAACATTCACTGTCTGCTCATTAGTTATGAACAGTGCTTTCTGTATGAAAGTTCAAAGCACGCCTGAAAGTGACTTTCGATCACCACGAGATCTCCGAGCTGCACACTAGGAGGCTTCTACGTACTGTCTCAAGAGCTTCGTTTTTCTTTTTCGCTGATTTATCTATGACTGCCGTTAAGGTGATACATATATTAGTCGTGTTCAATGTTCTATACGAGCTCAAAATGCTTATCCTGCCCAGGAGGCAATTATTTTCATATCAGTTTTAATGTTTTTAATTTGACAGCAAAAACATCACATCTGTTTCCTTACCCTATACATTTTACCACAACATTATACGGGAGCATAGTAACTGCAAAGAAGAGCACTAAAAAGTGCCCCAAATAACAAAGGTGCCTTCAGGACCTTCCCACCTTTGCATTATTCTTCGAGATGTACTTTCCAGTGTTAAGCATGCTTCACGACACTGGATAAAGCATTTCAGACTCAAAGTGTGTACTAAGAAAGCAATTACATATTCATCTCAGGAATTCTTATGAACAAAGCAGCCAAAAAACACATAATTTGGCCACTATAATTGCAGTGAAGCATATGAGAGACCATAATAACTAACAGAAAATGTCGGTACCCATAACCCACACCGCTACACCATACATTACAGCAGTTTGAGATAGCAGATGCAGTTACGGTCATGCCTTGCACGTTCGCTTTAGAACATATGTAACATAGTAAAACTTAGTTTATCGCAACACATTGCATGTACTATCAAGATTACATCCATAAGAATTGCTGTTTCAGTTGAAAGATATTTCAGTGCTGGCAAAAGCAAGTAACCAAGACCCCACCAGTCTTTCTGCCTTCAACAATTTCTGTGCAGCCCCATCTTTTTTCCTTGAAACACGTGCTCATGAAACAGCACATGTAGCAAGGAGTAGCGCAACCCTCAATCCCAACAATTATTAGCAGATAAGCCTATTTGCACAGTACTCATTATTATGAGCGTTTCTATCTACAGTTATTTTTTCACTACATTCGCTTATTTGTGCTTGATGTTTTAGCAGAATACTAATGTACCCGACAAACACTGCTAGTGTGTGCAACTGAATGATTTCCGTTGAAGGATTTCAGCTATTTGGCTTATTTATATCTTTCTACACTGATTGATGTGTACTTTGAGAGCCCCAAGAAAGTGGCGGCTGAGAGAGGGCTCGAAAAGAGTATTTAGACTTGGTCATTAATTAATCCTTGCTGACAAAACACAAAAAGACAGCTTTTCTTCCTCTTTTAACAGCTGCTGTCGATGAACAACCTACAGATTATACCTTGCTGCATATTTTCCGGACCATGATTTCAGTGAGAATTGTCCGTCTTTGCTATGGGTAGCCTGGTTCATACCATCCAGAGTACGAGAAGTGGGCTGCCAAATTGTGTGGCTCAGATTATGTTACGATATGCAGATCGTGAGAACAAGAGAGGAAAGCAAAGAAAGCAAAAAGTAAATTCTGGGGTTTAATGACTCAAAGCAATACATGGGCTGTGAGAGACGTGGCAGTGGATTAATTTAGGCTACCTCGGGTTCATTAACGTGTCATGCTAGGATGTTAAACCCCACAATTTACAGTTTATTTTATCTTTTTTGTGTTCCTTGTCATGATCTCCATACCTTGGCATACATTAAAAGAAAAGGCCACGTAAAGGTTGGAATAAAATAAAAGACTTTGTTAGTGCCGGTTGAGACAAGAGGTTGAAACTGCTAGATGCAATAAAAGTAATGCATAATTTTATTTTTTGAACTGCACAGCACAGTCAAAGAAGATCAGGCAGTAAAAATCAACTCATGGGTGCGAACATAAAGAATAAGGGCTGGCGACTGTTTGGAAACCATTGCTTACAAGTCTTGTTTCATAGAATGTATACTTATAAGCAAGGACACATAAAGCAAGAAAAGGTAGCAAAGGTGTGGGCTATATCAGCACTTGTCATGTTGTGCTGCTGCCCTCAGGGCATAACTTTAATTTTATTTCTTTCATTCTTAAAGGCCAAAATGCATATATTACACAACAATTGGCTACAAGTTGTGCAAATTCGTATATAATATTGACAGTAACAGTGAACACGAACACTACAGACCATAGATCTAAAAAATGAACACACAAAAAGGCATCAAGAAACAAAACAAAAACAGAAAAAATATGTGCGGCAGTATATGCAGTTGAAAGTCAATAAATGATTGATGGTAAGGCCGATGAAATACCCACTTTTTGGAAAAGACTGGACAGCTTCACGAGCAATGAGTTGCGAATGTTTCATGAAACTATGTCATCTTGTATGGTGCTCCAGAGAGATCACTTCTGGGAAAAAAGAACCTTTCATGCTAAACTGTGGCACTTGATGCTGGCTATGGGATGGCTGTGGCTATGGTGACTGGACGTTTTTATCAGTGGTTCTAGCAGTGGGTTTCTTGTAGCTGGTGGTAGAAGGGGCTGTGCAGCAGGCAAAGCCAAGAGATGATGCGACATGACCCCAGTGTGGGTCGAGAAATGCAGCACTTAAGTGCAGTGATACCGATTTCTCTCAAGTGTTCTGAAGTGATAAAACAGACTGCGTGATGTTGAATGGCCTCAATTTCCAAAATGCAGTTTATGCTTGAAATGGAGGATTCATGGATGATGCAAAATCAAGTTTAGGGCGTATGAACATTTGATAAACCAGTTTTGCACTTCGGGAGGTATCGATTTGAGGCTATACTGGAGATAACCTAACTTTTGAGGCATTGGAACATATTGTTTCGACATAGGTTATCCGAGAGAAGATGTCTTACATAACCCAAGGTACTTCTGCGATGATGTTGGAGGAGCAGGAGCAAGGCATACCACAGCTGCACACACTGAATCCAATGAAGTACACAGGCCCCGTCTAAGAGGGGAGGGGATGTTGTTCAAGATTTAGAGTGTCTGACATTTTCTCGCCACCATCATCAGAGTAGGTCGTCAAGAAGGCGCACGCAAGTAGCTATAGTGTTTGACCAGAACCATAAAATAGGGGTTTTCCGCCTAAACTAATTATGATGGAGAGGAAATATAGATTTCAAAAATGCAAACCGTGATGGTGAGGAAATACAATACTCAAAAATACATTTCTACTAACTATATTGCAGGAGTAAGACTCAAAATACTCTTCCACTAACTACGTTTCTAATCGCAATGAAGGAGAGTAAATATACCTTAAAAAGCACTGCTACTGTGATACACTTACAACTATGATGCAGAGAACAAACAGCACTCAAAATACATTTCTACTAATTACATTTCTACTCGCTATGAAGGAGAGAATATTCACATACTTCTACCATGATACACTTGTAACTATCATTGATAGTGAATGCAGTGCTGAAAAATAAGCTTTTACTAAATAAGGCATGCTAACTCAAAACAGATAACAATGATTGACTTCTACTGATTGTGATGAAGGAGCGGCAATACAACAAACCCTGACTTCCACAGAATTTTCACACATTTGGACTGAAAACAGCCCACAGGCCACATTTTAATATCAGGCGAACCACTGTCTGTGCGGAAAATTTGTAACTTTTCTGACGAAAGTGGAAGAGAGAAGCTCCTGGAGTGAAGATGTTCATGGCCAAAAATAAATTGTGGAGTCAACTTTGTCACACTGATGATGTCACTATTGCTTAATAAACAGCATGAGTCTTTCTCCGCAGCAGTTTTTGAAGAAGATACGTCTGTTGGAGGCACTCGCAATGGCAATTCTATGGGTTAATTACCCAACTCTGATAGCCTCCGGCTCACCTGTTCAAGAGGCTTTTTGTTGCTGCGCAACAAACCTCTTAATTTGCCTCAAGCAGTTCTCAGACAGAAAGGCACTGACATTGTCCAGCGACCCATAAATCAGACAATCATCAGCAATGTGGCACATGATGTGTACATTGTACACCAGAAACTCTGGTTCATAAAGCTTTCCAGACTGCTGTGCAAAATATTGCAGCAAGTTTAAAGCAAACCTCTTCATATGTTCGCGCATTCAGAATGTTTTTGTTGAGCTTCTCATGCTTTGCGGAGATGTCGAGTGTAACCCTGGGCCTGGTAATACAGCAGAGCTGCTCCAAAAGTTACTCGATGGACAAAAAGCTATTCATAACCGCTTGGATGGCATAGAAGCAAAGTTAAAGCAGGTAGATGAATCCGTGTCAACTATAAAGGAATTAGGCAGTAAAATTACTGAAATGGAAAGCACTATTCAGAGCCTGGAAAAAAAACTGGTCGATCTTGAAGACAGGAGTCGCCGCAACAATGTTATCATATATGGCATGACTGAAATGGTCGATGAGACTTCTGAATCACTTTCGGAGGCAGTAGTAAACTTATTTCAAGAAAAATTAGGTGTAGTGGTGTCTTCGATAGAGAGAATTCACCGATTAGGGCGCAAACAAACCAATAAATCGCGACCAGTAAGCATTAGACTAATCGACCACCGTGAAAAAATAAACATATTCAAGAATTGCCACAAGTTGAAAGGAAAGAGCATTTCTGTATCTAACGATTTTTCCACTGCCACAAGAACTATTCGAAAATACCTCTGGGATAGCACAGCTGAGGAGAGAAAAGAAGGCAAGAAAGTAAAACTAGTATACGATAAGATTAAAATAAACGACGAAGTGTTTCAGTGGGACAGCACTCTGAAGAAAAGAGTTCCTATAATCGAAGAACGCCGCAGTTCAAAACGGTCACAATGAATAGATGATTGCTCTAATAAGACCTTCCGTTGTATCAACGTCAATGCCCGAAGCATTTTGAATAAAGTAAATGACATAGAGAGCATTGTCCTGGCACATAATCCTCACGTTGTAGTCGTGACAGAAACGTGGCTGCATCCTGATATTTATGATTGTGAAATAACACCTTGTGGTTATAACATTTTCCGGAGCGACAGAGATGGCCGCGGTGGTGGCGTTGCCATAATATACAAAGAGTCCCTGCGGATCTCAAGGTTGCCAAACATAGAGGGGTTAGAAAGTGTTATACTCAAAGTATTCCTTGAGGAATGTCATCTAATTATTGGAGGATTCTACCGTCCCCCGAATTCGAATAACATATTTCTAGAAAAGCTTAATGAATTCCTATGCCGAAATGAAATCCGCTCAGCCAATTTGTTATTGACGGGTGATTTCAACTTTCCGTCAATAAATTGGTTGCCCGATACTCCGGTGGCTCTCACTGGTGCCTCCCAACTATTTCTCGATGTAGGGTTCTTTCATAACTTGACACAACTAGTCACTGAGCCCACCCGTGTACAAAACGACTCTCAATCAGTTCTGGACCTGTTTCTTGTTTCTGACAACCTGCTACGCCGAACACCACGTGTGTCTGTCTTAGAGGGAATATCAGACCATAAAATGTCAAGTTTATCTTTGCAGTTGCGCCCTATATCAAAGCTTCAGAAGAGAGAGACAACTATCCCGATCTTCTCACGTGCAAGTGATGTCGATATCTTAGATGCACTAGACACTTCCTTTTCTTCCTTTTCCTGTTTGTACGAAACACAGAGTACCTCTGTTGAGCACATGTGGTGCTTCTTCAAAAACTTAGTTCACCGATGTATAAGTGATTTTGTGCCAAGAAAACGGAAAATTTTGCGCACTAGCAATCCTTGGATGACAAAAGATATTGCGCGTCTGGGACGTAAGCTTAAGAAAGCGAGACAACAACACTCAAAGCATCCTTCATCGGCCAATGCAGATAAGATTTCCATGCTACTCCTGTCGTTGCGGAATGCTATCAATACAGCCAAACACCAATTCCACACTGTACGTATGAAAAATTTTCTTGTTTCTTCTCCAAGCAAGTTCTGGCAACATCTCGCGCCACGCAAGAAATTGATTCTTGGCCTTTCTGCAGATAGTGCGGGTATGCACGACAAGTTAGAAACAGCGCAGGCGCTCAACCAGTACTTCAGCTCGATATTCACTCACGATGACGGCTGCAAGCCACATTTTTCTTCCTTTGATGATCTGGCACCAAGCAGTGACATTTGCATAACTGAGGAAGGTGTGCTAGCTCTTCTGCTTAATTTGGACACAAAGAAATCACCAGGGATTGACGAAATACCTAATGCCTTTCTGGTACGGTACGCTGAATGGTCCGCCAAATATTTAACTTTAATATTTAGGAAATCACTAAACTGCTCTGAATTGCCAAGTGATTGGAAACACACAAAAATCACCCCGATTCCCAAAGACCAACACAAATCAGCACCTTCTTCCTACCGGCCAATTTCTCTTTTGTGCACTTCAGTAAAATTGCTTGAACACATCATCTGTAAACACTTGACTAACTTTCTCGAGGAGAACCACGTCCTTGATAATCGCCAGCTCGGGTTCCGTCGCGGTCTCTCCACAGTAACGCAGCTTATTGCAACAGTCCACGATTTAGCGGCAGCACTAGATAGGCATAATCAAGTTGATATTGTTTTTCTTGATTTCGAGAAAGCATTTGATCGTGTGTCTCATCAAAAATTACTGCAGAAGTTAAAACCTATACTGAAACACGAGTGCCTACTCTCATGGATCGAAGCCTATCTTTCGCATAGACGTCAAAGTGTGGTTGTTGATGGTGTCCTCTCTGATGCTGTCCCAGTAGAATCCGGTATTCCGCGGGGCTCAGTCTTGGGTCCCCTTTTCTTTCTAGTATTTATTATTGACATAGTTCACAACGTACATGTTAAAATATGGCTTTTCGCAGACGATTGCATACTTTATCAAGAAATTTCTAGCCCTGAAGATCAACTCCTTTTAAGCGATTCACTGTCTGCAGTAGAAAAATGGTGCTCCACGTGCCAAATGACTTTGAATTCCAACAAGACAGTAGCGATGACTGTGACACGTAAAAAGAATCCTTTTAGTTTTACTTACCGCTTAGCCAATGAGCCCCTCGTAGTTGTCAACGCTTTTAAATACTTAGGAATTCAGATAGCCTCAGACCTTCGATGGAACGAGCACATATCGTATATAGAAAAAAAAGCTCTAAGACAACTGCACTACTTGAGAAGAACGCTGGCACATTCCACACATGAAATAAAGCTTTTAGCTTACAAAACATTTGTTCGGCCAATGTTGGAATATGCTGCGGCAGTGTGGGATCCCTGGACCGAAAGTAACAAACTTAAAATAGAAAATGTCCAACGCAAAGCTGCTAGATTTATCTTTAATTGTTACAGTTGGAATATTTCCCCAACAGCCCTACTGCAAACCGCAGGACTTGAACACCTGGCCATGCGTCGTCATCGAGAAAAATTAAAGTTATTCTACTTGTATTATCACAATAAACTAACAATAGAGGAAGGAATTTTAGTTGAGCACACATCTCGACACCCTACACGCTCTTACCATACTAAGAAAGTTGCCGCGTTTTCATGCAAAACTAATGTATTTAAGTATTCGTTCTTTCCCCATACTATCATTAAGTGGAATGGTTTACCTGCTGATGTTGTCAATTGCGAATCGGTGGATTTATTTTTACAAGCTCTGAAGGATGTATAGGGCTCTTATGTATCCTTGTTTTGGGCCAAGTCCGATGCCTTCGTTTGCTGCCAGGATCGATGTCATTATATGTTCTATGTCTTTGTAATAGATTTTATGTTGTATGTACTGGTTTTTGCTCTGTTCGCTATCTGCTTCTTTTGCAATGTACTTGTTATTTTTATCAATATGTTTGTACCTCACTCCTGCCTAAGGCCTGTAACACAGGCCGGCAGTATTTGCTAAATAAATAAATAAATAAATAAATAAATAAATAAACAAATAAATAAAAAATCTATGCAGAGATTGTCACTGAGGAGAATTCGAACAGACACATGAAGACATAGGAAGTGCTTGTAGCGGTCACTTTTTCACAATTCCCTTAACAGCACAGGACCGGTGTAGAGAAGAAAAGACCTGAATTCTACTGCCTTCCATCGATCCAGTTCCTCCGGGGTTCTAGACCGGCGAGCAAATTCTGATGGCAGGCTTGTTCGCTCAAGTCTTGCACTCAGAATGCTACGCTGCTGTTCACTGAGGCGATAAGGTAATGGACCAGACACCGAAGTCTGCAGCAGCTTCCGGACTACTCCCAAACACACTGTATGCATGCAGTCCAAGTGAAAGTGTTTTATCATGTTGACGCGTAGCTCAAGCTGAGGACTTGTAGCGTGGTGATAGCCTGCCTCAGCCATTGCGCGAAAAGACTCATCTGTGCGGCTTACAAAAGTAGCACACACTGGAAATGTTTGCCTCCGTTCAATCCTTTCACCTTTCTGAGTGCAGCGATCGCATCCATAATAGCCAGTATGTCCGTTTGCGCACATGACATATGAGCATGCCGGAGCATTGCATATTACAGCAGCAAGAAAAACACTGTGGCGCGCGCCCTTGATGACCATGCCGAAGGCCTCCAGGCTTTTCATTTCATCCAGAAATGGCTTCAAAAACTGTTCAATATTTGATGGTTTCTTTTTCCCACAGTGAATTGTGAAAACAAAGGGCCTACTGTCAATCGCATTAGCCACAGCACAGAGCAGGACCCAGAAGCTCACCGAAGAACTTTTGAATATAGGCTGTCCATGGATGTTGATGTGGAGGTCCACCTTGGCACATGCAGGATCCCGAAGACCTTTTTCAACTTTTTCAGCCACTTGACCTCCGTGGCGAAAATGCACACTGTTGTTCTGCACATTCACTTTCCGCTCGGTCTTGAGTAAAGTGCGAGCGTCACGAAGCACTGAATGCCCTAGTCGGCGCAAAAGAAGGCACAGGTCATTAATGGCCACATGTGAAAGACAGTGCTTGAGTGCTATGTTTGCTAGCTAGCGAGCAGCATCTATCCCCGAAGGGATGGCTTCTCTATCGGTGATCATAGAATGCTCCTCAAATGATCGGTGGTCGCGGTCATCGGAATGCTCCTCGGAAAACCACGAACCCTCAGAAGCGTCCAGGCATTCCTCAGAAGTGGTGGATTCTGAGTCCACATTAAAACTGGGTGGCACATATGGAGTGCTGAGGCGTCCTCTCAAAGCTTCCAAGCATTCCTGAGGCCTTTTGTCTCTGTATGCACTTCCGTCACACGTATCGCTGCCTTCGCGTGTCGTCATGGGAGACCCATGACGTTCGTCTTCAACGGGGAAAGAAACAGCCTGGAAATATTTGTCAACTTCACGGTTGAGCTGTCGGTATTTCTGCCATTTACTGGCCATTGCAGCCAATTGAAGCGCGCATATTAATTCCCTTATTTGTTAAGAAAGAAGAGCTACCGCTGCCGGTTGTCAGGTGTTTCAGTGCACGTACGATTGCTCGGCCGGTCCAACCAGCGCCTCCTCTATACTTTCTGTGCCTAGGAAAAGGAGAGGCGAACAATAGGAGCCGGCCATCGGGGTTAGTACGGCCTTTCGCCGCCACGCGCCGCCACCGGAGTAAAACG
Organism: Amblyomma americanum; assembly: GCF_052857255.1. NCBI lineage: Eukaryota > Metazoa > Arthropoda > Arachnida > Ixodida > Ixodidae > Amblyomma > Amblyomma americanum. Next base: position 73,249,175 of record NC_135500.1, on the reverse strand, counting down.
CCCGCTGCGTCACCGTCGCTCATAGAAACGCAGACCGTTCGCAGCTGTTGACTTTTTGACTGCGTTCATGTTGTTTCAAGTAAAATCAAAACTTTTTTAAAAGAGAGCTCGGAAGCTCTTGTCGCTAAGGGTAACCGGCCCATTTCAGTCGTGTCGCTTGCGGCTTTTGCTGTGCAATGCGCTCGCGCGTCGTCTGCTGCGCTGATATGACAAGGCGCGCCTGCTTGAATTCAATTCGTGAAAAATTGTTTTGTCACCTTTAAGTTCGTTTGCCTGAGGGTCGTTATTTGAAAGCACTGTTTAGCAGCAGCTAATACTGAAAGCTTGGGCGCTGAAAAAGCTATGTTGCGTGCTGTTTGCTCATGTAACAGACGACGCAAGAAGGGCATGCGCTAATTAGCACGTAAACCCGTTAGACTGCTTTTAAAGCGATACCCGATCCCGCGTTTCCTTCGTAAAGTTTTTGAGAGTAACCATTGTCGCCACCGAAGCCACAGTTGGAGCGAGAAAATGTAGAGCTGTGCCATGTGGTTTCATCATTTGATCGGCTGCGCATTTTCCTGCAGCACTGTTTCTCGAGTCCCCCGCAGGGGGGCGCCTGCACCTTAAAGGCGTCGCGACGGTGAGTGGCGACACCGCGGGTTCCCGAGCATCCGCAGGGACATCTCCGCAAGGGGATGATGGTGAACTGTGCATCACCACGGACCCGAGCACCCGCGCCTCGCCGTGCGTGGCATCGCCGTGTCCGGGGAAAAGGGGATCCTGGTGGTTGAGGCGATGCCGAGCGTTTGGACCCTTAAGGCCCCTTGGCGGAAGCAACACACCACTTTGGCCCCAGCTTCCTGCAGACGGCACCTCCGGCCTGACCCGACCGGGGGGAATCGGCAGTCGCCTTTTCCTATCCTCCTCTTCATCTTTCACTTTCCTATCTCTGTCTCACAACTCTCCTATATCCTACTCGCTTCTTAGTTTTTCCTTTTTTCCTGGCGGCGAGGGTTAACCTTGTGTGACCAACTACCCTGAGTTGCGTCATATTTGGTTATAGTTGAGGTGTACAGCTGGCGTGGGCAGGACTTGCTATCAAGTTCCTGTCCCGTCCCCTTGTTGGACTCCGTGGTGGGTGGCTGGCATCATGACCGAAAAACAAAGTTTTTTTATGGCTCCCCAACTTTCAAAACCCGATCGCTCTCTCAAAAGAGGGCGGAACGAGGCAGACAACTTCTTTCAAAAAAGAAAAGTAGCTTTCCCCAAATATCATGTGATCCACAGTGAACAACAAGATAAACAGGCAAGAATAATATCCCCCTTCCTTGTGTCAAAGTGCTTGACTGAAACCCTAGGCATTGGCTATAAGCTGTCAAAAATGGCCAGCGGCGACTTATTGCTCGAACTGTGCGACAATGTCCAACATTCTAAGCTCTCCAACCTAACGTCCATAGGGGAAATCCCGGTCTCCGTGACTCCTCATCGCTCACTAAACACTGTCCGAGGCGTAATATCGGAAAATGATTTTCTTCACATAACTGAAAAAGAAATGCTCGAAGGGCTCATCGACCAAGACGTCATAGATGTCCACCGAATCAAAATCCGGAAGGACAACAAGGAAATAGACACAAAACACATGATCCTGACGTTCAACACCAGCACCCTGCCCGACACAATCGACGTGGGATATTTGAAAATCAATGTACGACCATACATACCAAACCCTCGCAGGTGTTTCAACTGCCAAAGGTTCGGCCACGGCTCACAGAGCTGCCCCGGTCGTAAAACTTGCGCAAACTGTGCCTCTAAGGATCACCAGTCTGATGTATGTGACGCAGCCCTGTGCTGTCCAAACTGTGAAGGAGAACACGCTGCATACTCCAGGGCGTGTCCGTCCTGGAAGAAAGAAAAAGAAATTATCACCATAAAGACCAAAGAAAACATTTCTTTTAAAGAAGCGAGAAGGCGTTTTGCGCTTACAAACACATTCTCCTTCACAGCAAAACAAAACTTCGCTGATGTGGTGCGCAGGGGCGTAGCACGGCACAGCACTCCGGCACCTGCCAAAGCCGCTCCCACCGAGCCTATGGCAGGGCCATCCACGCCCCAGGCAGGGTCAGCGAAAGCTGCCCTGTCACTGCCAAAGCAGGGACCGCCGGTCCATGGGTCGGCATCCCGCAGGACCTCCCCCCGTCGGGAGAGGCCTGAAACTAACACAACCGCGGCTGCGCGGTCCTCCAGCACCTCTGTTGAGGTGATGGATATAACACCCACTCCGCCTCCATTACAGCGGCGGAACAGCTCTCTTGAGCGAAAAAAAGACAGGCCCCTCATAACGGGCCCACCTCATAAGTAAATCTCCTTTCATTTTCTTTTAAAAACACAAGCATGGCTTTTTTAATTCAATGGAATTGTAGAGGACTTATGCGGAATTATAGTGACATAACACATATTTTAGGGTCAATGTTACCCATAGTTTTATGTCTTCAGGAGACCAATCTTGGTCCACAACATGTGCATATCCTGCAACATTATCAAACTTTTAGACGCGATCGCGAGCAGGCAAATCGACTCTCAGGAGGCGTCGCAATTGTCGTCCGAAGCGGCGTTTCTGCTCGAGAAATCAAGCGGAATACAAAACTTGAGGCGGTTGCAGTCAGCATCGTCAGCTATAAAACACTAACAATCTGTTCCGTATACATTCCTCCACATTTTACATTAACAGTCCATGACCTAGAAGAATTGATAGATGAACTTCCAGAGCCATATCTGGTAGTTGGGGATTTTAACGCTCACTCCCCTTTTTGGGGAAGCGAGCGCTGCGACTCTAGGGGGCAAACAATCGAAGATTTTATCGTCTCAAATAACATCTGTCTTTTAAATACAGGAAAAGCAACTTATTGTTGCCCAAGCTCGGCAAATATGAGCTTTCTCGATTTAGCTTTCGCATCACCATCGCTTTTTACAGATTTTAAATGGGATGTTTTAAATGACCCTCTGGGAAGTGATCACCTACCTATTATCATCAGCCTCTCATCGTCTACTGCAGTCATCCCCACAAGACCACGGCGCTGGAAACTTCACCTCGCCGACTGGTCACTTTTTACAGCAAGTGCCACACTAGAAAAAGAATTTTGTGAAGATCTCAGCATAGACGAAATTAATGGAAAATTTACTACATGCATAATATCGGCCGCTACACTAGCCATACCACAAACAACAGGACTCGTACACAAAAAACATAAAGTATGGTGGACACAAGAATGCACATTGGCAAAAAAACAACAAAATAAAGCTTGGGGCTCTCTGCGTCGGTATCCCACAGCGGAGAACTTGATTGCCTTTAAGAGAGCAAAGGCCAGAGCGCGATTCGTTCGGAGAAATGCCGAGAAATCCTCGTGGCAGAAATATGTGTCCTCTATAAACAGCTCAATAACCTAAAAAAAATGTGGGAAAAAGTTCGAAGATTCAGTAGTGACCATACCCCTTTCACACTTCCTCTGTTGACTACACCCGGGACACAAACATCATTAGAAGAACAGGCCAACATACTAGGTGAGCATTTTGCTGAAGTTTCCAGTTCGTCCAATTACACAAACACGTTCCAGAAGTACAAAGCAATAGCAGAAAAACAAAAACTTCCATTTGCAGCAGGTATGCACGAGGACTACAATCAACCCATCACACTCCAGGAATTGATCAGGGCATTATCTTGTGGTAAAAAGACAGCAACAGGCCCAGATAATGTGCATTACGCTATGCTCGCCCATCTCTCTGAGGCTGCCGTGCAGGCATTGTTGAACTTCTTTAACAAAATATGGACAACTGGGAATATACCTGAGGAGTGGAAGAAAGCAATAATAGTACCTTTCCTGAAACCTGGAAAACAACCAACAAGTCCTAACAATTACAGACCGATAGCCCTCACCAGCTGCATCGCTAAATCTTTCGAAAGCATAGTAAACATTAGGCTGACCTTCACACTTGAATCTCGTCGACTCTTAGATTTACATCAATGTGGATTTAAGAAAGCATGCTCGACCACTGATCACCATGTCCGCCTAGAAAACACCATCCGAGAGGCGTTCATCCACAAACAGCACTGTATCGGTGTCTTCTTCGATTTGGCGAAGGCATATGATACCGCGTGGAAGTTCGGCATCCTCCAAGACCTAGCAGATCTAGGGATCCGCGGCAGGATGCTGAACTGCTTGAACGACTTCCTGACTAACCGCACATTCAGAGTCCGTCTGGGAGCAACTCTATCAACGACATTCGCCCAAGAGAATGGCGTACCCCAGGGATGCATTTTAAGTACGACACTCTTTATAGTAAAAATGAATTCCTTGGCCAAAGTAATACCTAAGTCCGTAATGTGTTCAGTTTATGTAGATGACATACAGATTGCATACACTTCTTCCAACATAGTGTCCTGCGAGAGACAAATACAAATCACACTAAATAAACTGGCTGCTTGGGCAGAGAAAAATGGATTCAAGTTCTCCCCTCAAAAAACAGTAGCTGTTTTATTCTCATTATGACGAGGCCTACAGGTCGATCCCAATCTGTGCTTGAATCAAACCACACTGCCAGTCGAACAGGAACATAAATTCTTAGGCGTCACTTTTGACAAGAAACTCACATTTCTGTCACACATTAACAACCTGAAAAAGAAAGCATCCCAAGCCCTCAATGTATTAAAGGTACTCTCGCGAAAACGGTGGGGGTCCGATAGAGCATGCCTATTGCAAATATATCGCTCTTTGGTGCGCTCCAAGCTGGACTACGGGTGTGTGGTATATGGTTCGGCAAGAGCATCCTACTTGAAACGACTGGACCCTGTTCATAATCTTGGTTTGCGCCTATCAACTGGAGCTTATAGAACATCCCCGGTAAAGAGTCTTTACGTTGAAGCTAATGAGCCCACACTAGAGGATAGAAGAGTCACACTAACATGCACGTACATCCTAAAAACCCGTTCTCTCCCTAAACATCTCTGCTATCCCATTGTTACCAAGTGCCCATCTAGGAGATTATTCAATAATAAACCACATTTTATCAGGCCACTAATAATGCGCTTTGAAGATAAATGTGAAGACTTAGCAGTGCTGGACGCCCTACCTAATATTGCACAAAGACATGAATATCTACCACCATGGTACAGCCTTCCTTCAGTGTGTGACTTCACATTGACACACGTAAACAAAGAGCAAATACCACACGAGCACATACTGCAAGAGTTCTTTGCACTACAAGAAAAATATGACACACCGAATTTTACACTGATGGCTCAAAAACAGAAAGTCATGTCGGAAGTGCCGTAATTCAAGGAACAAATGAAAAAATGATACGATTGCTACAGTATGCATCGGTATTTACTGCGGAGTGTTATGCCATTTTTGTAGCTGTAGAACAAATAGTAAAACAAAACATAAAAAATAGCATCATTTACACCGATTCACTCAGTATGCTAAAAGCGCTGCATTCTACAAACGCTGCTGAACCCATAATAGGAAAAATCATACATAACATAGTTAAAATTACAAAGCAAAAACGTAACATTATATTCTGCTGGGTCCCTAGCATTGTTGGAATTTTAGGTAATGAGAGAGCAGATGCTTGCGCAGCACAAGCTAGAATTGGCCATATAAAACAAGTTAACATACCACAGAGGGATTTTTCTAAATTACTGCACAGTAAACTCAGGAATAAGTGGCAAATTGCATGGGACGAACAAACAAACAACAAACTACATTCTATAAAACCTGTTTTGGGAGAATGGAGATCATGTACACATCAGGAGCGTTTCATAGAAGTTATTTTGTGTCGACTACGCATTGGACACACACACCTTACTCACAACTTCTTACTGACAAAAAAAGGCAAACCTCTCTGCGAAATGTGTGGCGATGAACTCACGGTAAACCACATTTTAATTGTATGCAAAAAACTGGAACAACTGAGGAAAAAATATTTCACAACATTGTACAATGAATACATCCCACTACACCCCATGTTACTTTTAGGAGATCAAGCACTGGTTGATTTTTCTAGCATTTTTAAATTTCTCAGAGAAGCCAATGTTTTATACAAACTTTAGATATAAAAAGCGTAACCTTTAACAAAAGCTCTAACCGTGTGTTTGGCGCATCATAGCCTAAGTTGCTTTTGCGCCATTAAAATCAATATAAATAACTAACTGTTTCTCGAGTCGCAGTGTTGACGCTCAACTTGAGCGGTACGCTTGAAAAATGCGCCCTGCTGTCAGCGCCATCAGTTATGTAACGTGAGGCGCTGCACCATCTGCCTGAAGGTAGCACTGCGCGGACTATTTCAGCGTAACGGGTCTTCAATCGTTCTTTTAACTTTATATCTCCCGCATTCCTTCTCTTTTATTTAACTTATGCCTCATGGCACAATTTTCGAATAAAAAAATATATAGGGGTTCATGTATTCAATAACGGTGGGTTGTGACTCAAAACTTACCCCAAGTCGAAAAAAAGCATTTATTGTGGAGTCTCACTCCCACATGGCAGTAAAGCGTATGATTCTAGTGGTTTCATTTTCGCATACTTTCGCGAAAAGGGCTTTTTTGCAAAATGTTTAACTACGTCCTTGTCAGTAACATTGAATGCGTAGTTGCAGAGGAGCGGCCTCAGGAAAAGAACCGATTCATGAGCTTAAGCTTGTGCTCGTTGCTGCCATCCCTCTTGCACTTAGCAACTTTGAAGCACAAAAAGCTGGGACAGCGTGCTTTACTAATGTAGTTAGAGGCTTTTGCAAGGTCTCATCTTCCTGCAGGGTGCGGTCAGCAAAAGCTATTATTGTGTCGAGAACCCACAGAAGTTGATCTGACGGGTAGAGCAGCCCATCTCGGTCTTGGCTGCGGGTGAACTGAAAAAGTGGCTGGTTGCTAACCGGCTTCGTACACAAAGGAAGACAGTTCTCGCATTCTGTATGCACGCCGACAACTCGTGCAATGCAACCGCCCAATTAAGTGGTAGCCGAGTTCTGAAGCGATGGCAGGCGCTGTGGCAAAATTGTGGTAGTAAGCCTCTGAAGCACCAATATTTTTCTCAACAGCCTCGGTGCTGCTTGCACAGTTGAGGTCAGGGCAGGCTTTGGAGCTGAAGTAAAAGTTGGTTGCGCATAAGAAAGGAGATCAGCGGGTATGAGCCTTGACATCGAAGCACATTCTTTGTGGGCAATATTGGATGCTGAATTAGACGCAGCGATCATGGTCTTCAAGAGCTTTCCGTTCAAAACAATGATGGAAGCTTGCATGGATCTTGTCTGCTAGGCTTATGCAATGTTGCGTAACACTGTAGAGACCACAGGTAGCGACTGCTGCTGTAGTTCCGCGAAAGCCGGCGAAAGTAGTTGTGGACCTTACAAAAGATGGCAGTGTTATTCACCTTGACGACACGCGCGTGGGGGTGGAACACCGGTACGTCGGTTCTAATGGAAGTGGAGCATGAAGTGAAAAGAAAAAGAAAAGTTTGAATGAAAAATATTTAAACGGTAGTTTAGGCGACGGGAAGCAACGGAGGTAACGGAGGCGCCACGGGCGAGCAAGCTTGAGCCATGAAACGCTTGAACTAGGTTTTAGCACTGAAAAATCGTTTTTGAATGCAAAACCTTGCGATCGTTTCTATTTCGCATCTGGAAATGCCGATGTTAGTACACAAAAAATTATTCAATGCCTCAAAATTATCACAAAATTATCCAACTCCCCCACTCATTACCCAAGCGTGCGTTTTGTATCAGCAATGCACCCTGGCCAATCCCCCGCCGTTCAAACTCCATTCAGTTGGAAGATATCATCACCATCATCATCATTTTATGCTTGCTATGCATTCTGCCGCCCGTTATATCAGTCTACTCCCAGCAATCCTGCCATAATGCTTTGTTACATGTATTAAGAGTGTAAGCATGATAGGCGGCCTACTGTTTCGTTGATGCCGCTCGAGACTGTGTTGCATTTGTAAATCAGGTACGATTCACAGCTCTCGCGGTCATAATGTGTTTTGAATCCCGATTGGAGTACAATAGCTGGAAAGTTATCGAATGGGTGCCCAAGGTTGTTGATGTGTTTTGAAAGTGGGAGATTTGGCTGGTGCCCGCACATGTTATCTGTGGTTGATCATGTAATTCTGAACAGTGTAACTGTTTTCCACGCACTGAGGTTTACAGGTGCCACATTCCAGGAGGCAGACAACATTAGCGCTGTTTCATGAGAAGTTACAATAAATTTGGCTGTGCTTTTAGCACTAGCAGTTGTCATCATCGGACAGAGTTTGCACCTAGGTTTTTGCATGGCGCATAACATCTGGTATGTATGTATGTATGTATATATATATATATATATATATATATATATATATATATATATATATATATATATATATATATATATAAACTTGGTTTCGGTGACTGTTGGCTTCCTTCATATATATATAGCGAGTGGTGAAGAACGCGAAAGATTGATTTTGCTCTGACCCATCGCGGTGGCTCAGTGGTTGGGGCGCGCGTTTAATCATCCGGAGTACCCGGGTTCGAACCCGACTGCGGCGGCCGCGTTTCGATGGCGAAACGCAAAGGCGCCCGTGTGCTGTGGGATGTCAGTGCACGTTAAATATTCACAGGCGGTTGAAGTTATTCCGGATCCCTCCACTACGGCACCTCTTTCTTTCCTCAGTCCCTCCTTTAATCCTTCCCTTATGGCGCGGTTCGGACACTATGGGTTCAGATGTGCGCCGAGATGTGACACAGACAATGCGCCATTTTTTTTCCCCTAAAACTATTTACATTTCGCGCTATATTTGTTTACATTTTTTGGATGTTGCCTGGCTTGAATCTTGTTTTGCTTTTAGGTGAAGAAAAAAGAATGCCTTCGAGTGTCTTCAGAGCAGTTAAGTATAATTTTATACAGTTTACACTCATACGCCTATGTTTGTGCGTATTTTTTCTCCTGCCTGAAAAAAAAGCCCGGTGTAAAAAAAAGGGGGTTGGGTGGGTGGAGGGGAAGCACCGTGGCGCCACCAGTCAACCAACGCGCGCGCTCAAGAAGAAAAGCGCGCGCTTCCTTTGCTTCCCTCGACTCCGGCCGGCCGTGCGCTGTGTTAGCTCACTTTGTGCGGCAGTGCGGTGCACGAGGCGCGCGTTCGCTTGATTTCGGCTATTTCAGTCGCCTGTTGGCCACCGCACGCTCATCTCTGCCCGACGATGGAGCGCCATGGAAGAAATGGGTAAGTGTTATTAAGAGCAGACTATTATATATATGTTGTCCGCCACTGCTTTCAGCTTGTGAATGGTTATTACCTGAAAGATGACAAAATACAGCACATGGACTTGTGACATGTTTGTGTACAGTAGTATATAGCACGTGTACTACGGGGAATAAATTCTCCTCTTTATGGTATATGGGGGCTTAACATCCCAAAGCAATTCAGGCTATGAGGGGTGCCGTAGCGAAAATTTCGAAACCACGTGCACTCAGTGCCCTGACATCGCGCGGTGCACAGGCCTGTAGCTTATCGCCTCCATCGAAATTCGACCGCCGTGGTCGAGATCGAACTCGCGTCTTTCGGGTCAGCAGCCAAGAGCACTGTTACTGAATTCCGTTGGGCGATGCCTTTCGCTCCCGCCGCTGTGGCTCAGTGGTTAAGGCTCTCGTCTACTGAGCCGGAGTACCCAGGTTTGAACCCGACCGCGGCGGCAGCGTTTCGATGGAGGCGAAACGCAAAAGGCGCCCGTGTGCTATGAGACGCCAGTGCACATTTAAGATTTCCAGGTGATCGAAATTTATCCCGAAACCTCCACTACGCACCTCTTTCTTCTTTTATTCTCTCAGTTCCTCCACCTGTTTTCTCAATGTGCTTGTCCTTGAAGAGCCTCCGCGTGCATGTAACCAACCAAAAAAATCATTAAATCCTAATGGAACCAGTTGCAAAAGTCAGCAACATAACTGGTTCCAACAGATTCAGTTCGATTCCTCTTAGAACCAATATATTTTTAAGCTAGAACATTGCAGCTATGTTACGAACTGTTCACCTGCAAACCTGCATATTTGGCTGTGGTGCCATGCCAGTAATGTACAAGTGCAGAACAAACAGGGACAAAGAAGGATGGGACAAGCGCTCGTGGTGTCCCATCCTTCTTTGTCCCTGTTTGTTCTGCGCTTATACATGACTGCAATGCACCAACTAGCCCAAAGGTCTGTGCCATGCCAGTACACTGCCGAAAAGTATGTGTAAGGTGGCCGCTCTTTTCCAGCTGCGTACCAGGACGCCGGCACACGCGGAAGCGCCCCTTCCCCCCCCCCCCCCCCCCCCAGCACAAGCGATAGCCCCCGAGTGCATACGGGGAACGCAAAGTGTCGCTTGACGCACATACCCCCCCTAACGACGTGGGCTACTTACGGAGAGGCACCCCAGCGTCCCGCCGTGCCTCGTGAACAAAAACGTATTTCCAGGAGGGCCGCGACGACGCCTGTCATGGCGGACAGGCAGTACTCACCAAGACCCTGGGAAAATAGGGACGATCCTTATCTGGTTTCCCGGAGCGGCAGACAAACCCCTTCATGCTTATTAGCTGTGTCCCCCCGTCGGTAGTGCGGCAGCATCGTGGCCCTTTCGCTCCCTCTTCTGTTGCTGACGGGAGACGCGGACCGATGATGGGTGGCGGTGTGCCTGAGGCAAGTCGATTAGCTCCGAAGGGAGAGCGTGTGGATACTATCACTTGAGAGAGAGTGATGGCGTATTTGTTTTTGATTTAGTTTGTGTCGTTAACGAGACCCTGGGTTCGAGGCTAAGCCCAACCCACGGGGTAGTCCTTAACTCGCATGTTATTGTTGATTGGAGAATTTATGCTTAGTGCGGGCCACTGAAAATGACCGCCCTTAGTCCTTTGTGTATTATGTGAATAAAAGCGCATGTGAACGGATGCAGTCCAGTCCAGTCTGAGCTGGGGCTCCATGCTTAGCATGTAACATGATGCTACTTAGGCTCTAACTTGCCCGGTCGATGAGTAAAGTAGCGCAATGTTTGTTGTTTTGTAAATTCAGTTCTGCTTCACACGCACTCTGGGTGTCATAAGACACTGAATGCGCTCGGACAAAATTTTTGCAGCAGCTCAAGACAGCACAGGTGAGATAGCTAGCTAAGCATTATTTTCCATCAACGATAGGGGATGTCGAGGCTAAAAGCTGCAACCGCAGCTTGACTGGTCCTCGCCCCCTACTTAAAAACAACAGGTGACACGTGAGAGCAGTGACATACAAGAGGGAGCATCAGAGACAGAGCATTTAACACGGGAACGTACAGTTTGAATAGTGGCTTATGAGTACGAACAAAATGTGAAGCTCATCAGAAACATGAAAAACAAATAATTGTTTACATGGTAATCTACGTACAATGGAGAGAGGGGGATATAGTATGAACAAAATCAGTCAGTAGTGGGAATTAAGGTATCAAAATTTTCAAAACCATGGAAAGTGGTGGAACACCATGCATCTCTCGCGCATTTAAAATTACATTGCAGTCGCATTCAAACACGGTGTCCAAAAGAAGAGTATGTTAATACATTCTAAGCACATACAGGACTCCCGCTCCCCGTGCCAAGAAAAAAAAAGAAACAAAAGAACACCGCCAAAATGAGATGTGAATTCATGAATTGTAGAGTGCTATATCCGGTAGCGAAGGACATGGGTATTATTGAAGAAAACTTAAGCTGCCTAGTATTCAACTCTAAAATGTCGGTATTATTAGATAAATAGCAATTTAAGAGGGTGGGAATGCAGTGGTTTAGTGCTTGCGTCGCGTAGTTTGTTCTGCAGGAATCAACTTTCCACATTTCGGTTTTACATGTGAAATGACCTGACGAAACTTTAGCAGTTAATTTCTCAAAATTTGTGAGGATGTTAGAGTTTTGCTTCCTTTCTCTGATTAGTGCCAGACATAGATTGTAACTGTACATAACAATCACATGTAATAGCCCAAGATTTTGAAACAATGGCTGTACATTGGGGTCGTATGAAAAGCGTGTAATAATTATAACTGCCTTTCTCTGTAATCTACTGAGTTTCTCCATATTGTTCACTATGTTTGTACCCTACACGAGTATAGAATAATTTAATTAAGACAAAAAAGTGAGTTAATAAGAGAATCAGAATATTCTTGGGTAGGAAATACTTGTTTCGCTGCAGAATACCAACTACTGACGAAAGTTTTGACGATATGTATTCAGTGTTCCGGTCCCAGGATATTGTTTTCGTAAAAAAGACACATAAAATTTTAAATTCACACACAATTTCAACCTCCGAACCATAAATCTTAAGTTTTAACTCCAACGAATCATCCTTGTTTTCACGAGAAAAACAACCGCTTTTGCTTTGGAATGGTTGATTAATAAACCATTTTGCTTTGCCCATTCACATACTTTAGATAATAGAGTTTCCAATGCGCAGCGGTTCTGCACAATTTTCCGAAACATAAAAAATGCTGGTGTCACCGGCGTAGATAACAAACTTAGCTTGCGAGTCCACATTGACAATGTCGTTTAAGTAGATGTTGAGTAGAAATGGCCCTAAAATACTTACTTCCCTGCGGAACCCCTGAGTGCATACAAGTTAAATCTGAAGAATACGCGTTAATCTGAACATATTGGACGCGATGTGAAAGGTATGATTTAATTTGCTCTAACGGTAATCCACAAACACCATAGCTTTTTACTTTTACAAGAAGGAGATTGCGGTTCAGATAAGCAAAAGCCTATGTAAAATTTACAAATATACCTAGCACATATTTCTTACTATCTATGTTTTTTAAAATGTATTCGTTTTGGAATAGCAAAGCAAGATCTGCAGATCTGAATTATCTAAAACCATACTGGGAATCGGTTATACTGTTCGCTTTTTCAAAAATAGATTGAAAGTGCAGAAGCATAAGTTTTTTCTAACCCTTTGGAAAAAACAGGAACAATCTATACTGGTCGATAGTTATTAAGATTATTATGGTCTCCTTTCTTATAGATAGCCCTTACTTTTGCTATTTGCATGCTCTCGGGAAAGACTGCAGAGGTTATGCACAAATTAGATATGTTTGTTAGGACAGGTTCTATAACATCGAGAACATATTTTACCGGCAAAATTTGCACGTCATTGGCATCACAGCTGTTGGAATTTTTTAACTGCATAATTATTAAATACACTTCACTGTCGGTAACAGCTCTGAGGAAAACAGTACAGGGGTTTTTATTACTGAGCGGGTTTGTATGATTAGATAATGTTGGTACCAACAAATATGTGAAGTTTTCACTAAAAGCATCCGCCAGAGCGAAGCCAGATACTAGCTGATCATTTATTTTCAGCTCTTATTGGGTCAGACATTGATAAAGGCCCCAAAACCTCATTTACCTTCCGCGAAGTAGACTTGCAATTATGCTTGACCGTGCTGAAAGAATTTTCAAGATAGTCACTTTTAGCTTTCCTGATTTCCTTATTAAGGCTGTTTCTATAATACTGGAATTCCTTCAGCTCAGTCATACCGCGAGTCTGAATAAATTTGTGAAACATGTCGTTCTTGACTATAATTTTGGCCAGTAGATAATTCTTTATCCAAGGATTCTTGATTTTTCTAGATGCGGTTATATTTCGGAAAGGAAAATGTTTTCTGTAAAGATTAGTATAGTACATTTATCAGTGAATAAGCAGAATAAAATATTAGGTTCGTCTGATTCTTGTATATCTGACCTGTCCGTTTTCTTTATATCATCACTAAATTGGTCTAACTGGGATGGCGAAATTGGCTGGTTGGTAACTTTGCTATTTGCTCGTTTTTCCTTATCTACAAGTTTCACACAGACAAAAATAGGAAGGTGATCACTAAGATCGCATGCAATGACTCCCGATTTAACTTTATGGGTTGCATAATTGGTTAAAAATTGGTCAAGCAATGTTTACGAACTGTACGTAACACGTGTTGAAAGATATATGGTAATGGTAATGTTTTGTGATTCAAGTAGCAGCTTAAATTCTTTAACAGGACCGGAGGCTGTACTAAAAATATTTACATTAAAATCGCCTCCACAAATAAGCTCAAGACAGCACTCATTAATGCATGTGAAAAGAAACTCAAGAAAATTAAAGAAAATTGATGTTTCCTTCAGGGGGTCTGTACCGCACTACAAGCACCAACTTGTTCCAACGTTAAGATAATACCTCGAAATCTGTTGCTGATTTCGTGAAAGCTGGGAGCAATTCGTATTTTACATCTTTCTTTATCAGCATAGCAACACCACCTTCTCTGCTGTAACTTCGACTAAGATTACATGTCTGATATCCCGACATACTATGTGCATCATTATTATCGTGATACCATGTTTCATTCAACATGAGTACACTGAACTGGGTTTTAATCTTATTTAACAGAACCTCTAGCGACGTGCTTTTATTCCGAGCAGATTGCATATTAGCGTGAAATGCATTAAAGGAAGACTGAAAGTAGCCGCCAACATAGTTGTCAAAATCATTTGGAGATACATAGTGTTGTCTATCTATGACAGTTTGGGGAAAACAACGAAAAACAATGAAGTGAGCTAATGAGGACTGCTGGTCGCAATATTATACAGTTCCTTATTGCTTGGATGCGCCACGCACGCTCCCTATCCCTGCACCGAACAAAAATCCCAGCATTCCTGTGCCACACATATTGAAAGTCATGTTCTTTAGCACATTTCTTTACTTCAAAAAGTAAGTCCCTTGAGTGGTTTGTTAAATTTTCTTTAATATACAGTTGCGATGGAAGGGTACTTAGGGCATGCCTCTTCTCGAACCATTCTTCACCCGTATCTTGTCGGGCAAAGCGAAGAATAATGCCAGGGATTTTCCGGGCTTGGAAGGAAAGCGATGAATGGCGACAAATTCATGTTGGGCTAATTCTGGAACAGCTATTGTCTTAGCGTGAGCATTGACTTTACCAAGAAAATCTTCCTTTTCAGTTTGCGCAATTCCGTGAAACTCGAAGTTCAGTTTACGGTTCCTCCATTCAAGGCCATTTCATTGTTCCTGCATAGTTTGCACTTCAGTTACTTCCCGTTGCTCAAGCCTTTGTACCTTGGTCAAAATTTCTTTGATTTCTGTCTCATGGCGTGCAGTGTCAGCAAGATTCTTGTCGTATTTATCAGACACCAGCTGCACAGCTTCCTCAATTTTTTGAACTGTGTACTTCAGACTGAGAAGCTTTGCTAGTTTTTCCTGTATATCTACAAGAACGAGGCCCATCTGAGGCATTTCATCTGCCGATTTCTCTAGCACAGCAGCCTCCGAAGCCCTAAGTTTCTTCGGTCCACTTCGTGATCGTCCCGCTAGACATGTATGGCATTGCCGTGACTCTTTTGTTGTTTCCCTCATGGAATTGAACTGGCTTTCAGGGACACCAGAGCATTTTTCTAAGTGATAAGCACAATTGCAGTCCCTACACACCAAGTAAGAATCATCCATGTCTACTTCTGTTGTACATATCAAGCAGATCACTTCATCACCCATGCCTACAACACAGTTTGCGGCCGCAACAGAGAACACAAGTAAAACTTGCCAAAATGGCAAAAGAAAAATGACACTGACCTACAAACAGTCAGAACAACCTATAGACAGAGCTTTCAACGTGTTCCCTGTGGCTGCCAGAAAGGTCGTATTGTAACATTTTCTCTGCAGTCCTTCCCCCTAGCCCCATCCGCCATCACCTTTCGCATCACCGCTTTCCTTCTTGATGCCTTCTGCTCCAATGCATGCCTACTTAAAAGACGCTAGCCACCAACCCCAGTAACCTCTGAAGGAGCAGAGTTCGCTTTGAAACGTTTGGTTTTAAATTAAGTTTTTGGTTGAAGATATGTCAGCTTATTTGTCAGACTCAACCAAACAGGCAATTATGTCGAAATGTTTAGTTTTCAGTATAATGTTAACTGTTTGTCCCTATGACACTCATGTGTCATGTCATTGCATATTGCATTAACAGCTTGCAACAGTGATAGTCTACGCCACAAGACACTGTGAGCCACAATGCTGCCCTTGACTGTGCCGGCTCCCGCTCTTGAAATCTGGATTCAGGCGAGCTGACAGGTGAATGGAATAGTTAATGCATGCCTTAGAACACCGTGTGAGTATAGACGGTTCTTTGGCTTCGGTGATGACTTGCAGCGTTTTTGAAATACTGATGCTATGCAAAGAAAATATGTTTACTCAGAGTCTCGAGAACCTTTTCCTATATAAATATCAGTTGCATATGATCTGCATTGATGTTCCAAGAGTTTGCCAATATCATGCGGGGCTAGTGTTGAATGAGAAAACATTCTGCTTTTGTACATAATGAAAAGCTTATTTCCAAAGGTTTGCAGTGTGAGCCCGAGTGGGCCAGGCTGAAAATTGAATGAAACCATGAATGCAAACGATGTGTACACCAATTAGAGAAATAAATAAAACTTCTTTGTATCTTCAAAGTCATGAAAGCACACTGAAGTGTGCAAGAATTCGAAAGGAAACCTTGTTATTCACTGCATTTCCATAGCTGGGTTACATGGGAATAGAGAAATAATATTCAGTTGAGGAATTACGGCAAAAATACTGACTACATTGAGTACAATAGTGTGTGTGTGTCATGGACTTAGTTGCCAGTCCTTGTTGGATGGCCTTCTAAAATTGCACAGCATCGTAAGGAAGCTATTGAAAGCTGCTGGGGAGGTAGTGTGCAAAAGGGAGCAGTACAGTAGTATTTAGCAGATGCATCTGCTGCCTGAAGTAGGAGATAGAGCCCTGAAAATTCATTTCATGATAAAAACCACTTTACTTGATGTTTTAGAAAAATCCTGCATGTGTAATGTGGCAGGTGGCGCTGCAGTAACGTTATAGTATTGTGGCCGTCCCATGTATCCTTGGTAGGCTGCAAGGTGTCACGTGCGCGGCATTATACGTGGTGCTTCTCCACACGCACGCTACTGTGTCTCATATTTTAACACATCCCTTCAGCTCCTCACCACCATCCAGATGAACATGCTCCAGATGGCATCCTTATTATCAGGACTGACACCCTGATGGGAGCCTCTGGCTCTCTCTCTCTTCACAGTACGCACATAGAGTTTGAGGTCAGTGCACTGGATGGAATAGTTTGTTTTATTTTTGTAGGAATATTTGTGATTATTAGTCATTGTTACATTGGACTCTCGTTAATGTAAACTTCTTGAATTCAAACTGATGCTTTATAACTGTCAACAACAAATGTATAAAAGTTCTTGATTATTTAGAACTCTGCAGAACTGGCAAAACATGTTCCGTTATCAAGAGTGAACTGCATACGGTTTTTTCTAGCTTGCAGCATTTCTTAAACGTACCTAGCAAATGATGATTGTCTGCCCAGCGGGCCTGATGATGGCATGTTTTGATGAATGCTACAGATGACCTGAATATAATCTTGGTTTGCTGTTGACATTTTTGTGTAATGCGGAATAAGCGAATGAAGTGAATCCACTTCTCATGGCATCTTCTGATATCACCATCACACGAAACATATTGCATTCTATGGGAATCAGGCAGTGCCAGATGGCAACTTCCACTGCCTACTGACATACACTCAATGGGAATACACCAGGATAATGGCCATTGAAGGCAGCCTTGCACTCGCTATGCTTAAAAAGCAAATATACAGGAAAAGCTCGGTGATGTGACCTCAAAGGAGCGGAAAATGGTTCTAATCAGTATCGTTATTCCCAATTGGGCACTGTTACAGTCAAATGCATGGGACCACAATATTACTGCGACAGTAGTATTAGGTGAAGACGACGACGTGCAATTCACAGCGCAAGAGTGTGTTGCAGTTTAACACGACGCCTGATCGGCTGCAGTAATGGCAAAGCGGTCTTATGCACAGGTCAGCGAAACTGACCTGTTCGCGCCGCCATGGGTTCGATACCCAGTTGTGGCAATACTATCTCATTTATTTATTCAAGGTCACGCTTCAGCCATCAAACAGCTTTTGCAAGTCTGGTTGTGAAGTAGAGCTTTCAATCTAAAGACTGCAATGTAATTGCCGCTTTTTCATTAGAGGACGTTTTGCCTGTTGAGACAGGCTGGAATTTGTCGACAGTGAATCAGAATGATGAAGCGATTATTATGTCACAGTTCTTTTCATGCCTCGCATGACCTGTACACACCTTTTGCATCACAGCTATCATTTGTCTGTTTAAACTGAATCACCATGAGAGAGAAATTTGATTAGAAATTATTTAGCGGTCGTAGGTGAATACCTCGTGGTAATCCATGTACGCTAATGCCTTATGCATCATTGCAATCATTCTGTCATTGCCTGTCGTGTTTCCTACGGACCGCTATTTTCTACTTCTTCGTATTCTTTGACACCCGCCTTATTCCTCTCTCCCAGTGCAGGGTAGCCAACCGGAACATTTTACTGGTTAACCTCCCTGCCTTTCCTCTATCACTTCTCTCTATCTCTCTCTCTCTCTTATGCATCATAATAAAGAGTAAAACACGTAGACGGCTATACTATTTAATATCGTGGAGCATGTTTAGTGAAGTAAGTAGATTGAGTGATCAACAAGCTTTTATTTTGAGCTTGTTGATTTGTATTTCAAAGGTTTAGAAAAAAATTGTTTAGTAATGGGTGAAAAAAAACTGGAAGAGCGCATTTGCATTAAGTAAATTTAATTGGTGGAAAGCTGAGAAATGGTCACTGCTGTTGATATGAAAACGGCAGCCGCCACTATTTTCTACAGATGTCAGATGCTTCATTGTGCACAGTGACAGCAACTTCGAAGCAAAATTCTTCAATATGGTCAGAGTCTGTGTTGCTTCTTTCACTTTGCAATACGGCACTTTTGGCTGTTGCTCATGTACGGTGCCGTTGTCCAAGGCACAGAGAGCACAGTTGAATAGTACCATTTTCTGTTAATATGCTGGGAATGTCTGTGAACTGCACACTTTAAAGAAACGAGTTCTCATCAATGTACTCATCACCAGCAACTAGCAAATAGTGCTTTGACTGCATCACAGCTGTGTTACTGAGTAAACCCGCAGCAACAAAAAGAGTTGTCAATTGCATGTGCTGCCATAATGTCCCATTTTTAGGCCAGGATAGACAATACATTGAGGAATGACCCTTCATAAGTTTTGCCATATTCATTGAACTAGCATCTTTTCCATGATTTGCTTTTATGCTTTATCTTGTTTATTGTTAGTGCAGTTTCAGGACAGCGCAGTGAGCTATGGAAAGAAAAATGATAGGTGTAACATTGAGAGACCGGAAGCGGGAAGAGTGGGTCAGGGAACAAACTTGGATTAGTGACATCCTATACTCCGTTTCATACATCAGGTGCAACGCTGCGAGAGGTACGGATGTAGTCCGCATAGGAAAATAAAGGGAGGCGTGTTACTCCGCACTTCTGCGGCCGAGTGGTCTGAGTCAGGAGAAAGTGACAGCGTGTCGTCAGCAATAAGAGGGCATTTAAGCTTATGGCAAATGTGTAATGTAGTAAGCCCGTAGGCAAAGCATTCACTATGTTTTGCTCACCACAAGGAGCGCACTACTTTTTGTTTGCGGATGCAGGCAGTGCAAAGAAGAACGCTAGCTTTGACAGCATTGCACCTGTTGTATGAAACTGTCTATAGTCGAAATCAAGAGGAAGGAACGGGCTTGACCAGGGCATGCAATATGAAGAAAAGATAACGGCTGGTCTTTAAGGGTAACAGAGTGGATTCCTAGAGAAGACAAACATAGCAGGGGCGGCAGAAAGTGAGGTAGGCAGATGAGATTAAGAAGTTTGAGGGGATACGTTGGGCGCAGCTGGCAAAGGACAGTTGATTGGAGAGACATGGGGGAGGCCTTTGCCGGGCAGCGCACGCAGTCATATTAATGAAGATACCGATGCAGAATTGCACACACAGTGAACCATGCATGATAAATGTATGAACCCGCTTGTGTCGGCACCCTAATAGGATGATGTCATCGCAGTATTTGTAATGATGCTGAGACATCATCTGTCATACTGTCTACCTGGTGTCAAATTCTGGTGTTTAAGCTGTGTTGAACTTAGTTTTATTACTATTTGTGTACACTTGACAGGGATACCTTCTGTGCAGTAACTGATGTGATGGTGTTATTTCTGCTCTTTGTTTATTTAGAGGTTTTGATTCGCTGTCCCGGTGGGTCAGTGGTTATGGTTCTTTGCTTTTGACCCGAAAAACGCGTGTTCGATCTCGGCCACGGCAGTAGAATTTTGATGTAGGTGAAATGCTATAGTTCCGTGTAATGTGCCATGTCTGTGTAATGTGCCATACTAAACAACCCCATGCAGTGGAATTACTTAGAGCCCTCCTCTACAGCGTCCCTGATGGCCTGAGTCGGTTTGCGAGGTCAAACCCCACAAACTAACAAAAACAACCAGAAATTTGAACTGCTGGCAAAATGCGAGGCAAGGTGATTTGCCTACTGTGAATGAACAGTGGTTTTTGAGGGTTTTACTTCTCGAAGCAACTCAGGCCATGAGGGACGCCGTAGTGAAGGGCTCAGGAGATTTTGGCTACCTGGGGTTCTTTAACGTGCACTGAGTCACTGGCATCGCACAGTACACAGGCCTCTAGAATATCGCCTCCATCGAAATTCTGCTGCTGCGGCCGGGATCGAACCCATGATTTTCGGATCAACAGCATAGTGCCGTAACCACTGAGCCACCGCTGTGGTCCGTGTGAGTAAACTGTAGGGTTTAATAATTGTCAGCATTTCAGGTGCAGACCAGGAAGGCATTTCGCCTCAGCAGCAACGTGAGTAGATCAATTTATATTTTAAGGAATTTGACACGTAAAATTAGACTAAGAAAAGCTCATTGAGAGCTTTTCTTATTTGCTCTGCATTTGGTGTCTCAGCGGTGGTGGTCGTTAGGTGTAGTCTTCAGGGAGGCCCTTGTCAATTGTATCTTTTGATAGAAACTCATTTCTGACATCATTGAGCACATATGACATCCCACATTTGTCGGAAGTACAACTGATGGACTCCTTGGGAATGCTGACTCAAGTGTCTCCTGTTCAGCGACAGCAACTATACAGGCTTTTCCTACCTCATCCAGTCCATGTAGCAGCGCTTCATGCGGCACCTATACTTTCGAAGGCTACAATTTCTCTGCATTTAAAAGGAGCCTAGTACTGCTATTGCAATCCCGACACTGTGCGAGTTGCGGTAGCCTTATTTTGATAGCATGGGCATCGCGAGGTCGGCTTGATGCAATAAAATCTGTCATCTATACCATGTAGTAGTGCATGACGGGGTACCTTTGCTTGAGGCACCTGAAATTTTTTTAAAGCATTCTTTTGCCGTTTTCGTGATCCAGGCTCCATGAGAGATGCGATCGTCTTCCTTGCGATAACATGATTAAAAGTCATTAAAATCAAAGCGTCTGAATTGGTAGAAACTTGGTACCGAAAGTACTGCTAGATAAGGGCTCCTTTCATTGCAAGCCTTATGATGTTAGCACTGAATATTATGAAACTGGAACTACAAATTTGAAATTAAAAGTGCTTGTATCTGCATTTGATATGAGCTGCAAGTTTGACATGGTACATTCTGGAAAGAAGCCTCGTATAGTATGTGGGTGTTTACTGTAGTAGTCGGCCTCACTTGGCCAATGTGGTTGATTCCGGCAACTTTGCTAATAATTATTTAAATACAACTTCATAATATTTTGCAGGCTTGTCATCAAAGTAGACATTTGTATGCCAAGAAAGCCTGCAAGGCATGTGTCTAGCTATTTGTTCACACAGAATGCTTCACGTACATGTTGGAGCTAAGTAAATAGCTGTACAAAAGAAAACAAAGGAATTTTATTGACAGTTTAGCCATGACAGTGATGGCGCCAAAAAGAATGAGGCAAGAGGTAGTGGTCGCCACCTGAAACATTTTCTGCGCCAATAGCCAAGCGCTTAGTTCAAACCTTGATGAGATGGATGTTTCATGACAGTGCAGTCCGTGTTGCACACCTTCAGTAGGGTACCTCTGCAGTTTATTATAATATATTTTCACCATAATCTCATGACATTTTGGTCCGTTGTTGGTCCCTTTATTAATTTGAACTTGAAGGCAACCGAACACTTGCTTTAAAGTTTGTGGAGTTTTAATATTACCATTGCACTTGTCGATGGGAACAAAGGCTCTGCTTGAGTAAACCAGAAGTTTATACCAAGAAAGGTTCAATAAGATCAGTTACAATTCATGAGTCAACTGTATGTATACTTTTGTTGTATTTGCTCAGTCCAGCTATATTTTGAGTTGAATTCATGCTCTCTTATTTAGGCGTCTTTTTTTTCTAGGCATTTATCGCCACATCGCGAAGCTGCTGCTAGAAATTCGTAGTGACATCAAGGAGTTAAAGGAGGAACTATTCTGCGACTCTAGACATGGAAACTGGAAGCGATAGAGTGATGGTAGCAACGTCACTGGAAAAACTGGCAGACATTGAAGAGGTTTCGGCAGATAAAGACCACAGGGCTCTTCTGGCAAGAAAACATTTGCTGTCCTTTGTCTTCTCAAGTGATGTTAGAAATTTTAATTTGCCAGTGAAAAGAAATGTATATGGAGAGCGTCTCCTAGAGTTCACGGGCGCAAAAATTTGGAATAATCTACCACATGACCTAAAGACTGCCTACAACTTTTCCATTGGAATAAAAAATTATTACCTTATAAAGAATGACACACTTTGAATTCATACTTTCATTCTTTTTTTTTTCTAGTCGTCTGATATTATTTGCATGTAGCAGAAACCTGATACCTTGATTTATTTATAGATTTATAAATTTGCGTCTATTCTAAAAGTGTTTTGTGATTAAAAAGTGTGCACTGAAATCATTTTATCCTCCTCTCGTGTGTTGTACCCTTGTGATGTTTTGTAAATAGTTAACAACTATTTTCCTCTAGCTTTTTGTGATGCCTTAATTTTTGTGTAAGTTCTATGCGTTTTGTTTGATCTGTAAGTTTTTAGTTTATATAATCTGTAATATATGTGTTTCTTTTGTTGATACTCTTACAAGTGTTGAGAGTGATGTATAGCCTTTTTTTTACTAACTTGCTTACTTTATTTTGGTATATTGTTGCCTGCATGCTTGTATACATTTTCTCTATTGGACCCGTTACTAGCCGTTGGCTATGGGTCCGAGCAGTGTTTGCGTACAATTGTAAAGCAACAAAGATCAATAAATAAAAAAAAGCCTGCTCGCACAAGATGCAGCCGTGACGCACCCCCACTACAGCATTGCGCACCATGAAAGACTCTGGGGAGGTCGTTACAAGTTAAAAGTTGGGGTTTTACTCGTGACAGTGCGCACAAAATATTGATGGAAATGCAAAAAATTCTCATTTTTATGTTGTTCTCATCTCGAAAGAGGGCAGCCATTGCTCAGTCTTCCACTGTATAAATTTACTTTGGTGCAAGTAGTTCTTGTCAGTTTTGTTCGGGTCATATGACAATTTGAATTTTTTACGGTCCCTTTATGGTCACCTCATGTAAAGCCCTCACCCAATGTCGCTTGAGGTATCTATAATAAAATAAAAAAAGTAAAAAAATTTAATGAGCTTTTGCAGTCTTGTTCTGCAGATCATATCTTTGTAGCATAAGCCCAAATGCGGTTTTGTAAAAAAATTGGTGCCGTACTAAAAAATATGCAGTGAAAGCTCGTTATTCCGGTGTGCAAAACACCAGAAATAAAGAGAAAGAGCTGAGAAAACAATTTGTGGAGTTGTTCTGCAAGGATCTGAAACATTGTCGCCTGCTTTTGACGTGAAAAGTGCACGGCGACGACTTTCCAGAGCTCTGTCAAGTGCTTCATTATGTGCAAAAATTTGGAAGCTTCCAAACAGTATTCCAGAAAAAGAAGGAACTCTATGGTCTTTTTCTCAGTGTGGTCTTTTTCTCAGAGCGCACTGCACAATCTATGAAGAGTAGCATGTGGTGCAGGCACAGATATGGAACAGTAGAACTACTGAACCATGCAGATGAAGCGAGGGTAGCAGGCAGCTGCGGATAATTAAATGCAATAAAATAAGTAACCAAGTGACTCGCCATTAAGTGTTGAAACAATGTGCAGCACAGCAGTGTGCAGCTGCACTTTGCTGATTTACTAATGTGTGGATCACAGCTGTTGTTGCAACAGGTCAACTTAAATTACAGGCACAGCAGCGCACAAAAGACGGCAGAATAGACAGAAAAGGACGAGTGTTGAACTTCTAACAATTCTTTATTGCGAACGCTTCACACTTATATGCATGTCAATCGAGCCGTGGTCGTCCTATACAAGTGGACACATATGCGAGTTATTTTTCGGAGAGGACAATAATCATCATCATCATCATCAGCCCTACTACACCCACTGCAGGGCAAAGGCCTCTCCCATGTCTCTCCAATTAACCCTATCCTTTGCCAGCTGCATCCACCCTTTGCCTGCAAACTTCTTAATCTCATCCGCCCATCTAACCTTCTGCCGCCCCCTGCTACGCTTACTTTCTCTTGGAACCCACTCCGTTACCCTTAAAGACCAGCGGTTATCTTGCCTTCGCATTACATGCCCTGCCCAAGCCCATTTCTTTCTCTTGATTTCGACTAGGATGTCATTAACCCGTGTTTGTTCCCTCACCCACTCTGCCCGCTTCCGATCTCTTAACGTTACGCCTATCATTTTTCTTTCCATGGCTCGCTGCGTTTTCCTTAACTTAAGCTGAACTCTTTTCGTTAGCCTCCACGTTTCTGCCCCGTAGGTGAGTACCGGTAAGATTATGCTGTTGTACACTTTCCTCTTGAGGGAAATTGGTAAACTGCCACTCATGATCTGCGAGAATTTGCCATATGCGCTCCACCCCATTCTTATCCTTCTAGTTATCTCCCTCTCATGATCCGGATCAGCTGTCACTACCTGCCCTAAGTAGACGTATTCCGGCACCATTTCTAGGCTCTCGCTGCCAATTGTGAACTGTTGTTCCCTTGCTAGGCTGTTGAACATTACCTTGGTTTTCTGCATGTTAATTTTTAGACCCATCGATCTGCTCTGCCTGTCTAACTCGTTGATCATGATTTGCAGTTCACCTCCTGAGTGACTCAGCAAGGCAATGTCATCAGCAAATCTCAGATTATTTAGGTATTCTCCATTTATTCTTATTCCCAACTCTTCCCAATTCAGGCCTCGAAATACCTCCTGCAAACATGCGGTGAACAGCATCGGCGAGATCGTGTCTCCTTGCCTGACGCCCTTCCTTATTGGAATTTTATTGCTGACTTTATGGAAGACTATAGTAGCTGTGCAGTTGCTATATATATCTTCCAGTATTTTGACATAAGGCTCTTCTACCCCCTGATTACGCAATGCCTGTATGACTGCTGAGGTTTCCACTGAGTCGAATGCTTTCTCGTAATCAATGAAAGCTATATATAGAGGTTGGTTATATTCTGCGCATTTCTCTATCACCTGATTGATAGTGTGAATATGATCTATTGTAGAATATCCTTTACGAAAGCCTGCCTGATCATTTGGTTGATTAAAGTCTAACGTTGCCCTGACTGTATTAGCGATTACCTTAGTAAATACTTTGTAGGCAACGGATAGTAAGCTGATCGGCCTGTAATTTTTCAAGTCCTTGGCGTCTCCCTTCTTATGAATTAAGATAATGTTTGCATTCTTCCAAGCTTCTGGTACAGTCGAGGTCATAAGGCATTGCGTATACAGGGTGGCTAGTTTTTCTAGCACGATGTCCCCTCCATCCTTCAACAGATCTGCTGTTACCTGATCCTCCCCAGCTGCTTTTCCCCTTTTCATTGCTTCTAAGGCTTTCTTTACTTCATCTTTCGTTACTGGCGGGATGACGCATTGCTGTGCACTGCTGTCTTTCTCATTAGCGCTCTGATTACATTGGCTACTGTACAGGTCTGTGTAGAACTCTTCGGCTACGTTAACTACCTTATCCATATTGCTAATGACATTGCCCTGCTTGTCTCTTAATGCATACATCTGGTTTTTACCTATGCCTAGTTTCCTCTTCACTGTTTTTAGGCTACCTCCGTTCTTTATAGCATGCTCGATTCTCTCCATATTAAACTTCCTTATGTCGGCTACCTTGCGCTTATTTATTAACTTTGATAGCTCTGTTAGTTCTATTCTACCGGTAGTGTTAGATGCCTTCATGTTTTGGCGCTTCTTAATCAGATCTTTCGTCACCTGAGATAGCTTCCCGGTATCTTTTCGAACTGTCCTACCGCCTACTTCTACTGCGCACTCCGTAATTATTGATGTCAGGTTATCGTGCATTGAATGAACATCAAGACCATCTTCCTCAGTTAAAGCCGAGTATCTGTTTTGCAGCGCTATCCTAAACTCCTGTGCTTTCCCTCTTACGGCTAACTCGTTAATGGTCTTCTTCTTCTCTAGCTTCTTCCGTTCCCTCTTCAAGTCTAAGCTAATTCTAGACCTTACCATTCTATGGTCGCTGCAACGCACCCTTCCGAGGACGGCCACATTCTTAATGATGCCAGGTTTAGCGCATAGTATGAAGTCGATTTCATTTTTATTCTCACCATTGGGGCTCTTCCAGGTCCACTTCCTGTTTTCTCGTTTGCGGAAGAAGGTATTCATGATCCGTAAATTATTTCTATCCGCGAATTCGACTAATAACTCTCCCCTGCTATTTCTAGAGCCTATCCCATAGTCACCTACCGCGTGGTCGTCAGCCTGCTTCTTGCCCACCTT
The DNA here is from genome assembly GCF_052857255.1 of Amblyomma americanum. Lineage (NCBI taxonomy): Eukaryota > Metazoa > Arthropoda > Arachnida > Ixodida > Ixodidae > Amblyomma > Amblyomma americanum. The sequence continues at coordinate 73,222,411 of NC_135500.1, read as the reverse complement.
CGCATTGAAGTCGCCCATCAGTACAGTGTACTGCGATTTTGCTCTATTCATTGCTGATTCTACGTCCTCATAGAAGCTTTCAACGGCCTGGTCATCATGGCTGGATGTGGGTGCGTAGGCCTGCACCACTTTTAGCTTGTACCTCCTATTCAGCCTAATTACTATAGCTGCTACCCTCTCGTTAATACTGTAGAACTCCTCTACATTGCCAGCTATATCCTTATTAATGAGGAAACCCACACCTAGTTCTCGTCTATCCTCTAACCCGCGATAGCACAGTATGTGTCCGTCCTTTAGTACTGTATACGCCTCACCTGTCCTCCTAACTTCGCTAAGCCCTATCACATCCCATTTAATTCCCGCTAGTTCCTCGAACAGCACTGCTAGGCTAGCCGCACTAGCTAAAGTTCTAGCGTTAAACGTTGCCAGGTTCAGATTCCAATGGCGGCCTGTCCGGAGCCAGAGATTCTTAGGACAGAGGAGAGGACAATACTATTCAGTTATTTGCATCTTGGGCATAGAATAGTAGTCTGAATTTATATTTGCCTTAGTATTGCATTTCTTTCAATTGTGTCTATGAACTACTGGCAACGCCTTGATTCCTTTTAATATTATTTTGATGCATAGAGTTTTGTTCACGTATAGTTTATTTTGAGCCTTCTAAATATGGTGAGTCCACTTCAGATTAAGTTGAGACTTCGAAAAAAATTGCCTCATGTTGCATTTGGATTTGTAGACCTGAAAGCTTCATTTTGTACAAATGTAGTTGAATGAGTATTTGCTGTAGGTAATACCTAGCCTAATACTAGAAATTAGCACAAGTGTTAGCCTTGCTGTGAATGGTTATGTGCTTACATTACGCATGTAGCCGCAGACTACAATCTTGTCGTGGTTCAAGGTGGCCTTAAAGTAATGGCTTTACTTTTACCCCCTTGTCTTATTGTTTGGGAAGCATATGCCATTGAGTCATGTGTAAGACTGGACACGGGCTTTGGAATCTTCAGAGGCTGGCGCTCAACGAAGAAGACGACGAGAAGCGCCGAACACTCCGAAGCTCGAGCGCTGAACGCTCGGTCGCTCGTGCGTGCTCTGGACTTAACGCCGTCTCTTATCTGTGCCTGGACGGTTCCGCTGGTTGTTCGTGACGATGTGCTTATAACGGTACTGTGCTTTTATTACTGTGCTGTGGTGTGCTGTGTGTGCTGCATTAGTAGTGTGCTATGTTCTTATTACAAGTGGTGGAGGTGCCAACGATCCCTCGCCCTGGAGCTTCGCACCCGCGCATTGACTACCACCTCTGCAATGCCTGAGACCATCACCCAAACCGCTTCACAGCTTCCGTAGGCTGTCTTCTGTTCCGGCGCCGCGCGGCAGCGTGACCCGACCATCTTCAGCGGCACAGATGACACGAATGTGGAGGATTGGTTGGCCTCCTATGAACGCGTAAGCGCCTACAAGTGAGACGATAGCGCCAAGCTCACCAACGTTATCTTTTATCTGAGCGACGTAGCCAATCTCTGGTTTCAAAACCACGAGGCTGACATCTCAAGCTGGGCAGCTCTAAAAACCAGTCTTAGAGAAGTCTTTGGCCGTCCCGCAGTGCGAAAGCTTCGCGCCGAGCAACGCTTGTGAAGTCGGGCCCAGCAAACCGGTGAAAACTTCACCAGTTATATAGAAGATGTCGTCGACCTTTGCAAGCGTGTCAACCCTTCTATGAGCGAGGCCGACAAGATCAGACACATTATGAAAGGCATTGAGGATGATGCCTTCCAGATGCTCGTCGCCAAAGATCCCCAGACTGTCTCCGGTGTCATCGGCTACTGCCAAAGCTTCGATGAGCTGCGCAAACAGCGCTTTTCTACCCGGCGTGCAGGCTTTCAGGAGGCCGCACTTTGCAGCTTGGATCTCCCAGGGGACGGTGCTCTGGACCAACAGTCGCTCCTGCAGAGCATCCAGCAGTTTGTAGGTGAGGAAGTCGCACGGCAGCTATCTTTGTCTACCTGCCCGCCTACGCCTGCGCCGTCGCTCACTCCCAACCTACAGCGTGTTATCGACGAGCAGGTCGCTGAAGTCCCGCCACCTCCTTCTCAGCCACCCCTGATCGCGGCTCCTCGGACGTACACCGATGCCGTGGTGCGGTCGCGGCCCTCACCTGCTGCCCCTGTCTACAGGCCACCTACCTGGCTGCTAGAACCCCAGCGACCTGCAACCGCACCTTATCGTCCGGTTGCCCGCCCCCGATCACAGTCGCAGCCACTCAACCCCTGGCGCACACAAGACAACCGCCCTATTTGCTACGCCTGTGGCGTCGCTGGTCACGTGGCTCGTTTGTGTGGCAGTCGTGACCACCGTCCCTACGATTATAGGCGTGAGCCGACTTACGACCTTCCGCCGTCGTCTTCGCCTGCGTCACACTTGCCGCCTCCGGATTGTTCTTCTCCTTGTTACCATCCCCGCTCCCACCGCTCGCCGTCTCCTGGCCATCGTTCCCGTTCTCCAATGCTCTGTCGCCAACCCGCCGTCCACGCGGAAAACTAACCACCGCAGTTCCGGAGGCAAGAACTGCGTCACCAGTGGCTCACTCAAGACCTGTTTCTGCGCCTGCCAATATTATTACCGTTTTCGTTGATGGAGTCGCCGTCGAAGCACTTGTTGACACTGGCGCAGCAGTTTCGGTTCTCAGTCACCCCCTCTGTAGCAGACTCAAAAACGTGACCGTTAGCCGCCTGCACCGTTCTCCTGCTCATCGGAAACGTTCCCCACACGATCGAGTTCATCGTCCTCGCCCGCTCCTCTCACGACGTTATCCTTGGGTGGGACTTCCTCTCCTCACATCACGCCGTTATTCACTGCGCCCGTGCTCAGCTTGACTTGTCGCCCTACAGTGACGCCCCCTTGGACGTAACCGGTGCTGCTGTCACTACTGTGGTCGTCTCAAAGGACACAGACGTTCCACCTTTCTCTTCAGTGCTGGTGCCTCTTTCTTGTGCTGCGCTCTCAGATGCAACAGTGACTTATACCCTCTCTTTACGATGCGCTGACCAGAAGTCTGTTTTGCTGCCTCATGCTGTGCTGACAATTGTTCGTGGCTCCAGCGCTATTTATGTGGCCAACCCGTTCTCCTGCCCTACCACTTTACTCCGTGGCCAATCGCTTGGTAGAGTTGCCGTTCTCGATCCCGCCTCCGCATACACCCTCGTCGATAGCGCGGCCGGCCTTCACGTCAGCGCCATTACGCCGGTTCCCATCACGAATCAGTCGTCTGTAGATATTTTTCACTGTTCCGTCGACGCCGCCCGGACGTCTACCCAACGAGACCAGCTTTTAGCCGTTCTTCAGACGTTTCAAGCTTCGTTTGACTACCAGCAATCTTCCTTGGGCCGGACCTCCACCGTTGCCCACTGTATTGACAGTGGAACCCATGCCCCTTTGCGCCAACGTCCGTACCGCGTGTCAGCCGCTGAGCGCAGCATCATTGACGCCCAGGTGACCGACATGCTCCAGCGTCACGTGATACAACCGTCGCACAGCCCGTGGGCATCGCCAGTGGTTCTGGTCAAGAAAAAAGACGGTTCAATCCGTTTCTGCGTGGACTACCGTCGGCTCAATAAGATTGCACGCAAGGACGTTTACCCTCTACGATGGCCTTGACTGCCTGCAGGGCTCTGAGTTCTTTTCTGCATTGGATTTGCGCTCCGGTTACTGGCAGGTGCCGATGGCGGAGTCCGATCGCCCAAAAACTGCATTCTTCACACCCGACGGGCTCTAAGAATTTAATGTCATGCCCTTCTGCCACTGCAATGCACCCGCCACATTCGAGCGCATGATGGACAACATACTCCGAGGGCGCAAATGGCACACATGCCTTTGTTATCTAGACGACGTTGTAATCTTTTCCCCGGACTTTCCGTCTCACCTCCAGCGCCTCGAGGCTGTTCTTCGCTGCATGGCCGACGCTGGCCTGCTACTTAATTTGAAAAAGTGCCGCTTCGGAGCTCGGCAGCTCACCATTCTCGGCCATGTCGTAGCGAAGGATGGCGTTCTCCCGGAACCGGCCAAGTTGCGAGCAGTGGCCGAATTTCCAAAGCCCACTTCTGTAAAAGACTTCCGCAGCTTCGTCGGCCTCTGCTCCTACTTCCGCCGCTTTGTCCGCAATTTTGCCACTATCATCGACCCCCTGACCAAGCTCCTTTCCACCCACGACCTTTCGGCCTGGTCGCCAGCCTGTGATAAAGCATTTACGACACTCCGTCGCCTCCTGACCACTCCACCAATTCTGCGTCCACCAATTCTGCGTCACTTCGACCCTCGTTCTCCGACGGAACTCCACACCAATGCCAGCGGCGTCGACCTCGGTGCAGTACTCGCTCAATGCAAGCAAGGCTTTGACGAATACGTTGTCGCTTATGCTAGCCGGACCCTCACAAATGCTGAAGCCAACTATTCTGTCACCGAGAAGGAGTGTTTCGCCAAAATTTGTGCGATCGTCAAATTTCGCCCCTACCTGTACGGGCGCCCTTTTGACGTTGTCACCAATCACCACACCCACTGCTGGCTGTCCTCTTTGAAAGATCCCTCTGGTCGACTGGCGCGATGAGCTCTGCGACTCGAAGAGTACGACATTCGCGTTATCTATCGTTCCGGCCGCAAACATGCCGATGCTGATGCCGTCTCACGTTCCCCTCTACCATCTGAGGCAGCGCCTTGTATATCCGCCCTGCCTTCTTTGAAGTGTGAGTTCGCTAATATGGCTTCCGAGCAACACAAAGACACATGGATCAATTACTTCTTAGATCTCTTACCTGGCTAATCGTCTCCACCTGCTTCCCGTGCTCTCCGTCGTCAGTCCCACCATTTCGCCATCCGAGACGAGCTCCTTTACCGCCGCAACTAACTCACGGATGGTCGCAAGTGGCTTCTCGTCATTCCGACACATCTGCGCTCCTTCATTTGCTCTTCCTACAACGATGATCCCCAGTGTGCCCTTGCTGAATTGTTAAAGACTTTCACCCGTCTACGACAGCGGTACTGCTGGCGTAGGATGGCCCGTTACGTCCGCCAGTTCGTTCAGTCCAACACCGCATGCCAGCGACGAAAACATCCACCTCGCCGACCCGCCGCTCCTATGCAGCCGTTGCCTTGCCCAGTACAGCCCTTCGAGCGTGTTGGCATCGACCTCTACGGTCCTCTTCGCAGCACATCAACCGGGAACCGCTGGATCATCGTTGCCATCGACCACCTTACACGTTACGCTGAAACATCGTCTTTACCATCCGCTACAGCCCACGACATTGCATCCTTCATTCTCGATCGCATCATTCTTCGCCATGGTGCGCCCAGAGAGCTTGTCAGTGATAGAGGTCCTTCCTTCCTCTCAGAAGTTGTAGAAGCTCTCCTTCAAGAATGCAACGTTGTTCACCGCACCAGCTCCGCCTACCATCCCCAGACAAATGGCATTGTTGAGCGTTTTAATCGCACCCTCGGCGACATGCTGGCCATGTATGTTGCTTCCGACCATTGTAACTGGGACCGCGTTTCCCCTTTTGTCACATACGCTTATAACTCCGCTGCTCAAGCCACCACCGGATTCTCTCCGTCCTTTCTTCTGTACTGCCGTGAGCCTTCTTGCACAATGGACACCATTCTACCTTACCGCCTTGATGCTTCCGAATTTACAACTCTTTCTCAAGCCGCAACTTATGCCCAAGAATGCCGACAGCTTGCCCGGTCCTTCACTTCCCACGCCCAGCAGCAGCAGAAAAGCATCCGTGATCCCCCTGCACTTCCTCCCGCTTACCTTCCTGACTCTTTGGTCTGGCTCTGGGTACCCTCCTCGTGTCCCGGCCTTTCCTCCAAACTTGTTAGCAAGTACCACAGACCCTACCGTATTCTTCAGCAGAGATCCGCCGTCAATTACCTCATCGAACCCCTTACGCCATCCCCTGATCATCGCCGCCGGGGCCGCGAAATTGTCCACACGACCCGCCTCAAACCTTATTACGACCCCGCCGTCGTCACATCGCCCTAGGCCGCCAGGATGGCGCCCTTTCGCCCAGGGGAATTGTAAGACTGGACACGGGATTTAGAATGTTCAGAGGCTGGCGCTCAACAAAGAAGACGACGAGAAGCGCGGAACTATGCGATGCTCGAGCGTCGAACGCTCGGTTTTTTTTTCCCCCGATCTCAGTCAGTAAGACATTGCAACATTACAGGCATTGTGTACTATTATGCACATTAAGCAATTGTCCCGTCTTCGATCTCCAAGTTAACTGAATCGCTTTCCTTCCCTCTTCCCATCTATCAGACTACATACTATTTCCACTGCTTTTCCCGTCAAAAATTTCCTGTATCCAGTAATTAACCGCCTGTGTCTTGGCCACTCCCCCGTAGTGGGTATGTGCCAGCAACGTTTGAGGCCTTCCTTCCTTCCTTCCTTCCGAACGCTCGGTCGCTCGTGTGTGCTCTGGACTGAACGGGGTATCTGATCTGTGCCTGGACGGTTCCACTGGTTGTTCGTGACGCTGTGCTTACTACTGTGCTGTGCTCTTATTACTGTGGTGTGCTGTGTGTGCTGTATTAGTAGTGTGCTGTGTTCTTATTACACATGCATAAAAGGAAGTTAATATGATAACGCAATGATGGGCGTATAGAAGACAACAGAGAATTCTTTTATCGTTAGGCTGAGAGATCACACAACTGTGATCATAGTTGTGTTTGAGTCCTCTGTATGACCCGGTTCTACATGATTCTGGTTTTTTGTTGACTCCCACGTGGTTCCTTTACGAAGGAGCTTTATAAAGATTCATTGTATGATTTTAATGGCATATAGTTCACTTTGTATAATCTATTTCAGATCAGTAAGCTGGCATTTATTGGGGGTGAGACAACTGATGAGGACGTGAACCATATTATGAAGACTATAGTAAAAACTCCTTTGGCCCTCAAATACACATTGGAGGGGGGGGGGGGTGAAAAACAAGGTTTTACGAACCTATAGCTGTACAGCGCAATTGTTCGTGAGTACATATGAATCCTCTGAAGAAAAAAAGGAGAAAGCTACATTCAATCCACCTGGTGTGGTTTTCAGGAATTGCGTTATTAATTACTGAGTAGGCATCCAAATTTAATGGAATATAGGGACTGAATTTTTGCTTGTGTATTTTCTTTCAAACGATGCGTTAGACATTCATATATTTGTACGACGACTAAATAATTTATAATTGAATTTATTCATGACGCTCTTTCGGTTTCCTCAGTCAAACGATGAGTGCGACCTGTAGTTGGTGTTTCAAGGGACACTGAGGAGAATATCAATTTTTTTGTTGGCCAAATATGATAGTTCGGCATTTCATGGCTTTGTTACCGCTCGTCCGGAAGGGAAAAATCTATTTCAAAAAAATTTGGATTCGAAGTTGAAAATGTTTTTTCATCCGCTACATCTCAACGTCGAGAACTCTTATGACGTCACGGAGAACTCTTATGACGTCATAGGACCGAGTGAGGTGAAACGTGACGTAAACGCAGACTCCGTGATTTTTTACGTCTAGCGGTGCGGTCTTGCAGCTGCCTAAATGAAGGCTACCCTCGCCACACGTTGAAGGCATCTATCGGGGGTCGCTACCGTCGCTTCGTTTACGTTTGCACCGGCGTCTTGCCAGCGTTACGATGGATCCTGTTCCCGAACCCGACAACGTAGTTCTCGCAAAAACTCCGGCCTGCATTTCAGCGACATTAGACCCACAGAGCGTGCGATGCTTTTGAGGGAGCACGGTTAGGTTAGGCGCCGGCGGGTCGTTTCCCCCTTACGCCGTGAGCAGCCGTTACAAACATTTATCATAACCCCAGTGCAAGGAGTCGCTAGGGGCCAGGACAAGGTCGGCGCGATGCGCCCATCGGAGGCTGGCCGGGGCTATAGGGCCAACGAATTGTGATTCCTTGAACGGCGTGGTTGCACAGTGCAGCAGGCGGCGTCGAGGTCTCCCACGGTTGCATGGGCCGGGTTAGTTATTTTCTTGCCACAAAAACGAATGGGTGCTCAAGGGCGGTCGCGTTTATAGTTGACGGCTTTAAACTAATGCCGGCGCACGACGCTTCGACGGCTTCCGCTAGATCCAACGGGTCCACTTGATCAAGATCTTTCCCCCGTTTGCATGTACTTTCAGATATGTGCTTTGATAGGCGAAATTAGCCGAGAGCTCGGAAAGAACAGCTCCGCCGAACCGCCAAACCTATTGAATAACATCACAACGCGCACCTCGCCGCGGAGCCGAACCAGTCTGGCCGGGCCGGTGGCGGCTGGCGCACTCGGCGAGAAATAGAGACATGCTCCAAGTCTCCATCAGTGCGGCCAGAGTGCGCCGAAGCCGCCGAACGCGTCGGCGGTGAAGCGCGTTTGGAGTATAGAGGGTCTCGCTTTGGCCGACTAGACGTCGCCGTGCAGCGCGCGCGCGCGCGCGCATTACGCCGGAGCGAAAACGCGCCTTAACAGAGCCTGCGCTTAAGCGCTAACCAACGTATTTGGTGGCGGCATCTATGAGAGCCACTGAAGCCCCCGGCCTTAATCTGAATAAAAACAACCCCGCCCTTTCACTGAATAAAAAGAAATCCTGTGCCGATGCTAGGAATTGAGCCAGGTCCTTTAGCGTTTGAGGCGGCGACGCTACTACTCCGCCGCGACGACTCGAGGTATAACCATCAATAAAGGCGCATCTAGTGAATGTACACTTCCGATGCAGAAATCTCCGCGCTCTCGCTACGTATATCCTGGCCTAAAAGAGCTAGGCCACCAGCAATATTTCATAACTGCCTTGTACCTTGCCTTCCATCCCTAGTAAACGATTTCCGTTAAGTAGTTTGAAGTTGACTGGCACCACCGGGAATGTTTCGCCGGGCGAGCGTGCGAAGACACAAGTGCTCTTTATACTACGAACTGCCTTGTACGATCACTGACCATCGTGCCATCACAGTTTTTCATCGACCATGGCGATCATCGGAGTATCCTTAACAGGCTCCTTTAACGGTTAACTAGCACTTGAAGCGGCACTTCGAGCTCCTCGGCTGTTCGGCGCTTGTATATCGAGGCGCGTCAAAAAGAAAACCACGGTGCACGCAAAGCTCAGAGACGCGAAGCGCCATAACAAATCGAAACTCTCCTGGCTGCCTGTAGCGCCGCCAAGCATCGGTTTTCTTTTCTTCCAACATTGAGGTTGTCTTTTGTCTGCCTTCCTTGTGTGATAAAAGTGCACTATCAGATTTAAAACAAAACTTATTTCAATATTGAACCGCGCAACCTTCCTTTGTCAGCCTCAGAGATTCGCGGCGAAATGTAGGAAGGAAAATTCCTCCAAGGTTGCGTCCCTTGTTCTATGACGTCACCATGCTTGTACTTGCAAGATTGGCCTGTGGCGGCGATACCTGTATTTCGGTTCTTGCTATTTTCTACCTTACAAGAGCTTTGTTTTCAGTAAGAGCGGCGTTTTTGTGATCGGGAGCTGGTGTCCTATCGATACAAGCCAACTTCAATTTCTCCTCATCGTCCCTTCAAGTCACAGGAGGCATAAAAATCGGTTATAATATTGCTGACAGATCACTTTTTGTCATTCCAGGTTGTGGAACAGGCTGGATTAAATGTCGTAGTGAATTAAAACTACATATCAACTATTTCTTGAGTTTTTCTAGTTGCATAATGTGACCAAAACATCAACTTGACGACAGTCGTCGTTCGGTCGATGAAACCAAAACAGCATGAGAGAAGAAAGTCAATTATAAATTATTTAGCGGGGCTGCAGGCAAATACCACCCGCTAATACATGTATTTTATTACCTAACGCAACGTTTGACAGAACAAAACATGTAAATAAATTTAGGTGTCGGTAGTCCTTTAATAGCTCATGCACCTTTCGGTTATTCTTGTTATGAATATTTATGCTTATTATGGTTACGGATATTAATAGCAAAATAAATTTACTGATCTTTCAAGCATTGCACATTGTAGCGTTGCATATGGTTATGAAGCATTTCCTGGAAGATGTGGTTGTAATACTGTGCAAAGTGATTTTTATCCACCATACTGAATATCAATTTGATATGTGTGTTTATTTGTTAGCTTTTACAGCTGCTGTGCAGCGCAGAATGCCTACAGTCACCATTGAAGGCATCAACAACAGAGTGGCTGCATTCCTGCGGGGGGGGGGGGGGGGGCGAGAGAGCGGGATGGCGGTTAGAAAGTTCGGATGAAGGGGTGGACCCTTCACCCTAGTAATTGGGGCATTATTTTAATGCCCAAAATGCCTTGCAAGAACAAATAAATAAGTATTTTTACTTGCATTGTGATGTCAGATATGTGGATTGTAATTTCAGTAGTAACATGTACACAAAAAATACTGATGAAGTGTGAAAGCCTCTCTGGGTTGGCACGTGCGCCTTAAGTCTAATTGGGTCGGTGGGCCCAAAGGCTATGGGTTCTATAGGGGTTACCTTTGACTTCCCGCAAGTGTTTCCTAAGAAGCCCACTGAGACCAGAACGTGCTAGCCCAAGGGGGCCCGGGACGGGCTAGCCCAAAGGGGTTCGAGACGGGCTAGCGCAGAGGCCCGGAATGGGCTAGCCCAAAGGCTCCCGGAATGGGCTAAAACGGGCTAGCCCAAAGGGGCCCGGAATAGGCTAGCCCAAAGGGGCCCGGAATAGGCTAGCCCAAAGGGACCCGGAATGGGTTAGCACATGTGGGCCCGGAACAGGCAAGCCCAAGGGGATCCCCCGCGGAGCTGCGTGGGGTTATGCAGTAAGCCCACTAGGCTGTCCCTGTGAGTCTCCCCCGATGCCGAGTTGCAAATCCCGCATTTATCCCACGTCGGGCCCCTATGGGCAGCCCGTGCCGGGCCCACAAGGGCCCGCAATTCAGAGTCCCATTTGTGCTACTGGGGGTCTTTAAGGAATACTAACACCAACACAAGTTTTGCTTCCGTGACCACCAGAACGTGTGGCTGGGCACTGACGCAGATAAATTCATAGCCGCAGTCTTGAGTAGATGGTCATCAGTATTTTGCCTTTTGCTTCCTTGTGATCTGCGCATATGTTCAGGCGTGGCCGGTCTACCTTCGCAAAGTATTCTGTGAGCGATTTCAGCATGCACTTCATCGTGTGTATTTTGTTTGTACACCATGCCACGGCGTATGTGAAGTACTCCTCATAGTTCTTGAGAGTGCGGGTCACATCACTGCTCGCATAAATCAAGTTCCGTCCATCGCTCATATAATTCTTGAGATTTGTCAAAGAAGCATATTCATTGCTTGCTGTTCCGATGAGAGGTTCCTTGCATTGGGAGCAAGATACCGACTTTAGGACGCATTTCTGGATGAAGCCTCCAAGGTAGTATAAAGTGAAACATTCTGTTGACATCAACTCTTCAATGAACAAAATCTCAGAGTCGTCTATTTCTTCAGGCAAATTTTCTTAGCACTGCTTCTTTCGTTCACTGCTTCTTTCCTTGAGAAAGAAGATCGACGAGGCACTCTCGATAATCAAGCTCATAGCTTGTTGTTCGCAGTGTATGCAGAAACTGGCTCACTCACAAGCCTCAGAGCACATTTTAAATAATATGCCGTTCGCACTGGCACCACTAGGGGTACTAGCAAAAAATATTTTCACGGCAGTCTTGAAGCAGTCCACGGACCCAGGAACGGGGGATAAAGAGGCGGTGCCCCCTCACCGCCAACGTTTTTTCCGGATGGGGCAGCGAGCCACCCCCCCCCCCCCCAGTCTCCAATTGCTTGCCCTTGGATCAGAGTTTCGACAATTAATTGAAACACTTCAGTCCTGGGCCTCTCTTAATGCAAAACACAGTGGGGCTGAGCTACTTGGCTTCGTAGTCAGTTGGAAATCATTTCGTATATGAGTAACCTAAACCAGCCATGTCCCAACAGAAGTCGACTGTCTGGCCCACACACAAGATCATGATTAGCAGACTTTAATAAATTATGCACAAACTTTCTAAATGCAAATGATCAATCCTCGTGCGGAAAGCTTCCCATTTCAATCCTTTTTATATTTCCCCGTATGTTCGTTCGCACTCAAAACCGCCGGCACGTGGCTTTATCATTTTGTTTTGTAATGCGAAATGCGACCAGACTTTTCTCATTTGATCGTGGCCACGCACAAACGCTTCCACATTTTTTCCGATTGCTGTAGTTGCTTTCAGTTCGTTATCTCGAATTTTCCTTGCCAACTTTAAATTGAGCGCGACCAAGTACTGCAGGTAGTCAGTTCGATGACCGCCGAGCAAGCTTGTGGCTGCTGCCGCCACCGAGTCATTCAGTTCTTAGTGGGCGCGAGTCAGCTGATTAAACAGTTTATTTGGAAAGCCTTTTCTTTGTATTCCTGACTGCTGGAGTGTCGTCCCCATATCGTGATAGTTTGCGTCAAATTTTGAACATTGAAAAATAAAAAAATAAAGAAATGAATTTTTACGCAAATTATCAATAAATAAGTAAATAACAACACAAGCACGAAGTCTTGCCTCCCTCCTCCCACTCAAAAAAAAGTTCAGGAGTCGCTGAAGTAGCCTGCTTGTTAGGAAAAACTTGTAGCGTTCATTGCCCAGAAAAGCTTCTTGGAGGCGAAGGAGAACTGTCGTGGAAATAAGCAGCCCAGCTTGGGGTATGGTTTCCATTGAGAGGCGGCGCCAATATTCATTCCTTGTATTGTTCCCAGGCATTCTATAAAGAGACCATGTGAAGGATGCCGCTTTCCGTGTCTAGCATAGGAGTCGGCGGGATGGCAGGAACGGAATGCAAGAAAATGGCGGCGGCGCCTCCCGAGAACCGGTTTTGGCCGCGACGACCCCTTTCAAGAGCAGCACCACCCTCAGCGGAGAGCGGGCTCATCGAGGCACCCTAGCACCTCCTGCTCTTCTCATTCGGGCGCAGTGGGGCCGTGTGGCCATGCAGGAATCACGTGGTGAGCGCCGGGCAACGCAGCGCACATCCAAAGCGCGTTCAACACGAAGCTTGCGGCTTGGTGCCCGCTTTGGGCGCGGAAGCTATGCTGGCGTTCGTTGCATCGGATTTGTCGTGAACGATGTGCTGCCGAACTACGAATGCAACTTGAGTCCCGCGCATTTCGGCAAGGCGCCTGGCAGCGCTTCTACGTGGCTTACCGCTCCGCGCGTCCGTTTCACGGTACGTACAAGAACGATTTGTCTATCGGGCAAGGCGTCGTGCCGATCGGGCGGTGGCGTTCCGCGGACTCCCTAGTAGTGCTGCAACATATTGTGGCATTCCGCTCTTAAAGGCGAAGCATAGGCGTCTTTCAATTTTTATTCGTTCTCCCCATACTACCAGAGAAGGGCATCCACACGAGGGTGAGCCCTCGTGAGGGCGTCCTCACCCTCACCTCATGAAGATTTCACTCGGTGAGGTGAGGGTGAGGGAGGATGGGTGCATGACAATTCGTGAAGACAAGGGTGAGGGAGGGAAGACATGGTGAGGTAAGGGCGATGGACGAAAGACATGATGAGGTGAGGGCTAGGGAAGGAAGATGAATGGGCTCAGCAGCACTGCAAGGATTTCCACGTACGCTCACCTGCGTCGCCTCTTTGTCGTACAGGTGCTGGCGCTTGCGCTCGTGCCTTTCAGTCCGCCGGCTGGTGCTTGTGCTGACGCGAGCGGGGCCATCGGCAACTCCCTACTGCCGGTACCATCGCCATATCATCCATGGAGCACCGACACCTGGTTCTGCATCCCGGCCGGACCACAGTCGGCCGGATCAAGACCCAGTGCAATCAGCGCCCTCCCTCAAGCAGGCCTACCTTGAAATACTTCCCAAACGCCAGCTTTGGTTCCTGTCCGAGTGCAGCGCATGTGCCACACTACCCACCCTCCCTCTCCCCAACGATGATATCCAGCATGTCCACGTCACCGGAGCGTACACACTACTTAAGTACAGCACCAACGCCCACCGCGCATAAAGGACTCGGCAGCACTGCAAGGATGTCCACGTACGCTTACCTGCTCCGCCTCTTTATCGTGCAGGTAAACCACGAATACTCATTATTTGTGCGGCGTACCCGTTATGCGGCATTGCTAGTGCTGCCTAGCTCTACGTGTTGTGTCGCGACTGCCTTTGAATGCCTCGGTGTCATCCGTCAACTGATGATTTTGGCGGGTGATGTTGAAGTAAACCCTGGTCGAAACACTCGCGGTGCTGCTCCGCAAGATTCGTCGGACATATTGGAAGCTTTGAATGAACTTCGACCTCGACAGGCATCTTAGCTGGCCGAAATGAAAACAATTCGCAGCCCGTTAACCCAAAATGACAAAGCGCTAGGTGAAATAAGAAGCGGTCTAACGAAAATTGAAGAAGATTGCGCATCATATGGCGCCATAAAGGATGATATAAGCGAAGTTCGGGAACTTGCGGAGCAAAATGCGGGTGAAATATCGAACATTAGGCCTAAGCTGGCAGACTCCAAAGACAGGGCACGCCGATCCAATTTATTATTTTTTGGCTTAAAGAACACTAACCGGAAAACCAGGGATGAACCTTAAAAGTTTGTCACTCAGGTATGCAAAGAAATACTAGACGTCACAATCAACCTAACAAACATTGAAAGAACTCACAGCCTGGGAAAGCTTGATGCTAAAAAATACAGACCGATTATTGTTCACTTTGCTCACTATAAAACAAAAGAAAAAATTCATTCGTGTGCTAGCAAACTAAAGGACAGTGGCTATAGTGTTTCTGAGGATTACTCTAAAGTTACTCTCTTTGCGAGGAAGCATTTTTTGCATTTAGAAAATTGCAAACCGAAAAATACAAACTCTGGTACAATAAGTTCATCATCGGTACCACCACGTACACTTATGACTATGTTACAAACAAAGTGGTCCCCGCAATCCATAGCTACTCAGTGATCCTTCTGAAATTCAAAGTTCCGCCCTTGACCATTCTTTACACTAACATCCGCAGCCTTCCACCTAAGCTTGACACCCTCGACAGTCTCGTACGCACGACTGAGAGAAACATGATTTTGCTAACCGAAAGGGCTAAATTCGTCCATAGGAGACTCCGAGATACATTCCGGGTTTCCAGATTTCAATTTCTTCCGACGTGACAGGATAAATAGGCGGGAAGGAGGCATACTAATCGGTGCTCATCACTCATGTCGTTGTTCCGAGATTAACCTTGCATTCCCTCTAGAATTGGTTTTCTTTCAATGCCATGCTTCGTTCTCTCCAGTTATCATCGGCGTTTGCTATCGACTACCTGATTTAACAGATTCCTTTGTGGCTCACTTCCACGAAGCACTCAGCGTCATAACAACGTCACATCAGCACATTTTCATTCTTCTTTATGGTGACTAATTTTCCTGATATTACCTGGTCCGACCTCCCTGCCATTACGTCCGAAGATAACATCGAAGGTGACTTTGTCAACACGTGCCTAACCTTTGGCTTGTCTCAGCACGTATCTAACTCTACCAGGCAAACTGATCATTCTTCTAATATTCTTGTCTTGTTTTCACTTCCCACCCAGATAACGTTTCACTGCTGCTTCATTTACCTGGGCTTAGTGACCACTCCGTAATACTAAACACATTTTGCTACAAACTGCCATGCCTGAAAAAGCAAAAAAGACACTAACCTTATATGACAAGGAGAACTACACAGCCAAGAACTCAGAACTGTCCGACTTTTGGGTATGGTTGGTTCTTGAATTCTCAAGCCGATTCATTGAAACTAACTGGTCTCTCTTCAAGCACAAAATGCACCAACTGATTGATAAGCACATCCCTACTATCAACATCACAGAAAATCGTCGTCACCGTGGTTTAATAACGAAGTGAAGCGCCTCAACAACAAAAAGAAAAGACTTTCGAACCGCCATACGCCTGAAGAACGCTTGCGCGTGGAACAGGTATACGTTTGCAGAAAAAATATTCCAATCTTTAGCAAGCCAAACCAAATGTTCTTTTTTTCATCAGTTTTACTGTCTGTGCTATGCACCAATCCTAACAGGTTTTGGAAAACTATTAATCCTACACGCCACAAGCCTCTCACATTACACGATGGCAACATTCTCATACCGGTACATATAGTCTGTAGCACTCTTAACTCCTTTTTCTGCTCAGTTTTTACTAAAGAACCTGAAGGAGAATTACCATACTTTCCTGTCTTTTATCACTCTGTAATGCCAGACATTCTGTTCGATACTTGTAGAAATATGAAACTAATCGAATCATTCAAAGTGTCACCTTCATCTGGTATTGATGGCTTAAACAAGAAAGTCCTAAAAAATGCTCAGAACATTGTTACTGTCATCTTAAGCCACCTTTTTCAACACTTACTATCATCAGGTGTACTGCCCCAACGTTGGAAAATAGGTAAGATTGTCCCAGTCACAAAAAAGGTTCATCTTTTTCATGTAAAAACTACCGCCCTATTTCTCTCACAAGCATTTGTTCAAAACTAATAGAACAAGTTATTTATTCTCACGTCATTATATTTCTAGTCTCAGTCAACTTTTTTAACCCTAACCAGCATGCTTTCTTAAGAGAACTTTCCTGTGATTCCCAATTAGATCTTTCCATCAATGACCTTAGTTCGCATTTTGACTTGAATATTCCTCTTGACGCGCTGTTCCTTGACTTTGAAAAAAACCTTCGATAAAGTACCGCACAAAAAATTACTATTAAAACTCTCGCGTCTATACCTTAATCAGATAGTGATGAACCGCCTTCAAAAACAGAGAGCAATTCGTCTACGCTAACAAATCGTCGTCCCTTCGTTCTCCGGTTACTTCTCGTGTTCTTCAAGGCACAGTGCTCGGACCCTTGCTTTTTCTCATTTACATTAACGATCTTCCTTCCAACGTTACCTCTAACATTCGACTATTTGCAGATGATTGCGTAATTTACCGCCCGATTTCTGCATGCACCGAAGCCGACACCCTACAACAAGATTTAACCCGAATTGAGTCTTGCTGCAAGCATTGGTTAATGTCATTTAATATTGCTAAAGCATGTATGATTTCTTCCCATCGCAGGCAATCCCACATTCCCTCTATATGTGTTCTTTTTGGTTCTGAAGTGTGTTCCGTTCTTACCTGTAAGTATTTGGGCATTACTTTAATTCATACCCTAACATGGTCTTCACATATAACGAACATCGCTAATAACGCTAACTGCACACTTGGCTTCCTACGTCGAAATCTTCGTTTTGCTACCCCTTGCATTAAATTATTAGCTTACCAATCTTTCGTCCGACCTAATTTAGAATTCGCTGCAGCAGTATGGACCCTCATCAGTCAAATCTCTCACTAACGCTTTAAAAATACAAAATCGTGCTATCCACTTTATTTAGTGTGATTATTCATATTATACTAGTGTGTCTTCTCTAAAATGTAGAGCCTCTTTGTCTAGTCTTGAAACAAGAAAAATATTTCGATTATACTTCTTCCATAAGTTTTATCAAACATCTTTAGTTGCATCAATCATATCAGCAGCACATCGTCTCTCCAGCCGCATATACCACAGCAAGACCGTGAACCCTCCCCCTGCAAGAGCCGCATCTCATTTCCGATCTTTTTTTGTCAAATCTTCTCGGGACTGGAACGATCTGCCGCCAAAAGCCATACACCTTACCAACCCCATCAAATTCAAGAAGAAGATTGAAGCCATCATCTTGTAGTCTGTCATGCCCATCCCTCATGTAATGCCCCATATCCGAGGTCTTTGAGGTAATCAAGAAATAAATAAATATGATGAGGTGAGGGTGAGGGAGGGCGAGAAGCACTGTGTGAAGGCGGTAGTGGTGGCCCGAACCGTACTCCCAGCTAATGTTTTTTATCTCTGCAAACCGTTATGAAGTTTCTGAACTCTGGAGATGCACGAGGCAAACCTGAAAGGCGGGGAGCCGCATGCCTTCTCCGTCACCACAATATACAACACTGCTGACAATGCTATATGCCGAAAAAAGCGCTCTTCTAAATAAAAACCCATAGTTTGAATTATTGTGTAATGCTCTAGGTGAAACACTCAGTAGGGTGCACTAACAAGGGGCAATGGCCGGGCAGGTACGGGTGGCCGCCCGTCTAACGGGAGCCGAAGCACCGCAGTACATTTTCAATATCAGCCCCGAGTCTGTCGGATGATCTGAGTCTGAGTATAACATGTAGAAATTATACCTAATAACGTTGTTGAATTCTCAAGTTCTAAGCCTTCTTTCCTGGAACGAAGTCTGATTACAGCTCAGTGAGGTTTCAAAGCACTGGCTGCGGCGCAAAAATTGCTTCGACGAAATTGCACTGTCACATTGAAGCCTGTTGGCGGCGTTGATGTGGAATTTTTTCATTCATACTGTGAATAGTGCCGTACCGTCCTATATTAATTCTATTTTCCTGGAATTTCAGTATAAGAAAGAGGTTCAGCAATGTGGTGGGCAAAGCCAACCAGTGCAGTCTTATCATGAAAATAAAGCAGCAGCTTAACCACCTTTGTCTGAATCATAAGCTAGCTCTGGCTTGCGTTGTGCGATGTGCTAAAAACGAAAAAGTTGTACTGCTCTCCAAATAGCAGGAACATCACTCAGTTTATTCGGTCCCTGGTGAGACGTGTGACAACATAATTGTGCGCCTGATTTTATGAACCAAAATTCTTCCAGGCTTGGTAAGGAATCAACACTGGGGTTGGATTGTGCGTAGACATAGAATTGAAAAATAGCTGTGGTATAGCTCTGGTTAAACCTGGAGTGACACGATAGCTACATCTGGCCGAGTGGAACTCGCTGACTCGAATTGCAAAGTCAGTCTTTCGCCGCTTCGTTTCGCTAGGCGTTCTTCTTCTTCTTCTTCTCCTCAAGTAATATGGCTGGGCGTTCCTTCTTCATCTTCTTCCCTCGAGACACGGTGCATGCGCACAGCTGTTGCAGCTCGGTCTAAACGGCGCGTCGCGCCGCTGGAGGCAGCAGCTTCCTCAACATGTGAAATATGTTCTGTCGTTGGGACCTAAGTTTGCCCAGGAGCCAAAATCGTCTTCAGCGGAGCGGCTCACGTTCGTTCACCAGATGTCTCGTATCATCCCCGAGCAACAGGCAGACCAATGTGTTTCTGCAGGCGTCGACATCTTACGGCGATGTAAGTTGCATCTTTCAAGACTTCCCGTTAATCGAGCTAAGTCTTACCTAGAACATTATTCATTGTGACTCCTTCCCGCAGACAAAGAAGGAGGATTTGCTGTGTTTCCTTCTGGACTCTTTCATAAGAGAGCATGTGAAGCTGTTTCCTCCGCCTTTAACTGCTATCCAAATGTAAAAATTTCAAAGATAAAAGCTGAGGTGAAGAAACTGTGTACTAGGTTGAACCTTGGGTCTGTTCTTAAAGGAATTACCGATTTTAAAAAAGACTTCCTTCAGGTATTCTTCAATGCAAAGACCCATAAAACTGATATTCCGTTCAGAGTTATTGTATCAGAGAATGGTACATCGCAAAAGTTTGTTGCCCTTTTGTTACAAGAAAACCTGAATTTGTTATCCATTCAAGATCCATCCCTTGTCCGAAATTCTAAGCAGGTTTTAGATTTTCTCAAGTCACATGTGGAACATGGCCAATCTGTTTTTTCGGTTGACATAAAAGATCTATATTATTCCATTCCACATGAGGCTTTGTTATCTTGTGGTGGAGATTGTATTGACCGGTACGGACCTATTGCCTTTCAAAATGCATCTGGCATCTCGGTAAATGGTTTTCTAGAGCTTTGAAAATTTTATCTGTCTACATTCATAGAATGGGACGAAAAACCACAACTTCAAAAACAAGGCATTTGTATAGGTTTTTGCATAGCACCCATCCTTAGCGACTTGTTTTAGACCAGTTGGACAGGTCTTTTGCGCATATAGTAAAAGATATCAATGTCATCAAGATTTTTAGATATGTTGATGATTTTCTTATTGTACCTGACAGAAATGACGGTTCCTTCAAGGATGATGTTCTTAATGTCCGCACTTCGTTTCTTAACCATTTCCGTTCTCTAGAACTAACTTTTGAACTACCTGAAAAGGGCGTAATCAAATTCCTAGACATCAACATCATACTACATCATGATCGGACATGCTAGATGTTCAAACCTCGAGGCGAAAAACCATTATTGCCTTTTCATTTAGCACACTATAAACTCGTAAAACGTTCCATTGTTCGCCTTTCTTTTGTTATTTCTCTAATGATGTCCTGTCCGCACCTCATGCATGAAAGTTTTTCTCAGCAGTGTAAGCGGTTGGAGAACGCTGGTTACCCTTCCAAAGTTCTGGTCTCTGTAGCGGAAGGCGTTCTAAAAAAACTTTTGCCAGAAGAAAACGAAAGAAATTCAAGAGGCTATGCGTAAGAAAGAAAAAGTTGCTGTCATCCCTTACTTTCATCGGCTTTCCCAGAATCTTAAAAACAATAGCTCAGCGTTCGGGAGCCAGAGTGGTTTTTTCAGCCCCTAAAAAGCTACGTTATTTGTGGACGAAAAATTTGACAAAATACAAAAAGGCGGTTGGCCGTATTAGGAAACATAAATATAAATTTGCTCACTGCATTGAAAATGTCGTTTACTAGATACCTCTCTCCTGTGGCAAACAGTATGTAGGCCAAACAGGCAGATGCCTGAATGATAGGCTTCGGGAACATGGGCGTGACTTTAGTGATATGCGTGGGAAAGGTTTGTCAGCCTATTGCCGTGTGTGTCATTGTATACCGGTGCTAAAAAAGTGTGTGCTATTAAAAATGCACAAAAACCGCTTAACACGAGAGATAATTGAAGCGGAATGGATTTCCTTGTTGGAAGATGACTGTGTGAGTAGCCCTTCAGTAGCTCTGTTGCCAAAGGATCTCTTATATCTGTCTTATAGGCTTTGCTAGCTATGGTTTGATAGTAATTGTATGATAAGTCAGTATATAAATACCACCCTTCTTTTATGAAATAAATCTTTGTTGGAAGTTAGCGCTCTGTAGTGTCGTCTTTCTGTGTCCCTATCTTTTTTTTTTGCGCTATGAATTCTACCCTACCTCCAAAGTTGTCCACGTCGCTCGGATGAAGCTGTACCAGGCCCGCTAGCGCCTCGCGTGTCTACACCACACGCCAGACACGTGCGACCACCCTTGTGGTCCTACCTCCAATTGCTAACACACCGAGTCGGTGCCTTTAAGAGAGGAGAGCAATGCTACACTGCTAACTCCTCTAGTGGCGCAATACCGCGGCTAAATTGCATTTCCTGGCAGTTGCCAAGCCTTGAGCTATCTAGGGGCTAGATGCTTTGTCTTCTTCATCTCTCGCATTGCCTGCTGTCTTGCGCTTCCCAACATCTTGCACGTATAAGTAAAGCTAGTAAACCAGCTCTGCTTACGTAAACCGTTTCTCGGTGAGAATATGCAGAAAAAAAGATTATTAAAGTGCATGTGCGGTCTCACTTCATGGAAATGATTGCAAAGCATCCGCATTTTTGTTTGCAATAAAAGCTGTACATCTGCCATCATCATCAGTCGTTTTCGCCTTAAGGTAACTCGTTACGGGAGAAACGGCACGCTAAAACGTATTCTGGCATGCGCCGCACTAGCCGGAAAGTCCGGCGTCCGTTAGCACGGTAAACGGTAACGAAACGGTAAACGATATGCTATAACTCTCTAATTACTTCAAAAGCGTATTTTTCCAAAAGTCACTCGAGACACGTTTGGTTTAAAACACAGAATTTATCGATAGCTCACCCGCATCGTAACACAAACCTTTTACAACGCGTCGGTCGAACAGTGTAATGCAAATTTGATATCGACCACGGGAAAATACCTTTGTCACACGCAAAGCGGGCAGTTTTGATCGTGATCGGTCACATCCTCATCGGGCCTCAATATCCCTGATCACGTTTTAGCCGCGTTTAGAAATAGTTGACTGCCATGAGAGCATCGGAATCAAGCTGCCTGATTGCGTTTGAGCCACGATCAGGAGTAGTTGATTGCCATCGGTGCATCAGAATCGAGCTGCCCGATTGCGTTCGAAACCTACTATTTGCTTTTTAGGTGTCATTGAGTGCTAGGAAACGAACAGCGAAAGAGAGAAGCCTAAAATATAAAAAATAAAGGTTGTTTTAGACTGCAGCACAACAAATGCCCACACGTTTTATTCAGGCATAATTTCTAACACCTGTGTCAATGCCACCGACATGATGTGTTTCGGAGAAGTTCAGGTGATCGGCATTGATAGGTACGTTTTTAGCGATAATACCAAATTGAAAATGTTTCTGAATTAGGTAATATACAAGGAATTTTTTCTGCCAAATTGGCAAATTTTGTTGGGTGTTTCGGACCTACATAATGACATCTGTTGCGCTAGGGCTGTTCTTATACCCGATCTTTGAACCGCTATATCAGCGATAGTTTTCCATGGCGATTTGAAATCGGATCCCGGTCGAGAGCTCGATCACAAGTGATCATGCCCACGTGAAGGGGTATAAGAAAACCGTTGCGTATACTGTTATCTACGCAATCATTGCGACAGTGTGCGATCACTGTCAAGCTAAAGTTTATCAATGGTGCGCATCGCATATAGGTACGGACTGGAAGAAAACCATAGAGACAATCATTGACAACAGTCACTGATTTATAGATAAAAAATCCGTTTGTCAGCTCGCTTCCGCAAGAGGTTGAAGCTAGTTAGGCAGAATGTTTCATGAACAATATGTTAACACGCTTGTCTGCGGGCTTATTATAAATAACTGTCAACAGCAAGTTTATTTTTCTTTTCTATCTTTTTTTTCCTGATATATATATATTCCTTCTCTTCTATCTTTTCTGCGGCGATACATATCCCTTCGCCGTTTGATGACTGCAACAATCTTTGCGTTCTGTACACAAGCCCAAACTATTATGCTACGGAGCGGATTAATTACGGCTGGTACTGCTGCGTTTTATGGCGTGGGAACAGTGTGCGAAGACAAAGGAAACCGTGGACGAAGTTCTTTCGCATTCCTCGTGAGAGCAGGGGATTGACGCCTTTTCTGTGTACTTTTATGAAACTATAAAACAGTGCTGCCAATCTCTTGTTAGGACCAGCTACTATGCGCATGTTTTTTTTGTCAGCCAGTGAATGGAATAATCACAGGCTATACTGCATCATAATTATTTCAGGTCGAAGGATTGGATCGAGTATGCGAAGAGGGGCGACCTGTCAGAAAAGTCGACGACCTAGCTAAATGCCACGTACCACATCTGCGGGGACCATTTCACCGCAGAGGAGTTCACGGACCCCGGGAAGAGTTCGCTGAAGAAGACAGCTATTCCTACTGTTCAGCCTATAAGATACTGGGATTGTCAGCTCGCTCAAAGTGGCATTCTTTGCGTACCGTTTACGCCTTCACAAACAAATCGCAATTTTCATCTTTTACGAAGAGTGCAAGCTTACTATTGTGTTACTCTCATGTATTGAATTCTTGTGCATGTAGTTTTCAACAGCCTATGAACCTAACGATCAAAGATGCTGATGTGCAGGAATCGAGCGTGCTATATACTTGCCTTCTTAACCCTTTACTTTTGTCTAGCTGTTCACAACTCCTGTTGTGTTGTTCGCACGGGTGATGTTTTAGATGACAAACCCGATGAGCGTACGTGCATTTTTTTTTGTTCGTGACATGGTGCCGCCGGCTTTACCATAACTTCTTTCTTGTTGCTCTTTGTATAATGTTGTATTTTATAAAATGTGTGTGATTCAGTATATTTTTCCTTTACAGTTCCGATTGTAAACAAGAAAAAAATAAATTCTTTGGGTGAAGCCGCTTCCTTCTATGTCTGCAAATGAAAGAGGCGGCTCAATGACGACAAAAAGTTAAAGTAAGAACAACTCTGATCGCGTTATTCCAACCCGCATGAACTAATTCAGCTTGCGTAGGCTCTTCAAGACGCTCGGTGGTATTGCCAGTAAAAGTTTACGATCCGTGCGTTTATAACGTCTATATGTATGGCATGCATAGAAATGAAATATTAACGCAAGCTTGTGCTCCACTTAGACGACGTAGTTGAATATTTTAATAACCATAGGGAAATCAGAATCGAAAGCATTGCTATCGAAACCGAAACTGAAACAGAGCTGAAGCAACCGCCTGAAATCTCAGAGGATGAAATTAGCGGTCTGACTACCCGCCCGGGGCGCTGGCGCTAGTGTAGTAGCTCAGCTGCAGGGCCCTACGGGAGTGTACGCTCCTTACGTCAGTATGTTTCTCTGTGGCGGCCGTGCTTGACGTAACGCGGATTAGTCGTTGTGCGCATGCGCCGATACCATGGTAACCACAGAGACCCCACAGGTGGACCGCGCGCTCTGTCACCCACGCCGCTCTATCGCCCGAACAACGCGTCGCATTCGCAGCATTGCGCATAAAAGTCGGAGATGTAATGGGCGGCTGTATCACAACAGTTGACGTGGATGCAGAGGAGAGTCGAGCCGAGTCTAAACGGCGGTATAGACAAGAGAAAATTAACTCTTCCGATCCTGAGGTTGTCGCCTGACACATGACTTTTCAACAAAGAGAGAATCAGCCTATGAATGCGAAGAGAGCAGCGGAGACGCCCGAACAGAGAGAGAAACGGCTTGCCAAATGGAAATTCCAGACTGCCGAGCGCAATAGACGTGCATGGCCGCGGAGATGGAATATTATGTCTCATTGCTAAACATACAGTGACCACAACAAGCTCAGCCAGGGAAACGTACCTCTCACTACGTATACACTGATTTGGCCGAGCTAAGCCTCTGCCAATTTTTCTGCGAGGATATTAAGGATGTGCCACATGGTCAACGACCCTGAGGAAGGCAAGACCTGCGTTATCAAGCACGCTATGCCATATATTAACGGCAACATTGGAGTGGTTTGTCTTATACCACTGTCTTGCAGCAAGCGGTATATATACCAGACAGGCCAATGCCTGAACGAAAGGTTACGAAAGCGGCGGACTGCTGAGCAGCTTTGATGGCAGATGACCATTTGTTGGTCCATTGCAGGAAGTGCAGAATCAAGAAAAAAGGAAAAAAAGGGAAGTTTGCACACATCTTTTTCACTGCACTCGAGTACCGAAGCGGCTCGACAAGCAGGTAGACATACTGAAATATGATGCTTTTTGTATTGAAAAAGAAGACAAGTACGTGAGCATCCCGTGAGTAACAATCACGACAGAAGAAATAGCTTGGAAAAATCACGCGCTTGAACGTATTGCGAATTTTCTTTTTGCCTGTCTATTGGCCATTCTATGCTATTCAGTTAAGGTAAAACTTTCCGAGTTTCCCAAGGATGCGTGAATCAACATTGTGCATCTTTCACCTACTTGCACGTATAATAAACTTCAGTTGATGTCCACGGTTTGTCCCGTCGGTATCTTTTCGCTGTCCCTTCCGAAGTAGCACAGCATTTAAGGCCCATCTGGGCCCCATGTGGGCAATGTGGGCTTGGGAAACCTCTTTTTAATCCAGCTTAAACCCTTGTGTTCATCATGTGGGCAAAGAGAATTTGGGTTGGCCCATGACAAGCCAATTAGGGCCCCACATTGGTAATTAATGGGCAATGTGGGCCCATGCTGCCAAGTTCAGCCCGCACAGGTCTCTTGCCGGCAACATTAGGGCGAACTTGAAAACGAGTTGGGCTCAGTGCAGGAGAACTAGGGGCAAGCCCAACTTTGGCAACCCGCCGATCACCCCAGTTGATTCAAAATGGGCTCTAAAGGGGCCAAATCAGTATTCTTCCTCAAGGAAACCAAAATGGGGCCTTATTGGGCGGTGATAGGGTTGATTTGGTCCAGACTTGGCTATACACAGAAACATGACGGGCAACCCTAATTTGAACAGCCCATCTTGGGCCCGGCTTGGACCCTTGTGGGCATCATATGTTCAAATACACTATGGGCTGACACATGACAAGTCATTTAGCACACTATATTGGCAATTACAGAGCAATGTAAGCCCATGCTGCCAAGTTCAGCCCACACAGGTTCCTTGCCGGGAACATTAGGGCAAACCTTAAAACGAGTTGGGCTCAGTGCATGAAAACTAGGGGCAAACCGAACTTGGGCAGCCCGCCTATCACCTCAATTACTCAAAAATGGAATCTGAAGGTGCTAAAATAGTTTTCAACCCCACAAAAAAACTCAAAGGGGGCCTTAGTGGGCTTTGATAGGGCTGATTTGATGCAGACTTGGGCTATGCACAGAAACATGACGGGCAACCCCAATTTGGACAGCCTATGTAAAAATCAACAGGGTTCCACCTGGGTGGAGAAAGGGCTAAACCTAATGTGCATGCTAAGTTTAGCCCATCCTAAGCTCATGCGGGGCCAGCTGGGGTACCACATGGGTATGTCTATTCCTTTGCCCCTCTAGGGCCCATGTGGGGCCCGCTACGGTAATACATATGCTTCCAAGGTGGTCGTGCTCCCAATATCTTCAGGCGCATAATCAGCCCTTGCTTATCCCCCTGGGGCCTCACGTGCGATTACATGGGAACATGTAGTGGTTTAATTAGCTTCTCTGGGTGTCATGTAGAACCCAAATGAACTGGCCAAGCTCGGCTTGCTCGTGAAATGTCTTCCCTTAGCGCTGGTCGACACCATGTCAGCTCATGCATATACCTATCAAAGTGCCATGTATACGTATTAAATGGGCAAATGCGCCGGCTTGCCTCTCAAGAACGCATGTGCGACCCACTAGGGTATTATGTGGGGCACCCCAGTTGGGCCTGCCTGCGTCCTTTCTGCAGGCAGCCCTGCTACTTTACAGAGACCCCATGCGGGTGTTACAGGGGATGAGCCCATCTTCTATAGTCCATCAGAGCCCATGTGGCACCCGTTGAGGTATTACATGGCCGCCCAAGTTGGGCTTTCCTACGATCTTTTAGAACCTTAGATTGACTGAAACAGCATATTTTTCAGCAATCCCCTCGCTAATAAAACGAAACGCCAACATGCAAATTTTAACTGTGCACTGCTTTATATGGGGCATGAATTCAATTTGCATGATTTTTGGAGAATCCCGGCAGTTTACATGGTCATGCGCTAACACTCCGCAAAGGTATTATATAACGGCCATATTTTCTTCCTCAACAGTTGACACGGTAAACTGTTAAGTTAATGCATAGATTAATAATTCAAAAATCTGTAGCATGATCTCAATTCAGCTGTGATTTTTAGTCTTGTAGTTGTAAACAAGAGTGTACTTCACTACTCAAAATTTTAATGAGCAATCAGAGCTGATAAAAACTGTTAGTTAAAGATGCCGCACTGCTAGCACAGCAACTGAACAAAAACAGCAGATGAACAGAAATAGATAGGGATGCCCTTCGGATGGCGCAGATGATTACTGCTACATTAACTGCAGCATAAGGTGCTTAGCAACACTGCGCGGCAGATGCTAATCAGCTTGAGTATATTTTTACGAAGCAAAAAATACAAGCGTACCAGGCATGTCAAAAGTGCAGAATGAACAGCTCAGTTTGCAACACTCAATTGCATGACAATTAATGTTTTTCGAGGCGAGTTCACACCTTATATTCAGAATGTAATCAGTGATGTTCGCAGAGTAGAAAACCAAAACATGAATCATACTATATGTTAAACTTTCTCAGAGTGAACCACTGTGACAGGTGCGCTGGAGAGTCGGTCCCTATATAGTTTAGAGGTGCGGACACTGTAGAGTCCCCTACAAATTAGACGAGTGCTACGCGGACGAATAAAACAGGCTAGAAACCAAGTGTGAAACTTCTATTTTTCGCAGCGCGTGGTTCAGCGCAGCCGGCGCCAGCGCGTGCAGCAAGCCCAGACGGCGCAACACTTATGATGGAAATTTTGTGCCGGTACACTGTCATAGATCTCAAGACAAGTAGCCACGTTTCTTGAGAGCTGCTGGCACCAGATGAACTATATATTATACGTAAGTATGTACTTTCCTGACCTGGGTGCTTCAGTCAGTTTCTAGATTTGCGATGTGCAGTCGGCTTCAAACCATCAAGAATATTAGAATAATTAAGTCTGGCAATAGCAGAGCAAAGTATTGCCATAGCAAAGCAATGGCTTAGATTTATTTTAAATAAAAAAAATAAAGAAAAAGTTTTAAAGGCAGCAGCGAAACAATGCGCTGTTTCTTGTGTAGGCATAATAAATACTGTGAACAGTTGTGAGTTGCTAATATGTACAGTAGGTTCCTCAGTAACACTTTTAATAAAGCAAGTTGTCTCCAAGAATTTATTGCGAGGAAAAAACAATAAATCCGCTCACAAAAAATGTTCATGTAGCTTCAGTAATGAGTAGTTTACTGTGATGTTTTCTTTTGTTAAAATCTTGGAACGCCGAACAGCGTCATCCAGACGGTCATTTTATTTATCATAATTTGTTGCCCTCTGAAGTGCTGAATGCGTTACAAAATGCATATTAGCATCTCAAGAAGTAACATATGAATTTATTTAGTATGAATGCTAATGTGCTGTAAGCTGGTACTACATATTTGTACTCAGTCGACCAATACGTGCTGAAGGTGTCTTTAGATGTGACAGATTCTGCATAGAAAGTTTCCTTCACAGTCATTCGTACAATGTAACGAATTGTAAGGCGCATCGACGGAGCACTGTCACATTGGAAAGCACAAAAAATAAGACGATGGCATAATCGTGGCATTTTTACATACTTTCAATAAATTTTCACAGTACAGGAAAGGAAACATGGATGGCGAAAAAGAGATTTTGTCTTGATCATTGCCTATAGTGACATGGCAAGAATAAACACCAATGGGTTCTGCGAATTTCCACTTTGCCACGGTCTACACTGCAAATTTTCATATTAACGCGGCAAAAATACACAAAAAATCTTTAGCCCCTCCAAATTTGTCTATGATTCGCTAAATTTGCTGTGCAGTGCAGCGAAGCCAGATCACAAAAAAATTAACTCAAGGATGCATTTACGATGAGTATGTGCTGGTCAGTTTGCAAATAATTGATTATAGTCTTCACTTTCATGAGTAAATACTTCCAGAAAAGAAAAGGCGGGCCAAAAGAAGGTAGAAAGAGTGCAGTCTAGTTAATATGTGCAGTTGTCTCGACTATATACTATCCTAGGCGCTTAATTTTGCCCATGTATATCAAGTAGTAGAAAAGCTTAAGGTGGCGTGATGGAATCCAGATATGGTAACAACAATTTTATAGAGGCAAAATGCAGTAGAATGCTTTTGCCCTGCAATTTGATGCACGTCATAGGGCCCCAGCTGGCCTCAACTTATCTAGAACCTTTTACCACAATATCCTCGATAGCCTAAGCATCATGTTTAGGCTAGCAAAGCTCCCCGTATTACATATATCTGAACAGCATAAATATCATTATATAAAGAAAGACTACCACTTCAGATTGGGGCGAAGAAATACAGACAGGTGGTGCAGTAAAAAGATAACTGAATTTATTAACGTGACGAAAGACCCCCATGTAGAGTTCAACATATGTGTACACTGCATTTGAATTCAAAGAAAAACAGGAAAAATACAAAAGATATTGCTTTCTAAACACATACGGCAGACTGCCACTGACATATCCCAACATTTTTCGTGACAAATAATATATCGCTTGCTAAACAATTTTCACCTTCCCTATAGGAAGGTTTTACAGATTTCACATTGTAATTCGGCGCCTCCACTACCAAGCAGATGTGTATCACAGTTGGTCGGCTCAAACTCATAATATCAGCAATTTTTTATCAAGAAATACACACCATGTAATGATTCAATGCCTGTGCTGTGCTCTCGGAGTCCATGATTTATTCTATGTCCTGACTACGCGTTTTTCAAGTGTTAGGTGTCATCATGAAGTTCAAGGCAGTTTTGACACCAAGAACCAACGGCTGAAAGCAGCAGGGTGCCCGACGAGACTGCTATCCAGTGTCGCAGAAGGGATTCTGCAAGCACCTAGAGGCAGAAAATATGTCACAGCCACATCAGAATAAAGGTAGCCGTACGCGGTCATTCCTTGTATTAATGGCATTTCCCACAGTCTCAAAAGGGTGAGAGCAAGAGCTGGTGTAAAAGTGCTCATGTCAGCACCAAACAAGGTAAGGAGCCTGTGCGCCAAAGTCAGCCTCGAGCAAAGAAAAAAATCAATGCAAGAAAAAACACCTGAAAAAACATGTGAAATGTGTGAAAAGCGGAGTTTATGAAATACCTCTGTCATGCGGACGCACATACATTGGTCAAACAAGGCGCAGTTTGAATAAACGGCTTCGAGAGCACAAGAGATCTCTGAAGGGCGCCATCAGAAGTGAATTAGCAAAACATTGCAGAGAGCATGAATGCGCTCCGCAGCTTATCAACACAATGGTCATCCCGTCGTATTTTCATAAACGGACCAGGGAGATTGAGAAGCCTTCAACATCCGACCAAAGAACGACATTTACGTCTGCATGCCTTCAATAGCGCTTCGTGACAGAGAAATTGATTATCTGCGTGCGGTGTCTTAATATTTCACCACGTGTACATCTTATGCGTTTTCATGCTCCTTTCTTTTCCTTCTTATACGAGGGCGATGCATATATTCGACGAACATGCATTAAAAATCTGGTTGTTATTCAGCGTCGTGTCCCGCCTCTCTCTTTGTCTCGTGCTGCGCTGCTCCCGTCACAAGATCATGCACCAATGAGCCCAAATTTTCACCTTGTTAAGGCACATTTCATGTAAACAGGTAAGTCTGAATAGCCTAGCCAGCAAGCATTCACGCGAGTTGACAGATGTATTACACCACCAGTAACGTAAGCATGTGCTTGAAATTTGGCACATATGTGAGCTTAGACGCCTGAAGTCTGCATGAAAAAGAAGAAATAATTTTATTGAGCCAGAGCCGAGAAATCTAGCATTAACCTTTTGGGGCTGTCCCTGGGACACACCGCTTTTTGGACACGGCTAGCTGTGGGAACGTTTTTTGGACGTCTTCGGGAAAAATGAGAACCTCCTGTGGACATTCCAATTGTCCTGATGGGATATTTCTGGGAGATATTGAGGAGGTTTTGTGTTTGTTGGGAAATATTGCATTGAAAATCTTGCGAAAATCCTTTATTAACAAAGATAAAAATGATGCAATTAGTAGCATACACAACGCATAAAGAAAATTATACGGTTCAAACACAGACATATGTATAAGCTATGCAGTTAATGTGTAAAATGAAACTTAATCTTAGCTGTGCACTCTTGTGACTTTATCTTGATCTCGAAAAGGTGAAGGGCGATGAACGCTATCATGTCCACTGACAGGGTGTACAGTGACAAATGCTGGTCCTCTCCTGGTTGATGACCACGAGCTGTACAAAAATAAGTCATACTTAGAACCTGTACTGTTCCACATGGATTAGCAGAATTCTAGGCATAGCCGCATAGCTAGAACTCATATAAGAATAATTTAAATTCCTAGCATTTGAACAACAATTGAGCCAGATTATGGGTGGAAATACGAACTGATGACGTCTTTACTTACGATACGATATATTTTAATAACTCTCACAAGGTTACATCAGCAACAAGGAGAGAGGACGCAAGGCAAAAAGCTGCGTTGTTGCAGCTTGAGAGACACCCTGCGCCCTCTGCCGGGGTGTATAGCCCAGCAGCTGATCACATGACAACAGTGGAAGGGCGCACTCACAAACACACACAAAAAATACAGTTACAAAGTATCTACATCTGACATTGGTATAATGTTACGCTTCTAATATCACTGGACGATATTTGACGAAAACTACTCCACATTTTTATGTACAGGAGAATATATATATATATATATATATATATATATATATATATATATATATATATTGTTACAGGTTCTATTTACAAATAATATTTACAAGGCAGGTCGAGAGGGGCCTGGTGCGCCGGCGGCAGGATACTTGACTTTCTCTTCTACTTCCAGCCGCCGCACGTCTTCTTTATCCCTCAGAACCCATGCGCAGCACGTGACATTTCCCCGTTCACAGACGAAGCCCTCTGGGCCAGTCAATCAATCGGGGTCCCGAGAGTGGAATGGCTTCAGCCGTGCGACATGCACGACCTGGGTTGTCCTTGAGCGGCGTCCTTGCGTTGATTGGGGAGAGATGACATAGTTGAGGTCATTGAGGCGAGCAACAACGACGAACGGGCCTGTGTAGTGGGATAGCAGCTTTTCTGATAAGCCACGCTTGCGTAGGGGCGTCCACAACCATACAACGTCACCGGGCAGGTAGGAGACATCCTTGTGCCGGCGGTCATAACGCTGCTTAGAGCGATGCTGTGATGCCAAGGTGCGTATCCGGGCAATCCGACGGGCTTCTTCAGCGCGACATAGAGTGTTGGCAATAGAATGCTCGGTGTCGAGAGAGAAAGGTAAGATGCTGTCGAGGGAGCTTCGAGGCGGACGGGCATAAAGAAGGAAGAATGGGCTGTAACCAGTTATTTCATGCCTCGACGTGTTATAGGCGTATGTAATGAAGGGAAGCACGTCGTCCCAGTTCTTATGGCGGGAATCGACATACATGGCCAGCATGGTCGTGAGTGTCCGATTGGTACGTTCAACAAGTCCATTAGTCTGGGGGTGGTACGGCGTCGAGTGGCGAAAATGACATGAACTAAGACGCAGAAGCTCTTCCACAACGTCTGCCCTAAACTGGCGACCGCGGTCACTGATAACAACTCGAGGAGGTCCATGCCGGAGGATGACAGCACGAAGAAGGAAGAGCGAGACCTCAGCAGTGGTGGCGCAAGGTAGGGCGGCGGTCTCACAGTAACGGGTGTGGTAATAAACGCGCACTATAATCCAGCGGTTACCGTTGGACGAGCGGGGAAACGGGCCGAGCAGATCGAGTCCAACTTGTTCATATGGCGTGCTTGGAGGTGGCAAAGGATGCAGGCGTCCAGGCGGAGAAGTCGTGGGAAGCTTGAACCGCTGACACTGCACGCAGGTGGCCACGTAGCGCTGAACCATGTGACGCATTTTTGGCCAGTAAAAACGTTCTTTGATGCGGTTAAGGGTCCTGGCAAACCCCAAGTGCCCAGCCGTGACGTCATCGTGCATTGCCTGCAGAACAGAGGAGTACAGAGTAGCCGGAACGACGAGGAGACAGCGCGCACCTCCAGGCGAGTAATTCGTTCTGTAGAGTAAACCGTCGCGAACGCAGAAAGGGCTTGCGGATGTCGGGTCACGGGCTTCGGCAAAAAGCGGCGCCAAGTGCTGATCCTTGCGTTGTTCCATCTGGAAAGTGCCAAGATCTGGAAACTCTTGGGAAACGGCAGCGAGATAGACATCGAAGTTTTCATCATCGGAAGTAGTAACCGTGAGCGGCAGCCGCGAGAGGCAATCTGCGTCGGCGTGTTGGCGGCCACTTTTGTAAGACACTTTGAAGTTAAACTCTTGGAGGCGTAACGCCCAGCGGGCCAACCGACCGCAGGGGTCGCGTAGATTGACCAGCCAGCACAGAGAGTGATGGTCTGTGACGACTGTAAAAGCACGTCCATAAAGGTACGAACGAAACCGTTGTACGCCGAAAACAACGGCGAGACACTCTTGCTCTGTTACAGTGTAATTGCGTTCCGACTTGCTGAGGGTGCGACTTGCATAAGCGACAACGTGTTGATTGCCCTCATGGCGTTGGATTAGCACAGCACCCACGCCGATGCCGCTGGCGTCAGTGTGGAGTTTAGTCGGTGCTGTCGGGCAGAAATGACGCAATATTGGCCGCGAGGTGAGGAGAAACTTGAGCTGCCGAAACGCGGAGTCGCATTCGGGAGTCCAGTGGAAAGGGGTGTCTTTCTGCAGGAGACTTGTAAGCGGGTAGGCTAAATCAGAAAACTTGGGAACGAAACGCCGAAAATATGAGCAAAGTCCTAAAAAACTCCTGAGCTCTTTCACTGATTTGGGTTCTTTGACACTGCTTACAGCTTCAACCTTCTGCGGGTTGGGTCTGAGGCCATCCTTGTCAACGAGATGACCAAGCACAGTAATTTGGCGTTCACCGAAGCGACACTTCGAGTTCAGCACGAGGCCCGCTCTCTCTATGTAGTCTAGGACAATGGCTAAGCGCCTGTTATGTTCGGCGAAGGTCCTACCAAAATAACAACATCGTCCAAATAACACATGCAAACTTGCCACTTCAGGCCACGTAAAAGCGTATCCATAAATCGTTCAAAAGTGGCAGGAGCGTTGCAAAGGCCGAAAGGCATAACATTAAATTCATACAACCCGTCAGGTGTCACGAATGCTGTCTTCTCTTTGTCTTGCGGGTGCATCGGGATCTGCCAGTACCCGGACCGTAGATCCACCGAGGAAAAGTAGGAGGCTGAGTGGAGGCAGTCAATGGCATCATCAACGCGCGGGAGCGGGTAAACATCCTTCTTTGTGAGTGTTAAGCCGGCGGTAGTCGACACAAAACCCCCAAGTGCCATCTTTCTTTTTGACAAGGATCACTGGAGCAGCCCACGGGCTTGAAGATTCCTGAATGATGCCGCGGTGCAACATGTCACGGACTTGTTCATCGATTATCTGACGTTCGGAAGGCGAGACGCGGTATGGCTTTTGGCGAATCGGCTGTGCAGATCCAGTATTGATCATGTGATGGGTACGGGAAGCTGGAATCGGCGGTGGTTGGTCGTGGCCAAAGTCAAACACGTCCGCGTGCTTCACAAGAACGGCCACTAGTACCTGGCGGTCGCTAGTGGGTAGGGATTTGTTGACCAAGGCTAGGAATTGAGAGTCGCTCAGATCGCGGCGTCTAGTTGGACGAGACACGTTGTCAGTGATCGCGGCAACTGGTGCAGAAAAACGTTCTTCAAAGCCAGCAAGTTTTAAACCACATGGAAATACTGCAGGTTCGTTGGAATGATTGACAGTCCAAAGAGTGGCACGGCCCTTGGTCACATGGACGACGCTGCGGGGTACTAGCACACTTTTCTTTGCACAGTTAAGGGAACAAGGTTCCACCACAGCATCGAAGGCATCAGAAATCGTGCTCGAGGACACAACGGGAACGAATATGGCAGACATTGCTGGAACGACGGTATCTTCAGAGACAGAAAATACTTGGGCAACCACTGGCGAGTCTTCTATGAGAGCTGACCGATGGCCAGGACATAACGATATGCCACCACTGCGGAAGTCGAGAGTAGCGCCGCACTGGTGCAAAAAGTCAATACCGAGGATGATGTCATGCGTAGAACGAGGGAGCACCGTGAATTCAGTTCGGAACATGTGGCCAGCGATCACTACATTCACAAAACAAATACCAATCGGAACCAATGATTCTCCCCCGACACCCCGGAATATAACAGCACGATCCCAAGCGAACATTATTTTACGACCCAGACGGTTCTTGAAAGTTGAACTCATCACTGACACCGTGGCACCAGTGTCCACTAAGGCCATGACGCAAATACCGTCCGCTAAAACTTCAAGGCGGTTCCTTAACATAACAATGGGCAGAGGAATTGGCACTATCGATGATCCGGCGACCGCACCTCCACCGGCCGCACACGCTAGTTTCCCGGGGGCGGTGGGGAACGACGTTGGGGGGGAAGGCGAGCGGCGAGAGCGGTGCGGAGGTGGAGTCAGACTTCGGTCAGAGGCAGGGGAGTCGTTCCGTGGTGGCGCGTAACTGGATGGGCGCTAAGACGATGTGAAGACACGGTCATGAACAGGCGCATTGAAACTCAGGCGAGGGTTCGACCATTGGCGCTGGGAGCGGGAAAACTGGCCCCGGCGACGGCAGAATCTAGAGATGTGACCGATCATACCACAGCGGTAACAAAGTGGTGGGTCGGGGGGGGGGGGGGGCACTCGGGATAACACTCCTCGTAGCCAGTGTCGAAACGACCATCGTACTCCGGCTGCCGCAGGTGGCGTTGCGGATGAGCTGGCGCCCTGGGGCCGGGGCGGGTGATCCGGGGAGCGTCGCTGTAATCAATGCGAGTAGCACTGGTAGGGGCCTGGGCAGACAAACTCCAAGGGGAGGAGCGGGAGGCGGGAGCCGCCTGCACAGAACAGCTCCCATACGGGACCTCACTGCGGTGCGCAAGATCTTGATGCCGGGAGAGTTCGTCACGCACGATTTGACGAATGACGTCAGGGAGAGTCGCCGCATTCACAGGCTCGTGGAAATCCACTCTGGCGACGGTGGTGACGTTAGGCAGGCGACCGAACTTGGGAGTAATTCGACGCAGTTTTAAAGCTTCAAAGGTGCGGCAGTGCTTGATGATATCCGTGGGCGAGTCAAAATTTTCTTTACTAATAAGAAAGCTGTAGACGTCCTCTGCGATGCCCTTGAGGAGATGACCAACGCGATCTTCGTCGGACATACTGGGATTAACGACGTTGCACAGCTTCAAGACCTCTTCTATGTAAGTTGTGCAGGTCTCTCCAGGCACTTGCGCTCTCTGAAGCAAAGACTGCTCAGCGCATTTTCGTCTGGCAACAGTATCCCCGAAGCAGCTGCGGAGCTCTTCCATGAAGCGGTCCCAACTTGTTATTGATGCCTCATGGTTTTCGAACCAAGTTAGCGCGGTGCCATCGAGAAAGAAGACGACATTGGCCAGCTGAAGAGTGGCATCCCAGCCGTTGTATTTGCTCACCCGAACGCCAGCCTTCCCGGAAAACGTCCGCGGCTCACGGTAGTGCTGCCAAGCGGGCGTTGCGGCGCCGGTCGGACGTGCGTCGGCCTCTTTGGGCATTTGCACGGGCAACGGTGGCAATCCGGCGATTCTTCGGCTGCAGCGGTTGCGAGAGGGGTCCGTGGTGATCGACCCAGCACCTCCACCACACTGTTACAGGTTCTATTTACAAATAATATTTACAAGGCAGGTCGAGAGGGGCCTGGTGTGCCGGTGGCAGGATACTTGACTTTCTCTTCTACTTCCAGCCGCCGCACGTCTTCTTTATCCCTCAGAGCCCATGCGCAGCACGTGACAATATATATATATATATATATATATATATATATATATATATATATATATATATATATATATATATATATATATATATATATATATATATACAACTTCCAATCATGAACTATGTACATTCAAATATGGCAGTAAGTGTGACTTGACGGTTATACCAAATTTTTATGTCACAGAAAATGCCTCATAGCTCAATGCATTACAGAACGTTTGCCCAATCCTCCGCAATTATATGAAGCACTGCCAGAGTCTAACTGCTAGCAAAATTGCAAAGGGATTGCAACATCAAACAGTTATCACCACCACTCTACTCCCCATGCCACGACTGTGCTAAGAGAAGTACACTCTGCATGAGTGAGTTTTAATTTTGGCTGCAGGAAGCCCTAAGATAGTGAAGGAGGTGTTCTTTCATGGCAACGAAAACACCTGCGTTTTAAATAAACTCATATCTTGGCCGCGTATTTTAGTTAGACTCATCTTCCTGACTGCGCCCACTGCAGGGCACAGGCGGCCGTCATGCCTCTTCAATAAACCCTGTCCTTTGCCAGCTGCAGCCACCGCATGCCCACGAACCCCTTAATCTCATGCACCTACCTAACTTTCTGCCGCCACCTGCTATGCTTCCCTTCTCCTAGAATTCAGTCCGCCATACTTAAGGACCAGCGGTTATCTTGCTTTCGCATTACATGCCCTACCCAAGCCCATTTCTTCCCCTTGATTTCGACTGGGATGTCAATTACCCGCGTTTGTTCCCTCGCCCACTGTGCCCGCTTCCAGTCTCGTAAAGGTGCACCTATCAGTTTTCTTTCCATAGCTTGCTGTGTTGTCGTTAAGCTGAATCATTTTCCTTAGACTCCGCATTTCTTCCCCATGGGAGAGTACGAGCTACCCCGCTACTAATTGTGAACTTCTGTTTTCTTGCGAGACTGATGAACATGTATTTGATATCTCGCATGTTAATTTTTGAACCCACTTTTCTGCTCTTCCCGTCTAACTCATTGTTCATGCTTTACAGTTCATCTACCAAGTGAGTCAGGAACTAGCTAAATCTTCCAAAACACTCTAGTTACTGCGAAGAGCACTAGGTTTTTTCAAAAATGCTGTTTAAGAAGTCATGATCATGAATTGAAAGAGGCCGTATTCATCAGGAAAAAGAAAATCAACTTTGTCACTTGATTACTGATTACGCTGTGTAAGAACGAAGTTAATTTTTGTGGCTACACTTCTGTGCTGCATTTAGTGCTCAATGTATGCATTTAGTAGCATACAGAATCTCCATGATAGCCAAAGAGCTGTAGCTTTCACCCCTTTTTCCGTCTGTGATGTGCAAGCAACCAAAGATGCTTCTGCATAGAAAGATCTCTTTAATATGAAGAGCATGTATGAAGAGCTGAAAAAATTAAGGAAAAGTACTTAACTCTGTTTTATAACGAATACATTCCTGTTCTTCCTAAAATGCTTTTAGGAAATAACGCAATTGTTGATAATTCGGGCGGTTTTAGCTTTCGTAGTGAAACATAATTTCTTGAGAAACTCCAGATTTTTTTTATCCATTGGTCTCTCTGAATTTTAATATGCCTCAGCCGCTTTCTCAACCTTGAGAAGAAGGCTGGTGTCTTTATTTGATTCGTTGGGAGCCTCGAGGTCCTTGCACAGCCAAAGATAGCTGCTGGGGTTACCCAACTCTCTTTAAAGTTTTACTAGGAGCTATTTCAATAATATTTCTATCTGCTCGCCAGGTAGTACTA
This sequence comes from Amblyomma americanum, assembly GCF_052857255.1. Classification (NCBI taxonomy): domain Eukaryota; kingdom Metazoa; phylum Arthropoda; class Arachnida; order Ixodida; family Ixodidae; genus Amblyomma; species Amblyomma americanum. Next base: position 73,183,731 of record NC_135500.1, on the reverse strand, counting down.
AATCTTGACGCCCTCTACACCGCGAATAATTTTGCACATTTATATAAATTTCGGCAAAACACTTTTTCCATACCTTGTGGTTGGCGCATGATGGCTTACATTCTAAGAACTGAAGGAGTGCTGGGAACGCCTTTCGATGGATGGGAATGCTTGCCCCATATTCCACTCCCTTTTCCAGAGTAGCCGCACTCCTTCGAAGAGTATGCCATCTGCAGGAGTAGATATACTTTTTTATTACGATACTATCGGGGAGATTAATTGCGCTGAAGCGAGCAATCGAAGCGTGTAACTTTGTATTAGGAGCAGCGTGCACTACCTCTTGACTCTCGCTGGAACGATTGTCAGTAGGTTTGAACTCGTATAAATGCTTTCATTATGAGTTCTGCGGCGCTTCCTGCGTGCGTTCCGAGAATTTCTGTAGTTTCTCTTCAGAGATCACTGCCGCGTTAGTTGGCCCTGCTCAGTAAATGATAAAAGAGCCCAGACAGCAGCTGCGCGCCACGAATAATCTTCACTCTTAAGCAATTTCATGGTGCGCGGTATGTTAAACACTCGTCCCTCGTGACCGATATGACTGCTGTTTGGTTGCATAATTATTTGCACTAAAAATGATTCGAAACTTCACTTGAGCGCTCGTCGAGCATTTGTACCGTATTAGCACTGAAGTAGGAAGTATTTAGAGTCATTTTTTTGCATCGAATTCAGAAGAACCACGCGATCTGACAGCACTGTTTTTGTGAACTGAAGCATCGCCCGTTTCTGCAAAGCGGTGTTCCTCGGAAGGTTGCTGTTTCCACGCAGATGTACCAAAATGAGAATGGCAGCTCCGAAGGCCGTAAAATGCGAGTTACAACACAGTCACTTCTTATCAGCTTGTACGTAAAATCACGCTTTCGCTTACTGGTACATTTTCGGAAACTGTTTTTTTGTGCAGCTCAAAAGGAGAGCTTTTTATTTATGTTAAGCGGAGTCAAAAGCAGATCTAGTTTGCATGATATACCGGGCGTAGGTGACTATAAAGTTTTGCTGCATTACAAAAGCGAAAAAAATTAAACATCGCCTACCTGCTTCTGCCCGTAGAGAGAGTGCAGTGACAGTCGTACTCTTCGCCGAAAGAGGCGTTCCACTCCTTAGGCAAATTGGAGGAGCAGAACGCTGCTATATAGATACAGTAATCGGTATTCTCTGTCATAGAGAGTACCAGGTTAAAAGAGTGTAGTTGGCTATGTGCCATAAAACACACCACTGCAGATATTCTGCCACTGGACTCCGCTTCCTTCTACTTGTGCCTGACAGCATGCGCTTCTCTGTTTTGGGTGTCGTGCATGACGACCGCACATTGACACCTGAGATCTGCGCACTAAGAACGTTTTTACTGGCCGTGAATACGCGATATCACTGAGAGGAATGTCGCTAACTGTGCACAGTGCGCGAGTAACAAACTCTCCGCCGGTACTCCTCGTGGTCTTCTCCACCCTGTGACTCCTACCAGATCTTTTTTTGTGAAGTTCGGGGTATACATCTTGAGTCTTTTGCCAAGCCCTATGATTGCAACCCTTGGATGGTCGTCTGCACAGATTAACACGCTTCTTATTGCTATACGTTTGCTCTCTAGTCGTGTAGCGCATATCAGGTCTCTGTGATTTGCTGCATTCTGTGAACCTACGACACGGGCCTCCGCGAGTTGTGATGAGTGAACGTGGCAGCAAGTTCACCGCCAATGTCCTTGAAGAACTCCTTCAGTTGTGCACACAACAGTTCAGATATTCTATCTTGTATCATCCACAAACTAGTGGTTTAACCGAGTAAACCCACCGGACGCTAATCAACGTGATTTCCATGTACGTCGCCTCCGACCACAAGGATTGGAACTCTATCCTGCCTTTTATAGCAGACGCATACAACACTGCTCGACACGAAACTAGAGGCTACCGTGGTGTTTTTGACCCGTTCTACCCTGCTTTCCGCTCGCCGATTGTTCCTGGCCCGTGGAACCGGCTAGAAGAGATCAGCTAGGAGAATACAGCCGTAACAATATATTAAGCCTCTGATCTATTGCCCTTAGACCATTCCGCCTAGTCTATACTAGATGTAATGACCTAGATTACCTGCTTGTTACCCTATTTTCTTATTGATTGAAGAAATAATCAACAGCAACAATGTTAACAGATACTATTCGAATAAAATTTGAGTTTGGGCTAGTTGGTTCATTTTTGACACATTAGGGAGCAGCGTAAAATAACGGAGAAGAAAACGGAAAAAACATAGAAGCACAGGACGGGCGTTCACAAGCAACTATTTGTTGTGAAGCCACATCCACACGAACAAAAGATGTCCAAAACAAACGTATTTTCTACATGTAGTGCCATCTAGCGCTTCCAAAGCAATTAATATAAATAGCTCAGGTCATCCCGAAAAGATGGCAGCACACACGCACCAACATTTGTTTTGGGGAATCGTTTCTAGAGAAGAAAATAAATCACTCTCCAACTTTACGGACAAAGGTTGTATGGTGTGCTAGAGTAGCGAATATTGCACGAAGAGTTCTTGTGCTCCATTACACGCATTTTCTAGCAGCTGTTAGCTTTGCCAAAACATGCTTGACCACACATTCTGGAGCAATAGTTATAATATTTGTTTTTTTGGGGAAAGGAAATGGCGCAGTATCTCTCATATATCTTTGGACACCTGAACCGCGCCGCAAGGGAAGGGTTAAATGAGGGAGTGAAAGAAGAAAGGAAGAGAGAGGTGCCCTAGTAGACAGCTCCTAAATAATTTCGACCACCTGGGGATCTTTAACGTGCAACTGACATCGCACAGCACACGGGCGCATAGCGTTTTGCCTCCATAAAAACGCAGCCGCCGCGATAGGGTTCGAACCCGGTAACTTCGGATCACTAGCCGTGCGCGCTAACCACATTATCGAGTAAAACTACGCTTTTACAGCGACCAAAAAATTTATCAAGATGCCTACGACCACAATCTCTTGCTCATAACAGAGGTTTTTGCGCCTGCCCGTATTTTAATAACCGCACACAGGCGGGAAACCTTAGCGTTATATTTGAAAACAACGTCCTGGTTATAGCGTCCTCCTACTTGCTTCAGCCAAAGTGAATGTCGATCAGAATCCATGATTTCTACAAGGTTTCCTTTCTTAAGGAGACGCTCATTATCTCCCGTGTGGGACCCGATATTGTTTACAAGCTTCTCGCAGACTTCACAGGGCCGTGTCATGAATCCGGTTGCTCTTAACATAGCAACTTCTGTGTTGAAAGCCATTTGGAAACGGTGCAGTCACAACATTAGGAGGACCGATTTCATTCAAGAAATGGCAACATCATGTGTGGCACTTCTTTTATTCTGCGGAAGAGCAATTGCTGAACAGTTTTGGGCTTGTCGGCGCGAAACGCGAGCATACATAGTCAGAGAGGACATGCAAGACCTAGCCACACAGTGTGTGCTGTTTGAGAAGTTTGAATGTCGAGATCCTAAGCGCGTCCTACATTCACTATGCAGTCTCCTTCTTGAGTTGAAAATCGCGTCGAAAGAGTTAGTCCAACAAGTAAACAGCGTCTTTGTGCACCCTTCTAGGCTGTTGCTCTCGTCAAACCACCGGCCGCCCTCCTTTCATTTCTCCCGCGGTGTGCGTGTGTGTGTCACATATTGTAGTGAGTCTGAACGAAAAGCATGAAACAAAGAAGTCTTAAGAAGACGTCGAAGATGGCGATAAGGATGACGTGGAGAAACCGATGAATAACGAAGCTGAAAAAGAGGTATTCAGTGAGTTGGAAAGACATGATTCGTGGAAAAGAAAAGAAGAAGAGGTTAGCGACAAGCATTATGTGGGCTAAAGCCAAGGCTATAAAAGCGCGAGAGAGAGGCACGTGGGGAAGAACAGAGAAGCGGAGTCTCCAGTGGGTCAGGGACGCTTCGGCTGGAAGAGGGCGACGTAGGCTGCTGCTCCGGTGAGCTTGAGCTCTACGGCCTCGCACCGTGGATTTCCTGCCGTTCCTGAGCCCGTTCCGGGAAGCCAATGGAGGATGCTGCCACCTTCTACGGCCAGGGGTGCCTCCACCGCTGTTGCCACCCATCCGGGTGGCACCCCTAACGCCAACATCACCGGCATCACCTTCACGAGTGCTTGGATAGGGAGTTTGTACGACGCAGCCCAATACGCCGCCAGCGACGCCAGCCTGAGCACGTCGAACGCCACTGGACGCAGGTTACTGGGCCCATGCAATGCCGAATCTGCACCGAACAAACCGTTAGCATGAACGCCGAACGCTAACAGTAGAACGCTAGTAGTTGACGCTAGTGGCAGTGTTTCCGGGTCGTGTGTAGTAATAGTCAGTGTTTTTTGTTATGTTTGTGTGCTAGTGTTTGCGTCATGTAGGGTGTATGAAATGTACGTCTTTGGGGGTACACCTGTCGCCTAGTCCATCCTTTCGGTCCGAGTGTTTTCCGAAGAGATCCGTAGAAATGTTACGTAGCGACCTGTGCCAGCATTCATTTCCTTGTTTCCTTTTGTTTTGTCTCAGATATTTGCGTTCTCTCGACGACAGAGGGTATGAGTTTGGCAAAAATGTTAGAACTGGCGCTCAAGCTAGGGTTAAGCAAGCAAGAAGCGATATGTCTCTGTGACGAAGAGAAAGAAGAGGCAAAAGGGTGGAGAGAGGACAGGGCGCAAGCACGTGCACACGCTCGCGAAGCAGAAGAGCGAGAGGCGAAAAGAGCTCGCGAGGCAGAAGAACAGGAGAAAAGAAGGATAGAACGGGAAAAGGAGTTTCATTTGTGGAAACAGGTGCATGTCGCGCGAAGATATGAGGAGATCACGGAAATGATCAGCGTTCGTTTCCGGGTGCAGAATCTCCTAGACCGGGCAGAGTTTGTCCGAGAAACCTGATGGCTTCTCTTGATGACGAAAGAGATGAATTGGACGCATATCTGCAACGATTCGAGCGGATAGCTTTGGGGCAAGGCTGGGAGCGTAGTGAATGGTCCACGGCCTTGAGCATGTGATTAGTCGGGGAGGGACTTAATGTGTTGGGAGGATGCCTGCCGCTGATTCAATTTGCTACTAGAAAGTCAACAAGGCACTCCTCCAAAGATTCAGTCTTACGGCAGAGGACTTGCGCGAGAGATTTCGCACCGCGAGACCTGAGGATTTTGAAACCGCTAAGCAGTTTTCCTAGAGGCTGTCCAAATATTTCGATAGGTGGCTTGATATGTCAAACACAGGAAAGAGTTATTATGGGGTGCGTTACAAGCTGGTGACAGAGCAGTTTTTAGCATGTTGCAGTCTTAAGCTGGCGCTATTCCTGAAAGAAAAAAAGTTGTGTTCATTGGAAAAGTTTCCCGACACTGCACACATTCCTCCAGGCTCAAGTGCTCAGAAAGGAGTAAGGCAAAGGATGAAACACATAATGTCCCATAGGCAGGTGCGACAAAACTAAGAGTATATGTCGGTGCATCTAAGGCGCCAGTAAGGTGTTTCCTCTGTGGCAAGGTGGTCACCATGCAGTTGACTGTCGGACTAGTACCGTTGACCAAGAGACACAGGTTGTGTGTCAAGGTTGCAAGAAGAGGGGGGTCGTACTGTGGATGATTGCCGACATAGACCGCAGGACCGAGCTGCATGCGTTCTCGACTCTTGGGCAGAACTTGTCACGCCACCCTAAGTTGCACAGCTGAAAGGAGATAAATGCCGCTGGAAAATGTGGCAGTGAGTGGACCACCCAAGTTGATAGCAGCAATTCCGGTGGTGGTTGTGCAAATAGGAGACCGTCTTATATTGGTGCTTAGAAACAGCAGAGCCAACACGTTTTTTGCTCTGAGAAACCTGGTGGAGGACGAGGATCTTGCAGGAGAACCGCCGGACGTCGCTATTGTAGATAGCACGGTAAGGTGCCTTCCTGAGTCCAGGATTTTAGTGCCCACGCCATAATATATTGGACAGGTAGAGGCAAAATGCGTAGAGCAACCCATCTATGAGCTCGTCTTGGGAAATATTATGGGCGCTAGAAGTGTCGAAGACCCCAATCCCGAGTGGAGGATGCTCGACGATGAAGAACGCCAAAAGGAGGCAAATACCAATGCAAGATTCGTCGAAAGAGAAGACTGCCTTTTCTTGCATGGCGGGTTTACTTCAGATTAAATTCGTTCTGTTAGAAATTCCAACAGCTTAATGGTCTGAAGGAACCCGTAATTTGGGCATGTTGGTGACGGCCTGTTGGTGATGGCCTAATGGTGACGGCCTGATGGTAACGGTCTATTTGGTAACGGCCTGTTGGTAACGGCCTCTTGGTGACAGCCTGTTGGCAACGGCCTGTTGGTGACGGCCTGTTGGTGACTGTTTTGTCATTGTTCGGCAGATGCTAGGCCTACTTTCAGATTCATTGTGAGCACGTGAGCAGCGTACTAAAAAGCATACTGTCCCATTAGGACAGGTTTTTATCTGGTCCAAAATTGAAATGCTTCACAGTACATACCAACTTTATGCAAACAAGAATTTTTATGAAGTCGACAGTTCGACGAAAACTCGTCTGGTCGGGAACAAACATGTTGACGAAGAACAAGGAGCGCCGACCAAAGAAAACAAAAAACCAAAATTAGACGTTTCGGCTCCTGTACGGGAGCCTTGTTCACATTGAAATGAAGCAAGCAGCTCAGTGGCATTACATATGCTTGAAAAGAGGGCGCAGGGAGCGTGCGTAGATTGGGTTAAGATTTCCATCGTTGCGGTTGCGGGTGTGACTAGTAGTTTGGATGATTAATGATTCCAAGTGCAGGCGAGGGTATTGCTTCTTTTCCGTTGAAAGCACGTGTGCCCGACCCCAGTCGATGTCATGGCCTGTAGATACTGCGTGCGCGGCGATAGCATTTGAATCCACTTTTTTGCTACGTACATCGTTACTATGTTCTTTTAGCCGCCTCTCGAAATTTCCGGTTTCGCCAATGTAAATGTATGCGTAGTCACTGCTGTGACTACGCATACATTGGCGAAACCGGAAATTTCGAGAGGCGGCTAAAAGAACATAGTAACGATGTACGTAACAAAAAAGTGGATTCAAATGCTATCGCCGAGCACGCAGTATCTACAGGCCATGACATCGACTGGGGTCGGGCACACGTGCTTTCAGCGGAAAAGAAGCTATACCCTCGCCTGCACTTGGAATCATTAATCATCCAATCTACTAGTCACACCCTCAACCGCAACGATGGAAATCTTAACCCAATCTACGCACGCTCCCTGCGCCCTCTTTTCAAGCATATGTAATGCCACTGAGCTGCTTGCTTCATTTCAATGTGAACAAGGCTCCCGTACGGGAGCCGAAACATCTGTTTTTGTTTTTTGTTTTCTTTGGTCGGCGCTCCTTCTTCTTCGTCAAGAATTTTTAATCAGGGATTGTTATGTCAATGAAGAGTCGCAGCCGCTGGGAGCTGTACAGCGTGAGTGCCCTTACGCTGCATGTCTCGCAGCTTCTGCGACAGGTACTTCCGCACTTGCTTCAGTCTCTTCGTCTGCTCTTCAGCTCCCACGTCGCCCATGAACACATGAAAAAGAGCTGCATAAAAAAAACCAAATACACGGCACACATAGACAAAGGTTTGTGAACACATGGAAGCAAAATAAGAAACTATAAAGCATGTGAACATGAAGAAAAGCAATTTTTTTTCAGCACTAGTAGTGTATTTGTTATCAAAAATGGGTACTGTTTTTCAATTTTTAGTAGACTGCTCGTTTTTCTAAACACGAAGTGGAGGTGATACTAAAGCGGTACATTAAGTCAGTTAATCTATTACCAAGTTAATACTGCAGAAAAGCAGGTAGAATTCGTTTTTTAACTGATTTTTGAAGAAAAGACATGAAAGGACATGAAGAAAGGTCTATCCTAGCCAAGGGACACAAATTCAACCTCCAGGTTAACAGACCCCCCTTCCAGCAATCGTATCTTCGCTTGAAGTCGGTATCCGGCAACTGTAACCTGGTGTACGAGAAGAGATCAGGCTCAAAACAATAGGTGTACTCAATTCAGTTAAAGCACACCGAAAAGAATCAAACCTAAATCCGGACGAAAGGCAAGCCCTGCAAGACCTCAAGACAGACACCAACATAGTGATCCTCCCATCGGACAAGGGCAACACAACAGTCGTTCTGGACAGACGGGACTACGAAGAGGAAATATCCACGTTACTCAGCAGTCAAGAATATGCAAAATTGAAGAAGGACCCAACAACCACTACCCAAGCAAGGCTAAACAAAACATTGAAAGAAGTATTCGAAAAACACCCCACCTTCCGAAACCTCTACCTTCAGTTATTGAGCACCAATGGATCGGCTCCAGCATTCTACGGCCTGCCCAAAATCCACAAACCGGGAATCCCTTTGCGCCCGATTGTCCACTTCCGGTGTTCCCCTCTTCGCTCGTTGTCAGAATACCTTCACAATCTAATATCACCAATCGCAGAAAAACAGCGACCCATATCCGTCATTCCACTCACTTCATTGAACAGCTGTCCCAAGCCACCCTTGAGGTCGACGAACGCCTTGTCTCCTTCGACGTGGTGTCCCTTTTCACAAACATCCCCGTGAAGCTTGCGGAGGCCGCTACCCGAGACGCCCTACAACGCGACGACACACTCAGCGCACGAACCCCGCTGATTATAAACGATGTGTGTCGCCTCCTGGAGTTGCGCCTATCAAACACATACTTCTCGTCAAACGAGGAATTTTGCTGACAAGTGAAAGGAACACCAATGGGAGCATCCATCTCTGTCGCCATGGCCAAGTTAACAATAGAACACGTCGAACAACAAGCCGTGAACTCATTACACCCGAAACCAAAGATTTTCCTCAGGTATGTCGACGACTGCTTCGCCGTGATCAAAAAAATCTGAGACTCAAAATTTTCTTCGTCATTTAAACTCCGTAGAACCTGACATTCAGTTCACGCTAGAGGTGGAACAAGAAAACTCCCTGCCGTTTTTGGACGTCCTCGTGTCCCGAAACGACAATACCCTTCAATTCTCCGTATACCACAAACCAACCCACTCAGGCCGGTATCTCCAATTCTCTTCGAACCACCCGACAGTCCATAAAGCATCAGTGGTGAAGACGCTGTTCAGAAGAGTTGAGACACACTGCAGCACAAAACTTGACAGAAAAAAAGAACAACGCACGATATTCAAAGAACTCATATGAACGGCTACCCAAAGACTTTATTCAGAAAACCATTCGGCGTCAAAAACACAACATTCGTCAAGAAATCAATGCACTAAGACTAACGCCACCACCAAAATACGTCATTTCACTTTATGTCGGAGGTGTCAGCTAAACCATCACCCGAATCCTGAAAAAATCGGGTGTCCAGGTTGCGCACAAGCCCAAAAACACAGTTGCGCTTTGTCTACATGTTCCCAAAGACCGGCCGCCGAGAGAAAGAGCCCAAGGCATTGTCTACCAAATTCCAAGCGCCGACTGCGACGCAAGCTACATCGGCGAAACCAAAAAATTCAAAGAATTCGGCAACATAAGAACGACGTCCGCAAATTCGCAAGAGAGCGCAATCCAGTAGCCGAACATTCCGAGGACTCCAACCATAGAATCAACTATGAAGAAACCCGCATCCTCGGAACCGAAACAAATTACCACAAGGGGCTCCTTCTGGAATCCTTGCATATTCAAACCACCCCGAACAATATCAACCGCACAAAAGGAAACCTGCCCCCAGTATATGCCCAGGGACTTCGCTCTTCAACACTACGAAAAAAAGTCGCCATTCGGCACCTCCCTGCAGTGCGCCAGCGTGACAAACAGCCTAAACACCCTCCCCCTCCCCCGCGCCTTTCACGACACAGCTGTCGTTCTTTTCACCCCCTCTCATCTCCTCCATACTTAAAAGGCGCTAGCTACTGCCCTCAGTCACCCCTGATGAAGGAGCCGAGTCGGCTTCGAAACGTTGGGCTAATGTAAAATTTTTTTTTGCAGATGTGCAGTTTAGTATAAGAAAGGAAACATGCACTCAATGATCAGTGCTTGCAAGAATGATAATGCAGCATAGTCTTGGGGATCCAGAATAAACAAAGAAATGGTAACACACTGCCTTGATGTTTTTGAAAACCACCAGTACTAGGGACGACTGATGTCTTTTTTTGTTAATGCAAAAGCACTACTTTACGAGGTCTAGCAGGCTCGTCATTCCCTCTGTTGTCGAATTGACATGCGTTGCCAACTTGGGCTTTGCAATTAAGATAAGAGGGTGAGATAAGAATCCGGCCTTCTATGCCCCTTGAATCATGAGTTAGATATGCTGCCCCTAGGTCACACGGGCAGGTTTGTACGGAGTGTTGAAATGGGGCTTTATATCTATGTTGCTTCGGACAACTTGGGCAACTTATTAACATGATCCACCTCACAAGCATGCCTCTGGCAGGTTATGGCGAGGAGACAGCAACGCCAGTGAATGTACCGTCTACCAAGATAAGCTATGTCAAACTACCAATGCTTTCGCACGTCATACCAGGTTCATCCACATTAAGCCTCCGCAATTTTTCCCCTTTTCCAGCATTCAAGCAATGCGTTTTGAGTGGAAGTAGCATTTTTTCATTCTGAAATTTATTTGTCCTCGATATTCTTTTGCAGCAGTGATCATAAAAGCAAAACGAGCAGCACATGTATGACTAGAAATTGCTTACCTGAATAATGTGGGCTAGAGTGAGTGGCTGTGGTCAGGGTGATGACGGCAGGGGTTGGAGGCAGGGCTGCAACATTTACACATATAGAATGAGCCATCATGACAGCCATAAAACGCAAACTGTGCCTACAAGGTACATTACCGTACCTACCATATGCTGCTTTTTGTAGGCCAGAACATGTAATGGTTTATGGCACTCCTGGCAACTTGGTCAACATATATTATGATCCACTTCATAAGCGTGCCTCTGGCAGGTGATGGCGAGGAGACAGCAGCGCCATTTACATTTACAGTCAACTATATAAGCTATGCCAAACTATTAATGCTTTCGCACGTCACTGGGTTTACCCACATTAAACCTCAGCTATTTTTTCTCTTTTGCATCCTTTTAGGTACTGTTTTTATTGTGAAGGAATACTACTTTAGGTCGCACTTCAGCCCGTTCCGTGGCGAGGCGGTGGTAGGCACCATTGACCTTTAGCGTGACCTCGCTGCGTGACGTCACACCACGTGACCTAGTGACGTCACACCAGCTCTGTAAAAACGGGGCCCCATCTCACACCGTCGCGAGGCGAGGCGGTAGCCACCAACGGCGGCCTAACTACCGCTCCTCTCATCAGGGGCGCTACGGTCAGAGTGACGTCATACCAGCTGTATAAAACAGCTCCGCACCTCTCGCCAAGGCAGTCATACAGCCAGATGCTACGATGGTGCCTACGAACAAGGCAGCTCGGCAGAATGCAAAGAGCAATCATCAGCGAGCTACGGAGACGGAAGAAGAACGAGAAGAACGACTTTTCTGAACCTGAACATGACGGGGCCCTAGCTCCGCGGCATCGATGGTGAAGGCGAAGCCTTGCGCGCCGCTGCTGCGACGCTACCGAGAGAGGGCGCTCGCTGGTGTGACGTCACGCCAAACCGAGAGACGGGGCCCCAGCTCGCGGCATCGATGGTAGAGGCGAAGCCTTGCGCGCCGCTGCTGCGGCGCTACCGAGAGAGGGCGCTCGCTGGTGTGACGTCACGCTAGGAGGATAAATGGGGCTACAGCTCGGCTCCTCGCAGTGGTCGGCGCGCTGCCTTGCGCTATGTCGGATGATGTGTACAAGGCGAGGCTGGAACAATCTGCTGCGGCCAAGCGACATAACATAGGTAAGTCATAAGTCATAACACAGATAAGTCATAAGTGTACCAAGGATATCAATAGCACAAACCAAGCAAAAGAATGTATAGCCATAAGTTTAACAAAGGGCAACCATGTCCACACCATCAGCCGAACCAAGGCGCAGCCAAGGGTATTGCTTTCGCAATCTTCCAGGCTTAACCAAGCTTAGCCTTTAGCTAATTTTTTTGAGTGGAAGCGGCATTCTTTTTGAATAGTGTAAAATATATTGTCCTCGATATTCCTTTGCAGCACTGATCATCACACCAAAACGAGCAGCACATATATTCAATTCCATGTATTTCCCAGAAAATTCTGGCTAGAAACTGCTTACCTGAATAATGTGGGCTACTCTGAATGGGTGCGGTCGGGGTGAAGGTAATAGATGTTGGAGGCGGCGCTGCAACATTTACACATTTAGAATGAACCACCGGACTTAAAGCATTCAGATGACAGCCATAAAAAGCAAACTGTGTCTACAAGGTACATAACCGTACCTACCATATGCTACTTTGTTAATCTTTTTCTAGGCGAAAAGGTTTAATAGTTTATAGTTTGCAAAGGTTTAACGTCCCAAAGAAAAGGCTATTAGAAACACTGTAGAGAAGGGCTCCTGAAATTTCGACCAACTGAGGATCTTTAACTTGCACCAACCACCCACAGAGCACGGGCCTATAGAATTTCACCTCCATCAAAATTCTACTGCCTCTGCCGGGATTGAACGCGTGTCTTCTGGTTCAACAGCCGAGCACCATAACCAATAAGCCACCGCGAGAGCCAAGACCAAAAGAAACATGAGGTCAACGAGTGGAACATAGATGCCAATATCAAAAGTCAGCATATATCACAGGAGCCTGTGCTCACCTGAATACTTGAACCCCTGCAATTTACTGCCTCTTGAACTTCGTGGGCCCCCTGATAGGCAGAAAGCTTTCCAATACCCTTGCACAAACCATCTGAACTAAAAAATGCATAATGCAAATAGCCTTTACTATACCATGAAGCCTACATGCTTCATCAAGCTCATTTGAAGGGAATTATGCAAAGCTAGAACACTTGCTAACGCACTACTGATAACTGCAAACAAAGCAAGCATAACCAAATTTCGCTCATCGAAATTATTCAGGCCACCTTGGCTGACTCCGGGGCTAGCAGAGTGTACTCCTGGGAGGAGTGCTGCAAAAGTGACAAATTTTAGATTCACGTTCATGCATTACATTTCAGCACGACCCCTAGAAAGCAAGGTGCTTCCTCGGTGCATTCCCTTGCACGCGAACGACGTGTTCATGTGTACACAGAATAATTTAAAGCACCAAAAGAGCCTGACTTGACTGGGTCACTTTGGAGCATTAAAGTCTAAAGACCAAAACCTAAACCACAGTCCATATATAAGAGAACTGAAGCAAACAAGACCATGAATACATTCCAAAAGAGCACACTTGACTTTTTCTTTTTGAGCAGGCAGTGGAGTTGGAGCGGTCACATGCACATCCACAGATGATGCATAAATAACTCTGCTTTCTCTAATATATGACATAACAGCGACATTACATTAAAAAAAACTGCTTAAAAAATAATGTTTACAGAGAGATTGAAGAAGCTACCTTTTTATTGCTCCCATTAAAATTTGTCTGCATATTTATGGCTGTGTTGAAAGTTATCCAGCAGTAAAGAATAATCAATTAGCAAGAAAATTGAATTCAAGAATAGTCTCACAGCTTGTATTGTGCTTACTGAAAAAGCTGGCTTACCGATGTTTAGAATGGAATGGCAGTAAAGAGTAGCCTCTGGGATTTATGCCAAAAAGCAGTGTTAGCGCATGAGTTTTACTTGAGAAATAGCGAGGTGAAGGCAACATGTATTTTGCTTTTACGGCCTTTTTCACGTTAACTTATGCTCAATCAAACTGCCATTAGTTAATAGTCTTTCAGTGCACTCTATCACGTAAATAACGTCCGCCTGGGCATATACTACACCTGCACAAACTGCACTGCTGTACCTTTCACGAAGCTAAAAAAAACAACAGAATAATTAGGAACACCCTGCAGTATTGGTATTATCCAAATTGTTAGCACTCTAAGGCTGCTAACATTACACCTACCATTTTTTGCACAAACATTCACTGCACAAACCTAGCTCCCATTCCGAACACTTTTTCATTACCCTTTCATGTTCCTGTCCTGCACGAAGCTGAGCGAAAACATTCATTAACGAAACCAATAATTCAATGCTATGATACCAGGGTGGTTTCACATGATTACCAATCCCTTCCTGATATGTGCAGATACTGCAGTGACGGTTACAACTAGTCCACTCATGAAATAGGGTCATTTCAAGCTTGCACTTAAGAGATGGATTAAATGCGCGACAGGCCCAGAAAATCCACTGCAGTGTTAACATCCTCCGTAGACTACCCAGCAGTAAATGTACTGAAAGAATCCTTTGGAGACACACTTTTCTTCTGAGCAGTGTCCCTCAACCTGCTCTCTGTCTGACATCAAAGCTCATTTCGAGACCCAAAGATCAATTGGTCAATGCTTTATACTTTGCAGAACACTTCTATATAATTAAAATGCAGGAATTGGAGCACTATTGCACTACAAATTAGTTTGTCCTGCCATCACGTGTTTGCCTCCAGGCTTTTTTGCTCACTGTTGCATTAAGTACTCCATCAGTAGACCGCCCTGCAGGTTTACTTCATTAACAGTGTAAGCATCAATAATTATAGGCAACTGACGCCACAAAAGAAGTGCAGATTCAAGTGTGCTTTGCCCATATTTGTACTTGAATAAAGCATAAATGTGTTTTTTGAAGAGCAGTATGTTTTGAGTGCTTTGCGAAATGAATAACACTGTCAATCAATAAAACAAGTAACGAGATAATGCTCTCACCAGATGCAAATATTTTTTGCATTTGGCTAATCTACGCCAATATTCAATGCACGCAACTCTTACACTTAGGCTTTCAGGCTTTCGTAATCGCCTGCACCGCATGCACAGGTATTGCAAGGCGCTGTATCGATGCCCCGTTCCCCCTTCCTTGCAATTTCCCGTTGCAGGTCATCCAGCTGTTTCTGCACTGCCTGTTGCTCACTGCACAATGTGTCGCACGTTCTTTGCAGGCCTGCAGCATCACCCGACTGCGCCTGAATATCCTCCAGGAGCTCCTTATCAGGCTTCTTTTGAACTTTTTTGCGGAACTTTTTAGTCGACTGCGCTACCTGCAATTCGGAATTGATTGGGAGCCACTGCAATGTACATACATTTTAGCAAAGCAAGCAAAACTGTTATACAGCTAAGACAAAAGACAGAGTTGGGCTATTCTGCGACAAAAAGGCAGTAGAGGTATGATCAGATGCCTATGTACAGCCGTACCATGATGTTATAGATAGGGTTGCATTGCTTTTATGAGTCGATAAGTCTAGAGTGACAGGCTTGTGAAGCATATTCCAGTTTGGTGCGAATAAATATGCCTTAATTCTTAGTTCCCATATTCATCCACTACTCAATGATAGTTATTCACGGCTGCATGCGTATTTAAGGACACAGGGTAGGCTGAAATGTGAAAAACATTCATTTTTGTGTTTTTTCTAACAAAACATAATCAACCCTTTCTGAACATTATTTCGTCACTTTCTGCCCTGCAGTAGACCCATAAAAGCCTGTTTTTTGCAGCTAAGTAGTAATATATTCTATTTACTGAAGTAAAACTCTTACCTAGGCTAGTTGGTTCACGCTTGCAGGTGTAATGAATGCAACGTAACAAACGAGGACAACGGTAGAAAACTTTTCTCCTTGCTGTTTTCATTACATGCCCTATTTCCTCAGAGTTTGAATTTAGTCACGCCTAGGCTAAAAAAATGGCACAATGTGTATTTTATTGAATGCTGGCATGGCTTGCTCAGCACTTTTTCTTCCTTCGTATGAGGCGTGCAATTGCTTCACTCGTTCGTTAGTTTGAAATTAGCCGTTGAATAATGTTCAAGGATTAGATAACACGCACAAGGCCATTGAGGCAAAGTACTTCCGCAATGTTTGTTGCCAACATAACGCCTGTCGCATGCTTCGTATGAAAAACTGCGAGATTTAGGCCAGATTGCAAACGAGTTTTGTGCATAAATACTCTCTCAAATCAGTTCATTCCATGAAATCTGCTTTCCACCAACTGCACAACCATAGCTTCCCAAAAAGTGTTTTCATGAGCGAACACACAAAAAAAATTGCCTGCTATCCTTTTTTTCTGCTGCCCCAGCTCAGGTGCTTGAGTATCGATGGCAAATGCTGGGGTTAGCAAATAATATTTTTCTTGTTAATATTATTTTAATAAAACCACTTACTAATACTACTACTACACAAAATGGCTACGTGCCATTTAAACACATTATCCGGGAGTGGGCGCCAAAAAATAACTTTCTTCAAGTGCTCCTCTAAGTATTGCCATCTTAAGACTTAGCACTCACATTAAATGATAGCAGCGCGACTCGAATTTTCATCCCGTAACATCGCCAGCGACAACTCAAGGCATCTAGAATACCACCTAGGTGTTACCGTATCAAGCAGACGTAAAACAAACCTAACATTCACAGAGATGATGTCATTCAGTCTAATGTTTGCAATATGTGGATTCGCGTATCGCAAGCAAAATACTAAGTCTACCAGAAGCTGTGATTATTTCTTAAAACAGTGCCATGTGTGTCTACTTCAAGAAAGCAGACCTTACAACAGCGCTTTCTGTGCTCATAAGAATGGCCATGTTCTCTCCAATAATGTTGCTGCTAACAGTCTGACTTAGGGACAAGATACGGCTCTTCGTGTTTGAATCGTCTATGGCAGGTAATGGCAGGTTGGCCACCTAATCAGATTTCTAGCGGTACAGGAGTGCTGGCACGATTTATGGTGTTGTGGTCTGCACGAACGTTGTCAAGCAAGGCAACAACCAGCCGGCTATGAAGTCGCGATGCATTAATGACACTTCACTTTCTTACTCATGAGAAAGCATCCCCTGTTTTCAGACCGCTAATGCATTATTCCCGTACAACATCAATTACACCTGTGTGTCCCTTTCAGTGTGCCATTTAAATAGCTGCTTGCTTTGCAACCACTTTTTGTTGCCTTCCTTCTTTTATAAAAACACAGTCACACATCAGATTTTGTTTCTTGATAAGCATATTGTTACGAGGTGGCAAGCCAAGGAACAGGAATACATGATGACAGATGAAAACATGATTTAATGGTTGCGGGCCTAGTACGAGAGCTCCGTCCCGCCCGACTGCCTTCTTCATATTTGTACCAATAAGATCATTATCCATTTAGACTAGGAATAAAAAAACACTGAACTCAATTTCCTGTATTGCAAATTTGATCTAGGTTTATCATCAACGAAACACACCAATTAATACTCTGAGTTGCTAAGGCATAATTTAAATGTCTGTGACAAATATGCTGCAGTCACTTACTACAGGCCTTCTGCGCCTGTTTGCTGTATAAAGCTTCATCTCTCCTTCAGTTTGTCCAACCGGAGAACAGTAATAACGCATAACACTTGAAAACTGAGAATGGGTCAACAAACAAGAGGCAGACTAGTGACCATTTGTTTCCCAGCTTTTTTGAAGAAAGCAAGGAAACAAAATAGACATGCGACTCCATTACTAAAAAGACTAAACAAGCTTTGCTACCACATGTTCATGCCTTCTTGTTATTTACACTTACTTGCGTGGCTTCTTTCGCCCTTTGTGCATAATGAATTTTGTGAATTTGACAACTACCAACCTGAGACTGATACAAAATAGAATACAAACACATTTACAGCTTAATTAACAGAGTATCATTCGGATATCATGTGACTCGCATTAAGATACCTGAGATCATCATTCCACAAATTACACTATAACACAAACAAAAACTAATTATGGAAAGCAAGATGATGGCAATAAACAACAATGTATTTTATGGGCCATACAATACCTGTAGTTTTATGTTCTCTTATCAGAATGCCTTTTAGCAAGGCTATAGTACATGAAAATGTGGCTTAAGGCTGCTTTAGCTTTATATTCTTATCCCATATGGTCCCCTTTCACTAATGAGCGGATTGAAAAACTTGAAAGAGTGCAAAGAAAGATATGTTTTAACAAACAGGCTGATGGAACAGCTGAGAGATTTAAACTCGCAGAACTGCTAACCCTTCAAAACAGAGCTGAACTTGTTGGGCTTAAAGTCATGTGCAAACTCATGCACAGTCAATTAAAACTAAATACGTCAAGGTACATGTCAAAACCACAGACTAGACAAACACAGTATAATCTAGTTCACACACACACACACACACACACACACACACACACACACACACACACACACACACACACACACACACACACACACACACACACACACACACACACACACACACACACACACACACACACACACACACACACACACACACACACACACACACACACACACACACACACACACACACACACACACACACACACACACACACACACACACACACACACACACACACACACACACACACACACACACACACACACACACACACACA